>NC_050102.1:113778391-115028391 GCF_902167145.1 Zea mays
TTGCTCGGCTGTCCATTGCGACCCTTTAGCACCGTCTTGAATCTCTTGATAATGAGGGCCATTTCTTCTTCATTAAGACCGGCCGTCTCAATTTGCGCCACCTTGCTGGGTAGCGCCTCCTTGTTCCCTGTGGCTTTGAGAGCAAAAGGTTGCGGCTCGTTGATCGGTCCATTCAAGGCGTCGTCCACATACCTTGCCTCCTTGATCATCATTCGCCCGCTGACGAATTTTCCTAGGACTTCTTCGGGCGACATTTTGGTGTACCTGGGATTCTCACGAATATTATTCACCAAATGAGGATCAAGAACGGTAAAGGACCTGAGCATTAGTCGGACGACGTCGTGGTCCGTCCATCGCGTGCTTCCGTAGCTCCTTATTTTGTTGATAAGGGTCTTGAGCCGGTTGTATGTCTGAGTTGGCTCCTCGCCCCTTATCATCGCGAACCGTCCAAGCTCGCCCTCCACCAACTCCATTTTGGTGAGCAAGGTAGCGTCATTTCCCTCATGGGAGATCTTGAGGGTATCCCAGATTTGCTTGGCGTTATCCAAGCCACTCACTTTATTATATTCATCCCTGCACAATGAGGCTAGAAGAACAGTAGTAGCTTGTGCATTCTTATGGATTTGCTCATTAATGAATATAGGACTATCCGAACTATTAAAGTGCATTCCACTATCTACAATCTCCCATATGCTAGGATGGAGAGAGAATAGGTGACTACGCATTTTGTGGCTCCAAAATCCGTAGTCCTCCCCATCAAAGTGTGGGGGCTTGCCGAGTGGAATAGAAAGCAAATGTGAATTTGAACTTTGCGGAATCCGAGAGTAGTCAAAAGAAAAGTTAGAATTAACCGGTTTCCTTTGTTTGTCGTGGTCGTCGTCCTTTTGGGAAGAAGAGGACTCATCGCTGTCGTAGTAGACGATCTCCTTGATGCGTCTTGTCTTCTTCTTCTTCCCATCTCTTCGCTTGTGGCCCGAGCCCGAGTCATTGGACTTGTCATCCCTTGGCTCGTTGACGAAGGACTCCTTCTCCTTGTCGTTGATCACAATTCCCTTCCCCTTAGGATCCATCTCTTCGGGCGGTTAGTCCCTTTCTCGAAGAGAACGGTTCTGATACCAATTGAGAGCACCTAGAGGGGGGGGGGGTGAATAGGTGATCCTGTAAAAGTTCAAAACTTAAGCCACAAAAACTTGTTAAGGATTAGCACAAGTATGGCCAAGTGGCTAGAGAGAACTCAAAACACGATAACCACAAGAAAGCAATCACAGAGTTGACACGGTGGTTATCCCGTGGTTCGGCCAAGTACAAAACTTGCCTACTCCACGTTGTGGCGTCCCAACGGACGAGAGTTGCACTCAACTCCTCTCAAGTGATCCAATGATCAACTTGAATACCACGGTGTTTTTCTTTCCTTTGATCTTTTCCCGTTTGCGAGGAATCTCCACAACTTGGAGTCTCTCGCCCTTACAATTGAGTTCACAAAGAAATACGGAGTAAGGTGGGAATGAGCAACGCACACAAGACTCGAAAATCAGAGCAACAACACGCACACAAGTCGCAACAAGAGCTCGCAACGCAACACAAAGAGTTCACAACTCCACAAGAGCTCTATATGCTATCACAATGAAACGAATGCGTGAGATTGATGTCTTGGTGCTTAGAAGAGTTGTAGGAATGCTTGGTGTGCTCCTCCATGCGCCTAGGGGTCGTTGGGAACAAATCTGGAAGGCCATCTTTGCCTTCAGTCTCGTGGCGCACCGGACAGTCCGGTGCACACCGGACACTGTCCGGTGCCCGATTTGTTTCCTTAAATGGCGAAGCCAACCGTTGCCGACCGTTGCAGATCTGGCGCACCGGACAGTCCGGTGCACACCGGACAGTCCGGTGCTTCCTTCCGACCGTTGGCTCGGCCACGTGTCGCGCGCCGATCGCGCGGCCGACCGTTGGCCCGGCCGACCGTTGGCTCACCGGACAGTCCGGTGCACACCGGACAGTCCGGTGAATTTTAGCCGAAGTCGCCGGAGCAAAACCCGAGAGCGGCCTCTTCGGCTGGGGCAGCCTGGCGCACCGGACACTGTCCGGTGCACCACCGGACACTGTCCGGTGCACCACCGGACAGTCCGGTGCCCCAGACCGAAACAGCCTCTTGGCTGTACACAGCCAAGTCTTCTCTTCTCTTCTTCTTTCTGTTTCTAACACTTAGACAAGAATATTAGTACACAAAACCAATGTACTAAGGCTTAGAAACATACCTTTACTTGTGATTTGCAACTTGTCCATCCATGGGCATATTTTCACATTTTGGCACCTGTGTTTGCACTTAATCACCAAAATACTTAGAAATGGCCCAAGGGCACATTTCCCTTTCACTTAGAAACTGACAAGTCACCGATGTACTCTTCCTATCTACCTTACATTCGGTATAACCAACATATGAATACCCAATGAGATCAAAGTTTGAACCCTTGGGGTACGAAAACCTAAAGTTAGGAGTATGAACTAAATATCACAAGATTCTCTTCACGGCCCTTTACCGAGGTTAGGTTCTGAAGAACCTACTCTTCGTTGAGGAGTCCACTAAGGACGAGTCCCTTTCAACCATTTCCCTCTCTCAAAAGGTCACTTAGACCGATTAAGTGTTCTTCTCAATCTCGAGGATCGCTCAGACCCCGCAAGGATCACCACACAATTTGGCATCTCTTGCTATATTTACAATTTGTGAGAATGGGGATGAGAATGAGAAAGAGCGCGATAGAAACACCAAACAGAGCAACAATAAAAACACAAGATCACGCTCTACTCAATGTCTCTCAAGGCACTAATCACTACCGACGACAATCTCTAATGTGGAACTTGGAGGATCTTTGATGCCTTGAGTGCGACTTGGACTAGAGTTCTTGCTATTGCAATGAATGTGTGAGTGAATCGCTTGCGAACCTTGGATGTCATTCAAGGGGGTGGTTGAGGTTGTATTTATAGACACCAACCACCTCCTAGCCATTACTATCGTTCTGTCATACTCGAACGGTCCGTGACCCTAGCTTGGACGGTCCGCCCCTAGAAGATCAACGATTAGATCGCAACAGTCAGTTATAACGGCTATATCAACGGCTATAATTGCATTAAATGTGTCATCAAATCTCAGCTAAAGTTTGTCACAGACAGTCCGGTCAAGCCTTCGGATGGTCTGCGAGTATGCTAAAATTTATTCTACCGAACCTGTCACCTTTGGGTTGATCTGTTTTTCAACGGGCGGATGGTCCGCGCATGAGGTCAGATGGTCCGCGCATGATGAGGGATGGTTTTATTTTTTTCTTCAGATGATCCGTAGTAGATGTGTTAGTTTCGACACAGTTCCTATCTGATCTTATCTTTGGTACTCCGGATGGTCCGAGGCATAGGTCTAAACGGTCCGTGACTTGCTGAATTGAAGTCTGATCTTTCTTGAATTATTTATTATGTAACTATGTTCATACTCTTAGCAAACTAGTTACCTCAAGAGGTTGTGATGGTCGTCAATCACCAAGATAAGTGTGAAAATTGTTTTTAGGCATATTTCCCTTTCAATCATACAACCAAAGAGTATATGACATAAATGTGAATATTGAATGCTAAATATGATATCACTGTCTTGGCTCATATAGTTCGCAAATTTAAAACAAGCATCCGATAAAGACAAGCGAAACAAGCCTCCGCTCTCATAGTATTTACCAATAAAAATTCAATACTTAGACTATATATATTTATTAGACTCGAACACAAGTTTGTAACTATCTCGACACATTAACAAACTACTCATTAAATTCTTTCTTATCAAGTGGTCGTGTTGTATGTTCTTTAGTTGCATGGTCTTTCCCACAAGAAGATTCTGATTGACTTTACTAAAACCATAAACAATTGCACACACTTTATTCCCCATCAACAAGGAGGAACTTCTTTGAACCTGGTAAAAATAAAACAAATAAATATCAACATACATATGAATATGGGTCCTTGTGTTAACCCGCCACAAACTTCTCTCACGACGTAACCAAAATTCTCAAGTTCTTTCATTAGTGTATGTATTTCATGAACTTGTTCTACTACAGAACGACCATCAATTATTCTGTAGTCATGAAACTGCTCCAGGACATACAACTCACTATGAGTACCAAAAACTATATATATTGGCCTTGTGTATCCCGTATTTCTTTGCCAATGGACATCACCACATATACATCAACTATAGAATCTCCAAGGACGTCAATTATTTCCCTTGAACATAGTATCATCATGGAATACACATTCCTCTGTAACAGAGTGTGGTCCAGGTGATATAGGTTGAACAATAAAATGACAGTGTATAGCCATTGACCATAGTATGCATATCTGACGCTAGTGTTTGTAATAAGTTTCGTTGAAAAAAACTGGTTTCAACATGCTTGCAAAGCCAATTATCGAAAATGCCCTCTCGTGTTTTTGGGTTGTTAGATATTTAGGCATTTTCAGTTACCATGTAATCTAGAAAAAGGATAATTACATGTTGGTCACATCAAAAAGTTGCACGTGTGATCTTAGCGTGATCATGTACAAAGTATAGAGTAATAATACTTTAAACCACTAAGAAGAATAAACATACCCAATGATAGACATATTGCCAATTGGTGTACCCATCACACTTGATAAATTTGAGATATGTAGTTGTCGGGGACTATAATTAGGGGTACCCCCAAGGCTCCTAATCTCAGCTGGTAACCCCCATTAGCACAAAGCTGCAAAGGCCTGATGGGTGCGATTAAGTCAAGGCTCGGTCCACTCAAGGGACACGATCTCGCCTCGCCCGAGCCCAGCTTCGGGCAGGGACAGCCGACCCGGAGGATTCATGTCTGGCCCAAGGGCCCCCTCAAGCAACGGACACACCTTCGGCTCGCCCGAGGCCCAGTCTTCGCCAAGAAGCAACCTTGACCAGATCGTCACGCCAACCGACCGTATCGCAGGAGCATTTAATGCAAAGGTGGCCTGACACCTTATCCTGACGTGCGCCCTTTCAGTCGACTGAGCCGAAGTGACCGCAGTCACTTCGCCGCTCCACTGACCAGCCTGACAAGAAGACAGCGCCGCTCGTGTCGCTCCGACTGCTGTGCCACTCCACAGAGTGAGGCTGACAGCGGCCAAGTCCGGCCTCGGGCGCCATAGGAAGCTCCGCCTCGCCCGACCCTATGGCTCGGACTCGGGCTCGGCTCCGGAAGACGACGAACTTCACCTCGCCCGACCCCAGGGCTCGGACTCGGCCTCGGCCCCGGAAGACGACGGTCTCCGCCTCGCCCGACCCAGGGCTCGGACCGACCACGTCACAGGGGGGGCCATCATTACCCTACCCCTAGCTAGCTCAGGCTACGGGGAACGAGACCTGCGTCCCATCTGGCTCGCCCCGGTAAACAAGTAATGATGGCGCCCCGCGTGCTCCATGACGACGGCGGCTCTCGGACCCTTACGGAAGCAAGGAGACGTCAGCAAGGACTCGACAGCCCTGACAGCTGTCCTTCCGCCAGGCTCCAGCGCTCCTCCGACGGCCACAACATCTCATGAACAGGGTGCCAAAACCTCTCCGGCTGCCACGACGGCATGTACTTAGGGCGCTAGCTCCTCTCTGCTAGACACGTTAGCACACTGCTACATCTCCTATTGTACACCTGGGCCCTCTCCTTACGCCTATAAAAGGAAGGCCCAGGGCACTCGTACGAGAAGGTTGGCCGCGCGGGGGAACGGGACGGCGCGCATAAGCCTCTCGCTCTCTCCCACGCGAACGCTTGTAACCCCCTACTGCAAGCGCACCCGACCTGGGCGCGGGACAAACACGAAGGCCGCGGGTTTCCCCTTTACGCCTGTCTCCCTCTGGTTTTCCCCCCTTCGCGCTCCGTCTCGCTCCGACCCATCTGGGCTAGGGCACGCGGCGACAATTCACTCGTCGGTCCAGGGACCCCCCGGGGTCGAAACGCCGACATTTGGCGCGCCAGGTAGGGGTCTGCTGCGTGTTGACGAACAGCTTCCCGTCAAACTCCAGATGGGTAGTCTACAGCAACCTTTCCAGCCCGGGACGGTGCTCTGTTTCGGGAGTCTTGAGTTCATGTCCCTCGACGGCAGCTACGACATGATACTCCTTCCCCCGCCGCGCGACAGCGACAATGGCGGCCGACAACCCGCCCGCCGGCGGCGGAATCGACGACGACTTCCCCACGTGGCGGAAGAGCAACATTCGGGTTTGTCCCGTCGCCTCCCCCGCCGACGGAGGAGGAGGCGGGGCAACCAAGGCCAAGCAGGAGACGGCACCTCGTCGACTGTCGAGCGAGTCGACAGCGTCGGCGCCCCAACGGGGGACACGTCGGGCATCGACCTCGCGTCTGAGACGAAGACGAGCGTCGTTTCCCCGCAACACGCCAACTCCAAGCGGACGGACGACGCCAGCACGCTCGCAAAGGATTCGCTGGGCGTCACCCACGTACCTGAGACGACGGTGCAGTCTGCCCCTGATGTGACTTTGTCACCGCCCGTCGACCAAGAGAGGCGTGTCCAAACCCTCTGGGGTACGGTATGCGGTCACCTTGGGACTGGCTGACAGCTGTCTCGACCTACGGGCCCTCGGGTTCCGAGGAAGATGACGGGCCCGACTTTTGTTGGGATTTCTCCGGACTTGGCAACCCTGGTGCCATGCGGGACTTCATGACCGCATGCGACTACTGCCTTTCCGACTGTTTCGACGGTAGCCGCAGCCTCGGCGATGAGGACTGTGGCCCAAGTCGTGAATGTTTCCACGTCGATCTAGGGGGTCCCGGCGAAGGCAACCATCTTGGTATACCGGAAAACAGCGATCCCCCTAGGCCTGCGCCTCGTGTTGACATCCTTCGAGAGCTAGCTGTGGTCCCAGTCCCTGCGGGGGGTCAGGACACACAGCTCGAGCAAATCCGCGAGATGCAGGCCAGGCTCGACGAGGGAGCAGGAACACTTAAGCCGTACCGTCGGGACATCGGGCAGGAATGGGCAGGCCAAGTTCCGGCCGGAGAAGCGCGTCATCTACACTACCGGAATCCGTGCCTTTGCCGAGTGCCGAAGGCTTTGCCGAGTGTTTTTTATCGGGCACTCGGCAAAGCAGAATTTGCCGAGTACCGCCCTCGGCAAAGTTCTGCGCTCGGTAAAGAGTTAGTTTACCGAGTGTAGAACACTCGGCACATCCAAGCACTCGGCAAAGACTGCTTTGCCGAGGGTCAAGCACTCGGCAAATACGGCTCTCGGCAAAGGGCCGTTAGCGGCCGTCTACAACTGACGGCCGTCAGTCTTTGCCGAGTGTCAAATATCTGGCACTCGGCAAACAGGGTCTTTGCCGAGTGTCCTATGTAGACACTCGGCAAATCATTTTTTTATTTTTTTTATTTTGGTCACCAAACTTTTTGTGGTATGTTCCAACACTATGTAGACCAACATGTACCATTTTGGGACAATTATAACAGTGTTTTCTATACCTAGTACATTTAGTTTGTTTATTTGAATTTCTTCGGAAAATTCAGATTTGAACTGCAGGTTACTCGAAACTTGGAAAACCGTGCATGCAAAAATGATATTCATGCTACTTAGCACAAGTTACGACCGATTTCAGGAGCGGACCGGAAACTTCGAGCACCATGCTCACTCAACATGACCGTAAACTTGCCATCCAGGTGTTTAAAAATTGTATAAAACATAAACAAAGTCAGAAAATCATGAAACCTGTCCACGTGTCATGATATCATATGTAGAGGCTGTGATAAAAATTTGAAAAAGTTTCGAGAAAGTTGTAACGCACTATGTGTACAAACCTAAGAGATCCACATTGAAACTCTATGATTTCATGTGTGGTTCTCTTAGGTTTCTACACATAATGTCTCACAACTTTCTCCAAACATTCTCAATTTTTTATCACAACCTGTACATATGATATCATGACACGTGGACAAGTTTCATGATTTTCTGACTTTGTTTGTGTTTTATACAATTTTTAAACATGTGGATGGCAAGTTCACGGCCATGTTTAGTGAGCATGTTGCTCGAAGTTTTCGGTCCGCTCATGGAATCGGTCGTAACTTATGCTAAGTAACATGAATATCATTTTTTCATGCACGGTTTTCCAAGTTTTGAGTGACCTGCAGTTCAAATTTGAATTTTCCGAAGAAATTCAAATAAACAAACTAAATCTACTAGCTATTTCAAACTCTGTTAAAATTGTCCACAAATGATACATGTAGATCTACATAGTGTAGGAACATACCACAAAAAGTTTGGGAGACAAAATAAAAAAAATACAAATGCACTTTGCCGAGTGTCTAGGGATGACACTCGGCAAAGACTTCTTTGCCGAGTGCTAGATGTGTGACACTCGGCAAAGAGGTAGTAAAGAACCTTTGCCGAGTGCCGCAACGGGGGACACTCGGCAAAGAACTCTTTGCCGAGTGCCGCCGATCCGGCACTCGGCAAAGAATATTTTAATATTTTAAAAAAATCTTTGCCGAGTGCCGGATCACGGGCACTCGGCAAAGAAACAAACTTTAACCGGCCGCGCGGCCGGCTTTCTTCTTCCTTCTGGCTTTGCTTCTTCTTAATTTGTTCCCGCGCCTCTCACCGCCGCCGTCTTCCCACGCGCGCTCGCTGCCGTCGCCTGCCCTCGCGCGCCGCCGTCTTCCCGCGCCTCTCACCGCCGCCGTCTTCCCGCGCCTCTCACCGCCGTCGCCTGCCCTCGCGCGCTCGCCGCCTGCGCGCGCTCGCCCTCAACGCCGGCCGCGCCGCCGCCCTCAACGCCGGCCGCGCCCGGCCGCCCGCGCCCCACCGCCGCGCCCCACCGCCTCCGTTCGCCCGCCTCCAAGGTAAACACTGTTGTCTAATTTGTTGTCTAATTGTCTAATTGTTGAGTCTCTCAAGGGCATGACAAGGAACTTGAAGTGGTAGTGGTGGGTATAGAATGTCGTCTTCTGATGTCCATAGGATGCATCCTCACATGGTGATAGCCGAACGACAAGTATAGCTTTGTGAAGTATTTGACACCATAGAGCTCATAGTGTAGATCATCGACCATAGAGATTGAGAACTTATCCATGGATGTCTTGTCATTTAGCTCACAGTAGTCAATGCAAAACTTTTAGCAGCCCTTTGTGTTCTTGACTAGAAGCACCGGTGCAAGAACGGAGAAGTGCTTGTCCGAATGGGTATGGCAGTGCACTACCGCTCGAGCTCGTTGTTCTATGCCTGGGACGAGGGCAAACCCACCCAGGTCGATGTTGAAGCAGCTGATGGACTGATGGTAAAATCCTCCTAACCTATGCGCATAGCCATGTTACTTTCCACGCTCTCGTAGGGACCACGATCACCATGGCGGTACGGACTAGGAGCGCTGGCTGGCTGGTAGCCTTGAACTGGAGTTGGCGTTGGCGCTCGAGCGTTGTGGCCGCCATGTTGGTACGGGCTCGGGGCGCAGGACACCTGGCTTGCAGGAGCCGGAGCTGGAGCAGCGTGGACGCCACTGATGTACGGGCTCGGCGCGCTGGCAGGAGCAGGCACCGGAGCGTTGCCCGGATGGTCAGCATGAACTGGTACCGGTGCCGGAGAGTTGTGCCCGCCATGGTTGTCGGGACTAGGAGCTCCGGTCGGCTGGCCGTGGTGAATAGGAGCTGGCGCCGGGGCGTGATAGCGAGGTTGAGGGTGATGGCGGTGATGTCCGTGAGGACCTGGCGCCGGTGCCAGGGAGTAATGATCGTGGTGGTGATGAGGACCCGGCGCCGCTGCATGGTGGTGAGGGCCAGGTGCGTGATGGCCGTCAGCCGCGACCATCAGCAGGATCGCCATCATCATGGCCATCGGTGCGATCGGCGTGGCCATGGCGACAAACTGCAATATTACGGCTGCAACTGCAATATTACGGCGACGACTAATAGACTTGTTATTTGCAGGTTTTTGTATTAATAGACTTGTGTTTCTTTTTTACAGAGAAGATACTTGTCTTCCTAGCCGCTGCGGGTCTGCCTGCACCGCGTCGCGTCGCCACTGCACCGACCCGCCACAGCCCCACTAGCCTGACTCCACCGCCACCCTAGGTATAACCTCTATTTCCGCATCATGGTCGTAGATCACGTAACCCAGTTAGGCGTCTCCCGTTCGAAAGTGATACGGTGTAGATATGCAGATCTTTGCATATCTACAAATGTATCAGTTTCGAATTGTCCACGTTTTTTGGACAGCCCGCGGTTGCGTAGATGGTGTTAGTTTCCATGCTCTACTCCGGTCCGAGAAAGAGTTTCGGCGTCACCTCCCTGTTGTTCTCCGGACAGTACACTCTCCCTGCCAGGACGTGTATCCGGAGAACAGCGGGGAGGTGCTGCCGAAATTCTATCTCGGATCGGAGTAGAGCATGGAAACTAACTCCATCTACGCAACCGCGGGTGGGATTAGGACCTATCCTCACCTATTAGAAGGTAGGAACGTAGTGTACATGCATTACATGTCTATATTAAACTATACTCGGTTATATATGTTAGAGGATGGAGGACCGTGAGTGGATGTACACGGGCCGCGTTCGACGTAATGATGTCACCCCAGAATGGATTAGGAAGACCGATGCTTTCGTGGAACGGGCATATGGCGAAGCTGCTAAAGGAGCTAGCCTAGTCCCTTGTCCGTGCAGCAAATGTGACAACCGGAAAAGAAAACCAAAGAAGACCATGGTAGAACATATTTGGAAGAATGGATTTACGCCGGACTATACTCGGTGGATCTTCCATGGTGAAGCGCATCGCACGAGAGAGGAGGTGGTCAGACAACGCGTCGAGGATTACGATGCTGATGCCGGGGTAGCAGACATGTTGAACGACTATCACGAGGCACAGTTCGCCGAAGGACGTACGGAGGACGAGCCAGAGGCGACCGCAAAGGCATTCTACGACATGTTTGACGCGGCACAGAAACCCCTTCACGGCAAGACAAAGGTTTCTCAACTGGATGCCATTGGGCGTATAATGGCGTTGAAGTCGCAGTATAGCATGAGTCGAGACGCCTTCGATGGTTTGTTGACAGTTATTGGCAGCCTGCTTCCGGAGGATCACGTTCTGCCAAAGAGCATGTACGAGGCACAGAAACTCCTTCGTGCACTCAAGATGACGTATGAGCAGATACATGCTTGTCCGAAGGGCTGCGTCCTATTTAGGAAAGAACACACTGAGGCAAAGTACTGTCCTAAGTGTAAATCGTCTAGGTTCATGGAGGTAGACTCTGGTGATGGACAGAAGAGGCAGCTCGACATCCCCGTGACAATCCTACGCCACCTTCCGTTCATACCGAGGATCCAGCGTCTATACATGACAGAGGAATCCGCGAAACAGATGACATGGCACAAAAAAGGCAAACGATACAATCCTGACAAGATGGTTCACGCATCCGATGGTGAAGCATGGACCCACTTTGATGCCATTCACCATGAGAAAGCCAAAGAGGCTCGACATGTTCGTGTTGCGCTGGCCACAGATGGGTTCAATCCCTATGGAATGACCGCTGCCCCATACACATGTTGGCCCGTGTTCGTTATCCCCATCAATCTCCCCCCCGGCGTATGCTTTCAAAGACAGAACATATTCGTGTCGTTGATAATTCCTGGACACCCGGGGAATAAAATGGGCGTGTACATGGAGCCTTTGATTGATGAATTGGTCCGTGCTTGGGAGGAAGGGGTATGGACGTACGACCGAGCTACGAAGACAAACTTCAAAATGCATGTTTGGTACCAGTACTCCATGCATGACTTTCCGGCGTACGGGCTATTTTGCGCCTGGTGTGTTCACGGTAAGTTTCCATGCCCAGTTTGCAAGGAAGCTCTTAGGTTCATTTGGTTGAAGAAGGGTGGCAAATATTCGTCATTCGATAAACATCGACAATTTCTCCCTCCTGACCATGCATTCCGACAAGACATCAAGAACTTTACGAAAGGTGTTGTGGTGACAGACCGCCCACCTGCAATGATGACTGGTGCCGAAGTTCGCGAACAGATAGATGGTCTCGTGGCCAACCCAGAAGGTGGTTTTGTGGGATATGGTGAGCAACATATGTGGACACATAAGTCGGGCTTGACTCGGCTCCCCTATTATGATGACCTGCTCCTTCCACACAACATTGACGTGATGCACACTGAAAAGAATGTCGCCGAGGCACTTTGGGCGACAATTATGGAGATTCCTGATAAGTCAAAGGACAACGTAAAGGCAAGAGTGGATCTGGCAGAGTTATGTGATAGACCAAACCAAGAGATGAAGCCGCCTAGTGGTGGTAAGACATGGAGAAGGCCTAAGGCCGATTTCGTCCTGAGCAGGGCCCAGAGGAAGGAAGTACTACAGTGGATCAAGATGTTAATGTTCCCTGATGGGTATGCAGCTAACCTTAGTAGGGGGGTGAACTTATCTACTCTGCGAGTCTTAGGGATGAAGAGTCATGACTTCCACATATGGATTGAACGAATTCTTCCGGCGATGGTTCGAGGCTATGTCCCTGAGCATGTCTGGCTAGCGCTTGCAGAGTTGAGCTATTTCTTTCGCCAGCTTTGTGCAAAAGAGTTAGCTCGGACCATGATTGCAGACTTGGAAAGGATGGCACCCGTGTTACTGTGTAAGCTGGAGAAGATCTTTCCACCCGGCTTCTTCAATCCGATGCAGCATTTGATTATTCATCTCCCATATGAGGCACGAATGGGGGGGCCCGTGCAGGGACGTTGGTGCTATCCAATCGAGAGATGTCTAAAGAGTATCCGAAAGAAATGTAGAAATAAATGCAAAATCGAGGCTTCCATTGCAGAGGCATACATACTGGAGGAGGTGTCAAACTTCACAACAACTTACTATGGTGACAAACTGCCGAGCGTGCATAATCCACCCCCTCGTTACAATGATGGCGGCAATGAATCGAACCTCAGCATTTTTCGAGGGCAACTCGGAAGCGCGAGTGGTTCGACCACCAAGACCCTGAGACATGAAGAGTGGCGCCATATCATGCTATATGTATTGACCAACCTTGAAGAGGTGACGCCATACATGGAGCAATTTATTCATGAATTCTGGCGTCGATCAAGGGACCCAACTCCACAGGAATATGATACCCTTCTTAGAAAGGGTGCGGGAAATGGATTGCCCGATTTCATTTCCTGGTTTAAACATAAGGTACGTGCTTAGTTTGTTATTCCAAATTGCTCTTACGTGCGAATAATATAACAATCTAGCGTGTTTGAACTTGCAGGGCCAAAGAGAGCCGTCTATGAGTGCCGAGTTGAGACAAGTAGCCAATGGCTTTGCCTATAGGGTCAGGAAATTTTCTGGGTATGACATCAATGGATACCGTTTTCGCACAACAAGCTACGACCAAAGTCGGCCCAATCGAAAAACCACGTGTTCTGGAGTCTTTACGCCCGGGCTTGACGAGGTCGAGTATTATGGAAGAATTGAAGAAATATATGAACTCAATTTTTATGGTTCCAAACCTCTTACTCCAGTGATATTCAAATGTCATTGGTTTGACCCTGAAGTTACGAGACGGACACATTCTAATCTTGGGATAGTCGAAATTCGACAGGATTCCACCTTAACAGGAGACGATGTCTACATTGTGGCCCAACAGGCCACACAAGTGTATTATCTTCCATATGCGTGCCAAACGAAACAACATCTTAAGGGTTGGGATGTTGTGTATAAGGTATCACCGCACGCTAAATTACCTGTTCCAAACGATGAAGATTATAACTTAGACCCGGACACATATGACGGAGAGTTCTTCCAAGAAGATGGGCTCGAAGGGCAATTTGAGATAGACTTAACCGAAGCGATCGGAATGGAAGTAGATATTGAAATGGTTGTTGATGACGAGGATGATGAGGTGCAAAATGAGAATGACTTAGAAATACTTGAAGGCAATGCCAATGACGAAGTTGCGCCTTCAGATGATGTTGACTATGAAATGGTTGATAGTGATGATGACACTTATGATCCGGCTAACCCGGACACATATGAAGATTATTTTTAATCGATGTAATGCTATATTTCATTTATTTTGCATATGTTTCTAAATACATATTTTTTTATCTGTGCTTAATTGTTTACTCTTAATTGCAGGTTGTTGGACAAAGATGGTGGGCGGTGGGACGAGGACGAGGAGGGGGAGGGGGAGGAGGAGCACCCGTAGGACGGAGGAGGAGGCGCAGCAGGACGACGCTGTACAGCAGCAGGTGGAGCAGCAAGCCGCTGTCGATGCGGCACAGCGGGACGACGACGATGCGGCGCAGCAGGACGACGACGACGACGCCGCCGCTCAGCAGGGCGTCTCAGGTTCTGGCTCCTCAGGTTCGAGGAGTACCTACCTGCGAGGTCCCGCGAGCCTACCTAAGCGACCCATTCTTCGTGACAGACGTCCCCTCATACGACCCGATGGAGAGAGGTAGGTAACTTTAGATGTTGTTGCTGCTTTTTCATATTATATGTTCAAATTAATAATAGAAACTAATACTTCATCTTAATCACTTCGACAGGTCTTGGATGGTTTTGGAGACTGCAGGGGGTCACGGCCGCAACCCCAATGGCATCCTCGGCCTTCTATGCCGGGAACACTTCCCTGGGCTTGTCGAGTACGCCGGAGTGACGAGCCCAGCGTACACCTTCGACCACTACGCCGTCGCCCCCGATGCAGTAGATCGGGACGGCAGACAATTCAACAACAAGGCGGAGCGGGTCAAGCAAGAGCTGTGGGTAAGTCTTTCTCGCACTATATTGTTTAATAAGTCGCATTTGTTGCATATTCTTTAAATAATGTATGGATACATCGTCTTTGTATGTAGGATTTCTTCAGGTGCGATGCTGGATACGAGGCCAGGGCGGATGTGGTGTCTACGACGTGCTGTAAGAAGCTCGTCGTGGACATGCACTACGAGGCGCGCATCCAGGCCATCGTCACTTACCACGGCTCCGTCCTTGGGGAGAAGGTGACCAAGAAGGACGCCCGAACCATGTCATTGACTGCGGACCAGTACTTGCAGGTAAATACAAAACTTTATTATTGGTACTAAATATGCTTATTCTTATCTTCTGATATGCGGTGTACTTATATTTTTTTAGATGATTCCTCATTGGTGCGCCGCGCATCCTGAGTGCTGGGAGAAGATGGTGCAGAGGTGGTGCTCGGCTGAGTGGGACGAGGCGCACAACGCTAGCCGGGAACGGCGTTTGCTGATGCAAGGTCCCTCCCACCATCAAGGCAGCCGCAGCCTGGGCAAATACGCGGAAGCATGGGTACGCGCTCTTTTTTATTTAGGTATATAACTTTCGATTAGACATGATTTCTAACCATATCGTTGGTTTTCTCGCAGTCGGCGGCACATGGTGGCGCGCCTTGCTCCACGTTCTCGGCATATGCCATGGCCCACAAGGGGAAGGCGACGTCCGACGTCACCTACAACCCGGATGACGGGCCCGAGGCGTACACCAACCCCGCCATCCACAGCCGACTCAGTGAGTACACCGCAATGGCCAAGGAGGTCCATGGGCCAGATTACGATCCGAGGACCGAGGACATCGACGGAGATGTCCTCATGAGGGTCGGAGGAGGCAAGAGGCATGGGCGGTACTGGATTGCCGACGGGGCAATCGACTCGTCCTCCACTCCCACTCTCTCTCAGGTGCGAGCAAGGAGCACGAGCGCGAGCCCAGCCATACGACCTCGGCAGGACACCTCACAGCATCGTATCCAGCAACTCCAGGTTATTCCTTATCTATTCATCGTTCATTAATTTTTATATATCTTCTCTTTGCATTATCGTAACATTAGGGCGAAATATTACAGACTCAGCTAGATGATGAGAGGAGGCAACGTGAGGAGCTGGAGAAGAGGATGTCGGATTTGTTCGCGTACGTGCAGAGCCTTGGCGCCGCACAGGGTCATGCTCCACCACCTCCGTTGTTCCCTGCAACTGACCCTGCTGAGTTCACTACTCCTGTGAGTATCAAAATTTTAGTACTGCATGATATATATTCATATGTTCTCACACATACAATCTATTCTCTGTGCAGCGTCAATCGGCGGCGTCGAACAACCCTCATGCTTCGTCCAGCCCTTCGCCGAACCAGTCCAGATGCCCACCTCGTTGATGATCCAGACTTGGTCTTGTGAGTGTTGGTGATGTTTGGCTAGACTTGGTCTTGTGAGATACTTGGTGATGTTAGTGATGATCCAGACTTATATCTGTTTTGTGATGATCCAAACTTATATTTGTGAGTGTTGGTGATGTTAGTTATACTTGGTCTTGTGAGATACTTAATGAGACTTATGTGCTGTGAAACCTGATTTATGTGGTGATATTTGTGATATATATGGTGTTGATGATAAATGTGTTGATTCTGTGATGCGAATGATATATAATGTGATGTGAATGATATATATCTTTTGTTTGTTTGGATGGAACAGCAAAAACAAATAAAAAAGGGACATCCTGGTCACTTTGCCGAGTGTAACACTCGGCAAAGGTCGCTTTGCCGAGTGCTATGACCATGGCACTCGGCAAAGAAGGAAACCTGGGAACCGGTAAAGCCATCTTTGCCGAGTGCTGACCATGGCACTCGGCAAAGAAGGAAACCTGGGAACCGGCAAAGATGTCTTTGCCGAGTGCCGTTGCCAAGGCACTCGACAAAGGGACTGGCAAAGGGGCCCACTGGAGGGTTCTTTGCCGAGTGCCAGTCCACCAGACACTCGGCAAAGAAACCTCCTTTGCCGAGTGCCTACTAGGGCTCTCGGCACAGAGACTGGCTGTGGGGTCCACTAGACCAGTCTTTGCCGAGTGTCGCCGTTGGCACTCGGTAAAGGATCCGTCACCGTCACTTGGCGCCGTGACGGTGACTTTTCTTTGCCGAGTGCCAAATGGCACTCGGCAAAGTCTTTGCCGAGTGCCCGACAAAAAGTACTCGGCAAAGAAGCTGTTGCCGATGTACAGTTCGCCGAGCCTTCTTTGCCGAGTGTTACACTCGGCAAAGGCTTTGCCGAGTGTAAAATAGCCTTTGCCGTGTGTTTAGAACACACGGCAAAGAAGCTGATTCCGGTAGTGCTACCCTAGGGCATCCAACACTGCATCGCCAACGATGTCAGGGCAAGGCCGCCACCGGCTTCCAGTGGGGTCGGCCAGAACATGGCTGCAGCGGCAATACTTCTCCGTGCGATGTCGGAGCCATCAACCACCGAAGGGCGGCGTATCCAGGGAGAGCTCAAGAATCTCCTGGAGGATGCCGCGGTCCGACGGGCCGAAAGCTCTGCCTCCCGAAGGCAGGGGTACCCCTCGGAGCATCGCGCCGCGACTTCCCGATTCATGCGGGAAGCCTCGGTCCACACCGGGCGCACGCGCAACACAGCGCCTGCGGCCCCGGGTCGCCTCGGCAACGAGCACCATCACCGCAACCATCGAGCCCACCTCGACGAGAAGGTGCGCCGAGGCTACCACCCCAGGTGTGGGGGACGCTACGACAGCGGGGAGGATTGGAGTCCCTCGCCGAAACCACCCGGTCCGCAGGCTTTCAGCCGGGCCATACGACGGGCACCGTTCCCGACCCGGTTCCGAACCCCGACTACCATCACCAAGTACTCGGGGGAGACAAGGCCGGAACTGTGGCTCGCGGACTACCGGCTGGCCTACCACCTAGGTGGAACGGACGATGACAACCTCATCATCCTCAACCTCCCCCTGTTCCTCTCCGACACTGCTCGAGCCTGGCTGGAGCACCTGCCTCCGGGGCAGATCTCCAACTGGGACGACCTGGTCCAAACCTTCGCCGGCAATTTCCAGGGCACGTACGTGCGCCCTGGGATCTCCGAAGCTGCCGCCAGCAGCCGGGAGAGTCTCTCCGGGACTACATCCGGCGATTCTCAAAGCAGCGCACCGAGCTGCCCAACGTCACCGACTCGGATGTCATCGGCGCGTTCCTCGCCGGCACCACCTGTCGCGACCTAGTGAGCAAGCTGGGTCACAAGACCCCCACCAGGGCGAGCGAGCTGATGGACATCGCCACCATGTTCGCCTCTGGCCAGGAGGCGGTTGAGGCCATCTTCCGGAAGGACAAGCAGCCCCAGGGCCGCCAGCCGGAAGATGTCCCCGAGGCGTCCACTCAGCGCGGCACCAAGAAGAAGGGCAAGAAGAAGTCGCAAGCAAAACGCGACGCCGCCGACGCGGACCTTGTCGCCGCCGCTGAGTACAAGAACCCTCGGAAACCTCCCGGAGGCGCCAATCTCTTCGACAAGATGCTCAAGGAGCCGTGCCCCTATCATCAGGGGCCCGTCAAGCACACCCTTGAGGAGTGCGCCATGCTTCGGCGCCACTTTCACAAGGTCGGGCCATCTGTGGAAGGTGGCAGGGCCCACAACAACGATAAGAAGCAAGATCACAAGGCAGGGGAGTTCCTCGAGGTCCACGACTCCTTCATGATCTACGGTGGGCAAGTGGCGAACGCCTCGGCTCGGCACCTGTAGCATCCCAAAAATCCTAACCCAGGTTTGAAACCCTAATCTACCCCTTTCCCCTCCTTTCATCCTCTAATTCCAAGACCTCCACTAGTTTTTTTTCTTTCTTCTTATGCATACATCTTGTTTGATCACAAAGCACCTCACTTAGATTCTATTTTCTAAACACTTAGAGTATCCACAAAATATTTTTGTTCAAAGAAAAAGGGGCAAAATGGGAAATAGGAATTAAAAAGTAAAAAGAAAAAGAGAAAAACCTTCTCCTCTCCCTGCTGGACCGAATCCCGGCCCAAAACCCGCGACCTCCCCTTCCCACGCACCCGCACTCCTCCGCGTTCGGCCCATCTTCGGCCTGCCTCCGCGCGCGCGCCAGCCCGCTCCACACCCCGCCCTCCTCTCGCTGGCAAGGCGTCCCCACCCGTCAGCCGCCCTCTCTCTCGCGCGCTCGCTCCCTCTGACAAAATGGCCCCGCTGGTCAGTTGCTTCGTCGTCCTTCCGCCGTCCCCTCACCGAAGTCACCTCCGGTCGTCGCCTCCGTCCTCCCCTCTGTCATCTCGCCGCACAGGGAAGTTTGGCACCGCTCCGTCCTCCTCCCCTTGACCAGCGTCCTCGCCGGTACCGCCCCGCCGTAGCGTCCCCTCGGCGGCGCTGTGCGGCATTAATGGCGGCACTGTGAAGCTCGCCGGAGCCAAGAAGCTCCACCGCCCCCCCTTCCCCCGCGCGCCTATAAAAGGCTCGCCACGAGCCCCTCCTTCCTCGCACCAGCCTTGGCCATCCCTCTCCTCCCCTCCCCCCGAGCACAATTCGCAAAGCGCCGGCGTCGTTCTCCTCTCCGGTGAGTCCCTTCCTCCTCCTCCCTCTCCTTCTCTGTTGGTCCGGCAAGGAATTAAGTGAGCCGAGCAGCTCCCTCGCGTAGCCACGAACCCGAAGCACCACCTTCCAGCCCCCGTCCCCCACCCAGAGCCCACCGGCGGCGATCCCCGCCGCGGAACCCCCGCCCCCTCCCCGTGGGCAGCCCCCTCCCAACCCCCTCTGGCCAAATTGAGCCTACCGTTAGAATCGCCAACTTCCGCCCGTACTAAACCACCCTCCCTCGAACCAGGAACCGGGCCACCGGCGGCAAGCCGCCGTCAAGCTTCCCCGGCGGCCAGTTCTTCTCCCGCGCTCGGCCAGTTCGCCCGCCGTCTGGCCGCGACGCCGTTTCTTTCCCCCCACTCTCGCTGGCAAGTGGGCCCTCAACGACGCCGTCACCCTCGCGGCCGCGCCGTTTCCCCCTCGCTCGTGGGCCGCCGCTGGGCCGAAAGCGCTTCAGCGCGCGCTCGCGCCCGGGGTGGGCCAAAAGCCGTGTCCCCCAGCCCAGAAGAGAGGAATTCTCTTTTCTTTTTCTTTTTCCACCCTTTTTCCCATTTAAATAGTTTTCTCAATATTTTATGCACCAAAAATTATCAAAAAGGATTTCCAAGGTTACATAAAATAATGTTGTTAGAAAATGGCACACTATGATTGATAAACCACTATTGATGTATTGTTTTACTGCCTGTTTCCTAGAAGAAGCGGGAACCGCAGATCCGGATCCCGTAGCTCCGGAAGAAGGGTCGGAGCCCGAACTTCCGGAAGTAGATCTTCTGTGCCAAGAGAGCTTCAATGAAGGCAAGTCCATCCTTCCCTTGATGCATAAATTACCTATTCTCTCTACCACTGCCTAGGCCGGGAATTATGGGGGAATATTGCATTGTGAGTGAGAGATGACCCGCATTAACATATTCATTCCGGATACGAAATGTGGATTTGGAAGTAGGACAATGTGTTTCTCCAAATAAAACCTCTTTTTGAAAAGTTATGCGATGAAGGGTACTCACCCTCATCACCTTGAGAGTGGGATGATCAGGGACTCCCTGGTTTAGGGGAGGGCCTAAGGTGTTGGCTCAGCTGGTTTAGGCGTGAGCAGAAGGATTGTCCCCTCATATAAGGACCGGCTTGTCATTTTCACTACCTGTACTCCGTTATCGTACAACCACTCGAGACTGTGTGGGCAGTCACTCAATCCGAACTCGTGCGGTCCAACCCCAGGGTTAAGAAGGCTGGGGAGCACCGGGAGGATAAGGAGGGGGAAAGTTTTGTCCGGTTTGGACATGGTGGTGGCCTGACTCCTTCCGGATAACCGTTAAGGTTAGGACGTACGGGTAAGGAAAGAGATCCGGCATTCGGGTCTCGCGACGGTGAGATCGCAGAAACCGGGCTAGTGGGTAAAGTGTACCCCTCTGCGCAGAGTTGAAACCTATTCAAATAGTCCGTGTCCACTGGTATGGACGGGTCTGGTATGGCAATTAGAGCTTTTTCACTAAGTTTCTTGACAAGGGAAAGGTGTGATTAAATGGGTGTTGAAAAAGAAAATAAGGCCACGGGAGCGGGAAGCTCAGTGGTGGTTGAGTTTTTGGTTACTTTTAAGACTATGGGAAAACCTTCAAGCAACTGCCTTTCTCTAAGAAAATGATGAGTGACATCAACTCCACCAAATTGAGCATGTATATCATAGGTCTCTTTCTCTCTACGGGAGCGGGGTGGGCTTGCAGAATACCTAGCGTATTCACCCAGATTTATTTATGTTTTTCAGCAGCCGAGGACTTCTTTGCTGCTATGCTTGATTAAGAGGGCTGTGTCTGCACCTAGTTCTGCCTGTGGCTTGGGCTAGTGTATTTTCCTACCGCGTTTCTTAATTTGGCTCTCTCGAGCTCGTACCCCCGGTATTGTAATAATTTTATCTAAACTCTGTACTATTTGAAGTAAGGAATGTGTTTACTAGCCTCCTGGGACTAGTAATTGTTTCACATTTGAGTCCCAAAGGATCGAGACGCTTCAGGTGGTATCAGAGCCCATAGGACTGGTCGTAGGACGCAGCCCTGACCTTAAAAAAACTTGCCCTAAAAAGAAAATACCTCTTACCCCAAGAAAAGTTTTCTCTTCTCCTCCCCATTTTAACAAGGCCCTTCTTTTCCTATTCCAGATGGAAGACTCTCCGGCCATTAGGACATCCTACTGCTCAGAGGTGGAAGGGTTCCCGCATCTCCTGCGAAGTTGTGCGCTTCGCATGGGAATCCGCAAGAAGCCGGAATACGTCTGGACGGAGCATATCGAAGGCGGAGTAGAGAAATGCTCTATGGCAGTCTACCTGGGAGAAAGCCGAAACTATCCGAACCATCCTTCCTTCCAAGTCACTTTTACCGGATACCGCTTCCCAGACACTTGCCAGAATGTTGCCCGAAAAGCCCTCAGGCAACTGTGCCAGAACTACAACAAAGTGATCTTTGAAACCCCCCTTCGCTACTTTCCACCCAGCAACAAGAATACCCCCACCTGGAGGAAAAGACTTCAGGCCCTATCAGGAGGAGATCCTATTGAGAATGATCCCACCATTGTCTACATGGCCGGATACCTTCACACCCTTGACAACCAATATGATGACCTCACCCTCCACTACACCTCCCTAACCTCCCGGGTGGAAAGCCTGGAGCAAAAAGTCAGGGAGCTGTCAGAAGAAAAGGCGTCCCTTCAAGAGAGCCTCTCAATAGCTGAAGGCGAAGAGACTAATACCCGTGAAGCTTACCGCACCCTAAAAATGGACTACGACAAGAAACTGAAGAAGCTCGCCCTCACAAGAAAAATCCGCAAGAAGACCAAAAGCCAAGGATGTCAGACTGAGCAGAGCCCTCCAAGGAACCCGTCCGACACCGAGGAGTTGTCCCTGGCCAGCCTTGATGACCTTCTCAAGGAATTTGGGGACACTTTAGAGAAGGAGTTCGGGAATACCTTAGATAGCACTCGCGTGTGATGAGCTTGTGGTAGCAGGGTGTTGTGTTATGTAATGGCTTGATGTAATGAATAAAATAACTAGTTAAAAAAAATGGCATGTGCATAATAGTGACCCTCTTCCCATGGCAGATGGCTTCGGATAGAACCACGCCTACCGCCTCCGAGATTGGAGCAAGACTTCCTCTAGGAGCTGAAGGAGAGGCTGGCGGAGAAGGGGGTGAGACCCACCTCCCCGCACCTCCGGAACTACCATTAGACCTAGCCCAAGTTCTGGCCAATCAAACCCGACTCATTGAAGTCCTCACTCGAAGTCTGGAAAACCAGCGCCCAGGCGGTGGAAGGCCACAGGACAGGATGGGAGAATTTCTGAGACTCAAGCCTCCCACGTTCGCGGGGTCCAGCAATCCCCTCGATGCAGATGACTGGCTTCGCACGATCAAGAGGAAATTGGAAGCCATTGCTTGTCCCGAGAATCAGCGTGTTCAGCTGGCAGCTCATCAGCTTTCAGGAATGGCTTTAGCATGGTGGGACACCTTCAGTGAAGCCGTCAGAGATGCTACCTGGGCAGAATTCGAAGCAGCTTTCCGTGAACACCACGTACCCCAGGGGATAGTTCAACTCAAGGAGGATGAATTCCGGGAGTTAACTCAAGGCGGAAGGTCAGTCAGTGAGTATGTGCACAAGTTCACAGAGCTGGCCCGCTACGCGCCTGAGGATGTCAGCACCGAGTCCAGAAAGATGGCCCGTTTTCTGAGAGGGCTAAGACCCAAGCTTAAGACCATCCTCGCCAGCCAAGACTTCCACAGCTTCTCCCACCTCTCCAACAAAGCTATCCAAGTGGAAAGGGCAAAAGAGGAAGAGAAAGGGCACCTCAAGAGGAAATTCCAAGTTCTCCGGGCTCAACAGCAAGAACGTCACCAGAGAGCTCGACCCTTTGGGCTTCCACCCAGGGGTCCAAGCTTCAATAAACAATCTGGACCCTCTCCATCACGCTACAGTCAGCAGAGTCAGAGCTCCCATCAGGCACCCTCCGTTGCAAGCAACCAGCCGCCAGCAAACGCCTGTTGGCACTGCGGGGACCCCAGTCACTTCAAGAACAACTGCCCTCAGTTGAAGGCACCGGGACCAACCTACTCCAACTCGGTGAATGGCCCCAAGATTCCATCGGCACCTACCTCCAAGGCGCTCCCTTCCAACAGCCAGCAGAGCAGGACTCAGTACCAGGGCAGAGCCCGGGTCAACCACGTCGACGCTCAAGAAGCCCAGCAAGCCCCGGGAGTAGTGCTCGGTGAGTTCCTTGTTGAATTTACTCCCGCTACTGTGCTTTTCGATTCAGGAGCATCCCATTCTTTCATAGCTGCTAAGTTTGTGGAAAAGCATGGCATCCCCTCTACACCCCTAGCTATCCCTTTGGTCACCCGAACCCCGGGATCAGACCTCCTGTGCAAACTCAGGTGCTCCCAAGTCAGAATTCTTTTAAGTGGGGTAGTGTTCCTGGCAGACTTAACCATCTTGCCATCACAAGGGATTGATGTAATCCTAGGAATGGATTGGCTAGCTAAGCACAAGGGTGTTATCAGCTGCGCAAGCAAGACTGTTCTTCTCACAGATCACCAAGGAAAGGCAGTTTCCTGTCAAGCCCAACCGCCCGCAAACGACCCAATGATGTTTAATCTGGCAGCAGAAAACATGTCTGTAATCGAAGAGTTTGAGGATGTATTTCCAGAAGAGTTACGCAGACAATAGGCGAAGGGAACTCAGATTTGAGGAAGGAGATTTTGTTTATCTCAAGGTTTCCCCAATGCGTGGTGTCAAAAGGTTCCAGATGAAAGGAAAACTGGCACCCCGTTTCGTCGGTCCCTACCCTGTCATTTCCCGAATAGGACCCGTGGCATACCGTCTTGAGCTACCAGAATCCATGTCAGATATTCACAATGTGTTCCATGTGTCTCAACTCCGCAAATGCCTAAAAGTACTAGAAACCCGTATCGAGGCAGAGACAATTCAGATTCAAAAGGATCTCCAGTACCGGGAAAAGCCAGTGAAGATTCTCGACTCAGCAGTCAGAAGGACCCGCAATTCGGAAGTGAAACTCTGTAAGGATCAGTGGAGCAGAGATGGAGAAGAGGAAGCCACCTGGGAAAGTGAGGACTCTCTGAGGAAGGAATACCCTTACCTTTTCTCGAGCCCCGTCTGAATCTCGAGGGCGAGATTCCTTTAAGTGGGGTAGGTTTGTAGCATCCCAAAAATCCTAACCCAGGTTTGAAACCCTAATCTACCCCTTTCCCCTCCTTTCATCCTCTAATTCCAAGACCTCCACTAGTTTTTTTTCTTTCTTCTTATGCATACATTTTGTTTGATCACAAAGCACCTCACTTAGATTCTATTTTCTAAACACTTAGAGTATCCACAAAATATTTTTGTTCAAAGAAAAAGGGGCAAAATGGGAAATAGGAATTAAAAAGTAAAAAGAAAAAGAGAAAAACCTTCTCCTCTCCCTGCTGGACCGAATCCCGGCCCAAAACCCGCGACCTCCCCTTCCCACGCGCCCGCACTCCTCCGCGTTCGGCCCATCTTCGGCCTGCCTCCGCGCGCGTGCCAGCCCGCTCCACACCCTGCCCTCCTCTCGCTGGCAAGGCGTCCCCACTCGTCAGCCGCCCTCTCTCTCGCGCGCTCGCTCCCTCTGACAAAATGGCCCCGCTGGTCAGTTGCTTCGTCGTCCTTCCGCCGTCCCCTCACCGAAGTCACCTCCGGTCGTCGCCTCCGTCCTCCCCTCTGCCATCTCGCCGCACAGGGAAGTTTGGCACCGCTCCGTCCTCCTCCCCTTGACCAGCGTCCTCGCCGGTACCACCCCGCCGTAGCGTCCCCTCGGCGGCGCTGTGCGGCATTAATGGCGGCACTGTGAAGCTCGCCGGAGCCAAGAAGCTCCACCGCCCCCCCTTCCCCCGCGCGCCTATAAAAGGCTCGCCCCGAGCCCCTCCTTCCTCGCACCAGCCTTGGCCATCCCTCTCCTCCCCTCCCCCGAGCACAATTCGCAAAGCATCGGCGTCGTTCTCCTCTCCGGTGAGTCCCTTCCTCCTCCTCCCTCTCCTTCTCTGTTGGTCCGGCAAGGAATTAAGTGAGCCGAGCAGCTCCCTCGCGTAGCCACGAACCCGAAGCACCACCTTCCAGCCCCCGTCCCCCACCCAGAGCCCACCGGCGGCGATCCCCGCCGCGGAACCCCCACCCCCTCCCCGTGGGCAGCCCCCTCCCAACCCCCTCTGGCCAAATTGAGCCTACCGTTAGAATCGCCAACTTCCGCCCGTACTAAACCACCCTCCCTCAGACCAGGAACCGGGCCACCGGCGGCAAGCCACCGTCAAGCTTCCCCGGCGGCCAGTTCTTCTCCCGCGCTCGGCCAGTTCGCCCGCCGTCTGGCCGCGACGCCGTTTCTTCCCCCCCCTCTCGCTGGCAAGTGGGCCCTCAACGACGCCGTCACCCTCGCGGCCGCGCCGTTTCCCCCTCGCTCGTGGGCCGCCGCTGGGCCGAAAGCGCTTCAGCGCGCGCTCGCGCCCGGGGTGGGCCAAAAGCCGTGTCCCCCGACCCAGAAGAGAGGAATTCTCTTTTCTTTTTCTTTTTCCACCCTTTTCCCCATTTAAATAGTTTTCTCAATATTTTATGCACCAAAAATTATCAAAAAGGATTTCCAAGGTTACATAAAATAATGTTGTTAGAAAATGGCACGCTATGATTGATAAACCACTATTGATGTATTGTTTTACTGCCTGTTTCCTAGAAGAAGCGGGAACCGCAGATCCGGATCCCGTAGCTCCGGAAGAAGGGTCGGAGCCCGAACTTCCGGAAGTAGATCTTCTGTGCCAAGAGAGCTTCAACGAAGGCAAGTCCATCCTTCCCTTGATGCATAAATTACCTATTCTCTCTACCACTGCCTAGGCCGGGAATTATGGGGGAATATTGCATTGTGAGTGAGAGATGACCCGCATTAACATATTCATTCCAGATACGAAATGTGGATTTGGAAGTAGGGCAATGTGTTTCTCCAAATAAAACCTCTTTTTGAAAAGTTATGCGATGAAGGGTACTCACCCTCATCACCTTGAGAGTGGGATGATCAGGGACTCCCTGGTTTAGGGGAGGGCCTAAGGTGTTGGCTCAGCTGGTTTAGGCGTGAGCAGAAGGATTGTCCCCTCATATAAGGACCGGCTTGTCATTTTCACTACCTGTACTCCGTTATCGTACAACCACTCGAGACTGTGTGGGCAGTCACTCAATCCGAACTCGTGCGGTCCAACCCCAGGGTTAAGAAGGCTGGGGAGCACCGGGAGGATAAGGAGGGGGAAAGTTTTGTCCGGTTTGGACATGGTGGTGGCCTGACTCCTTCCGGATAACCGTTAAGGTTAGGACGTACGGGTAAGGAAAGAGATCTGGCATTCGGGTCTCGCGACGGTGAGATCGCAGAAACCGGGCTAGTGGGTAAAGTGTACCCCTCTGCGCAGAGTTGAAACCTATTCGAATAGTCCGTGTCCACTGGTATGGACGGGTCTGGTATGGTATGGCAATTAGAGCTTTTTCACTAAGTTTCTTGACAAGGGAAAGGTGTGATTAAATGGGTGTTGAAAAAGAAAATAAGGCCACGGGAGCGGGAAGCTCAGTGGTGGTTGAGTTTTTGGTTACTTTTAAGACTATGGGAAAACCTTCAAGCAACTGCCTTTCTCTAAGAAAATGATGAGTGACATCAACTCCACCAAATTGAGCATGTATATCATAGGTCTCTTTCTCTCTACGGGAGCGGGGTGGGCTTGCGGAATACCTAGCGTATTCACCCAGATTTATTTATGTTTTTCAGCAGCCGAGGACTTCTTTTCTGCTATGCTTGATTAAGAGGGCTGTGTCTGCACCCAGTTCTGCCTGTGGCTTGGGCTAGTGTATTTTCCTATTGTGTTTCTTATTTTGGCTCTCTCGAGCTTGTACCCCCGGTATTGTAATAATTTTATCTAAACTTTGTACTATTTGAAGTAAGGAATGTGTTTACTAGCCTCCTGGGACTAGTAATTGTTTCACATTTGAGTCCCAAAGGATCGGGACGCTTCAGCACCGCAAGCAAGAGCGTCGGGAGGTATGCTCGGTAAAGGTGGCGGCGCCAGTCTACCTAGATTGGTCTGACAAGCCCATCACCTTCGACCAGGGCGACCATCCCGACCGTGTGCCGAGCCCGGTGAAATATCCGCTCGTTGTCGACCCCGTCATCGGCAACGTCAGGCTCACCAAGGTCCTCATGGACGGAGGCAGCAACCTCAACATCATCTACGCCGAAACCCTCGGGCTCCTGCGGATCAATCTGTCCTCGGTCCGGGCGGGCGCGGCGCCTTTTCACGGGATCATCCTCGGGAAACGCGTCCAGCCCCTCGGACAACTCGATCTACCCGTCTGCTTTGGGACTCCCTCCAACTTCCGATGGGAGACCCTCACGTTCGAGGTGGTCGGGTTTCGAGGAACCTACCACGCAGTGTTGGGGAGGCCATGCTACGCCAAGTTCATGGTCGTCCCCAACTACACCTACCTCAAGCTCAAGATGTCGGGCCCCAACGGGGTCATCACCGTCGGCCCCACGTACCGACACGCGTACGAATGCGACGTGGAGTGCGTGGAGTACGCCGAGGCCCTCGCCAAATCCGAGGCCCTCATCGCCGACCTGGAGAGCCTCTCCAAGGAGGCGCCAGACGTGAAGCGCCATGCCGGCAACTTCAAGCCAGCAGAGACGGTTAAGTCCGTCCCTCTCGATCCCAGCAACGACGCCTCCAAGCAGATCCGGATCGGCTCCGAGCTCGACCCCAAATAGGAAGCAGTGCTCGTCAACTTTCTCCGCGCAAATGTCGGCATTTTCGCGTGGAGTCCCTCGGACATGCCTGACATACCAAGGGATGTCGCCGAGCACTCGCTGGATATTCGAGCTGGAGCCCGACCCGTGAAGCAGCCTCTGCGCTGATTCGACGAAGAAAAGCGCAGAGCCATAGGCGAGGAGATCCACAAGCTAACGGCGGCAGGGTTCATCAAAGAGGTATTCCATCCTGAATGGCTTGCCAACCCTATGCTTGTGAGAAAGAAAGGAGGGAAATGGCGGATGTGTGTAGACTACACTGGTCTAAACAAAGCATGTCCGAAAGTTCCCTACCCTCTGCCTCGCATCGATCAAATTGTGGATTCCACTGCTGGGTGTGAAACCCTGTCTTTCCTCGATGCCTACTTGGGGTATCACCAAATCAGGATGAAAGAGTCCGACCAGCTCGCGACTTCTTTCATCACACCTTTCGGCATGTACTGCTACGTTACTATGCCGTTTGGTTTGAGGAATGCAAGTGCGACATACCAAAGGTGCATGAACCACGTGTTCGGCCAACACATCGGTCGAACGGTCGAGGCTTACGTCGATGACATCGTAGTCAAGACGAGGAAAGCCTCTGACCTCCTTTCCGACCTTGAAACGACATTCTGGTGTCTCAAGGCGAAAGGCGTAAAACTCAATCCTGAGAAGTGCGTCTTCGGAGTCCCCCGAGGCATGCTCTTGGGGTTCATCGTCTTCGAGTGGGGCATCGAGGCCAACCCGGAGAAAATCGCGGCCATCACCAACATGGGGCCCATCAAGGACTTGAAAGGCGTACAGAGGGTCATGGGATGCCTTGCGGCTCTGAGCCGCTTCATCTCGCGCCTCGGCGAAAGAGGTCTACCCCTGTACCGCCTCTTGAGAAAGGCCGAGTGCTACACTTGGACCCCTGAGGCCAAGGAAGCCCTCGGGAACCTGAAGGCGCTCCTCACGAACGCGCCCATCTTGGTGCCCCCGCTGCCGGAGAAGCCCTCTTGATCTACGTCGCCGCTACCACTCAGGTGGTCAGCGCCGCGATAGTGGTTGAGAGACGAGAAGAGGGGCATGCATTGCCCGTCCAGAGGCCAGTCTACTTCATCAGTGAGGTACTGTCCGAGACCAAGATCCGCTACCCACAAATTCAGAAGTTGTTGTACGCGGTGATCCTGGCGCGGCGGAAGTTGCGACACTACTTCGAGTCTCATCCGGTGATTGTGGTGTCATCCTTCCCCCTGGGGGAGATCATCCAGTGCCGAGAGGCCTCGGGTAGGATTGCAAAGTGGGCGGTGGAAATCATGGGCGAGACGATCTCGTTCGCCCCTCGGAAGGCCATCAAGTCCCAAGTCTTGGCGGACTTTGTGGCTGAATGGGTCGACACCCAGCTCCCAACGGCTCCGATCCAACCGGAACTCTGGACCATGTTTTTTGACGGGTCGCTGATGAAGACAGGGGCAGGCGCGGGCCTGCTCTTCATCTCGCCCCTCGGGAAGCGCCTACGCTACATGCTACGCCTCCACTTCCCGGCGTCCAACAATGTGGCCGAGTACGAGGCTCTGGTCAACAGGTTGCGCATCGCCATCGAGCTAGGGGTCCGACGCCTCGACGCTCGCGGTGACTCGCAGCTCGTCATTGACCAAGTCATGAAGAACTCCCACTGCCGCGACCCGAAGATGGAAGCCTACTGCGATGAAGTTCGGTGCCTGGAGGACAAGTTCTACGGGCTCGAGCTCAACCACATCGCCCGACAATACAACGAGACTGCGGACGAGCTGGCTAAGATAGCCTTGGGGCGAACAACGGTTCCCCCAGACGTCTTCTCCCGAGACCTACATCAACCCTCAGTCAAGACCGACGACACGCCCGAGCCCGAGGCACCCTCGGCCCTCGAGGGTGAGGCACTGCGCGTCGAGGAAGAGCGGAGCGGGGTCACGCCTAATCGAAACTGGCAGACCCCGTACCTGCAATATCTCCACCGAGGAGAGCTGCCCCTCGACCGAGCCGAAGCTCGGCGATTAGCGCGGCGCGCCAAGTCGTTCGTCTTGCTGGGGGACGGGAAGGAGCTCTACCACCGCAGCCCCTCAGGCATCCTCCAGCGATGCATATCTAAGGCCAGGAGCTCTTGCAAGAAATACACTCGGGGGCTTGCGGTCATCACGCAGCGCCTCGAGCCCTTGTTGGAAACGCCTTCCAACAAGGTTTCTACTGGCCGACTGCGGTGGCCGACGCCACTAGAATTGTCTGCACCTGCCAAGGGTGTCAATTCTATGCAAGGCAGACACACTTGCCCGCTCAGGCTCTACAGATGATACTCATCACCTGGCCGTTTGCTGTGTGGGGTCTGGACCTCGTTGGTCCCTTGCAGAAGGCACCCGGTGGCTACACGCACCTGCTGGTCGCCATCGACAAATTCTCCAAGTGGATCGAGGTCCGACCCCTAAACAGCATCAGGTCCGAACAGGCGGTGGCATTCTTCACCAACATCATCCATCGCTTTGGGGTCCCGAACTCCATCATCACCGACAACGGCACCCAGTTCACCGGCAGAAAGTTTCTGGACTTCTGTGAGGATCACCACATCCGGGTGGACTAGGCCGCCGTGGCCCACCCCATGACGAATGGGCAAGTAGAGCGTGCCAACGGCATGATTCTGCAAGGACTCAAGCCACGGATCTACAACGACCTCAACAAGTTCGGCAAGCGATGGATGAAGGAGCTCCCCTCGGTGGTCTGGAGTCTGAGGACAACGCCAAACCGAGCCACGGGCTTCACACCGTTCTTTCTAGTCTATGGGGCCGAGGCCATCTTGCCCACAGACTTAGAATGCGGTTCCCCGAGGGCGAGGGCCTACGACGACCAAAGCAATCGAGCTAACCGAGAAGACTCACTGGACCAGCTGGAAGAGGCTCGGAACATGGCCTTACTACACTCAGCGCAGTATCAGCAGTCCCTGCGACGCTACCACACCCGAGGGGTTCGGTCCTGAGACCTCCAGGTGGGCGACCTGGTGCTTCGGCTGCGACAAGACGCCCGAGGGCGGCACAAGCTCACGCCTCCCTGGGAAGGGCCGTTTGTCATCGCCAAGGTTCTGAAGCCCGGAACGTACAAGCTGGCCAACAGTCAAGGCGAGGTCTACAGCAACGCTTGGAACATCCGACAGCTACGTCGCTTCTACCCTTAAGATGCTTTCAAGTCGTTCGTATACCTTGTTCACACACAAAGTCTAACCATCAAGGAAGGGTCAGCCTTGCCTCGACAAAGCTCGACCCTCCCTCGGGGGCTAGAAGGGGGGGGACCCCCTCTGCATCAAAATTTTCCTCGGAAAAGATCCTTTCTATCAGAACGTCTTTCGTGCTTCTCGACTACTTCGAAAGCGGGATCCTGAAAACGACGGAGTACACGTAAGCAGCCAAGGCTGACCGAGTCGAGGGACTCCTACGCCTCCGGGATACGGATACCTCACTCATCACCTTCTGCGATAAGTAACTCACGCTCGGATAAGCGATTACGCGGATCGAACAAGTCTTCACGCTCGAAGACTCTTCTGCCGAAACGATTTTTTGGGCCTTCTCGACTATATCGATAGCAGAATCCTACGGACGAGTAAGAGTACACGTAAGCGGCAAGGCCGACCGAGCCGAGGGACTCCTACGCCTCCGGGATACGGATACCTCACTCATCACCTTCCGTGAAAAGTAACTCTCGCTCGGACAAACAATTCTGTTACCGACGAATGAGTCTAGATACTCGAAGCAAGAGGAAAAGAAACACAGCTTTACAACACGACGACAGTATGTTTGGGCCTCGACGGCCACAGAAAACATACGCACACTACAAGATGAACCAATCCAGCAGGCTCAGACGTCGACGGAAGGGGAGCAGTAGCACCCTCGACGTCGACCCCACCTTCGGCGAAGTCCGACCGAGCCTCGGACGGCGACGCGGTCGGAGGATTTCTGCTCCGAAGGACGACATCAGCACCGCGCCCGGGCCATCGCCGCCAGGGTCTTCTCCAGGAATCCGGGCCGAGCAGACGGCTCGGCCGGCCGCCCCGAAGCCTCAGCCAGCTGTTCCCTGAGGACAGCAGCCCGGCTCGTGGCCTCGGCAACTCGACTCCGGCGTCGATCCCGCCAGTGGACGGCCCGGCCAGGCTCCGGCCGACGAAGTCCTCCTTTTCGAGCCAACTCTGCCTCTGTCCATGCTAACACCGCTGCCTCCGGCTTCGGCTCATCGAAGAGCAGCCGAGGGTTCCCTTAACTAAGTAAGAGGGGCCTCGGGTGGCAAGGCCGACCGAGCCGAGGGACTCCTACGCCTCCGGGATACGGATACCTCACTCGTCACCTTCGCACGAGGCAACTCACACTTGGTTAAGCGGTTCAGTTAGCCGATATGCGAGTCCTAGTGCTCGAAATGAGGAAAAACACGGCTCCGTGCCGAAAATACATACATGTTCAGGCCCCGACAGCCACAATGAACAGACACCGGCACTCAAGGTGCCATTACAAACGGAACTCCGGTTCCGCCTCCGCGGGTACGAACAACCCCCCACATTGGAGGGCCTGCGGAGCAACAGAAGGCCAACGGATGGCTCGCCGCCGCCCGCTCCAACGACAGCGACAACGACTTCTGCTCCGAGCGGCCGAACAACAGCAGCGATGACCTCAGGGCGGATGCTGCTGCCATGAGGCCCTCACCCACGTCCCCACTCGAGGGGCGAGGACGAGCAGAAGGCCGTAGAGTTGGAGGTCAGTCCGCGGGCGGCACCGACTATCTCGTCGGCGGAGAAACCTCTTCCGGCTGCCGCGGCGGAAGGCGGCACCGGAAGCAGCGCCGAAGCCGCTCGGACCGGAGAGCCGGACACGCGGCGGCTGCCAGCGCCACGAACGGCAAACGCCCTTCCCCCCGATCGCCGAGGGAAGGAGCGGGTCGCTGCCCGTGCGGAGACTGACCCCAACTCGGCGCACTCCTCTCCCCAACACTGATGATGAACATCCTTGAAGCTGAGGGAGGGGCAGAGATCGCAGCCCGGCTTGCTTCTCCCCACCCAGGAGCTGGTGGTCACTGTCTTGGGTGACCACCGGCGAGGGGATGAGGCCGGGCTATCTGATGAAAATCCTTGAAGCCGAACGATGGCTGAAAGGTACCAACTTCCGCGAAGTTGTGTTCCTCCAACGACGACAAGGTGGAAGAACTGCGAGTGTTCCCCATCCGGGGGCTCGGAAGGTGGAAAGACGCGATACATGAGGGGAGCGCAAAGACATGGTTGCCTTTCAAGGGGGTCACCCTCCTTTTAAAGGCAACTCTCCCCACTTGCGTCCTCAGCCATCGCGGGCTGAGTCTTCTCGAACACGCTCCAAGGTTCTCCCCCTACGACACGGGGGCTGGGTCCCACGCGTCGTGCAAGCTGGCCCAGGGCAGAAGAAGCCAAAGCCGCCGCGCGCGATGCGCGCAACTGCCCAGCGGTCACGAGCATTCCTCCATTTTCGCCCAGACCAGCGGGTGAAAGGGCGGACCGCCATGCAGGCGGCATGCAACCGCACCAAGGGGGGCGCACCCTTTTGACTTCGACGCGTCCAGCATGGAGGCCCAGGCCCACACGTCATGTAACCGGCGCGCCGGTTGCTACGTGCAAGAAACTGCACCGCCACTCGCGCCACTACCGTGCCTCCTCGACTGCGGAACCAGTACCGCGACTCGAGGCAACCCTGCGCATGACCCAACAGTGCCAACCAGGCGCATCGGTCACGGGTCAGTCAGCCGCGGGAGAAGGCGCGACGGTCGATACGGCCAGAAATGGGCCGGCAGTAATGGCAGTGGCAGGCGGGGCGGAAGCAGCGGTCAAGTCATCAGCCAAGCTCACGTCCCCTCCTGGGACAGCGAGAGAACCCTCTCCCACGGCGTGAAGACGGCGCGCCCGTGTTCCGTTCCTCGAACGGCTCGCGCACGCGCAACGGCTGCCCCGTGAACCACTCGTCCCGTCGCATTAACTCCGCGGCAGGGCAGGCGGCACTTTTGGCAGGCGAAGCAGGCGACACTTCACCTCCGCCATAATGACCGCGTCAAAAAAGGTGCGCCACGTCATTCGATTTCGTATCCTTTTCCTCTTCCTCTTTCTCTCTCTTACAACAGGGATCGGGAAAGGGGATACCCCGAAAGGGATCCTTCTCCGCGAAGGAAACGGGCCCCGAGCCCCCGTACTGATCAGAGGTTCGAAGGCTGGCCCCGCGGAAGGGTTCAACAGCCACCTCAGAGCACTCGGGCTCCGTGCCTACTACTGGTCAGAGGTTCGAAGGCCGGCCCCCCGGAAGGGTTCAACGGCCGCCTCAGGCCACTCGGGCTCCGCGCCCACTACTGATCAGGGGTTCGTAGGCTGGCCCTGGAAGGGTTCGACAGCCGCCTCAGACGCAGAGCGAGGGATGACCCTGGGTACGTTCGATACATAACCAAGGCTCGGGCTACGCTCCCGAGGTACCCTAGGACATTTTCGAGACCGACGGGAACGATTTTGTAACGGAATCCCATCAGAGAGAGGCATCGAGCCCTCGGACCCCGTCAAAAGGGGACCGGGTCCGGCAAATCACCCGCAGGTACTTTTGGAGCGCGCCTCCGGGCCACTAGCCGACCCCTAACAAATGGGGCACGGGCGTCCACTCGGATCACCCGTTAGCAGCTCACTGGAGACACCATGTTCGGCGCCCTCCAAGGGCAACATGGCGCTTTCCCCCCCTCCTCCTTGCGGAAAAGCGACGCATGGGCGTATGTAAAAAAGTCGAGTCTGTCCTTGACCGCCCTCTCGCTCTGTGCGGAGGCTCGGGGGCTGCTCTCGCAAACCCGGCTCCGGCCAAACCGTTGACAGCGTCAACATACCAGCCCGAGAACTTGGGACTCGACTGTGCACCCGGGCTACGGCCAGTTCGCATGAGGGAACAACCAGACCGGCCGAAGCATCGCGAAACGCATTAAGACCTCGAAGGAGTCAAACCACTCCTCTGAGGCCTCGGGGGCTACACCCGGCGGGTGCGCTCGCGCGCACCCACCGGAACGAAACACAACCGAGAAAGGCCGGTCCCCTTGCAAAAAAGTGCGACAAAAGCCTCCAAGCGAGTATTAACACTCCCTTTGAGGCTCGGGGGCTACTGTCGGGGACCATAATTAGGGGTACCCCCAAGACTCCTAATCTCAGCTGGTAACCCCCATCAGCACAAAGCTGCAAAGGCCTGATGGATGCGATTAAGTCAAGGCTCGGTCCACTCAAGGGACACGATCTCGCCTCGCTCGAGCCCAGCCTCGGGTAGGGGCAGCCGACCCCGGAGGATTCATGTCTCGCCCGAGGGCCCCCTCAAGCAACGGACACACCTTCGGCTCGCCCGAGGCCCAGTCTTCGCCGAGAAGCAACCTTGACAGATCGCCACGCCAACCGACCGTATCGCAGGAGCATTTAATGCAAAGGTGGCCTGACACCTTATCCTGACGCGCGCCCTTTCAGTCGACTGAGCCGAAGTGACCGCAGTCACTTCGCCGCTCCACTGACCAGCCTGACAAGAAGACAGCGCCGCCCGCGTCGCTCCGACTGCTGTGCCACTCGACAGAGTGAGGCTGACAGCGGCCAAGTCCGGCCTCGGGCGCCATAGGAAGCTCCGCCTCGCCCGACCCTATGGCTCGGACTCGGGCTCGGCTCCGGAAGACGACGAACTCCGCCTCGCCCGACTCCAGGGCTCGGACTCGGCCTCGGCCCCGGAAGACGACGGTCTCCGCCTCGCCCGACCCGGGGCTCGGACTCGACCTCGACCACGGAAGACAGACTTGACCTCGACCTCGGAGGAGCCTCCGCCTCGCCCGACCCAGGGCTCGGACCGACCACGTCACAGGGGGGGCCATCATTACCCTACCCCTAGCTAGCTCAGGCTACGGGGAACGAGACCGGCGTCCCATCTGGCTCGCCCCGGTAAACAAGTAATGATGGCGCCCCGCGTGCTCCATGACGACGGCGGCTCTCGGCCCCTTACGGAAGCAAGGAGACGTCAGCAAGGACTCGACAGCCCCGACAGCTGTCCTTCCGCCAGGCTCCAGTGCTCCTCCGACGGCCACGACATCTCATGAACAGGGTGCCAAAACCTCTCCGGCTGCCACGACGGCATGTACTTAGGGCGCTAGCTCCTCTCTGCTAGACATGTTAGCACACTGCTACATCTCCTATTGTACACCTGGGCCCTCTCCTTACGCCTATAAAAGGAAGGCACATGGCACTCGTACGAGAAGGTTGGCCGCGCGGGGGAACGGGACGGCGCGCATAAGCCTCTCGCTCTCTCCCACGCGGACGCTTGTAACCCCCTACTGCAAGCGCACCCGACCTGGGCGCGGGACAAACACGAAGGCCGCAGGTTTCCCCTTTACGCTTGTCTCCCTCTGGTTTTCCCCCCTTCGCGCTCCGTCTCGCGCCGACCCATTTAGGCTGGGGCACGTGGCGACAATTCACTCGTCGGTCCAGGTACCCCCGGGGTCGAAACGCCGACAGTAGTTGTGTCAATTACCACCAAAGCACCTTGCCAGAAAAGGAGAGGACAAAGCTCAACACCAGGAAGGAGATAAGAAAGCGAGCAATCGTGTTGCTTACAAACACTCCCAAAAAAACATGATTGTCATCAGTCACCCAAGCAAATGAACTCTTGGACGACACTCCTTTTGGAGGCCTACTCTCTCAGTCCTCGTGCGCGTAAGAAATGGAACAATATACTTGGCTAAAAGTTGAAATGACGATAAAGATGCAAACCAAAACTCTTCGCACGCCCGAGACCGCGGGCAAGAACTAGAACAAAGTGCTTGGCTAACAACTAAAACAACAACAGAGAAGCAAACAGAGAAACAAAGACATTATAAAGTTTATATAGGGGATCCGGGAGAACCGGGTGGACGCGAAAGATCAGAAGACATAAAACTTTCCGTCGTCAAAGGCGTAACTCCTAGAATTATGATCTACATAACTCTCGCACACCTGTGACCGTATTGACCATAAATTCAAATGTGTAACTCCTGGAATTACTATTGAAAACTTGTGAAACTCTTTGTATGTCTATGATCAAGCCTCGTCTCGATGGTAGCACGAGTGTGGTACGTCTTAACCCTTTTCTCAACCACTCAAGTTGTTAAGCTAGACAAATAAGATATACCATATAAATTGTATTATCATCATATCAACTTTCTATATTTAACACATATCTTATTTAATGAAGATTTTAAAAATCGATAAATATTTATATAGATCAGGCCTATAAAAAATAATAATGCCGACCATGTAATTTCCCAATTAATTAGGGCTGCCAAGCCCAAAGAACCATCTAGCATCTACTCTCTCCAGTATCCTATTAATTGTCCTTTAGGACAGTGACACGGTCTCAAAAATATAACTTTGATCAATATTTTTAATTAAAATACAAATAAACTCTTAATAAATTTATACTTTTATAAAGCACATGTTAAGACAAATTAAAGTATATAAACATTAGGTTTCAAAACTAAATAATAAAATAGTTATTTGTAGTCAAAATTTTATAAGTTTGATTCAAACCTTGTCCAAAACGACAACTAATAGTACACATGAGAGAGTATGTATATAAGATGGCAAGCCACATTGGTTCTTCCCAATCCTAATCCCCATCCCTAGCCGTAACGTCTACCTGGATCCACGCTCGTGTGCTCCATAGCTCGATGTGCAGATGCGTCGACGCCTCCTCGGTGATGCGTGGCAGTTCCTCTACCTAAGAGAAAGTATAATAAAGTGATGTAAGCGGGTCACAAGAGATATCATGTTAGATTTATGATGACGTGAAAGAAAGAAAGATATAAAGAGGGAAAATCTTGTTGCTCACTAGTAGTTGGGCTAAAAGCGGGCTACTCACACGCCCCAAGATAGTTTGTGAGAAAGAAAGGTGGACACATTAATCAGGGCATGCACAACCTAAGCAGTAGAGCCTCCTGCTCAATTTTCCAAGTTGAAAAGATGACTAAGAAACTGCATCATGCAATCCCGAGCTCCTAGAATATTAATGCAGTTAAAAAATAATATATAAAAAATCGTGAAGAGATGAGCTATTTATGAAGAACCTGCCTCTTGATTATTTTTCATTTAACCCCTGAGGACTCCTCAAGAGACCCCTCAATTAATGGGGTTATACATATTCTCAGAGAGTTATTATATAAATATACTTGTAGTTGAATATATATATGACATGACAACATCACAAAGTCCATTGTCCTATATTCGTGACAAGTCAAAGGCAGGAATATAAACTAGAAAACTTCGATTCCTTGTTTCTTTTTGTTTTTGTCAAGCCAGGGAGTGGTAAAACCATGGTCGATTTTCTTCATACTCTATGTTTGGATGTATATAATAAATATTTTTAAGACTAATTTGGTGGAAGGAGAATTGAAGAAGATCTGAAGAAATTCCCGAATGCATCCTCATTGATCCCCTCAAATTTCACTTCCACCAAAAGCCCTTAGGTCCTGGGAAATCCCAGAACCGAAGCAAGCACCTTCTCGTTCTTTCTCCGTGGAATCAGGAGTTTTGGCTAGGCTCCATGCAGATGCAGCCACGCATGACGTCTACGCACGGGGTTTCATTCGTTTCACATGATGAGACCTGGAATCATGTGACCGTGACGGCGACGCGAGACGGCTAGGCGAGGCGCCCTCCAATCCAAGAACGGGAAACCCGTGTCGCCTGTTGGTACGCGGGCAGAAGATCGAGTTCCCCATTTCCAAGCTTGGTGGTGACTCGTCGCCTCGGCCTCTCGTCTCGGGCTCCGAAGCCGCCCGCGCTGCGCTGGCCGTCCCACCCCGCGGCACGACGCGCGTGAACTCCGAATCGATGGGTGAACGAACGGCCGCGCGCGCCGATCCGGTCAGCTCTCTCGTCTGGCACAGTGGCACTGGCACTGGCAGGCAGGGCCTCTCATCTCATGATCCCCGGTCCCGGCTGCCGCGCGCACGTGATTATACGTGAACCGCGGAGCGGCATCGTCCCACCGTACCGTACCACCGCTCCGGATCTAAACCGGCGGTAGAAGCACTGAAGCAGCCGTGACCACTGCTTCACGCGTACTACTGTGCGCCTCCGCCTGTGAAGCAGACGCGCACGGACTGCGTCGGGTTCCGGCGACCGGGCGTGCGCACCGGCGGCCACCTACTGCCTGCCTGCCTGTGTGTTTTGACAGACGGTGGTGGTTAAACGCGGAGGGAGGACCCATCAGCGGCAGCGCAAGCACACGGTTGGATGAAAGTCATGTGACTGGCCGCTGCTAGCCAGCGTGCTGTGAACCATAAAAAAAAAGAACGTTGTGCGCTGTGTACTTTGCTTTAGAATGTTGCCAAGTTGGTACTAGTAACCGCCTAACCGGAACGTTACTTGGCAGTATAAAAAAAACAAAGGCGTGTCAGCTCATGCCAACCCCCCCCCCCCCCCCCCCCCCCCCCCCCCCCCCCCCCCCCCCCCCCCCGTGGTGGCGTCTGCAGTGTGCCGCTGGACCTGGACAACACCCCCCCCCCCCCCCCACACACACACCGTGGTGGCGTGGTGATCGCTGCACGACGCGTGTCGTGACTCGTGAGGATGTTTCTCTGCGTTTGTGGACGACGCACGCTAATACTAATTGCGTAGGAGTACAGTGTTCGCACGGACTACAGGTATGTACCGACTGTCGTGTTCAATTCGTGCGGCTGTCCGGAATCCGGATCCGAAGCTCCGGACGACTACGCCTTCGCCTAGTGAATTCGGATCCACGGCGGCGCCTGGGGTCTGCATGGATCTGGATCGCTCATAATTCATTTTCAGGTGCGTGTGCGTTCAGGATGCCCGTGCTGCCGTGCATTCACGCGCCGGTTGCCCCCCCCCACCGGCTCGCGCACGTGACCGGCGGCGAGATTCCTTCGCCTATAACTAGGCTCACGTATTAACATTCCTTCGTCTGTTGCCCGTCTCTCCTCGGGGTGAGGCCATGCTGGTACTCGTTTGGTTCAGTCGTTCAGATGCCTAGATGAGACCCTGAAATCCCGGCTCGGTGAGAGTTGCCTTTGTTTGTTGACCGGCCTCGACCGTAAGGCAAGTACAGCATATAGACCATATAATGGTTTTCTAAATACAAAAAACAGCCAAGAGATTGTATGCAGTTGCTACATCATAAATATAGTTAACAAACAATAAATATAAAAAGTAGTGAAGAGACGGATTAGCGAAGAGGTCTCTTGATTTTTTTTCCCACTTAACCCTCAGAGACTCCTTAAGAGTCGTCTTAATTAACAGGGTAGTAGATGCCCAATCAGCAACATTGTGGAGCTTTTTATGAGAATCTGGATTTCTAAATAATTTGGTTGTGTGGAGAATCTAAATATCGTGGATCCTACGTATCTAGGAAGTGACATATTTCTCCCACCGTGATGACTCGACAGATTCCATGTTCACGTTGATTTAGACGATTTTCACCAAAGCGATTCTCATAGAAGTGAGCTACCAAGCAAATTGTTTGGCTGCCAGAAGCAGATTCTGAGGCCCAAAATCTAATTTTAAGCTGAAACAAACACCTCCAAAGTTTGACCTAAAATATACGCAGATAAAACTATTAATATTTATAATATTAAATAAATACACTACAAAAATATATCTTACAATAAATATAATAATATTTATCTAATAGTATAAATATTAATATTTTTATATACAATATATAGATACTTTAACTTAGTAGTACGAAAAAGACTGCAATTTTTGGTATATTTCTCAAGTAAAGTGTCTAAAGTGTAACCAAATATATAGAAAAATATTAATAATATATATTGGGGGTATTTTTCTTAACATTTATTTTCTAGCATGGTTTAACTATTATAGGTAAAATATCGAAGGTAATCTTCGGCTGAACTGCTACGGGCACGAGTACGAAGGCACCAGCTTTGGATTAACGATGGATATACTAACTGTCGGTGTTTAGTGTCCGACCGCACACCCGAGGTATCCTCGTGGTGCTTTTGGGTAGGACGGTGTCGTAGATCGTAACTCGGTGGTTTGTGCCGGGGGCACGAGAAAAAGAGAGTCGGGCGATTTTCTGCAGGTTCAGGCCGCTTGAGGAGCGTAATACCCTATTTGCTGGGGTGACTTTGTATGTGTGGGTGTTTACAAGTGGTGTCTCACGAGTGGAGAGGTGCCAATGAGATGAAAATTATATCCCTTGGCCTTATATACATGACCATAGGGCACTCCCTGCACACATGCTGATCACACTCTTCCAGCTTATCTCCTAGCTAATAGCGAACAGACTTTGCTTATCCCGAGGAAAACCCGGCACCTTCGTTCTGAGCTATCCCTGGCGTTTGAAGACGTGGGGCGCGGGAAAAGCGAGCAGCTTCAACAGGATCACACCCAAGCCGCGAATAATCTGGTCGTGAGCCCATCGCCTTCCTGGGTCGGCCCATTTCCACCGTTGTCTTTGCCCCGGCCCATGACGCAGCGACCTTGCAGGGCGACTAGCTTGTGGCCCTAAGCAGGGTTTTCGCCTTCTAGTGGACCCGGGGGAAATCTGTCCCCCACAAGCCCCCAATCTTTGAGTGATTTTGAAATAATCGATTCAAAGGTTTCTAGTCCTTGCTTATGGGTTCGTAGTATGACTTGAACTATTTGTACCTCCGTTAGTAGGGTATAGTGACCACCCTGAGTTATGTAAGCGTGAGCATGTTGCACCGACTTAAGACATTTCTGACTTAAGTCGATTGCTCCGTTAGTAGGGTATAGTGATCACCCTGAGTTGTGTAAGTGTGAAGGTATGTTGCACCGGTTTTAAGTCGTTTCCGACTTAGGCCTGTTGTTGATCGAGAACTTGTATGCGGTAGAACATAGAAGCTTTATTGATAATGAGACCTTTTGCTTACAAAGTACAGCTTGTCCACTAGAGTTTTGAGGTACTGTTATGGATAGAATTTCATGAGGTGCTCAATATTCCATGAATTCCCCACTTCGGTGCCATCCATTTGGGTGAGTCGGTAGGATCCAGGCCGGGTAACTTTTACAACGATGAATGGTCCTTCCCATGGGGGTGACAGTTTGTGTTGTCCCTCCCCCGTCAGTACTCGGCGAAGGACTAGATCTCCCACTGCGAAGGATCGATGACGCACGGCTTTGTCGTGGTAGCCCCTCAGGGTTTGCTGGTATCTGACCGACTGAATGACCACATTCAGTCGTTCTTCCTCTAATATATCAATGTCTTCCAGCCTGATTGCTTCTGCCTCAGCTATGCTTTTGAATGTTAGCCTGGGTGCTCCAAATATCAAATCCGCTGGTAATACTGCCTCTGACCCATATACCATGAAGAATGGGGTGTTTCCATGTAAAGTCCGGCTCGACTGGGTTCGCATGCTCCAGACCACATACGGTAGTTATCTGATCTATTTTCCTGCAAGCTTTTCACTCTGGTCGAACACCTTCTTCCTAAGTGCTTCAAGTATCATTGCGTTGGCTCTTTCCACCTACCCATTAGATCTTGGGTGTGCCACTGATGCATACTTGATCTGGATGCTCCTTTGCTCGTAAAAATCAAAGATCTCGAAGCTAGTAAAGTTAGATCCCAGGTCTGTGATGATGCTTTTAGGTATCTCGAATCTGAACATTATTTCCTGAATGAATTCCACCACCTTTACTGAGGTCAAAGAGGCGATGAGCTTCTATTCTATCCATTTTGTGAATTTATCAATGACGACCAGTATGTGAGTGTATCCCCCTTGAGCTTTTTTGAAGGCCCCGATCATGTCCAGCCCCCAGCATGCGAAAGGCCAAGTCACAGGAATAGTTTGCAATTGTTGGGCGGGTAAATGTTGCTGCTTTGATAAGAATTGGCATGTTTCGCACTTCTGAACCAACTCAGTTGCATCATTCTTCGCTGTTGTCTAGTAGAACCCGGACCTGAAGGTTTTCCCCACTAATGTCCGCGATGCTGCATGCATGCCACATTGCCCCACATGGATTTCATCCAGCAGTAGCTTTCTAGTAGCCGAGTTAACACACTTCATGAGGACTCCTCCCGCACCTCTTATATATAGCAGACCCTCTATAATAGTATAGTGGGCTGACTGTCTCGCGATGCGTCCTGCTGTGGCTTTATCATCTGGTTCTTCCTCGTTTTTTATGTATCTGATAATTGGTTCCCTCCAGACGTTGGGATTTGCTTCTGCCCGGTCCAGAACGTGGCACACCTCAACCTGCTCTACAGTGATGCTTGGTTGTTGTATTTCTTGGACGAAAACCCCAGGTGGAACCTGGGCCCGACTGGACCCCAGCTTTGAAAGTGCATCCGCTGCTGCGTTGCGATCCCTTTCTACGTGATGGAATTCTAAACCCTCGAATTTGTCCTCTAGCTTTCGTACCGCTGCGCATTATCTATTCATTGAGTCGGTTGAGCAGTCCCAGTCTTTGTTTACCTGGCTAATGACCACTAGTGAATCACCGTATACCATTAATCTTTTGATGCCGAGTGAGATGGTGATGCTCAGCCCATGAACCAGGGCCTCGTACTCTGCAACATTGTTGGACGTCAGAAATAGGAGCTGAATCGCATACTTGAGTTGATCATCTCTAGGAGCGATGAAAATAATCCCTGCTCCTGCTCCCTGCAATCTTAGCGAGCCATCAAAGTACATTTTCCAGACTTCAAAAACTTCTAGGTTTTTCGGAACCTGGTGCTTAGTCCATTCTGATACAAAATCAACCAGTGCTTGAGTCTTTATTGCAGTGCGAGGCCGGAATTCAATATCATGAGCTTCGAGTTCGCATGCCCACTTGGTTGTTGTCCCAACAGCTTCCTTGTTGTGGAGTATATCTCCTATTGGAAATCATGTGACTACTATGACTTTATGGTCGTCAAAGTAGTGTCGTAGCTTGCGAGCAGTTAGAAGTACTGCGTATAATAGCTTTTGAACTTAAGGGTACCTTATCTTCAAGGGACCGAGGACTTTGCTGATGAAGTAAACCGAATGCTACACTGGGTATGCGTGCCCTTCTTCTGCCCGCTTGACTACCAACGCAGTGCTTACCACGTGAGTCGTGCAGGAAATATATAGTAGTAGGTCTTCAGCCAGTTGATTGGATGTAGCTCGTTGTGGCGGCTTGGGCACTGGCGGCGTGGTCAAAAACTTTTTCAGTGCCTCCAAGGCTTCTTGAGCCTCGTGGTCCACTGAAATTTATCCACCTTTTTGAGCAACTTATAGAATGGCATCCCTTTCTCACCCAGCCTTGATATGAATCTACTCAGCGCTGCCATGCATCCAGTGAACCTCTGTACTTTCTTCTGTGATCGTGGTGGCTCCATCCTCATAATGGCTTCAATCTTCTCTGGATTTGTCTCTATTCCTCGATGGCTGACGATAAACCCAAGTAGCTTTCCAGCCGGCACCCCGAACACACACTTTCTGAGTTCAGTTTCTATCGGTAGCGCCTCAAGCTATTGAAGACCTGTTGCAAATCCTTGGTGAGGTTGTCTGAGTTTTCTGTCTTGATGACTACATCATCAACATAGGCCTCTACTCGCTTGCCCCAGTGGTTGGCTAGTCTCCTAGGCTGATTACCATACCTTCCTCCGAAGCTTCTCCCCTCTCTACCTCTCGAGGCTGGTGGCATGTATGAACTTTGTTGCATTCCCAAAAACTGTGAGTTGTGCTGGCTGCTTTGGGTATGATTGACCCTGTCATCATTTGTGTTGGGATTATGGATTGTCCTGACATTCCTGGGGTGAAGTCTTCCTCTGAAGCCTCTAGTCATCTCAGAATACATGTACGCTTCCTCCCCTTCTTTGGCAGAAATCGTTGTCAGTTCGGAAGTATTCATCCATCTTCTGGAGAAGCTTCTCCAAGGTCTATGGTGGTTTCCTTGCAAAATATTGTGTTGTGGGTCCTAGTCGAAGCCCCTTGATCATGGCCTCGATGACGATTTCATTAAACACCGTTGGTGCCTGGGCTCTCAGCTGCAAGAACCTTCAGACGTATGCCTACAAGTATTCCTCATGATCTTGCGTGCACTGGAACAAAGCTTGAGCAGTCACTGGCTTCATTTGGAAGACCTGGAAGCTTGTGACTAGCATATCCTTTAACTTCTACCAAGATGTAATTGTTCCTGGCCGAAGAGAAGAATACTAAGTCTGAGTCACGCTCCTGACTACCATAACGAAGGACTTAGACATGACAACAGTGTTGCCAACATATGATGATATGGTTGCTTCATAGCTCATGAGGAATTGCTTTGGGTCAGAGTGTCCATCATACATGGGGAGTTGTGGCGGCTTGTATGAAGGTGGGCATGGGGTGGCCTGCAACTCTGCTGCCAGGGGAGAAGCATCATCGAAAGCAAAATTACTATGGTATGGATCATCATACCATCCATCATTGTTGGCTGGATTTTCTTAACGAAGCTCTCTATGTTGAGGCCCTCGTCCTTGATCGTCCTGCGCGAGGTGGCACATTTCTTCAGCTGCTTCGTCGATCTTCCTTTGAAGTCCAGTTAACCGAAGCATCTTTTCTCTTTTCCTCTAGATCTGGTGATGTATAACTTCTAGATCTCTGATCTCCTTGTCCAATTCTTCCTCCTGAGATGTAGGGCTGGTAGCTTTTCTCTTCTTGCTCCTAGCCTCTCTCAGTGAGAGTGTTTCCTGATTGGTGTCCAGCGGCTGCAGAGCAGCCCCTGGCACTGTTGTCTTCTTCTGCGGCATGACGAAGGTCAGCGTTTGTCGAAGGTTGTGGAAGTGAGTTCACCGGAGGTGGGCGCCAATGTTGGTCACTTGTTCTCAATGCTGTGAATCAATAACAAGGCAACTGAAAGGGAAATAGGGTCAAACCTTTTCCTATACGATTTTGGTGGTTGAATTGCCCAACACAAACAATTGGACTAACTAGTTTGCTTTAGATTTTAAGTTCTACAGGTGCCAAAGGTTCAACACAAACCAATAAAAAGATCGGAATTAGGTTCAAAAGAAAGGAGCAAAAGAAACCGAAGAGGACCCTGGTCTGGCGCACCGGACTGTCCGGTGTGCCATCGGACAGTGTCCGGTGCACCAGGGTGGATCAACTCGAACTTGCCACCTTCGAGTTTCTGAAAAAGCCACTCCGCTATAATTCACCGGACTGTCCGAGGTGTCACCGGACTATTCGGTGTGCCAGCGGAGAAACGGCTACAACACAACGGTCGACTCCAATGGAAACCTGAAAAGCGCTACAGTGCGCGGACAGTTCGCGCAAAGTCAGAGCAGGCGCCAGAAGGCACACCGGATAGTGAACAGTGACTGTCCGGTGCACCACCGGACTGTCCGGTGGGCCAGGCTGACAGAGCTCCAACGGTCGAACCCTAACGGTTGGGTGACGTGGCTGGCGCACCGGACAGTATCCGGTGGCGCACCAGACTGTCCGGTGCGCCCATCGACAACAGCCCAACCCCAACAGTTGGTTTGGTGGTTGGGGCTATAAATACCCCCAACCACCACCACTTCAAGGCATCCAAGTTTTCAGCCATTGCATTCAATACAAGAGATCTAGACTTCACTCCAAGACACAAATCAAGAGATCAAATCCTCTCCAAGTCCAAATCCACTCCAAACATTTAGTGACTAGTGAGAGAGATATTTTCGTGTTCATTTGAGTTCTTGTCGCTTGGATCCCTTTTCTTCTTTCCCATTCTTGTTCTCAACATCTTTGTAATCAAAGCAAGAGACACCAAGTTGTGGTGGTCCTTGTGGGGTTTAAGTGACCCAATTGATTGAGGAGAAAAGCTCACTCGGTCTAGGTGACCATTTGAGAGAGGGAAAGGGTTGAAAGAGACCTGGTCTTTGTGACCACCTCAACGTGGAGTAGGTTTGCAAGAACCGAACCTCGGTAAAACAAATCACTGTGTCATCCGCTTTCATTGGCTTGTGATTTGTTTTCGCCCTCTCTAACGGACTCGGTTTTATTTCTAACGCTAACCCGGCTTGTAGTTGTGCTCAAAGCTTATAAATTTCAGATTTGCCTATTCACCCCCTCTAGGCGACTTTCAATTGGTATCAAAGCCGGTACTTCATTAGAGTCTAACCACTCGAAGTGATGTCGGGAGCATCCACCAAGAGGGAGATTGGGAGCGGCGGCGACAAGTCCGCAAGCTCGAGGAGAACCCACTCGAGGGAGTCCGGCCACAAGCACAAGGAGGAATCCTCTTCCTCCATCAAGTCACAATGGAAAGGTGACAAGAATAAGAAGATGAAGAAAGTGGTCTACTACGAGACCGACTCTTCGTCACCCTCCACCTCCGGCTCCTAATCGACGTATGTCACTTCTAAGCGCCATGAGCGCAAGAAGTATAGTAAGATGCCCCTTTGCTATCCTCGCATTTCCAAACGTACTCCATTACTTTCCGTTCCATTAGGCAAACCACCGGTTTTTGACGGTGAAGATTATTCTATGTGGAGTGATAAAATGAGGCATCACCTAACCTCACTCCACAAAAGCATATGGGATATTGTTGAGTATGGAGCACAGGTACCGAAGGTAGGGGACAAGGATTACGATTCAAAGGAGGTCGACCAAATCCGGCACTTCAACTCCCAAGCCACTACTATACTCCTCGCCTCTCTAAGTCGAGAGGAGTATAATAAGGTGCAAGGGTTGAAGAGTGTCAAAGAGATTTGGGACGTACTCAAGACGGCGCACGAAGGAGATGAGGTGACCAAGATCACCAAGCGGGAAACGATCGAGGGGGAACTCGGTTGATTCTTGCTCAACCAAGGGGAGGAGCCACAAGCCATGTACAACCGGCTCAAGACTTTGGTGAATCAAGTGCGCAACCTCGGGAGCACAAAATGGGATGACCATGAAATGGTCAAGGTTATTCTAAGATCACTCGTTTTTCTTAACCCTACACAAGTTCAATTAATTTGTGGTAATCCTAGATACAAGCTAATGTCTCCCGAGGAGGTTATAGGAAAGTTTGTGAGCTCCTAACCAGTAAAAAAGCCCAATGTTTCATATTTTAGAGTCTTTGGTAGCAAATGTTTTATTCTTGTTAAAAGAGGTAGAAAATCTAAATTTGCTCCTAAGGCTGTAGAAGGCTTTTTACTTGGTTATGACTCAAACACAAGGGCATATAGAGTCTTTAACAAGTCCACTGGACTAGTTGAAGTTTCTTGTGGCATTGTGTTTGATGAGACTAATGGCTCCCAAGTGGAGCAAGTTGATCTTGATGAGCTAGATGATGAAGAGGCTCCATGCGTCGCGCTAAGGAACATGTCCATTGGGGATGTGTGCCCTAAGGAATCCGAAGAGCCCACACAAGCACAAGATCAACCGTCATCTTCCATACAAGCATCTCCACCAACCCAAGATGAGGATCAAGCTCAAGATGATGAAAATGAAGATCAAGATGAGCCACCTCAAGAGGAAGACAATGATCAAGGGGGAGATGCCAATGATCAAGATAAGGAAGATGATCAGGGTCCAAGGCCGCCACACCCAAGAGTCCACCAAGCGATACAACGGGATCACCCCGTGAACTCCATCCTCGGCGACATTCATAAGGGGGTAACCACTCGATCATGTGTCGCACATTTTTGTGAGCATTACTCTTTTGTGTCTTCTCTTGAGCCATACAGGGTGGAAGACGCATTAAGGGATTCATATTAGGTGTTGGCAATGCAAGAGGAACTCAACAACTTCACGAGGAATGAGGTATGGCATTTAGTTCCACGTCCTAATCAAAATGTTGTAGGAACCAAGTGAGTTTTCTGCAACAAGCAAGATGAGCATGGTGTGGTGACAAGGAACAAAGCCCGACTTGTGGCCAAGGGATATTCATAAGTCGAAGGTTTGGATTTCGGTGAAACCTATGCACCCGTAGCTAGGCTTGAGTCAATTCGTATATTACTTGCCTATGCTACTTACCATGGCTTCAAGCTTTATCAAATGGACGTGAAGAGTGCCTTCCTCAATGGACCAATCAAGGAAGAGGTCTATGTTGAGCAACCTCCCGACTTTGAAGATAGTGAGTACCCTAACCATGTATATAAACTCTCAAAGGCGCTTTATGGGCTCAACCAAGCCCCAAGAGCATGGTATGAATGCCTAAGAGATTTCCTTATCACTAATGGCTTCAAAGTTGGCAAAGCCGATCCTACTCTCTTTACCAAAACAATTGCAAATGATTTGTTTGTATGCCAAATTTATGTTGATGATATCATATTTGGGTCTACTAACAAATCTACTTGTGAAGAGTTTAGTAGGATCATGATTCAAAAATTCAAGATGTCTATGATGGGGGAGTTGAAGTATTTCTTAGGATTTCAAGTGAAGCAACTCCAAGAGGGCACCTTCATCAGCCAAACTAAGTACATTCACTACAACACTTATGACCTTCTATGACGAATAGTTGATGACAATAGTGTAATTCGTCATTAGATCACCTCGTTTATGACGATTTTTAGAACATGACTCAACATAGTGACGAAAATTTAACCCACGTCATTAAAAACGTCATAACTTACTCTAGCATCATGCTTATGACAAATTTCTATTACAATATAGGAATCGTCATAAGAATACATCATCATAGCCTTCTCATCATAATAATAGTGACGGTATTTCATGACAATGCACATATGTGATAGGCATATGATATTTTTTTTAAAAATACTATTATCTATGTTAGCTCACGTGACCCACCATTAAGGTCTGGTCTCATTGTCAAATATGCTATCATATTCGACATGTTATCATACATAGCAATGTGGTTACCACAATAGGATTTTTCATAATAATAAATAAATAAAACCTTGATAATAATAGGTACAAATCTACTATACAAATGGTTTAAACTACAAGAACAAATAGTGTACAAATGGACATATGGTCTTCATCGGTGACAAATAAAAAATAGGTATTTTTCTCGTATACCCAGTATCGAAGGCCCAGCCTGGCCACGTCTCCTTCGGTAGCCCATGTGTCACAGCCCGCCCAAACCCTAGTGCACAACAGCCGTCATTCACCTCTAGCTCGCCCGCATCCACAACTTGCTAGCAGACCCTCCGGCGGCCGGCGGCCAACCCTAGCAGCCGCTCATCGGCGACAGCACCTAGCCCTAGCCTCACACTGCTCTCGCCAGCAGTCGCCAACAACAGCGGACAACTCCTGCCTTGATGCCCCGCCCTTCGCTCGCGGCCTCGCGCTCCACTCACCAACAGGTAGCAGCATGTCAGCGACCTTCCCGGCCCAGCCCACTCAACGCTACACCTTTGGGCGTTTCTCGGCGCTCGTGGGCTAACACAAGTGAGCCCCTTCACTCGCTCTCAAAACCCGGGCTGTGAGAGGAGTGGAAATCTCGCTTATAAGCTCACCACGGCCCCCCTCCAGCTAGCGAGGTGGTACTAAAGCCGGGCGCTGACGGCTGGGCTCTTGACATCCCATCCCCCTTTTCGGGCGGTATGGCGACTGTCTGGGCTTTGATACCAATTGTCAGCGACCTTCCCGGCCCAGCCCACTCAACGCTACACCTTTGGGCGTTTCTCGACGCTTGTGGGCTAACACAAGCGAGCCCCTTCACTCGCTCTCAAAACCCGGGCTGTGAGAGGAGGGGAAATCTCGCTTATAAGCTCACCACGGCCCCCTCCGGCTAGCGAGGTGGTACTAAAGTCAGGCGCTGACGGCTGGGCTCCTGACATAGCAGCAAGTAGTGGCAGCGAAGGCGTGGAGACCGGCCAGCCGCCAGCGCCCTCTGTAGATCGCTCGGCCTCTCCAAACGACCAGGGCCAGCAGTAGTGCCAGTCAGTTGAGATTACTTGAAATTCAAGTCGTATTTGAAGTTTTTTTAAAAAATTATGCCTACTGTGCTATGGCCACTAGTTTGAATTTAAGTTAGATTTAAAGGTTACACACAATTTACTAGTTTTATTATCTAAATGGTTGAATTGGTCTCGTACTACTATAAATAATGACAAGAATTGTCATGTCCAACAACAGAGCTGCATGCATGCATTAAGTTTTTGTGTTTGAATACCATAAGGTTTCTTTGTGTTTTAGGTTGTATACAATAGAATGACCAGGCAGAGCTGTGGATTTGGAATCATGACAATGTCTTTAGCTGAAAAAGTCAGGGCTGTGGTCGAGCAATTTAACGATTATGTGAGGATACTTTCACTCCTTTGAGCCAACTGACTCTTGGCATGCTTCTGAATCTGATGATCAGCTATTCAACCGAAGGAAAATATGCAGCAGTACTGATAAATAGTGGTCTATACTAGATCGTAATGATGGTGTTTTGTACCACTTAAGGTTTTTAGATTTAGGGTTTGCACCAAAGTTTGCATTACATAATAACCTGAAATCAGAATCATACTTTATAACCAATCATTTCTTATAGTTTTCGGCTAGCTGTTTGGAACTGAATTTCTTCTACTGAGCGCATAGTGCGTCAGATTGCTGATAGTACTCTTGACTAATTATAATTAATCTTGCCTTGCAAATAGACATTTCATGGAGGACCACTGAGGGTGAACTGTGGGCCACCACCACCTATGGCTCTATTGTGGAGGTCAACAATGACATATCAAACCTTGATGGCATCGTAAGTTTGTTCTATGCCATTTTCATCCTTTCGTGTAGCTTGTACCTTGATTGTCACCTATGACTATAATGTTGCGATAGTTCCCTATAGTGATTGGTGGAGCTCTCAGTAAATGCCAACTTCTTTACATAATATGAATTCCCATTGTTTGATGGAGGAGGAATTAATACAGAGCGAATCTATACCATTCTCTATAGTAACTTAGATTGTCTGTAGACCTTTTTCCTTGCTAGTATGAATTTGTAAGATGCTAATGAGTCAGCAGTTGTTGTTAGGTTTTAATGTATTACTTGTCTAACTGAACTTCCTATAATGATATATCATTATTAGATTGACGACTATAATCAATTATGTAGAAGCAACACCAAAAGCTATGATGAGGACAATGGGAGTGAAGGGCCTCACCCTTTTCCACTTGAAAAGCCATGTTGAGGACAATGAGAGAAATTTCATGGTACTATTACATTTAAAACTAGAATGATGATTATTAGTTAGCATCACCAAACAAGTGCAATTGATATTGTCATGGAGATGCATTGCAGCAAGAAGGATTTAGTGAAACTGTTCAAAAAGCTATTGCAAGTATCTATTTACCTTTATACCTTCACTTTCCAACTTGTATTACACTATAATAAGTTTTAATCCTGATGCTAGGAAGATATGGAAGTAATGGTGGTAGATCAGTTGAAGATGGACAACTTGTGAAGTCTTCTACATAAGTTGTTTCCCATATTTTGTTGAGCTCAAGTAAATTCCTTCACAATGTTGACCTTCAACCTGCCTCCAAGAAAAGCTCTGTCTCCTCCTTAAGATTGTTGTCACCATTAATCATGCTAAAGTTACATCTCACAACAATGGACCTCTTTTTTATTTGTTATGCTTGTTGTCTAGTTGGTCTGATCATATTGCTATTGTAGTAGTTGTGCTCAACTGGAGCTTGTGGCTGTTGAACCTATTCTATTTGCTTTTGGATTTAGGTTATAGGATATTTAAACATATTTGATGTTTAGTACTTATGTTGGATACTTTATGCTTCAATTATGTGGATGCTGTAAAGTTGTGCACACTCATGTTCTTTGATGAAATTGTATGCACGATTTGGATTGAATGCAGTTGTATGCTGATTTTATTAATTGACGAGAAACTAAAAACATCATAAATAGTTGCCACGTCGTCTAATTCAATGACATATATACATTACGAACAATTTGTCATGCTACGCATGATGTTAATCGCTATGTCATCATGCTTTATGACGAAATTAATCATCATGGTTTTTGCCACGTCAGCTGCCATTCTAGCCTATTTATGACGAACATATTCGTCACAAAACTGCCATGTGGCAATGGTCTGACGCTATAGCTTATGACGTTTTTGAGTCTCGTTTATGATGATTTAGAGTGTCATAGTTTTTATGGCGAATACATTTTTTGTCACTATATTTATGACGTTTTTTTGCCTTTTGTCATAAAACTCCATTTAACACGCACCTTCTGTGACGATGGTCTTTTTGTCACGGAGTCGTCACAACAACAAAGAATATGACCAAAAAACACCATTTTATGACATAATAAGAATGTCATAGAAGGTCATATTTGTTGTACTGATTCAAGACATACTCACCAAGTTTGGAATGAAGGATGCCAAGCCCATCAAGACACCCATGGAAACCAATGGGCATCTCGACCTCGACACAGGAGGTAAATCCATAGATCAAAAGGTATACCGGTTGATGATAGGATCTTTACTCTATTTATGTGCATCTCGACCGGATATTATGCTTTCCGTATGCATGTGTGCAAGATTCCAAGCCGATCCTAAGGAAGTTCACCTTAGGGCCGTGAAGAGAATCTTGAGATATTTAGTTCATACACCTAAGTTTGGTCTTTGGTACCCCAAGGGATCCACCTTTGATTTAATAGGATATTCAGATGCTGATTGGGCAGGGTGTAAAATTGATAGGAAGAGCACATCCGGGACTTGTAAGTTCTTAGGAAGATCCCTGGTGTCTTGGGCTTCAAAGAAACAAAATTCAGTAGCTCTTTCTACCGTTGAAGCCGAGTACATTGCCGCAGGCCATTGTTGCGCACAATTGCTCTGGATGAGGCAAACCCTTAGGGACTATGGCTACAAATTAACCAAAGTCCCTCTCCTATGTGATAATGAGAGTGCAATCCGCATGGCAGATAATCCTGTTGAGCACAGCCGCACTAAGCACATAGCCATTCGGTATCACTTTCTGAGGGATCAGCAACAAAGGGGGATATCGTGATAGCCTATGTGAGCACCAAAGAACAATTAGCCGATATCTTCACCGAACCACTAGATGAGAAAACCTTTACCAAACTTAGGAATGAGCTAAACATTCTTGATTCTCGGAATTTTGATTGATACTTTGCACATATATCTCATTTATATACCTTTGATCATATCTCTTTCATGTGCTATGACTAATGTATTTTCAAGTGAATTCTTATGCCAAGTCATAGATTGAAAGGGAAATGGAATCTTCGGCAAAGACAAGGCTTTCACTCCACTTTATCGGTATTCTTTACCCTTCGCCGTAACTCCGCGTCGCTCTTCACTTTGGTCTAATCTTCACTCATATTTATTTGTACCATTGGGGAGAAAGTAAAAGGGCTCACAAAGTCTCCATTTTTGGCGATTAATGCCAAAGGGGGAGAGAGTATTAGCCCAAAGCAAAAGGACCGCACCACCATGCCAATTTCAAAAAAAAATCAAAACAAAGTTTTTAATGTTTTCAATTGGTATTCCTCTAATAAATTCTATCTCATTTGATATCTATATTTTAAAGAGGAGTTTTCAAAATTGGTATCTAAAATATTTGATCTTGTTCAATTGATAAAACCCTCTTAAACACTAAGAGGAGAATTTCATCAAGGGGGAGTTTTGTTTAGCTAAAGGAAAAAGCATTTGAAACAGGGGGAGAAAATTTCAAATCTTGAAAATGCTTATCGAAATCTTATTCATATACCTTTGACTATTTGCAAAAAGACTTTGAAAAGAGTTTCCAGATGAATTTGCAAAAACAAAACAAGTGGTGCAAATGTGGTCCAAAATGTTGAAAGAAAGAAAGCAATTCATGCATATATTATGAAAGTATAAATTGGTTTAATTCCAAGCAACCTTTGCACTTACCTTATGCAAACTAGTTCAAATTCTGCACTTATATATTTGCTTTGGTTTGTGTTGGCATCAATCACCAAAAAGGGGGAGATTGAAAGGGAAATAGGGTCAAACCTTTTCCTATATGATTTTGGTGGTTGAATTGCCCAACACAAACATTTGGACTAACTAGTTTGCTCTAGATTTTAAGTTCTATAGGTGCCAAAGGTTCAACACAAACCAATAAAAAGATCCGAATTAGGGTTCAAAAGAAAGGAGCAAAAGAAACTGAAGAGGACCCTGGTCTGGCGCACCGGACTGTCCGGTGTGCCACCGGACAGTGTCCGGTGCACCAGGGTGGATCAACTCGAACTTGCCACCTTCGGGTTTCTGAAAAAGCCACTCCACTATAATTCACCGGACTGTCCGGTGTGCCAGCGGAGCAACGGCTACAACGCAATGGTCGACTCCAACGGAAACCTGAAAAGTGCTACAGTGCGCGGACAGTTTGCGCAGAGTCAGAGCAGGCGCCAGAAGGCACACCAGACAGTGAACAGTGACTGTCCGGTGCACCACCGGACTGTCCGGTGGGCTAGGTTGACAGAGCTCCAACGGTCGAACCCTAACGGTTGGGTGACGTGGCTGACGCACCGGACTGTCCGGTGCGCCCATCGACAGCAGCCCAACCCCAACAGTTGGTTTGGTGGTTGGGGCTATAAATACCCCCAACCACCACTTCAAGGCATCCAAGTTTTCAGCCATTGCATACAATACAAGAGCTCTAGACTTCACTCCAAGACACAAGTCAAAAGATCAAATCCTCTCCAAGTCCAAATTCACTCCAAACATTTAGTGACTAGTGAGAGAGATATTTTCGTGTTCATTTGAGTTCTTGTCGCTTGGATCGCTTTTCTTCTTTCCCATTCTTGTTCTCAACACCTTTGTAATCAAATCAAGAGGCACCAAGTTGTGGTGGTCCTTGTGGGGTCTAAGTCGGTACCCTAAATCAGGGGTACCCTCTTCTACAGCATGAAGACGCCGCACCCATGCGACGTCCCCTAGCCACGCAGGGAACGATGCCTGACCCCACCGCATGGGCAGACCAAAGGGCGTCACGTGGCAAGGAGAGACAACACATCTCAGTAAGTCTGGACTCCCACAGAGGGACTCCAGACCTCTATACATATAAGTCCGGAGCCCCCAGGAGGTCCGAACCCTAGCAGGGTCCCGGAACGAGGAGAACCCTGGTATGAGCGTAGGCTGCGCCGCACTAGCGGATCATCTCCGCGCGGCGTCCTGGCCACCCAAATTCCGGTCGCACCTGCCGGAAAAATACGATGGAACATCAAACCCATCAGAGTTCCTGCAGGTGTAAGTTACCGCCATCACGGCAGCAGGTGGAAACACCACTGTGATGGCAACATACTTTCATGTGGCCTTATCTGGACCTGCCCGGACCTGGCTCATGAACCTCACCCCAGGATCAGTCTACTCCTGGGAAGAACTCTGTGCGCAGTTCGTGGCGAACTTCGCCAGTGCTTACCAGCAGCACGGTGTGGAGGCCCACCTCCATGCAGTGAGGCAGGAGCCCTGGGAAACCCTCCGGAAGTTCATCTCCCGCTTCACTAAGGTACGAGGTACGATACCTCGTATTTCTGATGCTTCTATCATCATGGACTTTCGACAGGGAGTACATGATGAAAAAATGTTGGAGAAGTTGACCACACATGACGTGGAAACTGTCCCCACGCTCTTCGCTCTGGCCGACAAGTGCGCCAGGGCCGCCGAGGGCCGTGCATGGCACTCGGCCCCACAAACTGGAGCTGCCCAGTCGGGTGGCTCGGGGGCCGTCCTCCGGGACGGAAAGAAGAAAAAGAAGAAGGACCGCGACTACCAGAAGTCACGGTCCACCGCTCTGGTGGTCGCAGCATCGATCGGAGGCCAGGGCGACCGCAACAAACACCCGCGACCGCAGAAGGGTAGCAGTGGTTCATGCCCTGTGCACCCGCATGGTCGCCATAGCGTCGCGGAGTGTCACGAGATCATTGACCTCGCAAAACGCGTCAGCGAGCGGCGCGAGCAGTCCTCCAAAGATGGCTCCCCGCCTCGCCGCCGGCCCGGCAAGGAAAAGGTGGACGACGGCGAGGTGGCCGCGGCTGAACGGGACCTCGGGTATCAGTCACCCGAGGGGGCCCTAAAGGATATCTTCGCCGGAGGCTCCTACTCCGGTGAAGACAAGTAGACGGACCTCGGGGGGACTCCGTGTCCCCTGGTCTACGAAGCTGAAGCACGCCTTCCTCCGGAGGCCCTTCTGGACCCCACACGGGTCTGAGCTGCAGACAGGTACATGCAGAAGTGATCACAGCCAGAGACGAGGGCTCCCGTGTCAAATGCAGACAGGAACCCTAGGTCGGGGCTTAGCCCCGCGGCAAGTGCCATACCAAGAGGTGCTCCGTAACTCTCCCCCAGCTGGGAAGGACCCTTCAAGGTAACGGGAGTGCACCGACCCAGGGGCAACCATCTAGCTACGACTGGAGGAGTACCTTACCCCAATGCCAAATATCTCTGTAAGTTCTATCCATAGAGCAAGACTAAGGGGTCGAGTCTGTTTCCTTTTTTGTAACTAAATGACGCATACGTGTATGATAACCCAGTGGGGTCTGCCCCCATGAACCCGGACTATTGGTCTGCACACATGCACAGCAAGTTATGAAGAAGAAACTACCCCCCTCAGTCGTGCTCTTGTGATAGTTCCATCTTGCTGCTCCATGGTCCTACCTTGCAGTCTTTCAGATAATACCTTTCAGCTAACCCACCCGTACGGTTTCCATCTGTCTGACATGGCGACATCCGAATTGAACAGCCAGGCTTGCAGTTTAGGGCCCCTGACACGAAAGTAGGGATGTCCGACAGCCTGGGGCTGGCTCTAGAAAACGGGACCCCGTTCCATAGGGTAGTCCGGAGCCCGTGTAGCCGCTCAGCCAGGTCCTATACCGTGGGCCTACATGCTCCACCACCCCATGACGAGAACTTAGTATCTAGAGTTATAAGTCATGCGGGTCCGACAACCTCGGGACCGGAGCTAGAGAACGGAAATTAGTCTCCTGGGGTGGTCCGGAGCCCATGCAGCCGCTCAGCCTGGTCCCGTATCGTGAGCCTGCACGCTCCACCACCCTGCGACAGGTGTCCTAGTATCTAGAACCGCGACCCAAGGGGGTCCGGACACGCAACTTGGCCACCCGGACTAAAACCTGCAGGTCCCGAGCATGTATCAAAGGGCGACTAATGTCAGATGGAGAACCCTATGAGGTGTACTACTAATGCTTCCTAGCTAAAAGCTGTGTACAGATCCAGATCTCGGCGAGTTGCCTCCCGAGGATTGTTGACAACCTTTTCAGAAACGCTGATATCCAACCTCAACACGTTAAGCCTGCATCCCAGGCGGGGGGCTAGGTACTAAGGAGGAGTCAACAACATCGCACACAACAGGAACAGGCGTTACACAGATAAGTCCTAAATGCTGCTTAGAAGGTAATATTTATTTCTTTACAAAAATAGGGAAAGGCCTGGGGGCCAGTTCTAAAGAACGGATGCCTGTTCCATAGGGTGGTCTAGAGCCTGTGTGGCCGGTTAGCCTGGTTCCGTACCCAAAATCCTGCACACTCCACCACTTCGTGGCGGGTGTCCTAGTATTTAAAACTAAAGTCCTGTGCATCCAGCAGCCTGGAGGTCTGGCTCTAAAGAACGGGCACTTGCCTCCTGGGGGGTCCGGAAACCATGTAGCCGCTCAGCCTGGTCCCGTACTGTGAGCCTGCATACTCCACCGTCCTGCGACAGGTGTCTTAGTACTTGAAGCCACCATCTAGGGGGTTCGGACACACAACTGGGCTTCCCAGGCTAAAATCCTGCATACATATGTTATTACATTTTGCTCTCAAGCAAATGTTATTACATTCCCTTACAAGCGGGACTCCAGCTCTATTTCTGCAGGAATGAACTACGCTGCACCGGCAAGAGTCGCGTTGGAAGCTGACGCCGAACAGCCCCACCAACAACGACGACCACCTCTGCACCAGCAGCGACAACGACCTCTGCTCCGAGTGGCTCGCCAGCAACAGCGATCACCTTCGGGTGAGTGCTACTGCGAATAGGTCCTCGCCCCCGTCCTCCTACAGGGGGTAACAGCGAGGCCATTAAAGCCAAAGAGCCAGGGGTCCAGCGGCAGGTGGCACTGACGGTCTCGCCAGCAGAGGCAACCACATCTGCAATGGGCAGCCTCACCAGCGGAAGCGGCCACGTCAGCCCCACCAGTGGCAGCGACCACCTCTGCACCGATGGGCAGCGGCTGCACCAGCGCGCACGAAGAGGTCTTCGCTCCCGTCCTCACTACAGGAGTGAGGACAAGACCATCCAAGAACACCGCCTCCACCCGCACGGCGTACGACGTCTTGTACGACCTCCCGGTGCGACTGGTGGCGCGGGAGAAGCCGTGGATGTGGCCAACCTGCGCACGATGCGACCGTCGCCCATGCGGTGGACAGGCAGCCACGCTCCGCCCCAGTGGCAGGAGGCAGCGCCGGAGGCGGCACCAGAGCAGCCCAGGCCGGGGAGCCAGACACGCGGCAGCTGACGGTGCCACAGACGGCCGGCCCAGCGTACCCAGAGTTCGCCTCCTCCGCGAGGACGACGAACGCCCTTCTCCCCCGAATGCTGGAGGAAGAAGCGGACCGCCAGCCCACGCGGAAGGCGAAGCTCCCACTCGGCTCACCCTCCTCCCCAGCGCGGATGGTGAACATCCTTGAAGCTGAAGGCAGGGGGAGGCCGCAGCCCGGCTCGCTTCTCTCCACCATAAGGCCGGTAGTCATCCTTGTGGATGACCACCGGCCGGGGGTTGCGACCGGGCTACATGATGAAAATCCTTGAAGCCGAATGGTGGTGGAAGGATGCCAACCCCCATCGGGTTGCACCCCTCCAACGGCAGCAGGAAGAAGACAAGATCAGCGACACCACCACGAGCGCACGCTCTGCGCCGGTGAAGTCACCGGAAGAGACGACCTTGACACGGATCCCTCCAGAGAACACCGGCGCACCCCATCTGGAGGCCCAGAAGGTGAAAGGGCGCGGTGGTCGCAAGAGGAGCGAGACATGTCTACTGCCCAGGGGATCGACCCCTTTTTAAAGGCAGATCCCCCCACTCGCGCCCCTGAAGCGTCACGGGGGAAGTCTCCCCCAGCGTACACCAAGGATCCCACCTTATGACACGGGGGCCAGGCCCCACATGTCATACAGACCAACCCTAAGAAGGAGCGTGCAACTGCCCTACGGTTACGTGCTCCTCCATTTTCGGGGCAACCAGCGGTCAGGAAGGAGAACCGCCGCGCAAGGGGCATGCAACTGCCCCACGGTTAGGTACCCCTTCGTCTTCGCCGCACCCAGCGGTCAAAGAGGCGAACCGCCGCGCAAGAAGCGTACAACCGTCCTACAGCTGTGCGCCCCCTCAGCTCCGCCGCAACTGGCGGTCCAACGCGGGGGCCCAGGCCCACATGACATGTAACCAACGCGCCGGTTACCGTGTGCGAAGAAACCGCACTGCCGCTTGCGTCAATACCACGTCTCCTCGAGGCTGTCACGGGAATATGAAAAGGTAAATTTTTCAGAACCAGTACAGCGACTCAAGGCAGCCCCGCGCATGGCCCAACAATGCCATTAAGTACGATGGTCACAGGCCAGTCAGCCGTGGAATAGGCGCTGCAGTTGGCATGGCCATAGGCGGGCCGACAGTGATTGCAGCAACAGGCGTGCAGGAGGAGCGGTCCAACCGCCAATCAGACTCTGGTCCCACCTGCAGGCTCACATCCTCCCCTGAGGCAGGACCGGGGGCCACTGTCGGTACCCTAAATCAGGGGTACCCCTCTTCTACAGTATGAAGACGTCGCACCCATGCGACGTCCCTTAGCCACGCAGGGAACGACGCCTGACCCCACCGCATGGGCAGACCAAAGTGCACCACGTGGCAAGGAGAGACAACACATCTCAGTAAGTCTGGACTCCCACAGAGGGACTCCGGACCTCTATACATATAAGTCCGGAGCCCCCAGGAGGTCCGAACCCTAGTAGGGTCCCGGAACGAGGAGAACCCTGGTATGAGCAGGGGTCCGGTGCTGACACGTGTCTGGGCCATGCCCTCCACGTCCTGCTCAGGCGGAGACCCGCTGCTTGTGGCCCATGACATAAGCTATCGGGCCGAACCTGACGTAAGGTCGTGCAGCCCCTGCATTTATTGAAGAAAGGACGCGCCGCCTGCCACCGCGCTGATGGGCGACATGCCCTCTCAGCATTCAATGTGTCTCGTCCCATCCGCTGGCAGGCGGTGTCAAGGTCATCCAGCAGGCGGCGCGCCTGCTGGGTCTGCTGGCGAACAGTACCACTGTGCCAGGCAGCACAATGTAATCAACATCCCTCCTACAAGAAGCTTCCTCTGTACGCCAAGGATACGCAGATCTCGAGCGTCAGGGACGAGAAGATTGTCTCGACAACAGGCATTAGTAGCTCCAAGTGCTATATTCTTTATGTTCCTGGGCCCACATGTCAGGTCCCAGTCCCTTTGTGCATGCCCCCCTTCAGCTATAAAAGGGGAGGCATGCGACGTTACACACACACGCAATCTTAGACTTGCTAAGCTCATACAAGCTCTCAAGCAATACAACTCATAGTGGAGTAGGGTATTACGCTCCAGCGGCCCGAACCACTCTAAGCCCTTGTGTGTTCTTGAGTTCTTCCCCTTCACTCCAACGATCAAGCAAAACGCCTAAGCCCCTCCTCATCTTAGGATTTAGGGCGGGTGCACTCCGCCACTCGGCCGGAGATTTCCTCTCCGACAGTGACCCAATTGATTAAGGAGAAAAGCTCACTCGGTCTAGGTGACTGTTTGAGAGAGGGAAAGGGTTGAAAGAGATCCGACCTTTGTGACCACCTCAACGGGGAGTAGGTTTGCAAGAACCGAACCTCGGTAAAACAAATCACCGTGTCATCCGGTTTCATTTGCTTGTGATTTGTTTTCACCCTCTCTAACGGACTCGGTTTTATTTCTAACACTAACCCGGCTTGTAGTTGTGCTTAAAGTTTATAAATTTCATATTTGCCTATTCACCCCCCCTCTAGGCGACTTTCAGCAACACAATTGTTAATTATTAGAGATCTTCCTCTTCTGAAGCATTATCTCTCCATGGGTATAATGATCATCGGACGAAGATCATGAAGGCATGCCTTCATCATTCAATATGTAAACAAGATTACAAAGAAACAAAGTCAATAACTATAGCTGGTTAATCCATTAATATTTGTATTCTATAAAACATGTATGAATACAAACATAATTCATATTACATTGATACCTTCGGCTTGCTCGAAGGTGAGGACGCAAGTGAGTGATTACAATTCAGCGTGAACAGTACGGTGCTACTATTCATCTATTTATAGGCACGAGACGCAACCCGAGTAAAAGTACATTTATGTCCTCAATATTCACGTATGATCGTAATACAAGTCATTAAGGTCTAAGTAGTCTTTTCCCGGTTCGGTCAGCATCATCAACATACTTCATCTCTGCCATGAGCCAAAGCTGTCCATTTGACGATAGCTTCGACGTTTACTCTTATCATCTTTTGATCTGTCTTCATCTCATATTTCTTCATCATGAGGAAGAGGCTTGCATCCTGAAGACGAAGCTTCTTGTAATAGCTTATGCTGAAAACAAATGGTTAATTATGTTTTTGAGAACCTTCGGCACAAGAAGGCCCCAACAGATACATTGTCTAAAGTTTAACAAAATACATAGATAAATACATTAAAAAGTTTTAGACACAAACAAACATACTATAATATATATAATAACAGATCTAACAATACTATACTGATATTTACATATATAATTAATCAACTTAAGATACCTGGTATTATACTAAATTTGCATCCTTTACTCGCTGCATGGAGTACAAATAAGTATTATCAGATTTGTCATAAGGTTTTTTTTTCATGGTATATTTATTTGAATATTATTATTTTGTCTATATATTTGTCAAATTTTAGACACTTAAATTAAGAATGCATGTAGAATTATGATTTCTCATGTAGATGGTACTCATTATTCATTAATTATACCATTAATATTGCATAAGGCTTCATTTGAAATGCAGAACAGAGAAACCATACAGTAATTTCATAAGAATCAATCCATTTTCATAGAAAAACATAGAAGAGCTAGTAGTTTGACAACCCTATTTTTTAAAGGATTTTTATTTTTCTAAGAGAAAATAAACTAAATTTTATTTGAAAAAAATAATAAAAAATGAGATTGTCAAACTAAACCGAAAACACGAAAAATTCCCCGGTAAAGTTTTCGCTGACGCGGCATTAAACTGAGGAAGAGAACGGAGTGACGGAAGCCGAATCCGGCAGAACGTCGTCGGGTGGGCGTGCGTCGTCGTCGTCGGCGACGCTGGCAAGCGTGCCCGTCCATTGAGTCACTGTCACCCGCTGCCTGCACATGGAGGTGCATGTGACGGGGTCGGAGCATTCCTTCGTGGACGAGGGACACGATGACACGTTTCTGATGACACGTTTCTAGATTATTCTGACTCCGCTGCAAGCCTGCATCTTCTATCCTGCTTCCTCTGCCTTCTGACATGTACTTAATTAGTTTACTAAGTACTCCGTCAGAACGATTCCTTCCGTACGTACAAACAACGTTGTGTTTGAAAACCTTTGCGCTAATTTATTAGCGTAAGATCAAGCTCCGGATACATGGGTTGGCACATACGCCTACAACATATGTAACGCCCTACTTTTTTTTAATACCGAAATTTATTCCAATCAATCTAACTTTGGTTTAATTAGTGGAGCATGTCATTAATTGTTTTTTTCTAGATTAAAAAATAAAAAAAAATTTGTTCTCAAACTTAAGTGATGCATCCATGTTACTGTATTTGAGTTTGTTTGAGTATATTCAAATTGGTTTGTTATTTTCTTTTTTCAAAATGCGATTCAGAAAATGGAAAATGAAATGAAGAATACACGGACGGACGTAGCCCAGTGAGGCTTTCGGCCCATTATCCAGGCAACTCGTGTCGGCCTTCTCTCCCTGAGTGCTAAAATAGCACATAGCGGGACCCCACGGATCAGCCTTACACCACGAGTCCACGACACAGCCCTCAGTGCACTGGCCGACAGTCCAGTCCCACCTATCATCCCGCACCACGCCGTCTCGAATTCATTTTCTCATTCTCTGTTTCACTGACTGTCACCCAAACATCACACCGTGCTCGAATTCATTTTCTCAATTTTCTCGTCCGGTATAGTCTGTCTCTGTTCTGTCCTCAGCCAAGCCCCGCGAGTCCCTTGCTCACATCCAATAAAACCCTAGCCTACTTGACGCCCTAGCGCGAAGCTTGGGACTGCTGTCTCCATTGTTAGGTTTCTCCACCATGTTCTAAGCCTGCCATAGGACCACCATCGTAGAGATCAAGCCAAGAAGATTCGCCAAGGTAGGGAACGCCTAGAACACCTAACCAGTTGAACTCTACCTCTTTATGTTGGCCTATCCACGATCTCACCCACCGCCACCGCACAGGACCTCGTTGTCAATCACTGCCATTGCATCCCCATCACGGATTAGCTCAAGGAGCTTTGCCCCAAGGGTAAGGATATATTCCAACACACTTTCGCCCCTAATCATATCCACTGCTGTCTTAGAGCAAGTTTAATAACAGAGCTTATTGTTGACTCTAACCCTTTATCATATAGTTATCTATAGTCAACAATAAACATACTCTGATACTCATATAATAAAGCTGACTTTATGGTTGGCTCTTAGATGAATATCTTGTCTCTTTCTCTTTCATCCTTTTGTATTGAAGCATGTGTATCACCTAGCTCTTGCATAAGAGTCAACTCTCTCTACTTTTTAATGTCTCTCTCCTCTACGTAAACAAAAATGCTATATAAGCAGGCTTATAGCCCATTATTGTACTTGCTCTTACTGTTATCAATAACATGGTCAGCAAATATCCATATTTAAAATGTGCACAAGTAGAAAAGCATAGAGGATATGTTAGTACATGTTATCCTCGAAATGATGACCTTTGGAAAACGGAGTTACGTTTTTCCCATGTAGTGGACCCATATATGGATAAATAAGCAAATAGGTTAATGCCAAGATAAATCGATGCGCAATCAATAAAAAATAGAGAGAGGGACATATGTTAATTAACTATATGTATTGCACGTCATTGTGTGTAACCAATTTAGCAACTTGAATAATCCTTAATCTATTAAAAATATAATGTGGGCACTGGTGCTACCAACGCTTTGGGTCTGCCCCACGTGCCTGTCTAGCACCTGACCCCGCTCGCGTAGGCGTAGCTACCATCAGACTACATGTACCTTAGTGTTCTGCTCCAGAAATTTAGGACTAACCATCAAACCACACATATATTAGTATTTAGAAATAAACAATAATTATATTTGAATAAATATCTCAATACTTATTTATACGATATATAAAAAATGTAGCAAAGCACGCGCAACTGGCTAGTATGTATATATCTAGATACAGTTATTAGGACCTGCTTTTACTGTCTACATATGTAGACATGTAACATGAATATGTATGCTTAGCACAAAAAATTATCTATGATAATATAGCAAGGAAATAAATCAATGGGCAACCAATAGATTTTTTTGGTGGTGTTGATTAACCATACATGTTGTCCTTAGGGTCACAATTGCTGGAAATTATATTGGAGGTGTATTCATACAACACGATGGGTCGACTTGCAGAATTGGTTAGGAAATAGGTTAATTAGTAAGTGGACACTAATATGCGTAAACAAATTTGAAAAAATGCATATGTTCAAGACATGCGCACAGACGCAAGAACAATGCGCTTGAACTGTGATTCTTCTCTATCAGTTTTAAACAGCACCACTTGGAACCAATGTGTTAATATTTCATGTCACTGTGAGTTTTTAACTTGATATCCTAAATAATCCGTGCTTGTCATATTGAATCTATATGTATATACGCAGACATGATATGTTTTCCAATCAACATGAATAGAAGTTGAATTCATATGGTTACTACATAGTATCTATGTGAGTATAACACGTTTAAAATTAAGAGTGCAAAGCGAATATGTTAGATAACATATTTAACATATTTGTTATCCTTGGAGCAACAATGACGACTAGGGAAGAAGAGATGAAGTTGGCACTACTACAGCAAACCTCTGTACAGGCGGTTTGGTTAGCCTCTACACAGGCGGTTCCAGGAACCGCTTGTGGTGCACCGCCTGTGACGTAAAACAACATCACAGGCGGTCAATCAAAAACCACCTGTGAAAGACACACATTACAGGCGGTCCAGTTCAAAGGAACCGCCTGTGATAGACACACATCACAGACGGTTTCTTATCCTAGCCGCTTGTGTTAGCCACACATCACAGACGGTTTTTAATATAAGTCCGACTGCATACAATATAAATCACAGACGGTTTTCAATATACAGATTCATATACAGAATTTTCAAACACAGATTCAATACACAGATTATACACAGATTCACACAGATTGCATACACAGATTTATACATACCAAGTTCCATAACAGGTTCCATACACATATTCATCCACATATCAAGTTCCATCGTTATACACAGATTTATACACATATCAAGTTCCATAGACAACTAAACATCTCAAAGTTCCATAGACAACTAAACATCTAAAGTTCCTAACTAAAGACCTAAACACTGTGTGATATCATGTACAAACTTAGTTCTGGGAATTGTTGCAAATTTCCATTTGTATTGTAGAATAGCCCTTGTTGATGAAGAACTTCACGGCGCATAAAGTAAAGCAAGTCTCTACAACCTTAGCCACGCCGACGTAAACCATATCTCTTTCTAACCATTCAGCATTGATCTTGGATTTAGGAACCTGCAATGAAAGCAAAAAGCAAGCAGTGCTAAGAGTAATGTGATGAGCAACAATATAACATAAAAATTGCAACATAGACAATGATATCGAACTTACATCCTCACGATTGACCATGTAATGGAAGGTGACACGACACCATTCGCATACATAATAACCGCACAGGACAGTACCCGGAGGTTGTTTGTCACCATATGGAAATAATGATATTGACAAATTAGGCTTGTCCTCTGGATGTTCGCCGCCAAGATCTTTCCAATAAAAACGGTATGCACTGCATATAAGAATAGCATTGTGAGATTAAGAATACATTTGTTAAGTTGTAATAAGTACAAGTGTGCAATAATAATCATACTTCTCTAAAATCTTCAAGAAGTCATTATACGTAGCCTTTTCCATTCTCAGTGAGTCGAAGACCACGAATTTACCATCCTTTGGAAAGATCATGATACAAATGTAGTGGTCACTATATAGACATAGACGAAAACACATGTTAAGATCACGATTGCCATAATTTATAGTTCAAAACCATGTCGATAACTTACTTAAAGTGGTGCAGAGCTATTATTAAGTCCTTGCCATGTTGTACATGATTATACATGGCTCGTCCAATGTATGCCGCCATTACCTTCATTTTCTTTCTCTGATTCTGTTTGACGGCTTTCTCAAATTCAGCATCGTCCAAGTCTTTGTATTCTTCTCCATGTCTTCGAGCAACTTCTTTGTAGCGAGCTTGGGATATCATCAACGGGTCAAGAAACCTTGTCTTAAGTTGTTTCTTCTTATCATCCATGTATTGCATCCTACGTGTAAAAGTGTTAATCGTTAGACTCTCGTTTATGTGTGCGTGTACAAAACTAACAAATATGAAAGTTTAGAGGTACTTACAAGCAAAAGAGGGTTAAGTAGTTGGTTTCCATCCTTTGTCGGTGGTACAACGACCAGAGATCGTCAAAGAATAAATGTCGCACAGGATCTATATTATCTTTGCTCCAAAATGCATCTTCTGGCACAACAAATGTGAAGTCCTCGAGTTTGTATTTGTTGCTAGCCACCATGTACCACTCATGCATTCTAATCTCCGGAGTCGACAACTTAGAAAGTTGCACCGTCGTCAAGAACGGCCTCCCATTCACAAATTTAGGAGGAACATCCTCCTTCTTGTATATCGAGATATTGGTTTTAAGACGTAACGATTCTCGAGTATGAATCATTCCATCTTCTTCCCATACTTCGAAATTGTCTATTTGGGACCGTGTCACACCCGGCTTTAAGGAACAAAGCCAGGTGCATCTCATACATGCGCCAAGAAGACAACATATATAATAACAGAGTGTATAGAGATAAATGTCATAAAACATCAGAGTATTTATTACATAGCGGAAGACTTATTACAAAATAAGAGAATAAATATAAAACGAACTAAGGATCGTTGGCGCCAATGTCAACTGAGAAACGCCACCTAGATCAGATCATACTCCTCGCCTTGTGGCTCCTCCTGAACCACCTGCTCTTCTCCTGTGGGGGGGGGGGTGTGAGACAGCAAGAGTGAGCTCACATACGTTCATCGCTCAACAAGTCGTGGGGAATAATGTGACATGAACTCACCAAAGGTGGGAGCTCATGGAGTGTAAGGCTTATCAAAGAGAATGGTTAAAGCTGAGCATTGCTTTTAATGTTGGTCAAACTTTTATTAGCATTTACTAAGTGTAAATAAATACCAAACTATAATAAAAGTAATAGAACAAAGTTAATAATAATCCCATGCAATGCAAATGACCAAATTGAATTTAAGTTCCATAATTTAAACATCAGAGAGTCCTGAGCTGCTCATGACCGTGAGCTCGGCTAGTATACCAGTTTTACACTCTGCAGAGGTTGTACCCTTTACCCACAAGTCATGCTACCCATCTGCCAAGGGGTCGCGAATCCCATACACCTCTACCTAGGAAGCGCGGCAGGGCAACACTACGAGGCCTTTACAAAGTTCCACTAGCTTCCGAAAACCCGCTACAGTTTATAGGAAGTTCCAATGCAGGGTTCCTGGCTGACCGCCATCGCAGCAAAATCAACCAGGGACCTCCCTACACTGACCACTCCCCTACTGCCCTTGCCCCTTTCGGGTAAGGTAGTCTTCCACTAGCTTTCCTAATTAGTCAGCCAAGGGCGTCCCATTAAACCCTTGTGGTGGCACGTGGTTCTCAAGTTAAGCTCTATGTTCCAATTAACATTAATGAACTTGACATGAACATAAACAGAATAACAAGAATAATTGGAACATAGATATAATAAATGATTATCCCAAAACCATGTAAAGCAATAGCAAACTACCCAAGTGATTCAGGGGTAAACAAGGTAATGAGATAAACAAATCTAGGGTGTCCTATTGGGTCCCATCAAAATTAACCTATGCACGAGTGAATGATAATTAGAGAACATTATTGGGTAAAAAGTGGTCAAGGGCACAACTTGCCTTCAATGAGCTCCTGCTCAGCTACTTCAACCTGCTGCTCACCAGGATCCTCAGCAACGGGCTCTTCTACTCGCCACAATACAAACAAGCACAGGATACAGGGAAAATTAACATTACACCAAGCATGTAAACAAAATGCACAGAGATATTCTACATAATAAAATAAAATTCTAGGAACAGGAATCATAATTTTTGGAGTTATAGAATTTAAGTTATGCATTTTCAAAGGTTTTATGTGCTTTAAATAGGATTAAGTGATAAATAAATTTCTTACTGTTTCCATGACATAACAGAGGCTCTAGGTGATAAAGAATAAAATTACAAAAATTTAGAAAGTGGAATGGATTAATTTGGAGTTCATATGTATTTTCTATGAATTATCAAAGTTCTAGCAATTATTTTGTATTAAAAAGTAATTTCTATAATTAAATAACTGAATTTAATGAGCTATGGACTGGGCCTCAATTTCTGGAAATGCCAGGGGCCTCGGGACAAGAAACCCGAGACACAGTCAACAGTTACAATGGACCGCGGGTTGTTTCCCTAAAAACAGAGGGGTCTAAGTGCAACTACGCAGCTGAGGGAAGTGCGGATAGATTCCGACCGTCAGATCCGAGATGAGCGCTCCTGATTAGATCCACCCATTACGAACCGGTACGTAGCATGGTCACTCGGATCAAGATCTGACGGCCCCGGTTTAATGACTCCTAAAGCGATGACCATCAGCCGATCCCGATCGGACGGATAGCGGTCGCCCAAGCCGAACGGGTGAGTACATCTAATCTCTACCGTCCGTTCAAATCAAACGGCAGGGACGTCTTCTCCGTCCCCAACGCCGACGGTGAGGCCAACCCCAGAAATACACGGCGGTGCGCCATGGCCGGCATTCACCGATACCCGATCCCGCGCCTAAAACTTCGATCCGAACCGGAATACACGTAATTCTAACGGTGGTGAACATTATAGGTGACTCGTTACCGGGGATTGGAGTGCCGAGGTATGCAGTTCAAGGGGTGGAGCGGATCCGATTGTGCCGCGGCGAGATTCCGGTCACCCAGTGGTCGGCTTCTTCCTCTACGGCGCCGAGCTACTCACCAGCAATCCCCGAGCACCCAACGGGCCCCTGGATGCCAACCGCGGCGAGGGCAATCTCGGCGACTACCCAGTTCGCGATGCCCTCTCTCTCTCTCTCTCTCTCTCTTCACAGTTCTCCGCTTCACTGATCGCCGTGACTACCGTATGACTTGGAAAACGAAGGGGGGATGAAAGGAGCGGAGCGTCGGTTCTTATGTATGCGGTCGGGCACCAGATTCTAGCCACGGAGCTCCGAGTCCCGCGGGCGACTTCCACCATGAACGGTAGGTTTGTTGAAGCCGCGATGACAACCCAGGCCCACCGTTCAGAGACAAGCGAGAACGAGCGGCTGGGGCGCGGGGAAAGCGGAGGCTGTCCCGTGGGTCCGCGAGCGCAGTGACACGAGTGGGCGACGTGAGTATGGACAGTGGGGTCCACAAGTCGGCGCGCGCTCGTGAAGGGTGATGGGCCGCGCGGTAGGAGGAGACAAAGTGGGCCAAATTGGGGTACCGAGGCCCAGTTTGGGTACTTCATTTTTTTTATTTTTCTTTCACATTTTCCTTTCTCCATTTCCAAGTTAAATTTGAATTTCGAATTTGAATTCAAACATGTGATAAATTATTCTTAATCATATTGTAAAATTAAGTAGTATCAACTCTGAAAATATAGTTTCTCTTTGTATTATATACTCTCCTTTTCTTCTCTCTTCTTTTCCTTTTCTTGATTATTTCTCATTCTCGAATATCCAAAATAGATATTAAATCTTCAATTTTGTGACATTAATTTATTTTCTTATTGTGGCTATTATTTTACTAGATGCACATACAACAAAACCAACATGATGCACAGTTATTCTCAATATTATTAATTGTTTACTTGCTTTTCGATGTGGTGCTCTTATATTTAGTTGAACAGTGGAAAAAAATACGTAAGAGAATTCTCTCCTTAATATAGTTTACAAAGTTGGGTATTACAGACCGTATGCCTACTCCATGAGATGCTGATTCCGCTTTTGATTGATTTGTCATAACTCTCCGCAATTTATGCAGGTAGTGTGGCACTGATTCTGACGGTTTCTTGACATCGTCAGTGACGATTCGCTGATGAATTTTCTTTGAAATAGTTGGTCCTTCAACATTGGTGTCAACCTTTGCTTCCTTTTTGATGTTTACGTCGACATTCTGAGGAACAATTTTGTCTACGTCCCCCTCGTCGAGTTCCTTCGCAAGAGGCGATATGATTGTTTCAACGATTTTTTTGGAGGTCGGTGTCATATTTTCCTGCACCATGGGGTATGGAATGATCGAACTATCTTTTTGTTGCATTGGTGTTGAATTCGACGTTGGTGACTTATGACGCGATACACGGCTTAAGATCGGCTCATCACCCAACTTGATGTCGCGTCGATGCTAAAGGACCAACTCGTTCATTGCCTCCTGCAAAGTTATGATCCCCTCAACTGGAAAGTCTATCTCCCGATCTTCACAACCACTGTCTGTGATTTCTAGAACTTGGACCACAACATAGTGTGGCGGGACATGATTATCCTTGTAGTTAACAAGTCCTGGTTTTACCAAACCAGTAGCAGCTTATTTTGTTTTTGTCCTAGATCGATTGATTGGAATATGAAGAAAGCAAGGCTTGTCATCAACAATATCGTCTATAGGGTACTTGGTGAAGTCTTGCACAGATCCTACGCTGCTAGGGACTATAGGTGGACTCATGTGGCTTGGCTTGAGTTCAAATGATATGCATTCAGCATTCTGTTTTCTTCATTTTGTTCATCACGTCATTAATAGCCTTTTGTACCCTTTCATCAATAGTCTCTTCAAGGGTCCTTTTCGACTTCTCGTGTTTCCTATATGACGACGCATACTCTGGAAATGCCTCTCTCCAGGAAATCTTAGAAGAGATTCCCCGAGCCCGTCTAGTGTGTTCAGGATTGCCTAGTGCTGCAGTTAGTATGTCATTCTCCCTCCGAGGCTTAAATTCGCCTTTTTTCTCTTATCTGCATATTCTTGAATTTTTGTCGTAACTTCGCCTACCAATTCTGGATGCAAAAGTTTGCCGTCCTCACTCAAACCTGCCCGACCTAAGATCCAACGAATAGCTCGCTCATCGATATCTTTTAATATTGGGTCCAAAGTGATGTTAGCTATAGCTTCCTCGATTATCCTGTTCCACTGCACAACTTTATGGTGATATCCAGTTGACCCCAGGCGATGGGGGTGTTTGTTCATCTTCGCTCTCTGAGAATTAGTTTCGCCCAGTTCTTTGGCCTTCAGTTCGGTCTTCTGACGAACAAATTCCTCCCACTGAGCTTGAGTGATTTTCCCCATTTTCTTGGGCGGAGGAACCTTATTCTTCTTAACAAATTCCCTATTCATCTCGGCCTTCCACCCACGAAACATCTTGGCCATAGCAAAGAGCATCGACTTCCTTACTGCATCCTCTGTGCCTTTTGGGAACTTGAATGACTCAGACAACTTAGCCCATAGCTTATTGCGGGTGTCTTCATCTAAATCCTTCCATTTTTGAAGTGTGATTGGCACTATATCTCTAACAATAGACCCGCAGAAATTTCGAAACTTTGTAACCACGTCAAGTGGTTCTTCAGGAAACCCCTCTGCATTTAGTTTTGTTACGTACATAACTGCACCTTCTTTCATCTGATTCGGACCTCGTCGCCCTCGTTTCCGCTTATGTGAAACGGATGATTCAGGCATCGGAGCATCCTCCGTGTTTCGTGTAGAACATGCATCCTCTTTCTTCTCTTCATTTGAAATCTATATATTGAAACAATTAATGGCCTTTCATATATGAACATTATCTTAGAATATAGTCAGCATATTTCTATTTACCTCTTCATCGATGGGAATATAGTCGGCATCAAGCTCATCTGATGTTTTTTTTTCTTCCTTGGAGGTATAGGAGTACAAGGATTGTCGTCACTAGAACTATCCTCCCCGCTCCCTTCACCGGAGCTGCTCGTTGTCTGCCATTCAAGTTTGGTCGTGTCTTCATCAACTTTGTTAGACGCACCGGTGCAGACCACATCCATCCTAGGCTGCTCGTTGTCTGCCATTCAAGCTGGTTCCGTCGATAAAGGGATATACTGTTAGTCTGATATATTGGTTCCATCAATAAGGGAACTTGGAGAAAAGGTGATTCAAAAGAAATCGAGCCCAAACCCGCCTTCGTGTCCCTCCTTTACTCCCCAAATAGAAAGCCCAAACCCGCCTCCGGGGCAGGATCGGGCCGGGAAGCACGGAGCAGATAGAAGTGCACTTTCCAATGCAGTTAGACAGAGAAGGCATGGTTGTGATGTTATAATGCTGAAGGACCCCAAGAAGAGATTATGCCCTGTCATCCACCACTGCCCGTTATTTGTGGGCTTCACCGAGGGCTGGAAACATTTGGTGACATCAAATGACCTTCGGGCTGGGGACGTCTGCGAGCTTGTTAAGGGGCCAGACGATGGTGAGCCGGTGTACTCTGTCCGGATGTGTGGTCACAAAATTTAAAGCCGCCCCGGCTTCATCTGTGCGCTTCTCTTCTCTTATGTCGGCTACTAAGATCACTTAGCACCCCACCTAAGAGAAGAGAAGCGCACACATGAAGTCGGGGCGGCTTTAAATTTTGTGACCACACATCCGGACATAGTACGCCGGCTTACCATCGTCTGGCCCCTTAACAAGCTCGCAGACGTCCCTAGCCCGAAGGTCGTTTGCTGTCACCAAACGTTTCCAGCCCTCGGTGAAGCCCACAAATAACGGGCAGTGGTGGATGACAGGGCATAATCTCTTCTTGGGGTCCTTCAGCATTATAACATCACAACCATGCCTTCTCTGTCTAACTGCATTGGAAAGTGCACTTCTATCTGCTCCATGCTTCTCGACCCGATTCAGGCATTTAGTCGATGCCATTCTCCATATAAGTCCCAAACAGAGAATAGGGATGAGGTAGTCAAGATTGTAGGCGCTAGTGCTCAACTACTAGCATCTATAGATATGGACACAAGTCCAAATTTGGTGCTACTCGGCACCATCGATATCACTAGGGAAAACAAATACATCAAAGAGATCCACTTCCCAATAGTACTCGAAGATAGTTCATTGACTTGACACTCTCTAAGAGGTTCATACAAAATACATTATCTCTAAGAGTGAAACCTACGATACTCATATCGTGTTGTTTAGGACTAAACATCAACAACCCCTTGACTGGTCGCTATCATACTCAATTCCAAAATATTTTTCCAATATGTCGGCTTGAGTAAGGAGATCTGGGCTTGGGAGTTCCTCCAAATCATCTGCAGCTTCATCTTCAGCATATTGCAGGGCTTCATCTTGAATAATTTTAGCCCTCTTGGAGTCAGCATACTTTTTGATGGACAGAGCACACTTCTCAAGCATGTCGCATACATCTCCAATTTGAAACAAAGTGGTCTTAAGTGTGTACACTGATTCCGGTTCACTAGTATCCACAACCCCATCAGTCACTAGACTGCGAATGATGTCAACATGTGTCTCGATGACTCGAACTGAGCTCTCAACCATGTCAAGTGGCTCTTTTTCCATCTCTGAAACTGAAAATGACCAAGTCTCACAATCAAAATTGAGATCGCAACAAAGGCAGGGATCAGAGGGAAAACAAGGATGTGGCTTATAGGGCAAAAAGAGGGGTCCAAATAACATTGTCATGGCTATGAACAAGTCAAAGATGGGAGATAAGAACAAGTCTTATAACATAGGGTTGGGAAGCAAAGATAGGTATTCAAAAAACTTAGAAGGGAGATAAGAACAAGTCTTATAACATAGGGAGATAATAACATTGTCATGGCTATGTACTTCCATGATGTATGTGGCCATAAGCACATTTGGCCTAATGATTATCAAACAAAGATAGGTAGTCAAAAAACACTAAAAATAGACTTCATTCGAAGGATACTAACACCTTAATGGTATACAAACATTTAATCAACAGGGATAAAAGAAATAAAAAAAACTGATACATGAGAAGTAATTGAAAACTAAACAATAAGCAATAAGCATATTGACAATATATGTAAGTGAAAACGCCAACAGTAATTAATCTAAGCACTGATAATCAGGGATAGCCATTGATTAACACCTTAATGTATTGTCATACTGCAAGAGATTGAGCAGAATGTTACTTACGAACAATGAAACTATTTTACAAGCGATTGGGCAGACTATTACTTTGTGAATAATGTATGCACCTCAACGAAGCAAGTGAAGCACTTATGAAATACTCCAAGTACTTAGGAAACCTTCATATACACAATGAAGTGTTATTAAGAGCATTTTTCTGCTTGGCTCTTGAACTGAAATAAGAATGCATATACACAATTTGTAGAACATTGCTTGCTTGTAGCCAACAGACTGAATTACAACAGATCAAGAGATGCATACGACGATTAATCACCAACATTTGTATGGCGGCGTATGTGAATTAAGAGCTCGGGGAAGAAGAAATGGAACCTGAACTTCGACCTTACTTCGAGAGGAAGAAGAAAGAGCTCGTGGACGGCGGCGCTTCGGGCTCGGGGATCGTGACGGCGGCGCTTGGGCTCGGGGACTCGGCGCTCGGTGAAGGGGACGGCGGACGCTCGGGCTCGGTGAAGGGGACGGCGACGCTCGGGCTCGGTGAAGGGGACGGCGGCGCTCGGGCGCTCGGGGACGGTGGCGCTCGGGCTCGGGGACGGGGACGGTGGCGCTCGGGCTCGGGGACGGGGACGGCGGCGCTCGGGCTTGTGCTCGGGGACGGGGACACGGCGGCAGCCTGGCGGCGCAACTGTGTCAGCTCGGGCGGGAAGAGTTAGGGTTCCTGCCGACCAACGAGCCTTTTATATTGTAAAGGATCCCAGGCGGATATTTAGCAAAACCGCTTGTGATAGATAACATCACAGGCGGTTGTTTATTCCGACCGCCTGTGATAGATTAACTTCACAGGCGGTCGTAGTAAAAACCGATTGTGATGTTATCTATCACAGGCGGTTTTGCTAAATATCCGCCTGTGATGTGTGTACACTATAAAAGGACTAGCCCCCCACGGGTTCCAGAACCCTAACTCCCAGAACATTCACAGCATTGTAGCGGCGGCGGTTTTTTTTAGATCTACAGGGAGAAGGTTTTGTTTTTGAGTTTATTGATTGATTTCAATAGTTTATGCATATATATGATCTCCATTTATTTTCTTTCTCATTTTGATGCGATTTTTGCCTCAATTTTGTAATATAGACCGGATTTGAAGAAAAGCTTTGGAATTCAAGATTTGGACTTATAATAGTTGATCTAGTTTAAAGATTCTTTAAAAACACAGTTGTCTCACCTCAAGGTACCTATTGTTGCAATGTTTGTTTCATTTTCATGCACATCAATTCGTTTCATGTTTTATGGATGAATTCAATTAATTAATGATTTTATTGATGTTAATCAATATAGGGATAGGTAATGGACTGAGGTTGGATGTACAATGTGCCAAGACCACATCCGTCGTATATTCGAAATTTGAGAAGCTTTATTGAAGCGGCCAACAAGCACGTGAATTTGCGAAAGAGCAAGGAGATATTATGTCCGTGCATCGATTGTGATAATAAGATAGCTTGGAGAGATATAGGAGTAATCCAATCACATCTGCTAAAAAGAGGGTTTAAAAACAATTACACGATATGGTCAGAACATGGTGAGTTGGATCCGTGTGAAGTGCCTGGTAATGACGAGAGAGTTGTCAGAATTTTAGATCTTAAAGTTGATGGTAAAGTGGATAATGTGGATGCTAATCAAGATTTTGAAGAATTTGATTGCGAAGAGATGTTGCGCCATATGGAACCAGAAATGTTGAGTTCTGTGGGATCACAGAAAGGGCTATCTAAAATGGAGGGACTGGAAAGTGCCTCAAAAGAACCTTTATATGATGAATCAAAGGGTTGTGACAAAGAGATTGCTACACTGCGTACAGTTCTAGAACTTCTGAAGTTGAAGGCTAGCGCCGGATGGTTTGATACTAGCTTCACAGATCTTTTGAGTTTTCTGTCCCAATTACTACCAAAACCCAACAAACTACCAACAAGCACTTATAAAGCGAAGAAGCTTATATCTCCCATAGCTCTGGGTGTGCAAAAAAATTCATGCATGTCCGAACCATTGTATTCTGTATCATGGCAATTTTGAGAACACATCAAGATGCCCAGTTTGCAATGTCAGTCGATACAAGAAGATCTACAATCAAGACTGTGTAAAAAAATTCCCGAAGAAAAATAAAAACAAGAAATCCACTATTGGACCTGAAAGTGACGATGACACTTTTGATGACATGCATGGGAAAAAGAAGTCAAAGATCCTAGCTTTGGTGATGTGGTATCTTCTAGTAATTGATCGCTTAAAACGTTTGTTCTCAAATCCTAGGGAGGCTGAGCTTATGCGTTGGCATGCTGAAAATCGCAAGCAGAATAACAAACAGATTCGACACCCTGCTGATGCATCACAATGGAAAAATTTCGATCTTATGTATCCTGAGTTTGCCAAAGAAACCAGAAATGTAAGATTTTCTTTGGGTACAGACGGAATGAATCCATTTGGTGAAAAAAGAAGTGTACATAGCACCTGGCCCGTGACTTTAACGATGTACAACCTTCCATCATGGCTGTGTCACAAAAGAAAGTACATTATGTTGACTATTCTTATTCAAGGTCCGAAATCAGCTGGTGTTGATATTGATGTGTTCCTAGAACCTCTTATGGAAGATATGACAAAGCTCTGGAATGAAGGAGTTAGAATATGGGATGAGTATTGCCATGAGTATTTCAACTTAAGAGCAATTATATTTGTTACCATCCATGATTCTCCCGGTGGCGCCACACTATCAGGGCAAAAGACTAAAGGAAAGAATGGTTGTGTAGTGTGCGTCGATGGAACTGCTTCCATGTACCTTAAATCATCCAAGAAGTTGGTGTTCATGGGACACAGACGGTTCTTGATGAAGCAGCATAAATACCGAAAGATGAAAGAGGAATTTAACAATCAACTGGAAAGTGAAGGTGCACCAAAGCCTTATAGTGGGAAACTTGTTTTTGAAATTGTAAAGAACATTCATGTTGTATTCGGAAAGGGAAAAAACAAAGGAGAAAAGAGAAAGAGAACTGACCCTTCAACTTACACAACTTTCAAGAAGCAATCAATTTTTTTCAAGTACCTCCCATACTGGAAGGATATGGAAATTTGCCACAGCATTGATTTGATGCATGTAACAAAAAATGTTTTTTACAGCATCATTGGAACCTTGCTGGGCATGCCGAGTAAGACAAAAGACGGACTCAAATCACGCAATGATCTAGTAGATCTTCAAATCAGACCGGAACTTCATCCAGTGGATAGTGGCAAAGGGAAGCCTTACCTCCCCCAAGCTAGCTACAACTTGTCAGTTGAGGAGAGAACAAAGATTTGCAAATGTTTGCATGGGGTCAAAGTGCCCACAGGTTTCTCATCCAATATCAGCAAACTAGTCAGGATGAAGGACTTGTCTCTATTTGGCTACAACTCTCATGACTGCCATGTGATGATGACGGTGTTCCTCCCAATTGCGGTAAGAGCCCTCGAAACAGAGCATGTCAAAGTTGTCATCACACGCTTGTGTTACTTTTTCAATGCGGTTTCACAAAAAGTAATAGCTTTAGAAGACTTGGACTATCTAAAGGCATACATCATCGAGACTATGTGCAAGCTTGAAATGTGTTTTCCTCCATCATTTTTTGATATGCAAGTACACCTAATCATACATCTCGTGGATCAGATAAAAATATTAGGGCCACTATATTTACATCATATGTTTCAGTTGGAGCGATACCTGGGAGTATTAAAAGGTTATGTGCGAAATCGTGCTCACCCAGAGGGTTCAATCATGGAGGGATACACTACAGAAGAAGTGATTGAGAGCTGTATAGATTACATCAGTGACGGAACAATGATTGGTGTGCCTGTACCTAAACATGAGGGTAAACTATGTGGAGAGGGAGAATGGGCAAGAAAACTTTTCGCGTTGAGGATTACAAGTAGTACATTGTGCTCATGGTAGTGTACTACAACATCTCACGATAGCCGAGCCTTACATAGAGGAACACCTGGATGAGCTTCGTAAAGAAAATCAGAACCACACATAGGACTGGATCATGAGGGAGCACAAACATCGTTTCAGCGAATGGTTAATGGACAAAAACATCCCATTCGGAGACTCTTTGGAAGAGAAAACAATGAAGAATTTGGCTTCTGGGCCATCGTGTTTTGTGACATCATGGCAAGCATATGACATCAATGGGTGCACATTCTATACTAAATCAAAAGACATGAAAAGTGTTGCACAAAATAGCGGTGTTCGTATCGATGCTTTTGACCTACATGGACAGAAGACCACATATTTTGGATTCATAGAGGAAATATGGGAACTTGATTATGGCCCAAGCATGAAAATACCCTTATTTAAGTGCCAATGGGTACAACATCCCGTGGGGGTGATAGTGGATAACTACGGACTCACACTAGTAGACTTAAAGAAAGTAGGATATAAAGATGACCCGTGGGTTCTCGCCGAATGTGTTGCACAAGTGTTCTATGTACTCGATCCAGCAGATGAGAAGATGCATGTAGTTATTTCTGGAAAGCAAAAAATTGTTGGAGTTGAGAATGTGGGAGACCAAGATGAGGAATACAATAAGTATGAAGAGATGTTCGTCTTTAACGGTCCAGAGAGAATCAAGCGTGTGGAAAAGAAAATTGATAAGAACTTAAAGCCATACATGCGGAAAAATGGTAGTTCATGAAAAATTGTATGAATCAAATTGTATTTGTTATCATGTATGATCGACTATGAATTGTGGTTGCCAATTAATTTAAAATCTCTCTAGTTATCTATGTGTGCTATTATAATTCATTTAAATTGTATTTGCATATTTTTGTTAAAAATTAAATATTAATTCATTTAAATTGTATTTGCATATTTCTGTTAAAAACTAAAATATTTTCATATTTAAATTGTATTTTTCATTTTCACAATCACAGGCGGTTTTTCCTTAGGGTCCGTTTGTGAAAAGGATAGAGCACCACAGGCGGTTCTAAACAAAAACCGCTTGTGATACTATTACATCACAGGCGTACCGAACCGCCTGGGACATCACAGGGGGTTTTCTAACCGAACCGCCTGTGATGTAAAAAGCCTACCGCTTGTATAGAGCCAAATTGTACTAGTGTGGGTTGTTTTAGTGGAGCATTTTGGATTGCAGGATTGAAAAAGAAAAGAAAATTACCAATCTCTACTATCTATGAAGGTAATAGTGTAGACCCCGGCACTATCATGACTCCACCCTCCCCATCCCACGCACGCGCCCCTCACGCAGGAGTCAACAGTCCCTTCCGCGCAGGGCACACACATGCCGCATGACGTGCATAGCGGGCCCGCATGTTAGAACCGGCCCCTGCCCAAGGACACTCTCCCTCCCTCCCTCGCTCATGGATGCAGAGAAGATGAGCAGTAGTTTTCTCCGGCGACGAACGCCTGTTTCTTGGCACTTTTATTCCCTGGGCTTGGCAACGAAGAACATAGGGGCTACATATAGGCCACAGACTACCAGGAGCACGTCTCCACATCCGGCCTTCTTGCCGTGATCCGCATGACCCGCTCGACACCGCCGTGAGCCACCCGCTCACCTGGAGACTCGGCATCCTACATGCAGATCGGCACCACGCACATCAGTACCTCCTAGAGACCCATACGTGACACACACGTACATACACGAGCTGGACCTAAACACTCTACGCGCTACGCACTCACGTACATCACACACATGACGTGTCTATTTTCCAACAAACTGCCCCTAAACACGACAAGTCGTGTTCCGCCATTACAGCAACGTCAGCTCGTCCTCCACGTTGACGAGGAGTGCCTTCTCTTTCTTCTTCGCGCGACAGTCACACGCCATGTGCCCCCGCTCGCAGCACTTGAAGCAGCGCCCGCGGTAGCGTCTTTTGTCGCGCCTGCTCATGCACGAGAGTATGTTGCTGGTGTCGTCGTCACTATTGTCATGGTCATTATCGCCGCCATTCCCGCGACGCCCATTTCCACCGCGTGCATGCTCCTTCCCGCGTTGTCGACGATGTGCCTCCCACTGCTCCTCCGTGAGAGCAGCTGTTCAACGCCCACTGCAATAGCCTGCTTCGCGTCATCGTTGTCTGCGTCCTCCGCCACGCGGAGTTAGACGACGAGCTCTTCAATCGTCGTCGTGTTGAGGTTGGTGAGCATCTCGATCGCCACAGCCACCTGCTTGAGGCGCTTGGGGACAACGCAGAGGATCTTCTTCATGACGCGGTGGTCCTCCAGCGTCTCGCCCATCTCTCGAAGGCTTGCGACGAGGCTGTTGATCTGCAACGCGAAGTCGCCGATGCTCTCACCAACGCGGAAGCCGACGTTCTCGTACTCTTTCCACAAGTGTTGCACGCTCGCGGCCTTCACCCGGTCATCGTCGATCCTCATCGACTTCACCGCCTCCCACGCTTCTTTCGTCGTCTTCTTCACGACGAGCCCCGCCTTCATCTCCGGTGGCACTACGCGTAGGATGGCGACCATTGCCCGCCGATCCTTGGGACGCTCCTTGCACACGGCCTCCACCGCGCCCACAGTTCCATTGCCTCCAGCGAGACCTGCAATACCAATGCCCACTCGTGGTAATTCGACTTGGTCAGCAGCGGGAGCTGGTGTTGATGACGTGCTCCATCGCGGCAGTGCGACACTCGTCGAGCCCACACCGTCGAACATCTTGAGGCCATCCTTTGCCGGCGATGTCTCCATCCTACCTCTGATACCAATTGTTGGAACTGGATCGTCGACACATGGCGTGTCCGTCAAGGCTGCCCGCACACACGGTGCGCCCACCCAGGCTGTCGGGCCGCGACACACGCGCCCACACGTATAGCAGCGGGCTTTAGGTCTCTTGGGCCAACACTCCCCCCAAAAAAGCTAGCCTATTAGGGGGTTGCACCCTCAACCATATAAACCATGCTTTCCCACCCTCACCACACAATGTGGGACTATTCCCAACAATCTCCCCCTCACACATTATGAGCCAAGATTTGTTTGAGAATGCATTGGGCCAACCTGGCTCTGATACCAATTGTTAGAACCGGCCCCTGCCCAAGGACACTCTCCCTCCCTCGCTCGCTCACGGATGCAAAGAAGATGAGTAGTAGTTTTCTCCGGCGACAAACGCCTGTTTCTTGGCACTTTTATTCCCTGGGCTTGGCAACGAAGAGCATAGGGCCTACATATAGGCCACGGACTGCCAGGAGCATGTCTCCATGTCCGGCCTTCTTGCCATGATTCGCATGACCCGCTCGACACCGCCGTGAGCCACCCACTCACTTGGAGACTCGGCATCCTACATGCAGATCGACACCACGCACACCAGTACCTCCTAGAGACCCGTACGTGACACACACGTACATACACGAGCTGGACCTAAACACTCTACGCGCTACGCACTCACATACATCACACACATGACGTGTTTATTTTCCAACACCGCACCCCCTCCTCACCTTCATCTTTGTCTTCACCTGCGTGTCCGCAGACATGACCGCAGGTACGTACAACCAGTCCAATGCAAACAGCGGCAGCTTTGCCTCCGCCTCCATGCGAGCCAAGCGCCCAACCCCGCTCCCTTAGCGTAAAACCCTAGCCATCAAGGCGGGCCTCCTCGTCAGCACCTACCTCTACAACAACCTCCTCGCTTACTATGCCATCGTGGGCATGAGTCGTGGTCGCTTCTGCGAGGTGCCAAACATGTTCGATGACATACCGTATGCGTGGCGGAACACGTTCACGTGGAACTCGCTGCTATCGATGTACACGAAGTCCGACCGCCTCCCTGACACTCATGTCGTGTTCGTCGATATGCTCAACCGGGACGCCGTGTCCTGGACCATCATGGTCGTCGGGCTCAACCACTCTGTCTAGTTCTGGGATGTTGTGAAGATGTTCCTGGACATGGTCGGTGAAGGGTTTGCGTCGTCGCAGCTCATGCTCATGAACGTGCTTTCATCGTGCGCTTCGTCGTCAAGCTGGGGCTGAGCAGCTATGTGCCTGTGGCCCGTGGCCAACTCCGTGCTCTACATGTATGGAAAGTGTGGGGATGTTGAGACATCGAGGGCTGTGTTTGAGAGGATGCAGATGCGAAATGTGTCACGCTGGAATGTCATGGTGTCGTTGTACACCCACTAGGGGAGGATGGACTTTGTTCTGTCCATGTTCGAGAACATGGTAGAGCGAAGCATTGTGGCTTGCAACACCATCATAGCAGGGTATAACTAGAATGGGCTTGATGGCATGGCATTGAAGTTCTTCTCACGAACGCCGAGTGCTTCTTCCATAGAGCCAGATGCATTCACAGTAACTAGTCTCTGTCAGCAAAGCCATTATCACAGTCTCACAGTGTACGCAAGGTTAGGCAGCGTGCCACTGGCCAGAAGGGTGTTTTATCATATTTGCTAGCACAAGGAAATGATTACATGGACTTCAATGATCGTGGCTATGGCACAACATGCTTTGGGAGAACAATTTGTTGCCCTTTTTGAAGAAATGGTTTGTGTCGGTATGAAACCAGACTGTATAACAACGTTGGCTTGCTTTCAGCCTACGTGCATGCTGGTTTTGTAGACAAAGGGAAGAGGTACTATGAGCAGATGTAGAATGAGCATGGCATTGTACCAGAGATGAGCCGTTATGAATTTACTGTCTTTTTAAGAGTCAAATAGTTGGACTCCAGTATTTCCAGTTCATAAAATAAAAAAGGATGTCATCTTGCCCTGTTCAGTGTATCTGTGAATTCACATCTCCTTTAGTGCACTTAGGTTGCATTAGCTTTGTATGTTTATCTTACCTGGATTTAGTTATGTAGATTCATTGAGGTTTGAGCCTCAATAAGTAAATGCACTTAGTTGGAGTTGGGCTTTGGTACCTGACATTTTCTTTGTACTAAAAGTCGGTATCTATATAAAAAAGCAAGGATTTTCAAATTTAAATATAGATGCTAGAATCATGTGTATTTTGGTATGTACATGTCTCTTTGTAGCCACACCTTGTACAGTATGCAATCAGCTTGATTAGTGCGTACATGGGTTCCTTCTTAGAGTTCTCATGTTTCCAATTAAAACACTAATTTCATGTAGACAATGCTTTGCACTTGAACAGAACAGTAAGGAAAGAAGTTTTGGTTCACTAGATGGTTTGGGGGCTTAGTGAAAGGGAAATTGGGTTAACTATTTCTTATAATTAATTTTGGTGGTTGATCGTCAACACAAACACATGGACTAACTAGTTTGTCTAGAATTCATGTATTACAGGTGCATAAGTTTCAACACAAAACAATAAAATATTCAAGTTAGGGACTCATTTTGAATCGGAGCAAAGAACTTGAGTGTGCTGAAGAATGGCGCACCGGACTGTCTGGTGCACCAGGACCGTACAAGTGTCAACCAGCCACTCTCAGGAAAACGCACGCGCACTTCGCTATAATTCACCGGACTATCCGGTGTGCCACCGGACTGTCCGGTGAGCCAGCGGAGCAACGACTATCTGCACGCAACGGTCGACTCTGACAGCAGGAACAGTGAGCTACAGTACCACGGCAGAAGTTGGAGCCACGAAGTCAAAGGCACCGGACTGTCCGGTGTGGCACCGAACTGTCCGGTGCCGCAAGAGGACAAAGCTCCAACGGTTGACCCAGCTCTGAACCCTAACGGTTGGGTGATGTGGTGGCACACCGGACAAGGAACAGTGCCTGTCCGGTGGCACACCGAACTGTCCGGTGCGCCCATCGCCAGCAGCCTCCCCAACGGCTACCCAAGTGGTTGGGGGCTATAAATACCCCCAACCACCACAACCTTTGGCATCCAAGTTTTCTGAAGATCACATTCAATACAAGAGCTCTAGCATTCATTCCAAGACACAATACAAAAGATCAAATCCCCTCCAAGTCCCAAATTCATTCCAAACACTTAGTGGCTTGTGTGAGAGAGATTTTTGTGTTCATTTGCGCTCTTGTCGCTTGGATTGCCTTTCTTCTTTTCCCACTCTTATTCTCAAGTGCTTTGTAAGCTAAGCAAGAGACACCAAGTGTGTGGTGGTCCTTGCGGGGTCTTAGTGACCCGTGAGATTAAGGAAGAAGGCTCACTCGGTCTAAGTGACCGTTTGAGAGAGGGAAATGGTTGAAATAGACCCGGTCTTTATGACCTCCTCAACAGGGACTAGGTTCTTTGGAGCCGAACCTCGGTAAAACAAATCATCGTGTCATTCGCATTGATTCTTGTTTGATTTGTTTTCCCCTCTCTTTCCGACTTGAATTTGACTCTAACGCTAACCCCGACTTGTAGTGTGTGTTTAAAGTTATAAATTTCATGTTTCGCCTATTCACCCCCCCTATAGGCGACTTTCAGTTAGTTACAATGAACAACATCAGCATGACATATGAAGGGATAGAATGCCTTGTGGTAGTCTGGGTGGGATACCAACCTTGTATTTTCTCATTAAGACCTCGAGAGCGACAAGACATAGCAGTCTGCTTGCGACTAGAGACAACAACTACGATCTCGCATAGTTCATCTTCATCAAGCACCAAATCAACATTAAAAGTTGTAAAAAGTTGTAGAAAAGGTTGTGCCTGTTTGGATGTTTGCTTTAAAAGACCACATTATTTGAAAATTGCAACAATATTTGTGGCATTAAGAAAACTACAATATACTACTCATCTTTGTACAAATTGAGAACAATTTGTTGTTGCTTGCTAATAGATCAGCTTGTCACTTTGTGTGCTGCCTTAAGTTACCCAAGGGCATTAAACTATTGTTCTTATTTTGGAATTGATATGCTTACTTGTGTTTATCTCACTTTCGGTGATATGGAATAGCAATTGTTGTTATATGACTTGTATAGAAATCATTTCCAAGTTATTCTGTTGCAGTGCTGCTTATAAATGTGACAGTTTGCAGGTACTATTAATGAGTGGCATGAGCAAAGGTGCCTTTACTAACATAACTTTATCGAGAAGCGTCGAGGAACGAGTTGTGCACTTGAAGAAGGATCGTTCTATTTTTGCAATTGGAGCAATTGGAGGCCCTTGGAATGCATCAATAGATGGTCATGACCCATCAATTGACTGTTCTTGCATATCCTGCCAGATTTGTTGTCTTTCAACCTTGGAAATCAAAGGAACGAGCATTTGAGCAATAGGAAGGATACAGGATGAGCCCGAATCTGATGCGGGGAAGAGGGGGAGGGAAAGATTGAGATGGACAAATCACAACACAAATGGGGGAGGGGAATAGGGGATAGGATATGAAAAGGGAAATGAGGAATGACAATTGCGGGAGGAATTAGGAATAATGCTGGACTCCTAAAACTAAGGATACGTTTGATTTGAGGTCAAAGTAGGATGAGGCGGGGGCGACACGGTCCCCTTGATTTTTTAGGATCGCGCCACTACCAAAGATTGCTCTAGTGTTCACCTCGCCCCCACATGACTCTCATCCAAACAATATAGAAAATGTGGCCGCCCCTTTCATCTCTCCTTGTACGTCCAGCCAAACACACAGAAAGGAGGGGACACACGATTAAGAATGATATCTGCATTAGTATTTGCTATTTAGAACATTATTTTAATGGCCTTATTTGCATATCACTTTCGGATTAAACTTCCATTCAGAAAGGAGGGGACACGTGATTAAGAATGGCATTGATATGCTTACTTGTGCTTATCTCACTTCTAGATTAAACTTCGTATTAATCTCTACTCCTATTAAGGGGCTAAGGGAGGCATCCATAGGGGCGAGGTCCCCGTCCTTGGCGCCTCTTCCACCACCCGCCAGAGACACCGCTGGCGCCACGCGATGCTCACCTCTGCCACTCGTTGCCAGACCCTAGCCCTCCCCCTGTGCTGGACAGACACCGCGATGCCTGCCCGAGACTATGCCCCCACGCCCCCCACTCCCGTTCGTATCAATGTTTTATATTAATTTTTAATTCTCGTAACAACGCACGGGCACATACCTAATTAGACATTAACCCAAGAAATAGAAACAATATGTGCGTATGTGAATTTATATTGCATCATGCTGAACTCCAAATATTCTTTGAATTGTTGCACATGTTTGATTTAGTTTGAATTTGAAACTTGGTTTGAATTTGAATTGAAAACCCTAGAGAAAATAAATAGAAAAGGCATTAGAAATTCCCTGAAAATGGAAAAACCCAATTCGGTCCAGTTAGCCCAAGCCGACCCAATCAGCGCGCGCCTGCCCGCGCTGACAGGCGGACCCCGCCTGTCAGCCTATTCCGCTCGCGCGCTCTCTCCCCTCTCTCCCTCCCGCTGCCCGGTGGGCCGGTCCTATCGGCGTCGTTTCTCTTCGCGAGCTCTCTCTCTCTCTCTCTATGTCCCGCGGACCCCACCCGTCAGCTGTCCCTAACCTCTCGCCCACGTCCTCGGCGTGGACGCGCCCACGTCAATGTGTTCTCCGGCCACCACCGCACGCCCTCGCCCCTTTAGAGCTCGCGCCTTGCTCGCGCACTCCCCCTGCTCACTTGCGCCCTCAACCGAGCTCTCTCGCCCTGCGCGCGCAACCAAACAATTCCACCGCCGCTGACCGAAGGTCGCCGTCGTTCCGCGACCGTCGTTGAGTCCTCATCACACTCGTTCCCTCGGTAAGCGTCGCCGCATCACCCGCAGCTCGGGACACCCTTTGGTTTGTCCTTTCCCCCTCTAGTTCGTCCGGTCCGTGCTCACCGGAGCACTTCTTGTGCAGCCGAAGTCCGTCGTCGTCGACCTGAGACTTCACTGCCTCCCCGTCGTCCTCCAGGCGCTCCTGGGTTTGCACTTGTGGTGAGCAACCTCCCTATGCACTTAATTCGTTCGTTACTGCCCTAGCGCCCGCGCAATTCCTTGCCGGAGTGGATCCGCGCCAATGTTAGCCCGCCTCACCGTGTTTCGCACTCTCTGGTGCCCCCGCGCCGGCGTGATGCCCACGGTCGAGTTCGCCATGTCGCCCTGAACACGCCTGAGCCTTTCCTCAAGCCCCTAGAGCCCTGTTGTCGCCGTCCCCCTCGTCTTCGGCGAGACCTCGCCACTAGGTCGAGCGGCGCCACGACACCCATGACCGGTTGCTGGATCTCAGGCATCTGTCTGAGATCTGGCAGTCTGGATTTAATCAGAATAGATCTAATCTCAACCGTCTGATGCAGATCCAGCAGCTCAGCCCTGCTCCCCTCACCCGCGCGGTCGCGCCCCTACCGCTGGGCCCGGCCTGTCAGCCCATCCCCGGGTCGCTGACACCCCGAGCCCACCTGTCAGCGCTCGCCGCGCGCCACTGTGAGATCTAATCTCGACCGTCTGCTCGTGATCGTGTGGTCCAGAGTGCCCGATACCACTTCGTGTGGTAGTTTTGCGTAAGAGACCCTCGGGTTTCCGAGAATCAACCCGTCATCCTGAATTTTAGCGCCCAGACCCCAGTTTCTTTTAAATAGACCCCTAACCTTTTAAATAATCACATAATTAGGCTTAATTCCGTATTTTAAACTTCAAAACTTGTTTATTTCATATCTTTTTCATATGAACTCCAAATTTAGTGGTTCAAATTGCAAAATGTTCATAGGAATATTCTCTGTTCAAATAAATTATGTTCATCCACAGTCTGTGTGCTCTAATTTTTGGTCTAAGCTATAGGAAGGTATGTGTTAACTTATCTATTTAAGAAAATAAGTAAAAGGGAAGCCTTAAATATAATTAGATGTTTAATGTTGTGAGTTTAGTAAAATGTTATGCATGAATTTGGTCCCTGTTATAACTTTGTGTCTCACTAAAGTTAGTGGCACTAAACTAAATAGTCCATGAAATCTAGGGAATCATTGATCTCTAATCATATTAAACCCTAGCATTTAAGTCTACTCTTTTATGTTCATAATGTCTTGTCAAACTAGTGTATACTAGATTGTACATGTTTGGTGTGCTGTTCATTTGTATTTTCCAAATGTATTGAATGTATGATTGCTTTATTTAGACAACGAGCAACACATGGTTCCTGAGTGTGTTGCCGAAGATCTTCCTGAGCAACAACCTGGTGAAGGCAAGTGTCCTCAGACCTATCATATCCTATTTACTTTATAATTCAGCATCCAACATTACATTATTGAAAACTTAAGGATTGACTAGTTTGTATCTACTTATCCTTGTTTACCTTTTGGGTTATCATGGTTAGCTTTATGCTATTGCTTTACCTTAATCAATGAACATGATGTGAATCTTACGATACGATGATGTTATTGTGATACTTTAGGGGACTCAGGTTGTTTCCTGAGTACCTCTCCGTAAGGACCTGTTTGGGGAGTGACAACCCGGGATAACCATGCAACCATGAGGGTGGAACGGGACACCCTTAGCTGATTAATTAGAGGAACGAGAGGAGTAGTTGGCTTTGCCGTAAGGCCGTTAATGGGGTCCGGGCACAGTACTTGCTCTGCCGAGGCTGGTTGCAGAGGTTCTCGATTTGGTTTTGTTAGTCACCCTTCCTTTGGGGAGATGTACTGGGTTTATCAAACTAGAGAAACCTAACAGGCGACTATGACCTCTAGGGAATCTTTATAAAGGCTACATAGTGAGACCCTGCTAGGTCACCTTGGTAGTGATCAATGGGGAGGCTAGAACCCCGGGCAGAATGGGAATCACGACTTGTGGGTAAAGTGTGTGACCTCTGTAGAGTGTTAGAAACTGATATATCAGTCGTGCTCACGGTTAAGAATGGCCTTGGGACCCTCTTCGATTAGAAGAACTTTGGTTACTTTTATGATGATGGTTAATATGGATGGTTATAATTTTGGTCTCTGGTATAATTTGGGTAATAACTGGGTTATTACTAAAACTTGGCTCTACTAATAGTAACAAATACTTGACCAACTAAAAGCAACCGCTTAACCTTAACTCCACATACAGCTAGTCCACTTTAGCCAAACAGGACATTTGCTGAGTACGTTGATGTGTACTCAACCTTGCTTTACAAACCACCCCGCCCCAGGTTGTCCTCACTATACTCAGCACTCAGGAGGTGATGTTGGCAACATGGAGGACTTTGAGGAGTTTCAGGACTACGATGAGTTCTAGTTTATCTTAGTGGCAAAACCCCAGTCAGCTGCCTGTGAAGGCCTTATCTTCTATGTTCCGTATTTCCGCACTTTGATGTCGTTGGTTACTTGTTCTCAAATGCTATAAATTAAGAATAAGGCAACACAATTGTTAATGGTTAAAGACATTCGTTCTTCAGAGCATTATTTCCTTTTGGATATAATGATCTTCAGACAAAGGTCATGAAAGACATACCTTCATCATTTCAACACATAAATATAAATATAAATAAGAATGCGAGAGAATATTAAAGAATGTAAGTAATGATTAAATCCTCACAATTTATTTATATTTTTATCCATAGATAAGAATTAACATTAATGATATTTATAATACAATGGTACCTTCGGTTCGCCAGAAAGTGAGAATGCAAAGAAGATGTGCGAGAGAGATTACAATCTAGCGTGAACAGTACGGGGGTACTGTTCATCTATTTATAGGCGTGGGACGCAGCCCGGACACAATTACATTCATGCCCCTGACATTTACTTGCAATCATAATGCAAATAAACAAGGACTAAACAGTCTTTTTCCCTTGAGTCGGTGATGACCTTCGGCATCGTCATAATACTAAGCCGAAGCTCCTTCAGCCATAGCTTCGACTTCCATTCGTATCATCATATCACGTATGCCTTTGTATTATCTTGTCGAAGGTGTTTCTGCCTTGAGGACCTTCGGCGGAGAAGAAGACCCCCAATAGTATCCCCTTCGTGGTGCTAGATCGTTTTTCGTAACGAGCTCGATTCGCGAAAACACGATGGCTTCGGAATGCCAAAGGTTCGAAAAACACCTTCCCTGAGCTCGTTGCCGGGAAACGATTAAAATATTCCGATCGTTAGACGGTCCACCGCTCAGCCAGTGTAAGCGGTATGGTGGTTCGCCTTCTCCCCCTGCAACACTATATAAACAGACAGGTTGGTGAGAAGTTACCACAGCATTCATTGCTATCGCCCCGTTGTGCTGTTAAAAATTTTAACCATAGTTGAAGCTTCCTGCGTTGCATTTTTAAGCAAGCGCTTCGTCACATGAGGTCAGCTTCGGCTTAAAGAACCTGAACACACAAATGGCCAGGGTAAGATCCACTGCTAGGGTGTCTCTTGAAGGATAGGAGACCGAAATTGCCGAAACAGCACCAATACCAGAAGTGATGAAGCGATCGGGTCTGGTCGTGTCAGAGGAAGTGTCACACCCGGTTTTAGAAGGTAAACCGAATGCGAACCATGTACGTGCCAGGATCAGAACTCACGTACACAACGATTACATAATTAGACATCATCACACAATGCTCGAAAATAAATAGCGGAAAGGCACTTTATTACAACAAGATGACCAAGACATCCACAGAGTCTATTACATATAGGGATGAAAACGGGACGGATACAGCCGGATAGAGGGCTATCCCGTACTACCCTAATGTATTTCTTTCAGATACGGGACCGGATACGGGTAGTTAAGATTCGGGGCGGATACAGGACGGGACCGGGTAATAATCCGGGCGGGTAAGAAACGGATAACGGATACTACGCGAGTAGGTACCGGATAGTTGTCGGGTAGTTCGTACCGATGACATTAATTGCCCAACCATCCAACAAACACATAAAATAAGCAATACATAATCATGTATATGATAATCAATTGTAGGAAAAGAAACCAATAAAATTAACATCATGCACTTCAAAGTTACTAATCACAAGGACATTGTGGAACCAACAACAAAATATTAAAAAAATCGGCAGCATGTCCCCTATTTTAGGCATAATCCACAAGTATATAGCAGATAGTAGATAGTTGACAACAAAATCGTATATTAAATTTAAAATGAATTGTTAGTACTGTTACCATGATTATCATTTTCTTTGTGGCAGTTAATTATTGTTTGGCAAATATACACTTCCAAAACTGTTTGCTTACATGTAGTTTACCTGATCATTCTTGAACTGATGTCCATCACTTCGGTGTTCATAGTAAAGATTGTTGGTAACAGACTTCATTTATTATTGTGTCAGAAAACTGGTTGTAGACTCAACACATGGCTTTTTAGTTGTACAAAATATATGTAGTTATTTATTAGTAGCTCAAAAACTGAGTTCCACTATCTTTTTATTCTGGAGCTGTTCAAACAAAATTATTCTGAAAATACATAGTTCATGTGGGATTGTTAAATATAAAAAGAATTTAGACCACCAGATGTGTTAGTTACTATGAAGATGATCTCAAAGCAGGCGGTTGCAGACTTGCAGCTCTAGGGGATCTCAACTCTTTGCTCATATTCACAGTTGCTCTGGGACATTGCAGTTTAGTGGTTCAGATCAGTCCAGTTTTGTGGTTCAGAGCACTCCCAGTGATGTGTGGGTCATCAGTACAAGGATATAGAAGTACATCGTTTTGGGGCGATGGAAGGGCCACCGGGTTCTACTGAGTACTGATTTCGCCACTGCTAACTGAACTATTCCACTACTGTAAATTACTTCTCTTATGTGTATAGAGCAGAAGGGATCGTAGCTGCTTCTGGTGCGTTGGCGTGCGTGATTGGTCGGCCATCGGTCACTGGTACGTACGTAATGCATGCATGTGACGCGCGCGTGTGTACGTGCTACCGTCCGCGACAGCCCTGCCCATGCCCGTGGTTGCCTAGCTGGCGGCGCTGGGCGCCTGGGCCACTGGGCGTGCTGCGTGTGAAATGTGGGTGGTGAGCCTTATTTTACTGGATGGGCCACCTATCAAGCAGAAGCAGCATAGAGTCGGCCCAATTCGGGTACCCGCCCGAATGGTATCCGTATCCTACCCGAGATTTTCGGGTACTGATCGGGTACTAGTGATTCCTTATCCTACCCGTATCCGAGGTTCAATATTCGGGTAATACCCATATCCGTCCCGACAAACAAAAATACTTGTATCCGTATCCGAAATTTCGTCCTGTTTTCGTACCCGTATCCGGTACCCGTTTCGGGTACCCGTCCCATTTTCATCCCTAATTACATAACCATTGTTTTAGCATAACTATCAAAGTGCGGACATACAAAACGTAGATGATAAGCCTACATAGGCAGCTGACTGGGGGTTTGCCACTAAAGTAAACTAAAACTCATCATATTCCTGGAACTCCTCGAAGTCATCCATGTTGCCAGCATCACCTCCTAAGCACTGGGTGCAGTGGGGACAACCTGGCGTGGGGTGGTTTGTAAAGCAAGGGTGAGTACACATCAACGTACTCAGCAAATGTCCCGTTTGGCTAAAGTGAACTAGCTGTATATGGGGTTGAGGTCAAGCAGTTGCTTTTAGTTGGTCAAATATTTATTATTAGTAGTAGAGCCAAGTTTTAGTAATAAACCCAGTTATTACTCAGAAGTACCCCTCAAAAGAGGAAATACCAGAGATCAGATTTTATAACATCATTATTAATCATCATCATAAAAGTATCCAAAGTTCTTCTAATCAAAGAGGATCCTAAGGCTGCTCTTAACCGTGAGCTCGGCTGATATATCAGTTTTTAACAATCTGCAGAGGTTGCACACTTTACCCACAAGTCCTGATCCCTTTGTGCCTCGGGTCGATCAAACCCTCAAACACTACCAAGGTGAGTCGGCAAGGTTTCACTATGTAGCCTTTACAAAGATTCCCCTGGTGCATAGTTGCTTGTTAGGTTTCACCAATCGTACAAACGCAGTACACCTCCCCAAGGTGGGTGACTAACAAAACCAAATTGAATGAACCTCTACACCCCAACCTTGGCAGAGCGAGCACTACGCCCCGACCCCCATTGACGGCCCTCCGGCAAAGCCAACTACACCCCCAGGTTCATCTAATTAATCAGCTAAGGGCGTCCCATTCCACCCTCATGGTTGCACTGTTATCCCGGGTGGTCACTCCACGAACAGGTCCTTACGGAGAGGTACTCAGGAAAAAGGCCTGAGTCCCCTAGAGTATCATAAGTTCATCAACATAATCAGGATAACAGTATCGTATCATAAATGTTCACATCATGTTCATTGATTAGAGTTAAGGCAATAGCAAAATGCTAACCATGATAACCCAAAAAGGTAAACAAGGATAAGTAAATACAGACTAGTCAATCCTTAGGTTTCATAAAGTAATACGAGACAGTGAATCATAAAGTATGTAGGACATAATAGGTCAGAGGACTCTTGCCTTCACCAGGTTGTTGCTCAGGGAGGTCTCCAACAACACACTCAGGAATCTCGGATTGCTCGTTGTCTAAATAAAGCGAGCATGCATTCAATACATTTGGAAAGTACAAATGAACATCACACCAAACATGTACAAACATCGGAACACATCTTAAAAAGACACAATACTACATAAGGGATAATGAATTCAAAGTATAACATGAACTATAACATAAATTCACTTCCTTTGGAAATAGATTATTATTTCCCTAAGTGTTACCTACAAGTACATATCATAGTTCAATTTATTTTATTATGACCTAAAAATTAGAACAAAGATGAACTCATGTAATACACATTATTAATCTCACAAGCTAAAACATGTTTAAATCCCTAAGGTTTTCCTTTTATTTATTTTATTAAATAAATAAATCTACATCTACTTTAGTTCATACTTAATCATAAAAATTAGAAGGTGCAGAAAGTAAATGAAACCATTTTATTTAGACAGAGAATAATTCTATGAACATTTTTCAATTTGAATCACTAAATTTGGAGTTCATATGCAAACGTTATGAAATAAACAAGTTTGGAAATTCAAAATATGAAATTAGGTCTAATTCTGTGAATATTTAAAAGTCCAGGGTTAAATCTGCAAGAGTACAGGGGCCTGCACGTGAAAACTAGGGACGGCAGGTTAATTCCCAACAACTCGAGGGTCTCTTTAATAAAACTACCGCGCGAAGGGGTATCAGGTAAATCTAACCGTCAGATCTAAAACCAACGGCTGAGATTAGATCTGCGGTCAAGGGCGCGCGCGCGAGCAGGCGAGCACTGACAAGCGGGCCAGGGGCGTCAGCGGTAGAGGGGGAGGGCGCACTGACCGAGCAGGCCCAGCGCTAGGGGACTTGGGCGCTGACGGGCGGGCCAGGGCGTCAGGTGCGCGTGCGCGAAGCGGTATCCCGCGATCTGGGCCGTGCGATGAAGATTGGACAGAGGGGATCAGACCGGGGAGGGGCGAATGGCTGCGGGCGGCGCTGCTCCTCTCCGCGGCGGTGAGGTCGCCGGAGTTGAGGCAAGCGTGAGCTAGGGTGGCTCCGGGGTCGCCGGAGTTGGGCAGAGACGGAGAGAACGCCACAGCGAACTCAATGGCGGGGAAGAGGCCATGAATCCGAGGGCAGAGAGGGGAGAACGACAGAGAGAAGGTCTCGGGTGGGCCGGAGTAACTCCGGTGAGGAATCCTGGCCGCTAGAGGGGGCAATCGGCTGTGATAGGGCTTGGGCTAGTTCCAGTAGAGGTGGGGGAACACCCTGAGCTAAAGCCCGGGCACTGGACGAGGTAAGGATGGCCAGACACCATGCGGGCGCGGCGAGCAGGCGCGGCCACACGCCGACGAGGCCAAATTGGCTAAAAGCAGTCGCAAATAAGGTAAAACAAGCACGGGGGCGGGAGTCTCACCTCGGGGCGGACCTCGAGGAGGCCTGGCGCGATCTCCAGCGAGCTGGATGGTCGGGAACGCGGGCATGGGTCTCCGGCGGCTGCTGGCGGCGTGGGCAGAGGGCGAGAGAGGGCGGAGCTGCGCGAAATGAGGCGGGGGGCGAGCGCGGGGCACTGGCAGGGCTCTAAGAAGGGAGCTGGGCGCATGGGCGGGCGTCGTGCCCGAGAAATCCGACGACGTGCGTGAGTGCGCACTCGCCGGTCCACGGCGAGGGCGGGGGGGGGTCTGACAGGACAGGCCCACGGCTTAGAGAGAGAAAAGGGGACGCGCGGGGCAACGACTCAGCAACTGGCGAACCGGGCCCGCGAGACAGAGAAAGAGGAGGGGCGCGCGGGTGAAGAAACCGGCGCCGACAGGTTGGCCCCACTAGGCAGTGAGCGAGAGAGAGGGAGAGCGCGTGGGAGAGGGCTGCCGCTGACAGGCGGGGTCCGCCTGTCAGGCGGCGCGGGCGTGCGGGCGCGCGGCCTGGCTGGGCCAAGTTGGGGCAACTGGGCTGCATTTCCTTTTTCTTTTTCTCTAGATTTTCTAATTCCTTTTCTATTTCTTTTCTATAGGGTTTTCAATTCCAAATTCAAATTAGGTTTCAAATTCAAATAAATTCAAACATGTGCAACACTTCAAAGAATATTTTAAGCTCAGCATGATGCAACATGTCATGACTCATAAATGTTTTGGCAAAAATAAATAATTAAATCCCCCTAACTTTAAGCTATTTCTACTTAAAAGGGAAAAAGAGAGAGAATCTAGAGAGAGATAAAACCTAGAGTGAGAGAGAGAAGAGTAACACATGAATTTGGGTGATAATTAGAAAGAAATTTTATACCCCCAAATTCAGGGTGTTACAGGAAGTTACTGCCGAAGGTGCCTCCAATGCCGAAGCTGAATAGATTGTAGCTGGAGGCGAAAGTGACAATGAAAGTGAAGAAAATAACAGTATTCTGAGCCCAATAAAGCCTAGCCACTTTGAATTTGGGAAATCTACTGTAACAGAGGACGGCACGGTTATGATGAGAAAACTTGGCTATTTCGGGGAGGCTGAGAGCAAGCTTGTCCAGTTTGGTGGGGAGGAAATAGTTTTGGAGCCAAGAGAGGACGAAGTTGTCGATTTCAAGAGTTTCTTCATAGCAGGACTTCGGTTCCCCTTAAATGACATGATAGGATAAGTTTTAAACAACTTTGAGATATACCTCCATCAATTGACACCCAATGCCATTGTTAGGCTTAGTGTTTTTATATGGGCTCTCCGAAGCCAGAGTATGAACGCTAATGACGAAGCTTTTTGCCGAGTGCATGAACTACACTATCAGACGAAGGCCAGAGCGGATGGTCTTCATAAAAACTTTGGCTGCTACAACTTTCCATATAGAAAAGATACAAAGGCTCCAGTAATTGGCTATCGCACTAAATGGCCAACCGGGTGGACAAATGAATGGTTTTATGTGAAAGCGGACAAGAAGAAGAGGGAGAAGTTGATGAGTATGGTCATGAGGCCCATGAAATTAAGCTTCGGAATGACCAGGCCCTTGTGCCATATGCAACTTGGCTCCCCATGCCAGCTAGCCAAAGTTGAATTTAGAGTGGTAGCTGCCGAAATTAGTACTAGGGACCTAGTACAAGAATATTTGGTAAACAAAACATTTCCAACTTCCAGGGGTTGGGGATGCCGAAGAAAAAAGAAGGGGGGAAAAGTATGAGCTTGTATGGCTCCCCTATCGCTTTAAATTTGAGAAACAATTCAAGAAACCTTGCAATGAATGGCTGGAGATGATTGAGACCATGTGCAATGAGATAGTTGGTAATTATACCAAGAAAGAAGATCAATTGATGACTGCCGCCTTCGGCACCCGGCCAAAACGAAGGCTGAACCTTGTGATGGATGCCTTAAACTTCGATTACCCTGACTATGAGAAGCTCGACAAAGGGACCGAAGGGATAAAAAGAAAAAGAATAGTCAGCATTCTGAATAGGCAAGCTACCCGATTGATAAAGGGAGATGAAAAAGCTTTGAAGAAAACAAGAACATCACAAGAGACAAAGATGGCAATTTCTAAGAAGCGAAAGCTTAACATAGTGCCTTCCTCTGAGCCGAAGGCAGGAGAAGAAGCTCCTTTGACGCCCTCTGCTGCCGAAGTAGCAGAAATTCTGAAGGTAATGACTGACTTCCCGCCCTTCAAGCTGCTAAGTCCACCGGGACCAGAACTGACAAAATTTTTACAGAAGAAAGGACAACCTTCAGTTGCAGAGGAGAACGTAAAAGAGCAAAAGAAACGACGAATAGTAAATGTGATGCTAGCCATTGAATGAACACCGCCTTCAGCTTCGGAGGCTAAGACCGTGACTGCTGCGGGTGCCGAAGCTAAAGCTAACGCTGCTGTCGAAGCCAAGGTCTCTGGTGAAGCCAAAGCTACAATGTCAGATATTGACAGGCTTATATTAGATGTAATTAAAGATGTGACTGCAGAGGAGGACATGGCCACAACGCTAGGTAAAGAAAGGGAAATTGATACCGATCCTTCGCGCAGAGAAGATTTCAACCTTTGGCACCTGGGCGGTCAGGAACTTTCTGAAGAAGGGAAGACAGAGTTAAAAGAATTTGCTATGTCGTGCGGATACCAGCCGGGGTCTTTGCTCTTTGGCGGGGTTGATGAGGAGGCCTTAAGATGTATTCGCAACCGCGCCGAGGCGAAGATAGTTGACACTTTTATCGAAGAGTGTTGGCTTTCCAAAGTTAGAGACTGATATCAGTTGCTACCGACGACAACATATTGTTGGTAGCTTATTTTATTCCAACTTCAAGGTGAGACCTTTGACTAGGTTATTATTATTATCTTCGTGGTGAATTGAATGTTCTCACTATGACTTGTTGTTACAGAGCATGCTGCTAAGCAAAGCGTTGAAAATGCAGCAGAATAACGAAGATAAGAAAAACGAAATTATGATTGAAGGCTTGGAGAATAAGATAAACGATCTTGAAGCTTCTCTAGAGAAGAAAGATATCCTGCTACATGCAGTCGAAGGCTCCCTCGTGGAAGCACAATCTGATAACACTAAATTAAGCAAGGAACTTGACAATGCTCGAACAATATTGAACAAAAAATTAGAGCGCTTCAACCAAGAAACAAAAGAACTTCAAATAAGGGCTGAAGTCGAAGCTGAGAAAAATACGAAGCTACATGAGTCTATGAAGGACCTTCGGAACAAGTGTACGGACTTCGCCACCCGCTGTGTAAACTGACTGGAAGGAATATTCAACTCGGTTGGGGCTACCTCTGAAAAAATTGCCCCTTCGGCTGAAGATATCCCTAAGGTCTTCGAGCATATTGAAAACGAAGTTGAAGCTCTCGATGAAGTTATAACTGGGCATGGGGATTTATGCGCTCTGTTAGCTTCTCGTGGCACAACTATTGCGTTTTTGAAGGCCGGATGCACTCATGCCAAGACGGTTAACAAACCAACCTTCAGCCTTTCAATGTCAGACTTAGTTGATATTCCCGTTGAAGCCCAAAGCATTGGAAACAGATTTATTACTCAAATTTGGGCAAAGGGCAGGCGTGAGCTAGCTGTAGATGAAGCTCGGAAACTGCTCAACTCAGTATGAAACTTTTATCTTTGCCTTTTTACCTTAGTTTACCTTTATTAGATTGCCGCCCGCCTTATACCTTTATCTTTCTGCAGGATGGTGGAGCCGAAGACCGTTAAATTGAAGCATGTTCCGAAGGTCCTGAAGACTTTAGGATTCCCGTCTTGCATTTATCTGTAGAAAAACTTAGAGACTCCTGTTTGGCAAAAGATTGTAATCGACATCTGAGCAGAATATTGTACATATTTATCCATACCTTGTAATATAATCTTATCTATTTGTCTATGTATGAATTGCTTTGTTGTGGGCGAAACCAACACTTACAATTTTTGAGCCGAAGGCGAAAAATACCTTCCCTTCTTTTCGTTCACATCGAAGCATTTTTCATTAAAGACGAAACGCCTCCATACACCATGAAGTTTTATTTGAGACGAAGCATCTTCATATTCAACGAAGCATTTTGTCATCATAGACAAACATCTTTTTTTTCTTTCCTGTTAGCGCATGTGCTTCATGTCATGATGATAATGATGATCCTACAAATGCCTAATGAATGCTTGTATGAATGCAAAAATGATATGATGAGACATGCAAATGTATGTCACAAACACACACAAAACCAGACCTAGACTCTGCATCCCCTTAGGAACGACTTTGGAGTCACTTCACCTTTTACTTAGGTGGTATTTTAGCTCTGCATCCCCTTAGGAACGACTTTGGAGCTAAGCTCTGCATCCCCTTAGGAATAACTTTGGAGCTTCTTCACCTTTTATTTAGGTGGTATCTTGGCTCTGCATTCTCTTAGGAACGACTTTTGAGCTTCGGAACTTACTCTGCGCTCCCTTAGGAACGACTTTGTAGCTTCTTCACCTTTTACTTAGGTGACTTTTTAACTCTGCATCCCCTTAGGGACGACTTTTGAGCTTTTCCCTGTCCTTTTGCACTCGATGGTGCGGATTCTGTTGTTACATGTTATATTATTGGGGGAATTTGGCCCTTGTATTTCATAGGGCTAATCAAGAAAAATTGAAAATTACAACCTATGGCCCCATTAAAAGCCTTTCTCCCCTCTTGAAAGGAAAAGGGCGCCATAGGGAAAAAATTAAGAAAATTACATCAATTACACATAATATCGCCGAAGCTCATCCGCATTCCAATGCCTGAGTATGTCGTTACCGTTCATATCCTTCAGCCTATAAGAACCGGGTCTTGATGAAGATACCGCCAAGAAAGGGCCTACCCATTTGAGCTGAAGCTTCCCTACTGTATCGAGGTTAGCCACCCTTCGAAGCACTAAATGACCTGGCTTGATGTTTTTTAATCTAACTTTTCTGTCACGCCATTTTATTGTTTCGGCCTGGTATTTGTTGATGTGCTCTATGGCTTGAAGTCTGGTCCCTTCTATGGTATCTTTTGTTATATGTCAGTCACTTTCATCTTATGTCGAAGCTAAGGTTCTTATTGAACCCGTTCTTACTTCTTCCGGTGTTATTGCTTCGTCACCGAACAGAAGCTTGAACGAGTAAACCCTGTTGACCTTGAGACAGCAGTGTTGTGGTTCTAGACCACTTTTATTAATTCATCTGGCCACTTTCCCTTGGGCTGATTGAAGATTGACTTTATTATTCCTGTTATTATAACTCCATTTGCCCTTTCTACCAACCCATTTGACTCAAGATGCTTCACTGATGCAAAGTCTATTCATGTGCCAATTTGGCTACAAAAAGCTTTGAAAGTTTCAGCATCGAACTGAGTTCCGTTATCAACGGTGATAGCCTTCGGCACTCCGAATCGACAAACGATGTTTTGCCAGAAGTTATTATAGCCAAAGGCTTTGCCTCAACCCACTTAGAAAAGTATTCCACTGCCACCACAACATATTGAAGATTGACTTTATTATTACTGTTCATCTATTTATGAAAGGGAAATGTGCCCTTGGGCAATTTCTATAATGTTTTGGTGATTAAGTGCCCAACATGTTTAATTAAGTTCTTATGAGCCAAGTAAAGTGAGAAGTGCAAATCAAAGAAACAGATACGTTTCTAGACTTAGTACATTGTTTTCAGTACTAACATATTTTGTCTAAGTGCTAGAAATAGGGAGAAAAGAATTGGAAAAAGACTTGGCTCTGTGCAGCCAACTCCAGCTCGGCTTGGCACACCGGACAGTGTCCGATGCGCCAGGCTGGTCCGCGTGAAAAGGCCGCTCTCGGGACTCAACGGTGGCGTACGACTATAATTCACCGAACCGTCTGGTGGTGCACCGGACTGTCCGGTGAGTCATCCGCGGCGAACTCGTCGCCCTCGGGAAAAGCAAAGGGGCGACATGGCTATAATTCACTGGACTGTCCGGTGAGCCAACGGTCGCCTGTGCCAACGGTTGGCCTCGCAATCTTCACGCGACGCGTGGCAGCTCCAACGGTCGGCGGGGCACCGGACAGTGTCCGGTGCGCCAACGGGCCCGGAGCTGCAACGGTCATCTGTGTTCGATTTGGAAGGCAATCGCGCACCGGACCATCTATAGGACCTGTTCGGTGGCGCACCGGACTGTCCAGTGCGCCACTCGATAGAAGGCAAGGATAGCCTTCCTTGTTGGTCTTCAACGGCTCCTAGCTACCTTGGGGCTATAAAAGGGTCCCCTAGGCGCATGGAGGAGTGACCCAAGCATTCACTAAGCATCCTAAGACTCCAAGACTCCAACTTCACACATTCGATTCTTTGTGATAGTGATTTGAGCTCCATTTGAGTTGTGAACTCCGTGCATTGTGTTTCGAGCTCAAGTCATGACTTGTGTGTGTGGTTATGCTGCTTATTTGAGTCTGGTGTGTGTTGCTCTTCCCAACCTTACTCTTGTGTGTTCTTTGTGATCAATATTGTAAGGGCGAGAGGCTCCAACTTGTGGAGATTCCTCGCAAACGGGAAAAGACTATAAGGTAGAAAGTCGTGGTATTCAAGTTGATCAATCGATCACTTGAAAGGGGTTGAGTGCAACCCTTGTCCATTGGGACGCCACAACGTGGAAGTAGGCAAGTGTTACTTGGCCGAACCACGGGATAAAAATCGCGTGTCTCTTGTGATTGCTTTCTCTGTGATTGTTTTGTCCACAAGAACTCGTCTCTCAACCACTTAACCGTACTAACACTTTAAATCAAGTTTTTGTGGCTATTAGTGTTTGATTTTACAGGATCACCTATTCACCCCCCCTCTAGGTGCTCTCAATTGGTATCAGAGCCGTACTCTTCATCTAAGGGTCTAATCGCCCGAAGAGATGGATCCTAAGGGAAATGGGATGGTGGTCAACGACAAGGAAAAGGAGTCCGTCTTCAACGAGCCAAGAGATGACAAGCCCACTGACTCAGGCTCGAGTCACAAGAAGAAGGACGGGAAGAAGAAGAGGCGCATCAAGAAGATCATCTACTACGACAGCGATGCATCTTCTTCTTCACCAAGAGACGACGATGATGACGATTCTTTGTCAAAGAAAAAGACGGTTAATCAAAATTACTCTTTTGACTATTCTCGCATGTCGTACAATTCGAATGCACATTTACTTTCTAGTCCACTAGGAAAACCTCCACACTTTGATGGAGAGGACTACTCATTTTGGAGTCATAAAATGCGTAGTCATCTATTTTCTCTCCATCCTAGCATTTGGGAAATAGTGGAACATGGGATGCATTTTGGTAGCATTGATAACCCTGTATTCATTAATGAACAAATTCATAAGAATGCCCAAGCTACTACTGTCTTGTTAGCTTCGCTTTGTAGGGATGAATACAATAAAGTAAGTGGCTTGGATAACGGAACGCCAAGCAAATTTGGGACACCATCAAGATTTCACATGAGGGAAATGATGCTACAATGATCACCAAAATGGAGTTGGTGGAAGGCGAGTTGGGAATATTTGCCATGATCAGGGGAGAAGAGCCAACACAAACCTACAACAGGCTCAAAACCCTGATTAACAAGATTAGAAGCTATGGAAGCACAAGATGGACAGACCACGACGTCGTCCGACTCATGCTCAGGTCCTTTACCGTTATTGACCCTCATCTTGTGAATCTTATCCGTGAAAATCCTAAGTACACAAAGATGACGCTCGAGGAGATACTCGGAAAATTCGTGAGTGGGCGCATGATGGTAAAGGAGGCACGATATGTGGATGACGCCTTGAACGGTTCTCTACCCGTCTACGAGCCGCAGCCCATTGCGCTCAAGGCAACAAGCAGCAAGGAGGCGCTACCAAGCAAGGTAGCACAAGTAGAGACTGCCGGGCTCAACGAGAATGAAATGGCGCTTATCATCAAGCGTTTCAAGATCGCACTCAAAGGACGCAAAGAATATCCCTCCAAGAGCAAAACAAGGGGAAAGCGCTCCTGCTTCAAATGCGGTAAGACTGGTCACTTTATTGCAAATTGTCCCGATAATGGTAGTGACCAGGGACAAGAAAAGAGCGGGAAGAAGGAGAAAAAGAAGAGCTACAAGAAGGCAAAGGGCGAGGCACACCTTGGAAAGGAATGGGACTCGGACTGCTCTTCTTCCGACTCCGACGACGAAGGACTCGCTGCCTCGGCCTTCAACAAGTCTTCTCTCTTCCCCAACGAATGCCATACATGCCTTATGGCCAAGGAAAAGAAGGTACGTGTTCGAGATACCCCTAAGTACACTACTTCTAGTGATGAAGAGTCATCTGATAATGAAGTAGATTATACTGATTTATTTAAGGGTTTAGATAGAGCTAAAGTAGATAAAATCAATGAGTTAATTGATGCTCTAAATGAAAAAGATAGATTACTAGAAAGGCAAGAGGACATTTTGTATGAGGAACATGACAAATTTGTTAGTGTTCAAAAGTCTCTTGCCTTAGAACTTAAAAGAAATGAAATGTTGTCTTCTGAGTTGTCTGCCTGTCAGGAATCTATCTCTAGTCTAAAGAATTTGAATGTTGAATTAAATGCTAAGCTAGAGGAGGCAAATGCAGCTGGATCTTGTGTAGAACATGTAGTAATTTGCAATAGATGTAAGGACTTTGATGTTAATACTTGTGATGAACATCTTATTGCTATTACTAAATTGAATGATGAAGTGGCAAGTCTTAATGCTCAACTTAAGACTTGCAAAAATGATTTTGATAAATTAAAGTTTGCTAGGGATGCCTACACTGTTGGTAGACACCCCTCAATCAAGGATAGACTTGGTTTTCGAAGGGAAACCAAGAACTTAACAAGCCAAAGGGCTCCCATTCCCAACAAGGAGAAAGGGAAGGCACCTATGGTTAGTAATCCTCAAAGGAACCATGCCTTTATTTATGATAGGAAAATTGCTAATCATGCCCATTATAATAGGAGTTATGATCATGATGCTTTTAATTCACATGCTATGTATGCCTCTAGTTCTACTTGTGTTCATGGTAGAAGTAGGCCTAGGAGAAATCATGTTATGCATCATGTACCCAGGAAAATGTGCAATGAATCTACTACTATTTTCCATGCTTGCAATACTTCTTTTGTTCTCTCATGTAAGAATGCAAAAGTAGTGGCTAGGAAATTGGGATCCAAATGCAAGGGAGACAAGACTTGCATATGGGTTCCAAAGACTGTTTTGACTAACCTTGTAGGACCCAACAAGAGTTGGGTACCTAAAACCCAAGTTAAATTCCTTGCAGGTTTATGCATCCGGGGCTCAAGCTGGATTATCGACAACGGATGCACAAACCACATGACGGGGGAGAAGAAGATGTTCACCTCCTACATCAAGAACAAGGATTCCCAGGATACGATTATCTTTGGAGATGGGAATCAAGGCAAGGTCAAGGGTTTGGGAAAGATAGCCATCACCAACGAGCACTCCATATCAAATGTATTTCTAGTAGAGTCGCTTGGTTACAACCTTCTGTCTGTAAGTCAATTGTGTCACATGGGTTACAATTGTCTTTTTACGAACGTTGATGTATTTGTCTTTAGAAGGAGTGATGGTTCATTAGCTTTTAAGGGTGTATTAGACGACAAACTCTACTTAGTTGATTTTTCGAAAGAGGAGGCCGATCTAGATGCATGCTTAATAGCTAAGACTAGTATGGGCTGGTTGTGGCATCGCCGTCTAGCACATGTTGGGATGAAGAACCTTCATAAACTTCTAAAGGGAGAACATGTGTTAGGACTAACCAATGTTTGTTTTGAGAAAGATAGACCTTGTGCAGCTTGTCAGGCAGGGAAACAGGTGGGAAGCGCGCATCACAACAAGAATGTGATGACAACATCAAGATCACTGGAGCTACTTCACATGGACCTCTTCGGACCCGTCGCCTACCTTAGCATCGGGGGAAGTAAGTATGGTCTTGTAATTGTTGATGATTTTTCCTGCTTCACTTGGGTATTCTTTTTGCAGGATAAATCAGAAACCTAAGGGATCCTAAAGCGCTTTCTAAGGAGGGCTCAAAACGAATTTTAACTCAAGGTGAAAAAGATAAGAAGCAACAACGGGTCCGAGTTCAAGAATCTGCAAGTGGAGGAGTTTCTTGAGGAAGAAGGAGTCAAGCATGAGTTCTCCGCTCCCTACACACCACAACAAAACGGTGTGGTAGAGAGGAAGAACATGACGCTTATCAACATGGCGAGGACGATGCTTGGAGAGTTCAAGACGCCCAAGCGGTTTTGGTCGGAAGCTGTGAACATAGCTTGCCATGCCATAAACCGGCTCTATCTGCATCACCTTCTCAAGAAGACCCCCTACGAACTTCTTACCGGTAACAAACCCAACGTCTCTTACTTTCGTGTATTTGGGAGCAAATGTTACATTCTGGTGAAGAAAGGTAGACATTCTAAAATTGCTCCCAAGGCTGTAGAAGCGTTTTTACTAGGGTATGACTCAAATACAAAGGTGTATAGAGTCTTCAACAAATCATCGAGTTTGGTTGAAGTCTCTAGCAACGTTGTATTTGATGAGACTAATGGCTCTCCAAGAGAGCAAGTTGATCTTGATGACATAGATGAAGATGATGTTCCGACAGTCGCAATGCGCACGATGGCGATTGGTGATGTGCGACCACAGGAACAACAGGAGCAAGATCAACCATCTTCCTCTACAATGGTGCATCCCCCAACTCAAGATGATGAATAGGTACCTCAAGAAGAGGGACAAGATCAAGGGGGAGCACAGGAAGAACAAGTGATGGAGGAAGAAGCACCACGGGTCCCTCCAACTCAAGTCTGAGCGACGATCCAAAGAAATCACCCCGTCGATCAGATTCTGGGTGACATAAGCAAGGGAGTAACAACTCGCTCATGTTTAGCTAATTTTTGTGAGCATTACTCGTTTGTCTCTTCTATTGAGCCTTTCAGGGTAGAAGAGGCCTTGCTGGATCCGGACTGGGTGTTGGCCATGCAGGAAGAGCTCAACAACTTCAAGAGAAATGAAGTTTGGAGCCTGGTGCCATGTCCCAAGCAAAATGTTGTGGGAACCAAGTGGGTGTTCCACAACAAGCAAGGCGAGCACGGGGTGGTGACAAGAAACAAGGCTCGACTTGTAGCAAAAGGTTATGCCAAGTTGCAGGTTTGGATTTCGAGGAGACTTTTGCTCCTGTGGCTAGGCTAGAGTCTATTCGAATTTTATTAGCATATGCCGCTCACCACTCTTTCAGGCTATTTCAAATGGATGTGAAGAGCGCTTTCCTCAATGGGCCAATCAAGGAGGAGGTATACGTGGAACAACCCCCTGGCTTTGAGGATGATAGGTACCCCGACCATGTGTTCAAGCTCTCTAAGGCGCTCTATGGACTTAAGCAAGCCCCAAGAGCATGGTATGAATGCCTTAGAGATTTCTTAATTGCTAATGCTTTCAAGGTTGGGAAAGCCGATCCCACTCTTTTCACTAAGACTTGTGATGGTGATCTTTTTGTGTGCCAAATTTATGTTGATGACATAATATTTGGTTCTACTAATCAAAAGTCGTGTGAGGAGTTTAGCAGGGTGATGACACAAAAGTTCAAGATGTCGATGATGGACGAGTTGACCTACTTCCTTGGGTTCCAAGTGAAGCAACTCAAGGACGACACCTTCCTCTCCCAAACGAAGTATACTCAAGATCTTATCAAGAGGTTTGGGATGAAGGACGCCAAGCCCGCGAAGACACCGATGGGAACCAACGGGCATGTGGACCTCAACAAAGGAGGTAAGTCCGTTGATCAAAAGGCATACCGGTCTATGATATGTTCCTTGCTTTATTTATGTGCTAGTAGACCAGACATTATGCTAAGTGTATGCATGTGTGCTAGATATCAATCCGACCCCAAGGAATGTAAGGAAAATGGACCCCGGACCTTTTGGCTAATTGAGTTTTGGTGTTTGATGAACAACACAATCTGTGAACTAATAAGTTTTCTAGTGTTTGTGTGTTGTAGTTCACAGGATGCGAAGAGAATTGGACCAAGGCAATGAGGATGCAACACCTCAAAAGAAGACATAAAAAGATGCATAGGAGTCCAATACTCAAGAACAAAGAAGCCCGAAGAAATCAGCGAAGAAATCCAAGATAAGGGCTGTCAGCCAGCGCCTGGTGGCGCACCGGACATTGGTGTCCGGTGTGCACCGGACTGTCCGGTGAGGCACCGGACAGTCTGCGCAGAGAGGCCGCAGAAAGGCGCTCTCTGGCTATAGCACCGGACTGTCCGGTGTGCCAACGGGCAGAAGGCAACGGTCGGATCCAACGGTCGACTGCTACAGGCGCCAACGGTCGGCTGACGTGGCGTGCACCGGACATCTACTGTGCAGTGTCCGGTGGTGCACCGGACTGTCCGGTGCACCCGACGACAGAAAGCTGCTGCTTTCTGTCCAATGGCTAGTTGGGGGTGTGGAGGCTATAAATACCACCCCAACCGGCCATTCTCAAGTGTGAGAGCCCAAGCAACATACCAAGACACATAGTGCATATTTCCAAGAGCTCAAACACCCAAGTGCTTAATAGAATCACTCGGTGATTAGCGTAGGTGCTTTGCGAAGTGCTTAGGTTAGTTAGACCGCTTTAGCGCTTGCTCTAGGTGAATCCTAGTTAGTTGAGTGAGTTTTGTAAAACCACACAATCCCTCGGCTCTTGCGTGAGTCGTTGTAATTGTACCGAGTGGGGCGAGAGTCTTGCGAGACCGTGACAACCGCGTTTGTGTCACGGCCGCCACCGTGTACCGGAGGGAACGAGACCCGCGGCGTTTCGGCCGGAAGCTCGATAGTGGAGACGGCGGGGAGCGTCCGAGAGGAGCCGGAAGCGGAGCACCACTTGCGCGTGGAGAAGGCCCGTGGCTCTCTACGGAGTTACTCGACCGTGGTGCTTGGCCCTCGTGTGGGCTTCCCTTTGCGTAGGGGCACCAACGAGGATTAGTCGGAACCTTGCGTGGTTCCGGATACCTCGGTAAAAATACCGGCGTCATCCACGAGATTTTGCTTCTCTACTTAGCTCTTTACATTCCGCATTTATATTAAGCATTTAAGTTTCAATCTTGTAGTCATACTTATTTAGTGTAGATTGAAACTTAGCCTTTGCGGTAGAGATAGCTACACTTAGACAAAACCTAGTTTGCACATTCTAGTTTTGATTATTTGCATAGGTTTTGCTCTAGGGATTTATTTGTGGCCTAGTTTAGTAAAAGTTTTAGAAGTCCTAATTCACCCCCCCCTCTTAGGCGTCACCCGTTTCCTACAAGTGGTATCAGAGCCTGGTTTGGCTCATTTGAAACGTTTTAGCTTCACCGCTAAAAGAGCCGACGCTTTTTAGAGGAAGGGATGGATACCCATAGGCCACCACACTTCGACGGCACTAACTTCCCTTATTATAGTGCTAGAATGGCTTGCTACCTAGAGGCTGTTGATCTAGGTGTTTGGAGAGTCACTCGTGACGGGATGAAACCCCTCAAGAATCCCGAGAAACCCACCACAAGTGAGGAAAAAGAAATCCATTTAAATGCTAGAGCCAAAAATTGCTTGTATGAATCTCTTAGCATGGATATTTTCAATCAAGTATTTACCCTGAAAACTGCTAATGAGATTTGGCTAAAATTGCATGAGCTCCATGACGGCACATCCAATGTCCGTGAGCAAAAACATTGCCTAGTCTTAAATGAGTATAATTCTTTTGCTATAAAAGATGATGAGCTTGTTAAAGACATGTATTCTCGATTGAATCTAATTATCAATGAGCTCAATTCTATTGGCATTAATAAGCTAGGTGATGCGGACATTGTGAGGAAGATTATCTCCCTGCTACCACAACAAAGATATGGGAGCATCATCACCATCCTTCACAACATGGAGGACTTGAGCAACATGACCCCGACCATTGTGATTGGGAAAATCGCGGCCTTTGAGATGTCGCGAAAAATGAGTCGGGGAGAGGAGCCAACTTCCTCAAGACCATATGCTTTTGCATGTGATGAAAGGAAGGGCAAAAAGAAGACTCCCACTCCAAGTTCCTCAAGTGAAGAAGAGGAAGAAGAAGAAAGTGATGATGATGAAGATAATCAACCATGCACATCATCCTCCGAGGACGAAGAAACAATCCGACGCGTCGGAAAGGTAATGAGGATGATTCGCAAGATTAATCTAATGGGTGTGCCCCTGCAGGTCGAGGATCTTCTCTTTAACATTGACAGGAAAAAGCAAAGGAAGAGAGGATGCTTCGCATGTGGGGAGAAGGGCCACTTCAGGGACAACTGTCCAAATATGGCCAAGCCCAAAAAGGAGAGGTGCAAAGGCAAGGCGCTAACAAGTGTTAGAACTTGGGATGATTCTTCAAATGAAGATGAACCTCCAAGGACGCGCAGCCACCGGTCCTCTTCACGATCATCACGATCATCACACAAATGCCTTATGGCAAGAGGTAACAAAAGCATTCCATCCTCTAGTGATGAAAGTAGTAGTGATGATGAAGGTGAGGGAAAGCCCTCTCTAGATGAGCTTGCGGAAGCCGTAGAATTTTTCCAGGATGTTTGCACTAAGCAAAAAGCTCAACTTAAAACTTTGAAAAATAAGTTGGTTAGCTCTCAAAATGATTACAAAGGTTTGCTAGAAAAATTTGAAACTTTTGCAAACTTAAATAGTGAGCTATCAACTAAAATTGAGCTATTAGAATCTAGTGCTCCATCCAATGCTACCGATGATAGTCTTATTAAAAAGAATGAAAAACTTAAGGCTAAGTTAGCTAGCTCCCAAGAAGCTATTGAAAATTTGCTAGAGAAAATGGAAATTCTTAGCATACACAATAATGAGCTAACTACTAAGCTAGAAAACATTGGTAGCACCCCAGCAGCATCTTTAGTTGAAATACCTAAAATAATTAAGAAAGATGCTTCTACTTCCTGCTTTGATTTAATTAATGATTCTAACCCCTGCAACCAAGTCGTTGTTGAGAATATTGTTGTAGAGACATGTTCGGATAAGGTTGCAAAGGAAAATGAACAATTAAAGCAAGAAGTGGCTCGCCTTGGCAAGGCTTTGTATGACAAGAAAGGCAAAGCCAAACAAATCCGACCTCCACAGGATAACACCACTGCGGGAGTGAACAAGCCTGTAGAGGGAGAAACTGTGATTTGTAGGCTATGCCACATGGAAGGCCACAAGTCTTTCCAATGCAAGGCGATGACCGGGGATAAACAGAGGCAAAAGCTCAAGCAAAAGCCATCAAGTAAAATCTCCAACACCTACATAAAAAAGGTGAACAAAAAGGATGCTACACCATATTTGATCAAGAAGAAAAAGAATGGAAAGGTGATAGCAATCAAGACCAACAAGCAAGCCAACAAAGGAAAAGGGGCCAAACGCATCTGGGTGCCAAAGGAGATAATTTCAACCATGAAAAGCACCAAGAAGGTTTGGATCCCGAAAGGGAAGTGAGTGGACCAAAGGTCTACGGGAAATTTGGAGACTTGGCAAAGTTGGGATGTATATCATGGGATACATCATATTGGATCAAGTTTATTGCCAAGTGGGTTAGTGAAAATTTTGAACCCAAATTTCCCACCCATGACTAAGGTAACTAGATTTATTGTATTCCTTTTTTAGATATGCGTATCTATTTTCTTGTATCTAGTTTTACCTCTCATGCCTAGTATTACAATTTGTACTTACTTTTTCTTAAACGCATGCATACTAGGTAAATCACATGGTAGGACTGCTTGTTTTCAATTCATACACTTAAGCAAACCTACACGGTTTAAAATGTATATTTAAGCACGGCACATAGCTTCTATATCACTCCATAGTAAATGATGCATCAATTGAAAATTTTGATTTCTACAAGTTGTATCATTTAACTTATATGTGCCAAAGTTTGGATTATGGATAATTTGCCCCTCTTGATATCAAATCATAGTGCATGTCTCCTACAAGTATTCAAAACTTGTATGCACACCTTTAGGGGGAGGTTACTCTATAATCTAACACTTTGAGACTAACACCTTTTCAAGTCTATTTCATGTGATAGTCTCATTGTAAGGAAAATGAAGTCCCCGGAGAAAGACAACAATCTTCCACTGCAAAATCTCCAAGAACTCTCATGTCTCTCAAGCTCACCATTGACTTTCAATTGGTATCTTTTGAGACTACATTTAGTATCATTTACATGTCTTCTCAAATATTTGATTAGACTATATTTCATATCATATGCTTCCATGTTGCTAAAAATGCATAAGTAGTTAACTCATATTTTGGTACCTATGCATAAGGGAAGTTAGTCTTTTCAAATCATGTCTTGCACCTCTAATTTTCACATGTTTTTCCTAAGTAGAGGATCTCTGTCAGGGGGAGTGTTTCTTCATCTCTAAAGGGGGAGAAAAACTCTTTCTAAAGGAGAATACTCATTTAGGGGAGTAATCTTTTGAGGAACTCTTTCAAGTGGTATCATTCACATAGTTTAATTTAATATCCTTCTAGTGATATCATTTGATACAATTCTCGATGAGGGCAAGCTTTTATTTACTTCCTACATGCTTTTAATGTCTTCCTTTTCGGTGGTTGATGCCAAAGGGGGAGAAGTTTAGGGACCAAAGCAATGAAAACTATATCAAACACCAAACACCACCAATTTAAAATTTTTTATCTACAAATGGCTCTTCAAGTGGTTTTGGTTATTTGGTCCAAAAATAGGAAGTAAGTGAATCATGGAGTTAGGGGGAGGCTTAAGTTCATAATATCACACTGTGGGGACAATCATGCATCTTAGCAAGTAAAATGCATATTTTCATTCAAATACTTGTATTATTTGCTTGCTTTGGTTGTGTTGTCATCAATCACCAAAAAGGGGGAGATTGTAAGGAAAATGGACCCCGGGCCTTTTGGCTAATTGAGTTTTGGTGTTTGATGAACAACACAATCTGTGAACTAATAAGTTTTCTAGTGTTTGTGTGTTGTAGTTCACAGGATGCGAAGAGAATTGGACCAAGGCAATGAGGATGCAACACCTCAAAAGAAGACATAAAAAGATGCATAGGAGTCCAATACTCAAGAACAAAGAAGCCCGAAGAAATCAGCGAAGAAATCCAAGATAAGGGCTGTCAGCCAGCGCCTGGTGGCGCACCGGACATTGGTGTCCGGTGTGCACCGGACTGTCCGGTGAGGCACCGGACAGTCTGCGCAGAGAGGCCGCAGAAAGGCGCTCTCTGGCTGTAGCACCGGACTGTCCGGTGTGCACCGGACTGTCCGGTGTGCCAACGGGCAGAAGGCAACGGTCGGATCCAACGGTCGACTGCTACAGGCGCCAACGGTCGGCTGACGTGGCGTGCACCGGACATCTACTGTGCAGTGTCCGGTGGTGCACCGGACTGTCCGGTGCACCCGACGACAGAAAGCTGCTGCTTTCTGTCCAACGGCTAGTTGGGGGTGTGGAGGCTATAAATACCACCCCAACCGGCCATTCTCAAGTGTGAGAGCCCAAGCAACATACCAAGACACATAGTGCATATTTCCAAGAGCTCAAACACCCAAGTGCTTAATAGAATCACTCGGTGATTAGCGTAGGTGCTTTGCGAAGTGCTTAGGTTAGTTAGACCGCTTTAGCGCTTGCTCTAGGTGAATCCTAGTTAGTTGAGTGAGTTTTGTAAAACCACACAATCCCTCGGCTCTTGCGTGAGTCGTTGTAATTGTACCGAGTGGGGCGAGAGTCTTGCGAGACCGTGACAACCGCGTTTGTGTCACGGCCGCCACCGTGTACCGGAGGGAACGAGACCCGCGGCGTTTCGGCCGGAAGCTCGATAGTGGAGACGGCGGGGAGCGTCCGAGAGGAGCCGGAAGCGGAGCACCACTTGCGCGTGGAGAAGGCCCGTGGCTCTCTACGGAGTTACTCGACCGTGGTGCTTGGCCCTCGTGTGGGCTTCCCTTTGCGTAGGGGCACCAACGAGGATTAGTCGGAACCTTGCGTGGTTCCGGATACCTCGGTAAAAATACCGGCGTCATCCACGAGAGTTTGCTTCTCTACTTAGCTCTTTACATTCCGCATTTATATTAAGCATTTAAGTTTCAATCTTGTAGTCATACTTATTTAGTGTAGATTGAAACTTAGCCTTTGCGGTAGAGATAGCTACACTTAGACAAAACCTAGTTTGCACATTCTAGTTTTGATTATTTGCATAGGTTTTGCTCTAGGGATTTATTTGTGGCCTAGTTTAGTAAAAGTTTTAGAAGTCCTAATTCACCCCCCCTCTTAGGCGTCACCTGTTTCCTACAAGGAATGTCAACTTGTGGCCGTTAAGCGAATTCTTAGGTATTTAGTTGCTACGCCTTGCTTCGGGATCTGGTATTCAAAGGGGTCTACCTTTGACTTGATTGGATACTCAGACTCCGATTATGCCAGATGCAAGGTGGATAGGAAGAGCACATTGGGGACATGCCCATTCCTAGGAAGGTCCCTGGTGTCTTGGAGTTCAAAGAAATAAACATCCGTTGCCCTATCCACCGCTGAGGCCAAGTATGTTGCCACAGGACAGTGTTGCGCGCAACTACTTTGGATGAGGCAAACCCTCAGGGACTTTGGCTACAATCTGAGCAAAGTCCCACTCCTATGTGACAATGAGAGTGCTATACGCATGGCAGATAATCCTGTTGAACACAGCCGCACTAAGCACATAGACATCCGGCATCACTTTCTGAGGGACCACCAACAAAAGGGAGATATCGAGGTTTACCACATTAGCACCGAGAACCAGCTAGCTGATATCTTTACCAAGCCGTTAGATGAGAAAACCTTTTGCAGGTTGCGTAGTGAGCTAAATATCTTAGATTCGTGTAACTTGGATTGATCTATAGCATACATGTGTTCTATGCCTTTGATCATGTTACTTCATCCATTTACATGATTTGTTGCTTATTTATGGTGCTCAAGTTGTGCAAGGGATCCCCGGACCTCACAAGTCCATGTGTGAATGATGCACATATTTAGGGGGGAGATGTGCTACAACTTGACCCTTTGAGACTAATCTATTTGTTTGAGTATACGTGCTGTAGTCTCAAAGGTGCATTAAAAGGGAAATGTGGACTTGAACAATGCAAAGACTTCCACTGCACTCCGCTATTAGTGTAATTAACTCCAAGATCATACTTATGCTCTCATTGCCTTTTTGCTCTTAATTGACATTTTTGGTGAGGCAATGGGGTTAAAGGGCCAATAATGATCTCGTTTTGGTGCTTAATGCCAAAGGGGGAGAAATTAAGGCCAAAGCAAATGGATCAGCTACCACTTGTGAATTTTGAAAACAATAGAGTTAGAACTTTTGATTTGTCCAAAATACTCTTATTGCAAAATTTTGTCTCTTGTGGGGGAGAATTTTGATTATGGGAAAAGGGGGAGTTTTTGGCACCTGATCAATTTTACTCTTGGAATAACTCTTTATGTGCCCAAACAAGTGTGTTTGACTTAGAGATATGAAAAAGGATTTGATTTACAAAAACAAACCAAGTGGTGGCAAAGAATGATCCAAATATGTCAAATCTTGTGCAAAAATGATTTGGTCCTCATTTGCATTGATGTTGCACTTATTTTGATTGCTTTTTGATGTGTTGGCATAAATCACCAAAAAGGGGGAGATTGAAAGGGAAATGTGCCCTTGGGCAATTTCTATAATGTTTTGGTGATTAAGTACCCAACATGTTTAATTAAGTTCTTATGTGCCAAGTAAAGTGAGAAGTGCAAATCAAAGAAAAAGGTACGTTTCTAGACTTAGTACATTGTTTTCAGTACTAACATATTTTATCTAAGTGCTAGAAACAGGGAGAAAAGAATTGGAAAAAGACTTGGCTCTGTGCAACCAACTCCAGCTCGGCTTGGCACACCGGACAGTGTCCGGTGCGCCAGGCTGGTCCGCGTGAAAAGGCCGCTCTCGGGACTCGACGACGGCGTACGGCTATAATTCACCGGACCGTCCGGTGGTGCACTGGACTGTCTGGTGAGTCATCCGGGGCGAACTCGTCGCCCTCGGGAAAAGCAAAGGGGCGACGTGGCTATAATTCACCAGACTGTCCGGTGGTGCACCGGACTGTCCAGTGAGCCAACGGTCGCCTGCGCCAACGGTCGGTCGCGCAATCTTCGCGCGACGCGTGGCAGCTCCAACGGTCGGCGGGGGGCACCGGACAGTGTTCGGTGCACCAATGGGCCCGGAGCTGCAATGGTCATCTGTGCCCGATTTGAAAGGCAATCGCGCACCGGACTGTCCGGTGCACCACTCGACAGAAGGCAAGGATAGCCTTCCTTGTTGGTCTTCAACGGCTCCTAGCTACCTTGGGGCTATAAAAGGGTCCCCTAGACACATGGAGGAGTGACCCAAGCATTCACTAAGCATCCTAAGACTCCAAGAGTCCAACTTCACGCATTCGATTCGTTGTGATAGTGATTTGAGCTCCATTTGAGTTGTGAACTCCGTGCATTGTGTTTCGAGCTCAAGTCGTGACTTGTGTGCGTGGTTATGCTGCTTATTTGAGTCTTGTGTGTGTTGCTCTTCCCAACCTTACTCTTGTGTGTTCTTTGTGATCAATATTGTAAGGGCGAGAGGCTCCAACTTGTGGAGATTCCTCGCAAACGGGAAAAGACTATAAGGCAGAAAGTCGTGGTATTCAAGTTGATCATTGGATCACTTGAAAGGGGTTGAGTGCAACCCTCGTCCATTAGGACGCCACAACGTGGAAGTAGGCAAGTGTTACTTGGCCGAACCACGGGATAAAAATCGCGTGTCTCTTGTGATTGCTTTCTCTGTGATTGTTTTGTCCACAAGAACTCGTCTCTCAACCACTTAGCCTTACTAACACTTTAAATCAAGTTTTTGTGGCTATTAGTGTTTGATTTTACAGGATCACCTATTCACCCCCTCTAGGTGCTCTCAATTTATATGAGCGGGACGCAGCCCGAACACAATTACATTCACGCCCCTGTCATTTACTTGCAATCATAATGCAAATAATCAAGGACTAAACAATCTTTTTCCCTTGAGTCGGTGACGACCTTCGGCTTCGTCATAATACTAAAGCACTTTTCCGCTGAGGACCTTCGGCGGAAAAGAAGATCCCCAACAGATGTTAATGACTATGTTACAGACTCAGTAGATGTCTTGGACATCTTGTTGTAATAAAGCACTTTTCCGCTATTTAGTTTGAGCAATGTGTGATGATGTCCAATTATGTAATCGCTGTGTACGTGAGTTTCTGATCCTGACACGTACATGGTTTGCATTCCGTTTACCTTCCAAAACCGGGTGTGACATTTGGCCTGACCGAGCGGTGCGAGCGTTTATTTATTTATTTATTTATTTATTTATTTTTATAAGTATAGGAATATATATATATATCTACAATAAATTCAGAAATCACGTTCACATAAATAAAATATAAAAAATACTAATTTTAGGGCAAGCTTTATTTACTTAAATAAATTGGGCTTCACAAAAGAGGAACAAAATAAATGTGATTCCTTACCATTCATTAGCAAACAAAAATCATGATCTATAAATGAATGCATCAAATTTTTTAATTTACCCTATTAAGTTTAGCGAGTAGTAATGTGTTATTTTAATTGATGGATTTGAGGTGTTACATACACTATACTAATACTTATGCCGGTGGCGCCCCACCACCAACATTGTCGTCGCCGCCACCTTTGTCGACGCCGCTCTCGTCGTCGCCGCCCACACCGCTGTCGTCCGTGTTTCCTCCATTGCCGCCGCCGCCACCCTCATCGCTGCCCTCGTAGCCGCTCCCATCGTCGCCGCCGCCGTCGCCCTCCTCCTCGGAGTCCTCAAGGAGTTCTCCTCCTCCGAGTCGTCTGATCCCTCGAGCCCGGTCCGCTCGATGGATCGGATGTAGGCCCGCTCTGCCACTGACAGCCCCATCTAGAGATGGCAATGGGTACCCGAAACTCGAATACCCGACGAGTTTTACCTGATATGAAGGGGGGTACATGATGATTTCTCTACCCGTGGGTATGTTAATGGGTAAAAACCTCTACCCGTTGGGTAGACGGGTATGGGTACGGGTTGGTACTACCCATACCCGTCTACCCATGGGTAAAATATACTCGCATAAATACCACTATAACCATCTAATAGAGCCCATCTTAGCTAAAATAAAACCCTTATCTAGCTATCATTTGTCTAGATACCAAGTTATGTGATCATATGATTTGTTATATGTGAAGTAGAAGTTTTTTATGTTTATTTAATATTTTGAGTGATTGGTATATTGGAATTTAAGACTTTCCTAGCGGGTATGGGTTTGAAAGGGAAATGTGCCCTTGGGCCATTTCTAAGTATTTTGGTGATTGAGTGCCAACACAAGTGCTTAAATGTGAATCTATACCCATGGATGGACAAAGTGCAAATCAAGAGTAAAGGTATGTTTCTAAGCCTTAGTACATTGTTTTGAAGACTAATGTATTGTGTCTAAGTGCTTGAAACAGGAGAAATCGAGTCAGAGAAAAGTTGGCTGTGTACAGCCAAAAGGCTGTTCGGTCTGGAGCACCGGACTGTCCGGTGGTGCACCGGACAGTGTCTGGTGCGCCAGACTAACTCGGGCGAACTGGCCGCTCTCGGGAATTTACCGGCGACGTACGGCTATAATTCACCAGACTGTCCGGTGTGCACCGGACTGTCCGGTGAGCAAACGGTCGGCCGGGCCAACGGTCGGCCGCGCGATCTGCGCGGGACACGTGGCCGAGCCAACGGCTAGAAGGGGGCACCGGACATGTCCGGTGCGCCAACGGCTCTCTGGCACCCAACGGTCGGCTGCGCCGTTTAAGGAAAGAAATCGGGCACCGGACAGTGTCCGGTGTGCACCGGACTGTCCGGTGCACCAGTCGACAGAAGGCAAGATCAGCCTTCCAGATTTGCTCTCAACGGCTCCTAGCTGCCTTAGGGCTATAAAAGGGACCCCTAGGCGCATGGAGGAGAAAACCAAGCATTCTTACAACATTCCTAAGCACCAAGACATCGATTCCGCGCATTTGGTTCATTGTGATAGCATCTAGAGCTCTTGTTGAGTTGTGAACTCATTGAGTTGTGTTGCGAGCTCTTGTTGCGACTTGTGTGTGTGCTGTTGCTCTGATTTTGAGTCTTGTGTGCGTTGCTAGTTCCTCCCTTACTCCGTATTTCTTTGTGAATCTCAAGTGTAAGGGCGAGAGGCTCCAAGTTGTGGAGATTCCTCGCAAACGGGATATTGAAAGGCAAAGCAAAACACTGTGGTATTCAAGTTGGTCTTTGGACCGCTTGAGAGGGGTTGATTGCAACCCTCGTCCGTTGGGACGCCACAACGTGGAGTAGGCAAGCGTTGGTCTTGGCCGAACCACGGGATAAACCACTGTGTCATCTCTGTGTTTGATCTCTTGTGGTATTGTGTTTTGTTGAGACTCCTCTCTAGCCACTTGGCGATTATTGTGCTAACACTTAACAAGTTTTTGTGGCTATAAGTTTAAGTTTCACAGGATCACCTATTCACCCCCCCTCTAGGTGCTCTCAATTGGTATCAGAGCCGTTCTCTTCACAAAGGGACTAACCGCCCGAAGAGATGGATCCTAAAGGGAAGGGAATCGTGATCAACGACAAGGAGAAGGAGTCCTTCGTCAACGAGCCAAGGGATGACAAGTCCAACGACTCGGGCTCGGGCCACAGACGCAAAGATGGGAAGAAGAAGAAGACAAGACGCATCAAGGAGATCGTCTACTACGACAGCGATGAGTCTACTTCCTCCCAAAAGGACGACGACCACAACGAATACGAGAGAAAGAAACCAGTCAATTCGAACTTTTCTTTTGATTACTCTCGTATTCCTCAAAGTACTAATGCTCATTTGTTATCTATTCCACTTGGTAAACCTCCTCATTTTGATGGAGAGGACTACGGATTTTGGAGTCACAAAATGCGTAGTCACTTGTTCTCTCTCCATCCTAGCATATGGGAGATTGTAGAAAGTGGAATGCACTTTGATAGTACGGATAGTCCCATGTTTATTAATGAACAGATTCATAAAAATGCACAAGCTACTACTGTGTTGCTAGCCTCTTTGTGCAGGGACGAGTACCATAAGGTGAGCGGCTTGGACAATGCCAAGCAGATCTGGGACACCCTCAAGATCTCTCATGAGGGGAATGATGTCACCTTGCTCACCAAGATGGAGTTGGTGGAGGGCGAGCTTGGACGGTTCGTAATGATAAGGGGCGAGGAGCCAACTCAAACATACAACCGGCTCAAGACCCTTATCAACAAAATAAGGAGCTACGGAAGCACGCGATGGACGGATCACGATGTCGTCCACCTAATGCTAAGGTCCTTTACCGTTCTTGATCCTCATTTGGTGAACAATATTCGTGAAAATCCTAGGTACACCAAGATGTCGCCCGAAGAAGTTCTGGGGAAGTTCGTAAGCGGGCGAATGATGATCAAGGAGGCAAGATATGTGGACGACGCGTTGAACGGTCCTATTCATGAGCCTCAACCCAGTGCTCTCAAGGCAACGAGGAGCAAGGAGGCGCTACCGAGCAAGGTGGCGCAAGTTGAGGCGGCCGGGCTAAATAATGAGGAGATGGCCCTCATCATTAAGCGCTTCAAGACGGCACTTAAAGGTCGCAAGGGACAGCCAAGCAAGACCAAGACAAAGGAGAAGCGCTCGTGCTTCAAATGTGGTAAGATTGGTCATTTCATTGCTAACTGTCCCGATAATGAAAGTGACCAGGAAAAGGGGAACAAAAGGGAGAAGAAGAAGCATTACAAGAAGGCCAAGGGCGAGGCACATATTGGAAAGGAGTGGGATTCGGATTGCTCCTCCTCCGACTCCGACAATGAAGGACTCGCCGCCACCGCCTTCAACAAGTCATCCCTCTTCCCCAACGAGCGTCACACTTGCCTCATGGCAAGGGAGAAGAAAGTAAGCACTCATGATACTAGTACTTATGCTTCTTCAAGTGAGGATGAGTCTAGTGATGATGATGAGATAGATTACTCATGCTTATTCAAGGGATTAGATAGATCTAAAATTAATAAGATTAATGAGTTGATTGATGCTTTGAATGACAAGAATAGATTACTAGAAAAACAAGAGGATCTTTTATATGAGGAGCATGATAAATTTGTTAGTGCACAAAATTCTCTTGCTCTAGAAATTAAAAGGAATGAAATGCTCTCTAGTGAATTATCTACTTGTCATGAATCCATCTCTAAATTAAAAAGTGTTAATGATGATTTGAATGCTAAGTTAGAAATAGCTAGTAAATCAACGTCTTGTGTAGAAATTGTTGAAACTTGCAATAGGTGTAAAGATTTTGACATTGATGCTTGTAGTGAACACCTAGTTTCAATTTCCAAACTTAATGATGAATTGGCTAGTCTTAATGCTCAACTTAAGACTAGCAAGAGTAATTTTGATAAGCTAAAATTTGCAAGGGATGCCTACACAATTGGTAGACACCCCTCAATTAAGGATGGACTTGGCTACAAGAAGGAAGCCAAGAACTTGACAAGCCATAAGGCTCCCATCTCCGCCAAGGAGAAAGGGAAGGCCCCTATGGCTAGTAGTGTGCAAAAGAACCATGCCTTCATGTACCACGATAGGAGACAATCTAGAAATGCTTATAGGAGATGTAACGCATATGATGCTTTTGATTCTCATGACATGTTTGCTTCTAGTTCTTCTTATGTGCATGATAGAAATGTTGGTAGGAGAAATGTTGTTCATAATATGCCTAGGAGAAATGTTGTTAATGTTCCTAGGAAAGTAATGAATGAACCCTCTACAATTTATCATGCTTTAAATGCTTCCTTTGCTATTTGTAGAAAGGATAGGAAAATAGTTGCTAGGAAGTTAGGGGCAAAATGCAAGGAAGACAAAACTTGCATTTGGGTCCCTAAGGATATTTGCACTAACCTTGTAGGACCCAACATGAGTTGGGTACCTAAGACCCAAGCCTAAATTTGCCTTGCAGGTTTATGCATCCGGGGGTTCAAGCTGGATTATCGACAGCGGATGCACAAACCATATGACGGGGGAGAAGAAGATGTTCACCTCCTACGTCAAGAATAAGGATTCCCAAGATTCAATTATATTCGGTGATGGGAATCAAGGCAAGGTAAAAGGGTTAGGTAAAATTGCAATTTCTAATGAGCACTCTATCTCCAATGTGTTTTTAGTTGAGTCTCTTGGTTACAATTTGCTATCTGTTAGTCAATTGTGCAATATGGGATATAACTGTTTATTCACAAACATAGATGTGTCCGTCTTTAGAAGATGTGATGGTTCACTAGCTTTTAAGGGTGTACTAGACGACAAACTTTACTTAGTTGATTTTGCAAAAGAAGAGGCCGGTCTAGATGCATGCTTAATGGCTAAGACTTGCATGGGCTGGTTGTGGCATCGCCGCTTAGCACATGTGGGGATGAAGAACCTCCACAAGCTTCTAAAGGGAGAACACGTGATAGGTCTAACCAATGTTCATTTCGAAAAAGATAGACCTTGTGCAGCTTGTCAAGCAGGTAAACAAGTGGGTGGAGCACATCACAGCAAGAATGTGATGACCACGTCAAGACCTCTGGAGCTGCTGCATATGGACCTCTTCGGACCTGTCGCCTATCTGAGCATAGGAGGAAGTAAGTATGGTCTAGTTATTGTTGATGACTTTTTCCGCTTCACGTGGGTGTTCTTTTTACAGGATAAGTCTGAAACCCAAGGGACCCTCAAGCGCTTCCTAAGGAGAGCTCAAAATGAGTTTGAGCTCAAGGTGAAGAAGATAAGGAGCGACAATGGGTCCGAATTCAAAAACCTTCAAGTAGAGGAGTTCCTTGAGGAGGAGGGGATCAAGCACGAGTTCTCCGCTCCCTACACACCTCAGCAAAATGGTGTGGTAGAGAGGAAGAACAGGACGCTCATAGATATGGCGAGGACTATGCTTGGAGAGTTCAAGACCCCCGAGTGCTTTTGGTCGGAAGCCGTGAACACGGCTTGCCACGCCATCAACAGGGTCTACCTTCACCGCCTCCTCAAGAAGACTTCGTATGAGCTGCTAACCGGTAACAAACCTAATGTATCGTATTTTCGTGTTTTTGGGAGTAAATGCTACATTCTAGTAAAGAAGGGTAGGAATTCCAAATTTGCTCCCAAAGCCGTAGAAGGGTTTTTATTAGGTTATGATTCAAATACAAAGGCGTATAAGGTCTTCAACAAATCATCGGGTTTGGTTGAAGTCTCTAGCGACGTTGTATTTGATGAGACTAATGGCTCTCCAAGAGAGCAAGTTGTTGATCTTGATGATGTAGATGAAGAAGACGTTCCAACGGCCGCGATACGCACCATGGCGATTGGAGATGTACGGCCTCAGGAACATTTGGAGCAAGATCAAACGTCTTCCTCAACTATGGTGCATCCCCCAACCCAAGATGACGAACAGGTACATCAAGTGGAGGCGCATGATCAAGGGGGAGCACAGGATGTTCAAGTTGAAGAGGAAGAAGCACCTCAGGCACCTCTAACCCAAGTTCGAGCGACGATTCAAAGGGATCATCCCGTCGACCAGATATTGGGTGATATTAGCAAGGGAGTAACTACTCGCTCGAGATTAGTTAATTTTTGTGAGCATTACTCTTTTGTCTCTTCTATTGAGCCTTTCAGGGTAGAAGAGGCCTTGCTAGATCCGGACTGGGTGTTGGCCATGCAGGAGAAACTAAACAACTTCAAGCGCAATGAAGTTTGGACACTGGTGCCTCGTCCCAAGCAAAATGTTGTGGGAACCAAGTGGGTGTTCCACAACAAACAGGACGAGCACGGGGTGGTGACGAGGAACAAGGCTCGACTTGTGGCAAAAGGTTATGCCCAAGTCGCAGGTTTGGACTTTGAGGAGACTTTTGCTCCTGTGGCTAGGCTAGAGTCAATTCGCATCTTGCTAGCATATGCCGCTCACCATTCTTTCAGGTTGTACCAAATGGATGTGAAGAGCGCTTTCCTCAACGGGTCGATCAAGGAGGAGGTGTACGTAGAGCAACCCCCTGGCTTCGAGGATGAACGGTACCCCGACCACGTGTCAGGGTGATGACGCAGAAATTCAAGATGTCGATGATGGGCGAGTTGAACTACTTCCTTGGGTTTCAAGTGAAGCAACTCAAGGACGGCACCTTCATCTCCCAAACAAAGTACACGCAAGACTTGCTGAAGCGGTTTGGGATGAAGGACGCCAAGCCCGCAAAGACTCCGATGGGGACCGACGGACACACCGACCTCAACAAAGGAGGTAAGTCCGTTGATCAAAAAGCATACTGGTCCATGATAGGTTCTTTGCTTTATTTATGTGCTAGTAGACCGGATATTATGCTTAGCGTATGTATGTGTGCTAGATTTCAATCCGATCCTAAGGAGTGTCACTTAGTGGCTGTGAAGCGGATTCTTAGATATTTAGTCGCTACGCCGTGCTTCGGGATCTGGTATCCAAAGGGGTCTAACTTTGACTTAATTGGGTACTCAGATTCCGACTATGCTGGATGTAAGGTCGATAGGAAGAGTACATCGGGGACGTGCCAATTCTTAGGAAGGTCCCTGGTGTCATGGAACTCTAAGAAACAAATCTCTGTTGCCCTATCCACCGCTGAGGCCGAGTACGTTGCCGCAGGACAGTGTTGCGCGCAACTACTTTGGATGAGGCAAACCCTCAGGGACTTTGGCTACAATCTGAGCAAAGTCCCACTCCTATGTGATAATGAGAGTGCTATCCGAATAGCGGAAAATCCTGTTGAGCACAGCCGCACAAAGCACATTGACATCCGGCATCACTTTTTGAGAGACCACCAGCAAAAGGGGGGTATCGAAGTGTTTCATGTTAGCACCGAGAACCAGCTAGCCGATATCTTTACCAAGCCTCTAGATGAGAAGACCTTTTGCAGGCTGCATAGTGAGCTCAATATCTTAGATTCGCGGAACTTGGATTGAAATGTAGCATACATGTGTTTATGCTTTTGATCATGTTCATTCTGCATTGTGCTGTTTATTGTGGTGCTCAAGTTGTACAAACACTCCTTGGACCTCACAAGTCCTGTTTGCAAGTGATGCATATATTTAGGGGGAGCTGTGCTACAACTTGACCCTTTGAGACTAACCATGTACTTGAGTTTGGTTGATTTAGTCTCGAAGGAGAATTGACAGGGACAAAAGGTGGACTTGGACCATGAAAGACTTCCACTGCACTCCGATGAGAGAGTAACTTATTCCAAGTTCATCTCATGAACTCTTATTGCCATTTGTTCTTAATTGAAGATTTTGGTGAGGCAATGGGGTTATAGGGCCAAGATTGATCCCATTTTGGTGCTTGATGCCAAAGGGGGAGAAATTGAAGGCCAAAGCAATAAATGGATCAGCTACCACTTGAGAAATTTTGAAAATAGTAAAATAGAGCTTTTTGTTTTGTCAAAACTCTTGCATTGTCTCTTTTGTCAAAAGTTGGCCTCTTGTGGGGAGAAGTGTTCATTATGGGAAATAAGGGGGAGTTTTTGAAATCTTTGATCAATATCCTTTGGAATGACTCTCTTTATTCTTCAACATGTGTGTTTGACTTAGAGATAGAGATTTGAGTTTGATTTGCAAGAACAAACCAAGTGGTGGCAAAGGATGATCCATATATGCCAAAATTGAATCAAAATAAATTTGAGTTTTATTTGAAGTGATATTGCACTTGTTCTAGTTGCTTTATGTTGTGTTGGCATAAATCACCAAAAAGGGGGAGATTGAAAGGGAAATGTGCCCTTGGGCCATTTCTAAGTATTTTGGTGATTGAGTGCCAACACAAGTGCTTAAATGTGAATCTATACCCATGGATGGACAAAGTGCAAATCAAGAGTAAAGGTATGTTTCTAAGCCTTAGTACATTGTTTTGAAGACTAATGTATTGTGTCTAAGTGCTTGAAACAGGAGAAATCGAGTCAGAGAAAAGTTGGCTGTGTACAGCCAAAAGGCTGTTCGGTCTGGAGCACCGGACTGTCCGGTGGTGCACTGGACAGTGTCCGGTGCGCCAGACTAACTCGGGCGAACTGGCCACTCTCGGGAATTTACCGGCGACGTACGACTATAATTCACCGGACTGTCCGGTGTGCACCGGACTGTCCGATGAGCAAACGGTCGGCCGGGCCAACGGTCGGCCGCGCGATCTGCGCGGGACACGTGGCCGAGCCAACGGCTAGAAGGGGGCACCGGACTGTCCGGTGTGCACCGGACATGTCCGGTGCGCCAACGGCTCTCTCGCACCCAACGGTCGGCTGCGCCGTTTAAGGAAAGAAATCGGGCACCGGACAGTGTCCGGTGTGCACCGGACTGTCCGGTGCACCAGTCGACAAAAGGCAAGATCAGCCTTCCAGATTTGCTCTCAACGGCTCCTAGCTGCCTTGGGGCTATAAAAGGGACCCCTAGGCGCATGGAGGAGAAAACCAAGCATTCTTACAACATTCCTAAGCACCAAGACATCGATTCCGCGCATTTGGTTCATTGTGATAGCATCTAGAGCTCTTGTTGAGTTGTGAACTCATTGAGTTGTGTTGCGAGCTCTTGTTGCGACTTGTTTGTGTGCTGTTGCTCTGATTTTGAGTCTTGTGTGCGTTGCTAGTTCCTCCCTTACTCCGTATTTCTTTGTGAATCTCAAGTGTAAGGGCGAGAGGCTCCAAGTTGTGGAGATTCCTCGCAAACGGGATATTGAAAGGCAAAGCAAAACACTGTGGTATTCAAGTTGGTCTTTGGACCGCTTGAGAGGGGTTGATTGCAACCCTCGTCCGTTGGGACGCCACAACGTGGAGTAGGCAAGCGTTGGTCTTGGCCGAACCACGGGATAAACCATTGTGTCATCTCTGTGTTTGATCTCTTGTGGTATTGTGTTTTGTTGAGACTCCTCTCTAGCCACTTGGCGATTATTGTGCTAACACTTAACAAGTTTTTGTGGCTATAAGTTTAAGTTTCACAGGATCACCTATTCACCCCCCCCCCCTCTAGGTGCTCTCAGGGTTACCCGACAGGTAAAAATACCCGCGCGGGTATGGGTATGGGTAAGATTTTATACCCGCAAGCATATATGGGTAACCCGACGGGTAGAGTTTTTTTATGGGTACGGGTATGGAATGGTACTACCCGATGGGTATGTACCCGTTGCCATCCCTAGCCCCATCGAGTCGTCCGAGTAATCGGACGATGGAGAGGGGGAGCCGGCGGCGGAGAATCATTGCCCTTGGAGGAAAAGTTCTCCACATAGAACTCCAAGTCACCGAAGTCCTTCGAAAGGAGGAGTCGGAGGATGCTTCCGCTTTCCTTGCACCTGGCCACGCTTGCCCTTGTCGCCTTTGCTGCTGGCCATGGTGTCTCTAGTGAGTGGAAGAAGAAGAACACAGAAAAAGAGCAAGAGTGGGTGAAGGAAATAGGCACATGCAGATAGTGTATTTAAAGGAGGCCAAGAGATGACCTTTCGCCTCCCACCCGTACAACGAACAATCGCAGGGACTTCAATAGCCGCTTAGTTTTCCAAGAAAAGGAGCAGCCCGCTAACACCCGTTGGCGTAACACGACACCAAAAGGGAGTAATGCCAGTCGCTCAGACACATCAGGTTACTATTTCGGGACAAGACAGTGTACACACCCAGGTTACTATTTTGGGACAAGACAGTGTACACACCCATTGGGCGCACCCATTGGGTGTACACACCAGATTTTTTGGGATTTTCTGAAGCAACACGGTCTGCAAAATATCCGTAGAAGTTGCAAAACTACAAACTCAAGATCGGTCAAACTGAGGTCGGCCGTGTAGGATTACGGGGAGGCTACGCTAGCGCAAAACAAAAATTTTCATCCCCATAATACCAAGAACTACTGCGGTTATAGGTCATGGAATTACCACTAGACGCGCAGAGCAGCGGAAGACGTCTCGATGTAGACGAACGCGTCGAGCAGTGCCGTGTAGTCGCCGGCGTCCTTCACGTCCTCGCACGGTTCGCCCAAGTGCTCCAGATGTAGCACCTCCGAGGTATCCACACGTACAGGGAGGAAGCGCCGCGTACCGAACTGCTAGGTTCGCGACGGCGGCTTGGCGAGGGCGAGAGGTGGGCGGCGGCTGTTAGTTCGCTGGTGGCGAATTAGGTTTTCCTTAACCGCGCCCCCGCCCCTCATTATATAGGCGTTATGGTGGGCTTCTGACGCTGAGGCCCATCATTAACCCTAAAGCCCAGTCTAATTTCGGATCTAATCCGAATTAGGCTTCCTTCTCCTTAAGTGTGTGACCCTATAGGTTCACGTACAAATAGACATAGCCCGAGTACTCTTACTTGGCCCAATAATTGACAGCGGCCTCTAGCAAGACATGTCAACTCCTATGTGTACGTAAAGATCATATCAGACGAACCATTGCGACATTAAGTACATGCTGTTCCCTTTGTCTCACGATATTTGGTCTGGCTCTAAGCTGACCTCTCTTTCTCGATACTGTGAATTGGAATCCTTTCAATGGTTAACTCTTAACCCTAGCACGGCCATGCATTTCTTGATCCAATCACTCGAGGGGCCCAGAGATATCTCTCTCACAAAGAGAGGGACAAATTCCATCTTGACTGACCATGCCTCATAGCATGCTTCCTGACAAACCCAAAACTACCTTTATAACTACCCAGCTACGGGATAGCGTTTGATAGTCCCTAAGTAAGTCAATTCACATCTTGAGAACATGCGACAATCTCAGGTCTAAGGATACAGTATTCATGTTGCAAGAAGAGAACTATATTACAATATCTCACGTTGGGTCGGTCCAGCCTCATGTCATACATGCGCCCACATTATTAATTTAACATCTCCATGTTCATGACTTGTGAAATGTAGTCATCAACTAATACATGTGCTAGTCATCGACTCTGACTAGGGACATCATTTAGAATAACCATATAAGTAAAGAATCTCACAAACAATTCACATAATTGCTAATCAATACAAGGTGCCTTCCATGGATATTCAATTAAGCAATATATATATCATGGATACAAAGAAATATGCTCATCTCTATGATTATCTCTAGGGCATATTTCTAACAGTCTCCCACTTGCACTAGAGTTAATCTAGAAGATATCTAATACCCATAGATCTCACGTGTGCCTCATGCTTAGGTTGTGGAAGAGGTTTTGTCAAAGGATCAGCAACATTCAAATCCGTATGTATTTTGCATATCTTTATCTCACCCCGCCTAATGAATTCCCGTATGAGGTGAAACTTCCGCAGTACGTGTTTGTTTTTCTGGTGGTTCCTTGGCTCCTTAGCTTGCGCAATAGCCCCATTGTTGTCACAGTAGAGGTTCAATGGGCTAGATGCATTAGGAAACACACCAAGCTCGATGAGGAACTTTCTTATCCAAACACCTTCCTTCGCAGATTCAGAAGCTGCAATGTACTCGGCTTCTGTTGTAGAATCAGTCACAGTCTCCTGTTTGGAACTCTTCCAACTAACAGCACCACCATTTATTGTGAACACAAAACCTGATTGCGATTTTAACTCGTCTGGGTCAGTTTGGAAGCTAGCATCGGTGTAACCAGTTACAACGAGCTCCTCCTTACCCCCATATACCAGGAACATATCTTTAGTCCTTCTTAAGTACTTAAGAATGCCTTTTACCGCTGTCCAGTGATCCTCACCTGGATCAGCCTGGTATCTACTCGTAGCACTTATAGCGTATGAAACATCTGGGCGTGTACTTATCATGGCATACATGATTGATCCAATCGCTGAGGCGTATGGTACCTTACTCATGCGCTCTCGCTCATTAGCCGTCGCAGGACATTGCATCTGGCTAAGGTGTTTACCATGTGACATAGGTATGAAACCTTTCTTGGACTGTTCCATGTTGAACCGTTTCAAAACCTTGTCAATGTACGTATCTTGACTTAATCCTATAAGCCTCTTCGACCTATCTCTATAGATCCTTATGCCCAAAATATATGCTGCTTCCCCTAAGTCCTTCATAGAAAAACTCTTTTTCAGTGAAGCCTTGACGGACTCCAGCATAGGAATGTCATTCCCAATCAATAATATGTCATCCACATACAAGATCAGAAATACAACAGCGCTCCCACTTTCCTTCTTGTAAACACAAGCTTCTTCTTCATTCTGATGAAAACCAAGCCCTTTGATCACTTCATCAAAACGAATGTTCCAACTCCGAGATGCTTGCTTCAACCCATAAATGGATTTCTGAAGTTTGCATATCTTTCCAGCATTGATCGGATCGACAAAACCCTCGGGCTGTATCATATACACGTCCTCATCTAGGTTTCCATTAAGGAAAGCTGTTTTGACATCCATCTGCCAAATCTCATAATCGAAATATGCGGCAATAGCTAGAATGATCCGAATAGATTTAAGCATCGCTACTGGCGAGAATGTCTCGTCATAGTCAACTCCTTGAACTTGTCGAAAACCCTTTGCAACAAGTCGAGCCTTATAGATGTGAACATTTCCATCCATGTCTTTCTTCTTCTTATAGATCCATTTGCATTCTATAGGTCTAACACCATCAGGCGGGTCAACCAAGTTCCAAACTTGATTTTCTCCCATGGAATCTATCTCGGATCTCATGGCGACATGCCATTTCTCGGAATCTGGGTCCATCATCGCTTCTGAATATGTTGCAGGTTCGTCGTTGTCTAACAACAACACTTCCCCATTGCCCAACAATAGCACTTCTCCTCGTGCCTCGCGAAGCCTTGCTGACCTTCGTGGTTGTGGTGGTGATTCTCTTGCCATAGACGTCTCAACTTGTTCTGCTACATTAGCATCACTTGTTGAATCTTGTCCCACTGGCTCATCCTGAACTTCTTCAAGATACACCTTTTGTTTACTTTTCTCTCTTTTGAGAAACTCTTTCTCTAAGAACACACCGTTCCGGGCGACAAACACTTTGCCCTCTGACCGGTGGTAAAAGTAATATCCTAAAGTTTCCTTTGGATATCCCACGAACATGCACTTGTCCGATTTTGGAGTGAGTTTATCCGACTGTAGTCGCTTGACGTAAACCTCACAACCCCAAATCTTCAGAAAAGACAAGCTGGGAGTCTTCCCAGTCCACATCTCATATGGTGTCTTAACTACGGACTTAGACGGTACCCTATTTAGTGTGAAAGCTGCTGTTTCTAGAGCGTATCCCCAAAACGACAAAGGTAGGTCCGACTGGCTCATCATTGATCGAACCATATCCAATAAAGTCCGATTACGTCGCTCAGACACGCCATTCCTCTGAGGCGTTCCAGGCGGCGTAAGCTGTGGAACAATTCCACAACTCTTTAGATGATTGCTAAACTCATGACTCAAATATTCACCACCACGATCTGATCGCAGTGCTTTAATTTTCTTGCCACGCTGATTTTCTACTTCATTCTGAAACTCTTTGAACTTTTCTAAGGATTCAGACTTGTGTTTCATTAAGTAGACATACCCATATCTACTAAAATCATCAGTGAAGGTTATGAAGTATTGGAATCCTCCCCTAGCTGTCGTACTCATTGGTCCGCACACATCAGTATGTATGAGTTCCAATAAATCTAACGTCCTCTCCGGTAAACCCGTGAAGGGCGCCTTGGTCATCTTACCAAGTAAGCAAGCTTCACATGTCTCGTATGATTCAAAATCAAACGAAGTTAAAAGCCCATCAGAATGAAGCTTCTTCATGCGATTCTCACTTATATGACCCAAACGACAGTGCCACATGTAGGTAGGACTTAAATCATTAGGCCGAGGCCTTTTAGCACTAATATTACAGATAGGTGCATCATCAAGATTTAAAATGAATAACCCATTCATAATGGATGCAAAAGCCACAAACATGCCATTCTTAGAGATCACACAACCATTGTTTTCACTCGCAAATGAATAACCATCCTTCATCAAACATGAAGGAGACATAATGTTTCGACTCATACTAGGAACTAGATAACAATTATTTAACTCCAAAATAAATCCTGATGGGAGGTGTAGTTGCATCGTCCCGACGGTCAACGCAGCAACTCTTGCATTATTGCCTACCCGGAAATCAACTTCTCCTCTTTTCACGCTTCTACTTCTTATCATTCCCTGCATCGAATTGCAAATATGGGCAACCGATCCGGTATCAAATACCCAAGAATTAATATAAGAATCAGCAAGAAAAATTTCTGTAATGTGAATAGCAAGTGTACCTGCTGCGGCTGTACCCTTACCGCCGCGATCCTTAATAGAGGCCAAGTACTGCTTGCAATTCCTTTTCCAGTGACCAAGTTCTTTGCAATAAAAGCACTCTGCATCTGCAGCTGGTCCAGCCTTGGGCTTTTGATTTGGCTTGGATACTGTATCCTTTGCCTTGCCCTTCTTCTTTTGAGACTTACCCTTCTTCTTAAAGTTGGGTTTGTTTTGGACCGCCATCACATGGCCGCTGCTGCTAGCGCTTTTCTTTATGTCCCCCTCTGCTGTTTTCAGCATGCCACATAGTTCATTGAGGCCCCTCTCCGCCCCATGCATATGGTAGTTCGTGATGAAGTTTCCATAGCTGGGCGGAAGAGATGCCAAAATGAAGTCAGTGGCCAACTCTTGGCTTATTGGGAAGCCTAGCTTCTCCAACCTCTGACTGTAACCAACCATTTTGATTACGTGTGGCCCAACTGCTGCGCCTTCTGCTAGCTTGCATTCCAGAAAGGCTTTGGACACATTGAACCTTTCAGTCCTAGCCTGAGTCTGGAACATATCCTTGAGCGCCACGATCATATCGTACACCTCATGGTTTGTCTCAAACTGCATCTGGAGCTCAGGCTCCATGCAAGCAAGCATTAGGCAACTTACTTCAAGATTAGCATCCATTGCTTTCTTGTAAGCAGTTTTAGCTGCGGCAGTTGCATTTTCACCAGGATCCTCTGGCAGTGGGGTGTCTAGAACGTCTTCCTTTTTTTCAGCCCTGAGAACAATTCTCAGGTTACGGATCCAATCCGTATAGTTTGTTCCATTTAACTTATCCTTTTCAAGAATTGATCGCAAAGTAAATGTTGGTGTGCTAGGTGCCATCTACAACAAAATAATGCAAAATACTAAGACAAAAAATATCCATGACAGAGTAAATCATATTAAACATTTAATAGTCTACTCCCACTAAAATCAATATCCCTCGATTGATACTTAGTGATTCAGAACCCACAACTAACAAGTCTACTAGTGAGCTTTAGCATCACCGCTAGAAGACAAGGTAGATCGGTAAGCAACTCCTTGCTAATCATATCATATATATGACTCCTGTTGTTGGGTGACATCTCTATGTCTCGGCTCCCAACCTTATGCCTCAAAGTCCTTAACCATTAAGCTGACTTTGTTTAAGTTAACCAACCCTTTCTGCAGTTCGTATCCGATACAAACCTATCTAGTCAAGGAAAACTGGTGGCACCCTAATTTCATAGACCCACCACCAATTGTACAAGACTTATGATAGTGCAAGGTTTGGAGAGGCATTAAAGCTTAAACATTTATGAGGGACCGTCCTACTTATAACATCGCACGCAAGGAATTATATGCAATATAAACAAGTAGAACAATAAGAATGGCATTCACACAACAGTTGTGATTCGGTATGGCTTGCTGTCACATGGTGATCCCCATCTCCAATAATCTGTCCATCACGATGATCTCCATCTCCATGATATAGGTATGCCATCCTCCAGGTGATGAGTCCTTCAAGACCTATCTAACGTATGCTGGTAAACAAATTACATATACGCTTTGGATCATCACATGTTGACACGCAGGTCATTACAATAAATTTGGACAATACATGTGGCTCCAGCCGTATTGCCCTGGTCACGACACGCAGGTCATGAATAATTTATTAACATGCATCATATACACAATAGCCATACCGATCACAAGATGTCCTGCAAAAACAGGTTAGACAAACACGTTTCTATACGTTCGCCACTACAGCAGATAGCCACGGCGGTCCCGCTGGCCGGTCAGCGGGCGGGGGGTCGAGGGGGGAGCCGCCCCCCGCGGGTCTCAGGGCAGCGCCCTGAAAACCTCACAGGATTCCATGCATCGTATGTATGGAAATTCCACTGGAAATCTCATGCGGTTGATCAAATCAACCCAAATCTGAGACTTTCGACCCGAAGAAGATTACACTCATGACGTTGATCTGTTACATCAATCTGCTAGTTGTGTACGCAGTTAGCCCCGATGGTGATTCCAGCCGGTAGGGGCAAGTCGCGCACATAACAGAGAAGGACGAACTGATCTCTCCAGTCATATCCGATGTAATCGACTTCAACCCTTTATAACCAATTGATCTAATCAAACCGTGCATCAAGTAGATCCATCACATGAACCTAGATCCAGACCTAAAACTTACGCAGAACCTGCCTTTGATACCACTGTAGGATTACGGGGAGGCTACGCTAGCGCAAAACAAAAATTTTCATCCCCATAATACCAAGAACTACTGCGGTTATAGGTCATGGAATTACCACTAGACGCGCAGAGCAGCGGAAGACGTCTCGATGTAGACGAACGCGTCGAGCAGTGCCGTGTAGTCGCCGGCGTCCTTCACGTCCTCGCACGGTTCGCCCAAGTGCTCCAGATGTAGCACCTCCGAGGTATCCACACGTACAGGGAGGAAGCGCCGCGTACCGAACTGCTAGGTTCGCGACGGCGGCTTGGCGAGGGCGAGAGGTGGGCGGCGGCTGTTAGTTCGCTGGTGGCGAATTAGGTTTTCCTTAACCGCGCCCCCGCCCCTCATTATATAGGCGTTATGGTGGGCTTCTGACGCTGAGGCCCATCATTAACCCTAAAGCCCAGTCTAATTTCGGATCTAATCCGAATTAGGCTTCCTTCTCCTTAAGTGTGTGACCCTATAGGTTCACGTACAAATAGACATAGCCCGAGTACTCTTACTTGGCCCAATAATTGACAGCGGCCTCTAGCAAGACATGTCAACTCCTATGTGTACGTAAAGATCATATCAGACGAACCATTGCGACATTAAGTACATGCTGTTCCCTTTGTCTCACGATATTTGGTCTGGCTCTAAGCTGACCTCTCTTTCTCGATACTGTGAATTGGAATCCTTTCAATGGTTAACTCTTAACCCTAGCACGGCCATGCATTTCTTGATCCAATCACTCGAGGGGCCCAGAGATATCTCTCTCACAAAGAGAGGGACAAATTCCATCTTGACTGACCATGCCTCATAGCATGCTTCCTGACAAACCCAAAACTACCTTTATAACTACCCAGCTACGGGATAGCGTTTGATAGTCCCTAAGTAAGTCAATTCACATCTTGAGAACATGCGACAATCTCAGGTCTAAGGATACAGTATTCATGTTGCAAGAAGAGAACTATATTACAATATCTCACGTTGGGTCGGTCCAGCCTCATGTCATACATGCGCCCACATTATTAATTTAACATCTCCATGTTCATGACTTGTGAAATGTAGTCATCAACTAATACATGTGCTAGTCATCGACTCTGACTAGGGACATCATTTAGAATAACCATATAAGTAAAGAATCTCACAAACAATTCACATAATTGCTAATCAATACAAGGTGCCTTCCATGGATATTCAATTAAGCAATATATATATCATGGATACAAAGAAATATGCTCATCTCTATGATTATCTCTAGGGCATATTTCTAACAGGCCGGACCTCTATCGACCATAATCTGGTAAGTAGATGCATTGAAGACCCTGATTGAGTGCCGTTTAGCCGAACCTCTATCAGTTTGGAGTCAGTCGGCCAGGTTTCATTCGACAAGAGCCTCAATCAAAGCAAGCTCCACCAAACAAACTTCGAACGGATACGATCACCATAATAAATCAATGAAGAACTCGAAAGCAGTCTGTGAAGACCTTTGAGCTGATTAGTGCTCAAATCAATTCAAAGCTCGGGGGCTACACCCATTGGGTGCACCATGAGGGCCAGAAGAAAATGTTGAACTCAAAAGCAGTCTGTGAAGGCCTTTGAGTTGATTAGTGCTCAAATCAATTCAAAGCTCGGAGGCTACACCCATTGACCTACGGTGCACCCAATGGATAAAGTAACGAGACAAAACGACCTTCGAGAAGCTTAGAAGAAACAAAGAACGTTGTTCTTGTCTGGAGTCTCGAACCAACTACTCTCAAAAGTTGGCTTGAGCCTCATGGGCTTGTGGGGGATAGATATCCCCTGGGTCCTCATGGACACGAAAGCATGTCATGAGCCGCTCGATAGGCCTTCTATTGGGTCATCCTATGGGATGGGGCAGCGAGATGTAGCCTGGTTAAGGGAGCCCGTTCTAAGCCAGCGAAGACCGACGTCTGAGTTAAGCGCCACGGGAGCACAGGTATATCGGGCTGTGCAATTATGAAATGCCCGACAGGCTAAACCCTCGGCGATGACTCGGACGGATAGGCTCAAAGAATTCTGGATATGCAGGGACACAATCACATTAGAGATAAGTCGAGATGTAAGGTTGTCTATCGTGGCTCTGAACGAGAGTTTTGTCCTCAAGGATGTTGCTTTGGTTTCAAACTTGCATTTTAATATGCTTTCTGTTTTGCAACTACTTGAGGATGACTATTGAAAGGGAATTAGGCTTACACCTAGTCCCTAATAAATTTTGGTGGTTGAATTGCCCAACACAAATAATTGGACTAACTAGTTTGCCCAAGTGTATAGATTATACAGGTGTAAAAGGTTCACACTCAGCCAATAAAAAGACCAAGTTTTGGATTCAACAAAGGAGCAAAGGAGCAACCGAAGGCACCCCTGGTCTGGCGCACCGGACTGTCCGGTGTGCCACCGGACATGTCCGGTGCACCAGGGGGACTCAGACTCAAACTCGCCACCTTCGGGAATTTCCAGAGGCGACTCGGCTATAATTCACCGGACTGTCCGGTGTACACCGGACAGTGTCCGGTGCGCCAAGGGTGGTCGGCCTCAGGAACTCGCCTGCTTCGGGAAACTCCAACGGCTAGTCCACTATAATTCACCGGACTGTCCGGTGTGCACCGGACTGTCCGGTGCGACTCCGGAGCAACGGCTATCTCCGCGCCAACGGCTCTCTGCCGCGCATTTAATGCGCGCTCTGCACGCGCAGATGGCAGGCGTGCCCATGCTGGCACACCGGACAGCAAACAGTACCTGTCCGGTGTGCACCGGACACCCAGGCGGGCCCACAAGTCAGAAGCTCCAACGGTCAGAATCCAACGGCAGTGATGACGTGGCAGGGGGCACCGGACTGTCCGGTGTGCACCGGACTGTCCGGTGCGCCATCGAGCAGACAGCCTCCCAACGGCCACTTTTGGTGGTTGAGGCTATAAATACCCCAACCACCCCACCATTCATTGCATCCAAGTTTTTTTCCACTTCTCAACTACTACAAGAGCTCTAGCATTCAATTCTAGACACACCAAAGAGATCAAATCCTCTCCAATTCCACACAAAGCCCTAGCGACTAGTGAGAGTGATTTGCCGTGTTCATTTGAGCTCTTGCGTTTGGATTGCTTCTTTTCTTTCTCACTTGTTCTTGTGATCAATACTCCATTGTAATCAAGGCAAGAGGCACCAATTGTGTGGTGGCCCTTGCGGGGAAGTTTTGTTCCCAGCTTTGATTTGAGAAGAGAAGCTCACTCGGTCCGAGGGACCGTTTGAGAGAGGGAAGGGTTGAAAGAGACCCGGCCTTTGTGGCCTCCTCAACGGGGAGTAGGTTTGAGAGAACCGAACCTCGGTAAAACAAATCCGTGTGTCACACCTCATTATTTGCTCGCGATTTGTTTTGCACTCTCTCTCGCGGACTCGTTTATATTTCTAACGCTAACCCGGCTTGTAGTTGTGTTTATATTTGTAAATTTCAGTTTCGCCCTATTCACCCCCCCTCTAGGCGATTATCAATTGGTATCAGAACCAGGTTCTTCATTAGAGCCTAACCGCTCGAAGTGATGTCGGGAGATCACGCCAAGAAGGAGATGGAGACCGGCGAAAAGCCCACTACAAGCCACGGGAGCACTTCATCGGAAGAGTCCCGCACCAAGAGAAAGGAGAATAAGAAGGACTCCTCCAAACGGAAGGAGAAAAAGTCTTCCTCTTCTCACCACAAAGAGAAGAAGGAAAAATCTTCTTCCCACAAGCCGCATCGGAAAGGTGACAAGCACAAGAGGATGAGGAAAGTGGTCTACTACGAGACCGACACTTCATCAACATCGACCTCCGACTCCGATGCGCCCTCCGTAACTTCTAAGCGCCAAGAGCGCAAGAAGTTTAGTAAGATCCCCCTACACTACCCTCGTACATCTAGACATACTCCATTACTTTCCGTTCCATTAGGCAAACTGCCAACCTTTAATGGCGAAGATTATGCAATGTGGAGTGATTTAATGAAATTCCATCTAACCTCACTCCACAAAAGTATATGGAATGTTGTTGAGTTTGGAGCACAGGTACCATCCGTAGGGGATGAAGACTACGATACGGACGAAGTGGCCCAAATCGAGCACTTCAACTCCCAAGCCACAACCATACTCCTCGCTTCTCTAAGCAAGGAGGAATACAACAAAGTGCAAGGGTTGAAGAATGCAAAGGAGATTTGGGACCTACTCAAGACGGCGCACGAGGGTGATGAACTCACCAAGATCACCAAGCGGGAAACGATCGAGGGGGAGCTCGGTCGTTTTCGTCTTCGCCAAGGGGAAGAGCCACAAGACATGTACAACCGGCTCAAAACCTTGGTGAACCAAGTGCGCAACCTCGGGAGCGTAAAGTGGGACGACCACGAGGTGGTTAAGGTTATTCTAAGATCTCTTATTTTCCTTAACCCCACTCAAGTTCAATTAATTCGTGGTAATCCTAGATATACTAAAATGACCCCCGAGGAAGTTATCGGGAATTTTGTGAGCTTTGAATGCATGATTAAAGGTTCAAAGAAGATCAACGAGCTTGACGAACCATCCACATCCGAGGCGCAACCGGTAGCCTTCAAGGCAACGGAGGACAAGAAGGAAGAGTCTACACCAAGTAGACAACCAATTGACGCCTCCAAGCTCGACAATGAGGAGATGGCTTTAATCATCAAAAGCTTTCGCCAAATTCTCAAGCAACGGAAGGGGAAGGATTACAAATCCCGTTCCAAGAAGGTTTGCTACAAGTGTGGTAAGCCCGGTCACTTTATCGCTAAATGTCCATTATCAAGTGACAGTGACAGGGATAATGACAAGAAGGGCAAGAGGAGAGAAAAGAAAAGGTACTACAAGAAGAAGGGCGGTAATGCTCATGTTTGTCGGGAGTGGGACTCCGACGAAAGCTCAAGCGATTCCTCCGACGACGAGGACGCCGCCAACATCGCCGTCACCAAGGGACTCCTCTTCCCCAACGTCGGCCACAAGTGCCTCATGGCAAAGGACGGCAAAAAGAAGAAGGTTAAATCTAACTCCTCCACTAAATATGAGTCTTCTAGTGATGACAATGCTAGTGGTGAGGAAGATAATTTGCGAACTCTTTTTGCCAACCTTAACATGGAACAAAAGGAGAAATTAAATGAACTAATTAGTGCCATCCATGAGAAGGATGATCTCTTGGACTCCCAAGAGGACTTCCTAATCAAGGAAAATAAGAAACATGTTAAGGTGAAAAATGCTTACGCTTTACAAGTTGAAAAATGTGAAAAATTATCTAGTGAGCTAAGCACTTGCCGTGAGATAATTGACAACCTTAGAAATGAAAATGCTAGTTTAAATGCTAAGGTTGATTCTCATGTTTGTAATGTTTCAATTCCCAATCCTAGAGATAATGATGATAATTTGCTTGCTAGGATTGAAGAATTAAACATTTCTCTTGCTAGCCTTAGATTAGAGAATGAAAATTTGATTGCTAAGGCTAAAGATTTTGATTTTTGCAATGCTACCATTTCCGACCTTAGAACTAAGAATGAAATGTTGCATGCTAAGGTTATAGAACTTAAATCTTGCAAACCCTCTACATCTAATGTTGAACATGTTTCTATTTGCACTAGATGTAGAGATATTGATGTTAATGCTATTCATGATCACATGTCGTTAATTAAACAACAAAATGATCACATAGCAAAACTAGATGCTAAAATTGCCGAGCATAACTTAGAAAATGAAAAATTTAAATTTGCTAGAAGCATGCTTTATAATGGGAGACGCCCTGGCATCAAGGATGGCATTGGCTTCCAAAGGGGAGACAATGTCAAACTTAATGCCCCTCCAAAGAACTTATCCAACTTTGTTAAGGGCAAGGCTCCCATGCCTCAGGACAACGAGGGTTACATTTTGTACCCTGCCGGCTATCCTGAGAGCAAAATTAGGAAAATTCATTCTAGGAAGTCTCACTCTGGCCCTAATCATGCTTTTATGTATAAGGGTGAGACATCTAGCTCTAGGCAACCAACCCGTGCCAAGTTGCCTAGAAAGGAAGCTCCTATTGCATCAAATGATCATGCTATTTCATTTAAAACTTTTGATGCTTCTTATGTGCTTACTAGCAAATCCGGCAAGGTAGTTGCCAAATTTGTTGGGGGCAAACACAAGGGATCAAAGACTTGTGTTTGGGTACCCAAAGTTCTTGTTTCTAATGCCAAAGGACCCAAAACAGTTTGGGTACCTAAAGTCAAGAACTAAATTTGTTTTGTAGGTTTATGCATCCGGGGGCTCAAGTTGGATACTCGACAGCGGGTGCACAAACCACATGACCGGGGAGAAAAGGATGTTCTCCTCATATGAGAAAAACCAAGATCCCCAACGAGCTATCACATTCGGGGATGGAAATCAAGGTTTGGTCAAAGGATTGGGTAAAATTGCTATATCTTCTGACCATTCTATTTCCAATGTTTTTCTTGTAGATTCCTTAGATTACAACTTGCTTTCTGTTTCCCAACTATGTCAAATGGGCTACAACTGTCTTTTTACTGATATAGGTGTCACTGTCTTTAGAAGAAGTGATGATTCAATAGCATTTAAGGGTGTGTTAGAGGGTAAGCTATACTTAGTAGATTTTGATAGAGCTGAGCTCGACACATGCTTAATTGCTAAGACTAACATGGGTTGGCTCTGGCACCGCCGACTAGCCCATGTTGGGATGAAGAATCTTCATAAGCTTCTAAAGGGAGAACACATTTTAGGATTAACAAATGTTCATTTTGAGAAAGACAAGATTTGTAGCGCATGCCAGGCGGGGAAGCAAGTTGGAGTCCATCATCCACACAAGAACATCATGACGACCGACAGGCCGCTTGAGCTACTCCACATGGATCTATTCGGCCCGATTGCTTACATAAGCATCGGCGGGAGTAAGTATTGTCTTGTAATAGTGGATGATCATTCTCGCTTCACTTGGGTATTCTTTTTACAGGAAAAATCTCAAACCCAAGAGACTTTAAAGGGATTCTTGAGACGGACTCAAAATGAGTTCGGCTTAAGGATCAAGAAAATAAGAAGCGACAACGGGACGGAGTTCAAGAACTCTCAAATTGAAGGCTTCCTTGAGGAGGAGGGCATCAAGCATGAGTTCTCTTCTCCCTACACACCTCAACAAAATGGTGTAGTGGAGAGGAAGAATCGAACTCTATTGGATATGGCTAGAACCATGCTTGATGAGTACAAGACACCGGACCGGTTTTGGGCCGAAGCGGTCAACACCGCCTGCTACGCCATCAATCGGTTATATCTTCACCGAATCCTCAAGAAGACATCATATGAACTCCTAACCGGTAAAAAGCCCAACATTTCATATTTTAGAGTCTTTGGTAGCAAATGCTTTATTCTTGTTAAAAGAGGTAGAAAATCTAAATTTGCTCCTAAGACTGTAGAAGGCTTTTTACTTGGTTATGACTCAAACACAAGGGCATATAGGGTCTTTAACAAGTCCACTGGACTAGTTGAAGTCTCATGTGACGTTGTGTTTGATGAAACTAACGGCTCTCAAGTAGAGCAAGTTGATCTTGATGAGATAGGTGAAGAACAGGCTCCATGCATAGCGCTAAGGAACATGTCCATTGGGGATGTATGTCCTAAGGAATCCGAAGAGCCTCCACATGCACAAGATCAACCATCCTCCTCCACGCTAGCATCTCCACCAACTCAAAATGAGGAAGAGGCTCAAGTTGATGAAGTAGAAGATCAAGCAAATGAGCCACCTCAAGATGACGGCAATGATCAAGGGGGAGATGCAAATGATCAAGACAAGGAGGATGAAGAGCAAAGGCCGCCACACCCAAGAGTCCACCAAGCAATCCAACGAGATCACCCCGTCGACACCATCCTCGGCGACATTCATAAGGGGGTAACTACTAGATCTCGGGTTGCTCATTTTTGTGAACATTACTCTTTTGTTTCCTTTATTGAGCCACACAGGGTAGAGGAAGCTCTCCAAGATTCGGATTGGGTGGTGGCGATGCAAGAGGAGCTCAACAACTTCACTAGAAATGAGGTATGGCATTTGGTTCCACGTCCTAACCAAAATGTTGTAGGAACCAAATGGGTCTTCCGCAACAAGCAAGATGAGCATGGTGTGGTGACAAGGAACAAAGCTCGACTTGTGGCCAAAGGATACTCCCAAGTCGAAGGTTTGGATTTCGGTGAAACCTATGCACCCGTAGCTAGGCTTGAGTCAATTCGCATATTATTAGCCTATGCTACTTACCATGGCTTTAAGCTTTATCAAATGGACGTGAAAAGTGCCTTCCTCAACGGACCAATCAAGGAAGAGGTTTATGTTGAGCAACCTCCCGGCTTTGAAGACAGTGAGTACCCTAACCATGTCTATAGGCTCTCTAAGGCGCTTTATGGGCTCAAGCAAGCCCCAAGAGCATGGTATGAATGCCTTAGAGATTTCCTTATTGCTAATGGCTTCAAAGTCGGAAAAGCCGATCCTACACTCTTTACTAAAACTCTTGAAAATGACTTGTTTGTTTGCCAAATTTATGTTGATGATATTATATTTGGGTCTACTAACGAGTCTACATGTGAAGAGTTTAGTAGGATCATGACACAGAAATTCGAGATGTCTATGATGGGGGAGTTGAAGTATTTTCTAGGATTCCAAGTAAAGCAACTCCAAGAGGGCACCTTCATTAGCCAAACGAAGTACACTCAAGACATTCTAACCAAGTTTGGAATGAAGGATGCCAAGCCCATCAAGACACCCATGGGAACCAATGGGCATCTCGACCTCGACACGGGAGGTAAGTCCGTGGATCAAAAGGTATACCGGTCGATGATTGGTTCATTGCTTTATTTATGTGCATCTCGACCGGACATTATGCTTTCCGTTTGCATGTGTGCAAGATTCCAATCCGACCCTAAGGAATCCCACCTTACGGCCGTAAAACGAATTTTGAGATATTTGGCTTATACTCCTAAGTTTGGGCTTTGGTACCCTCGGGGATCCACTTTTGATTTAATTGGTTATTCGGATGCCGATTGGGCGGGGTGTAAAATCAATAGGAAGAGCACATCGGGGACTTGCCAGTTCTTGGGAAGATCCTTGGTGTCATGGGCTTCAAAGAAGCAAAATTCGGTCGCTCTTTCTACCGCCGAAGCCGAGTATATTGACGCAGGCCATTGTTGCGCGCAATTACTTTGGATGAGGCAGACCCTGCGGGACTATGGTTACAAATTAACCAAAGTTCCTTTGCTATGTGATAATGAGAGTGCAATCAAAATGGCCGACAATCCTGTCGAGCATAGCCGCACTAAGCACATAGCCATTCGGTATCATTTTCTTAGGGATCACCAACAAAAGGGAGATATCGAGATTTCTTACATTAATACTAAAGATCAATTAGCCGATATCTTTACCAAGCCACTTGATGAACAATCTTTTACCAGACTTAGGCATGAGCTCAATATTCTTGATTCTAGAAATTTCTTTTGCTAAGCTTGCACACATAGCTCATAAATGTACCCTTGATCATATCTCTTTCATATGCTATGACTAATGTGTTTTTCAAGTATATTTCAAACCAAGTCATAGGTGTATTGAAAGGAAATTGGAGTCTTCGGCGAAGACAAAGGCTTCCACTCCGTAACTCATCCTTCGCCATCGCTCAAAAAAAAAGGACTTCGTCTTTGGGAGAGAGTAAGAGCCCAAAGATAAAGGACCGGACTTCGCCTTTGGTATAATCTTAACTCATTTATTTATGCCCAAAGGGGAAGATAGCACTTCAAGGGATCTAATAATTCCGTTTTTGGCGATTCATGCCAAAGGGGGAGAGAGTATGAGCCCAAAGCAAAAGGACCGCACCACCACCAATTTCAAAAACTTAGTGCTTTCCAAAAAGTATTTTTCAATTGGTATCCTATTATGTTCAAGAAGGGGGAGAAAGTAGTATTTCAAAATGATATATCAAAACCCTCTTGAACACTAAGAGGTGGATCTTCTTTAGGGGGAATTTTGTTTAAGCAAGGAAAAGCATTTGAAACAGGGGGAGAAAATTTCAAATCTTAAAAATGCTTTGCAAACTCTTATTCATTTACCTTTGACTATTTGCAAAAGATCTTTGAAATGGATTTACAAAAGAATTTGCAAAAACATACATGTGGTGCAAAAAGTGGTCCAAAATGTTAAAAGTAAAAGAAACAATCCATGCATATCTTATAAGTATTAATATTGGCTCAATTCCAAGCAACCTTTACACTTACGTTATGTAAACTAGTTCAATTATGCACTTCTATATTTGCTTTGGGTTGTGTTGGCATCAATCACCAAAAAGGGGGAGATTGAAAGGGAATTAGGCTTACACCTAGTCCCTAATAAATTTTGGTGGTTGAATTGCCCAACACAAATAATTGGACTAACTAGTTTGCCCAAGTGTATAGATTATACAGGTGTAAAAGGTTCACACTCAGCCAATAAAAAGACCAAGTTTTGGATTCAACAAAGGAGCAAAGGAGCAACCGAAGGCACCCCTGGTCTGGCGCACCGGACTGTCCGGTGTGCCACCGGACATGTCCGGTGCACCAGGGGGACTCAGACTCAAACTCGCCACCTTCGGGAATTTCCAGAGGCGACTCGGCTATAATTCACCGGACTGTCCGGTGTACACCGGACAGTGTCCGGTGCGCCAAGGGTGGTCGGCCTCAGGAACTCGCCTGCTTCGGGAAACTCCAACGGCTAGTCCACTATAATTCACCGGACTATCCGGTGTGCACCGGACTGTCCGGTGCGACTCCGGAGCAACGGCTATCTCCGCGCCAACGGCTCTCTGCCGCGCATTTAATGCGCGCTCTGCGCGCGCAGATGGCAGGCGTGCCCATGCTGGCACACCGGACAGCAAACAGTACCTGTCCGGTGTGCACCGGACACCCAGGCGGGCCCACAAGTCAGAAGCTCCAACGGTCAGAATCCAACGGCAGTGATGACGTGGCAGGGGGCACCGGACTGTCCGGTGTGCACCGGACTGTCCGGTGCGCCATCGAGCAGACAGCCTCCCAACGGCCACTTTTGGTGGTTGGGGCTATAAATACCCCAACCACCCCACCATTCATTGCATTCAAGTTTTTTCCACTTCTCAACTACTACAAGAGCTCTAGCATTCAATTCTAGACACACCAAAGAGATCAAATCCTCTCCAATTCCACACAAAGCCCTAGCGACTAGTGAGAGTGATTTGCCGTGTTCATTTGAGCTTGTTGGGGACTTGTTCTCAAGCACTTCAAGAGTTAAGAACAAGGCAACATAGAAAATGTTAATCGTTAATATCCTTCGTCCTCCGAAGCATTATCTCCCTTAGGATGTAATGACTTGCGGACGAAGGTTATGAAGGACATACCTTCATAAACTTATCAGACAATGACGAAGGTGATAAAATATAAATAATATAAAAGAAAACATGAACAATCATTTATTATTGAGCATAAATAAAAATATTATTGAATCACAAGTGTACCTTCAATCGGAAGGAAATGACAATACAAGTGTGACGCAAAAAGCGAATGCCAAGTCAGCGTGAACAGTACAGGGATACTGTTCACCTATTTATAGGCACGAGACACAGCCCTTACAAAATTACATTCATGCCCTTTACATTTGATAATAATTCTATAGTAGTCTACCGAGGTCTGAATAGCCTTTTCATCTTTAAGTCGGTTCCACTCTTTGCTGTCACGCCGAAGCTTTCCTGCTCACACCTTCGGCTCTGTATCAACCTTCGTATTATTCCGGTTTACAGCAACGCCGACTTGTCCGAGGATACCTGCTCACACATTGTACTCCAGAAATACTGTTAAATCCTGTTTTTGAGGACCTTCGGATGCCGAAGGTCCCCAACAGAGCTCTTGCGCTTGGATTGCTTCTTTTCTTTCTCACTTGTTCTTGTGATCAATACTCCATTGTAATCAAGGCAAGAGGCACCAATTGTGTGGTGGCCCTTGCGGGGAAGTTTTGTTCCCAGCTTTGATTTGAGAAGAGAAGCTCACTCGGTCCGAGGGACCGTTTGAGAGAGGGAAGGGTTGAAAGAGACCCGGCCTTTGTGGCCTCCTCAACGGGGAGTAGGTTTGAGAGAACCGAACCTCGGTAAAACAAATCCGTGTGTCACACCTCATTATTTGCTCGTGATTTGTTTTGCACTCTCTCTCGCGGACTCGTTTATATTTCTAACGCTAACCCGGCTTGTAGTTGTGTTTATATTTGTAAATTTCAGTTTCGCCCTATTCACCCCCCTCTAGGCGATTATCAACTATGAAGTGCGCTTTAAAAAGGGTCTTTCTCGGGTTTTGGATGCCTAGGGGATTTTGTTAGTTAGATTTACCCTTCGGTCGAGTTTTCCAAGCTGATTTTACACATTCTTTTGGCCCTTCTCGATGTCTTTTGGCAGTATCCTCTTCTTTGATTCGGAAGTGGCATAGGAGGCTAGATCAATTGAGCTTTGATCTTTTATGTAAACTGATCTCACTTTGTCTTATCTAAGGATTGCCCAAGTTGAAATTTGAGAAAGATCTTGTTTGTTACCCTTGTCGTCACGACAAGATGACTGCACAGAAAAGGCAGAACATTTTTCTAAGACTGTCTTCTGAATATGAAAAATAAGAGATATGAAACTGTAGATAACACTATTTACAGAAAAAATTTAAAATAATAGATAAAAGACATTTGAAGTTGTGATTGCCTTGAAGCGAAGGTGGTGCGAATAAATCAAATTTCCCCCGTTTTTTCTATCTCCCATCCTTCTCGCAACGTCCGCGCTCCATCTTCCGCTTCCTCCCTCGCCCTCGGCATACAGGCGACGGCGGCGGCGGCGGCGGCGCCGCTCAGGCTCGGGCTCTAAGCGACGGCGTCATTGGCTTCCCCTCCCGCCTCTCTCCAGTCGCCTCGCGCCCTCGCCTCCGGTCCTCCGCACACAGGTCGGTGACCATGCGTGCGTGCCTCTCTCCTCCCGCTTCCGGTGAATCGTCAACGGCGCCCGGCCCCGGCGGCTGCGACGCGCGCGGCCTGTGGGCAGCGGGAGCGAGCAGCCGCTGCTCCACGCCTCCACTAAAGCGGTCGCGCCGCTTTGGGAGCACTTATGCCCCAATGCGAAGCGCTAACCGTGATCTTAGCGCTTCAGCGCGCTGAAGCGTGCGCTTAGTGCCGCGTTTTGGAACCCTGCTCAATCCTACGAAATTATGCTCTAATATATGTTATATCTGATATACTTTAATGTATTATACAATTATTACTATGGGGTACTCCCTCCCATCTTTTTTTATTTGACGTTTGCTAGTGTAAAATTGAACTATCGTGCTTCAAATAAAAAAATGGAGGTAGTATTATAGCTAATATTAGGCTTTCGATTGTACAGTAAAACAGCTCTTTATTCTGTGTTGTTAATAGTATGAGATACGTCATTCCTTGCTGCAGGTCTATTGTACAAGGGATACATGCAACAAAACTTGCGAAGCCATGGCTACCCAAGAAGAAACCATGGTAACTGAATCATCACCCTCTAGTGATTCATCTATCACTATTGGGTTGGCCGTGAGCAGCTCCAAGTCCAGCAAGTATGCAGTGAATTGGGCTCTGAAAAACTTCGGTACCAGACAGAGGATAAGGTTCATGCTCATTCATGTCCGGCAAAAGGTCACACTCGTTCCAACCCCGAGTAAGTAGGCATTCTTCAGTTCAAATGTGTACATTTTCTTGCAGCTGCAAATCTAGTTGGCAAACAAAATTTCTTGTTTCTTTGTAGTGGGCAACTATGTTCCTGTTGATCAAGTGAGGGATGACATTGCCAGTGCATATGAAAAAGAAGTCGAATGTGAGGCCCAAAATATGCTCCTTATGTACAAGAACATGTGTGATGGCAAGGTTTGAGCCTCCTTTTTTAGACATATTTTCTTCTTTTGAAAATTTCACATTCTCAAGTGTACAGTCAAACCAAAAAGATATAGCGTGAATAACAAGAATGGGCAACAATAATTAGGCATGCTTTATGAATTGATCAATAGTAATTTCAAGCATAAATTTATGAAAGCAGGAAGTGGCGTTAGCAAGCAATAATACTATGAAATTTGAACAACCTGCTTTACATTTGTGATATCTTGTTAAGGGGCATTAGCAAACAATAATACTATGAAGTTTGAATGGCCTGCTTTACATTTGCGATACCTTGTTCAGGTTGAAGCTGAAGTATTGGTTGTCAAGGGTGATGATGTGGCAGAAACTATTTCAGGTGTTGTCTTAGCATGCCAAATTCACAAGCTTTTTGTTGGTGTCTCTTCTCATAGCAACTTTATAAGGTACTCAAAACTTGTCCAGTACTAATTAATTATGAACTGCATACACGAAAAGTTGCTAATTTGGTGAAATGGCTTAGGAAGTTCAAGGGCACTAGGATGTTCTCTCGAATATGCAAGTGTGTTCCAAGCTTTTGTATGGTGTATGCTATTTCAAAAGGTGGGTTGTCCATGGTTTATTCTCTTGGATCAGAAAGTGACAACAGTTCTAAGATACTCCAGGTCAACGAGAGTTCTAACAGTGAACTTTATTCAGATAAGTCATCAGTATCAGGTAAAGTCTATGGAATTTATATTGCGTTGTGAGGATAGAACAATAAATTACTACAACTTGATTTTTGTTATAGTTACCACCAGAGTAGTTGTGTGGAGCCTCCTTGTATTTGTGAAGCTGGTATAGTCATATAGGGAGCTTGTTTGCTATGTTTGTACTTGTGAAGTTTGGAGCTCGTAGTTTCCTTTTTGTGATCTAAAATTCTAAATGGTGTATTGTTGGCTCTTTGGGTTTCAATAGGAAAGAATTGGGTGTCATTTGGTTCAGGCACAAACCAGTCCTAGAAATTTATCCTTTTCATCCCATGCAGATATTACACCTTCCATAATTTCCAGATCCAACTCGCTCGATGGGAATCTGGATAGTCCCCCATCTACACATCATAATTGGTCACAGTCTTTACAAGAACACCTCTCTAGAAGCACTTCATCTACCATTGGTAAAGATCAAAGGATCAGTCCTTGTACTGATGGATCTAGTAACTTGGGGATCTTAGACAAAACCCCAACCATGAGCAGGGCACTGCAGGAATTGATGTTGTTAGAGGACGAGGTTAGTCACGCCTTTTCTTCAAATTTCATCTTATTGCATTATGGTGTTGAATCAATATACAGGAGCTTCCATGCCAGACCTCTATATCTGTGTCTCCAATTAGTTATCTGCAATGTTTTCAAGTCGCCTAGTGGCTGACCAGGTTGATTAATTGAGCCTGGTTGAGCTAGTCGCCCATAGATTTCAGGAACCAGGATTTTATATATATATATATATATATATATATATATATATATATATATATATATATATATATATATATATATATAGTAATACATACAATTATAGTTTAGCAAGGATCAAAATCGAAGAGTTTAAGAGAATGTTAATAAAAAACTCGGTCGGCCGGGGAAAGACCACCCCCACGGTATTTCACTAAGAAGAGCTCAACTGGAGGCCGGTTGAGAAAAACCACGAATGCTGACTCCTCATACATGGGGATGCTGCCCTCTATGTTTTAGGTCTTGACCCGTGCCTTGAGGCCAAACCACACGACTAGCCCCTTACACGAGGGCTCGCCCACCATAGGTCGGTTCACCCATACTAATCAAGGGAATCAGGGTGATTTTTTTAATCTCAGCTTGAAATTCGCTCCCACGAGGAGTCGAACCTAGGACCCGAGGAGTGCTCCTCAGATCACCTAACCAACTCAGCTAGAGGCAAATGTTAATGACCACTAAGTTGGTGATTTGTGGTATTTGCTATACAGAATTCCAAAATCTTGTCCAATTCCAATACTCCATATTCTTGCTGATTTGTTGGTGAAATAAAACAAAATGTGTCTGTTAGGTACTATCTCTACTATATCAAAACGTCTAAATTGTCGTGTGTCGTTTGCCCCATACCTCCCCGCACGTGCCTCGCGATCGTCTGCGAAATAAGCCCGTCCATGCAAACAATTCGGGCAGGCTGGGGTTTGAACCCGCAACCGCATGGAACAATGCTTGGGTCTCTAACCAATGCAACTACTGTTTGTTGTGTTACACAAAGGAAAGATATTATACCTGTTAGTTTGCAGAGCTGTTTCTCTTAGTAGAAAGAAACATCGTGCTCTAGCGTGTGGGATCAGGAAACGAACATCAATCGAGCGAGTACTGAGGAAGCAGCTAACAACTCATCTTGCAATTGGTTCAAGGCAGACTGGACAGTAGGGCTTGCTGTCACACCCGGATTTTAGGGGCACCAAAACCCGGGCGCGAAATAATCACCAAGTGTGTTAGTAACAAGTCTTACAAATATGACGACTCATGGTACAGAAACGAATGTCATAACATTAATATATAACGGAGTTCTGTACAAAATAGTTAAAAAATTACATCATATGAAGACAACGATCCAACAACCCAAAATTAACTGGGAGACGACAACCTAAACCTCTCACGAACACATCGCGCCATCCTTCATTTTCCTCATCCTGGGGTACCTGTTCTTTACCTGGGGGATGTGAGTACAGCAAGGGTGAGCTCACATACGTTCATCGCTCAACAAATTGTGTGGAATAATGTGCATAAACTCACCAAAGGTGTGAGCTCATGTGAAGTGTAAGGCTTACCAAAGAGGATGATTAAAGATGAGCATTGCTTTTAAAGTTGGTCAAAATTTTATTAGCAGTTACTAAGTATAAGGAGATACTAAACCAATTAAATAAGAGATCAATATTAATAACAACACCCACAATGCAATGCAAATGACAAATTGAGTTTAATTACATAAGTTAATCATGTGAGTGTCCGAGCCGCTCATGACTGTGAGCACAACTGATATACCAGTTTTACACTCTGCAGAGGTTGCACATATTTACCCAAAAGTCGTGTTACCCATCTGCTACGGGGTTGATCGGACCCCATACACCTCTACCAAGGAAGCGAGGCAGGGTAACATTATGAGGCCTTTACAAAGTTCCACTAGCTTCAGAAAACCCGCTACAGTTTCTAGGGAGCGCAATATAGGAATCCCTCGTCTGAAAAGCCATCGCAGCAAAATCAACCCGAGAACCTCCCTATACCGACCACTCCCCTACTGCCCTTGCCCCTTTCGGGTAAGGTAGTCCTACACTAGCTTTCCTAATTAGTCACTGTTTTCCCGGGTGGTTCTCCATGTTCCAATTAACAACATGATCTTATCATGAACAATAATTAAACAACATAATTGGAACATGATCATAGTAAAACATTAGTTTCCCAAAACCAGGTAGAGCAATAGCAAATCTACCCAATAATTCATCTGTTTGCAAGGTGGGGGATAAACAATGCTAGGAAAACCTATTAGATCCCATCGAATTAACATGAGCATGTCACAGTGATTAACATGAACATTATTAGGTAAAAAGGAGTGATCAAGGGCACAACTTGCCTTAGATTCACGATTTCCAGGTACCACCTTGGTCTTCAAGTGACTCGTAACCTCGCTGCTTATCGTAGCAATACAAACAAACATGGTATAGGCAAAATTAACATCACACCAAACATAAGAACAAACTGCATAATAATGTTTACTCATCGTAACTAGATCCTATGTTCGAGAACCACTAATTTCGGAGTTACAGTTATAAAGTTATGATTTTCCGATGGTTTAAGTGTCTACTATGAAGCGAAGGGTGTACAAGATTTTAATCATAGGTTTCATGGCAATACTAGGTTACTAGATGATAAACAATATCAATGTAAGATTAATGCAATTGGAATGGATCAAAAAGGAGTTAAAATGAATTAACTATGCTTTAAAAAAGATTCTGAAATTATTTATGTATTAAAAACCATTATCTCTATTACGTTTTTCAGAATTCTAATACCCTGTGGACTGCTATGCTAATACTGAGGATTACAGGGTTACTTTTATAAAATTCTAGGCCTGATTGTAGTACTCTTTGAATTACTAAGGACGGCGGGTCAGTAGGTCAAATAGTCAGGGGCTCTTATGCAAAAGGTACGACCGAAAGGGGGGCATGGGGAAATCTCAGCCGTTCGATCAACAATTCAGCGCCAGGATTAGGTTTCTTCTAAAATGAACCGGTACGCGTCCGCAGCCGTTGGATTAGATTTGAATGGCCACGGTCAAGTTATGAAGCGGTATTCGGCGATGTCCGAACGATCAGAGATCGATGGCCCGCGGGACCCCACGCCAGCCAGCACCTTCAATCGTCCGATCGGATCGGACGGTTAGGATTCAATTATGCGTAGGGGTATCCCTCATCTAATCCATGTCGTTGGATCCTAGATCTACAGCTAGGGTTTTAAATACCCACGACCTAATTTGATCTGTTCCTCGCTTCATCAACGGTCACCGGCAACCATCTCCCTCCAACGGGTTGGGCGCACGGCGGCGTTGCCCACCCAAGACGACGACGCCTCGCCGTCGAACAGTGAACGGCGAACCCAACTCTTGCCCCTGTTTTCCCTTCGGAAGCGTGCTACGTGTAGAGAAGGCGGAGGCGGATTTGGCTGCATGTTCCCTACCTAGATTTGGCATGCCGGGATATGAAGTCATCGGAGGGAAGCAGCAGGGTGGCTGATTTCCAAGTCCGGCGAAAAATCGCCGATCCATCAGGGCCTCCCACGCCCCGAATCCCCTCCCCACATGATCGCACGACACCAGCGAACCTCCCCGCACACCGACCAAGGTCCCCACGATGCCGTAGGCGTGATTCGCCGGTCGCGGCAATTTCTCCATCCGCCGATCTCTCGGCGATGCCCAGCCCCCACTGGGATGGAATGATCTTGGTTTGGCTCGCCATTGATGATGGAGAAGGGAAAAATCTCGACCGGTTTATATGGGGCGGGGGCCTGAGACCGCGGGGGTAGGATCGGGTGGGTGGCCGATCCTAGCGATAATGCCGGGCTGTTGCGAGGTTCACGCGCGGTCACAGGGATGGATGGTGGTGGAGCTTATGACGAGCGGGACCCACAGGGCAGTGCCAATGTGTGAGTCCGCGCGCGTCATGAGGGAGACCTGACTGCGGGCCCTGCATGCCAGAGGCGGAGGCGAGAGCGTGTGCGCTCGTGTAGGAGCAGGCACCTGACTCATGGGTCCCAGCCAGCAGGGCCAGGGATGAGGTGCGACACGTGGGTGAGCTGACCCACGCGTGATGCTATGGGTTAAATGGGCCACAGAGAGTTTGGGCCTAGGAAAAAGCTTCTCCTTTTCCTTTTTTTATTTCTATTTTCAGTTTTGTTTTCTTCTTAATTCAAATCAAAATTCCAAATCTATATTCAGGTTTAAAATACGAAAATGCACAATCAAAGTGAAAATTCTAGAATGCAAATGCAAAAATATATATTTGCTTTATTTATTTACTTATTATTACTTCTCTTTAAGTAAATGCTCCAAAACATATAATCAAGATAAATTTACTTATTGTTTGTTTTAGGAAAAATATGATGAGTGGTCATTAATTCAAAAATGAATATTTGTTTCTTAATCCATCATGATATAGTTTTGGAGTGTTACACTTGCTCTTTCTCTGATTTTAAATTGGCGGTTCAAAGTTTTCATTCCTATCCCAATGGTATGTAGAGTGGTGGAAGGGAGATCAGCTGCAGAGCCGGTTCACGCTACGGTAGGCGATCAGAGGGGGTGAACGATTGTGGGAGCTAAAAAAAGATTTTAACACTTTCCCTGCTAAAGCAAACACTTTAACACTCGGGTTTAGGGTTTTAGGGTTTAGGGTTCAGATCTGCGTGTCCACTTTGAATCATACCGACTCCAGGGGCGCGTCTTCGTGCGTTCAGATCTGCGTGAGGTGCACCGATTGGACCGACACGGGCTCACTTTGAATCACACTGACTCCAGGGGCGCGCCGCCGCATGTTCATATCTGCGTGAGGCGCACTGGTCGGACTGACACGGGCCCACTTTGAATCATACCGAGTTACCGACTCTAGGGGCGTGCTGCTGTCCGTTCAGATCTGCGTGAGGTGCACCGCCAGATCCGCAGCGCCGTCAGGGACGACACCGCCACACACCTAGCTCCGTAGCTCGACATTGGTTTGTTTCCATCTCTTATTGCTAATGGCTTTGGAAAGCAAACGCCTTCGGAGCTTCATAATCATCCGCTTGCTTGTTGATATTGGTTTGTTCTTCATCATTAGTCACCATTTTCTACAAAACACCATTGAACATTTATCTTAGCCGTGAAGTTTGTCTCTTATCTTTATCTCTTATGTCAAAAAACTTTCCTTGATAAAGGGTTGTCGTGTACAATTTTTGCTCCATTTGGCTTGTCCATCTCTTTTCATAGCACTCAAATACCTCCTTGTGTAGACTTGGTTTCTCTTTCAAAGCTTATTTGATTGTATTCTTTGCAACATCCATGGCTGTCATGATCTCTGGAGTTGCTGGTGTTTCATTCACATCTGCTATCCTCAAAGCAATGAGAAGTGGTTGTGAAGCTCTTAGGCAATTTTTCATATTGGTCCAAAATTACAGCGGAAGGATAATGCTCACAACTTGCTTTCCTTCAACAGATGCAAACAAGCTGTTAGTAGTCTACTCATCACTAAAAACAAAACTTCTCAAGGCATTCCTATGTTATGCATACTTGCCAATGTCAGAAATGAAATGGCAAAACGAGTCACGATCGGCCTCACAAGACGAGGGGGCAGACTGGAAGAACCGAAGGCAAACTGGAGGAGGTTCGCCGGAAGGGAAAAGAGGGACAGGAGGAAGGAGGTAGGAGGCTAGAAGGCTGGCTGATTGGTGGACAGTGAGGAGTCATCGACACCTCTTTCCTCTCGCGAGCGGGAGACGAAAATGGTGGTGCCCTCTGTTTTGGCTAGCGGCTGGCCCCTCACCCCCCTCCCGACTCCCTCTTTATTTTGGCCTAACCCTACTGGGCCCAAAATCCAAGTCTCGAGCCCAACATATTGCCTCCCTAACAAGCCCAATTGTGGATCTAATCTGGTCGCCAAGGCTCCTAACCAAACGATTAATAATGATTAATCGACAATTAGCTGTCCGACCAGAAAACTGCTTGCGCTGATTGGGTCAAAGGCCCTAATCGGACCCCTAAACCCGATTAGGGCGATTAATCGTGATTAATCAAACGATTCGAAAACACTGGTTGTCTACTAAAGCAGCTCTGCAATCGCATATTACAATCTGTACACTATTTACCCTTCTGGTTTACTAAACTAATCTCTGTAATTTCCTGTAATTTGAAAGATATATAGCACTTGAACTACATTACTAATCTAAGCTATTAATACTTCTTATCTAGGCAAGCGCTCCTTGTGCTACTGGTCAAATTTCTGCATCTACTAATTTGCCTCTCTCCGACAAAGCTCTAACTGTAAAGAGTGCGCTGCAGGAATTGATGCTTTCAGAGGACAAGGTTAGTCAACTTTGCAGTGTGCCTTTTTGTTGTCTAATGATTTGAGGCTGAATCTTTGTACATGAGAATTAGTTTCAGATCTCTGTCTCCAGCAGTAGTTCTCTGTACTAAAGCTGCTGTACAATCACATATGTGCCAACGTTTGTACAGTTTTTACCTTTTTCTAATAGTCTTTTGGCTTCTCAGATGTTTGCAATTTCCTTTACTTCAACAGATTTAACACTTGGATGACTTCACTTATCTCATCTATTCAAATATTTTAATTAGGCAAGCACTCATTGTGCTAGTGGTCAAATATCTGGATCTAGTAACTTCCCCATCTCATACAAAGCTCCAACAGTAAGCAATGCACTGCAGGAATTGATGCTTTCAGAAGACAAGGTTTGGTCATGTAGTTTTTATCACAGTTATTTATGCATCACAGTATATTTTGTACCTTCATATCTCTTGCAACTACTTATCTGAACTAAACTAGCTAGGAAATCACATATGAACATTTTCATAGAGTAGTTAACCTTTTTTGGCTCATGAAATTTGTTGGGCAATAAAAAACCCTAGCCGCAAAAGTCTGGGCTGAGTATTGTATATATCAGGAAAGGGGTGACATGGATTGGACCAAGGCACATAACCCTTAGACAGAACAATAATCTAAACACCTTCATAGTCGAAACTCAAGCCGCAACAGATGTTGAGATTGGACTGAAACTTCGAGAACAACAAGGAGGGAAGATCCTTGGTGAATTGTCGGCAAACTGCAAGCTCGTCAGGACGTGATGGCGTGGATGCCTCCGACAGCAACACGCTCATGGATGAAGTGAAAAGTCAATTTTGAGATGCTTTTTGTGGCGATGTTGGACGAGGTTGATGGAGAGGTAGATGGCTCTGACGTTTTCGGTTGTCGTAGTAGACCAGTGTGCTTCGGTTGAGGGGTGTGTGAATCTCCTGGAGAAGCTGGCACAACCAGCTCGCCTTAGCCAACCCATTAGCGTCAGCCCATTACTCAGCCTCAGCACTGGATCGGGAGACCACGAGCTATCGCTTGGAGGATCAAGAAATGAGGTTGGCCTCTAGGTACACCGCATAGTCGAATATCGACCGACGGGTGGCCAGACACCCGACCTAGTCAGTGTCGGTGTAAACGATCAACGCAAGTGTGGAGGAGCGCCAAATATGGAGCTCGCAGTTGAAAGTCGCCTAGAGGGGGGGGGTGAATAGGCAAATTTGAAATTTATAAAGTTTAAGCACAACTACAAGACGGGGTTAGCGTTAGAAATATAATCGAGTTCGAAAGAGAGGGCGAAAACAAATCACAAGTAAATAAGGCGGATAACACGGTGATTTGTTTGACCAAGGTTCGGTTCTTGCAAACCTACTCCCCGTTGAGGTGGTCACAAAGACCGGGTCTCTTTCAACCCTTTCCCTCTCTCACACGGTCACTTAGACCGAGTGAGCTTCTCTTCTCAATCAATCGGGACAATAAGTCCCCACAAGGACCACCACACAATTGGTGTCTCTTGCCTTGATTACAATTGAGTTAGAAACAAGAAAGAAGGAAGAAGAAAAGCAATCCAAGCGCAAGAACTCAAATGAACACAATTGTCTCTCTCACTAGTCACTATTTGATTGGAATGATCTTTGGACTTGGGAGAGGATTTGATCTCTTTGTTTGTGTCTTGGAATGAAGTTTAGAGCTCTTGTATGAGGTTTGATGGCTAAAAACTTGGATGCATTGAAGTGTGGTGGTTGAGGGTATTTATAGCCCCAACTACCAAAAGGACCGTTGGTGAGGGCTTCAGTCGTATGGCGCACCGGACAGTCCGGTGCGCCAGCCATGTCACCAGGCCGTTGGGTTCTGACCGTTGGAGCTTCTGACAACTGGGCCACCGGACAGTCACTATTCACTGTCCGGTGCGCATTCTGGCGCTGCTCTGACTTCTGCGCGCGCAGGCGCGCACTGTTCACTTTTACTGTTCCTCTGCAGACGACCGTTGGCGCGAAGTAGCCGTTGCTCCGCTGGCATACCGGACAGTCCGGTGAATTATAGCGGAGCGGCTCCCCGGATTCCCGAAGGTGGCAAGTTCAGAGTCGATCTCCCTGGTGCACCGGACACTGTTCGGTGGCACACCGGACAGTCCGGTGCGCCAGACCAGGGCTGCCTTCGGGTTGTCTTTTGCTCTTTTTATTTGAACTCTTTCTTGGACTTTTATTGGTTTGTGTTGAACCTTTGGCACCTGTAGAACTCATAATCTAGAGCAAACTAGTTAGTCCAATTAATTTGTGTTGGGCAATTCAACCACCAAAATTCATATAGGAAAAGGTGTAGGCCTATTTCCCTTTCAGCAGTCAACAGTGCCCTAAAGATACTGAAGGATCTGTTTGACCGCACTCAAGTGCACGAGGATCATGCATGTCTGAGACAGACCTGCTAGACAACATACATGATGTCGAATATGGTAAAGGTGAGATACTGAAGAGCGTCGACAAGACTGTGGTAGGTAGTGGGGTCGTTGATAGGGGCACCACCAGCGGAGAGCTTGGCCTGCATGTCCACCGGAGTCACACAAGACTTGGAATCCAACATGCCAACACGCTCGAGGATCCATGGTGTACTGTCGCTTCTAGAGAAAGAGGCCATCTGGATAACGCTCAATAGCAATCCCTAGAAAATGGTGAAAAGGAACCAAATCCTTCATGTCAAACTCATGCTGAAGAGCGATGATGATCCGGTGCAGGAGGCTCGAAGAACAGACAGTGAGCACAATGTCATCAACATAGAGGAGGTACATAGTACCACTGCCATGTCGGTAGATGAACAAAGATGTGTTCGACTTAGGCTTAATAAAGCTAAGGGATAGCGGATATGTAGCAAAAATGTTGGGGTAGCATGCACACCCAAAAACACGAATATGAGTGTAGTAGGGAGTTGTGTCAAAGAGAGCAAAGTGGGGGGGGGAGGTGTGAGTCGCGTAGTTAGGGGTGGTAACGGGCCATTTAATTTAGCCTAGCAAATTTAAGGATCGAATCAAGTTAGGGTCGGATCATAAAACAATATAATTTTGAACTAACAAAATTAAGGGCCTTGTTGGTTTGTGAAACAAGTATTAGGGCCGTGATCCATTACCACCCCTACGCGTAGTAGGAAGACGATCAAGGAGGTCGGTGGCGGTGTGGAGACTCTCAATCCAGTAGCGAGCAGGAATGAATGCTTGAAATAGTAGGGAGCACACGGCATTGTTAGTGGTGCGAATCACGTGCTCAGTCTTGCCATTCTAAGGAGAAGTATATGGGCAAGACATTCAGAGTTGAACCCCATGAGAGGAGTTATCAAACTCATGACCATTGTCACACTTGACGACCTTAATGGTGCGACCAAATTGAGTGGAAACACAAGCAAAAAAGTGGAGAAGAGTTGCAAAAGTATCATACTTCGAAAGCAAGGGAAAATCCATTAATAATGAGAGGAATTATCTAGAATCACCAAATAATATTTATAAACCGAAACACCTGTAAGTGGAGAGGTCCACAAATCAGTTTATGAGATCAAAATTGTGCATAGCCTGAGAGGAGCTGTAAAAATGAAGTCGAACATGACGACCTAGCTGACAGACATGACAAAGATGCTCAGAGGTGCCCCTATTACAAGAAATGACTGAACTACTATACAACTTGGACAATACAGTGGGGTAAGATGACCGAGTCAACGATGCCAAGTACTAGATGTAATGGAAGTAGTCAGTGCGTGCGGTCGTGATGAGGTTGAAGGCGATGATGTAGTGGAAGCAGGATATGGAGAAGTGGACATAGGCAATCACAGGGTGTATAAGGGCCTAGAGCTATCACAACCAGCGAGAAGACTCTAGATGGTGAGATCTTTCATGAACAAGCCAAACGAATCAAACTCAATAGAGCAAAGAGTTATTGGTGGTAAATTGGCGAACAGTTAGAAGGTTGTGAATGATGTGTGGGGCAACAAGAACATTGTGAAGATGAAAGGGCCCGGGAAGAATCGAATCACCAATAGAGGTGATCGGGAGAATGTTTTCCTTGCCCACAATGATAGGAGTGGACAAGAGAGGTGTGTGGGAAGAAGAAAGTATACCGACGTTCGGAGTGGTGTGGTAGGAGGCACTAGAATCAGCAACCCAGTTGGTGACTGCGGGAGGAGTCAGGGTCATCATGTTGAAAGAGCTAACAAGGGATTGCTGATTCCACCCACCAGACCATGGGGTCCAGGACGTAACAGAGTGGGGTGGTAGGGTAGAAGTTATGGTTTAGGTGCTGATGGCATAGAGATAGGGTGGCCGAGGGGATACCCCGGAACAAGCATCGTCACGTGAGCCGACTACGGTGGAGGAAGACACTGGGAAAGTCCTCCTAGGGATGAGTTGGGCCACAACCGGCCCACGAGTTGTAACTAGAGGGCTAAGGAACGTTCCCCTGGCCACCCCCATCATCGCGACCACCCTTCCGGCGACGACGACCACCCCCCCAGACCTCGCACCCTTGGGTCCAGGTAGGTAGGGAGGACACGTTGAGCCGACGACGAGAGGGATGGAGGAGCGCGACGACGAGGCCCCTAGGGTAAGAGTGGAAGAGGATGAGCGCGAGGTCTGGCCCCCCGGGGGTAGAGCTGTAGAGAGCGGTAGCGACGTCTAAGTGAGGAGGCGTGAGCTCCTTAAGGATGAGGTCGTTGCTGACCTTGTGGAAGGACAGGAATGGGACCGAGTAAATGATCCAAATGTGAAGAAGATTGTAGCGCTCGTTGAGGCCACAGAGAAGGTTGAGGACGCACGTGCAATCAAAGACAGTCTCCCCAAGGTCACAGAGGGAGGCCACCACGCCCTTCATTTGGCGAGAGTACTCGGTGACAGAGAGGTCCCCTTGGACGAAGGTCCGAAAGGCTACGTTGAGGTGCATATCGCAAGCCTCACGGTTGTCGAGCAACTGCTCCTCGATGGCGACCTAGGCCTGACGAACAATGCCACCACGCTCGCGAGCATCCTGCAACTCAAAAGTAATGGCCCGAGGATCTACAAGAGGACCATACTATCCATCCTCCGCTAGTAAGGGATAGTGAGAGACACGGTGTCGGTGAGGACGTGGTCGTTTAGAGCATAGCGCTAGAGAGTGAGGAGGACGATGTCTCACCAGCGTGCGTAGGTGGAGGAAGTCGGGTTGAGGATTACAAGAACTAGAGAACGGATGTTCTGGACACCCGCCGCCTAAGCATGGAGGTTGATGATGACGACAACCTTGTACGTCGAGGGAGGCTTGACCCACATGTGGCTGTATGAGAGGCTTGAGGTAGGGAGAGCCAAGCAGATGACACTCAGCCTTGGCAAGTTGCCTAGCGAGGGCCTTCGTTGTGTTACGTTCGTGCTCCCAGGTGAGGGTGGCGGCACGTTCACATTCTCGGCAGCAACTACAACCGCCTTAGCAGCGGTGAGGGCTGTGGCTCAGCAGGAGTGAGTTGTCACAACATCGGTGGGGAGGGACCCCTGGGACAGTGGCAGGAAATGGCAGGCCGAGGCCGGGAGCCGCCATGCCCAGACTCTAGCCAGCGACACCCAAGCCAAGGCCAGTCGGACTAGAGGTGGTCGTGCCCCTAGCCAACGAGGGGGAAGCGGGCGTTGCAGGGACGGGCAGAGGAAGGCTGGACCGGGGAAGGGAGCCTCGATGGTGCCCGCGGTCGGTGGGGAGGGCGGTGGGCCTGGGCCGTGCAGGGAAGACGGCAGCCTTGCATCGGCCGTGTGGACGGGAGCAGAGCGAGGGGCGACGACGACAAGAGAAAGGCGAGGGGAAGGAGGGAGGAGGCACGCCTACCATGGCGCATGCATGGGTGGCGTCGACGAACAGCTGGCCATGCTGCGGCCGCGCCAGGAAGAGGATGGAGGGAGGGAGAGAGGTTGCTGCTGGCTTGATACCATGTTGGGCAGTGAAAAACCCTAGCCCCAAAAGTGTGGGCTGAGTATTGTATATGTCAGGGCCTAAGGAGGCCCACGGAGGGGCTGTGGCAGCAGCAGCCATGGGCCCTCCAAGGGGGATTAGATAAGGATAGTTAGAGATAAGATTAGAATATTAGCTGAGATTATTTAGTAGATTAGTTAAGATTATTTAGTAAGGTTATCAGTTAGTTTGTTGAGAGTTTTTAGGAGAGTTTTAAGGAGATAAGGATCTCTAGCTAGACAGGGGCGGCCATCCGGCCTATTTATGTAATCAATGGATGAAAAATAAAGTAGCCAAGAATTAGAAGGGAAAAATCCTCCTCTTGCTCGGTCGTGGGCAGAGGCCCCCCGGCCGGTGTTTCTACCGATCGATACCCCTCTCCAATCCCCCACCGATCTAGCGACCATTGTTGAGAGTTTTTAGGAGAGTTTTAAGGAGATAAGGATCTCTAGCTAGATAGGGGCGGCCAGCCGGCCTATTTATGTAATCAATGGATGAGAAATAAAGTAGGCAATAATTAGAAGGGAGAAACCCTCCTCTTGCTCGGTCGTGGGCAGAGGCCCCCCGGCCGGTGTTCCTGCCCATCGATACCTCTCTCCAATCCCTCACCGATCTAGCGACCATAACAGTATATATCAGAAAAGAGTAAAAGACATGGGCTGGGCCAAGGCCCATAACACCTAGATAGAAAATAGTAATCTATCAAAATTGACTTCCATAGCCTTTTGTTGTTCATAAAAAAACTCCGTTTAATCTTTGAACATCTTCAATAGGCAAGTAAGGGCATGCTTTTCCAATTTCTGAACTCCCATAATTCTTATTTCCCCGACACAGGATAATGCCAATTTTGAGCTTGAAAAACTCAGGATTAAACTAGAACATATGAAAGGAGTGTGCAAACTTGTTCAGGATGAGTCTACCAGTGCTTCTCAGCAAGTAAGTTTGGAGTTACCGTTTCTCAATACATGCAGCTAATTGCTTTCCAAATTCACATAATCTGACACATCCTCAACGTATGTTAGATGATTGACCTAGTTGAAAGACGTGCTCAAGAGGAAGCTCGGCTGGCGGAGGTCCGCCAGAGGATCAACATTACCACTGAGGCAGCGCGGAAAGAGAGGGAGCAGCGGTACGCTATAGAGGCGCAAGCTAGGCATGTGAGGGACCTTGCAAAAGAGGAAGCTTTGAAAAAGCAGAATTTGCAGCTTAGGTTATCAAGGGAGGCTGATAATGTGCAAAAGCTGGAGAAACTTCTTGAATTGGGAGGCAAGTCATACACAGTATTTACATGGGAGGAGATGGAATCTGCTACATCATCGTTTTCGGAGGCACTTAAGATTGGATCGGGAGCATTCGGGACAGTGTACAAGGGCAAAGTCCACCATAAGACTGTGGCCATAAAAGTACTCAAATCTGACGACAGCCACATTGCCAAACATTTTGAAAAGGAGGTATGCCGTGCACCATTGCAAAGTTAATAATTAAGTATGAAGATCATAATGATATCAACAATCAAGCTAAGATCTGTGATGCAGGATCCCAGAATGTAAGATCACAGCTGTATTGAAATCTAGAATCAAGTCCATTCATATACAGAAACTGATGCTTTATTTGTCATCTCATGTTATCTCCATTATTTTTTAAATGGGATGTGCTCTCTTGTGCAGCTTGAGATTTTGGGTAAGACCCGACATCGCCATTTGTTGCTGCTGCTAGGTGCCTGTCTGGACAGAGCTTGCTTGGTATACGAGTACATGGAGAATGGCAGCCTTGAGGATCGGCTGCAGTGCAAAGGAGACACTGCCCCACTCCCATGGTACCACCGTTTCCGTATTGCATGGGAAATAACATTGGCACTTATCTTCCTACACAGTTCAAAACCAAAGCCAATTATCCACCGTGACCTCAAGCCTGCAAATATACTCCTTGACAGAAATTTCACTAGCAAAATCGGTGATGCAGGCCTTGCAACATTTCTTCCATTAAGGGACACTTCGTCAACACATACAATTCGAAAATCAACAGATCTAGTTGGTACACTGTTTTATCTGGACCCAGAGTATCAGAGGACAGGTCAAGTTTCAGCAAAATCTGATGTATACGCTTTGGGCATGGTGTTCTTGCAGCTTCTGACTGCAAAGTCACCAATTGGGCTAGCAGACACTGCTGAGAGAGCAATGGAAGAGGATCACCTTATTGACATTCTGGACCAACGTGCAGGAAATTGGCCTGTGCGAGAAGCGCATGAGCTAACTCAGCTTGGCCTCCGTTGTTTGGAAATGCGAAGCAAGGATCGACCTGACCTGAAGTCTAAGGTTCTTGTAGTTTTAGAGCGGCTGAACAATCTTGCCAGCACTGTGTATCATTCGGTGCAGCCCATCCCAACTGCACCACCAAGCCATTTTATCTGCCCTATACTCAAGGTATTTCTACCATTTCAATCATACCTAATTGCATGTAGGCCATGCCTGGACATATAGTTTGTCATCTTCATGAAAAGCAGACTAGGCAGTTGACGCATTTTAAAAGGATGAACAGTATTATGTACCTGACTGAAGATTGAAACTAACTTTAGAATCTGAAGTATGTTATGGTGTACCTGATTTATAAAATCAATAGTGCAGTAGGGCCTTGTTTGGCTGCACACAAATCTACCCCAATCCATATGGCTTGGGACGATTGAAGTGGAAATTTAAGTCGATTTTCTACATCAATCCCTCCTAAACCATGCGGATTGGGGGTTGGATTTATGTGCAGTCAAACAAGCCCTAGAACTTACAGGTAGTCCAAGCTAATCACGGCTTGATGTCTCTATTATTTCTACTTGAAGGGTGTGATATAATATTTTTTTCCCTGCAGAGGGTAATGCAGGATCCATGCATTGCGTCTGATGGGTACTCGTATGAACGGGTTGCGATTGAGATGTGGCTTAATGAGAATGATGTGTCACCATTGACGAAGGCGCGACTTCCTGACAAAAACTTGGTGCCCAATCTTGCCCTGATATGCCTGATCAATTCTTGGAAGGGAGAGGTAGGAGCTACTGGGCCCATTCGCTGAGCTTTACTACCCAAGGATATCGCATTAGAAGCTAATGCTGTACAGGTTTGTCTTGATAACCTCCATACACTGTAGATACCGTGATCGGGTGAGTTCTCTGTAAGTAGCAGTTTTGCAGCATCTCTTAGATAGTACAGTGTGATAGATCCTGAAGGTTACTTCATGCTTAGCCCCAATTATAGGTCTGAATCCGTAGAATACCACAGAGACACAGACCCTTTAGGGCTTGTTCGTTTCTACCCCAATCCATATGTATTGAGGGGGATTGAGGGGGTTTCAATCCCTAGTAATTCAAAATCCCTTCCAATCCGTATCAATCTCCTTCAATCCATATGGATTGAAAATAACCGAACAAGCCCTTAAAGGATTTGATTAGGGTACCCATAGTTATTCGATATCCCGTGGCCTACGACGGTTTCTGTACCTTTCAGAAATGATGAAGATGCACATGTCCTACGATGGTTTATGTACCCTTTTTACAGTTTGTTTGGACCAACAATAGTGGCTAGGCGGGCCTAAACACCGGTGGGGCCTCAATGCACTTCCTCGAAGGGCCTCCCGCTTCGCTTATCTGTAGCCTGCACCTGCAGCGCCACTGACCCGTTGTTTCCTCCTCCCGTGCAGGAGAGGAATTGTCATCACATCATATCATCGTTTTTTTTTCTCTTAGAGCTAGTTTGGGAATCATATTATCCCAAGGGATTTTTATTTTCCCAATGGAAATTAGTTCATTTTCCCTTGGAAAAATAAGAATCTCTTGAGAAAATTGAGCTTCCAAACTAGCCCTTACATTTAATATAATCACGCATTAGCTGAACCAGCCATATTCCCCATTTTCTTGTGCCGGCGCCTGCTGCCGACTTTGGTGCACCAGCAGCAGCGCCACCACCACCAACCACCACCCGCTGTGTCCAAAAAGACAGGATCGATGAGGATCGAACGATTGGACGGCGATAGCCGTGGGCGGCCGTGGCGGAAAGGCGGCGCCGCGCCGGATAAAGCGACATGCGATTGTGTCGCGGGCCTTGTGTGTGGTCGCATGCATGCGCCGCACATGCGCGCGTGGCGACGGGTCGGCGTCGTCGTAGCAGTCTAGCGTAGCAGTGCGGCGTGGTGGTGGACTGGACGACTGGTGGTGGTGGTGCGCATCAACTTTCGTCACCGGCGCGGCCAGATTTATACCTGACGTCGCAGTTTGGAGAATCAGAAGCACCACCGGTCAAAAGGGGGCGGCGTACAAAACACATGCGTACGACAAGGTAAATAGCACCCATAAGCGCACTGGAAAGCAGTGAGTAAACTGAGAAAGAAACGTGGCTAGTTATAAATATACAAACATAGAATATATACATTCTGATTCAGTGTTTCATTCACACTGACCCTCTGATCAAGGTGGCTGTACATGCCCCATGTATATCACACCAGTACGGTACATATTGCTAGCATATTTTTCTTCGTCATTTTTTTTGCTTTCCTAATTAACTACTACAGTGCTATACTGCTACGTTTCCATACCTATGAAAACAGAGAACGAAGACTGAAGTACGTAGATGGCGACTGGCCTAAGACTTAGGACGCGATGAGAATTGCTGGGGAGATTAGATAGGAAGCCAGAGCGGCTTCTCATGTTCCAGATAACCCCAGCAACCCATGCATCTTGCCGATGAACAAGCGATCAAGCAGGGGAAGAGAGAGAAAAAAAAAACAGGAGTACTCGATCTCAAGGCTTCCGCTTGTCATCCGATGATCTCGTCTGGGACTGCCTTGAACCTTGTTCGCTTCTGCAACAAGGGGACAGGGAAAAAAAATCCAGAATGTGAAATCAGGTTAACAGTAAGCTAAGAAAGCACGATCGACGCCTTGCATGTGTAAACAGATGCACAGAAAGGCATCGTTTGATTTGGTGTAGTCGGAGTGACTGGGGCCGGGACGGGTCGTTGGAAATTAAAGCCCTTTGACAAACCAACGGTTTCCCTTGAAAAGAAAGCGTTGCGACCGTGAACCAAATCACTAATCTTATGTATTATCGGTACTCGATCTCTCCCTTCCTTTTCTAACACCAAGCAAAGTCGTGCTACCAGAAAAAAGAAGAAAAAAAAGAAGCAAAGCTGCAGTCCACGATTGTCCTTCAATTTGTCCGTGTTGCTAAATAGCGACTTATATAGCTCGACGTCAGGAGGTAGTAAACGCTGCAAGGACTGACCGTGTCCCTTGAGGATTTGTTTTGTTTATCGCGATTTGACTGAACTAATCGGGTTCACTAATAACTCCTACCAACTCTCTATTAGGGCGGCCCCTTTCATTACTAGGAAAGCAAAGAGGAGATGAGGAGCAAACACTATTTTAAGGCACCGTGATGTGCAGTCCCATCTCTTTGGAAATAGTGGTGCACGTGTCTTTTTATTTGGCAACCACACACACTAGCCTCATCTTTTACCCCACCGTACCACGTTATACATGTACCATTCGTAAGCGTAGTGAAATAAAAATTACATGCAGTAGAAGTAATGAAAGACATGAGGAAGATGATGGCATGCCTACGTCTGAAAACGTCACCTGGCCGGAGGGGGTAGGGTGGGCCAGACCATGTGAACTCTCGTCACCAATCGTAACATGAATGATAATCCCAAGGGGCCCGGACGGGACGGGGACGAGAAATTTGCTGTTTTGCCACTCTCAAATTTGGCTGCCTGTTATTATGCCATCCCGTGTCTATGACTGGTGGGACCGTCTGTGTCTATGATTTGTGGGTCCGATGGCATACTGGCGAAGCCCACAAATGATAATGGCAAAATTGCCAATGGCTCGGACGGGGACACGGGGGTTAGTCTAACACAGACGCGGAATCTTAGGCACATGCAGGGGCGATTAGCCGGACGCGTGTGGTCGCCCTCATGCGACGTGGACCCCATTAGCAAGCAAGCAAGCTTACGCGCTGGGCTATCTAGTTGACATGTAGTACAAGGAGGGCTGGCATGCACGCACGACGCTGGATTTGTTAAGTGCAGTGAGTACCTACTACAAAAACAAAGCTGAGCACGAGAGTGAAGCCACAGCCCATCCGATCCGTTCCATTGTCGTCGTCTTCCAATTTCCAAACGAGCTGAGCGCCCATAAGTTTCCTATTGATTTTGCGTCGCAACAGTACGTTGCACGATCGCGATGCGCCGTCGTCTTTGCGCATTTGGTTTTGCCCGTGTCCTACTCCTAGCTAAGTCCAACTAGTGTCACGGGACGGCTTCGGGATAATGATTGGTTAATTGTTCCCTATAACCAGCTCTATAGGTGGCCTTGCAGTTGTGTGTTTAAGCTGCAACTCGATCAGAGGAGTTGTTGTTGCAAGGGAAGGGATCATGCATGCATGCCCACTCACCTCTTTCTTCAACGCCGGCGCTGGAGCCGCCGCCGGCGCCGGGTTCTTGCCGGACATCAGCGCGGAGGGCGGCGGCGCTGCGACGACGCCCTGGTCCCTGGCCACGCACAGCTGCATGATCCGCTCGGCGGCCTCGGCGGGGTCCCGGCTCTCCTGCATCAGCCGCGCCACGTCGGCCTTGGGCAGGCGCATGCGCAGCCGCACCGCGCCGTCGGCGCCCACCTCCACGGACGACGGCGGCGACGGCGACGGCGACGCGGCGGCGAGGCGCGCGGCGGCGGGCGGCGGCAGGATGGACGACACGTCCGAGACGGTGCGCCGGGACAGCATCAGGCCCTCCAGGCGCTCGCGGGCGCCCACGCGCAGCGCGCCCGACCACGTCTTGCGCGGCGCGCGCGGGTCGTCGCCGTCCCCGGCGCCGCCGCGGGGGATCTGCACCAGGAAGTAGAGCTTCCCGGGCTTGAGCGGCGCGTCGCGGTCCAGCGGGCGCGCGCGCACGCCCAGCCGCCGCACCTCCTCCGACTCCAGGAGCTGGTGGCCCGGGTGGCCGCGCAGCGCCGCGCACGCCGCCGCGGGGGTCTTGTAGCGGAACGTGGCGCCGTCCACCGTCATCACCTTGGCCGCGCGCCGCCTGCCCGCCAGAGCGTTGCCCATGGCGCGGTGGCGTGGCCGCACGCCGCGCGCCCGCAGGCCTTCGGGTGTTGCTTTGCTAGCGACGAGGAGATGCTAGCTGCTGGGGAGGTGGGGTTAATAACGTACGTAGTATAGTACGTGGGGGTTTGGAGGACTAGCTGAGAGAGAGGGAAAGGAAAGAGAGGCGAGCAGGTCAGTTATAAAAGCTTGTCCGCTGCGCTTGGGCCTTGGGGGGCCTCTCCATCGAGTTTGGTGCCAACAAATCTCCATCGTCCTGTCTCTTCCGATGGGCGATGCGGCACAGAAAACGGATGCCCGTGTTTTCTTAACCTCTGCTGATAAATCCGAGCCGTCGGATCTCGATCCAACGATCGACGCAAGTTTCCACACAAATACCGGTTCTCCCGCGCGCCGCGCGTATCTTGGTGCGTGTAAGCCCCTCTCTGGTCAGTCTTGGTTACCTACAACTGCAATGCAACTGCTGGTCCGACCGTTTCTTACTTCCTCCAGGTTTCGAGCAAGATAAGTAGGTTTTCCTTGACCAGTTAATTAACTACGCAAACTAAGATTGATCAAGGCAGATTATTCTAGCTACTAGGCCGTGTCTTCATTTGGTCCAGGTCTCCGTGTGTCGTTGCATTGCATTGCACGCACACCGATGTTTCCTCTGAAAACTTCATTTTATCAGTTTGGTCGCTCGCAAATTTAGCCCCTAAATTTAGCTAGCTTAGCTGACCTCTCGCCTGTTCTGTACGTATATATGCAGCACCTAGCTACCATGCACACAGAATTATACGCGCGGTGGTCGGTTGGTCGGTGCGTATGTTAGGTACGTACTAGACTCTAGAGGTATGAAGAGGATTATGCCCTAGTGTGTACACACACGCATATATGAAACGGCCAGGTTTTTTTTTCTTGCCGCTGTTATTAACTTCCCTTTTTTTCTCATTTGCCTTTCGTGCTTTTTCAGTGCTGGGCCGGTCCCCCGATTTCACCCTTTTTCTTTTCTTTTTTCTTTCTCAGGAACAAGTGACGGCCTTCTTCCAGAAACGATGATGGGAAAACGAGAGAAGATCGAGATCGGGACTGGGCAACTAACCGACCACTACAACGCCCGTATCGCCAACGTCGTAGTACCATGTATCATCGTCCTTTATTGCAATCATCATCAGTCATGATGGAACACGCGCACGGTGTTGTGTGTGCGCGCGCGAATCGCGATATCAACATAATTAGGGCTGATTTGTAGGAGAGAAATCTCCTTACAATTCAATTTTAAATAACAAGGGGATTCCTTCTTATGGATTCCCTCGGAATCCCTTACCACCAAATCAGGCCTTAAGCAGATCTAAAACCATACACACCGGAATAATATATACTAATATAGCAGTACTCACTCTGTTCATAAATATATGATACCGTTGATTTTTTTTAACTTTAACAACTCGTCTCATATTCAAAACAATGAATTATCATTTATTTTTTTATTTGTTTTATCGATTAAGGTAGTTTATGCTTGATTTAAAATTTTATATTTTTAAATAAATATTTTGATTAAGACAAGTGAATCAAAGTTTTCAAAAATAAAAAAAATCAACGGTGTCATATATTTATGTATATAGTTTGTGGGTGGTTGCATATGGATGGATGGTCAAAGAAAAGCTAGCTGTGGTATAAACTAATTAAGCCGAGCTAGGCCGGAAAGCCGGATTTGTAGCATGCATGCATGCATGCCGGCGCGCGCATGATTTCAGGGGATCTTGCCGGTGCAGGCGCGCGCACACACGCTGAACGCAACGTGCGTTTGAAGTAACTGTGTAAACTAAACAGCTAGCGACGCCCAAATGGCGGACGAACGGTGGTGCGCTGACTGCCGTAGCAGTATAGCAGGCTAGCAGCATATCAGGCCCCTGGCGTTCTTTTTTAGTCGTCGGTGCCTCGGTGCTCGGTGGTGGTGTAGTGAATTGACGCGCGAGCGACAAGTATTCGACAATCCCTCAGTTTCATTTTAGTTGTCGCTGGATAGTACAAAATTAAACTATCCAGCGACAACTAAAAAGAAACGAAGGAAGTACTATGTAGCTAATAATCTATGTATCATACTATCATCATCGATCTTGCGGTAGCTATAGCTAGACAGTCACCGGCTCTGTCCCGTTCCGTAGCATGAAAATAGTTAGTCTCCAAATTAAGCTGATTAATAATTGAGAGGTACTAGTGTTTATTAGCTGGGCGTGCTCGTTGCTAATTAGCTTGCTGACAAGCAAGCAGCCCCACGAGTCACGGGAGCGCGCGCCAGCCCGTGATGCCCGTAGGTACGTACGTCCATGCAGCATGTGCCACGTCGGCGGGCGACGACATCTCTCTGATCCATCTCTGCTTCCCTGTCTGTCCGTTCATCGCTAGCAGCTGCTTTGTACAATAGAGTATTGCTAGCTACACCTGCGAGTTTACAAGCGATATCTGACTAAGGGATCGTGGAACAAGTAGAAAAAAGAAGCAGGTTTATTTTCTCAGGGCGCCGACCGTACGTGGTTCAGAGAATGGTGGGCATGCTGGGCGGCTTAGCTGCTGTTTCTATAGTTTATTCTCTTTTTTTTTTTACGTTTGCTTTCGTTTTGGCTTAAAAACTGCTGCTAGTGCTACCCTATAGACTATACTACCCCCGAGCATTTTTGCGGGCAGACAGCATTTACCGGGCAATATATATAAGACTACGTTCAATGGTCCCCGCCAACCTTCCCCTCCCTTGCCGTGGCGAATACAGTTCCACGTGAGCGTGTTCACCGGTCACCTCTACAATTGCTACAGTACTAGCGGTGAGCATACTACAGCGCCAGAAAAATGGTAGCGTTGTGCTGCCCCCTTGCCTTGATTTCGGTGCATATATGTATTTGATAGTTGAGAAAAAATGGTAATAGATGATGAATAGATAGGGGAAATAATATTTTATGGATGTGGTGGGGTATAGAGGTTTGATATAGGGGGAACCGCTGTAGATCGTAGAGATATAGGGGGAAAGAGAACGCTAACGCGTCACGTGAGTGGGATATAGGGGGAAAGAGAACGCTAACGTGGCACGTGAGTGGGATATAAGGGGAAAAATTTAGAGGTAACTGCTGAACATAATCTAAGGCACTGCCAGCTTAAAGTTAGCTGCTAGTTAATACTATGTATAGCTAATTGCTATACCTAACTCGCAACTAACAACTAGTTTATTAGCTGACTCAAATCTAGCTAACAGTTTGTCAGTATATTAACTATTAGCTCTAGATGTTATAAACATGGTCTAAATATGTAATAGTAACGGCCGGTGCCGTGTCCTGAACTCGTGAACTTTTTGCGCACGTAATTTGCCCAGCGTCTCTCTCTTTATTTTTTTTATCCTTCATGCATTCACGCTTTTGAAACCGGACCGGTTTTTTTCTTACGGGTCAGTGTTTGTATCCCTCATTTTAGAGGAATTGAAATTCACTCAATAAAAATAACTTATTTAGTTTGGAATTTGATATTCCACCACTTTCCAATGTACAGATTGTTGGGCACCAAATTAAGGTGCGGACAGTCCGGCCCTGAGGCCGGACGGTCCGCGGTCCGGACGGTCCGCGCACGCGCAGAACAAATTAGGGTTCCGAGTTTTTCGCTGTGTTTGTTGGCGAAAATCGCGGGATTTGCTCGGAGTTTTGTTGGTAACGGGTCCAGCTCCTCTCCTCTATAAAAGCAGAGGATTACAGCCGATTAATCATAATCAATCGAATCAACAACACTTCTATTTCGCATTTTATCCTAGGAGTAGTTCTAGTCTAGTTTAGGTTTAGCCTCTCGATCTCCAAATTCTCGCTTCTCTTCGACTCTACGCCAATTAGAATAGTCTAGATCGGCCTGTCGAGCCTAGACATCACCTAGGATCTCTCCTCCCCGACGGAGTCCCTCCCGGGAGCGAGATCCAGGCCGCCGCCGGCGACTTCCGCCGCCTCTGCGTACGCGCGGACCGTCCGGCCCCAGGCCACGGACCATCCGCGCCTGACCAGAGAGCACCGCCACGGTTCTTGTTGAGTGTTTGGCGCTCCAAAAAGGCGTCAACACACTTTTTTGGCGACTCCGCTGGGGATGACATATTTAGACCTATCAAATCGGCCCTCAATGGCCGGTTCGAGGGATAGTTCTGAAGTCTCTCCAAGCAACATCATAGAGTCGACTTGGGAAACCTTGTCGGCTGACGAACAGCTCCAGTTCGAGGAGCATAAGGAGCAGATGATCCAGGAGGCAAAAGCAAGGTTCTTGCCCAACTTCAAAGTGGACAGGAACAACAAAGTCGTTCGACATCGGGCGACGGATCCGGCTTCACTGCGACCCACGCCAGATATCCCCAATGTAAGTAATACAAACGAACTATAATCTCTTAAGAATTATGTAGATGAACAGCGTGAGCAAATGCAAAATATTATAGGGGGTATGCAAAACGACTATAGGAGATTAGCGCGTGCATTTGACAAATCTAGCATTGCAAATTTTCCATCACACGAGGTAGAATTAGGGGATAACACGCGTAATACATCGGCTATAGGTTGTCACGACCAGTCACAACCCCTTTACGGGATGCCGATGGACACGTACCCTGAGCAACCGCAAATCGGCAGTAAATCAGCCGATCTGCACATGTCCGGACCGTCCGACCGTGAGCGTGGACCGTCCGGAACAGCCACGACCGGGCCCATTTTTAATGAGTTACGTAGACATGCACCCGAGCCACCACATACGTCACAGAACCCAAACTACCCAGTTGGACGGTCCGCATACAACGACGGACAGTCCGTGTATAACCACGGACGGTCCGGGTACATATCCGGATAGTCCGCGCATGAGTCTTTTGAGGAGGATTATTACCTGAATCCTCACCCGTCCCAGCAACACTTCCCATCACACTATGCAATGCACCAGCCCATTAATTCAAGATCCAGAGCCCAGGAAAGCTTTCCGGCCCCGCCTAGAAGGACGGAAAGAAACGATCAAACCTATGAGCCATATAGGGCAAATGGAAATGCACCACATAGCTCAAACCAATGGGGGGAAAGACAACATACTAACACCCAACCAACCCCACCTATGTTTGACTAGAGAGCCGGTGGTCTTGCACCGGCTGCCATTGATATAGTGAGGCAAGAAATAGCCAGGGCGTTCCGAGATAAGCTCGGAGTAAGCATGGTCCCTGGGGGGCAATCATATCGGAAACCTTATGACAGCCGATTTGATCACCACTCGTACCCACAGGGAACTAGGATACCCAAATTCACAAATTTTTCGGGTGATCAAGGAAAAAACACGCGCGAACATATAGGCCAGTTCTTAGCACAATTGGGAGAATTGGCCGACACAGAGGCATTTCGCGTACGTTTATTTTCATTATCTCTAACAGGAACCGCGTTTGCATGGTATGCCACTTTACCTCCTAATTCCATTTCATCATGGGGGGATCTAGAACAAAAATTTCATGATCATTTTTTCTCCGGTGACTATGAGTTGGATTTGGTAGATTTAGTGTCATTGCGACAGGCAAAAGATGAATCGGTTAATGATTACATCTGGAGATTCCGAGATACAAGAAACCGATGCTTCCAAATTCATTTAGCAGAAAAACAGCTAGCAGGATTAGCCTTTAATGGTCTACGATATTATTCAAAAGAAAGATTAGAAGGCATCCAATTTTTTACACTAGCACGGTTACACCAGAGAGCTTTGGCTTGTGAAAGCCGGAGCAAAGAAACTGCTAAAACAATTCGTCACAACGTACATATAGTAGAATGCGACCAAAGTAGCTCAGATGACGAATCAGCATAAGTGTATGCTGCTGAAATGGTTTGGCCAAAGCAGGCCAAATCTTCGGCTTGTTCCTCCTTACAGCCGGTTCAAAAGAAACGGCAAGAGGAGGTGTTTACATTTAATGTTGGTAAGTGTGATAAAATATTTGACGAATTACTCAAAAATGGCAATATTAAAATAAATCACACTGTTCCATCCGCCGACGAGCTAAAACGTCGTGCGTACTGCAAGTGACATAACTCATTTTCTCATGCCACTAATGATTGTAATGTGTTTCAGCGACAGATTCAATCGGCCATTAACGAAGGACGATTGAAATTTCAGGAAATGCAGGTGGATACAGAGCCCTTTCCGATGAACATGATCGACTTCGAGGGCAAGAAAGTCCTGGTTCGGCCAAACACAACCAATAAAGGCAAAGGCAAAGAAACAATCATCGACGATGCTAAAAAGGCCAATGGGGATTGTAAAGTTTCTTGCAGGAAAGTGGTGGCCGAGAAGACTCCCGATGGAGGGGAGACTCTGAATGTGACCATCATAGCCTCTAGCACTGGGGGGCAAGCGCAGACAGGGAGACAGTTGCGGGAACCCGTGCTGCGCATCGCGGACAGCCCGCCATCCAAACGCGGACGGTCCGACGCTTCTCCGGACGGTCCGAAGAACTCCAGCGGACGGTCCGACCGTGCTCAGGACTCGCAGCGGCCACGTACCTTCAAACCACGACGACCAGAGATAGGTACGTGGAAAACAAATACATTTAAAGCAGCTGGTCGGCTGGTCAAGCCTGGCCCGACTTTCGATCAATTGTTGTCTAAATACGTGAAAAAGAAGGCCGGTCCCAGTGACCGGCCAGCAAAGCGACCCCGCTCACCCATTCACGAGCAACGTCAGGTCAGGCCGATTGGACCACCCCACCAATCGGAAGAAATGAAAGGTCATACTGTACAATTGAGACCTAACATACCGACATGTACACCTCCACCCCCTTATCCGTCTATGCCATATCCATACACATACTTACCTCCACCATATGTCCCAAATCAAATGTGGGGCATGCCACCATATCCATTTGGGATGCCACAGTACCCCGCCTAGGGGGGCACCCCAAACATCTGTTTTTGACAGGTTGGCGCCGCCAGTACAAGACCGATTGAGCGATGTTGAATCCGGTCACCAGGCATAGGCCCAACAAGATTGCCGGACTACTCGGCCTCCAAGGCCGACCAATCCGGCAGGGGGCATATGCCTGTAGCAACTCAAAGAACAACGAAAAAGGACATCATCAAAATAGGCACTGCAGATGTTGTCATACAGGAAGACAATAAAGGCCGATGATTTTTGGCGAATCGGCCAACACAACCAAAAAGGATACGGCTACCATCAAAGCAGCTGATCCAAAATACTCCATGCCTCGATGGTGCCCAGCGGAATTGACACGGTCCCAAAAGCGGAAATTACAGCGCCTAAGAGCAAAGGAGAGCCAGGAGAAGGAGGCGAAAAAGATATTCAATGACACACATCCACAGTACCCACCACCACAAAAGAAATGGAGACCAAAGGCCGTTGAGGAAAAACAAATGGCCACACTTGTGCAGCACCCTGCAGGTATGGCAGATAGCTCGACCAGCAAGGCTGGACAATCTGCACCAGGCGCGGCCCGTCCGGCCCTTGTGCGCGGACCGTCCGCCGTTCGCCAGGAAGCCTCCGACGACACGCCGACATCAATGGAAGAGGATGACCTGCTGGGAGAAGACCTGGTCGACTACGAGGCTTCTCCAGAACACCCAGGTATGGATGTAAATGTTATTATATTTTCCGTCGATTGTACTATTATCGGCGACGATGAACCTGTTGTTGCCCAGTTTGATTTTGGTCCTAAAGAAGCTGCCTTTACTAAACCAAAGGAATCGATAAATCATTTAAAGCCGCTCTTCGTGCGCGGTCACATTGATGGGATACCGATTGCTAAGATGTTGGTAGATGGAGGGGCGGCTGTAAATTTAATGCCTTATTCATTGTACAGAAAATTAGGTAAACAAGATGACAAACTTGTCAAGACCAACATGACCCTCAGCGGTGTTGGAACTGATAGTTCGATCAAAGCCAGGGGAGTCACGTCCATTGAATTAACCATCGGGACTAAGACCCTTGCTGTTGCATTCTTCGTCGCTGATGTAGAAGGAAATTACAGTTTAATCCTAGGCAGAGATTGGATTCACGCCAATCAATGTATACCTTCTACATTACATCAAATGTTAATACAATGAGTAGGCGATGACATAGAACAAGTACATGCTGATGTATCGACCTGCATCGCTGTGGCCGATGCCCCTGTACTCTGGACTTATGAGACTGCTACATGTCTCACAGGAGTAGATTTTTCTGTTATCAATTATAAGTATAGATAAGAAAGGTTTCATTCCTGTAATGCTAGAGCCGATGGAGAATCGGCTAAATCCTAAATAAAGTTTAAATGATGAATACACACAAAGTTCGCGAGTCTTTGATCACGAGCAGTTCGGCTTCCAAGGCCGGATGGTCTGGTCTTTCACAAAAAGGTTCGGACTTTAAGACCGAACATCTATCACAGCAAAAAGACAGTATTACGGATGATCCGGTCCCCAAGACCGGAAAGTTCGCCGTCACACAAAGATCATCTAATTCCTTTGTGGGGAACATGATAGAGGAATTCAGAGATCTTGATAAACTAGGACAGGGGTTTACATCGGCCGATCCTTTGGAGAAGATTGACATAGGAGATGGTAAAACTCCAAGGCCGACTTTTGTAAACAAAACCCTGGAGACCGATCCTAGAGATGAGATGATCGGTCTATTGAAGGAATATTCAGATTGCTTTGCTTGGAATTACACTGAGATGCCTGGATTAAGCCGAGAGATCGTAGAGCATCGGCTGCCTATTAAATCTGGTTTCAGACCTTTCAAGCAGAGAGCTAGAACATTTCGTCCAGATCTTCTCCCACGCATCAAGGACGAAATCCACCGGCTGCTAGAAGCTGATTTTATCAGACCTTGCAGATACACAGAGTGGGTCTCCAATATTGTGCCGGTGGAGAAGAATGACTCAGGTAAGCTTAGAGTATGCATTGATTTTCACAATTTAAATAGAGCAACTCCTAAAGATGAATATCCCATGCCCATAGCCGACACATTAATCAATAATGCATCAGGAAATAGAATTATTAGCTTCCTTGATGGTAATGCCGGATATAATCAGATTTTTATGGCCGAAGAAGATGCGTCTAAAACGGCCTTTATATGTCCAGGCTTCATTGGTTTATTTGAGTGGGTTGTCATGACATTTGGTCTGAAAAATGCTGTTGCTACTTATCAGAGGGCTATGAATTTGATCTTCCATGAATTGTTAGGAAACACTGTGGAAGTTTACATTGATGATATTGTAGTCAAATCGGCTGAGTTTAGTTCTCATATAGTTGATTTGCGCAAAGCCTTTGATAAAATGCGTCGATATGGTTTGAAAATGAATCCACGTAAATGTGCTTTTGGAGTGTCGGCTGGTAAGTTTTTAGGATTTGTCATCCATGAACATGGTATAGAGACAGACCCTGACCGAATCAAGTCTATTCGGAATGTGGGACCTCCGACCTGTAAGGTCGAGGTACAGAAGTTTCTCGGCAAGGTAAATTATTTACGAAGGTTTATTTCTAACCTAGCCGGGAAGATTGATGCGTTCACCCCTATTCTTCGGCTTAAGAATGATGCCGAATTCGCTTGGGGGGCAGAACAGCAAGAAGCATTTGATCTCATCAAAAATTACTTATCTTCGGCTCCCGTATTAAAAGCACCACGAGCAGGAGTACCATTCCGATTATACATTGCAGCTGAAGATAAGGTCATTGGGGCTGTTCTGACACAAGAAACGGAGGGGAAGGAGCATGTGGTGACATATCTAAGCCGAGGGTTGGTGGATGCTGAAACAAGGTACACTTTTATTGAGAAGTTATGCTTATGCTTGTTTTATGCATGCACCAAATGTAGATGTTATTTACTGTCTAGTCATTGCACTGTTTCTGGTCAAGCCGATGTGATCAAATACATGTTGTATAACCCAATTATGAGTGGTAGAACTGGTAAGTGGGCTTATGCACTCATAGAATATGACTTGGCCTATGAACCATTGAAATCTATGAAAGGCCAAGTCGTAGCTGATTTCATTGTAGAACATCGGATTAATGACATTCATAAACTAGACATGTCATACCTTACTATTACTCCTTGGACTTTATATTTTGATGGATCGGTTTGCAATGAAGGGCAAGGAATTGGCATCGTACTTGTTTCACCAAGTAATGTCTCCTTCGACTTCTCTAGCCGATTGAAAACTTATTGCACTAATAATCAAGCCAAATATGAGGCCCTCCTATTCGGCTTAGAACTTTTAAATGGTAAGGGAGTAAAACATGTAAAGGTATTTGATGATTCTCAGCTGGTTGTCCAACAAGTGTTAGAAGAATATCAATGTTTTGATGGTACTCTAAATAGTTACCTTGAAAATGTTGGGGTATAATTCATTCTTTTGACGAATTCAGTATTCGGCATATCTCTAGAGTTGAGAATCATAGAGCTAACAATTTGGCACAAGACGCATAAGGTTATCGGATAAAGCGAGGGAGATTTCACAACACTGAAAATCTGATAATCGGTGCAGGGCCAATTCCCCAGGTCGCGGACCGTCCGCGTCGAGACGCCGGACCGTCCGGGGTTACCAGAAATGTTCTCTTAATTGATTCGGCTGATAATGAAGCCGATGCAAGTGATTGGAGGACACCTATACTTAATTATTTACGAAATCCTAATATCAGGACAGATAAGAACATTTGGCGAACAACTTTCAAGTATGTCTTGATGAGTGATGAACTCTACCGCCGAACAGTCAACGACGTTCTGCTTAAGTGCTTGGGCCCAGATGATGCTATATTGGCCATGGCCGAAGTACATGAAGGAATTTGTGGTACCCACCAATCGGCTCCAAAGATGAAGTGGCTGTTGCGAAGGTCTGGTTTTTATTGGCCTAACATGACAGCTGATTGTTTCAAGTACTACAAGGGTTGCCAAGTGTGTCAAAAATTCGGCGACCTACAATTGGTCCCTGCAGCCGAATTACATCCTATCATCAAACCTTGGCCATTCAGAGGATGTTGATTAGACTTTATTGGAGAAATTCATCCTTCGTCATCAAAGGGGCATCAGTTCGTGTTAGTTGCCACTGACTATTTCACTAAATGGACTGAAGCCGTCGCTCTGAAGAACATGACACACAAGGAGGTAATTGAGTTCATAACTGAGCATATTATTCATAGATTCGGCATTCCCCAGACCTTGACTACAGATCAAGGGACTTCTTTTATGTCAAAGGAGGTACATGAATTTGCTGAATTATATAGAATTAAGTTGCTTAATTCATCTCCATATTATGCTCAGGCCAATGGACAAGCCGAGTCTAGTAATAGGACATTGATTAACTTGATAAAAAAGAAGATATCTGATAATCCTAAGTATTGGCATAAGATTTTGTCCGAAGCTTTATGGGCTCACAGAATATCTAAACATAGTGCTACTAAAGTGTCTCCTTTTGAGCTTGTATATGGGCAGGAAGCAGTGTTGCCTGTGGAAATAAGCTTGAATGTTGTCAGGTTCGCCAGACAAAATGATCTAACCGTCATGGATTATTATAATTCAATGATGGATAATATTGATGAGGTGACCGACAAGAGGGTGATAGCTTTGGGAGCAATAGAAAAGGACAAGATCAAAGTAGCCAGGGCCTACAACAAGAAGGTCAAAGCAAAGTCATTTCAAGTAGGGGACCTAGTGTGGAAGACCATCCTGCCTCTAAGGAGTAAAGACCGAAAGTTTGGGAAATGGTCGCCAAGCTGGGAGGGTCCATATAGAGTAAAACAGGTAATGTCTGGTAACGCCTATTTATTGCAAACATTACAAGGCAAAGATTTACCCAAAGCCTTGAATGGGCGTTTCCTTAAGCAGTACCATCCTAGTATGTGGCAAGATGCCTAAGAGAACCGATGTAATCACATCGAGTTATTTGCTTTTGGTTTGCTCAGCTCCACCAAAAGGCAGGGGGGCATATGTTGGGCACCAAATTGAGGTGCGGACAGTCTGGCCCTGAGGCCGGACGGTCCGCGCACGCGCAGAACAGATTAGGGTTTCGAGTTTTTCGCTGTGTTTGTTGGCGAAAATCGCGGGATTTGCTCGGAGTTTTGTTGGTAACGGGTCCAGCCCCTCTCCTCTATAAAAGCAGAGGATTACGACCGATTAATCATAATCAATCGAATCAACAACACTTCTATTCCGCATTTTATCCTAGGAGTAGTTCTAGTCTAGTTTAGGTTTAGCCTCTCGATCTCCAAATTCTCGCTTCTCTTCGACTCTGCGCCGATTAGAAGAGTCTAGGTCGGCCTGCCGAGCCTAGACATCACCTAGGATCTCTCCTCCCCGACGGGGTCCCTCCCGGGAGCGAGATCCAGGCCACCGCCAGCGACTTCCGTCGCCTCTGCGTACGCGCGGACCGTCCGGCCCCCAGGGCGCGGACCGTCCGGCCGTCAGGCAGAGGACCCTAGCCCTTGCGCCAGGTCGCGGACCGTCCGGCCCCAGGCCGCAGACCGTCCGCGCCTGACCAGAGAGCACCGCCACGGTTCTTGTTGAGTGTTTGGCGCTCCGAAAAGGCGTCAACACAGATATAGGTCTATCTCAAATTCATGGAGTGGAGGACGGGAAAATGATTTTATGCATTAGTAGAATTTGTTTATACTTAGTAACTTACATGACACTCTTCGTCTCACTCCTCTACAATAAAAATGTAGCACATAAATATCTCTGACATCTTGCTAATAATGATATACAAAATATTTTACATAAAACCGAATTAGCTTAATTGATATATATCTAAATTACTATTACTAGAATGAAATTCAATTCCAATGATCAAACGGGGTGTTAGGTTATACCAACTGTACCGCGTGGTTTTTACAACCGATCTATATACGTACATAGAAGCATGAAAGTGTCAACGGAGTGGGGTCTGGTCATGATATATATAGTTGTTTGCAACAGACTCAAGGTCGGTATATATTCAATTATTCATATGTAGTACGTTATATGTGCGGTAGAATTGACGGTCGATCAGGAGGTACATGCATGCACAGTGTTCTGCGCATGATTGCATGCAAAAGCTCTCTCTCTCTCGCTCTCTCTTCAAGCGTAAGCAAAGCAAAACAGCATGCCATGCACGTACTACGGTCAACTCAACTGAACGGACTTTTAATATACAAGGACATATGCAGTATATATTAATTGCTGCCTTACGACGAGCACAAAAAAAAGCAGCTTAATTTGTGGGAATTCGATCAGATCGTCTGCAGCTAGCTAGCTTGCTTCTCAAGTCGATCTATGATCTGAGCTGGCGTTCAGCTAGGCTCTCGTATATATATATATATATACCTATAGATGTATAGTGGTAAACAATGTGGTTTTATTTTATATATATATATATATATAATGTAATAATAATAATAATAATAATAAACCGTCTCCAAACTGAAGTCAACCAGAAAAAAAAACCACCATGTTTTCCGTTGTACTTGGCAGCGGCTCAACTCAGACGCACGCACGGCATGCACAGCATGTATTCATCCCAAAACATGCTGCTTCGTTCAATGGTTGTTGGTCTTCACTCTTCAGAAGTGTGTGAGAAGAAGGGAAAAAAAAACGACGTATATGCTCTCTATCCAGAGGCACGCCGTTGAGGCAAGCAACTGTTCCAAGGCCATGCTGACCGTGCGGGGCGGCATCTCGGTGACGATCGACCAGCCTAAAGAATCTCCACGCTAGGAGGAGTTCTAAGCTAAGCTCTAGCTAGGGGGCAGGTACGTGGTGTAGCTAGCTAGGGCAGTTGAAGCTGGCAATCGCGATCACTCGACCCTTTTTTTTTGGGGGGCAGGGGCGGGATTTGTAAATGCGCGGCTTGACGACGAATGGGATCGCCGCACAACCTAACGAGCGAGAGAGCCGGTACGCTTTCATGACTTCAACCCAGATTTCGCGTAATCGCTCGCGGTAACTAGTCATCAGTCCTCACATATGCTAATAATAGTCGCCGCCGACAGTGTCGCGTGTTTTCTGGAGACTTGGCAACCAGCAGTAAGCTAGTACTAGTCTACTACCCTCGGCCTAACCCTGAACACCACCCCGGCCGGTAGTTTTGGTCTCCTCTCAGACATCCTGGTTTGCTGGAGAAATTAACAATTGCTGCTAGCTAGCTACTATAAGAGCAAGTTTAATAACATAGACATACGAGCTATAAGGATCTTTATAGCCTGTTATTTAGCACATCCATATACTCCCTCCGGTTTCCTATTAGTTGTCGTTTAGGACAACGACACGGTCTCCAAAATATAACTTTGACCAATGTTTTTTGTTAAAATACAAATGAACTCTTAATACATTTATACTTTTATAAAAGTACTTTTTATGATAAATTGGCGCATATAAATATTAGGTTCCAAAACTAAATAACAAAATAGTTATTTGTAGTCAAAATTTTATAAATTTGACTCGAACCTTATCCAAAACGACAACTAATAGGAAACCGGAGGGAGTAGTAGTTAGTTCTTCACTATTAATGTAGCGGAAAGCTTCTTAGTTCTTGTGTCTAAATCGACAGTAACTGTAAGTCTCTACATCCTGCTTCTCGTCTCTATCATTTTCTCTCTCCTCCACCTCGACATTTAGTCAGCTTATAGCTTCTTATTATAATTGCTCTAGCTGCCTAACCGGTGGAGGACGAGAGGAGAGAGAACTGTAGTGGTAGTAGCTGAAGATGACTAGGATGGTTCTTAGCCTTTTTCTTAATCGTTCTCAACTCTCTGAAGAGCTAGAGTGCGTCATCAGAGTAGTAAGTAGTATCAGACAGGGTCGTAAGCTAATGCAGATCGAGCCAACAAACTTTGCATGACTACTCCGTTGATCTTATCAGCACATTAGATAGAAAATACTAGAAACCGAAGAAGGAGGCTGCCGCGCAAACCAACCACTTTTGACTGGATATGGTAGGTGATGCATGTTTGATCCCCTTACATATTCTTCTTCTTCTTCTCCTCGTGATCACTTAACTTAATTCTGTCTTTTGGTGGGTACCCGCACGTAGTACGTGACAAGCAGATTAATAGGCACACGCACTCGAATGGCTGCTGCCTGCTGCCCCGTTAATCTGCGGATCTTTGTCAGAGCCAAGCAATGGCTGTCGGTTTGCTTTGCTTTGCTTTACTTTTTTTTTTCTTTCCAAAAGAGCCAGAGAAAAAGAGAGAGAGAGGTCGGTTTCTTTTGTTAGATGCAAGAAAAGGAAAAGGGAGAGGGGGATTTTCATGGCTCATCATTGGTGTGTGATATTACATATAGAGAGGCAGCCTTGTCAACGGGGGATGACGCCGCATTTCTGCTCCCTTTTCCTGCATTTCCATGTCACAGTATCTTACTAGTAGCTAGTTTCCCTCCGAAAAAAAGAGTTTTCTTTGTAGTAGTAGTAGTAGTGGGTTGGCCAGGATGAATCCACCGAGCATGGCACGGCGGCATGCCAACCACTCCTGCACGACTTGGCGCGGACGAGAACAACGCACACCAACCAACTGCCAAGCTTATATATATCATCTGAAAATGGCGATGGGTGTCAGGGCCGTCAAGGAGAAGACGAGAAACAGCAGTAGCCAGTAGTACTGTTGCGCGTCCAAGAATGGAGAAGACGACGAGTGTGTGTTGTGTTGGCGGTTAACGTGAAGGGAGAAGCAGCAGGAGTAGCTGTTAATGGTCTCGAACGATGATATACAAGGCACTGTGATTTGTAATGAACGAGAGCTCAAACTCTGAACCCTCCCTCCCTCCCTGAGAAATGCCTTCTTCTCGTCCCCATTTCTGGCTTCTTTCCTGCAACTTCCATTTCTAGAGTTATCCGTCCAATCCCCCATTTAGAAAAAAAAATACATTATTAGAAAAGAAAATGTTATGGATGATATATAAAATAAGGATAGGACACTGATCCGAGGTGTAATATAATTGGGTCACTTCAAGACATGTCCTGTATTTTTTTATTACAAAAATTATAAAATAGAGCATTGTTGGAGTTATTTTACAAGTTGATCCATGTTTTTTAAAATAGAGTGATGATTTAAGGCACTGTTCAAGATGCTATTATTATTCTCTAGTAATTTTAGCATAGTCATACGAGCAAGATCCACAATTACAGTATCATCAATATAGACATCCACGATGTTTTCTACTGACTCATGAAAGAATAAATTCATAAATCTATCAGGATTCCCTAGAAACTCAAATCATCCACATCAAAACTCCAAACAGAGTCCATTTTGTGGACATCATAATATTACGACATTTCATACATAACATATGTCAGTTAAAAGTGTGGAAGTATTATAATAACTTAATTTACAACTAGATGTTTGAACTTACAATATAAAAGTATTTATTACAAACCATAGGTAGTCATGTATGATAGAGTTATCACCGGATTTCAGCTAGGCTTGAGACAGGCTGCAATGCAGGATGGGCCGCGAAGAGCGCCCGAAGGAACAGAAGGGCGTGTCCCCACACGTGATCATCCTGATATAAGCATCCACAATTTGTGTGATGATAAGTTAGCTTAAGAGTAGGAAGATAGAGCTCGTCTATTACACTAGGGTTAGAGAGTCCCTGGATAAAGCATGGACATATAAAAACAATTTTAGACATATCTTGTGACCATAAAGATTTTTTATTATATCTGGTATTACCATCAAGAAAGCTAATAACTCTATTTCCTAATATATTGTTAATCAATATGTCGGCTATAGACATAGGATATTTATCTTTAACGTTGCTCTATTTAGATTACAAAAGTAAACTGAGCTTACTAGAACCTTTCTTCTCCACCAGCACAATGTTATAAACCCATTCCGCATATCTGCATGGCCTAATAAAGTTAGTCTCTAAGATTCGATGGATTTCGTCCTTAATCCTAAGGATCAAGTCTAGACGAAATGGTCTTGATCTTGGCTTAAATGGCCTGAAATTTGGCTTAATAGGTAGCCGATGCTCTACTAGCTCTCGGCTTAAACCTGACATCTCCGTATAACTCCAAACAAAGCAATCAGAGTATTCTTTTAGTAATCCGATCATTTTATCCGTAGGATCGAATTTCTAGTCTTGTTTACATAAGTCGGCCTTGGAGTGCTACCATCTCCTATGTAAACTTCCTACAGAGGATCGACCGATGTAAACCCATGTCCTAATTTGGCCAAATCCCTAAACTCCTTTATTGTGTTTTTCTTAGAGGAGACTGCCGCCCTCTGCGGTGCTGCGGACCATCCAGTCATGGGGTCCAGACCGTCCGCGAGAGGAGCTGCACACTGCAACCCTCCCTGCTAGGATCCATATCATCTGGCCTTAGAGGTCGGGCCGTCCGCGAGAGGGGCTGCGAACTGCAGACCTCTCTGCTGGATTCTGGACTATCCGACCTCAGGGCTCGGGCCATCCGTGACCTGACACATCTTGTTTGGTGTATGCACCATTGAGCACTTATGATTTAGCCGGCTTTCTGTCGGTTCTAACATTACAGGCGTGAAACCTTCCCTGCATACACTTATAAATTGGTAATATAAAAAATATAGCCCTGTCAAACATTTTGCAGTCTCATAAGTCCAAGTATAGGGCCGTCGGCCATAGCAATGCAAGTAGATGAATCTGCATACACTATTTCTACTTCATCGCCTACCCATTGTATTAAAATTTGATGTAAAGTACAAGATACACATTGATTGACATGTATCCAATCTCTACCTAAGATAGCACTATAATTTCAGAAAGCAGCGAGGGTCTTTGTCTCGATGGTCAACTCAAAGGACATGACACCCTTAACTTCGATTAGACTGTCGCTCCCCACACCGTTGAGCATCATATTAGTAATGATCAATTCACTGTCTTGTTTATCTAGCTTTCGATACAATGGATATGGCATTAAGTTGATAGTTGCTCCACCATCGATTATCATCTTGGAGATCGACGTCCCATCAAGATGGACGTGCACGTAATGCGACTTTAAATGATTGACTGATTCCTTTGGTTTGGTGAAGACAATGTCCTTAGGACCAAAATCAAACTGAGCAACCACTGGTTCATCATCACTGATAATAGTATAATCGATTGAGAATGTAATTACATTAACTTCCATACATGTGCACTCTGGCGAGGTTTCATAATCCACTATGTCTTCTCCCAATAGATCGTCGTTATCGCCATCTTGGCCCATAGCAACAGGAGAGTCCTCAGGAGCTTCATGGTGGGGCACAGACAGTCTAGGTGATGGGCACGTATTGTACGCCTTAGAGTCGGACGGTCCGATTGCTGGGGTCGGATGGTCCACTGTACCTACAAGAACCTGCACAGTTTGTGTTGTATTTTGATTTTTAATGGCCACTTGTTCTTTTGCGTTATTTTCAGTGGCCTTCGGTCTCCATTTTTTTGTGATGTCGGGAACAATGGATGTGTATCATTAAATATCTTTTCTGCCACCTTTTCCCTGTTTTCTCTTGCTCTCAAGCGCTACAGTTTGCATTTTTGAAAGTGTGTTAGTCCCGATGGACACCATCGAGGTATGGAGTACTTTGGATTGGATCATACATTTTGCTCGTAGCTCCTTTGTCCTTTTCCTCGTTTGTTTTGGACGACTCACCAAAGGTTATAGGCCCCTCATTTTTGCCATTTATGATGATATATGTTGTGCCTATCTTAATGACATCCCCAGTTGTCATTCTTTTGGCATTGGTAGCTTCAATTGTGGACATTTTCTCCCTATGCCCCCTGTCGGATTGGTCAACCTTTGTGGTTGAGTATTCTGGTAATTTTGCTGGACATGTTGAGAGCACCTAGAGGGGGGGTGAATAGGTGATCCTGTAAAACTTAAGCTTTAGTGCCACAAAACTTGGTTAGGAGTTAGCACAATAAAGCCAAGTGGCTAGATAAGAGACTTTACAAGACACGATAACCACAAGAAGATCAATCACAGATAGACACAGTGGTTTATCCCGTGGTTCGGCCAAGTTCAACACTTGCCTACTCCACGTTGTGGCGTCCCAACGGACGAGGGTTACAATCGACCCCTCTCAAGCGGTCCAAAGACCCACTTGAATACAACGGTGTTTTGCTTTGCTTTACTATATCCCGTTTGCGAGGAATCTCCACAACTTAGAGCCTCTCGCCCTTACACTTTGATGTTCACAAAGAAGCACGGAGTAAGGAAGGGATGAGCAACGCACACAAGACACAAAATCAGAGCGACAACGCACACACAAGTCGCAACAAGAGCTCACAACACAACCCGGCGAGTTCACAACTCAAATGAAGCTCTAGTTGCTATCACTAAGAATCAAATGCGCGGAATCGAAGTCTTGGTGCTTAGGAATGCTTAGAGAATGCTTGGTGTACTCCTCCATGCGCCTAGGGGTCCCTTTTATAGCCCCAAGGCAGCTATGAGCCGTTGAGTGCATTCCAGGAAGGCAATTCTTGCCTTCTGTCGCCTGGCGCACCGGACAGTCCGGTGCGGATCTCTTTCCTTATTTGGCGAAGCCGACCATTGCAGTCTTGGAGCCGTTGGAGCACCGGACATTGTCCGGTGCACACCGGACAGTTCGGTGCCCCCTTCTGACCGTTGGCTCGGCCACGTGTCTCGCGCGGATCGCGCGGCCGACCGTTGGCCCGGCTGACCGTTGGCTCACCGGACAGTCCGGTGCACACCGGTCAGTCCGGTGAATTATAGTCGTACGCCGTTAATCACTTCCCGAGAGCAGCAAGTTCGCCTGAGCCAGCCTGGCGCACCGGACACTGTCCGGTGCACCACCGGACACTGTCCGGTGCACCCAGACAGGGCTGACTTTGGCTGAACAAAGCCATCTTAAATTTCAACTTGATTTTTCCTGTTTCTGTGACACCCCAGTGTCACCTAGGGTTCCTCTTAAAATGCCAAACCAAGAACCATCATTTTATGTGAACCAAAGTAAGCATGAGCATCAAATTAACTTAAGAGCAAAGAATCCACCAAGCATATACTTAAAAGTATCATGATCAAAACAAATGGGTCCTTCAAAAAGGTAATAATGTTGCAACCCTAATGAAAACCCTAAGTGAGCCCCAAGAGCAAAATTCAAGAAAATAAGGAAAAGGGTATGAAAAATTTAAAATCATGGCTTGAGCCAATTACAAACATTGAAGTATATTTAATAAGCAACAAGAAAGGTTGAGAAAGCTTGGCCAAAACAACTCAAATAAAACCCCAAATCAAGCTTCTCATGTGGGGACTTAATGGGAATTCTGAATTTCAGAATTCTGAAATTCAGACCTTGAGCCAAAGATCAAGGATGTTCACCTTGATCCCTAACTCGAATCCTAATGGCCCCATTAACAAAAATGTGCCTAACTAACCCCTCTGTCATGTGCCAGGAGATGGCATTGGGACGCGTGCCTCGGACACGTCAAACCAGAGATCTTCTCCCTGTGTGTGGCAGTGAGACAAACAGGATTTCTCCCCTCTCTATCTCTTAATCCAGTCAGCGAAACTTGCTAGCCTCCACACACAAACGACAAAGGAACCTGAGAGGAAGAGATCTCTCAACGGGATCATGGCCATAATCTCAAAGATTTGGGCCCAATCCGCGCTTGAACTTGACCTCTCTCTGCGCTGCCTCGTGCTCGACGCTGTGCCAGGCGCCAGAGCGCGCACTGGCGTTCGCCGCGCACGCCCCGAGCGCTTGTCAGAGCCCCGCCCTCGGCAGTGCTCGCCCGCGCCTATAAAGCCTCCCCGGGCGCGCCTCACTTCACCCCGCGCTCACCATCACTGGCCAGCCACCCCTCCTTAGCTCCGGCGAGCTCATTTCCGCCCGCCATTGCCGCCAGAGCTTCGGCCACCGTGGCCAGCCCACTCTAGCCACCCCCAAGTCGAGCCAGTGCTTCGGTTAGCTCCGCCAGTGGCCCGTGAAGCTTTCCAAGCCCTCAGACCAGGCCGGACTTCACCGAAAGCCCGAGATCGACTTCACCAGACTTCGGTCTTCCGCCGCCGTGCGTGGACAGAGCTAACCAGTGAGTCTTCGTCCAATTCCTTGCACCCACATCTTCTCTGGAATCCGGTGAAGCTCTCTGACCCGTTCAATTGAACTATCTCGCCGTGAGCAGGCCGGACTCCTCGCCACCGACGAGCATCCCCGCCTGCGCACGTGGGCCGGCCAACTCCGACCATCCCCGACGGCGACCCGCACACTGTTGTGATCCCCGAGACCTCCCCTACGTCCTCGACCACTTCACCGGAGCAATCTCGCCGCCGGTAAGCCCCTCCGCCCTTTCTTCCGCCGCGGTTACTGTTTAAGTTAGGAGAAGGACCTCGGGTTAGGATTAGAAGAACCCGAGGGGTTTTCTGTAACGTCAGTGACTCATTTGAATAGTAGCCCAGGGACTGATCCGCGAAGAAAACTTAAAACACCCGCCAAGGACCCCAGTGCAAAGTAGTTTTCTATTTAATCAATTCTGTTAATCTTTTTAAATAACCAGAGAACTTAGAAAATCCATAACTTGATGAATTCTTAATCAAAAGTTGTCAAACTAATTTTGCTAGATCCTAAATATTATGAGCTATCATTTAAAAATGATAAACTCTAGGCTTTCTGTTCCAAATTTTAGAGTTTAAAATTAAAAACAGAAACTGACCAAACCTTGTTTAATTAAGGAAAATTAGTTTTTCTTTTGTGATGAACCTAAGAAAATTTGTAGATGTTCAAACCTCACTTAAGCACTGTTTAAAAATAGTAGGAACCCAAGTATTGAAGAATATAGTGTAGATTTTTATTTAAAGCTATTTTGCCCAAAACTTAGGAAAAATCAGAAAGGCATTAGAAATTAATGAACAATGAGTAGAACTATTTTTCCTAGTTTACTTAAGTAACAAATAACCTAGGAAAAATAAAGAGACCATTAGTCCAGATCAGTTTTAAATTAAAGTGTTTTATTTAGCCTTATTTGAACTGAAAATCAATTATTAGAATTATAAAATTATACCCAAAATGGATAATAAAAATCCAGTGGACTTACAACCACCAGAGCCCCACTGCAAAATAATGGACACCTCAGCCCAACATTTTAAGTAAGGAAAATAAATATAAAATGATAATGAGGCATTTTCCAAATAAATCATGAACAACCCCCAATGATGTAATAATGGGCAAACAAAAATTTGCTAAGTCCATAATGAGATAAACCACCAGAGAAAAATGCAAACCCATGAAAAAGGAGCAAACTCATACCTATTGCTAATGAATTATAAGAAAGGCCACTTAATCCAAATAATGCATACCACCCCTTCCCCTAAGCAAAAAGATGCCAAACTTCAGAATGATTGCTCTTGCGCAAAACAATAACTAAGAAAAATAAGAACTCTGTTGTTTGATATTTTTTAAATATAGTGGTAGCAGAAAGCACCTATTTGGCTAGAAACTTGAGAAAACCATAGTAAAATAACTAAAGGGTATTAATGGCTAGAAATTTGTATCAAGTCATGTTATAGCACCTAAAAACCAGCAAAAATAAGTTTTAGAGAATTATCCACAGTTATATAATAGTTGTAGTTCAAAGCACCCCTTCTGCCCTAAAATTTGATAATTTTGTCCAGAGAAAACTATTCACTTTCTGATCCCCAAATTTTGAGACAGAGAAATATACACCAGTACCAAGCCACTGTAATGTTTACAGAATTTTTGGAATTTTATTTAAGCAACTTGTAGTTCAAACCCACTCCAAAACATTAAAGAGAATAAAAGAAAAGGAAAGAGGAAATAAACCTCACCCCAATAAGTCTAACTTGAGTACTTATCAATTCTCACTAAGGCTTAAAAAGAATTCAGTGGAACCCCAAAAATAAACCTACCACTTACCTTAGATAAAGTTTGACCCAATTTACCAAGTATACCACCCAAGGGTCTTACATAAGTAAAGTTAACCTTGTTTAACTCAAGTAGATCATACACTGTCAAAAGTTGTAATTTCTAAAGCACCTATCATATCATGCATGTATCTTACACATTGCATTCATTAGATTGTAATCTTGCCGACGGAGAGTACGTGCTCATCCCCGATCAAGGATCTGTCCAAGAGGAGGACCAGGAGCAAGCTTCCGAGGCTGCTATTGAGGATCTCCCCGCAGCCCCAGCAATTGAAGGCAAGACCCGGTTTTATGCATAACCGTATTATTATATGCTACTTTACTACACTTAATGCTTGTAGGATTGTAATGTGCACTTAAGTGTAGGAGTTGCTTGAAACCTCTAGTTGCATGAACTTAGGATTCCTTTTTAAGATGAATACTAGTATGCTAGGTCGAGTAGCTGCTTGCTAATCAGGATCTCGATAGAAGTCGAGTGATTTTTCTAGCACTCGCGCGAGGTCAGGAATTGATTGTATTCATCTTGATAACGGGATATATGTTAGTGATAGTCGCCTAGAGGGGGGGGTGAATAGGGCGAAACTGAAATTTTCAAAAATAATCACAACTACAAGCCGGGTTAGCGTTAGAAGTATAAACGAGTCCGCGAGAGGGTGCAAAACAAATCGCAAGCAAATAAAGAGTGTGACACGCGGATTTGTTTTACCGAGGTTTGGTTCTCGCAAACCTACTCCCCGTTGTGGTGGTCACAAAGACCGGGTCTCTTTCAACCCTTTCCCTCTCTCAAACAATCCCTCAGACCGAGTGATCTTTCTCTTCTTAATCACTTGGAACACAAAGTTCCTACAAGGACCACCACAAGATTGGTGTCTCTTGCCTCAATTACAAGTGAGTTTGATCGCAAGAAAGAATCAAGAAAGAAGAAAGCAATCCAAGCGCAAGAGCTCGAAAGAACACAAGCAAATCACTCTCACTAGTCACTAAAGCTTTGTGTGGAATTTGGGAGAGGATTTGATCTATTGAGTGTGTCTAGAATTGAATGCCTAGTTCTTGTAAATGGTTGTAAGTATGAAAACTTGGATGCAATGAATGGTGGGTGGTTGGGGGTATTTATAGCCCCAACCACCAAACTAGCCGTTTGGTGGGGCTGACTGTCGTATGGTGCACCGGACAGTCCGGTGCACACCGGACATGTCTGGTGCACACCGGACATGTCCGGTGCGCCAGCCACGTCACCAAAGCCGTTGGGTTCCGACCGTTGGAGCTCTGTCTTCTGGGCCCGCCTGGATGTCCGGTGGCGCACCGGACATGTACTGTGGACTGTCCGGTGCGCCAGCATGGGCGTGCCTGACTTCTGCGTGCACTGGCGCGCATTCAATGCGCTGCAGGTAGCCGTTGGCGCCGAAGTATCGGTTGCTTCGTTGTCACACCGGAGTACCGGACAGTCCGGTGTACACCGGACATGTCCGGTGAATTATAGCGGACTAACCGTTGCGAATTCCCGAAGCTGGCGAGTTCCTGAGGCCGCTCTTCCTTGGAGCACCGGACACTGTCCGGTGTACACCGGACAGTCCGGTGAATTATAGCGGAGCGCCTCTGGATTTTCCCGAAGGTGACGAGTTCGACTTAGAGTCCTCTGGTGCACCGGACATTGTCCGGTGGCACACCGGACAGTCCGGTGCGCCAGACCAGAGGTGCCTTCGGTTGTCCCTTTGCTCTTTTGTTGAACCCAAAACTTGGTCTTTTTATTGGCTAAGTGTGAACCTTTGACACCTATATAACTTATACACTAGAGCAAACTAGTTAGTCCAATTATTTGTGTTGGGCAATTCAACCACCAAAATTATTTAGGAACTAGGTGTAAGCCTAATTCCCTTTCAATCTCCCCCTTTTTGGTGATTGATGCCAACACAAACCAAAGCAAATATGGGAGTATATAATTTAACTAGCTTGCATAATGTAAGTGCAAAGGTTGCCTGGAATCGAGCCAATATAAATACTTACAAGATATGCATGGATTGTTTCTTTGTTTTTAACATTTTGGACCACGCTTGCACCACATGTTTTGTTTTTGCAAATTCTTTTGTAAATCCTTTTCAAAGTTCTTTTGCAAATAGTCAAAGGTATATGAATAGGATTTTGCAAAGCATTTTCAAGATTTGAAATTTTCTCCCCCTGTTTCAAATGCTTTTCCTTTGACTAAACAAAACTCCCCCTTAATGAAATCCTCCTCTTAGTGTTCAAGAGGGTTTTGATATTAATTTTGAAGAGGGTATACCAATTTGAAATTATATCATAAGTGAGATACCAATTTGAAAATACTCTTTGAAAAACTTAAAATTTTAGAAATTGGTGGTGGTGCGGTCCTTTTGCTTTGGGCTCTTACTCTCTCCCCCTTTGGCATGAATCGCCAAAAACGGAATCATTAGAGCCCTCTAGTTACTTTCTTCCCCTTTGGTCATAAATAAATGAGTGAAGATTATACCAAAGACGAAGTCCTTTTGCTTTGAACTCTCCCCCAAAAGATGGAGAGATGTGTGGAGCGACGGCGAAGGATGAGTTGCGGAGTGGAAGCCTTTGTCTTTGCCGAAGACTCCAATTTCCTTTCAATATACCTATGACTTGATTTGAAATAGACTTGAAAACACATTAGTCATAGCATATAAAAGGGACATGATCAAAGGTATATTCATGAGCTATGTGTGCAAATTAGCAAAAGAAATTCCTAGAATCAAGAATATTTAGCTCATGCCTAAGTTTGTTAAAAGTTTGTTCATCAAGAGGCTTGGTAAAGATATCGGCTAATTGATCTTTAGTATTGATGTATGAAATCTCGATATCTCCCTTTTGTTGGTGATCCCTTAAAAAGTGATACCGAATGGCTATGTGTTTAGTGCGGCTATGCTCAACGGGATTATCCGCCATGCGGATTGTACTCTCATTATCACATAGAAGAGGAACTTTGATTAAGTTGTAACCATAGTCCCTAAGGGTTTGCCTCATCCAAAGTAGTTGCGCGCAACAATGTCCTGCGGCAATGTACTCGGCTTCGGTGGTAGAAAGAGCAACGGAATTTTGCTTCTTTGAAGCCCAAGACACCAAGGATCTTCCCAAGAACTGGCAAGTCCCCGATGTGCTTTTTCTATTGATTTTACACCCCGCCCAATCGGCATCCGAATAACCAATCAAATCAAATGTGGATCCCCTAGGATACCAAAGCCCAAACTTAGGAGTATAGACCAAATATCTCAAGATTCGTTTTACGGCCGTAAGGTGAGCTTCCTTAGGGTCGGCTTGGAATCTTGCACACATGCATACGGAAAGCATAATATCCGGTCGAGATGCACATAAATATAGCAAAGAACCTATCATCGACCGGTATACCTTTTGATCGACGGATTTACCTCCTTCGTCGAGGTCGAGATGCCCATTGGTTCCCATGGGTGTCTTGATGGGTTTGACATCCTTCATCCCAAACTTGCTTAGAATATCTTGAGTATACTTCATTTGGCTTAGGAAGGTGCCCTCTTGGAGTTGCTTCACTTGAAATCCTAAGAAATATTTCAACTCCCCCATCATAGACATCTCAAACTTTTGTGTCATGATCCTACTAAATTCTTCACAAGTAGACTCGTTAGTAGACCCAAATATAATATCATCAACATAAATTTGGCATACAAACAAGTCATTTTCAAGAGTTTTAGTGAATAGAGTAGGATCGGCCTTTCCGACTTTGAATCCATTAGTGATAAGGAAATCCCTAAGGCATTCATACCATGCTCTAGGGGCTTGCTTGAGCCCATAAAGCGCCTTAGAGAGTTTATAGACATGGTTAGGGTACTCACTATCTTCAAAGCCGGGAGGTTGCCCAACATAGACCTCTTCCTTGATTGGTCCATTGAGGAAGGCACTTTTCACGTCCATTTGATAAAGCTTAAAGCCATGGTAAGTAGCATAGGCCAATAATATGCGAATTGACTCAAGCCTAGCTACGGGTGCATAGGTTTCACCGAAATCCAAACCTTCGACTTGGGAGTATCCCTTGGCCACAAGTCGGGCTTTGTTCCTTGTCACCACACCATGCTCATCTTGCTTGTTGCGAAAGACCCATTTGGTTCCTACAACATTTTGATTAGGACGTGGAACCAAATGCCATACCTCATTCCTAGTGAAGTTGTTGAGCTCCTCTTGCATCGCCACCACCCAATCCGAATCTTGAAGTGCTTCCTCTACCCTGTGTGGCTCAATAGAGGAAACAAAAGAGTAATGCTCACAAAAATGTGCAACATGAGATCTAGTGGTTACCCCCTTATGTATGTCGTCGAGGATGGTGTCGACGGGGTGATCTCGTTGGATTGCTTGGTGGACTCTTGGGTGTGGCGGCCTTGGTTCTTCATCCTCCTTGTCTTGATCGTTTGCATCTCCCCTTTGATCATTGCCGTCATCTTGAGGTGGCTCATCTCTTTGATCTTCTCCTTCATCAACTTGAGCCTCGTCCTCATTTTGGGTCGGTGGAGATGCTTGTGTGGAGGAGGATGGTTGATCTTGTGCATTTGGAGGCTCTTTGGATTCTTTAGGACACACATCCCCAATGGACATGTTCCTTAGCGCGATGCACGGAGCCTCTTCACCTATCTCATCAAGATCAACTTGCTCTACTTGAGAGCCGTTAGTCTCATCAAACACAACGTCACAAGAAACTTCAACTTGTCCAGAGGACTTGTTAAAGACTCTATGTGCCCTTGTGTTTGAATCATACCCTAGTAAAAAGCCTTCTACTGTCTTAGGAGCAAATTTAGATTTTCTACCTCTTTTAACAAGAATAAAGCATTTGCTATCAAAGACTCTAAAATATGAAATATTGGGCTTTTTACCGGTTAGGAGTTCATAAGATGTCTTCTTGAGGATTCGGTGTAGATATAACCGGTTGATGGCGTAGCAGGCGGTGTTGACCGCCTTGGCCCAAAACCGATCCGAAGTCTTGTACTCATCAAGCATGGTTCTTGCCATGTCCAATAGAGTTCTATTCTTCCTCTCCACTACACCATTTTGTTGTGGCGTGTAGGGAGAAGAGAACTCATGCTTGATGCCCTCCTCCTCAAGGAAGCCTTCAATTTGTGAGTTCTTGAACTCCGTCCCGTTGTCGCTTCTAATTTTCTTGATCCTCAAGGCAAACTCATTTTGAGCCCGTCTCAAGAATCCCTTTAATGTTTCTTGGGTATGAGATTTTTCCTGCAAAAAGAACACCCAAGTGAAGCGAGAATAATCATCCACTATTACAAGACAATACTTACTCCCGCCGATGCTTATGTAAGCAATCGGGCCGAATAGATCCATGTGGAGTAGCTCAAGCGGCCTGTCGGTCGTCATGATGTTCTTGTGTGGATGATGGGCACCAACTTGCTTTCCTGCTTGGCATGCGCTACAAATCTTGTCTTTCTCAAAATGAACATTGGTTAGTCCCAAAATGTGCTCTCCCTTTAGAAGCTTATGAAGATTCTTCATCCCAACATGGGCTAGTCGGCGGTGCCAGAGCCAACCCATGTTAGTCTTAGCAATTAAGCATGTGTCGAGTTCAGCTCTATCAAAATCTACTAAATAAAGCTGACCCTCTAACACACCCTTAAATGCTATTGAATCATCACTTCTTCTAAAGACAGTGACACCTACATCAGTAAAAAGACAGTTGTAGCCCATTTTGCATAATTGAGATACAGAAAGCAAATTGTAATATAATGAATCTACGAGAAAAACATTGGAAATAGAATGGTTAGGAGATATAGCAATTTTACCCAATCCTTTGACCAAACCTTGATTTCCATCCTCGAATGTGATAGCTCGTTGGGGATCTTGGTTTTTCTCATAGGAGGAGAACATTTTCTTCTCCCCTGTCATGTGGTTTGTGCACCCGCTGTCGATGATCCAACTTGAGCCCCCAGATGCATAAACCTACAAAACATGTTTAGTTCTTGACTTTAGGTACCCAAATGGTTTTGGGTCCTTTGGCATTAGAAACAAGAACTTTGGGTACCCAAACACAAGTCTTTGACCCCTTGTGCTTGCCCCCAACATATTTGGCAACTACTTTGCCGGATTTGTTAGTTAAAACATAAGATGCATCAAAAGTTTTGAATGAAATGTCATAATCATTTGATGCATTATGAATTTTCTTTTTAGGCAACCTAGCACGGGTTGGTTGCCTAGAGTTAGATGTCTCACCCTTATACATAAAAGCATGGTTAGGGCCAGAGTGAGACTTCCTAGAATGAATTCTTTTAATTTTGCTCTCGGGATAACCGGCAGGGTACAAAATGTAACCCTCGTTATCCTGAGGCATGGGAGCCTTGCCCTTAACAAAATTAGACAATTTCTTAGGAGGGGCATTAAGTTTGACATTGTCCCCCCTTTTGGAAGCCGATGCCATCCTTAATGCCAGGGCGTCTCCCATTATAAAGCATACTACGAGCAAATTTAAAATTTTCATTTTCAAGTTCATGCTCGGCAATTTTAGCATCTAATTTTGCTATATGATCATTTTGTTGTTTAATTAAAGTCATGTGATCATGAATAGCATTAATATCAACATCTCTACATCTAGTGCAAATAGTAGTGTGTTCAACGGTAGATGTAGAGGGTTTGCAAGATTTTAATTCTACAACCTTAGCATGTAGTATATCATTTCTACTTCTAAGGTCGGAAATAGTAACATTGCAAACATCAAAATCTTTAGCCTTAGCAAGCAATTTTTCATTTTCATTTCTAAGGCTAGCAAGAGTAATGTTTAATTCTTCAATCTTAGCAAGCAATTTATCATTATCATTTCTAAGATTGGGAATTGAAACATTGCAATCAATAGAATCAACCTTGGCTAACAAATTAGCATTCTCATTTCTAAGGTTGTCTATAGTTTCATGGCAAGTGCTTAGTTCACTAGATAATTTTTCACATTTTTCAACTTCTAGAGAATAAGCATTTTTAACTTTAACATGCTTTTTGTTTTCCTTGATTAGGAAGTCCTCTTGGGAGTCCAAGAGGTCATCCTTCTCATGGATGGCACTAATTAATTCATTTAATTTCTCTTTTTGTTGCATGTTTAAGTTGGCAAAAAGGGTACGCAAATTATCTTCCTCATCACTAGCATTATCATCACTAGAGGACTCATATCTAGTGGAGGATTTGGATTTAACCTTCTTCTTTTTGCCGTCCTTTGCCATGAGGCACTTGTGGCCGACGTTGGGGAAGAGAAGTCCCTTGGTGACGGCGATGTTGGCGGCGTCCTCGTTGTCGGAGGAGTCGCTAGAGCTTTCGTCGGAGTCCCACTCGCGACAAACATGGACATCGCCACCCTTCTTCTTGTAGTACCTCTTCTTCTCCTTTCTTCTCCCCTTCTTGTCGTCGCCCCTGTCACTGTCACTAGAAATAGGACATTTTGCAATAAAGTGACCGGGCTTACCACACTTGTAGCAAACCTTCTTGGAGCGGGGCTTGTAATCTTTCCCCCTCCTTTGCTTGAGGATTTTGCGAAAGCTTTTGATGACGAGCGCCATTTCCTCATTGTCGAGCTTGGAGGCGTCGATTGGTTGTCTACTTGGTGTAGATTCCTCCTTCTTCTCCTCCGTCGCCTTGAATGCAACAGGTTGAGCTTCGGACGTGGAGGGACCGTCAAGCTCGTTGATCTTCCGTGAGCCCTTGATCATAAATTCAAAGCTCACAAAATTCCTGATTACTTCCTCGGGGGTCATTAGTGTATATCTTGGGTTGCCACGAATTAATTGTACTTGAGTAGGGTTAAGGAATATAAGTGATCTTAAGATAACCTTAACCACCTCGTGGTCATCCCATTTCTTGCTCCCGAGGTTGCGCACTTGATTCACCAAGGTCTTGAGCCGGTTGTACATATCTTGTGGCTCCTCCCCTTGGCGAAGACGGAATCGACCGAGCTCCCCCTCGATCGTTTCCCGCTTGGTGATCTTGGTGAGTTCATCACCCTCATGCGCTGTCTTGAGCATGTCCCAAACTTCCTTGGCGCTTTTTAGTCCTTGCACCTTGTTGTACTCCTCCCTACTTAGAGAGGCGAGGAGTATTGTTGTGGCTTGGGAGTTGAAGTGCTCGATTTGGGCCACTTCATCCACATCATAGTCTTCATCCCCTACGGATGGTACCTGTACACCAAACTCAACAACATCCCATATACTTTTGTGGAGTGAGGATAGATGAAATCGCATTAAATCACTCCACCTAGCATAATCTTCACCATCAAAAGTTGGTGGTTTGCCTAATGGGACGGAAAGTAAAGGTGTATGTTTGGTAATGCGAGGGTAGCGTAGGGGGATCTTACTAAACTTCTTGCGCTCATGGCGCTTAGAAGTTATGGAGGGCGCGTCGGAGCCGGAGATAGATGGTGATGAGGTGTCGGTCTCGTAGTAGACCACCTTTCTCATCTTCTTTATCTTGTCGCCACTCCGATGCGACTTGTGAGAAGAAGTCTTCTTTTTTCCTTCTTCTTCTCCTTCCTCTTCTCTTTGTTGCGGGACTCTCCCGATAGAGCTTTCTCGTTGCTTGTAGTGGGCTTTTCGCCGGTCTCCATCTCCTTCTTGGCGTGATCTCCCGACATCACTTCGAGCGGTTAGGCTCTAATGAAGCACCGGGCTCCGATACCAATTGATAGTCGCCTAGAGGGGGGTGAATAGGGCGAAACTGAAATTCTCAAAAATAATCACAACTACAAGCCAGGTTAGCGTTAGAAGTATAATCGAGTCCACGAGAGGGTGCAAAACAAATCGCAAGCAAATAAAGAGTGTGACACGCGGATTTGTTTTACCGAGGTTCGGTTCTCGCAAACCTACTCCCCGTTGAGGTGGTCACAAAGACCGGGTCTCTTTCAACCCTTTCCCTCTCTCAAACGATCCCTCGGACCGAGTGAGCTTTCTCTTCTTAATCACTTGGAACACAAAGTTCCTACAAGGACCACCACAAGATTGGTGTCTCTTGCCTCAATTACAAGTGAGTTTGATCGCAAGAAAGAATCAAGAAAGAAGAAAGCAATCCAAGCGCAAGAGCTCGAAAGAACACAAGCAAATCACTCTCACTAGTCACTAAAGCTTTGTGTGGAATTTGGGAGAGGATTTGATCTATTGAGTGTGTCTAGAATTGAATGCCTAGCTCTTGTAAATGGTTGTAAGTATGAAAACTTGGATGCAATGAATGGTGGGTGGTTGGGGGTATTTATAGCCCCAACCACCAAACTAGCCGTTTGGTGGGGCTGACTGTCGTATGGTGCACCGGACAGTCCGGTGCACACCGGACATGTCCGGTGCGCCAGCCACGTCACCAAAGCCGTTGGGTTCCGACCGTTGGAGCTCTGTCTTCTGGGCCCGCCTGGATGTCCGGTGGCGCACCGGACATGTACTGTGGACTGTCCGGTGCGCCAGCATGGGCGTGCCTGACTTCTGCGCGCACTGGCGCACATTCAATGCGCTGCAGGTAGCCGTTGGCGCCGAAGTATCCGTTGCTTCGTTGTCACACCGGACAGTCCGGTATACACCGGACATGTCCGGTGAATTATAGCGGACTAACCGTTGCGAATTCCCGAAGCTGGCGAGTTCCTGAGGCCGCTCTTCCTTGGAGCACCGGACACTGTCCGGTGTACACCGGACAGTCCGGTGAATTATAGCGGAGCGCCTCTGGATTTTCCCGAAGGTGACGAGTTCGACTTAGAGTCCTCTGGTGCACCGGACATTGTCCGGTGGCACACCGGACAGTCCGGTGCCCCAGACCAGAGGTGCCTTCGGTTGTCCCTTTGCTCTTTTGTTGAACCCAAAACTTGGTCTTTTTATTGGCTAAGTGTGAACCTTTGACACCTGTATAACTTATACACTAGAGCAATTAGTCCAATTATTTGTGTTGGGCAATTCAACCACCAAAATTATTTAGGAACTAGGTGTAAGCCTAATTCCCTTTCAGTTAGTCTATGGACTTGGATCCAGGGAGGATGCCTTGTCCATGAGACGGGAAAAAGGAATTAAGGATTAATGTGTGGATACCTGAGTCAAGCTTTTGAACGTACTAAGCACATGCCGGGAAAAATGGTAACCGGTAAACCTAGTACCTGAGTGAAGCCAGGCGCGGACTTTATCCCTCATGCGACCTGAGACTTGGTCTCCCATGCTAGCTATGGTGGGTACAAGTGCGGTCACTGCACGGCGGCAGCCGGGGTCAGTGGAGCATTGTATGCCAAGGCGGTGAGGCCTGGACGCGAACGGGGAATCGATGGGGACGGTTGACATGTGTGGGAACAGAGTGCCCTGACATGTCGTGTGTTTAGGTTTACCTTGCAAGGTTAAAACTCGATTCGAATCGTCTGCTTCTCGCAGCTAATGAGACTGCTTGACCCCTTGTACTGCATCGAGTAAGAAGTGAAATGAGGTTACATGAGATAATTTGTTGATTGAACTAAATGCTTGTCACCATGGATGCTTAGAAGGAGCAAATCTAGCTAAGTTAATGAGGATAGAAAATTGAAAAGCTAAAAATTGATTTTAGAAACAGCTAGTGCTTTTGGCAAACCAAACCCCTCAGCCAAACAGCTGCATAGTCTAGAGGTAGAGGAGTAGACTCCTCACACCGGTTAAGTCTAGCTGAGTATTAGTATACTCAGCCTTGCTTGTGGCATAATTTTTGCAGGTACCATTCAGGAAATGGTTGATGGTGTGACTTGGCCTACCACCCTGCCACCGGGTTGGACGGTCGAGTGGGATGTTGCTCCGGCAGGAGAGGAGCACGAGGAGTAGTGGGCTAGGCCTTGCCCATTTCCTCGATACCGACGACATCGATTATCCGCTGCACTTTATTTTGTGAACTCTTATTTGCTACTCAAAAATTGCGATCTATGTAATAATTCAGCACTTAATTTGAGGTTTCCTGTTTTATTGTATTTCTTCTGTGACTCACCTTCGAGTGAGACTCTGGAATTTGATCCTGGTTAAGTGGATCTATCAGACTAGGTCTGAAGGACTGACAGGTTATTCCGATTTAAGTGTGTTGCGGCCCCTGAGGCGTGACTTAGGCACTTAAGCTGGAATAATTCGGGTGGTTCTGCCACAGTTTCCAGCACTTAGACACAATACATTAGTCTCTAAAACAATGTACTAAGTATGAGAAACATACCTTTGTACTTGATTTGTACTTTGTCCACCATTTAACACTTAGGCACTTGTGTTGGACACTAAATCACCAAAATACTTAGAAATGGCCCAAGGGCATATTTCCCTTTCAATCTCCCCCTTTTTGGTGATTTATGCCAACACAACATAAAGCAAGTAGAACAAGTGCAAAATCAATTCAAATAAGAACTCAAAATTGTTTTGATTCAAATTTGACATATATGGATCGTTCTTTACCACCACTTGGTTTGTTTTTGCAAATCAACCTCAAATTCCTATCTCTAAGTCAAACACACTTGTTGAGACATAAAGAGAGTTATTTCAAGAGAAATTTATCAAAGAGTTCAAAAACTCCCCCTTTTCCCATAATTAAGCCTTCTCCCCACAAGAGACCAACTTTTGACAATAAGAGACAAATAGAAGTATTTTGACAAACAAAACCTCTAACTCTACTATTTTCAAAATTCACAAGTGGTAGCTGATCCATTTCTTGCTTTGGCCTTATTTTCTCCCCCTTTGGCATCAAGCACCAAAACGGGATCAATTTTGGCCCTTTAACCCCATTGCCTCACCAAAATCTTCAACTAAGAGTAAAAAGGCAATAAGAGCATAGAGATGAACTTGGAATAAGTTACTCTTTCATCAGAGTGCAGTGGAAGTCTTGCATGGTCCAAGTCCACCTTTTCCCTTTCAATTCACCTTTGAGACTAAATCAAGCAAACTCAAGCACATTGTTAGTCCCAAAGAGTCAAGTTGTAACACATCTCCCCCTAAATATGTGCATCACTTGCAAATGGACTTGTAAGGTCCGAGGAGTGCTTGTACAACTTGAGCGCCATAAATAAACAACAAAATGCTTAAGGAACATGATCAAGGCATAAAACACATGTATGCTATAAATAAATCCAAGTTCCGCGAATCTAAGACATTTAGCTCAGTACGCAACTTGCAAAAGGTCTGCTCATCTAAAGGCTTGGTAAAGATATCGGCTAGCTGGTTCTCGGAGCTAACATGAAACACTTCGATATCTCCCTTTTGCTGGTGGTCTCTCAAAAAGTGATGCCGGATGTCAATGTGCTTTGTGCGGCTGTGTTCAACAGGATTATCCGCCATGCGGATAGCACTCTCATTATCACATAGGAGTGGGACTTTGCTCAGATTGTAGCCAAAGTCCCTGAGGGTTTGCCTCATCCAAAGTAGTTGCGCACAACACTGTCCTGCGGCAACGTACTCGGCCTCAGCGGTGGATAGGGCAATGGAAGTTTGTTTCTTAGAACTCCATGACACCAGGGACCTTCCTAAGAATTGGCATGTCCCCGATGTACTCTTCCTATCGACCTTACATCCAGCATAGTCAGAGTCTGAATATCCAATCAAGTCAAAGGTAGACCCCTTTGGATACCAGATCCCGAAGCAAGGCGTAGCGACTAAATATCTAAGAATTCGCTTCACAGCCACTAAGTGACAATCCCTTGGATCGGATTGAAATCTAGCACACATGCATACGCTAAGCATAATATCCGGTCTACTAGCACATAAATAAAGTAAAGACCCTATCATAGATCGGTATGCCTTTTGATCAACGGACTTACCTCCTTTGTTGAGGTCGGTGTGTCCGTTGGTTCCCATTGGAGTCTTTACGGGCTTGGCGTCCTTCATCCCAAACCGCTTGATCAAGTCTTGCGTGTACTTTGTTTGGGAGATGAAAGTACCATCCTTGCGTTGCCTCACTTGGAACCCAAGGAAATAGCTTAACTCGCCCATCATCGACATCTCAAACTTTTGAGTCATCACCCTGCTAAACTCTTCACAAGACTTTTGATTAGTAGAACCAAATATTATGTCATCGACATAAATTTGGCACACAAAAAGATCACCATCACATGTCTTAGTAAAAAGAGTTGGATCGGCTTTCCCAACCTTGAAAGCATTAGCAATTAAAAAGTCTCTAAGGCATTCATACCATGCTCTTGGGGCTTGCTTAAGTCCATAGAGCGCCTTATAGAGCTTACAGACATGGTCGGGGTACCGTTCATCCTCGAAGCCAGGGGGTTGCTCCACGTACACCTCCTCCTTGATTGGCCCGTTGAGGAAAGCGCTCTTCACATCCATTTGGAACAACCTGAAAGAATGGTGAGCGGCATATGCTAGCAAAATACGAATGGACTCTAGCCTAGCCACAGGAGCAAAAGTCTCCTCAAAGTCCAAACCTGCGACTTGGGCATAACCTTTTGCCACAAGTCGTGACTTGTTCCTTGTCACCACCCCGTGCTCGTCTTGTTTGTTGCGGAACACCCACTTGGTTCCCACAACATTTTGCTTGGGACGAGGCACCAGTGTCCAAACTTCATTTCTTTTTAAGTTGTTGAGCTCCTCCTGCATGGCCAACACCCAGTCCGGATCTAGCAAGGCCTCCTCTACCCTGAAAGGCTTAATAGAAGAGACAAAGGAGTAATGCTCACAAAAATTAACTAATCGAGATCGAGTAGTTACTCCCTTGCTAATATCACCCAAAATCTGGTCGACGGGATGATCCCTTTGAATCATCGCTCGGACTTGAGTTGGAGGTGCCGGTTGTGCTTCTTCCTCTATCACATGATCATCTTGTGCTCCCTCTTGATCATACGCCTCCTTTTGATGAACCTGTTCATCGTCTTGAGTTGGGGGATGCACCATTGTTGAGGAAGAAGGTTGATCTTGCTCCTTTTGTTCCTGTGGCCGCACATCTCAATCGCCATGGTGCACATTGCGGCCATTGGAACATCTTCTTCATCTATATCATCAAGATCAACAACTTGCTCTCTTGGAGAGCCATTAGTCTCATCAAATACAACGTCGCTAGAGACTTCAACCAAACCCGATGATTTGTTGAAGACCCTATACGCCTTTGTATTTGAGTCATAACCTAACAAAAACCCTTCTACCGCTTTGGGAGCAAATTTGGAATTCCTACCCTTCTTCACTAGAATGTAGCATTTACTCCCAAAAACTCGGAAATACGAAACATTGGGTTTGTTACCGGTTAGTAGCTCATACGAAGTCTTCTTGAGGAGACGATGAAGGTAGACCCGGTTGATGGCGTGGCAAGCCGTGTTCACGGCTTCCGACCAAAAGCGCTCGGGGGTCTTGAACTCTCCAAGCATCGTCCTCGCCATGTCTATAAGCGTCATGTTCTTCCTCTCTACCACACCATTTTGTTGTGGTGTGTAGGGGGCAGAGAACTCGTGCTTGATTCCTTCCTCCTCAAGATACTCCTCCACTTGAAGGTTCTTGAATTCGGACCCATTGTCGCTCCTTATCTTCTTCACCTTGAGCTCAAACTCGTTTTGAGCTCTCCTTAGGAAGCGCTTGAGGGTCCCTTGGGTTTCAGATTTATCCTGCAAAAAGAATACCCAAGTGAAGCGGGAAAAATCATCAACTATAACAAGACCATATTTACTTCCTCCTATGCTTAGATAGGTGACGGGTCCGAAGAGGTCCATATGAAGTAACTCCAGGGGTCTTGATGTTGTCATCACATTTTTGGCATGATGAGAGCTTCCCACCTGTTTCCCTGCTTGACAAGCTGCACAAGGTCTATCTTTTTCGAAAGTAACATTAGTTAGACCTATCACATGTTCTCCCTTTAGAAGCTTGTGAAGGTTCTTCATCCCCACATGTGCTAAGCGGCGATGCCACAGCCAGCCCATGCTAGTCTTAGCAATTAAGCATGCATCTAGACCGACCTCCTCTTTTGCAAAATCAACTAAATAGAGTTTGCCGTCTAATACACCCTTAAAAGCTAATGAACCATCACTTCTTCTAAAGACAGACACATCTATATTTGTGAATAGACAATTATATCCCATATTACATAATTGACTTACGGATAGCAAATTATATCCAAGCGACTCAACTAAGAATACATTAGAAATAGAGTGCTCATTTGAGATTGCAATCTTGCCTAAGCCTTTAACCTTGCCTTGGTTCCCATCACCGAATATGATTGAATCTTGGGGATCCTTGTTCTTGACGTACGAAGAGAACATCCTCTTTTCCCCCGTCACGTGGTTTGTGCATCCGCTGTCGATAATCCAGCTTGATCCCCCGGATGCATAAACCTGCAAGGCAAATTTAGGCTTGGGTCTTAGGTACCCAACTCATGTTGGGTCCTACAAGGTTAGTACAAATAGTCTTAGGGACCCAAATGCAAGTTTTATCTCCCTTGCATTTTGCCCCTAATTTTCTAGCAATTATCTTCCTATCCTTTCTACAAATAGCAAAGGAAGCATTTAAAGCATGATAAATCGTAGAAGGTTCACTATTTGTTTTCCTAGGCACATGAACAACATTTCTTCTAGGCATGTTATTAATAACATTTCTCCTAACTAAGTTTCTATCATGCATAATAGAGGAGCTAGAAGCAACCATGGCATGAGAATCAAAATCATTATGACTTCTATAGCCATTTCTAGAATGCCTCCTATCATGATACATGAAGGCATGGTTCTTTTGAGCACTACTAGCCATAGGGGCCTTCCCTTTCTCCTTGGCGGAGATGGAAGCCTTTTGGCTTGTTAAGTTCTTGACTTCCCTCTTGAAGCCAAGACCATCCTTAATTGAGGGGTGTCTACCAATCATGTAGGCATCCCTTGCAAATTTTAGCTTGTCAAATTCACTCTTGCTAGTCTTAAGTTGGGCATTAAGACTAGCCACTTCATCATTTAATTTAGAAATGCAAACTAGGTGTTCACTACAAGCATCAACATTAAAATCTTTGCACCTATTGCAAATCATAACATGTTCTACACAAGAGTTAGATTTACTTGCTACTTCTAGTTTAGCATTTAAATCATCATTCACACTTTTTAAAGTAGAAATGGTTTCATGACAAGTAGATAGTTCACAAGAGAGAATTTCATTCCTTTTAAACTTCTAGAGCAAGAGAATTTTGTGCACTAACAAATTTATCATGCTCTTCATATAAAAGGTCCTCTTGTTTTTCTAGTAATCTATTCTTATCATTCAAAGAATCAATCAATTCATTAATCTTATCAATCTTAGTTCTATCTAAGCCCTTGAATAAGCATGAATAGTCTATTTCATCATCATCACTAGACTCATCCTCGCTTGAAGAAGCATAGGTAGTATTGTTTCGAGTACATACCTTCTTGTCCTTTGCCATGAGGCATGTGTGATGCTCGTTGGGGAAGAGGGATGAATTGTTGAAGACGGTGGCGGCGAGTCCTTCGTTGTCGGAGTCGGACGAGGAGCAATCCGAATCCCACTCATTTCCAAGATGTGCCTCGCCCTTCGCCTTCTTGTAGTTCTTCTTCTTTTCCCACTTTCCACTCTTCTTTTCTTGGTCACTATCATTATCGGGACAATTAGCGATAAAATGACCAATCTTACCAAATTTGAAGCAGGAGCGCTTCCCCTTCGTCTTGTTCTTGTTGGGGTGCTCCTTGCGACCCTTTAGCGCCGTTTTGAAGCGCTTGATGATGAGGGCCATCTCTTCATCATTAAGCCCGGCCGCCTCAACTTGTGCCACCTTGCTAGGTAGCGCCTCTTTGCTCCTTGTTGCCTTGAGAGCAATAGTTTGAGGCTCTTGGATTGGACCATTTAATGCATCATCGATGTATCTAGCCTCCTTGATCATCATCCGCCCACTTACGAACTTTCCAAGGATCTCCTCGGGCGTCATCTTCGTGTACCTAGGATTCTCACGAATATTGTTCACAAGATGTGGATCAAGGACGGTAAAGGACCTTAGCATTAGTCGGACAACGTCGTGGTCCGTCCATCGCGTGCTTCCATAGCTCCTTATCTTGTTGACGAGGGTTTTGAGCCTGTTGTACGTTTGGGTTGGCTCCTCCCCCCTTATCATCGCGAATCTCCCGAGTTCTCCCTCCACCAACTCCATCTTGGTGAGTATGGTGACGTCGTTCCCCTCATGTGAGATCTTGAGGGTATCCCAGATCTGCTTGGCGTTATCCAAGCCGCTCACTTTATGGTATTCATCCCTGCACAAAGAAGCTAGAAGAACAGTAGTAGCTTGTGCATTTTTGTGAATTTGCTCATTAATGAACATGGGGCTATCAGTACTATCAAATTTCATTCCATTCTTGACTATCTCCCATATACTTGGATGGAGAGAGAACAAGTGACTACGCATTTTGTGACTCCAAAATCCGTAGTCCTCTCCCTCAAAGTGAGGAGGTTTGCCAAGAGGAATGGAAAGCAAGTGTGCATTCGAGCTATGCGGAATACGAGAATAATCGAAAGAGAAGTTTGAGTTAATCGTCTTCTTTTTCTCGTAGTCGTTGTCGTCGTACTTTTGGGAAGAAGAGGACTCGTCGCTGTCGTCGTAGTAGGCGATCTCCTTGATGCGCCTTGTCTTCTTCTTCTTTCCATCTTTTCGTTTGTGGCCCGAGCCCGAGTCAGTATGCTTGTCATCTTTCGGCTCGTTGACGAAGGACTCCTTCTCCTTATCATTGATCACAATCCCCTTGCCCTTAGGATCCATCTCTTCGGGCGATTAGTCCCTTTCTTGAAGAGAACGGCTCCGATACCAATTGAGAGCACCTAGAGGGGGGGTGAATAGGTGATCCTGTAAAACTTAAACTTTAATGCCACAAAACTTGGTTAGGAGTTAGCACAATAAAGCCAAACGGCTAGATAAGAGACTTTACAAGACACGATAACCACAAGAAGATCAATCACAGATAGACACAGTGGTTTATCCCGTGGTTCGGCCAAGTTCAACACTTGCCTACTCCACGTTGTGGCGTCCCAACGGACGAGGGTTACAATCAACCCCTCTCAAGTGGTCCAAAGACACACTTGAATACCACGGTGTTTTGCTTTGCTTTACTATATCCCGTTTGCGAGGAATCTCCACAACTTGGAGCCTCTCGCCCTTACACTTTGATGTTCACAAAGAAGCACGGACTAAGGGAGGGATGAGCAACGCACACAAGACACAAAATCAGAGCAACAACGCACACACAAGTCGCAACAAGAGCTCACAACACAACCCGGCGAGTTCACAACTCAAATGAAGCTCTAGTTGCTATCACTAAGAATCAAATGCGCGGAATCGAAGTCTTGGTGCTTAGGAATGCTTAGAGAATGCTTGGTGTACTCCTCCATGCGCCTAGGGGTCCCTTTTATAGCCCCAAGGTAGCTAGGAGCCATTGAGTGCATTCTAGGAAGGCAATTCTTGCCTTCTGTCGCCTGGCGCACCGGACAGTCCGGTGCACCACCAGACACTGTCCGGTGCGGATCTCTTTCCTTATTTGGCGAAGCCGACCGTTGCAGACTTGGAGCCGTTGGAGCACCGGACATTGTCCGGTGCACACCGGACAGTCCGGTGCCCCCTTCTGGCCGTTGGCTCGGCCACGTGTCTCGCGCGGATCGTGCGGCCGACTGTTGGCCCGGCTGACCGTTGGCTCACCGGACAGTCCGGTGCACACCGGTCAGTCCGGTGAATTATAGCCTTACGCCGTTAATCACTTCCTGAGAGCAGCAAGTTCGCCTGAGCCAGCCTGGCGCACCGGACACTGTCCGGTGCACCCAGACAGGGCTGACATTGGCTGAACAAAGCCATCTTAAATTTCAACTTGATTTTTCCTGTTTCCAGCACTTAGACACAATACATTAGTCTCTAAAACAATGTACTAAGTCTGAGAAACATACCTTTGTACTTGATTTGTACTTTGTCCACCATTTAACACTTAGGCACTTGTGTTGGACACTAAATCACCAAAAAACTTAGAAATGGCCCAAGGGCACATTTCCCTTTCACATGTGACTGGTGACCGTATTGAGGAGGACTAAATCTATCTTGTACTGGTGGTGCTAATCTATCAAACACAGAGGTTTGGGGTGCCCCAATCCGTGTGCTACAGAATCCCATAAGGGTATGGTGTCATTCCCCACATCTGATGTGGCACATATGGTGGGGTGGGTATGCATAGGTATGTGGATAAACTAGTGGATACTGGGATGGAGGTGTCCATGCTGGTGTGTTTGGTACTAGTTGGACAATATTTCAGACCGATTTATTCACCCTTGTATTTTAAGATGACCCAATTGCTTTCGCCCAACACTCTTGGGTAAGCGATTGAGGTCGCTTTACTGGCCGGTCATGGGTCCATACCCTTTTGATGACATATTTGGATAGTAAATGATCAAAAGTTGGGCCGACTTTAATTAGCCAACTAGGTGCCTTTGCAGAATTTTGATTCCACGTACCTATTTCGGGTCGTCGTGGCTTGAAGGTACATAGTCGCTTTTGTCCTTGGATGCTACTGGACCATCCTTTTCGAGCTGCCTGGACCGTCCGACGAGGATCTGGAATGTCTGCGCTGTCCAGTCGGACTGTCCATGATGTGCAGATCAGACGACTGAGCCTGGGCGGCCACCTGCATCTGCTTCCCAACATTGTCAAATCTGATGGTGATTTTTAACGTCTCCTTGCCGTTTGGGGTCTTCTCAGCACCAACCTCCCTGTAAAAGATTTTTGTATTTTCATCGAGGGCTTGAGGGTCGCTGATGATTATGCTCTTACATGTATCCTTATTGGCCACATCCGCCCGAAACAATACCTTTTTATCATTAAAATCCATCATGTTGACAGGAAAATGTTGTTTGTCAACCTGCATTTCTTGGAAATTCAACCGGCCCTCATTAATGCCCGATTCAACCTATCGACGAAACACATTACAATCATTAGTGGTATGAGAAATTGAGTTATGCCACTTACAATAAGCACGTCATTTGAGCTCATCGGCAGATCGAATAGTATGATTTATCTTAATATTGTCGTTCTTGAGTAACCCATCGAAAGTTTATTACATTTGGCAACATTAAAAGGAAACTTAAACTTCCTCCTCCTGGTTTCTCTAAACTGGATGTAAAGACGAGCAAGCTAGTGGTTTGGCCTTTACTGACGAAACTAATTCAACAACATATATTTCTAGAGACTTATCTTACGAACTACTCCAATCACACTCCACTATGGAACCGTTGTGACGAGCCCCCTTAGTTTCATCTTTGCTTTGGCTTTCAGAAGCCAAAACCCGCCGGCACAATTGAGCTATCGTAAAGAAGCTAGTGTAAAGAACTGGATGCCTTCTAATTTTTCTTTTAAGTATGATCACATCCCATTAAAGCTAACCCTGCTAGTTGTTTATCTCCAACGTGAATATGAAAACATCAGTTTCTTGTGTCTAGAAGCTTTGAATGTAATCATTAACCGACTGATCCCGTCCCTATCGTAGTGCTGCTAAATCTACTATTGCTAACTCATACTCTCCAGAGAAGAAATGATTATGAAATTTCTACCCTAAATCCCCCAAGAGTAGATGAACTAGGTGGCAGGGTGGCATACCAGGCAAAAAGCAGTACAAGTCAGGGATAATGAAAATAAGCGAATGTGGAAAGCCTCCCTATCGACCAATTCTCCCTAATTATGCTAGGAACTGACACACATGCTCATGCGTGCTTCTGCCCTGGTCACCCAATTTTTTTGAAAATTCGGGTATCCAATATGACTGCTTCCATGGATCATGTTAATTCCAAGTTTGTCTTAGGATGCCCTAGTTATTTCCTCCTTTACTATGTCAATGGCGTCCGGTGGTAATTCATCGGCCCTTGTGTCCAAAAGCGTGGGTGCTTGTGTTTCTTTATGTCGTCCCCTTGCCCATGGGTTTGGGTTTTGTTGTGCATTAATGCTAGCCACATGCACCCCATATTGTGCACTAAATCTTTCTAGTCTTCTGCGGATCGAAAAGGGTTCGTACTCATATGTATGTTGAACCATACCACGACCTTAGAGAGTTGTGGGTGGTTGGGAGAAGTTTTGTTGAGATGGATATAAGGATTGCTGGAAATAAGCTGCATCCTGTTCTACACATTCTGTGTCAGACGGTCTGGTATAATGTGCGGATGGTCTAGGGACATACTTGGACGGTCCGTGTGTATAGCCAGATGGTCTGAGCGTGTCTATTACCCAGTGTGTGGAGTATGGTGGTCCTGACATGGCTCTCGATGATTCGTTGCAAGGGATGGAGCCAACCATCGTTGGATTAGATGGTCTGAGCTCAGCCTTGACGGTCTGGACATGCACATGGTCGTGGGTTTATCTTAAATCGGTGGAGGAGGTTGTGGTTGCCCAATGTAAGAGTTCATCGGCTACCATAAGATGGTTGGGTTTGTGAAAGCCCATTTGTAGCCGATAAATTGTGTGTGGTGGGCGCAACCTCATTATCATACGTCAAAAATTTATGAATAGTAGATTTCTCAAATGCTCGTTTAGTTTTCCTAACATCTTCCGCCATTCTCCCCATGCATTGTTTCATTTGATCTCGTTGTTCATCTATATAATGTCTAAGAGATCGAATGTCATAGTTTTACTTACATTAGGGGTGGGTGCAGTGGGTCGAAGAGATGACAGGTCAAACTCTTTTTGTCGGTCGACCTTTTGATGCCTGTCCAACTTGAAATTGGCCAAGTACTTCGCCTTGGCCTCCGGGACCACCTGCCTTTTGTACTCTTCAAATTATTGCTGATGGCTTCATGATGTTGCTTGGGGAGATATCACAGTGATCCTTTGAACCAGCCATCTATGCCGATCTTGGATAGGTCACAACTAACTTTTCCCCAACGGAGTCGACAAAAGTGTGTTGGCTCCGATTGGGGTCCAAACACTTGTGGTGTACCGCCTGATGGTGCACTCTACGGGAGCGCGGACGGTCTGTGGCGTAGGGCTGGACGGCTCGCGACCTCGCTATAGGAGCGGATCCTCTCAGCGTCACACCGGACGGTCCGTGCACAGGGCTCGGACGGTTCGCGATGGGGCAAATTGTCTTCTAGCGGCGTAGAACCCTAGATCTTGCCTCCCGTGAGGGACCCCATCAGGGAGAAGGGTTTCGAGGGTGCTCCGAGATCGACATGCCACCCAGGACATCCCCAGACGGTGTAGAGTCGCATATGGATAAATAAATTAGGTCGAGAAAAACTAATGCTAGGCTAATTACCGCTACTCCTAGGGCAAGAGAGTAAAGGAATTGATAAATAAATTGATTGGTTATGAACGCAATCGACTGTACCCTTCATATATATAGTGGGATGTTTGGACCCGTTCTTAGACATTCCCCAACGAAATCCACGTGATTAGTTGGATAAACACATGTGGAAAAAGGAGATATCTCGTATGATCTGATTTAATCGTGGATCATTCGGGCTTCCAGGTGCCACATATTATCATCCAGCTTGCTGTGAAAGCGCTGAATGGTGGTTGGCTGGTGTTCTCCGATGGGTGTGGTCCACTGATGCAATGGAGGCACGACCACACAGGCACTCCAGCGGAAAAAAATCTGAACATCCCGGATGCAAACACCCTCTTTTACAACCCTTGACATCTACCAGTTGGAGTTCCATAAAAACAAATCAAAATTTGCAACTTAATTCCTTAGTAATTTGTTTTTCTTCTATTTATATAGACCACTAGGCGATGGATGTATACATGAGCATGCAACCCGAGGCCCGGTCGCCCGGCACGAGGCCCGACCTAAGCATGGCACGGCCCGGATGGGTTCGTGCCCGGGCCGGCTCGGCCCAATAAACCAGGTCGTGCCTGGGCCGTCGGCAGCGCCGGCCGGGCGGCCCGCCAGAAAACGGTAGGCACGAGGCTGGCCCGTTGTCGGGGTGCGAGGCATAAGGCCCGACCTCCCCCTATCCCGTCCTAGACTCCCAGCGTCCCACTCCCACACGACTTCTCCTGCTATGTTCCTCTCGACCTCTCCCCACTCGATTCGCTCATTCGCGATCGGCCCGCCGCACCGTCACCGCCTCGCCGTCGCCACTACCAGATCTTCGTCACCGGCGACATCGGCGGGTCTCCTACTCTCCATCCGTGCGGCTTCCCCTCTCTGGCTCTCCCTTGGTCATTCCCCAATCTAGAAATCCCTAACCATAATCACGTCATCGTCGGTTGTTGGCTCATCGCGCGTCGTCGTGCACTTGACCCTCGTCTCCGGCTCCAGGCTCCGGCTTGGCAGGTACGTCCCTCTTCGGCTCTCCCTCCCCAGTCGAAAATCCCTAACCCTAACCGTAATCTCCTTTTCACTGCTTGCTTGTGGGCTTTGGTAGGTCGCCGGCCGACTACATTGTGGTCATGCTAGTGCCGCCAGGGCCATTGAGGCACGATGCCGAGAAGGGGGACATGGATGACAACGACGACAACGACTGGTACCCTAGAACCATCAATGACGAGCTCATTGAGTTAGGGCAGCTTCCCGATGACGTCGACGACATGGGAGATGCTACTGCTGCCTTGTTCGGTGTCGGCAGCAGTCATACTGCCATTGACCCTGAGGGGGCACCTGCCGGGCCGGTTAGTGATGCTGCTGGCTCTAATGAACTTGATTCATTGATTTCTTCAAGCATTGGTAAGCGTTGATTTGCTGTTTTGGATGACTTCACTGAAGTCACAAAAAATCGTAATGGTAAGAAGGTGCACATTACAGGTATTTGCAAATTTTGCAAGGCTTGGTTGAGTGCTAATTCTAATGCTGGCACTGGACACTTGGTTAGGCACCAGAAATCATGTAAAAAGAAGTCTGATCATGTTGCTATGGTTCAAACTAGACTAGCTTTGAACCCTGATGGGTCTTTTAGAAACTGGGGAATACGATCGTCAGGTGGCTAGAACTGAGCTTTGTCGTTTGATTGCTATACTTGATCTTCCTTTAGAGATAGCTAACATAGATGCTTGGGATGATTACATTCACCGTGCTAACAACCCTAGATATGTTAGAGTATCTAGGTTTACAACTGCTAGAGACTTGGTTAAGCTATACAATGAAAAATTAAAGGACTTAAAAGATGTTGTTTTTCCTGATGTGTCTTCTATTTGCTTGACTTCTGATATATGGTCTGGTAATGCCAAGGAAGACTACATTACTGTTGTTGCTCATTTTGTTAATGCTGATTGGGAATTAAAGAAGTCTATGATAGGCTTTAAATTGATCCAAGTGTCTCATAATGGTGTTAACATTGCTGAACACATTGCTTGTGCGATTCAATACTTTGGCATGATTCATAAAGTGTTCTATGTTACCTTAGATAATGCTTCTTCTAATTCAACTGCCATGCTTACATTGTCACCTATGCTTGTTGGTTATTCCGGTGTTGCTGTTGATCCAACAGATCCTAGTAACAAAACTTATAGTGTGCTTCATCAGCGTTGTGCCTGTCACATTATTAACTTGATTGTGAAATGTGGCTTGAAAAGGCTTAAGGATTATTTAGATGTGTTTAGGACTGCTATTAATTTCTTAAACTCTTCTAACCAGAGAATTGGTTCATTTAGTAATTACTGCAAAGCAAAAGGTTGTAGACCTAAAAAATTTGGTTTAGACATGGATGTTAGATGGAACTCAACATATCTTATGCTAAAACATCTCTTGCCATATAAGTCTGTGTTTTCTGTGTTCATTAATACACATTATGGCTATCCTCTACTGAATGAACAACATTGGTATGTAGCTGAAAAGGTTTTGGAGTTCCTTGAGCTATTTTATGAATCAACTGTTGTCTTGTCTGGTGTTTATTACCCCACCAGTCCTTTGGTAATCCATCACATACTTGAATTTGCTAGCCATCTGCATGGACATGAACATGATACTAATCTAAGTGTTGTTGTTGTTCCAATGAAAGCTAAGTTCATGAAGTACTGGAAGTCTATACCAATGTTATATTCATTTGCATTTGTTCTAGACCCTAGAGCTAAAATGAGGGGTTTGTATAATGTTCTTGAACTGCTTTCTCAGTCTACCAATTATAATTACAGTACTTATTTTGCTGATGTTAAGACTGAGTTGTATAAGCTATATGCCAAGTATGAAACTAAGTTTGGTGCTGCTAGGCCATCCAGAACCACACATCAATCAAGTATGATAGGTAAGAGAAAACAGGCATGTGGTAAAATTTTTAGAGGAACATGTGCTTCTAGATCCTCAACTGCATCAGGTTCTTCAAGTAGTAGTGGACCTGGTGCAGGTCCTTGTGAGCTAACTATTTACCTTGATAGTGACAATGTGGCTGCCTATGAGGATGATTTCGATATCTTAAATTAGTGGCATGAGCATAGATTAACCTATCCAATTCTTTCAATTATGGTGTAACATCCTAGTTTTGATCCCAAGGTTAGAAACCCTAAACTCCTAACCCCCCATTATTTTTTCTCTTAAGACCTCATCTCATGAAGCATTATATTCATCACATGCATACACCATGATTGCTAGTGGCACTTCACATAGAATATTTCATTTTGGGACCCAAGAAATATAGATGAATATTTGTTTAAAGGACAAAAAGGATTAAGAAAAAGAAAAGAGAAAAGAGAAAAGAAAAAAGAAAAACCCTTCCCTCTCGGCTGGGCCGGATCCGACCCAAGCTCCTCCCCTCTCCCGCGCGCCCGCATTCCCTTTCGCTCGTGGCCCACGCGGCCCATCCACCCGCGCGCCCGCCCTCGCGCCTCGCTTCGCCTCCCCCACTGACCGTTCGGCCCCCACCCGTCAGCTGCGCCCACCCCCCTCTCCCTCGCACCTGCTCTTCCGCTGGCAGGTGGGCCCCGCTTGTCACCCCTTCTCCCTCACCCGTGATCGGCCATCGACGCGATCGTCTCCGGCCACCGCCCGCCCCGTCTCCTCGCTGAAAGGATCACGATGCCCAAGAGGGGGGTGAATTGGGCTTTTCTCAAATTCAACAATAATTAAACCCTAAACAAGAGCCCAACTTCACCCCAACAACTAGCAATAAGAGAATACTACTAGAAATACAACAATGCTAAGACGATACTTCAACTACTTGCTCAACAAATGCACAAGGTAAAATACTTGAATTAAGTGCGGAATGTAGGTTTAGAAGACTCCTCCAATTTTTCCCGAGGTATCAAAGAGTCGACACTCTCCCCTAGTCCTCGTTGGAGAACCCGCGCAAGGGTATCGCTCCCCCTTAGTCCTCGTAAGAACCAAGTGCTCACAATGAGATGATCCTTTGCCACTCCGGCGCGGTGGATCCCTCACGACCGCTTACAATCTTGAGTTGGGTGTCTTGATTGGTTTGCGCTTCTCCATGTTGAATCTTTTCAACAAGTCTTTGGTATACTTCTCTTGTAAGAGGAAGTTACCATCTTTCATTTGCTTGACTTGAAAGCCGAGGAAGTACGTCAGCTCACCAATCGTAGACATGTCGAACTCCTTCGACATCAACTCACCAAATTCCTTGCAATGATAATCATTTGTCGAGCCAAAGATTATGTCATCAACATATACTCGACAAATGAAAATATCACTGTTGTTGGGGACTTGTTCTCAAATGCTTCGGCTTGACAGAAGGTGAGAATACGAGTGTGGCGTGCGAGTGAATACAAGCAAGCGTGAACAGTGCGGGGGTACTGTTCATCTATTTATAGGCACAGGGCACAGCCTGGGAGATATTACATTCATGCCCTTTACAAAAGATTATGATTATGACACAGAATCTCATGTATCAATCGATCATTTCATCTTTAAGTTGGTGCAATCCTTCGTCTTGAGACATGCCACTATGTCGAAGCTTTATGGATGATAGCTTCGGCACTGCTTTTGAGAGGATCTACCGAAGGTGTTTCTTCTTACAGGATCTTCTGTGACGAGGCATACCCCCAACAACTGTTATGTTTCTTTATGAATAAGGTTGTGTCTATGGTCCCAATCTTGAAGCCCTTTTCGATGAGGAAGTCGTGAAGACGCTCATACCAAGCCCTTGGAGCTTGCTTTAACCCATATAGCGCCTTGGACAACCTGTAAGCATGATTAGGGTATCTAGGGTCTTCAAACCCGGGTGGTTGCTCAACATATACAAGTTCATTTATAAAGCCATTTAAAAATGCACTTTTTACATCCATTTGATAAAGCTTTATATCATAGCATGATGCATATGCGAGTAGGATACATATGGCTTCAAGTCGAGCAACCGGTGCAAAGGTCTCTCCAAAATCTAAGCCTTCAACTTAAGAGAAGCCCTTTGCAACAAGTCTTGCCTTGTTCCGCACAATCACGCCTTGATCATCTTGTTTGTTTCTAAACACCCATTTTGTTCTAATGATCCTTGCATCTTGTGGAGGCTTCTCCAGGGTCCAAACTTGGTTACGGGTGAAGTGATTAGTTCGTCATGCATGGCATTCACCCAGTTCGGATCCTATAGCGCCTCATCTATACATGTAGGCTCAACATAAGAAACAAAAGAGTGATGTAATAACCCCTTGTGAAGGACTCCCAATGATTTGATCTTGAGGGTGTGCTTGAAGTAGTGATGAGTTTCTCCTATCAACCACTTGGGAAGAAGATCTTGGAGCATCAACATCTTCAGCTTGTACCCCTGCTTGTTCATGAGAGACAAATGTATCTTCATTTGCATACCTCTCATCTTTTTCATCATCTTGTGGTACACTTGATGAAGAAGGCCTGTCAATGTTTTTGCACCTCTTCTTCATCTTCTTTTGGTTTGATAGCTCCAATTGGCATGTTCTTCATGGCTTCCCTAAGTGATTCATCACCTACATCATCAAGATTTTCAAGTGCTCCTTGGGAGCCATTAGTCTCATCAAACTCCACATCATATGTTTCTTCTACCACGCCAGTGGCATGATTGAATACTCAATATGCTTTGGACTTTGATGAATAACCAAGTAGAAAACCAATATCACAACGTCTTTGAAACTTCCCTAGGTGATGGCGTTTCTTGTAGATGTAGCATTTGCATCCAAACACCTGAAAGAAGGAGACGTCTGGTTTTTTCCCATTTAGCAGTTCATAGGGAGTCTTCTCAAGTAGCCGGTGAGGAAATAGCCTGTTTGATGCATAACATGTAGTGTTGACAGGTTCGGCCCAAAACCTCTCCGCTGTGTTATACTCATCAATCATTGTCCTTGCAAGTGTGATCAAGGTCCTGTTTTCCCTTTCAACAACTCCATTTTGTTGAGGTGTATAAGTTGATGAAACTTCATGCTTGATCCCAATCTCATCACAGTATTCATGTATGTTGGTGTTATCAAATTCTTTTCCATTATCACTTCTAATCTTCTTGATCTTGCAAGCCAATTCATTTTGAGCTTTCTTGGCAAACTTCTTGAATATAGATGCAACTTCAGATTTATCATGGAGAAAGAACACCCAAGTGTATCTTGAGAAATCAGTAACAATAACTAGATAGTAGAGGTTGCCACCAGCACTAGCATAAGTTGTTGGTCCAAATAGATCCATGTGAAGCAGTTCCAGTGGCCTTGATGTTGACATGAAAGCTTTTGTAGGATGTGTGTTAGCAACTTGCTTTCCAGCTTGACATGCACTACAAGGCTTGTCCTTTTCAAATACATCATCCTTTAGTCCTCTAACTATGTTCTTCTTTAGTACTTTCTTGAGTGTGCTCATTCCAACATGTGCAAGCCTTCTATGCCATAGCCATCCAAGTGATGCTTTGGTAAAGAGGCAAGTTCTTAAGTATGCATCTTCAGAGGTGAAATCCACTTAGTAGAGATTGTTGTATCTAAATCCTTTGAACACCATTGATTTATCATCCCTTTTTGATACAATAACCTCTGTAGGAGTGAATAAGCATTGAAGGCCAAGATCACAAAGTTGACCCACTGATAATAAGTTGAAGCTCAAAGGTGCAACCAAGAGAACTGAAAGGGAAATAGGGTTAAACCTTTTTAAAATGATTTTGGTGGTTGAATTGCCCAACACAAATAATTCGATTAACTAGTTTGCTCTAGATTGTAAGTTCTACAGGTGCCAAAGGTTCACAACAAACCAATACAAAGTTTAAAGAAATGGTTCAAATTAAAGGAGCAAAGAAAACCGAAGGCTGCCCTGGTCTGGCGCACCGGACTGTCCGGTGCACCACCGGACATTGTCCGGTGCACCAGGGAGATCAACTCCGAACTTGCCACCTTCAGGTTTCTGGGAATGCCACTCCGCTATAATTCACCGGACTGTCCGGTGTAGCACCAGACTGTCCGGTGTGCCAAGCGGAGCAACGGCTAACAGCGCCAACGGTCGTCTGCAAAAGTGAACAGTGCGTGAACAGTGCGCGGACAGCGCGCGTAGAGTTAGAGCAGGCGCCAGAAGGCGCACCGGACAGTGAACACGGATTGTCCAGTGCACCACCGGACTGTCCGGTGGCCCCACTTGTCAGAGCTCCAACGGTCGAACCCCAACGGTTGGGTGACGTGGCTGGCGCACCAGACAGTGTCCGGTGGCGCACCGGACTGTCCGGTGCGCCCGTCGACAGACAGCCTCCCCAATGGCCACTTTGGTGGTTGGGGCTATAAATACCCCCCCAACCACCACACTTCAAGGTATCCAAGTTTTAAAGCCAACAAATTCAATACAAGAGCTAGTGCATTCAATACAAGACACAAATAGATTGAATCAAAGCCTCTCCAAGTCCCAATTCCACTCAAAGCAATTAGTGACTAGAAGAGAGAGTTTTGCCCGTGTTCTTTGAGTTCTTGCGCTTGGATCGCTTTTCTTCTTCCCCATTTCTTGATCTCAAGACGTTTGTAATCAAATCAAGAGACACCAATTGTGTGGTGGTCCTTGTGGGGACTAAGTGTCCCAATTGATTGAGGAGAAAAGCTCACTCGGTCTAAGTGACCGTTTGAGAGAGGGAAAGGGTTGAAAGAGACCCGGTAAAACAAATCATTAGAGCTTGTGATTTATTTTTCGTCCTCTCTTTCGGACTAGGGAACCGAGAATAGGATTGCAAGAACCGAACCTCAGTAAAACAAATCATCGTGTCACTCTCGCTATTTGCTTGTGATTTATTTTTCGTCCTCTCTTTCGGACTCGATTATATTTCTAACGCTAACCCCGGCTTGTAGTTGTGCTTAAACTTTATAAATTTCAGATTTGCCTATTCACTCCCCCTCTAGGCGACTTTCAATTGGTATTAGAGCCCGATACTTCATTAGAGCCTAACCGCTCGAAGTGATGTCAGGAGCTCACGCCAAGAAGGAGATGGTGACCGGCGAGAAGCCCGCAACAAGCCACGGGAAAGCTCCATCGGGGGAGTCCGGCAATAAGAAGAGGGAGGAATCACCTCCCCATGTCAAGTCACACCAGAGTGGCGACAAGAAGAAGAAAATGAAGAAAGTGGTCTACTATGAGACCGATTCTTCATCGCCTTCCACCTCCGGCTCCGACACGCCGTCTGTCACTTCTAAGCGCCATGAGCGCAAGAAGTTTAGTAAGACCCCCTTACGATATCCTCGCATTTCCAAACGCACTCCTTTACTTTCCGTCCCACTAGGCAAACCACCGGTTTTTAACAGTGAAGATTATTGTATGTGGAGTGATAAAATGAGGCACCATCTAACCTCACTCCACGCTAGCATTTGGGACATTGTTGAATTTGGAGCGCAGGAACCATCCGTGGGGGATGAAGGCTATGATTCGAACGAGGTAGCCCAAATCCAGCACTTCAACTCCCAAGCCACTACTATACTCCTTGCCTCTCTAAGTCGAGAGGAGTATAATAAGGTGCAAGGGTTGAAGAGTGCCAAAAAAATTTGGGACGTGCTCAAGACCGCGGACGGAGGAGATGAGGTGACCAAGATCACCAAGCGGGAGACGATCGTGGGGGAGCTCGGTCGATTCATGCTTCACCAAGGGGAGGAGCCACAAGCCATGTACAACCGGCTCAAGACCTTGGTGAACCAAGTGCGCAACCTCGGGAGCACTAAATGGGATGACCATGAAATGGTATAGGTTATTCTTAGATCACTCGTTTTTCTTAACCCTACACAAGTTCAATTAATTCGTGGTGATCCTAGATATAAGCTAATGTCTCCCGAGTAAGTTATAGGAAAGTTTGTGAGCTTTGAGTTGATGATCAAAGGCTCCAAACAAATCATCGAGTGGGGCACCACCTCCACACCCGAGGTGCAACCCGTCGCATTCAAAGCGACGGAGGAGAAGAAGGAAGAGTCTACGTCGAGTAGGCTTCCCATCGACGCCTCCAAGCTCGATAATGAGGATACTCCACATGGACCTATTCGGCCCGATAGCTTACATAAGCAGCGGCGGGAGTAAGTACTGTCTAGTTATTGTGGATGATTATTCTTGCTTCACTTGGGTGTTCTTTTTGCAGGAAAAAACACAAACCCAAGAGACCCTAAAGGGATTCTTGAGAAGGGCTCAAAATGAGTTCGGCTTAAGGATCAAAAAGATTAGAAGCGACAATGGGACGGAGTTCAAGAACTCACAAATAGAAGGCTTCCTTGAGGATGAGGGCATCAAGCATGAGTTCTCTTCTCCCTACAGGCCACAACAAAATGGTGTAGTGGAGAGGAAGAATAGAACTCTACTTGACATGGCGAGGACCATGCTTGATGAGTACAAGACATCGGATCGGTTTTGGGCCGAGGCGATTAACACCGCCTGCTACGCCATCAACCGTCTCTACCTTCACCGAATCCTCAAGAAGACATCATATGAACTCCTAACCGGTAAAAAGCCCAATGTTTCATATTTTAGAGTCTTTGGTAGCAAATGCTTTATTCTTGTTAAGAGAGGTAGAAAATCTAAATTTGCTCCTAAGGCTGTAAAAGGCTTTTTACTTGGTTGACTCAAACACAAGGGCATATAGAGTCTTTAACAAGTCCACTGGACTAGTTGAAGTTTCTTGTGACATTGTGTTTGATGAGACTAACGGCTCTCAAGTAGAGCAAGTTGATCTTGATGAGCTAGATGATGAAGAGGCTCCGTGCGTCGCGCTAAGGAACATGTCCATTGGGGATGTGTGTCCTAAGGAATCCGAAGAGCCTCCACAAGCACAAGATCAACCTTCATCTTCCATGCAAGCATCTTCACCAACCCAAGATGAGGATCAAGCTCAAGATAATGAAAATGAAGATCAAGAAGAGCCACCTCAAGAGGAGGACAATGATCAAGGGGGAGATGCCCATGATCAAGACAAGGAAGATGATGAGGGTCCAAGACCGCCACACCCAAGAGTCCCTCAAGCGATACAACGAGATCACCCCGTGAACTCCATCCTCGGCGATATTCAAAAGGGGGTAACCACTCAATCTCGTGTCGCTCATTTTTGTGAACATTACTCCTTTATGTCTTCTATTGAGCCATACAGGGTGGAAGACGCATTAAGGGATTCGGATTAGGTGTTGGCTATGCAAGAGGAACTCAACAACTTCACGAGGAATGAGGTATGGCATTTAGTTCCACGTCCTAATCAAAATGTTGTAGGAACCAAGTGGGTCTTTCGCAACAAGTAAGATGAGCATGGTGTGGTGACAAGGAACAAAGCCCGACTTGTGGCCAAGGGATATTCACAAGTCGAAGGTTTGAATTTTAGTGAAACCTGTGCACCCGTAGCTAGGCTTGAGTCAATTCGTATATTACTTGCCTATGCTACTTACCATGGCTTCAAGCTTTATCAAATGGACGTGAAGACTGCCTTCCTCAATGGACCAATCAAGGAGGAGGTCTATGTTGAGCAACCTCCCAGCTTTGAAGATAGTGAGTACCCTAACCATGTCTATAAACTCTCAAAGGCGCTTTATGGGCTCAAGCAAGCCCCAAGAGCATGGTATGAATGCCTAAGAGATTTTCTTATCGCTAATGGCTTCAAAGTCGGAAAAGCCGATCCTACTCTCTTTACTAAAACAATTGCAAATGATTTGTTTGTATGCCAAATTTATGTTGATGATATCATATTTGGGTCTACTAACAAATCTACTTGTGAAGAGTTTAGTAGGATTATGATTCAAAAATTCGAGATGTCTATGATGGAGGAGTTGAAGTATTTCTTAGGATTGCAAGTGAAGCAACTCCAAGAGGGCACCTTCATCAGCCAAACAAAGTACATTCAAGACATATTCACCAAGTTTGGGATGAAGGATGCCAAGCCCATCAAGACACCCATGGGAACTAATGAGCATCTCGACCTCGACACGGGAGGTAAATCCGTAGATCAAAAGATATACCGGTCGATGATAGGATCTTTACTCTATTTATGTGCATCACGACCAGATATTATGCTTTTCGTATGCATGTGTGCAAGATTCCAAGCCGATCCTAAGGAAGTTCACCTTAGGGCCGTGAAACGAATCTTGAGATATTTAGTTTATACACCTAAGTTTGGTCTTTGGTACCCCAAGGGATGCACTTTTGATTTAATTGGATATTCAGATGCTGATTGGGCAGGGTGTACGATTGATAGAAAGAGCACATCAGGGACTTGCCAGTTCTTGGGAAGATCTCTGGTGTCTTGGGCTTCAAAGAAACAAAATTCAGTAGCTCTTTCTACCACCGAAGCCGAGTACATTGCCGCAGGCCATTGTTGCGTGCAATTGCTTTGGATGAGGCAAACCCTTAGGTACTATGGCTACAAATTAAGCAAAGTCCCTCTCCTATGTGATAATGAGAGTGCAATCCGCATGGCGGATAACCCCGTTGAGCACAGCCGCACTAAGCACATAGCCATTCGGTATCACTTTTTGAGGGATCACCAACAAAGGGGGGATATCGAGATTGCCTATGTTAGCACCAAAGAACAATTAGCCGATATCTTTACCAAACCACTAGATGAGAAAATCTTTACCAAACTTAGGCATGCACTAAACATTCTTGATTCTAGGAATTTTGATTGATATTTTTGCACACATAGCTCATTTATATACCTTTGATCACCTCTCTTTCATGTGTTATGACTAATGTGTTTTCAAGTGCATTTCATGCTAAGTCATAGATTGAAAGGGAAATGGAGTCTTCGGCGAAGACAAGGCTTCCACTCCACTCTATCATATTACTCATCCTTCGTTGTCACTCCGCGTCACTCTCCACTTTGGTATAATCCTTCACTCATATATTGTTTGCCAAAGGGGGAGAGAAAGTAAAAGGGCTTATATTTCACTCACAAGTATCCGTTTTTAGCGATTCATGCCAAAGGGGGAGAAAGTATTAGCCCAAAGCAAAAGGACCGCACCACCACGCCAATTTCAAAATTTTTCGGAAAGTTGTTTTTGAATTGGTATTTTTCAAATTAATATTCCTCTAAGAAATTCTATCTCATTTGGTATATTTTAAAGAAGAGGTTTTCAAAAATTGGTATCTAAAATATTTGATCTTCTTTCGATTTGTAAAACCCTCTTGAACACTAAGAGGAGAATTTCATTAAGGGTGAGTTTTGTTTAGTCAAAGGAAAAGCATTTGAAACAGGGGGAGAAAATTTCAAATCTTGAAAATGCTTCTCGAAATCTTATTCATATACCTTTGACTATTTGCAAAAGGACTTTGAAAAAGAATTTGCAAAACATTTGCAAAAACAAAACAAGTGGTGCAAGCGTGGTCCAAAATGTTAAAATGAAGAAAGCAATCCATGTATATCTTATGAAATGTAAATTGGTTTAATTCCAAGTAACCTTTGCACTTACCTTATGCAAACTAGTTCAATTCTGCACTTATCTATTTGCTTTGGTTTGTGTTGGCATCAATCACCAAAAAGGGGGAGATTGAAAGGGAAATAGGGTTAAACCTTTTCCTAAATGATTTTGGTGGTTGAATTTCCCAACACAAATAATTGGACTAACTAGTTTGCTCTAGATTATAAGTTCTACAGGTGCCAAAGGTTCACAACAAACTAATACAAAGTTAAAAGAAAGGGTTCAAATGAAAGGAACAAAGAAAACTGAAGGCTGCCCTGGTCTGGCGCACCGGACTGTCCGGTGTGCCACCGGACAGTGTCCGGTGCACCAGGGAGATCAACTCCGAACTTGCCACCTTCGGGTTTCTGGGAATGCCACTCCGCTATAATTCGCCGGACTGTCCGGTGTAGCACCGGACTGTCCGGTGTGCCAAGCGGAGCAACGGCTAACAGCGCCAACGGTCGTCTGCAAAAGTGAACAGTGCGTGAACAGTGCGCGGACAACGCGGACAGAGTCAGAGCAGGCGCCAGAAGGCACACCGGACAGGGAACAGGAACTGTCCGGTGCACCACCGGACTGTCCGGTGGCCCCACTTGTCAGAGCTCCAATGGTCGAACCCCAACGGTTGGGAGACGTGGCTGGCGCACCGGACAGTGTCCGGTGGCGCACCGGACTGTTCGGTGCGCCCGTCGACAGACAGCCTCCCCAACGGCCACTTTGGTGGTTGGGGCTATAAATACCCTCCAACCACCACACTTCAAGGTATCCAAGTTTTTCAGCCAACACATTCAATACAAGAGCTAGTGCATTCAATACAAGACACAAATAGATTGAATCAAAGCCTCTCCAAGTCCCAATTCCACTCAAAGCAATTAGTGACTAGAAGAGGGAGTTTTGCCCGTGTTCTTTGAGCTCTTGCGCTTGGATCGCTTTTCTTCTTCCCCATTTCTTGTTCTCAATACGTTTGTAATCAAAGCAAGAGACACCAATTGTGTGGTGGTCCTTGTGGGGACTAAGTGAAAGGGAAATGTGCCCTTGGGCCATTTCTAAGTATTTTGGTGATTGAGTGCCAACACAAGTGGTCATTGTTAATCTATGCCAAATGATGGACAAAGTGAAAATCAACATAAAGGTATGTTTCTAAGACTTAGTACTTTGTTTTAAGGACTAATGTATTGTGTCTAAGTACTGGAAACAAGAGAAATCAATTTGGAAAAGAGATGGCTTTGTTCAGCCAAAGACAGTTCAGTCTGGGAGCACCGCACTGTCCGGTGGTGCACCGGACAGTGTCCGGTGCGCCAGGCTGGCTCTGGCGAACTGGCTGCTCTCGGGTTTCGCCGGCGGCGTACGGCTATAAATCACCAGACTGTTCGGTGGTGCACCGGACTATCCGGTGAGCCAATGGTCAGCCAGGCCAACGGTCGGCCGCATAATCCGCGCGCGACGCGTGGCAGAGCCAACGGTCAGAAGGGGGCACCAGACTGTCCGGGGTACACCGGACAGTGTCCAGTGCGCCAACGGCTCTGGATCTTCAACGGTCGGCTGTGCCAGAATAGGAAGGAAATCCGCATCGGACAGTGTCCGGTGGTGCACCGGACTGTCCGGTGCGTCAGTCGGCAGAAGGCAAGATTTGCCTTCCTGGAATGCTCTCAACGGCTCCTAGCTGCCTTGGGGCTATAAAAGAGACCCCTAGGTGCATGGAGGATAACACCAAGCATTCTCTAAGCATTCCTAAGCACCAAGAATTCAATTCCGCGCATTTGATTCTTTGTGATAGCAACTAGAGCTCCATTTGAGTAGAGAACTCTTCGGGTTGTGTTGTGAGCTCGAGTTGTGACTTGTGTGCGTGTTGTGCTCTGATTTTGTGTCTTGAGTGCGTTGCTCATCCCATCCTTACTTCCGTGCTTCTTTGTGAACATCAAATTGTAAGGGCGAGAGGCTCGAAGTTGTGGAGATTCCTCGCAAGCGGGATATAGTAAACAAAGCAAAACACTGTGGTATTCAAGTGTGTCTTTGGACCGCTTGAGAGGGGTTGAGTGCAACCCTCATCCGTTGGGACACCACAACGTGGAGTAGGCAAGTGTTGGACTTGGCCGAACCACGGGATAAACCACTGTGCCTATCTGTGTTGATCTTCTTGTGGTTATTGTGTTTTGCAAGAACTCCTCTCTAGCCACTTGGCTTTACTATGCTAACTCCTAATCAAGCTTTGTGGATTAAGTTGCAAGTTTTTACAGGATCACCTATTCACCCCCCCCTCTAGGTGCTCTCAATTGGTATCAGAGTCGTTCTCTTCAAGAAAGGGACTAATCGCCCAAAGGGATGGATCCTAAGGGAAAGGGGATGGTGGTCAATGATAAGGAGAAGGAGACCATCTTCAACGAGCCGAGGGACAACAAAGCTACTGACTCCGGCTTGAGTCAAAAGAAGAAGGAAGGGAAGAAGAAGAGGTGCATCAAGAAGAGGGAAAAGAAGAAGGCCTACAAGAAGGCTAAGGGCGAGGCACACCTTGGCAAGGAGTGGGACTCGGATTGTTCGTCATCCGACTCCGACAACGAAGGACTCGTCGCCTCGGCCTTCAACAAATCGTCCCTCTTCCCCAACGAGCACCACACTTGCCTCATGGCAAAGGAGAAGAACGTAAACACTCGAAAGACTACTTATGCTTCTTCTAGTGATGATGAATCTAGCGATGATGAAATAGATTATGCTAGTTTGTTCAAGGGCTTAGAAAGAACTAAGATTGATAAGATTAATGAATTAATCGATGCCTTGAATGACAAGATTAGATTGGTAGAAAAGCAAGAGGATCTTTTGTATGAAGAACATGATAAAGTTGTAGAGACACAAGAATCTCTTGCTTTAGAAGTCAAAAGGAATGAAATGCTTTCTTGTGAACTATCTACTTGCCATGAGACCATTTCTAATTTAAAAAGTGTTAATGATGATTTAAATGCTAAACTAGAAGTAGCAAATAGATCTAACTCTTGTGTAAAACATGTTGTGATTTGCAATAGGTGTAAAGAGTTTAATGTTGATGCTTGTAGTGAACACCTAGGTTCTATTGCAAAGTTAAATGATGAAGTGGCTAGTCTTAATGCCCAACTTAAGACTAGCAAAAATGAATTTGATAAATTAAAATTTGCAAGGGATGCCTATACGATTGGTAGACATCCCTCAATTAAGGATGGGCTTGGCTTCAAGAGGGAAGCCAAGAACTTAACAAGTCATAAGGCTCCCATCTCCGCCAAGGAGAAAGGGAAGGCCCCTATGGCTAATAGTGCTCAAAAGAACCATGCTTTCATGTACCATGATAGGAGGTATTCTAGGAATGTTCATTATGATAGAAGTTACAATGATATTATTTCACATGCCATGATTGCTTCAAGTTCTTTTATTATGCATGATAGAAGTTTGGCTAGGAAAAATGTCATTCATCATGTCCCTAGGAAAATTAATGAATCTTCTACAATTTATCATGCTTGCAATACTTCCTTTGCTATTTGTAGAAAGGACAAGAAAGTGGTTGCTAGGAAATTAGGGGCAAAATGCAAGGGAGATAAAACTTGCATTTGGGTCCCTAAGGCTATTTGTACTAACCTTGTAGGACCCAACAAGAGTTGGGTACCTAAGACCCAAGCCTAAATTGCCTTGCAGGTTTATGCATCCGGGGGCTCAAGCTGGATTATCGACAGCGGATGCACAAACCACATGACGGGGGGAAGATGTTCTCTTCCTACGTCAAGAACAAAGACTCCCAAGACTCAATCATATTCGGTGACGGGAATCAAGGCAAGGTCAAAGGACTAGGGAAGATTGCTATTTCATCCGAGCACTCTATTTCTAATGTGTTTTTAGTTGAGTCGCTTGGATATAACTTGTTGTCTGTGAGTCAGCTATGTAATATGGGATATAATTGCTTATTCACAAATGTAGATGTGTCTGTCTTTAGAAGGAGTGATGGTTCATTAGCTTTTAAGGGTGTATTAGACGACAAACTCTATTTAGTTGATTTTGCAAAAGAGGAGGCCGGTCTAGATGCATGCTTAGTTGCTAAGACTTGCATGGGCTGGCTGTGGCATCGTCGTTTAGCACATGTGGGGATGAAAAACCTTCACAAAATTCTAAAGGGAGAACACGTGATAGGTCTAACAAACGTAACCTTCGAAAAAGATAGACCTTGTGTAGCTTGTCAAGCAGGTAAACAGGTGGGAAACTCTCATCATACCAAAAATGTGATGACCACATCAAGACCTTTGGAGTTGCTTCATATGGACCTCTTCGGACCCGTTGCCTATCTAAGCATAGGAGGAAGTAAGTATGGTCTTATTATAGTTGATGATTTTTCCCGCTTCACTTGGGTATTCTTTTTGCAGGATAAATCTGAAACCCAAGGGACCCTCAAGCGCTTCCTAAGGAGAGCTCAAAATGAGTTTGAGCTCAAGTTGAAGAAGATAAGGAGCGACAATGGGTCGGAGTTCAAGAACCTTCAAGTGGAGGAGTATCTCGAGGAGGAAGGAATCAAGCACGAGTTCTCCGCTCCCTACATACCACAACAAAATGGTGTGGTAGAGAGGAAGAACAGGACGCTCATCGATATGGCAAGGACGATGCTTGGAGAGTTCAAGACCTCCGAGCGGTTTTGGTCGGAAGCCGTGAACACGGCCTGCCACGCCATAAACCGGGTCTACCTTCATCGACTCCTCAAGAAGACTTCCTACGAACTCCTAACCGGTAACAAACCCAATGTGTCTTACTTTCGTGTATTTGGGAGCAAATGTTATATTCTAGTGAAGAAAGGTAGAAATTCTAAGTTTGCTCCCAAAGCTGTAGAAGGGTTTTGTTAGGTTATGACTCAAGTACAAAGGCGTATAGGGTCTTCAACAAATCATCGGGTTTGGTTGAAGTCTCTAGCGACGTTGTATTTGATGAGACTAATGGCTCTCCAAGAGAGCAAGTTGTTGGTCTTGATGATGTAGATGAAGAAGACATTCCAACGGCCGCAATACGCACCATGGCGATTGGAGATGTGCGGCCACAGGAACAAAAGGAGCAAGATCAACCTTCTTCCTCAACAATGGTGCATCCCCCAACTCAAGACGATGAACAGGTTCATCAAGAGGAGGCATGTGATCAAGGGGGAGCACAAGATGATCATGTAATGGAGGAAGAAGCACAACAGGCCCCTCCAACCCAAGTTCGAGCAACGATTCAAAGGAATCATCCTATCGACCAAATATTGGGTGACATTAGCAAGGGAGTAACTACTCGTTCTAGATTAGTTAATTTCTGTGAGCATTACTCCTTTGTCTCTTCTATTGAGCCTTTCAGGGTAGAAGAGGCTTTGCTAGATCCGGACTGGGTGTTAGCCATGCAGGAAGAGCTCAACAACTTCAAGAGAAATGAAGTCTGGACACTGGTGCCTCGTCCCAAGCAAAACATTGTGGGAACCAAGTGGGTGTTCCGCAACAAACAGGACGAGCACGGGGTGGTGACAAGGAACAAGGCGAGACTTGTGGCAAAAGGTTATGCCCAAGTCGTAGGTTTGGACTTTGAGGAGACTTTTGCTCCTGTGGCTAGGCTAGAGTCAATTCGTATTTTGTTAGCCTATGCCGCTCACCATTTCTTCAGGTTGTTCCAAATGGATGTGAAGAGCGCTTTCCTCAACGGGCCAATCAAGGAGGAGGTGTACGTGGAGCAACCCCCTAGCTTCGAGGACGAACGGTACCCCGACCACGTGTGTAAGCTCTCTAAGGCGCTCTATGGACTTAAGCAAGCCCCAAGAGCATGGTATGAATGCCTTAGAGACTTTCTAATTGCTAATTCTTTCAAGGTTAGGAAAGCTGATCCAACTTTATTCACTAAGACTTGTGATGGTGATCTCTTTGTGTGCCAAATTTATGTCGATGACATAATATTTGGTTCTACTAACCAAAAGTCTTGTGAAGAGTTTAGCAGGGTGATGACGCAGAAATTCGAGATGTCGATGATGGGCGAGTTGAACTACTTCCTTGGGTTCCAAGTGAAGCAACTCAAGGACGGCACCTTCATCTCCCAAACGAAGTACACACAAGACTTGCTAAAGCGGTTTGGGATGAAGGACTCCAAGCCCGCAAAGACTCCAATGGGAACTGACGGACACACCGACCTCAACAAAGGAGGTAAGTCCGTTGATCAAAAAGCATACCGGTCTATGATAGGTTCCTTGCTTTACTTATGTGCTAGTAGACCGGATATTATGCTTAGTGTATGCATGTGTGCTAGATTTCAATCCGATCCAAGGGAATGTCACTTAGTGGTCGTGAAGCGAATTCTTAGATATTTAGTCGCTACGCCTTGCTTCGGAATCTGGTATCCAAAGGGGTCTACCTTTGACTTGATTGGATATTCAGACTCCGACTATGCTGGATGTAAGGTTGATAGAAAGAGTACATCAGGGACGTGCCAATTCTTAGGAAGGTCCCTGGTGTCATGGAGTTCTAAAAAACAAACTTCTGTTGCCCTATCCACCGCTGAGGCCGAGTATGTTGCCGCAGGACAGTGTTGCGCGCAACTACTTTGGATGAGGCAAACCCTCAGGGACTTTGGCTACAATCTGAGCAAAGTCCCACTCCTATGTGATAATGAGAGTGCAATCCGCATGACGGATAATCCTGTTGAACAGAGCCGCACTAAGCACATAGACATCCGTCATCACTTTTTGAGAGATCACCAGCAAAAGGGAGATATCGAAGTGTTTCATGTTAGCACCGAGAACCAGCTAGCCGATATCTTTACCTAGCCTCTAGATGAGAAGACCTTTTGCAGGCTGCGTAGTGAGCTAAATGTCTTAGATTCGCGGAACCTGGATTGATTTATAGCATTCATGTGTCTTCTGCTTTGATCATGTTCCTTTATGCATTTTGTTATGTATTTGTGGTGTTCAAGTTGTACAAACACTCCCCGGACCTCACAAGTCCATTTGCAAGTGCTGCACATATTTAGGGGGAGATGTGCTACAACTTGACTCTTTGAGACTAACCATGTGCTTGAGTGTTCTTAAGATTAGTCTCAAAGGTGGATTGAAAGGGAAAGATGGACTTGGACCATGAAAGACTTCCATTGCACTCCGATGAGAGGGTAACTTATTCCAAGTTCATCTCCATGCTCTTATTGCCTTTTTATTCTTAATTGAAGATTTTGGAGAGGCAATGGGGTTCTAAGGCCAAAAATGATCCCGTTTTGGTGCCTGATGCCAAAGGGGGAGAAATTAAGGGCCAAAGCAACAAATGGATCAGTTACCACTTGAGAATTTTGAAAATAGTAGAGTTAGGACTTTTAATTTGTCAAAATTCTAAATGTCTCTTTTTGTCAAAAGTTGGTCTCTTGTGGGGAGAATGTTTGATTATGGGAAATAAGGGGAGTTTTTGAATCAGTGATCAATTTCTCTTGGAATATCTTTCTCTATGCCTCAACAAGTGAATTTGACTTAGAGATAGGAAATTGAGTTTGATTTGCAAAAACAAACCAAGTGGTGGCAAAGAATGATCCAAATATGTCAAATTTGAATCAAAACAAATATGTGTTCTTATTTGCATTGATGTTGCACATCTTTGTATTGCTTTTGTTGTGTTGGCATAAATCACCAAAAAGGGGGAGATTGAAAGGGAAATGTGCCCTTGGGCCATTTCTAAGTATTTTGGTGATTGACTGCCAACACAAGTGGTCATGTGTTAATCTATGCCAAATGATGGACAAAGTGAAAATCAACATAAAGGTATGTTTCTAAGACTTAGTACTTTGTTTTAAGGACTAATGTATTGTGTCTAAGTACTGGAAACAGGAGAAATCAATTTGGAAAAGAGATGGCTTTGTTCAGCCAAAGACAGTTCAGTCTGGGAGCACCGGACTGTCCGGTGGTGCACCGGACAGTGTTCGGTGCGCCAGGCTGGCTCTGGCGAACTGGCTGCTCTCGGGTTTCACCGGCGGCGTACGGCTATAAATCACCGGACTGTCCGGTGGTGCACCAGACTGTCCGGTGAGCCAATGGTCAGCCGGGCCAACGGTCCGCCGCGTAATCCGCGCGCGACGCGTGGCAGAGCCAATGGTCAGAAGGGGGCACCAGACTGTCCGGGGTGCACCGGACAGTGTCCGGTGCGCCAACGGCTCTGGATCTTCAACGGTCGGCTGCGCCAGAATAGGAAGGAAATCCGCACCGGACAGTGTCCGGTGGTGCACCGGACTGTCCGGTGCGCCAGTCGAGAGAAGGCAAGATTTGCCTTCCTGGAATGCTCTCAACGGCTCCTAGCTGCCTTGGGGCTATAAAAGGGACCCCTAGGTGCATGGAGGATAACACCAAGCATTCTCTAAGCATTCCTAAGCACCAAGACTTCAATTCCGCGCATTTGATTCTTTGTGGTAGCAACTAGAGCTCCATTTGAGTAGAGAACTCTTCGGGTTGTGTTGTGAGCTCGAGTTGTGACTTGTGTGCGTGTTGTGCTCTGATTTTGTGTCTTGAGTGCGTTGCTCATCCCATACTTACTTCTATGCTTCTTTGTGAACATCAAATTGTAAGGGCGAGAGGCTCCAAGTTGTGGAGATTCCTCGCAAGCGGGATATAGTAAACAAAGCATAACACCGTGGTATTCAAGGGGGTCTTTGGACCGCTTGAGAGGGGTTGAGTGCAACCCTCATCCGTTAGGACACCACAACGTGGAGTAGGCAAGTGTTGGACTTGGCCGAACCACGGGATAAACCACTGTGCCTATCTGTGTTGATCTTCTTGTGGTTATTGTGTTTTGCAAGAACTCCTCTCTAGCCACTTGGCTTTACTGTGCTAACTCCTAATCAAGCTTTGTGGATTAAGTTGCAAGTTTTTACAGGATCACCTATTCACCCCCCTCTAGGTGCTCTCACTAAGTGTCCCAATTGATTGAGGAGAAAAGCTCACTCGGTCTAAGTGACTGTTTGAGAGAGGAAAAGGGTTGAAAGAGACCCGGTCTTTGTGACCACCTCAACGGGGAGTAGGTTTGCAAGAACCGAACCTCGGTAAAACAAATCATCGTGTCACTCTCGCTATTTGCTTGTGATTTGTTTTTCACCCTCTCTTTCGGACTCGATTATATTTCTAACGCTAACCCCGACTTGTAGTTGTTCTTATACTTTATAAATTTCAGATTTGCCTATTCACCCCCCCCCCCTAGGCGACTTTCAAGAACATTTGAAATTGATAGATCATTTGAAATTGCCACCTTGCCAAGTCCTTGAACTTTTCCCTTTGAATTATCCCCAAAAGTGATTTTGTCTTGTCCATCAACATTCTCATCAAGTGAGGTGAACATCCGTGGGTTGCCTGTCATATGTTGTGTGCATCCACTGTCAATAACCCAATGGCTGCCACCGGTCTTGTAGTTCACCTACATCCACAGACAAATCAAGCTTGAATTTTGAGGGCCCTATTTTGCATAGGACCAGTGACTTTCTCAATCAAGGACTTTGCAATCCAAATTTGTCTAGGTCTACTCTTGCTTGGTGGACCTAGGAATGTAACTTTGACTTTTCCATTTGCTACTTTTCTTAGAACATAGTGAGCATTGAAGACAAATGGTCTTGAGTGCTTTGGCAAGGGAGTTGGTGGTTTGGCTTTGCAGTTGTGGGCAAAATACCTTCTTTTCCACACTCAAAGCATTTGATAGGCTTATGAGTCTGCTTTGGCTTGTATTGATTTGTAGCTTTTTTTTGCACAAAAGAATTATATCCAATACCACTCTTGTTGTTTTCCATGACAGTGTTCATGAGCAATTCATTTTGGAGGTATTGGCCCTTGTTGAACTTTTGCACACTTGTTGCAAGATGTTCATTTTCACTCTTAAGTTTCTTGACCTCATTTTTAAGCCTTTCATTATCCACTGCCAACTCACTGTTGAAGTCATTGTTCTCAATGGCAACCTTTCCTCTAGTAGTTGCATCAGTCAAATATCTCTTCATTTTTTGGTTGTCTAATGTCAAGACTTCAACTTTTTCAGCCAGTTCATCATGAAGACTAGTTTCATCATCTTGGCTCAAATCATCACATGAGGTTGCTACATCAATCTTAACAACAGGGTTAATAGCCTCATGTCTATTGCAATATAAAAACTCATTTGCAACAAAAAGATTATCATGATCAATTTTAATCTTTGTATAGTCTTCCTTAATTTTCACAAGTCTTTCTGTCAACTCCCTATTTGCTTCATTTAATTTGTCACACTTATCCTTAGCATCTTTTAGGGAGGATTTAAGCTCACTTACAGTGGTTGACATAGTTTTGTTTTATTCTTTCATTTCATCACTAGCTTTTACAACTATGCCATATTTGGCAGTTAAAAATTCATTTTCATCTTTCAACTTATTACATTTAGCCTTTGACTTCCTAATGATTTGAGTGTATTCCTTAAGCAAGTCAGCTAGTTCATCATAGGAAGGTGAAGCAAATTCATCATCACTATCACTATCACTATCATCAATAATATCATTATCATGTTGTACCTTCCGTTCACCTCTAGCCATGAGGCAAGTCGATGAGGGTGATGGTGGTGGTGAAGAGAAGTCCCCAGCGATGGCTCAATGTCAGTGAAGCCAGTCACCAACAATGTATGCCTTTCCATTTTTCTTTTTGTGGAACCTCTTGTGCTTCCCATCCTTCCTCTTGAAGAATCTCTTTTCCTTTTTTCTCGTCATCACTGTCATCTTCTTTCTTGCCCTTGAACTTTTTCTTCTTGGGCTTGTTGTATTGATGAGCCAGATGACCAAGCTCTCCACAATTGTAGCAATCCATTTTAGAAATGGGCTTTCTTTTACTGGAAAAGAATTTCTTCTTTCTTGAGTCAAACTTGATGCCTTCTCTGTTGAGCTTCTTTAACATCTTGGTGGTCTTTCTCACCATCAAGGCAATGTTAGCATCAAGATCATCATCACTTGAGGATTTCTCCTCAATTTGTACTTTAGCTTTTCCTTCCTTTTCTTGATTGGCTTTGAGAGCCAAATCCTTTCTCTTGGAAGATGACTCATCCTTGTCATTGATGTGCATGTACATCTCATGAGCATTGATCTTTCCAAATATTTGTGTAGGAGTAGCGACTGAAAGATCCATCTGATGCAACACTGTGACAATGTGTCCATATTTGTCAATTGGGAGGACACTGAGAATCTTCCTCACAACATCCGGTTGTGAAATTTGTGTAATCCCCAAGCCATTTACTTCCTCTACAAGAATATTGAGATGTGAGTACATAGCATTGGCATTTTCATTAGCAAGCATCTCAAAAGAATTTAACTTTCTCATAGCAATATGATATCTCTCCTCACGCTCACTTATAGTCCCTTCATATAGAGCACATATATCCATCCACAAATCATGAGCATTTCTATGGTTTCTTACTCTATTAAAGACATCTTTGCAAAGGCCTCTAAAAAGAGTGTTTTTGGTCTTAGCATTCCATTTCTCATAATTAAACTCTTCTCCTACAAGATTTGTGGGATCTCTAGGTTCGGGGAACCCTTGTGTGGCGGCTTTGTAGACACCAATGTCTATAGCCTCTAAATAAGCTTCCATACGAATTTTCCAATATGGAAAATCGTCACCATAAAAAACGGGAGGAGGTCCATCCCCACCGGACATCGTTACTCTAGCGGTTAAGTTAATCTAAGAGCAACAAGTCTCTGATACCAATTGAAAGGATCACGATGCCCAAGAGGGGGGTGAATTGGGCTTTTCTAAAATTCAACAATAATTAAACCCTAAACAAGAGCCCAACTTCACCCCAACAACTAGCAATAAGAGAATACTACTAAAAATACAACAATACTAAGACGATACTTCAACTACTTGCTAAACAAATGCACAAGGTAAAATACTTGAATTAAGTGCGGAATGTAAAGCAAGGTTTAGAAGACTCCTCCAATTTTTCCCGAGGTATCGAAGAGTCGGCACTCTCCCCTAGTCCTCGTTGGAGCACCCGCGCAAGGGTATCGCTCCTCCTTGGTCCTCGCAAGAACCAAGTGCTCACTATGAGATGATCCTTTGCCACTCTGGCATGGTGGATCCCTCACGACCGCTTACAATCTTGAGCCGGGTCACCAACAAGATCTTCAAGGAAATCACCGAGCTCCCAACGCCACCAAGTCGTCTAGGTGATGCCGATCACCAAGAGTAACAAGCCGTAGACTTTCACTTGACCAAGAGAAGCCTAATGCATGCGGTGTGTGCTCTAGGTGGCTCTCGCTAGCACTAATGAGGTCCTAATGCGAGATTAATATTTTCTAATCACCTCACTAAACTTTGTGGTGCTTGCAATGCTCTACCAATGTGTAGGAGTAAATGTGGGCAGCAAGACAATCAATATGATGGGTGGAGGGGGTATAAATAGCCCTCACCCACCAACTAGTCGTTACCAGAACCTGGCTGCGCATGGGCGCACCGGACACTCCGGTGCGCCACCGGTGCGCCAACGGTCATCTCCAACGGCTAGTTCTAACGGCTAGCCGTTGGGCAGATGGCACACCGAACAGTGAACAGTCACTGTCCGGAGCACACCGGACAGTCCGGTGTGCCGGCTATAATTCAACTTTCTAAAGTTCGCGCTCTCGGGTTTTTGCATGGAGGAAGGGTCTTCCCCGGGCCGACCTGGCCCCACTGGCAGAGGGCGCACTGAACAATCCGGTGCACACCGGACAGTCCCGTGCCCCTAGGCCAGAAACCCTAGTTTCCGTTTTCTGCTATTTTTCAAATCGGTTTTCGTTCTAATTCGTGAGTATGTTCTAGAGTGACACCTGGCACTATATGTGTGTGTGAATATGCACCAACACTACACTAGAACTCTCTTGGTCAAACTACTCATCGACAACCCCTCTTTATAGTATGGTTAAAACAAAATAAAAGACCTAACTCTATACCGTTGTAGTACATCTTCCTGTAATGTGACCTAACTAACAATTGTCTCTGCAAAACACATGTTAGTCACATATAATATTGTGTTGTCATTAATCACTAAAACCAACCAGGGGCCTAGATGCTTTCACTCGCCATTACTCGCTCACCAGCAATATTTGGCGCCTTGCGTCCCCGCGCACTGTGACCGGGTGACCACTCGCCACCGCCTGCACCGAGCCATCCCGTCGCCACCACTATGCCACCATTATCGCCGCCCTGGTGCGCCTCGCCGGTGCCCGACAGCCTCCACATTCCCCTCTCCGGACGCCTATAAAAGGGTCGCCCCGAGCCCCTCATCTCCCTGCACCGCCCTCGGCCACTCCCTCTCCCCTCCCCTGGACCCAATTGAGCTCGACGCCATCGCCTCCCTTCTCTCCGGTGAGCTTCTCCCTCCCCTCTCCGGTGGCTTAGAATCAAATTAGTGTAGTTCACGAACTTCACCACCTCTCCACGAGCACAGTGCGCCCTTCTCCCTCACCTATTCCGCCCAGTAAGCCTCGCCGGCAACCTCACCGTCGCGGGAGCCCGCCACCTCGTCGTGGACCGACCATCCCGAGTGTCCACTGGCCAAATTGACCCCACCACCGTGACCCCTACCCTTGCTCGTGCTATGCCACCTCTCCGACCACCCGGAACCAGACCACCGGTGGAGAACCGCCACCGAGATCACCGACGGTCGGTTTTTCTCCACGCAGGCGAACCACCGTTTTCCCCTCCCCGTGACGTCGTTCACTCCCCCTCGCTGGCAGGTGGGCTCGCGCCCACGACGCTATCCCCGCATCCGTCCGCGTCGTTCCCTCGATCGTGGGCCGCCTGGGCTGGCTCGCCCACGCGCCCGCGCGCTCAGCTGGGCCAAACCCCCCCAGCCCGCTTAGCCAGGAATGCCTTTTCCTTTTTTTTCTTTTCTCCCTTTTTCCCGTTTTCATATATATATACTCATGTTGATATTTTATGCACCAAAAATAGTCCAAATATTCTCTAAGTCACAAATTAATAACACCTATAACTTGACACACTTTATTAGCCAACAATGTTTGATGTATTGTTTATTGCCTGTTTTTTTGGAAGGCGAAGAGGGATCCGACCCTCCGAAAATTGTAGCTCCGGAAGAAGGGCAGGAGCTCGACCTTCCGGAAATAGATCTTTCGTGCCAAGAAAGCTTTGACAAAGGCAAGTCCATTCTTCCCTTGATGCATAAAATACCTACTCTTTCTACCACTGCCTAAGCCGGGAATATGGGTTGGATTCTATGCATTATGAGACGAGTGATGGCCTGCATTAAAGAGTCCCTTTTGGGTTCAAAATGTGGGTTGAGGCAATGGTTTTTCTAAAAAGAGAAATGTTTTCAAAAGGTGTATGATGGAGAGTATTCACCCTTATCACCAACCGAGAGGGATGATCAGGTACTCCCTGGTTTAGGGGAGGGCCTAAGGTGTTGGCTCAGCCGGGTTAGATGTGAGCAGGAAGGATTGTCCCCTCATATAAGGACCGGTTTGTCATCCTTCACTACCTGTACTCATGACAAGTACAACCACTCGAGACTGTATGGGCAGTCACTCAATCTGAACTTGTACGGTCCAAACCCCTGAGTTATGTTGACTGGGGAGCACCGGGAGGATAAGGAAGGGGAATGTTTTGTCCTGTTTGGGCATGGTGGTGGCCTGATTCCTTCTGGTATAATCGATAAGGTAAGGACGTGCAAGGAAGGAAAGAGTTTCAGATTCGGGTCTCATTGTCCATGAGACCGCAGAGCCAGACTAGTGGGTAAAGTGTACACCTCTGCGCAGAGTTTGAAACATATTCAAATAGTCTGTGTCCACTGGTATGGACAAGTCTGGTGTGGTGTGGCAATTAGTGTTTTTAAGCTTCGTAAGAAGGGCAAGTGTGTGGGTGTTTTTGAAAATAAAAGTAATACCACGGGAGTGGGAAGCTCAGTGGTGGTTGAGTGTGAAAATGTGCTACTCCTCTCTCGGGTAAAATAACAAAAGTATTGCCTTTCTCTGAAAAAGAAAAGAGCGACTTCAACTCCACCATACCAAGCATGTACTATATAGGTCCCTTTCTCGTTACGGGCGGGGTGGGCTTGCGGAATACCTAGTGTATTCACCCAAATTTTATTTATGTTTTTCAGGAGCTGAAGACTTTTTTTCTGCTATGTTCGACTAGAAAGGGGTTGTGTATGCACCCAGTCTGCCTGTGGCTTGGGCTAGATGATCTTCCACTGTGCTATGTTCCCAGGCTCGCTAGAGCTTGTATTTTGGTATTGTAATAACTATTATTCGAAACTCTGTACTATTTGAAGAAATGAATGTGTTTACTAGCCTCCTAGGACTAGTAATTGTATCACATTTGAGTCCCAAAGGATCGGGACGCTTCAGGTGGTATCAGAGCCATAGGACTAGCAGTAGACCGCAGCCCTGACCTAAAAAGCTTTCCTCAAAAGAAAAGACCTCTTCACCTCTTAAAGAACCTTCCCTCCTTTCCTCGAGATTAACACCCCTTCTTCTCTTGCTACCAGATGGAAGGCATCTTTGTTCTTAAGACATCCTATTGCTCGGAGATGGAAGGATTCCCTCACCTTCTTCAGAGTTGTGCGCTTCGCATGGGGATCCGCAAGAAGCCGGAGTATGTCTAGAAGGAATACCGCGAGAACGGGATTGAAAAATGCTCTATGGCAGTCTACCTAGGAGAAAGCCGAAGCTACCCAAATCATCCTCCTTTTCAGATCACCGCTACTGGTCACCGCTTCCCAGATACCTGCCAGAATGCTGCCCAAAAAGCCCTCTGCTAGCTATGCCAAAACTACAGCATGGAGGTCTATGAGACACCCCTTCACTACTTTCCACCTAGCAACAAAAATACTCCTGATTGGAGGAAAAGACTCTAGGCCTTGTCAGGGAGAGATCCTAATGAAGATGACCCAACCATAGTTACATGGCCGGATATCTCCACACCCTTGACAACCACTTTGACGACCTTTTCTCCCACTACACCCACCTAAACTCCCGGGTGGAACGCCTAGAGCAGCAAATCAAGGAATTGAAGGAAGAAAAGGCGGCTCTTCAAGATAGTCTCGAGATGGAAGAAGGCGAAGAAGCCAACACTCGTGAGGCATACTGGACCCTGAAGATGGACTATGCTAGGAGGCTAAAGAAGCTCGCCCCCGTCAAGAAGATCTGAAAGCGTTTCAAGAGCCAAGGATGCTAGACTGACCCGAAGGAAGAAGCCCCGCCAACACTACCCTCCCTAGGGATAGATAACTTTTCCGATGTCGAGGAAGTGTCCCTGGCTAGCCTTGATGATCTCCTCAGCGAGTTTGGGGACACTTTAGTGGATAACGCTCATGCATAGTGTAATATGTGGTGGTTGTTATGCTTGTAATGAACTAGAGTGCTGAATAAAATAACATGTTTAAAAAAATGATGGCATATGCATAGTAGTAATCCTTTCTCCCCTTTGGCAGATGGCCTCGGATAAAACCACGCCTACCGCCTCAGGAATTGGAGCAAGGATTCCCCTAGGTATCGATGGAGAAGTCGATGGAGAAGGGAGTGAGACCCACCTCCCCGCGCCTCCGGAACTGCCATTAGACCTAGCCCAGGTTCTAGCCAATCAAACCCGACTCATTGAGGTCCTCACTAGAAGCCTCGAGAACCAGCGCCCGATTGGAGGAAGACCTCAGGACAGAATGGGAGAGTTCCTAAGGCTCAAGCCTCCCACATTCGTTGGATCTAGCAACCTGCTCGATGCTGATGACTGGCTGCGCACAGTAAAGAGGAAGTTAGAGGCCATTGGATGCCCTGAAAACTAGCGTGTTCACCTAGCTGCTCATCAGCTCTTCGGGAAGGCCCTATCCTGGTGGGATAATTTCAGCGCTGCTGTAAGAGATGCTACCTGGGAAGAATTTGAAGCTGCTTTCCGAGAGCATCATGTGCCCTTGGGAATCATCCAGCTCAAAGAAGAAGAATTTCGGGAGTTAACTCAAGGAGGGAGATCCGTCAGCGAATACATCCACAAATTCACAGAACTTGCTCGCTATGCACCTGATGATGTCAGCACGGAAGCCAAGAAGATGGCTCATTTCTTGAAGGGGTTGAGACCAGAACTCAAGACCATCCTCGCCAGCCAAGACTTCCTCAGTTTCTCGCACCTCTCGAACAAGGTCATCCAGGTGGAAAGAGCACGAGAAGAAGAAAAAGGTCACCTCAAGAGAAAGTTTCAAGTTCTCTGAGCTCAGCAGCAGGACAGGCACCAGAGAGTTCGATCTTTTGGGTTCCCTCCCAAAGGGTCGAATTTCAGCAAGCCAAGAGGGTCCACTCGGTCATGTTTCAACCAGCTGGGTCAAAGTTCCCTCCACATCCCATCTGTTGCAAGAAGCCAACCTCCAACCAATGCTTGTTGGCACTGTAGAGACCTCAGTCACTTCAAGAATAATTGTCCGCAGTTGAAGACATATGTATCTGCCTACTCCAACTCGGTGAATGGCCCCAAGAATGTTTCAGCACCCGCCTCCAAGGCACCCTCCACCAACAGCCAGCTAAGCAAGACCCAGGTTCACGGCAGGGCTCGAGTGAACCACGTTGACGCCCAAGAAGCTCAGCAAACCCCTGGAGTAGTGCTCGGTGAGTTCCTAGTCGAATTTACCCCCGCCGATGTACTTTTTGATTCTGGAGCATCCCATTCTTTCATCGCCACTAGTTTTGTGGAAAAGCATGGCATCCCCACTGCATCTTTAGAAATCCCCTTGGTCACCCGAACCCTAGGGTCAGACCTTCTATGCCACCTCAAATGCTCCCAAGTCAGAATTCTTTTAAGTGGGGTAGTATTCTTGGCAGACTTAGCCATACTACCATCCCACGGAATTGATGTGATCCTTGGAATGGATTGGTTGACCAAGCACAATGGCATCATAAGTTGCACAGATAAGACTATTCTTCTCACTGACCACCAAGGAAAATCAGTTTCGTGTAAAGCTCAGCCACCAACCTAAGATCCAATGGTGTTCAGCCTAGCAGCAGAAAGTATATCTGTGGTAGAAGAATTCATGGATGTGTTTCCGGAAGAGTTGCCAGGAATGCCTCCAGAAAGAGAGGTAGAATTCTACATTGATCTCCTCCCAGGCATTGCACCAATCGCAAAGAGACCATACCGCATGGCTACCACAGAATTGGCAGAACTGAAGCTTCAGATCGCAGAACTTCAATAGAAAGGGTATATTCGTCCTAGCTCATCCCCTTGGGGAGCACCAGTGTTGTTTGTCACCAAGAAGGATGGGAGCATGAGAATGTGCATTGATTACCGATCCTTAAATGAAGTTACAATCAAGAACAAGTATCCACTACTCCGAATTGATGACCTTTTTGACCAACTTCAAGGGGCCAAGTATTTCTCCAAGATTGATCTAAGGTCAGGATATCATCAGTTGAGAATCAAGGAAGCGGATATTCAGAAGACAACATTTGTCACCCGGTATGGTCAGTACAAGTTTACAGTAATGCCCTTTGGACTAACCAACGCACCCGCCTTCTTCATGAATCTTATGAATAAGGTGTTTATGGAAGAGTTGGATAAGTTTGTCGTAGTCATTATTGACGACATCCTTATCTACTCCAAGAGTCGTGAGGATCATGAGCATCACCTCCGGATTGTCCTCGGAAGACTCAAAGCGCATCAACTCTATGCCAAGCTCAGCAAATGTGAATTTTGGTTAGAAAAGATAGCCTTTCTCAGGCATAACTTGACAGCATAAGGGATAGAAGTGGATCCATCCAAGGTAGAAGCAGTATCCAAATGGAAGCAGCCATCCAACGTTAGTGAAGTTTGAAGCTTCTTGGGAATGGCGGGATATTACCACCGTTTTATCAAAGGATTCTCCAGCATTGCAAGACCCATGACCGAACTCCTCAAGAAATACAACAAATTTGTGTGCACCCCAAAGTGTGAAGAAAGTTTCCAAGTCATAAAGAAGAAACTCACAACCGCACTAGTATTGACACTGCCAGACATCCACCAAAGCTTCATCATCTTCTATGATGCTTCAAGACAAGGTTTGGGGTTCGTACTTATGCAGAATGAGAAAGTCATCGCCTATGCATCTCGCCTACTCAAGCCTCATGAACAGAATTATCCAACCCATGATTTGGAATTAGCAGCCATAGTGCATGCTCTTAAGATATGGAGACACTACCTGATTGGGAACAAATGTCACATATTCACATATCACAAGAGTCTGAAGTACATCTTTCCCCAACCAGATCTCAACCTCCGTCAGCGAAGATGGCTAGAGCTGATTAAGGATTATGACATCGAGATCCACTACCACCCCGGAAAGGCTAACATAGTGGCTGACGCCCTCAGCCGAAAACCTTTCAGGGAGAAAGCAACAAACTTCTTGGAAGACTGGAAGAGAGAATCGGCTCAACTGAATGCTTGTTTGGGAGAAAATGGCAGTATAGAAGTTAAACCGATGCTGGAAGATCTCATTTGCAAAGCTCAGCGTTTGGGCGCCGAGATGGCAGGACTTGTAGAAAAGGCTAGCAAGGAACAACTTCCGGATCTCAAGACAGATGAAAAGGGGACCCTTTGGTTCAGAAACCGTCTGTGTGTACCGAAGGGAGAGGCACGAGAAATCCTGCTAGATGAAGCCCACAACTCAGCCTATTCTATCCACCCAGGGTCTACCAAGATGTACCTAGACCTCAAGACCAGATACTGGTGGAGAGGAATGAAAAAGGAAATAGCTCAGTATGTGGCCCGGTGTGATACTTGTCAACGAACTAAGGCAGAACATCAGAGGCCTATAGGCCTACTGCAACCCCTCCTAGTGCCCAAATGGAAGTGGGAAGGAATAGGCATGGATTTCGTAATCGGACTGCCCCAGACCCAAAAAGGGAACGATTCTATCTGGGTTATAATTGACCGTCATACCAAGGTAGCTCACTTCATTCCAGTGAAGACTACCTTCGGAGGAGCCACCCTCGCCCGGATATATCTCAAAGAAGAAATAGTCAGACTTCATGGCATTCCGCGAAGAATAGTGTTAGACAGGGGAACACAATTCACCTCAAAATTTTGGTTGAGCCTTCAGCAAGCTATGGGCACCAAGCTAGACTTCAGCACCGCCTACCACCCTCAGTCAGATGGATAGACAGAAAGAGTCAACAAAGTCCTCGAAGATTTGTTGAGAGCCCGTGTGCTGACCCTCAACAGCAACTGGGAGTCCAGTTTGTCGTATGCAGAATTCTCGTACAACAACAGTTACCAGGCCAGCATCAAGATGTCACCTTTTGAAGCCTTGTATGCAAGGAGGTGTCAAACCCCTCTGTTGTGGTCAAACGTAGGGGAAAAGACTCTAGAAGGACCTGCCTTCATCAAGGAGGCAGAAGAGAAAGTTGCCCTTATCCGCAAGAGACTACTCGAAGCTCAGAGTCGGCAAAAGAGTTACGCGGACAACAGAAGGAGAGAACTCAGTTTCGAGGAAGGAGATTTTGTCTACCTCAAGGTTTCCCCAATGCGTGGAGTCAAAAGATTCCAAGAAAAAGGGAAGCTAGCTCCGCGATTCGTCGGCCCCTATCCTATCATCGGCATAATAGGGCCAGCAACTTACCGCCTTCAGTTACCAGAGTCCATGTCAGATATCCATAATGTATTTCATGTATCTCAGCTCCGAAAATGCTTAAAAGTACCAGAGAGTCACATCGTAGAGGAGTCAATTCAGATTCAGAAGGATCTGCAGTACCGAGAAAAGCCAGTGAAGATTCTCGATTCAGCCATTTGAAAGACCCGAAACTCAAAAGTAAGGCTCTATAAAGTCCAATGGCATAGAGAAGGAGAGGAGGAGGCTACCTAGGAGAGTGAGGACTCATTGAGGAAGGAATACCCTTACCTTTTCTCAAACCCAGCCTGAATCTCGAGGGCGAGATTCTTTTAAGTGGGGTAGGTTTGTAACATCTCAGTTTTGATCCCAAGGTTAGAAACCCTAAACTCCTAACCCCCCCCCATTATTTTTTATCCTAAGACCTCATCTCATGAAGCATTATATTCATCACATGCATACACCATGATTGCTAGTGGCACTTCACGTAGAATATTTAATTTTGGCACCCAAGAAATATAGATGAATATTTGTTTAAAGGAGAAAAGGGGTTAAGAAAAATAAAATAGAAAATAGAAAAGAAAAAAGAAAAGGAAAAAGAAAAAACCATTCCCTCTCGACTGGGCCGGATCCGGCCCAAGCTCCTCCCCCTCTCTTGCGTGCCCGCATTCCCCTCCGCTCGAGGCCCACGCGGCACATCCACCCGCGCTTCCCCCTCCCCCGCTGACCGCCCGACCCCACTCGTCAGCTGCGCCCGCCCCCCTCTCCCTCGCACCCGCTCTTCCGCTGGCAGGCGAGCCCCGCTCATTAGCCCCTTCTCCCTCACCCGTGATCGGCCATCGACGCGATCGTCGCCAGCCACCGCCCGCCCCGTCTCCTCACCATTACTCGCTCACCAGCAAGATTTGGCGCCTTGCGTCCCCGCGCACTGTGACCTAGTGACCACTCGCCACCGCCTGCACCGAGCAGTCCCGTCGCCACCACTGTGCCACTGCCACCATTATCGCCGCCCCGGCGCGCCTCACCGGTGCCCGACGGCCTCCACCTTCCCCTCCCAAGACGCCTATAAAAGGGCCGTCCCGAGCCCCTCATCTCCCTGCACCGGCCTCGGCCACTCCCTCTCCCCTCCCCTGGACCCAATCGAGCTCGGCGTCGTCGCCTCCCTTCTCTCCGGTGAGCTTCTCCCTCCCCTCTCTGGTGGCTTAGAATCAAATTAGTGTAGTTCACGAACTTCACCACCTCTCCACGAGCACAACACGCCCTTCTCCTTCACCTATTCCGCCCCGTAAGCCTCGCAGGCAACCTCGCCGCCGCGGGAGCCCACCACCTCGCCGTGGACTGGCCATCCCGAGTGTCCACCGGCCAAATTGACCCCACCACCGTGACCCCCTACCCCTGCCCATACTATGCCACCTCCCCGACCACCCGGAACCGGACCACCGGCGGTGAACCGTCACCGAGATCACCGGCGGCCGATTTTCTCCCCGCAGGCGAACCACCGTTTTCCCCTCCCCGTGACGCCGTTCGCTCCCACTCGTTGGCAGCTGGTCCCACGCCCACGACGTCGTCCCTGCATCTGACCGCGTCGTTCCCTCGATCATGAGCTGCCTGGGTCGGCTCGCCCACGCGCCCGCGCGCCCGCGCGCCCGCACGCTCAGCTGGGCCAAAATCCCCCGGCCCGCTTAGCCAGGAATGGCTTTTCCTTTTTTTTTCTCCCTTTTTCCCATTTTCATATATATATATATACTCATGTTGATATTTTATGCACCAAAAATAGTCCAAATATTCTCTAAGTCACAAATTAATAACACCTATAACTTGAAACACTTTATTAGCTAACAATGTTTGATGTATTGTTTATTGCCTGTTTTTTTTTTGCAAGGCGAAGAGGGATCCGACCCTCCGGAAATCGTAGCTCCGGAAGAAGGGCAGGAGCCCGACCTCCCGGAAATAGATCTTTCGTGCCAAGAAAGCTTCAACGAAGGCAAGTCCATTCTTCCCTTGATGCATAAATTACCTACTCTTTCTACCACTGCCTAAGCTAGGAATATGGGTTGGATTCTATGCATTGTGAGACGAGTGATGGCCTGCATTAAAGAATCCCTTTTGGATACAAAATGTGGGTTCAGGCAATGGTTTTTCTAAAAAGAGAAATGTTTTCAAAAGGTGTATGATGGAGGGTATTCACCTTTATCACCAACCGAGAGGGATGATCAGGGACTCCCTGGTTTAGGGGAGGGCCTAAGGTGTTGGCTCAGCCGGGTTAGGTGTGACCAAGAAGGATTGCCCCTCATATAAGGACCGGTTTGTCTTCCTTCACTACCTGTACTCATGACAAGTACAACCACTCGAGATTGTATGGGCAGTCACTCAATCTGAACTTGTACGGTCCAAACCCCAGGGTTATGTTGGCTGGGGAGCACCGGGAGGATAAGGAAGGGGAATGTTTTGTCCGGTTTGGGCATGGTGGTGGCCTGACTCCTTTCGGTATAATCGATAAGGTAAGGACGTGCAAGGAAGGAAAGAGTTTCGGATACGGGTCTCATTGGCCATGAGACCGCAGAGCCGGACTAGTGGGTAAAGTGTACACCTCTGCGCAGAGTTTGAAACTTATTCGAATAGTCCGTGTCCATTGGTATGGACGAGTTTGGTGTGGTATGGCAATTAGTGTTTTTAAGCTTCGTAAGAAGGGCAAGTGTGTGGGTGTTTTTGGAAATAAAAGTAATACCACGTGAGCGGGAAGCTCAGTGGTGGTTGAGTGTGAAAATGTGCTACTCCTCTCTCTTGGGTAAAACGACAAAAGTATTGCCTTTCTCTGAAAAAGAAAAGAGCGACTTTAACTCCACCATACCAAGCATGTATTGTATAGGTCCCTCCCTCGTTACGGGCGGGATGGGCTTGCAGAATACCTAGTGTATTCACCCAGATTTTATTTATGTTTTTCAGCAGCTGAAGACTTCTTTTCTGCTATGTTCGACTAGAAGGGGGTTGTGTCTGCACCTAGTCTGCCTGTGGCTTGGGCTAGATGATCTTCCATTGTGCTATGTTCCCAGGCTCGCTAGAGCTTGTATTTTGGTATTGTAATAACTATTATTCGAAACTCTATACTATTTGAAGAAATGAATGTATTTACTAGCCTCCTGGGACTAGTGATTGTATCACATTTGAGTCTCAAAGGATCGGGACGCTTCATATGGCTAGAGACATTATGTCTGTTGCTGCCTCAATTACTTCTTGGGAGTCTACTTTCAGTTTGTCTGGCAGGATTCTTGAGGATCGGCAATGACGCTTGAACGTAGAGACAGTGGAGATGTTGGTGTGCATCAAAGATTGGGAGCTAGGCCAACAACGGACACAACATGATATGGTGGACAATGAGTTAGAGGAGTCCTTCAAAGAGATTTGGCTGGATGAAGAAGGTGCTGCTGCCTGAGTTTGAATTGATCTTGTGAGGCTGAGAATGTGAAGTGTAAAGTGTTTCTGAATTCTGATCTGATCTGACACTTTGGCTTGTAATAACTTTAAATATTTTAATTATAAACTGAGCTGGTCGTACTTTTTTTCCTTTCTAGGGTTTCTTACGAGGTGTGAGTTTTACCTAAGAATGTTTTTAATGAGGCGGCATTGCACTAACAGCTCAATATTTGTGTACATTTTATTCAAACTGTGTTGAATGTTGATTGTGCATGTTTTTGTTCAAACTATGTTTTTCTGTTACTCTTCTGGGCCAGGTCTTTTCGGGCTGGCTCGGCCCGAAAAACGGCCCGAAGGGCCGTGCCTAGGCCCCTAGCGAGGCACACAGGACTGTACAGACCCGGTCCGATAGGCCCGTGGGCCTATTCGTGCCATGCCTATTTAGGCCGTGTCTGGTCTGGGCCCGGACCGTGCCGTATCAGGCGGTCCGCTTGCTCATCTATGGATTGATGTGAGAGGCCGTAAAAGATATTCTTTGTATTCCGGATGAAAAAAAAAAATCCACTCCAGCATCCTGCTGCCTGCAGCGTGGCGTGGAGGCGGTCCGTTTGCTGGGAGCGGCTTCAAGCGTACGCGCGTGGCTTGTCCGCTGGCCACGGCCCACAGGAGCGCCATGGCGTGGTTGCGGTGGCAGCCTGAGGAGGCGTTGGCGGCCCAAGCCGAGGAGGCGCTAGCGACCCGATGGAGGCTGAGGCATGGGCGCATGGCCCATGCGGTTAGGTGGAATTTGAGTTTGGGCTGGATTAGGACTGCAAGTCCTTATAAATAGAGACTGTTTTTTTCTTTTTCTTAGAACGCACATTAGAAATTTTAGACTCTAGATTAGATTTATTGGAGAGATTAATCTAGATTTTTCAGGAGATATCAAGGGAGAACTCTCTGGTGCTTTGGAGGAGCACTTTTGTACACAAATTTTGATGATTAAATAATTGATTATGCAATATTAGTGCGGCAATGTTATTCCTCTTTCTTTGTTTGATTAATTGGATTATTAGTTTTGGTTCTAGATTGAATATTTGTTTTCAATGGTGACCGATGTTTTGGCACATCTAGATTATTACTAAGGCATCTATTAACTGATCTACAAAGTTTGAGATATTAATCTTTTCCGGTTATTGTTTAATTTCGAAAGAGTAGCGCTATTTGAAGAAAAGTTTATTCAGCACCGGTTGAGATGGTTTGGTCATGTCCACCGGAATGCCTCAAAGACACCGGTGCATAGAGGCATCATAAGACGGGACAATAATGTGAAGAGATGTAGAAATTGATCAAACTTAACATGGGAGGAAGCAATCAAAAGGGATTTGAAGGAATGAAAAGTTGTGTTTGGATAGAAGTGCTTGGAAAGAAGCTATCCACATGACTGAACCGTGATTATGCCTTTTTTTTCTTTTAGTGCTTCAAAAGCTTTTCTCCTCCCCTTTCTCTTTCTTTATCCTTTTGGTGACATCTTATTGGCTTTCAACTCTAGCATATCCCAACTTGCTTGAGACTAAAAGACTATGTTGATGTTGATGATGATGATGATGTTTAATTTCGAAATTAGATCTAGATTAATTTTCATTACTCTCTGGATCAATGATCTTGTTTCGTTAATAACTTTAGACCAGAATTCCGATCGACGCGATTATAGTTGGGTTAGACATAATTTTATCTAGTTTAATCTGTTACATTTTGAGATCAATCCAAGTTATGGATTTTGGTCGGCAATGTTTTTACTAACGTAACAACAATCTGTTCAGATTTATAAAAGTGCTATATTTTGGTTTTGTGATTAGAAGAAAGTGGCGTAAATATTTTTATGCTTCCGCAATATTTCACCGCCCTGATTGCCTATTTTAACGTCATACGATCCTAAAGATATCTCGACGAAGCATCAGACAGACTAAATTATCAAAATTTTTATTTGCTGAGTCTGAGCTAGAGCATTTGGTGCGTTGTATTTCAGGCAAAGGGTCGCTGAACCCTAAAAAAATGGCTATTGTGGAGCGGTGGCCTACACCAAAGAATTAAGGAGTTGAGGGATATTCTGGGCTTAACAGGATATTGTACAAAGTTTATTAGGCATTACGGATTGATCAGCGAACGCTTATCTGATTTGTTGGAAAAAGGGATTCCATATGTCTGGACTTCAGTTACTGAAACTGCCTCAGCAACTCAAGCAAGCCTTTGGTACATGCTCCAGCGTTAGCCATTCTAGTTTTTTTTTTCAAAGCTTTTTTTTTTTGTCTTGGAGACTGATGCTACTGAAGCGGGTTTTGGTGCTGTACTTATGAAACTGTAGCTTATTTGAGCAAGCCAGTATTTGTTAGGAATTAAGCACTGCCTACTTATGAGGAGTGTATATAACACCAGGAGTTCGTTTTCAGAACTGATCATGAGAGCTTCCTGCATTTGTCTAAGCAAAGAATTACCACTAAGCTAGCTTCAGGCTTCAGCAGAAGGCTTTACTAAAGTTGATGTATCTTCAGTTTAAGATATTGTACAAGCAGGGTTCCAATAATCAGGCTCCTGATGCCCCATTTCGTTATTTTTTTCTAATCCAATTACGGCGATAGCTGCTTATAACCCAGCATAGTTTAAAATTAGCTAGATACATACAAACAACTCAACTAATAGTTTAGCTATCAGCTATTTTTGGTTAGAGACATCCAAACAACCCTAGCTAATAGTCCAACTAACTATTAGCTACACCCTTAATTACCCATTAGTTATTAGCTGGTTCAACCTAGCTAAAATTAGCTAATATTTAGCCAACTGTTTGTTAGTCAGCTAATTCTACTATCAACTTTTTAGCCAGCTAATTATTAGCTCTAGTGTATTCAAATAGGGCCTAAGTATGGGCACTTTGACCCCCTTGCTCATCCATTTACTGCTTTGCAAGTTGTTCAAGCTTATATGGACACTGTATATAAGTTGCATGGTCTACCAAAACAACATTATTTCTCTTGGAACATTTGATTAAACACCATCTTCATCGGGCCCAACAAAGAACGGAACGTCAGGCCGACACACATAGAAGTGAAAGTGAATCTGCAGCTGCAGGTTTTATGGGCCCTTCAGGGCTAATTTGGTGATTAGGGATCCCAAGGGGATCCATGGGGGAGGAATCCCCTTCCAATTTAATTTTGAATAGCAAGAGGTTTTCTTTCCCTGGGGATCCCCAGTCACCAAATCAGCCCTCAAGGTTTTGGTCTACCCAATTCAGATCCTGTCATCGAGAATGATATTCATAAAAAGAAGCCTCAACGCTGTCCTAGGTTCAGGTTTGCTAGTATGGCCCATTCACCTACACCGACGACATGGGTGGAGGTTCCTGTTCTTCGTCGACGGTTCCCTTCAAGTCCAGCTTGGGGCAAGCTGGGATTTCGAGAGGGAGGGGAAATGCCAGGGTTCAGAAGAGGAATACAGAGGAGGACTGCTGGTTGTCCGACAACGGAAGAAACACCACTGTCAGCAGCAGGTTGAGACTCCAATTCCTTCCACAAATTCTCCATTATCTGCCAATCTTCACGAAAACGTGACACAATTGGTTTCTTGTGTTTGTGTCACGCGAACTGCAGTCGCGTCCGTCGTAGCTAGCCTAGCCGATGTAGTCGTCGTCGTGATCGTGAGCAGCGCGTCTCGGTCTCGAGGACAGACCTGCCACAGTGGCACTGCACACGCATTGGTACGTCGTCAGGGGCCGGGTACACACACGTACTTGACCTCTGTGGCCTTGCACGGCTGCCTGTCTGCCTTTTGACGGCTTCTCTTTCGCGCTGTCTACCGCCCATTCACCGGCTCCGAATTGCTGGCCGCTCCACTCGCCAATTTGCAGAGGGTTTGCCGGGACTCCAGTACTATAGTACTACTCGACACTCGACCGATCAAATCGCATGAATGATCTGTACATGTTTTTCTTTTCTTCTTTTTTTTCTTCAGTTGCTTGTATATGAGATTTCATGCACGCACGTACGCACGCATTATTTGTCACTAGCTGGATATCTCTATCTATGTGATCGATCGGCGACTAGGGCAGGAAGAAATGTTCATGCCTCCTCGTTGGCTCGTTGGATTCGTGGTCAGCTTGGATCGGCTTGTTTAAATTTTTTCACGAGCTAAGTTAATATCTTAGCTCGGTTCACGAGTTATCACATTTCAGCAAAACGAAACTATGTGTGTATCATTTACACATCAATTGATAAACATGTTATATATATATGTGTGGTGCCTATAGTCCATAAGTTAAATTGATGATTGATCAACTGTGTCTATGTGTTAAATTTGTCCGCGCGACTATGACTGCGGGTTAAATTGATGAACTTATATATGAATTATGAATTGATGAGTGATGAATTATGTTAATTTGGTGATACGTTGATGTGGTCTCTGACACTACGAGTATAATTACCATTTTTATTGTTAAAATGGTTTGGAATTAACTAGAAAGTGATTGTTATATATATAGTTAGAATATTTGGAGTGAAATCCATTTATCTACTATTCAATAAAATTTGTGAATAAAATTTCAAGGGAAATTATGAGAGGATACATAAGGTGGAGATAATTGACATGTCTCGATGAATGATAACACTAGTACAATTTGGCTCTATACAAGCGGTAGGATTTTTACATCACAGGCGGTTCGGTTAGAAAACCGCCTGTGATGTCCCAGGCGGTTTAGTACGCCTGTGATGTAATAGTATCACAAGCGGTTTTTGTTTAGGACCGCCTGTGATGCTCTATCCTTTTCACAAGCGGACCCTAAGACAAAACCGCCTGTGATTGTAAAATTATGAAAATACAATTTAAACATGAAAATAATTTTAATTTTTAACAGAAATATGCAAATACAATTTAAATGAATTAATATTTAATTTTTAACAATAATATGCAAATACAATTTAAATGAATTATAATAGCACACATAGATAACTAGAGAGATTTTAAATTAATTGGCAACCACAATTCATAGTCGATCATACATGATAACAAATACAATTTGATTCATACAATTTTTCATGAACTACCATTTTTCCGCATGTATGGCTTTAAGTTCTTATCAATTTTCTTTTCCACACGCTTGATTCTCTCTGGACCGTTAAAGACGAACATCTCTTCATACTTATTGTATTCCTCATCTTGGTCTCCCACATTCTCAACTCCAACAATTTTTTGCTTTCCAGAAATAACTACATGCATCTTCTCATCTGCTGGATCGAGTACATAGAACACTTGTGCAACACATTCGGCGAGAACCCACGGGTCATCTTTATATCCTACTTTCTTTAAGTCTACCAGTGTGAGTCCGTAGTTATCCACTATCACCCCCACGGGATGTTGTACCCATTGGCACTTAAACAAGGGTATTTTCATGCTTGTGCCATAATCAAGTTCCCATATTTCCTCTATGAATCCAAAATATGTGGTCTTCTGTCCATGTAGGTCAAAAGCATCGATACGAACACCGCTATTTTGTGCAACACTTTTCATGTCTTTTGATTTAGTGTAGAATGTGTACCCATTGATGTCATATGCTTGCCATGATGTCACAAAACACGATGGCCCAGAAGCCAAATTCTTCATTGTTTTCTCATCCGAAGAGTCTCCGAATGGGATGTTTTTGTCCATTAACCATTCGCTGAAACGATGTTTGTGCTCCCTCATGATCCAGTCCTCTGTGCGGTTCTGATTTTCTTTACGAAGCTCATTCAGGTGTTCCTCTATGTAAGGCTCGGCTATCGTGAGATGTTGTAGTACACTACCATGAGCACAATGTACTAGCTTGTAATCCTCAACGCGAAAAGTTTTCTTGCCCATTCTCCCTCTCCCATATAGTTTACCCTCATGTTTAGGTACAGGCACACCTATCATTGTTTCGTCACTGATGTAATCTATACAGCTCTCAATCACTTCTTCTGTAGTGTATCCCTCCATGATTGAACCCTCTGGGTGAGCGCGATTTCGCACATAACCTTTTAATACTCCCAGGTATCGCTCCAACTGAAACATATGATGTAAATATAGTGGCCCTAATATTTTTATCTGATCCACGAGATGTATGATTAGGTGTACTTGCATATCAAAAAATGATGGAGGAAAACACATTTCAAGCTTGCACATAGTCTCGATGATGTATGCCTTTAGATAGTCCAAGTCTTCTAAAGCTATTACTTTTTGTGAAACCGCATTGAAAAAGTAACACAAGCGTGTGATGACAACTTTGACATGCTCTGTTTTGAGGGCTCTTACCGCAATTGGGAGGAACACCGTCATCATCACATGACAGTCATGAGAGTTGTAGCCAAATAGAGACAAGTCCTTCATCCTGACTAGTCTGCTGATATTGGATGAGAAACCTGTGGGCACTTTGACCCCACGCAAACATTTGCAAATCTTTGTTCTCTCCTCAACTGACAAGTTGTAGCTAGCTGGGGGGAGGTAAGGCTTCCCTTTGCCACTATCCACTGGATGAAGTTCCGGTCTGATTTGAAGATCTACTAGATCATTGCGTGATTTAAGTCCGTCTTTTGTTTTACTCGGCATGCCCAACAAGGTTCCAATGATGCTGTCAAAAACATTTTTTGTTACATGCATCAAATCAATGCTGTGGCAAATTTCCATATCCTTCCAGTATGGGAGGTACTTGAAAAATATTGATTGCTTCTTGAAAGTTGTGTAAGTTGAAGGGTCAGTTCTCTTTCTCTTTTCTCCTTTGTTTTTTCCCTTTCCGAATACAACATGAATGTTCTTTACAATTTCAAAAACAAGTTTCCCACTATAAGGCTTTGATGCACCTTCACTTTCCAGTTGATTGTTAAATTCCTCTTTCATCTTTCGGTACTTATGCTGCTTCATCAAGAACCGTCTGTGTCCCATGAACACCAACTTCTTGGATGATTTAAGGTACATGGAAGCAGTTCCATCGACGCACACTACACAACCATTCTTTCCTTTAGTCTTTTGCCCTGATAGTGTGGCGCCACCGGGAGAATCATGGATGGTAACAAATATAATTGCTCTTAAGTTGAAATACTCACGGCAATACTCATCCCATATTCTAACTCCTTCATTCCAGAGCTTTGTCATATCTTCCATAAGAGGTTCTAGGAACACATCAATATCAACACCAGCTGATTTCGGACCTTGAATAAGAATAGTCAACATAATATACTTTCTTTTGTGACACAACCATGATGGAAGGTTGTACATCGTTAAAGTCACGGGCCAGGTGCTATGTACACTTCTTTTTTCACCAAATGGATTCATTCCGTCTGTACCCAAAGCAAATCTTACATTTCTGGTTTCTTTGGCAAACTCAGGATACATAAGATCGAAATTTTTCCATTGTGATGCATCAGCAGGGTGTCGAATCTGTTTGTTATTCTGCTTGCGATTTTCAGCATGCCAACGCATAAGCTCAGCCTCCCTAGGGTTTGAGAACAAACGTTTTAAGCGATCAATTACCGGAAGATACCACATCACCAAAGCTGGGTTCTTTGACTTCTTTTTCCCATCCATGTCATCAAAAGTGTCATCGTCACTTTCAGGTCCAATAGTGGATTTCTTGTTTTTATTTTTCTTCGGGAATTTTTTTACACAGTCTTGATTGTAGCTCTTCTTGTATCGACTGACATTGCAAACTGGGCATCTTGATGCGTTCTCAAAATCGCCACGATACAGAATACAATGGTTCGGACATGCATGAATTTTTTGCACACCCAGAGCTATGGGAGATATAAGCTTCTTCGCTTTATAAGTGCTTGTTGGTAGTTTGTTGGGTTTTGGTAGTAATTGAGACAGAAAATTCAAAAGATCTGTGAAGCTAGTATCAGACCATCCGGCGCTAGCCTTCAACTTCAGAAGTTCTAGAACTGTACGCAGTGTAGTAAACTCTTTGTCACAACCCTTTGATTCATCATATAAAGGTTCTTTTGAGGCACTTTCCAGTCCCTCCATTTTAGATAGCCCTTTCTGCGATCCCACAGAACTTAACATTTCTGGTTCCATATGGCGCAACATCTCTTCACAATCAAATTCTTCAAATTCTTGATTAGCATCCACATTATCCACTTCACCATCAACTTTAAGATCTAAAATTCCGACAACTCTCTCGTCATTACCAGGCACTTCACACGGATCCAACTCACCATGTTCTGACCATATCGTGTAATTGTTTTTAAACCCTCTTTTTAGCAGATGTGATTGGATTACTCCTATATCTCTCCAAGCTATCTTATTATCACAATCGATGCACGGACATAATATTTCCTTGCTCTTTCGCAAATTCGCGTGCTTGTTGGCCGCTTCAATAAAGCTTCTCAAATTTCGAATGTACGACGGATGTGGTCTTGGCACATTGTACATCCAACCTCGGTCCGCCATTACCTATCCCTATATTGATTAACGTCAATATCGAGATGTAACATGAAAAAATAAATGTTCATGAAAGTGAAACAAGATCATATCGAGATGTACCTAGTACATGAGACAAAATTTTTTAAAATATCCCTAATTAATTGAATTTAATCCCTAAATCATGAACGAATTAATGTGCATGAAAATGAAACAAGATTGCAGCAATATAGGTACCTTGAGGTGAGACAACTCTTCAAAAAAAATCTTTAAATCAGATCAACTACAAGTCTAAATCTTAGAATTCCTGAGTTTTTCTTCAATTCCGGTCTATATTACAAAATTGAGGCAAAATATCGTATCAAAATGAGAAATAAAACAAACGGAGATCATATATATGCATAAACTCTTGAAATCAAGCCCGAAAATCAAAAACAAAACCTTCTCCCCGTAGATCAAAAAAATCCGCCGCCGCTACAGTAGTGTGCAGCCTAGCGGCGTCGGGCTCCGGAAGTTAGGGTTCCTGCGCTGGAACCGAGCCTTTTATACTACATACACATCACAGGCGGATTTTAAAAAAAAACCGCTTGTGATGTATAACATCACAAGCGGTTTTCTATTCCGACCGCCTGTGATGTTTACATATCACAGGCGGTCGACATAGAAAACCGCTTGTGATGTGTTTACTATATAAAAGTGTCGGTACGGTGGCTTAGGGTTTAGTGTTTTCGCCCGGAGCTGATACTACGCCGCCAGGCTGCTGCGTCGCCGTTCCCGTCCCCGTCTCCGAGCCGTGAGCGCCCTCCACGCCGTCGCCGAGCCCGAGCCCAACCGCCACCGTCTCCGAGCTGAGCGCCCGTCCCCGTCCCCGAGCGCCACCGTCTCCGAGGCGCCCTCCACCCCGTCCCCGAGCCCGAGCGCCGCCGAGCCCATCTCCGAGTGCGCCACCGTCCCCTTCCCCGTCCCCGAGCCCGAGCGCCGCCGAGCCCATCTCCGAGTGCGCCACCGTCCCCTTCCCCGTCCCCGAGCCCGAGCGCGCCGCCGTGCCCATCTCCGAGTGCGCCACCGTCCCCGAGCCCAAGCGCCACCGTCTCCGAGGCCAAGCGCCGCCGTCCCCGTCCTCGAGCCCGAGCGCCGCCGAGCCCGAGCGCCGAGTGCGCCGCCGTGCCCATCTCCGAGCCCTCGGTGCACTCCTTGATCATGCCTTAATTACTTGTTAAAAATTCATGCCTTGATTACTTGTTTTGCTAGTCCTGCCTTAATTATTGTTAATCTTATATTGTTAATGTTGGTCATTATGCTTATATTGTTGGTGTTTTCACTTACATATTTTGTTAAGGTCATCATTTTTGCTTTAGTAGCTTGTATCCCTTGTGATTAAATGTTGGTAATTATGCTTATGAAGAATTTTGTCATGGATAGTTGATGCAACTACTAGGACCCCTGCCTTAATTATTGTTAATCTTATATTGTTAATGTTGGTCATTATGCTTATATTGTTGGTGTTTTCACTTACATATTTTGTGAAGGTCACCATTTTTGCTTTAGTAGCTTGTATCCCTTGTGATTAAATGTTGGTAATTATGCTTATGAAGAATTTTGTCATGGATAGTTGATGCAACTACTAGGACCCCTTTTTGGTAGAAAATCTCCATAGTGATTGGGGAAACAAGTCTATTTTTAGTGTTTATGGCCACATACATCATGGAAGTACATAGCCATGGCAATGTTATTATCTCCCTATGTTATAAGACTTGTTCTTATCTCCCTTCTTAGTTTTTTGACTACCTATCTTTGCTTCCCAACCCTATGTTATAAGACTTGTTCTTATCTCCCATCTTTGACTTGTTCATAGCCATGACAATGTTATTTGGACCCCTCTTTTTGCCCTATAAGCCACATCCTTGTTTTCCCTCTGATCCCTGCCTTTGTTGCGATCTCAATGTTGATTGTGAGGCTTGGCCATTTTCAGTTTTAGAGATGGAAAAAGAGCCACTTGACATGGTTGAGAGCTCAGTTCGAGTCATCGAGACACATGTTGACATCATTCGCAGTCTAGTGACTGATGGGGTTGTGGATACTAGTGAACCAGAATCAGTGTACACACTTAAGACCACTTTGTTTCAAATTGGAGATGTATGCGACATGCTTGAGAAGTGTGCTCTGTCCATCAAAAAGTATGCTGACTCCAAGAGGGCTAAAATTATTCAAGATGAAGCCCTGCAATATGCTGAAGATGATGAAGCTGCAGATGATTTGGAGGAACTCCCAAGCCCAGATCTCCTTACTCAAGCCGACATATTGGAAAAATATTTTGGAATTGAGTATGATAGCGACCAGTCAAGGGGTTGTTGATGTTTAGTCCTAAACAACACGATATGAGTATCGTAGGTTTCACTCTTAGAGATAATGTATTTTGTATGAACCTCTTAGAGAGTGTCAAGTCAATGAACTATCTTCGAGTACTATTGGGAAGTGTATCTCTTTGATGTATTTTTTTTTCTAGTGATATCGATGGTGCCGAGTAGCACCAAATTTGGACTTGTGTCCATATCTATAGATGCTAGTAGTTGAGCACTAGCTCCTACAATCTTAAGTGTGTAGACCCCAAGAAGAGATTAAGTCCTGTAGTCTACCACCTCCCGTTATTTGTGGGCTTCACCGATGGCTGGAAACATTTGGTGATAGCAAACGACCTTCGGGTTGAAGACGTCTGCGAGCTTGTTAAGGGGCCAGACGATGGTGAGCCGGTGTACTATGTCCGGATGTGTGGTCACAAAATTTAAAGCTGCCCCGGCTGCATGTGTGTGCTTCTCTTCTCTTAGGTGGGGTGCTAAGTGATCTTAGTAGCCGACATAAGAGAAGAGAAGCGCACAGATGAAGCCGGGGCGGCTTTAAATTTTGTGACCACACATCCGGACAGAGTACACCGGCTCACCATCGTCTGGCCCCTTAACAAGCTCGCAGACGTCCCCAGCCCGAAGGTCGTTTGATGTCACCAAATGTTTCCCGCCCTCGGTGAAGCCCACAAATAACGAGAGGTGGTAGACTATAGGGCATAATCTCTTCTTGGGGTCCTTCAGCATTATAACATCACAGCCATGCCTTCTCTGTCTAACTGCATTGGAAAGTGTCACACCCGGTTTTGAAGGTAAACCGAATGTGAACCATGTACGTGCCAGGATCAGTAATTCACGTACACGGCGATTACATAAATGACTCATCATAGCACAATGCTTCGAATTACAATAAAGAGTAAGTAATAATATTACAGACTAGAGCCATTTACATAATATAAATCAAAGTACACAGAATCGAAACGTAGCCAACGTAAACAACCCACCACAGGCAGCTGACTGGGGGAGGTCGCTAGCCTAATCCTCGAACTCGTCGAAGTCCTAGAACTCCTGGAGATTCGCCTCGACGACTTCTTCTTTACCTGAGCATAGATTACACCAAAGGCAATCTGGTGTTTTGTGAAAGCAAGGGTGAGTACACATCAACGTACTCAGCAAATGTCCCGTTTGGCTGTAGTGGACTAGCTTTATGTGGGGTTAAGCTCAAGCAGTTGCTTTTAGTTGGTCAGATATTTATTATTAGTGGAAGCCAAGTTTTAGTAATAGCCAACCCGTGAACCATTTCCTCCTCGAGGAACATCATTATCATCATCGAGCCAAAACCATAAATAGAACCATTGTATATTGAACCATCTGTATCTCTAATCAAGGAGGATCCCAAGGCTGCTCTTAACCGTGAGCACGGCTGATATATCAGTTTCTAACCCTCTGCAGAGGTCGCACACTTTACCCATGAGCCGTGATTCCCATTTTGCCCGGAGATCATGACTCCCCATTGATCATTTCCTAGGTGGTCCGGCAGGGTATCACTACGTAGCTGTTACAAAGATTCCCTAGAGGTCATAGCCGCCCGTTAGGTTTCTCCAGTTTGATAAACACAGTACTCCTCCCCGCAGGAGGGTGACTAACAAAAGCAAAACGAAAGGACCTCGGCACCCCGCCTCGGCAGAGCAAGCACTGTGCCTGGACCCCATTAACGGCACGACGGCGAAGCGACTACACCTCTAGTTCCTCTAATTAATTAGCTAAGGGCACCCCATTCCACCCTCATGGTTGCACTGTTATCCCGGGTGGTCTCTCAACGAATAGGTCCTTACGGAGAGGCACTCGAGAAACCGCTCGAGCCCCCTTAAATGTCACAAGTAAATCATCATATCCAGAATAAAACCATAGTATCATCATTGTATCTCATCATGTTCATTGATTAAAGTAAAGCGCTAGCATGAAGCTAACCATAGTAGCCCAAAAGGTAATCAAGGACCAGGTAAATAGAAAGCTAGTCAATCCTTAGGTTGTTCATAGTATGCGGGACAGTGAATTATAAAGTAAATAGGACATAATGGGTCAGAGGACACTTGCCTTCACCAAACAGATGCTCAGGGTCTTCAACTTTATGGACTTGAAGAGCCTGATCACTTGATCGCCAACGCTTGATCTTCGATTCCTCGAAGCTCGGAAACAGATCACAATCTAATCGCAACGCGAAGCGAAGACGAACAAGCACAAGCAAACAAACATATATATATATGCATAAGAACATTACACCATACAAGGTAAAATGTTATAAAAACATGCAGCATAAAATAGAGCTCGATTCTATGGTCACGCGAGGGAAAGAAACGTCGAATTCGAAGCTACAGTTGAGAAATTAGCGCGTTAACGTTAAACAAGTATTAACTATAACATTTAATTCGACAATATCAAATATAACTTATAACTGCTATGTGGTTTTGATTAAATCTACCACACTAACAGCTATCAAACAAATAACTAATATTATTAGCACACGAGAGATTCTAAGAGAGGCGAATTTACGACGCACGAAATAATACGACAGCGTGCAGACGACGCGCATGCACGCGCGACATAGCACGCGAACGACGTACGAGACAGCATGCTCGACGAACGCAAACGAGCCCGCCATCACGTGCGGAACAGCACGCGCGACAGGCGGGAACATGTTAAATAGAGGACATGTTTACACTAAATAAATATTAAATAAATAAAAAGTATTTATGTTAACCTTAACAATGGTACTGTTTATTATCCAAGTGCAAGTCGAAAACTATACATAATCAAATTGGAATGTTAATCTAATCAACATTAGTCGAGCAAACCTTAAGTTAATGACATAGTCACATTAATGAATATCCATAAAAGAGCAAGTTAAAACTATACTTAAACTTAGAATGTTATTTTATTAACCATTGGTCAAACAAATAATCAATTAATTAACCGAAACATGTGAATTGACGCTAATCACCTTAACTGTATTCATAACGTGCAAATTCACACTACAAATTAGTTTTAACTAAATTGGTATTTTCTAATAACCGAGGAACAAATTAACAATTAATTAAACAAATATTACATGTGTTATGGCAAAATAATATTTTTATAGTGTGCGCGACATTGTTACGAAGCTAGCGCGATTGACACGGAATCAGTCGAACTTCTAGCGCAAAAGTTGTCGCGTATTTAATAAATCGTGGGTTGAATAGTGACGTGGCGTGATTCTATCGGTCAGAACCGAGCCTCATAGAGGACCACACGAGGCTCAGCCACAACAAATCACGAAGGGGTGGGATCAATTGTGACCACAGCCATTCTCTTCCTCCTCTATCGCTACGCACGCAGGGACCGGATGCCTGGCGCGACCAGGGAGCTAGCCGCGCCGGCCCAGGCGAGCTCGCCGGAGCAGAAGCACAGGGGGGAAGACGGGGCTTGGCACCGCCGGCCACCCTCACGGTGAGCAGGGACCGGATGCCTGGCGCGTGGGCGAGCCGTCGAGCTGGCGCGTCGCCACGCCGGCCGACCGCCGCGTCGCGCCCTACGCGGGGGAGGGTAGCCACGGCCAGGGGGCGAGCCGGCCGAGGGGCATGGGCGGGCTGGAGCCGCGCCATGGGGCTCGCCGCGCCCGCGACTGGTTGCCGCGACGCCGGGCCCACGCACAGGGACGGGGAGGGCAGCTCGCCGGGATGAGCTTGCCGGAGCCCGAGCGCACAAGGCACGCGGCTGGGGGACGCGCGCGATTCAGTAGGGAGCGTGGAGCGCGGTTGGCGGCCTGGGGGCTGGGCTACGCGCTGGCCAGTGGGGAGGCCACGGCAGGGGGCGAGCCGCCGTGCAGGGCCTCCTGGCCGCGACGCCGTGCGGGGCTGCCGGATTTGGTCGCGCAACGGAGGAAAAGGGAGCTACGCGGGGTCTCGCCGGGAGGAAACGAATCGTTCGGTTGGGGAACAGAGAGTACTGCTCACCGGGGAAGGAGAACGGCACAACGCGGGGCTGCAGGGAGAGTCCGTCGAGGGCGAGAGAGGATGGGGAAGGGGAGAGAGGGGAGAGGACTCACCTGGAACCGCCGGATTCGTGGAGACGGCAGGCCCTGGCTGCTGCGACGGTTATGGCGAGGTGCTCGGCATGGCTATCCATGCGCAGTGGGGGAGAGGAGAGTGGGGACTGGTCGAACATGGGAGTGGGTGGTTTTTCTTCTAGCGTCATGGGCGTGCTGTGTGAGAGGGAGATTAGGAAGACGCATCGGCAGGCTCTTGGCGCGCGGGACTTACATCAACTGTGTCGCACAAAGCAGCCAACGGCCGAGGCGAAAGGTTATGTGACGGCGGGGTGGGTTTATATACAAAGAGCGAGCGTGGGAGGTGATTGCCAAATTCGTCGCAGATCACGTTCTAGCCAAGCGAAAGAGACGGTTGTGCAACGAATTGCACGAGACAGTGTAAGACGAAGACTGAGTCAGACAAGTGCTAGACAGGGTCATATAAAATTAGACAAAGACAACCAGAGTTAGCCCGCGAGCCCAAGATGATGTGGTGGATGCCGAAGGGGTAGATAGGAATAGACGGGGATCGCCGACGCGAGCAGCATGCCGTTCGTGAGAAGATGTGGTTCGGTGATCTCACGAAAAAGGGCACGAGATCTGGAACAGGTTCGACAAGGGGAAGAAAAATATATTTATTATAGAGTTTCCAAAATATTATAGTTTTCACAACTACCACGTTTTAGGTATTTAATTAATATTAGAGAAACTGAAATTTATATTTACTACTCGAAGAAACGTTTCGAGGGTTCCCAAAAGTTTTTCGGAAACATAAACAAGATAATCCGATAAAGTTTGAAAACCTTTGCACTTATAAACACTATGCAACGACATGAATGCAACAATCAAAGCTTCTCTAGGATTTAATTTTACTACGTGAACAACTTATATATATACCTATTATATAATAAATTAACTCTCCATTATTTAGAGAAAAAAAGAGAAGAAAAGTGGTATAGGAGAGAGTAACACCTGAATTTAGTGAATATTAGAAAAGAAATTTTATACCCCTAAATTCAGGGTGTTACAAATCTAACCCCCTTAATAGAATCTCGCCCTCGAGATTCAAGAAGAGGCTAGCAAGAGAACAAGAGTGGTTCCTTGGTTTTCACCGCTTTTCGATTCAACTTTGATTCTTCTAGCTTAACTTGTGGACTGGGTGATTTGACCTTCAGATGTTCACGACCCACTGATGCAACTCTTGAAGATCTCTTGGGCCTGTGGGTTAGGACCCACACACGCTTTCGCTACACCACTTTGATCTTGTTGGTTGATATTGATAGCATGGTCTTCATTGGGGTTAGCGGCTAACCCCCTTAACATGGGCGTTGATATGCACTTGGTGAAGATGTTGCCGACTCTGATCTTGACTGATTTGGAGGAGTTGGAGGTTGCCAAATGGACAGGTGCAAGAGGAAAGAATAGCGAGAAAAGGTAAGTATAGACGGATTAGAGAGAGCAGGGGGGAGAACCCAATTACTTAACTCTATGGCACTCACCTAGTAAACAGATTCCATTGCGGACCAAGGGCCACAACACATCAACACTCATTCCAAAGAAGCAAATCAGTCATAGCAGAAGGACAAACATCATGAGCACACAACAACAAACATCTCGTTGCTATACGTTCCTTTTAATTAAATGGTGGTCTTTCCTTAAAAAGGGAAACTACTCTAAGGCCAACAAAAGGCAAGGGGAATAATAAGACATGGAGGGTAGGGGCATGAGCATAATAAAGGATGGAGCTAAAGCAATGAATGTAACCGACAAAGGAGAGAATGCAACTAAGGTCAGGATAGGTAAATCACCATTCTCAAAACGAGACGGAAAAGATGATATTTCAAAAGGTAGGCATAAGATAGCATCATGGAAAGATCTAGAGACTACAAAGGTAAGGGAGGTGAAAGGCAAAAACACACCAAAAGATAGAGTTAGGACAAGACTTGCAACACGACAGAGGAAAACGGGAACGAACAAGAGCGGGATAGGTAAGACATCACTCTTGAAATGAAATGGGAGAGGAGGCTTTAAAGGGTGGGTTCAAAGTAGGCATGTGGCAAGGGCGTAAGTATCACGAGGGTTTAAAGGTGATAACAGACAAGGATGTAGGAGAGGAGGTAAATGTGCATACGAACCACGAATATAAATACCACAAAGGATGGAGTTAAGACAAGACCTGCGAATGGAAAAGGAGAGGGTACGTCCAAGGGCCAGATAGGTAAATTGCCACACTCAATTTGAGGTGGAAGAGCGAAGATTTTTTTAAGAGCAAGAATAAAGATAAGTGTCAAGGCAAGACCGATGGATGACAAGGTAATGGTGATAGCAAATAAAACACACAGCAAAGGACGGAATTAAGACAAGACTTGTAAGGCGACAAGAATCGAAAAGAAATGAAGGGAGAGATGGGTAACTCATAGCTCTCAAACTGGGTTGAGAGAAAGGGGAGACTTTTAAAGGATAAGTTCAAGGTAAGCCTTTAGGTAGAAGACAAAAATATCACAAGGGTCAAAGGCGATAACAAACAAGGGTACAAGGGAAAAGATGAAGGCATACAAGAGTCGGTGGTATAAGTACAACAAAGAATGGAGTTAAGTCTAGGCCTACACGCGGTAAAGAAGAGGATCTAGCCAAGGGTGTGATAAGTAAAACATAGCTCTCGAATTGAGATAGAAAAGAGGGGATTTCAACAAGCAGACCTAAGATAAGTATCAAGACAAGATCTACAGATTACAAAGGTAAGGATGATATCAAACAAAAGCTCAACAAAGGATGAAGTTAAGGTAAGACAAGACTTGCAAAGCGACAAAGGGAAAGGGAACGAACAAGAGCGGGATAGGGAAAACAACACTCTCGGATTGAAATGGAATAAGTGAGGCAAAAAAAATAATAGGTAAACATCATGGTAAATATGGAGAGAGGTCAAGGGTCAAAGGTGATAATAGGCAAGGATATAAAGGAAGAGGTAAATGTGCATAAAAACCCCAGGAATCTAGGTACAATCAAGAATAGAGATAAGATAAGTCTTGCAAGAGGTAAAGTATAGGATATAACCACGGGTGAGATAAGTAAGAGACCACGCTTGAACTAAGGTGGGAGATTGGAGGTTTTAGATAACGAACATAGCGTAATCACCAAGGTAAGATTGAGAGATGAGAAGGGTACAGGCAACAAAGGATGAGGTTACAAACTCGCGAGCCAAAAAAGAGGATACGACCAAGAGAAAGAAGGTATGAGATGGAAGAGAGGCAATTTTAAAGAGCAGGTATGAGACAAACATCATTGTAGGATATAGAGGTGTCAAGGGTGCATATGATAATAATTAAAAAAAAGCGTAACAAAGGATATAGTTAAGACAAGACTCGCAAAACGACAAAGTGGAGAAAACAATCAAGGGTAAGATCGATAAGGTTCCAACAGAAGGGTTGAAGTAAAGATTCATTACCGAGTGGAGTTACAAGGAAACAACGAGATCACCAAGGATGGGCAACATAAAATGATCGCTCATGGACCATTAAAAAACGGGTGGTCAAGGACATGTTAACTGAAATGTCTTGAACAGTTATTGGGGTATGAAAATAAGCATACATAAGAATATAAGAGTATACAAGATTCCAAGGATACGAGCATACTAAGGCCAAGGACATAGAAATTGCCAAAAGATAGCGACTTAACAACAAAATAAGAAAGGATCTCAGAAGACAAGAAGGTCATGGACACATAAACTAAACTGTTTAAATAGGCAACAGAGATACAAGGGTAAGTACTTTAGATCAAGGGATAAGGGTATTAAAAATGTAAGGATACGAGCATGTCAATAACAAAATGGAATAGAGGTCAAATAGTAGCAATTTCATAATGGACGAGGAAAGAGTCCCAAAAGACTAAAGGCTATGGCCAGGGGGCATCTACAAAGGTGTCGCAAGCACAAGAGTGAGATAAGTTCTAATAGACTGAGAGAAGTATAGACCATGCTAGAATAAAATACTTTTTGACAAGGGGGCATTTAGGAGCACAACATAGAATTAGTTGAGATGACTAAAATTTTGAAGCAGAATCAAGGATGAGGTGAAGTAACAGTCAAGAAGTCCTTGAAACGGCCAATGCTACTCTAGGTCAGCGGTCCTACAGTCAGCACGGCTTTGATACCACTTATGTCACACCCGGTTTTGAAGGTAAACCGAATGCGAACCATGTACGTGCCAGGATCAGTAATTCACGTACACGGCGATTACATAAATGACTCATCATAGCACAATGCTTCGAATTACAATAAAGAGTAAGTAATAATATTACAGACTAGAGCCATTTACATAATATAAATCAAAGTACACAGAATCGAAACGTAGCCAACGTAAACAACCCACCACAGGCAGCTGACTGGGGGAGGTCGCTAGCCTAATCCTCGAACTCGTCGAAGTCCTAGAACTCCTGGAGATTCGCCTCGACGACTTCTTCTTTACCTGAGCATAGATTACACCAAAGGCAACCTGGTGTTTTGTGAAAGCAAGGGTGAGTACACATCAACGTACTCAGCAAATGTCCCGTTTGGCTGTAGTGGACTAGCTTTATGTGGGGTTAAGCTCAAGCAGTTGCTTTTAGTTGGTCAGATATTTATTATTAGTGGAAGCCAAGTTTTAGTAATAGCCAACCCGTGAACCATTTCCTCCTCGAGGAACATCATTATCATCATCGAGCCAAAACCATAAATAGAACCATTGTATATTGAACCATCTGTATCTCTAATCAAGGAGGATCCCAAGGCTGCTCTTAACCGTGAGCACGGCTGATATATCAGTTTCTAACCCTCTGCAGAGGTCGCACACTTTACCCATGAGCCGTGATTCCCATTTTGCCCGGAGATCATGACTCCCCATTGATCACTTCCTAGGTGGTCCGGCAGGGTATCACTACGTAGCTGTTACAAAGATTCCCTAGAGGTCATAGCCGCCCGTTAGGTTTCTCCAGTTTGATAAACACAGTACTCCTCCCCGCAGGAGGGTGACTAACAAAAGCAAAACGAAAGGACCTCGGCACCCCGCCTCGGCAGAGCAAGCACTGTGCCTGGACCCCATTAACGGCACGACGGCGAAGCGACTACACCTCTAGTTCCTCTAATTAATTAGCTAAGGGCACCCCATTCCACCCTCATGGTTGCACTGTTATCCCGGGTGGTCTCTCAACGAATAGGTCCTTACGGAGAGGCACTCGAGAAACCGCTCGAGCCCCCTTAAATGTCACAAGTAAATCATCATATCCAGAATAAAACCATAGTATCATCATTGTATCTCATCATGTTCATTGATTAAAGTAAAGCGCTAGCATGAAGCTAACCATAGTAGCCCAAAAGGTAATCAAGGACCAGGTAAATAGAAAGCTAGTCAATCCTTAGGTTGTTCATAGTATGCGGGACAGTGAATTATAAAGTAAATAGGACATAATGGGTCAGAGGACACTTGCCTTCACCAAACAGATGCTCAGGGTCTTCAACTTTATGGACTTGAAGAGCCTGATCACTTGATCGCCAACGCTTGATCTTCGATTCCTCGAAGCTCGGAAACAGATCACAATCTAATCGCAACGCGAAGCGAAGACGAACAAGCACAAGCAAACAAACATATATATATATGCATAAGAACATTACACCATACAAGGTAAAATGTTATAAAAACATGCAGCATAAAATAGAGCTCGATTCTATGGTCACGCGAGGGAAAGAAACGTCGAATTCGAAGCTACAGTTGAGAAATTAGCGCGTTAACGTTAAACAAGTATTAACTATAACATTTAATTCGACAATATCAAATATAACTTATAACTGCTATGTGGTTTTGATTAAATCTACCACACTAACAGCTATCAAACAAATAACTAATATTATTGGCACACGAGAGATTCTAAGAGAGGCGAATTTACGACGCACGAAATAATACGACAGCGTGCAGACGACGCGCATGCACGCGCGACATAGCACGCGAACGACGTACGAGACAGCATGCTCGACGAACGCAAACGAGCCCGCCATCACGTGCGGAACAGCACGCGCGACAGGCGGGAACATGTTAAATAGAGGACATGTTTACACTAAATAAATATTAAATAAATAAAAAGTATTTATGTTAACCTTAACAATGGTACTGTTTATTATCCAAGTGCAAGTCGAAAACTATACATAATCAAATTGGAATGTTAATCTAATCAACATTAGTCGAGCAAACCTTAAGTTAATGACATAGTCACATTAATGAATATCCATAAAAGAGCAAGTTAAAACTATACTTAAACTTAGAATGTTATTTTATTAACCATTGGTCAAACAAATAATCAATTAATTAACCGAAACATGTGAATTGACGCTAATCACCTTAACTGTATTCATAACGTGCAAATTCACACTACAAATTAGTTTTAACTAAATTGGTATTTTCTAATAACCGAGGAACAAATTAACAATTAATTAAACAAATATTACATGTGTTATGGCAAAATAATATTTTTATAGTGTGCGCGACATTGTTACGAAGCTAGCGCGATTGACACGGAATCAGTCGAACTTCTAGCGCAAAAGTTGTCGCGTATTTAATAAATCGTGGGTTGAATAGTGACGTGGCGTGATTCTATCGGTCAGAACCGAGCCTCATAGAGGACCACACGAGGCTCAGCCACAACAAATCACGAAGGGGTGGGATCAATTGTGACCACAGCCATTCTCTTCCTCCTCTATCGCTACGCACGCAGGGACCGGATGCCTGGCGCGACCAGGGAGCTAGCCGCGCCGGCCCAGGCGAGCTCGCCGGAGCAGAAGCACAGGGGGGAAGACGGGGCTTGGCACCGCCGGCCACCCTCACGGTGAGCAGGGACCGGATGCCTGGCGCGTGGGCGAGCCGTCGAGCTGGCGCGTCGCCACGCCGGCCGACCGCCGCGTCGCGCCCTACGCGGGGGAGGGTAGCCACGGCCAGGGGGCGAGCCGGCCGAGGGGCATGGGCGGGCTGGAGCCGCGCCATGGGGCTCGCCGCGCCCGCGACTGGTTGCCGCGACGCCGGGCCCACGCACAGGGACGGGGAGGGCAGCTCGCCGGGATGAGCTTGCCGGAGCCCGAGCGCACAAGGCACGCGGCTGGGGGACGCGCGCGATTCAGTAGGGAGCGTGGAGCGCGGTTGGCGGCCTGGGGGCTGGGCTACGCGCTGGCCAGTGGGGAGGCCACGGCAGGGGGCGAGCCGCCGTGCAGGGCCTCCTGGCCGCGACGCCGTGCGGGGCTGCCGGATTTGGTCGCGCAACGGAGGAAAAGGGAGCTACGCGGGGTCTCGCCGGGAGGAAACGAATCGTTCGGTTGGGGAACAGAGAGTACTGCTCACCGGGGAAGGAGAACGGCACAACGCGGGGCTGCAGGGAGAGTCCGTCGAGGGCGAGAGAGGATGGGGAAGGGGAGAGAGGGGAGAGGACTCACCTGGAACCGCCGGATTCGTGGAGACGGCAGGCCCTGGCTGCTGCGACGGTTATGGCGAGGTGCTCGGCATGGCTATCCATGCGCAGTGGGGGAGAGGAGAGTGGGGACTGGTCGAACATGGGAGTGGGTGGTTTTTCTTCTAGCGTCATGGGCGTGCTGTGTGAGAGGGAGATTAGGAAGACGCATCGGCAGGCTCTTGGCGCGCGGGACTTACATCAACTGTGTCGCACAAAGCAGCCAACGGCCGAGGCGAAAGGTTATGTGACGGCGGGGTGGGTTTATATACAAAGAGCGAGCGTGGGAGGTGATTGCCAAATTCGTCGCGGATCACGTTCTAGCCAAGCGAAAGAGACGGTTGTGCAACGAATTGCACGAGACAGTGTAAGACGAAGACTGAGTCAGACAAGTGCTAGACAGGGTCATATAAAATTAGACAAAGACAACCAGAGTTAGCCCGCGAGCCCAAGATGATGTGGTGGATGCCGAAGGGGTAGATAGGAATAGACGGGGATCGCCGACGCGAGCAGCATGCCGTTCGTGAGAAGATGTGGTTCGGTGATCTCACGAAAAAGGGCACGAGATCTGGAACAGGTTCGACAAGGGGAAGAAAAATATATTTATTATATAGTTTCCAAAATATTATAGTTTTCACAACTACCACGTTTTAGGTATTTAATTAATATTAGAGAAACTGAAATTTATATTTACTACTCGAAGAAACGTTTCGAGGGTTCCCAAAAGTTTTTCGGAAACATAAACAAGATAATCCGATAAAGTTTGAAAACCTTTGCACTTATAAACACTATGCAACGACATGAATGCAACAATCAAAGCTTCTCTAGGATTTAATTTTACTACGTGAACAACTTATATATATATACCTATTATATAATAAATTAACTCTCCATTATTTAGAGAAAAAAAGAGAAGAAAAGTGGTATAGGAGAGAGTAACACCTGAATTTAGTGAATATTAGAAAAGAAATTTTATACCCCTAAATTCAGGGTGTTACAGAAAGTGCCTTTTCTCCAAGTTCCCTTATTGATGGAACCAGTATATCAGACTAACGGTATATCCCTTTATCGATGGAACCAGCTTGAATGGCAGACAACGAGCAGCCTAGTATGGATGTGGTCTGCACCGGTGCGTCTAACAAAGTTGATGAAGACGCGACCAAACTTGAATGGCAGACAACGAGCAGCTCCAGTGAAGGGAGCGGGGAGGATAGTTCTAGTGACGACAATCCTTGTACTCCTATACCTCCAAGGAAGAAAAAAACATCAGATGAGCTTGATGCCGACTATATTCCCAACGATGAAGAGGTAAATAGAAATATGTCGACTATATTGTAAAATAATGTTCATATATGAAAGGCCATTAATTTTTTCACTATATAGATTTCAAATGAAGAGAAGAAAGAGGATGCATCTTCTACACGAAACACGGAGGATGCTCCGATGCCTGAATCATCCGTTTCACATAAGCGGAAACGAGGGCGACGAGGTCCAAATCAGATGAAAGAAGGTGCAGTTATGTATGTAACAAAACTAAATGCAGAGGGGTTTCCTGAAGAACCACTTGACGTGGTTACAAAGTTTCGAAATTCCTGCGGGGCTACTGTTAGAGATATAGTGCCAATCACACTTCAAAAATGGAAGGATTTAGATGAAGACACCCGCAACAAGCTATGGGCTAAGTTGTCTGAGTCATTCAAGTTCCCAAAAGGCACAGAGGATGCAGTAAGGAAGTCGATGCTCTCTGCTATGGCCAAGATGTTTCGTGGGTGGAAGGCCGAGATGAATAGGGACTTTGTTAAGAAGAATAAGGTTCCTCCGCCCAAGAAAATGGGGAAAATCACTCAAGCTCAGTGGGAGGAATTTGTTCGTCAGAAGACCGAACTGAAGGCCAAAGAACTGGGCGAAACTAATTCTCAGAGAGCGAAGATGAACAAACACCCCCATCGCCTGGGGTCAAGCGGATATCACCACAAAGTTGTGCAGTGGAACAAGATTATCGAGGAAGCTATAACTAACGGCACTTTGGACCCAATATTAAAAGATATCGATGAGAGAGCTATTCGTTGGATCTTAGGTCGAGCAGGTTTGAGTGAGGACGGCAAACTTGTGCATCCAGAATTGGTAGGCGAAGTTTCGTCAAAAATTCAAGAATATGCAGATAAGAGAAAAAAAGGAGAATTTAAGCCTCGGAGGGAGAATGACATACTAACTGCAGCCCTAGGCAATCCTGAACACACTGGACGGGCTCGGGGAATCTCTTCTAAGATTTCCTGGAGAGAGGCGTTTCCAGAGTATGCGTCGTCATATAGGAAACACGAGAAGTCGAAAAGGACCCTTGAAGAGACTATTGATGAAAGGGTACAAAAGGCTATTAATGACGTGATGAACAAAATGAAGAAAACAGAATGCATATCATTTGAACTCAAGCCAAGCCACATGAGTCCACCTATAGTCCCTAGCAGCGTTGGATCTGTGCAAGACTTGACCAAGTACCCTGTAGACGATATTGTTGAGGACAAGCCTTGCTTTCTTCATATTCCAATCAATCGATCTGGGACAAAAACAAAGCAAGCTGCTACTGGTTTGGTAAAACCAGGACTTGTTAACTACAAGGACAATCCTGTCCCGCCACACTATGCTGTGGTCGAAGTTCTAGAAATCACAGACAATGGTTGTGAAGATTGGGAGATAGATTTTCCAGTTGAGGGGATCATAACTTTGCATGAGGCAATTAACGAGTTGGTCCTTTGGCATCGACGCGACATCAAGTTTGGTGATGAGCCGAATTCAACACCAATGCAACAAAAAGCTAGTTCGATCATTCCACACCCCATGGTGCAGGAAGATATGACACCGACCTCCAAAAAAATCGTTGAAACAATCATATCGCCTCTTGCGAAGGAACTCGACGAGGGGGGCGTAGACAAAATTGTTCCTCAGAATGTCGACGTCAACATAAAAAAGGAACCAAAGGTTGGCACCAATGTTGAAGGGCCAACTATTTCAAAGAAGATTCATAAGCGAATCGCCACAGACGATGTCAAGAAACCGTCAGAATCAGTGGCACGCTACCTGCATAAATTGCAGAGAGTTATGACTAATCAATCAAAAGCAGTATCAACATCTCATGGAGTAGGCACACGGCCGGCCCAAATAGACAATTTCGAAGTATGGGAAGAAGATGGAATGATTCATACTCGAGAATCATTACGTCTTAAAACCAATATCTCGGTATACAAGAAGGAGGATGTTCCTCCTAAATTTGTGAATGCGAGGCCATTCTTAACGACGGTGCAACTTTCCAAGTTGTCGACTCCGGAGATTAGAATGCATGAGTGGTACATGGTGGCTAGCAACAAATACAAACTCGAGGAATTCACATTTGTTGTGCCAGAAGATGCATTTTGGAGCAATGATCATATAAATCCTGTGCGGCATTTATTCTTTGACGATCTCTGGTCGTTGTACCACCGACAAAGGATGGAAACGAACTACTTAACCCTCTTCTGCTTGTAAGTACCTCTAAACTTTCATATTTGTTAGTTTTGTACACGCACACATAAACGAGAGTCTAACGATTAACACTATTACACGTAGGATGCAATACATGGATGATAAGAAGAAACAACTTAAGACAGGGTTTCTTGACCCGTTGATGATATCCCAAGCTCGCTACAAAGTAGTTGCTCGGAGGCAAGGAGAAGAATACAAAGACTTGGACGATGCTGAATTTGAGAAAGCCGTCAAATAGAATCAGAGAAAGAAAATGAAGGTAATGGCGGCATACATTGGACGAGCCATGTACAATCATGTACAACATGGCAAGGACTTAATAATAGCTCCGCACCACTTTAAGTAAGTTATCGACATGGTTTAATTTTGAACTATAAATTATGGCAATCGTGATATTAACATGTGTTTTCGTCTATGTCTATATAGTGACCACTACATTTGTATCATGATCTGGCCAAAGGATGGTAAAGTCATGGTCTTCGACTCACTGAGAATGGAAAAGGCTACGTATAATGACTTCTTGAAGATTTTAGAGAAGTATGATTATTATTGCACACTTGTACTTATTACATCTTAACAAATGTATTCTTAATCTCACAATGCTATTCTTATATGCAGTGCATACCGTTTTTATTGGAAAGATCTTGGCGGCGAACATCCAGAGGACAAGCCTAATTTGTCAATATCATTATTTCCATATGGTGACAAACAACCTCCGGGTACTGTCCTGTGCGGTTATTATGTATGCGAATGGTGTCGTGTCACCTTCCATTACATGGTCAATCGTGAGGATGTAAGTTCGCTATCATTGTCTATATTGCAATTTTTATGTTATATTGTTGCTCATCACATTACTCTTAGCACCGATTGCTTTTTGCTTTCATTGCAGGTTCCTAAATCTAAGATCAATGCTGAATGGTTAGAAAGAGATATGGTTTCCACCGGCGTGGCTAAGGTTGTAAGAGACTTGCTTTACTTTATGCGCCGTGAAGTTCTTCATCAACAAGGGCTATTCTACAATGTAAATGGAGATTTGCAAAAATTCCCAGAACTAAGTTTGTACACAATATCACACAGTGTTTAGGTCTTTAGTTAGGAACTTTAGATGTTTATGGAACTTTGAGATGTCTATGGAACTTTGAGATGTTGAGTTGTTATGCAACTTGATGTGTATAAATCTGTGTATGATGGAACTTGATATATATGTGGATGAATCTGTGTATGGAACCTGCTATATATGGGGATGTTTGAATCTTTGTATGATGAATATGTGTTTGAATCTGTGTTTGAATCTGTTATTAATTCTGTTTCTGTATATGAATCTGGAAAATATATATGAATCTGCTTCTGTATATGAATCTGGGAAATACAGGCGGCTTATAATTAAAACCGCCTGTGATGTGTGTCTATCACAGGCGGTCCAGTTCAACTGAACCGCCTGTGATGTGTGTCTATCACAGGCGGTTCCGTTGAACTGGACCGCCTGTGATCTGTGTTTTTCACAAGCGGTTTTTGATTGACCACCTGTGATGTTGTTTTACATCACAGGCGGTGCACCACAAGCGGTTCCTGGAACCGCCTGTGTAGTGGCGAACCAGACCGCCTGTACAGAGGTGTGCTGTAGTAGTGTAAGTTACTAGTAACGGACATTTTATGTCTTCGAGCTATTAATAACGATCATGATGGCTTATAGTAACGGATATTTTTATGCCTTGGAGTTACTAGTAACGATCATTTTGATGACTAGTTTATGGATGCCTTTATACATGATGGCATATCCTCAAATTCCCGTGTGTGCCTATATAAGATTGCGCCGACGAGAATTTCCAAGCGCACTCTCTCACACTGTTACGTTTTGTTCTATTTTCTTGGCTCTGTGTTCTTGCACGTATAAGACACGGAGTAATTAGGCCTCTGAAACCGTTGTGGTTCAAGAGATCCTGCCCGGGATAGGCGGTTGATCAGGTTTTTCGGGAGCACACGACGCGACTGCTTGATCGACATCGGTTCATTGGTGCATCGACTTGTTCACGGGATCGACATCACCTTTGTTCTTGGGAACATGTTTGTCTTCTTCTAGTGGTTGTTCGCGGGACTGCACCGCGAACATCGTCCTGTATCGAATTCTGATCGACTACTTCGAACATACACACGAGATATCTCGTGTGAATGGAGTCACTGGTGCCTTGAGCATTGGTCCCTCCGCAGGGTACTCATTGTTCCTTATTTTTGTGCATGTTATTTTGTTGTTTACTGCTACTATGAGTAGTTACGCGCACATGCAAATATCTGTCATCACGTTTATCGTGCAATATTTATGGTTTAAATTGAATATGAAAATGCCTAAATTCATATCAATCCAAAAACCTAATGTTAGACATTTTTGTTAGAGGTTTTACTGCTGCGTTGAAACCGAATGAACCGTTCGATGAAATGTTTTTCAAGAGGTGGCGTAGTAAGATGATATTGTGGTTGACAGCACAGGAGAAACCTGAACAGTTCACTCCTAATGAAGAGAGAGCGTTCGAGGTAGCTGATAACATGTTTCAAGGCGTCGTGATTATCGCTCTTGCTGACAAGTATGTTGATTCTTACATTACATGCACTACTACAAAGCAGTTATGGGATGCTCTTGATGAGAAGCTCGGTGTTTTTGATGTCGATAGTGAGATGTATGTCATGGAGCAATTGTTTGACTATAATATTATCGGCGTTTCGACCCCGGGGGTCCCTGGACCGACGAGTAAATTGTCGCTGTGTGTCCCAGCCTAGATGGATCGGCGCGAGACGGAACACAAGGGGGAGCAAAAAAGGGAACCACAGCTCGTGTTGTCCTGCGCCCAGGGCGGATGCGCTCGCAGTAGGGGGTTACAAGCGTTCGCGAGGGGGAGAGAGAGAGAGCATGTCCGTCAGCCCGTTCTCCCGCGCGGCCACCTTCTCGTACGAGGGCCCTGGACCTTCCTTTTATAGATGTAAGGAGAGGGTCCAGGTGTACAATGGGGAGTGTAGCAATGTGCTGACGTGTCTAGCAGAGAGGAGCCAGAGCCCTATGTACATGCCATCGTGCCAGTCAGAGAGGTGCTAGAGCCCTGTTCATGTGATGTCGTGGTCGTCGGAGGAGCACTTGAGCCCTGTAGAAGTACAGCTGTCGGGGCTGTCGGACCCTTGCTGACATCTCCTTGCTTCCGTAGGGGGGCTGAGAACCGTCGTCGTCATGGAGCACGCTGGGTGCCATCATTACTTGTTTACCGGGGCGAGCCAGATGGGATGCCGGTCTTGTTCCCCGTAGCCTTAGCTAGCTAGGGGTAGGGTAATGATGTACCCCCCTGCGGCGTGGTCGGTCCGAGCCTGAGGTCGGGTGAGGCAGTGACTCCTCCGAGGTCGAGGTGGAGTCCGAGCCCTGGGGTCGGGCGAGGCGGAGTCCGTCGTCCAAGGTCGAGGCTGAGTCCGAGCCCTGGGGTCGGGCGAGGCGGAGACCGTCTTTCGAGGTCGAGGCTGAGTCCGAGCCCTGGGGTCGGGCGAGGCGGAGACCGTCTTCCGAGGTCGAGGTTGAGTCCGAGCCCTGGGGTCGGGCGAGGCGGAGCTTCCGATGGCGCCTGAGGCTGGACTCGGCTGCTGTCAGCCTCACCCTGGCGGGTGGCACAGCAGTCGGAGCAAGGCAGGCGGCGTTGTTTTCCTGTCAAGTCAGTCAGTGGAGGGGCAAAATGACTGCGGTCACTTTGGCCCTGTCGACTGAGGAACGCGCGTCAGGATAAGGTGTCAGGCGATCCCTGCATTGAATGCTCCTGCGATACGGTCGGTTGGCGAGGCGATCTGGCCAAGGTTGCTTCTCCGCGAAGCCTGCCCAAGCTGGGCTTCGGGCGAGTCAAAGGTGCGCCCGTTGTTTGAGGAGGCCTTCGGGCAAGGCGTGAATCCACCTGGGTCTATTGTTCCTGCCCGAGGCTGGGTTCGGGCGAGGCGAGATCGTGTCCCTTGAGTGGATGGAGCCTTGACCTGTATCGCGCCCATCAGGCCTTTGCAGCTTGCGCTGATGGTGGTTACCAGCCGAGTTTAGGAGTCTTGGGGGTACCCCTAATTATGGTCCCCGACAGTAGCCCCCGAGCCTCAAAGGGATTGTTGGTACTCGCTTGGAGGCTTTATCGCACTTTTTTGCAAGGGGATCGACCTTTCTCGGTTACATTCTGTTCCGGTGGGTGCGCGCGAGCGCACCCGCCGGGTGTAGCCCCCGAGGCCCCGGAGGAGTGGTTTGACTCCTCCGAGGTCTTAGTGCCTTTCGTGACGCCTCGGCCGGTCTTGGATTTCCCTCATGCGATCTGATCGTAGCCCGGGTGCATAGTCAGGTTCCGAGTTCTCGGACTGGTATGTTGACGCTGTCAACGGTTTGGCCGGAGCCGGGTTTGCAAGAGCAGCCCCCGAGCCTCTGCACAGGGCGAGAGGACGGTCAAGGACTGACTCGGCTTTTTTCATACGCCCCTTAGTCGCCTTTCCGCAAGGAGAAGGGGGGGGAAAGCGCCATGTTGCCCTCGGAGGGCGCCGAACATGGTGTTTCCAGTGAGTTGCTAACGGGTGATCCGAGTGGACGCCCGTGCCCCGTTCAGTAAGGGTCGGCTAGTGGCCCAGAGACGCGCTCCAAAAGTACCTACAGGTGATTTGCCGGACCCGGTCCCGTTTGATAGGGTCCGAGGGCTCGATGCCTCCCTCTGATGGGATTCCGTTACAGAATCGCTCCTGCTGGTCTCAGAAATGTCCTAGGGTACCTCGGGAGCGTAGCCCGAGCCTCGGCCATGTATCGGACGTACCCAGAGTCATCCCTCGCTCTGCGTGTTCTGAGGCGGCTGTCAAACCCTTTGGGGGGCCAGCCTTCGAACCCCTGATCAGTAGTGGGCGCGGAGCCCGAGTGGCCTGAGGCGGCTGTCGAACCCTTCTGAGGGGCCAGCCTTCGAACCTCTAACCAGTAGTGGGCGCGGAGCCCGAGTGCTCTGAGGCGGCTGTCGAACCCTTCCGAGGGGCCAGCCTTCGAACCTCTGATCAGTAGGAGGGCTCGGGGCCCGCTTCCTTCGCGGGGAAGGATCCCTTTCGGAGTATCCCCTTTCCCGGTCCCTGTAGTAAGAGAGAGAAAGGGGAAGAGGAAAAGGATACGAAATTGAATGATGTGGCGCACCTTTTTTGACGCGGTCATTATGGCGGAGGTGAAGCGTCGCCCGCTTCGCCTGCCAAAGGTGTCGCCTGCCCTGTCGCGGAGTTAATGCGACAGGACGAGTGGTTCACGGGGCAGTCGTTGTGCGAGCCATTCGAGGGAAGGAGCACGGGCGCGTCGTCTTCACGTCGTGGGAGAGGGCTCCCCTGCTGCCCTAGGAGGGGACGTGAGCCTGCAGACGATTTGACTGCTGCTTCCGCCCGCCTGCCGCCGCCATTACTGTCGGCCCACCTTTGGCCATATCGACCGTCGCGCCTTTTCCCGCGGCTGACTGACCTGTGACCGACGTGCTTGGTTGGCACTGTTGGGCCATGCGCAGGGTTGCCTCGAGTCGCGGCACTGGTTCCGTAGTCGAGGAGGCGCGGCATTGGCATAAGTGGCGGTGCAGTTTTTCGCACGTAGCAACCGGCGCGCCAATTACATGACGTGTGGGCCTGGGCCTCCACGCTGGATGCGTCGAAGTCGAAAGGGTGCATCTCTGTGGTGCAGTTGCATGCCGCCTGCATGGCGGTCCGCCCTTTCACCCACTGGTTTAGGCGAAGATGGAGGAGTGCTTGTAACCGTTGGGCGGTTACACGCTCCGCGCGCGGCGGTTTGGCTTCTTTTGTCCCGACCGGCTTGCATGGCACGTGGGACCCAACCCCCGTATCATAGGGGGAGGACCTTGGAGCGTGTTGGTGAAGACTTAGTCCGTGACGCCTGAGGACGCAAGTGAGGAGAGTCGCCTTTAAAAAGGGATCGACCCCCCGGGTGGTAGCCACGCCTTCGCACTCTCCTCATGCATCGTGCCCTTCCGCCTTCCGAGCCCCCGGATGGGGAGCGCCCGCGTTGCTTTCGTCTTGCTGCTGTTGGAGGAGCGCAACTTCGTGGAAGTTGGCACCTTTCAGCCATCGCTCGGCTTCAAGGATTTTCATCAGGCAGCCCGGCTGCATCCCCTCACCAATGGTCACCCAAGACAGTGACCACCAGTTCGATGGTGGGGAGAAGCAAGCCGGGCTGTGGCCTCTGCCCCGCCCTCAGCTTCAAGGATCTTCATCATCCTTGCTGGGGCGGGGGCAAACTGAGCCGGAGCTCTACCTCCCGTACGGGCCGGCGGGCCACCTCCTCCTTCAGCAATCAGGGGAGAGGACGCTCATCGGCCTAGTGGAGGGGGCGGACTTCGACAACGCGGGGTCGATCGGCCGCAAGCGTCGTCAGCTCCAGCATGCCTGGTTCGCTGGCTCAGCTGGCTCTAGCACAGCTTCCGGTGCCACCTCCACCACTGGGTGGAGTGTGGCTATCTGCCCGTCGTACGGGCGGATGTTGCGCCGCGCGCACCGGGGGACCACCCAAGACGTCGCGCGCTGCTAGGGCGGTGTTCGTGTTCTTGGGCTGTCTCGCCCTCGCTCCGGCACGACGCCACCGCGCGGAGGTCGGTGCTCACCCGTCTGGGAGGACTCGAGTGGGGATCTGCCGGTGGGCAGGTGGCTACCACCGTCGGTGCTGAGGTGGTGGCAGCCGGAGAAGGCTTCCCCGCCGACAAGACCGTCAGCGCCACCCGCGGACCGACCTCCGGCTCTTTGGATTTGATAGCTTGTCCTCGCCCCTCGAGTGGGGACGCGGGTGAGGGTCTTGTCGCAGTAGCGTCTGCCCTGAGGTCATCGCTGCTGCTGTTTGGCCGCCCGGAGCGGAGGTCGTTGTCGCTGCTGCAGTGGTCAGCGGCGGGCCACCCGGAGCTTGTCGTCCCGCAGGCTCTCCGATGTGGAGGTTGTTCATACCCGCGGGAGTGGAACCGGAGTTCCGTTTGTAATGGCACCTTGAGTGCCGGTGTCTGTTCATTGTGGCTGTCAGGGCCTGAACATCTAGGTATTTTGGGTGCAATACCGTGTTTCTTCCTTATTTCGAGCACCAGGACTCGCCTGTCGGCTAGCTGGACCGCTTAACCAAGTGTGAGTTGCCCCGTGCGGAAGGTGACGAGTGAGGTATCCGTTTCCCGGAGGCGTAGGAGTCCCTCGGCTCGACTGGCCTTGCCGCCCAAGGCTTCTCTTGCTCAGTTAAAGAAAACCCTCGGCCGCTCTGCGATGAGCCGGAGCCGAAGGCAGCGGTGTGAGCGTGGACAGAGGCGGAGTCGGCTGGAGAAGAAACTTCGTCGGCCTAGGAGCAGGGGACTTCCCAGGCCGAGGAGGCGTAGCAGCAGCGGCTGGAACCTGGCCAGGTCGTCCACTGGCGGGACCAAGCCTGGAGTCGGGCTGCCGAGGCCATGAGCCGGGCAGATGTCCTCGGGGGTCAGCTGGCTGAGGCTACGGAGCGGCCGGTCGAGCCGTCTGCTCGGGCCGGGTTCCTGGAGGAGACCCTAGCGACGATGGCCCAGGCGCGGTGCTGACATCTTCCTTCGAGGTGGAGATCCTCCGACCGTGTTGCTGCTCGAGGCCGGGTCGGATTCCGCCGAAGGTGGGGTCGATGCCGAGGGTGCTGCTGCTTCCCCTACTGATGTCTGAACCTGCAGGAACAGTTTGTCTGTAGTGTGCGTATGTTTTTTGCTGTCGCCGAGGCCCAAACATATCATTGTCGTGTTATAAAGCTGCGTTTCTTTTCCCTCCCGTTTCGAGTATCCGGACTTGTTCGTCGGTAGCAGAATCGCTTATCCGAGCGAGAGTTACTTTTCACGGAAGGTGATGAGTGGGGTATCCGTATCCCAGAGGCGTAGGAGTTCCTTGGCTCGGTCGGCCTTGCCGCTTACATGTACTCTTACTCGTCCGTAGGATTCTGTTATCGATACAGTCGAGAAGGCACGAACAATCGTTCTGCTAGGAAGGTTTTTGAGCGTTAAGACTTGTTCGGCAGCAGAATCGCTTATCCGAGCGAGAGTTACTTATCGCAGAAGGTGATGAGTGAGGTATCCGTATCTCGGAGGCGTAGGAGTCCCTCAAGCTCGGTCGGCCTTGCCGCTTACGTGTACTCCGTCGTTTTCAGGATTCCACTATCGAAGTAGTTGAAAAGCGCGAAAGACGCTTTGACAGAAAGACTTTTTCCGAGGAAAATTTTGACGCACAGGGGGTTCCCCCCTTCTAGCCCCCGAGGGAGGGTCGGGCTTTGCCGAGGCAAGGCTGACCCTTCCTTGACGGTTAGACTATTTTTTGTGTATGTAAAGAGAACGAGGTATATGAACGACTTGAAGACATCTTAAGGGTAAAAGCGACGTAGCTGTCGGATGTTCCAAGCGTTGTCGTAGACCTCGCCTTGACTGTTGGGCAGCTTGTATGTTCCGGGCTTCAAAAACTTGGCGAAGATGAACGGCCCTTCCTAGGGAGGTGTGAGCTTATGACGCACTCGGGCGTCTTGTCGTAGCCGAAGCACCAAGTCCCCCACCTGGAGGTCTCGGGACCGAACACCTCGGGCGTGGTAGCATCGCAGAGACTGCTGATACCTTGCCGAGTGTAGTAAGGCCATGTCCCGAGCCTCTTCCAGCTGGTCCAGTGAGTCTTCTCGGCTGGTCTGGTTGCTTTGGTCGTCGTACGTCCTTGTCCTCGGGGAGCCGTATTCTAAGTTTGTGGGCAAGATAGCCTCGGCCCCATAGACTAGAAAGAACGGCGTGAAGCCCGTGGCTCGGCTTGGCGTCGTCCTCAGACTCCAGACCACCGAGGAGTTCCTTCATCCATCGCCTGCCGAACTTGTTGAGGTCGTTGTAGATCCTCGACTTGAGTCCCTGCAGAATCATGTCGTTGGCACGCTCTACCTGCCCATTCGTCATGGGGTGAGCTACGGCGGCCCAGTCCACCCGGATGTGGTGGTCCTTGCAGAAGTCCAGGAACTTCCTGCCAGTGAACTGGGTGCCGTTGTCGGTGATGATGGAGTTTGGGACCCCAAAGCGATGGATGATGTTGGTGAAGAATGCCACCGCCTGTTCAGACCTGATGCTGTTTAGGGGTCGGACCTCAATCCACTTGGAGAATTTGTCGATAGCGACCAGCAGGTGCGTGAAGCCCCCGGGTGCCTTCTGCAAGGGACCGACGAGGTCCAGACCCCACACAGCAAACGGCCAGGTGATGGGTATTGTTTGTAGGGCCTGAGCGGGCAGGTGTGTCTGCCTTGCGTAGAATTGACATCCTTGGCAGGTGCATACAATCCTAGTGGCGTCGGCCACCGCGGTTGGCCAGTAGAAACCTTGTCGGAAGGCATTTCCAATGAGGGCTCGAGGTGCTGCGTGATATCCGCAAGCCCCCGAGTGTATTTCTTGCAATAGCTCCTGACCTTTGGCGATGGATATGCATCGCTGGAGGATGCCTGAGGGGCTGTGGTGGTAGAGCTCCTTTTCGTCACCCAGCAAGGCGAACGACTTGGCGCACCGCGCCAGTCGCCGAGCTTCGGCTCTGTCGAGGGGTAGCTCTCCTCGGTGGAGATATTGCAGGTACGGGGTCTGCTAGTTTCGACTAGGCGTGACCCCATTCCTCTCTTCCTCGACGCATAGTGCCTCACCCTCGGCGGCCGAGGGTGCCTCGGGCTGAGCCGAGGGTGCCTCGGGCTCGGGCGTGTCGTCGGTCTTGACGGAGGGTTGATGTAGTTCTCGGGAGAAGACGTCCGGGGGAACCGTTGTTCGTCCCGAGGCTATCTTAGCCAGCTCGTCCGCAGTTTCGTTGTATCGTCGAGCGACGTGGTTGAGCTCGAGCCCATAGAACTTGTCTTCCAGGCGCCGAACCTCGTCGCAGTAGGCTTCCATCTTCGGGTCGCGGCAATGGGAGTTCTTCATGACTTGGTCAATGACGAGCTACGAGTCGCCACGAGCGTCGAGGCGCCGAACCCCTAGCTCGATGGCGATGTGCAACCCGTTAACGAGAGCTTCGTACTCGGCCACGTTGTTTGACGCCGGGAAATGGAGGCGCAGCACGTAACGGAGGTGCTTCCCGAGGGGTGAGATGAAGAGCAGGCCCGCGCCCGCTCCTGTTTTTATCAGCGACCCGTCGAAAAACATGGTCCAGAGTTCCGGTTGGATCGGAGCTGCTGGAAGCTGGGTGTCGACCCATTCAGCCATAAAGTCTGCCAAGACTTGGGACTTGATGGCCTTCCGAGGAGCGAACGAGATTGTCTCGCCCATGATCTCCACCACCCACTTTGCAATCCTACTCGAGGCCTCTCGGCACTGGATGATCTCCCCCAGAGGGAAGGATGACACCACAGTCACCGGATGAGACTCAAAGTAGTGTCGCAACTTTCGCCGTGTCAGAATTACCGCGTACAGTAGCTTCTGAATTTGCGGGTAGCGGATTTTGGTCTCGGACAGTACCTCACTGATGAAGTAGACCGGCCTCTGGACGAACAATGCATGCCCTTCTTCCGTCTCTCGACTACGATCGCAACGTTGACCACCTGAGTGGTCGCGGCTATGTAGATCAAGAGGGCTTCTCCGGCAGCGGGGGGCACCAGGATGGGCGCGCTTGTAAGGAGTGCCTTTAGGTTCCCGAGGGCTTCCTCGGCCTCGGGGGTCCACGTGAAGCGCTCGGTCTTCCTTAAGAGGCGGTACAGGGGTAGGCCTCTTTCGCCGAGGCGCGAGATGAAGCGGCTCAGAGCCGCAAGGCATCCCATGACCCTTTGTACTCCTTTCAAGTCCTTGATGGGCCCCATGTTGGTGATGGCCGCGATTTTCTCCGGGTTGGCCTCGATGCCCCGCTCGGAAACGATGAACCCCAGGAGCATGCCTCGAGGGACTCCGAAGACACACTTCTCGGGATTGAGTTTTATGCCTTTCGCGTTGAGACACTTGAATGTCGTTTCAAGGTCAGTGAGGAGGTCGGAGGCTTTCCTCGTCTTGACTACGATGTCATCGACGTAAGCCTCGACCGTTCGGCCAATGTGCTCTCCGAACACGTGGTTCATGCACCTTTGGTATGTCGCGCCTGCATTCCTCAAACCAAATGGCATAGTAATATAGCAGTACATGCCAAAAGGTGTGATGAAAGAGGTCGCGAGCTGGTCGGACTCTTTCATCCTGATTTGGTGATACCTTGAGTAGGCATTGAGGAATGACAGGGTTTCGCACCTAGCAGTGGAATCCACGATTTGATCGATGCGAGGCAGAGGGTAGGGAACCTTCAGACATGCTTTGTTTAGACCAGTATAGTCTACACACATCCTCCACTTCCCACCTTTCTTTTTCACAAGCACAGGGTTGGCTAGCCATTCGGGATGGAATACCTCTTTGATGAACCCTGCAGCCATCAGCTTGTGGATCTCCTCGCCTACGGCTCTGCGCTTTTCTTCGTCGAATCGGCACAGAGGCTGCTTCACGGGTTGGGCTCCAGCTCGGATATCCAACGAGTGCTCGGCGACATCCCTCGGTATGTGAGGCATGTCCGAGGGACTCCACGCAAAAACCTCGGCGTTTGCGCGGAGAAAGTCGACGAGCACTGCTTCCTATTTGGCGTCGAGCTCGGAGCCGGTCCAGACTTGCTTGGAGGCGTCGTTGCTGGGGTCGAGAGGGACAGACTTAACCGCCTCTGCTGGCTCGAAGTTGCCGACGTGGCGCTTCGCATCTGGCACTTCGTTGGATAGGCTCTCCAGGTCGGCGATGAGGGCCTCAGCGTATTCCATGCACTCCATGTCGCATTCGTAGGTGTGTCGGTACGTGGATCCGACGGTGATGACCCCGTTGGGGCCCGGCATCTTGAGCTTGAGGTAGGTGTAGTTGGGGACGACCATGAACTTGGCGTAGCATGGTCTCCCCAGCATTGCGTGGTAGGTTTCTCGAAACCCGACCACCTCGAACGTGAGGGTTTCCTTTCGGAAGTTGGAGGGAGTCCCGAAGCAGACGGGCAGATCGAGTTGCCCAAGGGGTTGGACGCGCTTCCCGGGGATGATCCCGTGAAAGGGCGCCGCACCGGCCCGGATCGCGGACAGATCGATCTGCAAGAGCCCGAGGGTCTCGGCGTAGATGATGTTGAGGTTGCTGCCTCCGTCCATGAGGACCTTGGTAAGCCTGACGTTGCCGATGACGGGATCGACAACGAGCGGGTACTTCCCCGGGCTCGGCACGCGGTCGGGGTGGTCGCCTTGGTCAAAGGTGATGGGCTTGTCGGACCAGTCTAGGAAGACTAGCGCCGCCACCTTTACCGAGCAGACCTCCCGGTGCTCCCGCTTGCGGTGCCGAGCCGAGGCGTTCGCCACTTGCCCACCGTAGATCATGAAGCGGTCGTGGACCTCGGGGAACTCCTCTGCCTTGTGGCCCCCCTTCTTGTCGTTGTCATGGCCTTTGCCACCTTCCGCCGGAGGCCCGACCTTGTGGAAGTAGCGCCGAAGCATGACGCACTCCTCAAGGGTGTGCTTGACGGGACCCTGATGATACGGGCACGACTCCTTGAGCATCTTGTCAAACAGGTTGGCGCCTCCGGGAGGCTTCCGAGGGTTCCTGTGCTCGGCGGCGGCGACAAGGTCTGCGTCGGCGGCTTCGCATTTCGCTTGCAACTTCTTCTTGCCCTTCTTCTTCGCGTCGTGCTGAGCGGACGCCTCGGGGACGTCTTCCTGCTGGCGCCCCTGAGGCTGCTTGTTCTTCCGAAAGATGGCCTCGACCGCCTCCTGACCAGAGGCAAACTTTGTGGCGATGTCCATCAGCTCGCTCGCCCTGGTGGGAGTCTTGCGACCCAGCTTGCTCACCAGGTCGCGGCAAGTGGTGCCGGCGAGGAACGTGTCAATGACATCTGAGTCGGTGATGTTGGGCAGCTCGGTGCGCTGTTTCGAAAATCACCGGATGTAGTCCCGCAGGGATTCTCCTGGCTGCTGGCGGCAGCTTCGGAGATCCCAGGAGTTCCCAGGGCACACGTATGTGCCCTGGAAGTTGCCGGTGAAGGCTTTGACCAGGTCGTCCCAGTTGGAGATCTGCGCAGGAGGCAGATGCTCTAGCCAGGCTCGGGCGGCGTCGAAGAGGAACAGGGGGAGGTTGCGGATGATGAGGTTGTCATCGTCCGTTCCACCCAGCTGGCAGGCCAGCTGGTAGTCCGCGAGCCACAGTTCCGGCCTTGTTTCCCCCCGAGTACTTGGTGATGGTAGTCGGGGTTCGGAACCGGGTCGGGAACGGCGCCCGTCGTATGGCCCGGCTGAAAGCTTGAGGACCGGGTGGTTCGAGCGAGGGGCTCCGATCCTCCCCGCTGTCGTAGCGTCCCCCATGCCTGGGGTGGTAGCCTCGGCGCACCTTCTCGTCGAGGTGGGCTCGACGGTCGCGGTGGTGGTGCTCGTGGCCGAGGCGACCCGGGGTTGCAGGCGTTGCGTCCCGCGTGCACCCGGTGTGGACCGAGGCTTCCCGCATGAATCGGGAAGTTGTGGCGCGATGCTCCGGGGGGTACCCCTGCCTTCGGGAGGCAGAGCTTTCGGCCCGTCGGACCGCGGCATCCTCCAGGAGATTCTTGAGTTCTCCCTGGATACGCCGCCCCTCGGTTGTGGATGGTTCCGGCATCGCTCGGAGTAGTATTGCTGCTGCAGCCAGGTTCTGGTCGACCCCACTGGAAGCCAGGGGCAGCCTTGCCCTGGCATCGTCGGTGATGCGGTGTTGGACGTCCTGGGCCAGATGCCGCGCTTCTCCGGCTGGTGCTCGGCCTGCCCACTCCTGCCCGATGTTCTGCCGGAGCTGCACAAGTTGTCCTGCTTCCTCGTCGAGCCTGGCCTGCATCTCACGGATTTGCTCGAGCTGTGCGTCCTGACCCCCCGCAGGGACTGGGACCACAGCTAGCTCCCGAAGGATGTCAACGCGAGGCGCAGGCCTAGGGGGATCGCCGTCCTCTGGCATACCAAGATGGTTGCCTTTGTCGAGACCCCCTAGATCGACGTGGAAACATTCGCAACTTGGGCCACAGTCCTCGTCGTCAAGGTTGTGGCCACCATCGGAGCAATCGGAGAGGCAGTAGTCACATGCGGCCATGAAGTCCCGCATGGCACTGGGGTTATCGAGCCCACAGAAATCCCAACCAGAGTCGGGCTCGTCATCTTCCTCGGAATCCGGGGGCCCGTAGGTCGAGACGGCCGTCAGTCGGTCCCAGGTTGACCACATATGGTACCCAGAAGGTTAGGATATGCCTTTATGAAAGCGCCCACCGAAGCGGGATCGCTTGGTGGGTCGAAGCTGAATCTAAAAGGCACAGGGTGGAAAACGGACGGTACCTCTTGATCGATGGATGGTGACGAAGTCGCGTCGGGGATGGACTGCACCGTTATCTCAGGTACGAGGCTAACGCCCAGCAAGTCCTTCGCGAGCGTGCTGGCGTCATCCGTCCGCTTGGGGTTGGCGTGTTGCGGGGAAACGACGCTCGTCTTCGTCTCAGACGCGAGGTCAACGCCCGACGTGTCCCCCGCTGGGGCGCCGGCGTCGTCGACTCGCTCGACAGCCAACGAGGCGCCGCCTCCTGCTTGGCCATGGTTGCCCCGCCTCCTCCTCCGTCGGTGGGGAAGGTGACAGGACAGACCCGGATGCTGCTCTTCCGCCACGCGGGGAAGACATCGTCGATTCCGCCGCCGTCTGGCGGGCTGACGGCCGTCGTTGTCGCGCGGCGGAGGAAGGAGTACCATGTCGTAGCTGCCGTCGAGGGACATGAACTCGAGACTCCCGAAATGGAGCAGCGTCCCGGGCTAGAGCGGTTGCTGGAGACTACCCATCTGGAGCTTGACGGGAAGCTGTTCGTCAACACGCAGCAGGCCCCTACCCGGCGCGCCAACTGTCGGTGTTTCGACCCCGGGAGGTTCCTGGACCGACGAGTAAATTGTCGCTGCGTGTCCCAGCCCAGATGGGTCGGCGCGAGATAGAACACAAGGGGGAGCAAAAAAGGGAACCGTGGCTCGTGTTGTCCTGTGCCCAGGGCGGATGCGCTTGCAGTAGGGGGTTACAAGCGTTCGCGAGGGAGAGAGAGAGAGAGCCTGTCCGTCAGCCCGTTCTCCCGCGCGGCCACCTTCTCGTACGAGGGCCCTGGACCTTCCTTTTATAGATGTAAGGAGAGGGTCCAGGTGTACAATGGGGAGTGTAGCAATGTGCTAACGTGTCTAGCAGAGAGGAGCCAGAGCCCTATGTACATGCCATCGTGGCAGTCGGAGAGGTGCTAGAGCCCTGTTCATGTGATGTCGTGGTCGTCGGAGGAGCGCTTGAGCCCTGTAGAAGTACAGCTGTCGGGGTTGTCGGACCCTTGCTGACGTCTCCTTGCTTCCGTAGGGGGCTGAGAACCGCCGTCGTCATGGAGCACGCGGGGTGCCATCATTACTTGTTTACCGGGGGAGCTAGATGGGACGCCGGTCTTGTTCCCCGTAGCCTGAGCTAGCTAGGGGTAGGGTAATGATGTACCCCCTGCGGCGTGGTCGGTCCGAGCCCGGGGTCGGGCGAGGCGGTGACTCCTCCGAGGTCGAGGTGGAGTCCGAGCCCTGGGGTCGGGCGAGGCGGAGTCCGTCGTCCGAGGTCGAGGCTGAGTCCGAGCCCTGGGGTCGGGCGAGGCGGAGACCGTCTTCCGAGGTCGAGGTTGAGTTCGAGCCCTGGGGTCGGGCGAGGCGGAGCTTCCGATGGCGCCTGAGGCTGGACTCGGCTGCTGTCAGCCTCACCCTGGCGGGTGGCACACAGTCGGAGTAGGGCAGGCGGCGCTGTTTTTCTGTCAGGACAGTCAGTGGAGGGGCGAAATGACTGCGGTCACTTCGGCCCTGTCGACTGAGGAACGCGCGTCAGGATAAGGTGTCAGGCGATCCCTGCATTGAATGCTCCTGCGATACAGTCGGTTGGCAAGGCGATCTAGCCAAGGTTGCTTCTCTGCGAAGCCTGCCCGAGCTGGGCTTCGGGCGAGTCGAAGGTGCGCCCGTTGCTTGAGGAGGCCTTCGGGCGAGGCGTGAATCCACCTGGGTCTATTGTTCCTGCCCGAGGCTGGGTTCGAGCGAGGCGAGATCGTGTCCCTTGAGTGGACGGAGCCTTGACCTGTATCGTGCCCATCAGGCCTTTGCAGCTTGTGCTGATGGTGGTTACCAGCCGAGTTTAGGAGTCTTGGGGGTACCCCTAATTATGGTCCCCGACAAATATAGTTGATAACTGTCCCGTGGTCGAACAAGCTCATGAGATACAGGCAGTGGCTAATGAACTCGAACAATTTCCGTGTGTATTGCCTGACAAGTTTGTGGCCGACAGTATTATCGATAAATTGTCGGACTTCTTGGAGGGATTTTTCTACCACTCTTAATCATAAGAGACAAGAGTTTAGCATGGATGAACTTATTGGATCTCTTGATGTTGAGGAGAGGGCAAAAGCAAAAGACACTCGTGAGAAAGGAATTGAGTTTTCTTGTACCAATATGGTGCAAAAAAATCCAATGCGTCTCATAACAATAAGAAGAAGAACAAGCAACATAATGCCTCTAAGCCTAAGCAAACAACCACGTTTAAGAAGAAAAACAAAGATGATGGTTGCTTTGTTTGTGGGAGTACTGATCATTGGGCAAGTGCGTGTCTAGACCACAAATTTAAGCAAGAAAAGAAACCAGTTCAAGAGAAAAAATAACAAACATGGTTATTAGCAAGACTGGAGAAGAAACATCGGTGTATGGTAATTATTTACCTACTGTTCTTTCAGTGTGTCACTCACCTGAGTGGTGGACTGATAATGATACTAATATTCATGTGTGTGCTGATATTTCTTTGTTTTCTTCTTATCAGTGCAAAGGGACTGGAGCCTTGCTGATGAGTAGTGGATCTCATGCGCATGTTCTTGGTGTTGGTATAGTTATTCTGAATTTTACTTTGGGAAAGACGGTGTTGTTGAAGAACATACAACATATCCCCTCCATAAAAAGAATCTAGTTGGTGGCTCCCAATTGTGTCGAGATGGCTACAAAATTGTCTTTGAGTCTAATAAATGTATACTGTCTAAGTATAGATCATTTGTTGCAAAAGGCTATGACTCTGGAGGCTTATTCCACTTATCTTTGCATGATATGTGCAACAAGATTGTGAATAATGTCATTTTGAGTGAGTCAAATATTTGACATTCACGGCTTTGTCATGTTAATTTTGGTTGTCTTTCGCGGCTAGCAAATTTAAGTTTAATCCCAAAAATTGATTTAGTCAAAAGTTCTAAGTGTCGGGTGTGCATGCGATCTAAGCAACCTCGCAAGACTCATAAGCCTGTGGAGGCGAGAAACTTGGCACCACTAGATTTAATCCATTCCGATTTATGTGAGATGAACAAAATACTGACTAAAGGAGGCAATCGAATATTTTAAAATCAAAAGATGAATCTTTGCATTATTTTAAGACCTACAAAGCAGAAGCTGAAAATCAACTTGAGAGGAAAATTAAACGGTTAACGTCTAATAGTGGTGGAGAATATTTTTTGAGTGATTTTTTTGTGTGGAACATGGTGTTGGCACCGATCCGGGCGCCAATCACTACGATGATAACCGGCGGTAGTGCTCTTTACGAAGGCGCGAACGGTCCGCAGCCAGGGGCCAGACGGTCCTCGACCTAGCGCAGGGGCTGGTTTCCTGCCTGACGAGCAGCAAGTTCGTGCCTGGAGGCCGGACAGTCTGCGCGTGCGCAGGGGCGACGGAGTTCGCCGTTAACGCCTGAATCTCGCTCCCGGGAGGGACCCCATTGGGGAGGAGAGATCCTAGGCTTTGTATTGGGATCGGCAGGCCACCCAAGACACCTCTAGTCGACGTAGAGCCGAAGAGAGGTGAAAATTTGAGGTAGAGAAAGGCTAAACTACGGCTGAACTAGAACTACTCCAAATGCATAAGGTAAAAACGAGATGTAATTGATTATTGATTCGATTGTTGATGTCCAATCGGTCGTAGTCCTCCATATATATAGAGGGGGAGGTCTAGACCCGTTACAATCCATTTGCCGAGCTAATTCCACGGTTTTAGCTAACAAATCCCGGAAGAAACTCGGAACCCTAACTGATTCTGTTCGCGCGCGGACTGAAAGTCGCCTAGAGGGGGGTGAATAGGGCGAAACTGAAATTTACAAAGTTAATCACAACTACAAGCCGGGTTAGCGTTAGAAATATAATCAAGTCCGCGAGGGAGGGTGAAAAACAAATCGCAAGCAAATGAGAAGTGTGACACGCGGATTTGTTTTACCGAGGTTCGGTTCTCGCAAACCTACTCCCCGTTGAGGTGGTCACAAAGACCGGGTCTCTTTCAACCCTTTCCCTCTCTCAAACGGTCCCTCGGACCGAGTGAGCTTTCTCTTCTCAAATCAACCGGGAACAAAACTTCCCCACAAGGACCACCACACAATTGGTGTCTCTTACCTCGGTTACAAGTGAGTATTGATCTCAAAAAGAATGAGAAAGAAGAAAGCAATCCAAGTGCAAGAGCTCAAAAGAACACAACAAATCACTCTCACTAGTCACTAAAGCTTTTGTGGAATTGGGAGAGGATTTGATCACTTGGGTGTGTCTTGTATTGAATGCCTAGCTCTTGTAAGTGGTTGGAAGTGTGAAAACTTGGATGACTTGAATGTGGGGTGGTTGGGGGTATTTATAGCGCCAACCACCAAACTAGCTGTTTGGTGGGGCTGTCTGCCGCATGGTGCACCGGACAGTCTGGTGCACACCGGACATGTCCGGTGCGCCAGCCACGTCACCAAGGCCGTTGGGTTTCGACCGTTGGAGCTCTGTCTCCTGGGCCCGCCTGGATGTCCGGTGGCACACCGGACATGTACTATAGAGTGTCCGGTGCACCAGCATGGGCGTGCCTGACTTCTGCGCGCGCTGGCGCGCATTCAATGCGCCTGCAGGTAGCCATTGGCGCCGAAGTATCTGTTGCTTCGTTGTCACACCGGACAGTCCGGTGTGCACAGGACATGTCCGGTGAATTATAGCGGACTAGCCGTTGCGAATTCCCGAAGCTGGCGAGTTCCTGAGACGCCCTTCCTTGGAGCACCGGACACTGTCCGGTGTACACCGGACAGTCCGGTGAATTATAGCGAAGCGCCTCTAGATTTTCCCGAAGGTGAGGAGTTCAGCGTGAAGTCCCCTGGTGCACCGGACACTGTCTGGTGGTGCACCAGACACTGTCCGGTGGTGCACCGGACAGTCCGGTGCGCCAAACCAGGGCATACTTCGGTTATCCCTTTGCTCCTTTGTTGAACCCATTTATTTGTCTTTTTATTGGCTAAGTGTGAACCTTTAGCACCTGTATAATTTATACACTAGAGCAAACTAGTTAGTCCAATTTATTTGTGTTGGGCAATTCAACCACCAAAATCATTTAGGAAATAGGTGTAAGCCTAATTCCCTTTCAATCTCCCCCTTTTTGGTGATTGATGCCAACACAAACCAAAGCAAATATAGAAGTGCATAATTGAACTAGCTTGCATAATGTAAGTGCAAAGGTTGCCTGGAATTGAGCCAATATAAATACTTATAAAATATACATGGATTGTTTCTTCAATTTTTGACATTTTGGACCACGCTTGCACCACATGTTTTGTTTTTGCAAATTCTTTTTGTAAATCCTTTTCAAAGTTCTTTTGCAAATAGTCAAAGGTAAATGAATAAGATTTTGCGAAGCATTTTCAAGATTTGAAATTTTCTCCCCTTGTTTCAAATGCTTTTCCTTTGACTAAACAAAACTCCCCCTAAATGAAATTCTCCTCTTAGTGTTCAAGAGGCTTCGGCGTTAGAAAGAGCTACGGAATTTTGCTTCTTTGAAGCCCAAGACACCAAGGATCTTCCCAAGAACTGGCAAGTCCCCGATGTGCTCTTTCTATTAATTTTACACCCTGCCCAATCGGCATCCGAATAACCAATCAAATCAAAAGTGGATCCCCTAGGATACCAAAGCCCAAACTTAGGAGTATAAACTAAATATCTCAAGATTCGTTTTACGGCCGTAAGGTGAGCTTCCTTAGGGTCGGCTTGGAATCTTGCACACATGCATACGGAAAGCATAATATCCGGTCGAGATGCACAAAGATAGAGTAAAGATCCTATCATTGACCGGTATACCTTTTGATCGACGGATTTACCTCCTTCGTCTAGGTCGAGATGCCCATTGGTTTCCATGGGTGTCTTGATGGGTTTGGCATCCTTCATCCCAAACTTGCTTAGAATATCTTGAGTATACTTTGTTTGGCTTAGGAAGGTGCCCTCTTGGAGTTGCTTCACTTGAAATCCTAGGAAATACTTCAACTCCCCCATCATAGACATCTCGAACTTTTGTGTCATGATCCTACTAAATTCTTCACATGTAGACTCGTTAGTAGACCCAAATATAATATCATCAACATAAATTTGGCATACAAACAAGTCATTTTCAAGAGTTTTAGTGAAGAGTGTGGGATCGGCTTTTCCAACTTTGAAGCCATTAGTGATAAGGAAATCTCTAAGGCATTCATACCATGCTCTTGGGGCTTGCTTGAGCCCATAAAGCGCCTTAGAGAGCTTATAGACATGGTTAGGATACTTACTGTCTTCAAAGCCGGGAGGTTGCTCAACATAGACCTCTTCCTTGATTGGTCCATTGAGGAAGGCACTTTTCACGTCCATTTGATAAAGCTTAAAGACATGGTAAGTAGCATAGGCCAATAATATATGAATTGACTCAAGCCTAGCTACGGGTGCATAGGTTTCACCGAAATCCAAACCTTCGATTTGGGAGTATCCCTTGGCCACAAGTCGAGCTTTGTTCCTTGTCACCACACCATGCTCATCTTGCTTGTTGCGGAAGACCCATTTGGTTCCTACAACATTTTGATTAGGACGTGGAACTAAATGCCATACCTTATTCCTAGTGAAGTTGTTGAGCTCCTCTTGCATTGCCACCACCCAATCCGAATCTTGAAGTGCTTCCTCTATCCTGTGTGGCTCAATAGAGGAAACAAAAGAGTAATGCTCACAGAAATGTGCAACACGAGATCTAGTGGTTACCCCCTTATGAATGTCGCCGAGGATGGTGTCGACGGGGTGATCTCGTTGGATTGCTTGGTGGACTCTTGGGTGTGGCGGCCTTGGTTCCTCATCCTCCTTATCTTGATCATTTGCATCTCCCCCTTGATCATTGCCGTCATCTTGAGGTGGCTTATCTTCTTGATCTTGTCCTTCATCAACTTGAGCCTCATCCTCATTTTGAGTTGGTGGAGATGCTTGCGTGGAGGAGGATGGTTGATCTTGTGCATTTGGAGGCTCTTTGGATTCCTTAGGACACACATCCCCAATGGACATGTTCCTTAGCGTGATGCACGGAGCCTCTTCATCACCTATCTCATCAAGATCAACTTGCTCTACTTGAGAGCCGTTAGTCTCATCAAACACAACGTTACAAGAAACTTCAACTTGTCCAGTGGACTTGTTAAAGACTCTATATGCCCTTGTGTTTGAATCATAACCTAGTAAAAAGCCTTCTACAGTCTTAGGAGCAAATTTAGATTTTCTACCTCTTTTAACAAGAATAAAGCATTTGCTACCAAAGACTCTAAAATATGAAATATTGGGCTTTTTACCGGTTAGGAGTTCGTCTGATATCTTCTTGAGGATTCGGTGTAGATATAACCGGTTGATGGCGTAGCAAGCGGTGTTGACCGCCTCGGCCCAAAACCGATCCGACGTCTTGTACTCATCAAGCATGGTTCTTGCCATGTCCAATAGAGTTCTATTCTTCCTCTCCACTACACCATTTTGTTGTGGCGTGTAGGGAGAAGAGAACTCATGCTTGATTCCCTCCTCCTCAAGAAAACCTTCGATTTGAGAGTTCTTGAACTCTGTCCCGTTGTCGCTTCTAATTTTCTTAATCCTTAAGCCGAACTCATTTTGAGCCCGTCTCAAGAATCCCTTTAAGGTCTCTTGGGTGTGAGATTTTTCCTGCAAAAAGAATACCCAAGTGAAGCGAGAATAATCATCCACAATAACTAGACAGTACTTACTCCCGCCGATGCTTATGTAAGCTATCGGGCCAAATAGATCCATGTGAAGGAGTTCCAGTGGCCTGTCGGTCGTCATGATGTTCTTGTGTGGATGGTGGGCACCAACTTGCTTCCCTGCTTGGCATGCGCTACAAATCTTGTCTTTCTCAAAATGAACATTTGTTAATCCTAAAATGTGTTCTCCCTTTCGAAGCTTATGAAGATTCTTCATCCCAACATGGGCTAGTCGGCGGTGCCATAGCCAACCCATGTTAGTCTTAGCAATTAAGCAGGTGTTGAGTTCAGCTCTATAAAAATCTACCAAGTATAGCTGACCCTCTAACACTCCCTTAAATGCTATTGAATCATCACTTCTTCTAAAGACAGTGACACCTACATCAGTGAATAGACAGTTGTAGCCCATTTGACATAATTGAGATACAGAAAGCAAATTGTAATCTAAAGAATCTACAAGAAAAACATTGGAAATAGAATGGTCAGGAGATATAGCAATTTTACCCAATCCTTTGACCAAACCTTGATTTCCATCCCCGAATGTGATAGCTCGTTGGGGATCTTGGTTTTTCTCATAGGAGGAGAACATTTTCTTCTCCCCTGTCATGTGGTTTGTGCACCCGCTGTCGATTATCCAACTTGAGCCCCCGGATGCATAAACCTACAAAACATGTTTAGTTCTTGACTTTAGGTACCCAAATGGTTTTGGGTCCTTTGGCATTAGAAACAAGAACTTTGGGTGCCCAAACACAAGTCTTTGACCCCTTGTGCTTGCCCCCAACATATTTGGCAACTACTTTGCCAGATTTGTTAGTTAAAACATAGGAAGCATCAAAAGTTTTAAATGAAATGTCATGATCATTTGATGCACTAGGAGTTTTCTTCTTAGGCAACTTAGCACGGGTTGGTTGCCTAGAGCTAGATGTCTCACCCTTATACATAAATGCATGGTTAGGGCCAGAGTGAGACTTCCTAGAGTGAAATCTCCTAATTTTGCTCTCAGGGTAGCCGGCAGGGTACAAAATGTAACCCTCGTTATCCTGAGGCATGGGAGCCTTGCCCTTAACAAAATTAGACAACTTCTTAGGAGGGACATTAATTTTGACATTGTCCCCCTTTTGGAAGCCAATGCCATCCTTAATGCCAGGGCGTCTCCCTCTATAGAGCATGCTTCTAGCAAATTTAAAATTTTCATTTTCTAAGTCATGTTCGGCAATCTTAGCATCTAATTTTGCTATATGATCATTTTGTTGTTTAATTAAAGCCATATGATCATGAATAGCATTAACATCAACATCTCTACATCTAGTACAAATAGAAGTGTGCTCAACGGTAGATGTAGAGGGTTTGCAAGATTTTAATTCTACAACCTTAGCATGCAAGATATCATTTTTTGTTCTAAGGTCAGAAATAGTAGCATTGCAAACATCAAAATCCTTAGCCTTAGCAAGCAATTTTTCATTCTCAATCCTAAGGCTAGCAAGAGATATGTTTAATTCTTCAATCTTAGCAAGTAAATCATCATCATTATTTCTAAGATTGGGAATTGAAGCATTACAAACATTTGAATCTACCTTAGCTAATAAATTAGCATTCTCATTTCTAAGGTTGTCTATTGTCTCATGGCAAGTGCTTAGCTCACTAGATAATTTTTTCACATTTTTCAACTTCTAGAGCATAAGCATTTTTAACTTTAACATGCTTTTTGTTTTCCTTGATTAGGAAGTCCTCTTGGGAGTCCAAGAGATCATCCTTCTCATGGATGGCACTAATTAGTTCATTTAGTTTCTCTTTTTGTTGCATGTTTAAGTTGGCAAAAATAGTGTGCAAGTTATCTTCCTCATCACTAGCATTTTCATCACTAGAGGATTCATATCTAGTGGAGGATTTAGATTTAACCTTCTTCTTTTTGCCGTCCTTTGCCATGAGGCACTTGTGGCCGACGTTGGGGAAGAGAAGTCCCTTGGTGACGGCGATGTTGGCGGCATCCTCGTCGTCGGAGGAGTCGCTAGAGCTTTCGTCGGAGTCCCACTCACGACAAACATGGGCATCGCCGCCCTTCTTCTTGTAGTACCTCTTCTTCTCCTTTCTTCTCCCCTTCTTGTCGTCGCCCCTGTCACTGTCACTAGAAATAGGACATTTTGCAATAAAGTGACCGAGCTTACCACACTTGTAGCAAACCTTCTTGGAGCGGGGCTTGTAATCTTTCCCCCTCCTTTGTTTGAGGATTTGGCGGAAGCTCTTGATGACGAGCGCCATTTCCTCGTTGTCGAGCTTGGAGGCGTCGATGGGTGTTCTACTCAGTGTAGACTCCTCCTTCTTCTCCTCCGTCGCCTTGAATGCGACCGGTTGTGCTTCGGACGTGGAGGGGCCGTCAAGCTCGTTGATCTTCCGTGAGCCCTTGATCATAAATTCAAAGCTCACAAAATTCCCGATTACTTACTCAGGAGTCATTAGTGTATATCTTGGATTGCCACGAATTAATTGTACTTGAGTAGGGTTAAGGAAAATAAGTGATCTTAGAATAACCTTAACCACCTCGTGGTCATCCCATTTCTTGCTCCCGAGGTTGCGCACTTGGTTCACCAAGGTTTTGAGCCGGTTGTACATATCTTGTGGCTCCTCCCCTTGGCGAAGACGGAAGCGACCGAGCTCCCCCTTGATCGTTTCCCTCTTGGTGATCTTGGTGAGTTCATCACCCTCGTGCGCGGTCTTGAGCACGTCCCAAACTTCCTTGGCGCTTTTTAATCCTTGCACCTTGTTGTACTCCTCCCTACTTAGAGAGGCGAGAAGTATGGTTGTGGCTTGGGAGTTGAAGTGCTCGATTTGGGCCACTTCATCCACATCATAGTCTTCATCCCCTACGGATGGTACCTGTACACCAAACTCAACAACATCCCATATACTTTTGTGGAGTGAGGTTAGATGAAATCGCATTAAATCACTCCACCTAGCATAATCTTCACCATCAAAAATTGGAGGTTTGCCTAATGGGACGGAAAGTAAAGGTGTATGCTTAGTAATGCGAGGGTAGCGTAGGGGGATCTTACTAAACTTCTTGCGCTCATGGCGCTTAGAAGTTATGGAGGGCGCGTCGGAGCCGGATGTGGAAGGTGATGAAGTGTCGGTCTCGTAGTAGACCACCTTCCTCATCTTCTTTTTCTTGTCGCCACTCCGATGCGACTTGTGGGAGGAGGCCTTCTTCTCCTTTCCTTTCTTTTTGTTGCGGGACTCTTTCGATGAAGCCTTCCCGTGGCTTGTAGTGGGCTTTTCGCCGGTCTCCATCTCCTTCTTGGCGTGTTCTCCCGACATCACTTCGAGCGGTTAGGCTCTAATGAAGCACCGGGCTTTGATACCAATTGAAAGTCGCCTAGAGGGGGGTGAATAGGGCAAAACTGAAATTTTTACAAAGTTAATCACAACTACAAGCCAGGTTAGCGTTAGAAATATAATCAAGTCTGCGAGGGAGGGTGAAAAACAAATCACAAGCAAATGAGAAGTGTGACACGCGGATTTGTTTTACCGAGGTTCGGTTCTCGCAAACCTACTCCCCGTTGAGGTGGTCACAAAGACCGGGTCTCTTTCAACCCTTTCCCTCTCTCAAACGGTCCCTCGGACCGAGTGAGCTTTCTCTTCTCAAATCAACCGGGAACAAAACTTCCCCGCAAGGACCACCACACAATTGGTGTCTCTTGCCTCGGTTACAAGTGAGTATTGATCTAAAAAAGAATGAGAAAGAAGAAAGCAATCCAAGCGCAAGAGCTCAAAAGAACACAACAAATCACTCTCACTAGTCACTAAAGCTTTTGTGGAATTGGGAGAGGATTTGATCACTTGGGTGTGTCTTGTATTGAATGCCTAGCTCTTGTAAGTGGTTGGAAGTGTGAAAACTTGGATGACTTGAATATGGGGTGGTTGGGGGTATTTATAGCCCCAACCACCAAACTAGCTGTTTGGTGGGGCTGTCTGTCGCATGGTGCACCGGACAGTCCGGTGCACACCGGACATGTCCGGTGCGCAAGCCACGTCACCAAGGCCGTTGGGTTTCGACCGTTGGAGCTCTGTCTCCTGGGCCCGCCTGGATGTCCGGTGGCACACCGGACATGTACTGTAGAGTGTCCGGTGCACCAGCATGGGCGTGCCTGACTTCTGCGCGCGCTGGCGCGCATTCAATGCGCCTGCAGGTAGCCGTTGGCGCCAAAGTATTCGTTGCTTCGTTGTCACACCGGACAGTCCGGTGTGCACAGGACATGTCCGGTGAATTATAGCGGACTAGCCGTTGCGAATTCCCGAAGCTGGCGAGTTCCTGAGACGCCCTTCCTTGGAGCACCGGACACTGTCCGGTGTACACCGGACAGTCCGGTGAATTATAGCGAAGCACCTCTGGATTTTCCCGAAGGTGAGGAGTTCAGCGTGAAGTCCCCTGGTGCACCGGACACTGTCTGGTGCGCCAAACCAGGGCATACTTCGATTATCCCTTTGCTCCTATGTTGAACCCATTTCTTTGTCTTTTTATTGGCTAAGTGTGAACCTTTAGCACCTGTATAATTTATACACTAGAGCAAACTAGTTAGTCCAATTTATTTGCGTTGGGCAATTCAACCACCAAAATCATTTAGGAAATAGGTGTAAGCATAATTCCCTTTCACGGACCATCCATGCCACCAGTGTGGACTGTCTGGACCACGGACCGTTCGGCCTCAGGGCTGGACCGTCCGCCCGGCCATTTTGGTGCCCAACACATGATATTATTCATTAGACTACGTCGCCATATTCACCACAATCTAATAGGGTTGCTGAAAGAAAGAACCGTATTCTAACTTTTTTTGATTTAGCCACCAGTGGGTGCTTCCACATATCTTGTGTGCCATTTGGAGTTTTGGAGGTTGGGGTGTAATATGGAGAATCAAGCCAAGGTTGCTTGAGCGCAAAGAATTTTTATTGGCTCCCATTCACTTCCCTCTAGTCGCCTGATTCGATCCTACAGTGTGTAGTTATTATTTCATTTATTTATTATGAACATAGTTTAATTTTACTATGCAAATCAATCTTTAATAGCCACTTTCAAAATATTTTACTAATATATTCACATCATAATGATTTGCATGTCCTTCCAATTTGACTTTAATCACAAATGTTGTTATATCTACTACAAAATGAGTTTTGCATCCTAGGTTCCAAACCTATCCACTAGACTATAACTAATCTAAGAAGATAAAGCACCTAACCAAGGTAACAATATAAATGAGGAAGCTTATGTGATAGATATACAAACTTCTATTTACACACCAGTATTTTTTACCGAGGTATAAAGAAGCATCCAAGTTTCTCAATAGTTCTCACTAGAGCCCCACCAAGGGAGGCCCATGCGAGGGCCAAGCTCATAGTCAGGTAACTTCGTAGATAGCCCTAGGCTTTCTCCATACGTAAAGTGGTGCTCCAGTTCTGGCCTCTCTTGGATGCTCCCTGTTGTCTCCACTATTAAGTCTAGCTAAAATGTTGTGGGCCTTATTCCCTCTGGTACACAGTAGCGGCCTCGCCATAGATTTAGTTGGTGTGATCTCACAAGACTTACAACCCTTTTAGTACAACTACAATGGTGTGTGTAAGCGTCAAGGGATACAATGCTGCACGTAAAAACCATGGGTTTTTTGGTGTCTAACCACACTTCTAATAACTAGGATTTAATCTAGGGCATGATAGCATCTAACTAACCTAAGGATTTCACAAAGTACCTATGCTAGTCACCGAGTGGTCTTTAAGCACTTGTGTGTATAGAGTTATAGAATGGAGTCTCAACTCACTAGTTATGTTTCTTAGCTCCCATCGTTCTCAAAGGCTAATTGGGGTTGTATTTAGAGCCCCTATGTCCAAGCTAGCCATAGGAAAGCAAAGCAGAAATTTTGCATGCTCATTAGACACTCCGATGCACCCATCGGACAGTCATGTGATTGTCCACGTTAGCTAGCCACCGTAACTAGATATTACTATTTGTTGAGCTCAGGGTATCCGATGTGATGTCTGGTGTGGCATCATAGTCGTTGGTGCTGTTGTTACCCATTTGAGTTGCTTTGCAACCTCTCTGAGTACCCTATTCGGTGGAGCATCAGGTGCGTCTCCTAATATGTCTGGTGCCTTATGGATCTTCCCAACCATGCTATAGACATCTCTGAGTGTCGTATTCAATGCGATGTTTGGTGCTCTATACGGTGTATGCCATGTGTCCAATGTACTCTGATTCTTCATACCCTTCTTCAGTTCACAATGCTCTTGTCTAGTGCTTTATATGGTACAGTATCAGACATGTCCAGCACTGCTAAGCATCTTGTTTTCTTTGTTTCTTTGCATCTGTCCGTTCGTGCTTCTTTTATCTTGTGTCCTGAACTCTTGCATGATTTTCATAGGTCTTCAATGAGTCTTCTAATGTCTTGCTTTAAGGCGTTGAGTTTCTCGATCACCATGTTGTGTTCATCCAAGTCCATGTTGCATCATTTCAATTATATCCATATGCACTAGCAAACAACATTAGTCTAAATGGTTATGTTGATTATCAAACACCATAACTCTTAATTAAATGGACAATAGTCTATTTTCCTTACAAAGTTGTATATGGCATTTTACTCTATATATTTTAGTCAATTCTAAATTATATCATGCAGTGCGCCAAATAACCTCGAGGGGGGTTGAGAGTGTTGAGCACCAAATTGAGCGCGGACGGTCCGGCCCTGAGGCCGGACGGTCCGCGGTCCGGACAGTCCGCGCCTGTAGGCCGGACGGTCCGCGCCTGCGCAGAATTGGTTAGGGTTCCGAGTTTTGTGCTATGTTTGTTAGCTATATTCGCGGATTTGGCTCGGAATCCGGTCGTGTAAAGGGTCCAGCCCCCCTCCTCTATAAAAAGAGGTCTACGGCCGATTTGTAATCATCAACAATCGAATCAATACAACTTCTATTCGCATTTATTTCCAGTACAATTAGGAGTAGTTCTAGTCTAGTTCTAGTTTAGCCTCTCGATCCCCAAATTCTCCGCCTCTCCTCGACTCTACGTCGATTAGAGGAGTCTAGGTCGGCCGGCCCGAGCCTAGACACCACCTAGGATCTCTCCTCCCCGACGGGGTCCCTCCCGGGAGCGAGATCCAGGCGCCGCCGGCGACTTCCGCCGCCTCTGCGTACGCGCGGACCGTCCGGCCTCAGGGCGCGGACCGTCCGGCCGTCAGGCAGAGAAGCCCTAGCCGCGCACCAGGCCGTGGACCGTCCGGCCCCAGGCCGCGGACAGTCCGCCCCTGTGCAGAGGGCACCGCCACGGTTCTTGTTGAGTGTTTGGCGCTCCGAAAAGGCGTCAACATACTTTTTGGCGACTCCGCTGGGGAAGACACATCTAAGCTCATCAAATCGGCCCTCAATGGCCGGTTCAAGGGATAGCTCTGATGTTTCTCCAAGCAACATCATAGAGCCGACTTGGGAAACCTTGCCGGCTGACGAGCAGCTCCAGTTTGAGGAGCACAAGGAGCGGATGATCCAGGAGGCGAAAGCACGATTCTTGGCCAACTTCAAAGTGGACAGGAACAACAAGGTCGTCCGACATCGGGCGACGGATCCGGCTTCGCTCCAACCTACGCCAGATATCCCCAATGTAAGTAATACCGACGATCTGCAATCTCTTAGAAATTATGTAGAAGATCAGCGTGAACAAATGCAGAACATCATAGGGGGTATGCAAAGCGATCTTAAGAGACTAGTACGTGCGTTTGATAAATCTAGTGTCTCAAATTTTCCTTCGCACGAGGTTGAGTTAGGAGGTAACACGCGTAACACATCGGCTACAGGTTGTCACGACCAGTCACAACCCCTTTATGGGATGCCGATGGACACATACCCTGAGCAACCACAAACCGGCAGCAAATCAGCCAATCTGCACATGCCCGGACCGTCCGCACGTGAGCGCGGACCGTCCGGACCAACAACAGTAGGGCCTGTTCTTAATGAGTTACCTAGATATGCGCCCGAACCACCACACACGACACAGAATTTAAACTACCCAGTCGGACCGTCCGCGTACAACGACGGACGGTCCGCACATAATCACGGACGGCCCGGGCTAATGTCCGGACAGTCCGCACATGACCTTTTTGAGGAGGATTGTTACCTGAATCCTCACCCGTCCCAGCAGCACTTCCCATCGCACTATACAATGCATCAACCCTTTAATTCGAGATCTAGAGCCCAGGAAAACTTTCCGGCCCCACCTAGAAGGCCGGAAAGGAACGATCAAACATATGAATCATATAGGGCAAATGGCAATGCACCACGTAGTTCAAACCAATGGGGGGAAAGACAACATGCTAATATCCAGCCAACCCCACCTATGTTTGACCAGAGAGCCGGTGGTCTCGCACCGGCTGCCATTGATATAGTTAGGGAAGAAATAGCCGGGGCGTTCCGAGATAAGCTCGGAGTAAGCATGGTCCCTGGGGGGCAATCATATCGGAAACCTTATGACAGCCGATTTGATCACCACCCATACCCACAGGGAACCAGGATACCCGAATTCGCAAAATTTTCGGGTGATCAAGGAAAAAACACGCGCGAACATATAGGCCAGTTCTTAGCACAATTGGGAGAATTGGCCGACACAGAGGCATTTCGCGTGCGCTTATTTTCATTATCTCTAACAGGAACTGCGTTTGCATGGTATGCCACTTTACCTCCTAATTCCATTTCATCGTGGGGGGATCTAGAACAAAAGTTTCATGATCATTTTTTCTCTGGTGACTATGAGTTAGATTTGGTAGATTTAGTGTCATTACGACAGACAAAGGACGAATCGGTTAATGATTACATCCGGAGATTCCGCGATACAAGAAACCGATGCTTTCAAATTCATTTAGCAGAAAAACAGCTAGTAGGATTAGCCTTTAATGGTCTGCGATATTATTTAAAAGAAAGATTAGAAGGCATCCAATTTTTTACACTAGCACAATTACACCAGAGAGCTTTGGCTTGCGAAAGCCGAAGCAAAGAAACTGCTAAAACAATTCGTCACAACGTGCATGTAGTAGAATGCGACCAAAGTAGCTCAGAAGACGAATCAGCAGAAGTCTATGCTGCTGAAATGGTTTGGCCAAAACAGGCCAAATCTTCGGCTTGTGCCTCCTTACAGCCGGTTCAAAAGAAACGGCAAGAGGAGGTTAAGTTTACATTTAATGTTGGTAAGTGTGATAGAATATTTGATGAATTACTCAAAAATGGCAACATTAAAATAAATCACACTGTTCCGTCCGCCGACGAGCTAAAACGTCGTGCATATTGCAAGTGGCATAACTCATTTTCTCATGCCACTAATGATTGTAATGTATTCCGTCGACAGATTCAATCGGCCATTAACGAAGGACGATTGAAATTTCAGGAAATGCAGGTGGACACGGAGCCCTTTCCAATGAACATGATCGACTTTGAGGGCAAGAAAGTCCTGACTCGGCCGAACACAGCCGATGAAGGCAAAGGCAAAAAGATAGTCATCGGCAATGCAAGAGAGGCCGGTGGGAATCATAAAACTTCTTGCAGGAAAGTGGTGGCCGAGAAGACTCCTGATGGAGGGGAGACCTTGAAGGTGACCATCACAGCCTCTGACGCTGGGGGGCAAACACAGACAGAGACACAGGCGCAAGAACCCATTCTGCGCATCGCGGACTGTCCGCCATCCAGACGCGGACGGTCCGACGCCTCCCCGGACGGTCCGGCGGACTCCAGCGGACGGTCCGACCATGCTCAAGACTCGCAGCGGCCACGTACCTTCAAGCCACGACGACCAGAAATAGGTACGTGGAAAACAAATACATTTAAAGCAGCTGGTCGGCTGATCAAGCCTGGCCCGACTTTCGATCAGTTGTTATCTAAATATGTGAAAAAGAAGGCCGGCCCCAGTGACCGGCCACTGAAGCGACCCCACTCACCCATTCATGAGCGACGTCAGGTTAGACCGATTGGACCACCTCACCAATCGGAAGAAATGAAAGGTCCTATTATACAAGTGAGACCTAACGTACCTGCATGGACACCTCCACCTCCATATCCACCACCTTATCCATCCATGCCATATCCATACACATACTTACCTCCACCATATGTTCCAAATCAAATGTGGGGTATGCCACCATATCCATTTGGGATGCCACAGTACCCCGCCTGGGGGGCACCCCAAACATCCGTTTTTGATAGGTTGGCGCCGCCAGTGCGAGACCGATTGAGCGCTGCTGAATCTGGTCACCAGGCACAGGCCCAACAAGATTGCCGGACTACTCGGCCTCCTAAGCCGACCAATCCGGCAGGGGGGCATATGCCTGTAGCAACTCAAAGAACAACGAAAAAAGACATCATCAAAATAGGCACTGCAGATGTTGTCATACAGGGAGACAATAAAGGGCCGATGATTTTCGGCGAATCGGCCAACACAACCGAAAAGGATACGGCTACCATCAAAACAGCCGATCCAAAATACTCCATGCCTCGATGGTGCCCAGCGGGATTGACACGATCCCAAAAGAGAAAATTGCAGCGCTTAAGAGCAAAGGAGAGCCAGGAGAAGGAGGCGGAGAAGACATTTAATGACACACATCCACTATACCCACCACCGCAAAAGAAATGGAGACCGAAGGCCGTTGAGAACAAAGAAACGGCCACAGAAATAGAAAGTCAACCTGCATCAGGCACGGACCGTCCGGCCTCCGCGCACGGACCGTCCGCCGTTCACCAGAAAGCTTCTGGACAACCTGCACCAGGCGCGGACCGTCCGGCCCCCGCACGCGGACCGTCCGCCGTTCACCAGGAGACCTCCAACGACACGACAACATCAATGGAGGAGGACGATCTGCTGGGAGAAGACCTGGTCGACTACGAGGCTTCTCCAGAACGCCCAGGTATGGATGTAAATATTATTACATTTTCCGCTGATTGTACTATTATCGGCGACAATGAACCTGTTGTTGCCCAGTTTGATTTTGGTCCTAAAGAAGCCGCCTTTACTAAACCAAAGGAATCGGTAAATCATTTAAAGCCGCTCTTCGTGCGCGGTCACATTGATGGGATACCGATTGCTAAGATGTTGGTAGATGGAGGGGCGGCTGTGAATCTAATGCCTTATTCATTATACAGAAAATTAGGTAAACAAGATGACGAACTTGTCAAGACCAACATGACCCTCAGCGGTGTTGGAACTGATAGTTCGATCAAAGCCAGGGGAGTCACGTCCGTTGAATTAACCATCGGGACTAAGACCCTTGCTGCTGCATTCTTCGTCGCCGATGTAGAAGGAAATTACAGTTTAATTCTAGGCAGGGATTGGATTCACGCCAATCAATGTATACCTTCTACATTACATCAGATGCTAATACAATGGGTAGGCGATGACATAGAACAAGTACATGCTGATGTATCGGCCTGCATCGCTGTGGCCGATGCCCCTGTACTCTGGACTTATGAGACTGCTACATGTCTCACAGGAGTAGACTTTTCTGATTATCAATTCATAAGTATAGATAAGAAAGGTTTCATTCCTGTAATGCTAGAGCCGATGGAGAATCGGCTAAATCCTAAATAAAGTTAAATGATGAATACACACAAAGTTCATGAGTCTTTGGTCACGAACAGTTCGGCCGCCAAGGCCGGATGGTCTGGTTTTTCACAAAAGAGTTCGGACTTTAAAACCGAACATATACCACAGCGAAAAGACAGTATTATGGATGATCCGGTCCCTGAGACCGGAAAGTCCGCCATCACACAAAGATCATTTGATTCCTCTGTGGGAGACATGATAGAGGAATTCAGAGATCTTGATAAACTAGGACAGGGGTTTACATCGGCCGATCCTTTGGAGGAGATTGACATAGGAGATGGTAAAACTCCAAGGCCGACTTTTGTAAACAAGACCCTGGAGACCGATTCTAGAAATGAGATGATCGGTCTATTGAAGGAATATTCAGATTGCTTTGCTTGGAATTATACTGAGATGCCTGGATTAAGCCGAGAGATCGTAGAGCATCGGCTGCCTATTAAATCTGGTTTCAGACCTTTCAAGCAAAGAGCTAGAACATTTCGTCCGGATCTTCTCCCACGCATCAAGGACGAAATCCACCGGCTGCTAGAAGCTGATTTTATCAGACCTTGCAGATACGCAGAGTGGGTCTCCAATATTGTGCCGGTGGAGAAGAAGGAGACAGGTAAACTTAGAGTATGCATTGATTTTCGCAATTTAAATAGAGCAACTCCTAAAGACGAATATCCCATGCCCATAGCCGACACATTAATCAATAATGCATCAGGAAATAGAATTATTAGCTTCCTTGATGGTAATGCCGGATATAATCAGATTTTCATGGCCGAAGAAGATGCGTCTAAAACGGCCTTTATATGTCCAGGCTTCATTGGTTTATTTGAGTGGGTTGTCATGACATTTGGTCTGAAAAATGCTGGTGCTACTTATCAGAGGGCTATGAATTTGATCTTCCATGAATTGTTAGGAAACACTTTGGAAGTTTACATTGATGATATTGTAGTCAAATCGGCTGAGTTTAGTTCTCATATAGCTGATTTGCGCAAGGCCTTTGATAAAATGCGTCAGTATGGTTTGAAAATGAACCCACGTAAATGTGCTTTTGGGGTGTCGGCTGGTAAGTTTTTAGGATTTGTCATACATGAACATGGTATAGAGATAGACCCTGACCGAATCAAGTCTATTCGGAATGTAGGGCCTCCGACCTGTAAGGTCGAGGTACAAAGGTTCCTCGGTAAGGTGAATTATTTACGAAGGTTTATTTCTAACCTAGCCGGGAAGATTGATGCGTTTACCCCTATTCTTCGGCTTAAGAATGATGCCGAATTCGCTTGGGGGACAGAACAGCAAGAAGCATTTGATCTCATCAAAAAATACTTATCTTCGGCTCCCGTATTAAAAGCACCACGAGCAGGAGTGCCATTTCGATTATACATTGCAGCTGAGGATAAGGTCATTGGGGCTGTTCTGATACAAGAAACTGAGGGGAAGGAGCATGTGGTGACATATCTAAGCCGAAGGTTGGTGGATGCTGAAACAAGGTACACTTTTATTGAAAAGTTATGCTTATGCTTGTTTTATGCCTGCACCAAATGTAGATGTTATTTACTGTCTAGTCATTGCACTGTTTCTGGTCAAGCCGATGTGATCAAATACATGTTGCACAACCCAATTATGAGTGGTAGAATTGGTAAGTGGGCTTATGCACTAATAGAGTATGACTTGGCCTACGAACCACTGAAATCTATGAAAGGCCAAGTCGTAGCGGATTTTATTGTAGAGCATCGGGTTAATGATGTTTATGAGCTAGACATGTCATACCTCACTATTACTCCTTGGACTTTATATTTTGATGGATCGGTTTGCAATGAAGGGCAAGGGATTGGCATTGTGCTTGTGTCACCAAGTAATGTCTCCTTTGACTTCTCTAGCCGATTGGAAACTTATTGCACTAATAATCAAGCTGAATATGAGGCCCTCCTATTCGGTTTAGAACTTTTAGATGGTATGGGAGTAAAACATGTGATGGTATTTGGTGATTCTCAGCTGGTTGTCCAACAAGTGTTAGAAGAATATCAATGTCTTGATGGTACTCTAAATAGTTATCTTGAGAAATGTTGGAGCATAATCCATTCTTTTGACGAATTCAGTATTCGACATATCTCTAGAATTGAAAATCATAGGGCTAACGATTTGGCACAAGATGCATCAGGTTATCGGATAAAGAGAGGGAAGTTTCACAAAACTGAAAATCTGATAACCAGTGCAAAGCCAAATTCCCAGGTCGCGGACCGTCCGCGTTATGACGCCGGACCGTCCGGGGTGACCAGAAATGTTCTTCTAATCAATTCGGCTGACAATGAAGCCGATGTAAGTGACTGGAGGACACCTATACTTAATTATTTACGAAATCCCAATATCAGGACAGATAAGAACATTCGGCGAACAGCTTTCAAGTATGTCTTGATGAGTGATGAACTTTACCGCCGGACAGTCAATGACATCCTACTTAAATGCTTGGGCCCAGATGATGCTATATTAGCCATGGCCGAAGTACATGAAGGAATTTGTGGTACTCATCAATCAGCCCCAAAGATGAAGTGGTTATTGCGAAGGTCTGGTTTTTATTGGCCTAGTATGATAGCTGATTGTTTCAAGTACTACAAGGGTTGCCAAGTATGTCAAAAATTCGGCGACCTACAGTTGGTCCCTGCAGCCGAATTACATCCTATCATCAAACCTTGGCCGTTCAGAGGATGGGGATTAGACTTTATTGGAGAAATTCATCCTTCATCATCAAAGGGGCATCGGTTCGTGTTAGTTGCCACTGACTACTTTACCAAATGGACTGAAGCCGTTGCTCTGAAGAACATGACACACAAGGAGGTAATTGAGTTCATAACTGAGCATATTATTCATAGATTCGGCATTCCCCAGACCTTGATTACAGATCAAGGGACTTCTTTTATGTCAAAGGAGGTACGTGAATTTGCTGAATTATACAGAATTAAGCTGCTTAATTCATCTCCATATTATGCTCAGGCCAATGGTCAGGCCGAGTCTAGCAATAGGACATTGATTAATTTGATAAAAAAGAAGATATCTGATAATCCTAAACATTGGCATAAGATTTTGTCTGAAGCTTTATGGGCTCATAGGATATCTAAACATAGGGCTACTAAAGTATCTCCTTTTGAGCTTGTCTATGGGCAGGAAGCAGTGTTGCCTGTGGAAATAAGTTTGAGTGCTGTCAGGTTTGCCAGACAAAATGATCTAACTGCTACTGATTATTATAATTCAATGATGGATAATATTGATGAGGTGACCGACAAGAGGATGATAGCCTTGGGAGCAATAGAAAAGGACAAGATCATGGTAGCCAGGGCATACAACAAGAAGGTCAAAGCAAAATCATTTCAGGTAGGGGACCTGGTGTGGAAGACTGTTCTACCTCTAAGGAATAAAGACCGGAAGTTCGGGAAATGGTCACCAAGCTGGGAAGGTCCTTATAAAGTAAAACAGGTGATGTCTGGCAACACCTATTTGTTACAAACATTACAAGGCAAAGATTTACCCAAAGCCTTGAATGGGCGTTTCCTTAAGCAGTACCATCCTAGTATGTGGCAAGATGCATAAGAGAACCGATGTGATCACATCGAGTTAGTTGCTTTTGGTTTGCTCAGCTCCACCAAAAGGCAGGGGGGCATATGTTGAGCACCAAATTGAGCGCGGACGGTCCGGCCCTGAGGCCGGACGGTCCGCGGTCCGGACAGTCCGCGCCTGTAGGCCGGACGGTCCGCGCCTGCGCAGAATTGGTTAGGGTTCCGAGTTTTGTGCTATGTTTGTTAGCTATATTCGCGGATTTGGCTCGGAATCCGGTCGTGTAAAGGGTCCAGCCCCCCTCCTCTATAAAAAGAGGTCTACGGCCGATTTGTAATCATCAACAATCGAATCAATACAACTTCTATTCGCATTTATTTCCAGTACAATTAGGAGTAGTTCTAGTCTAGTTCTAGTTTAGCCTCTCGATCCCCAAATTCTCCGCCTCTCCTCGACTCTACGTCGATTAGAGGAGTCTAGGTCGGCCGGCCCGAGCCTAGACACCACCTAGGATCTCTCCTCCCCGACGGGGTCCCTCCCGGGAGCGAGATCCAGGCGCCGCCGGCGACTTCCGCCGCCTCTGCGTACGCGCGGACCGTCCGGCCTCAGGGCGCGGACCGTCCGGCCGTCAGGCAGAGAAGCCCTAGCCGCGCACCAGGCCGCGGACCGTCCGGCCCCAGGCCGCGGACAGTCCGCCCCTGTGCAGAGGGCACCGCCACGGTTCTTGTTGAGTGTTTGGCGCTCCGAAAAGGCGTCAACAGAGAGCAAGAGGATTGGAGAGGATTCAGACCTTGTTGGGTTACACACGGATCCGAGGGAATTGAACAAAATTAAATCTCATCCTATTCAACAAGCCCTCGTAGGGCGAAAAATCCTTTCTAATTAATTTTGAATAGTAAGAGAATTTTAGTCCTCAATTTCCTTACTCCCAAACAAGTCATTAGATTTGGATGGACAATTTCGGACGGTATCACGACCCAAACCAAACATGCAATTAAGTTTCTCCCTACTAACCGAAGAAAGTCTATCCATGCAAAAAAAAAAAGGTGAGGCTGCCCTATCTTTGATCCGAGGAACACAATCTATAGCTACTGCTAGCTATGCGCCGCATCAGCATCAAATCTATCAGGCGCGGTCGTCTTGTCCGAGTCCAGGAGCACCACGCGGTCGTGCACGCCAGTTGTAGACTCAACCACAGAGAATATGGCCAACACATGAAACTCCTGGTAACTACCTGATCGACGACTTGCCTGATCATGCTCCCTGACTAGATGGGCAAAGAAACTTAGCTTTGTATCTCGCGACCTCTGTTTGTCTAGGCATAAACGAAAGAAAAAGATAGAGGCCTATAGGGTGCCACTGCTCAGTTCTTGAATTTGCACAGTAGGCTACGGAGATGGGGGTTAGGCCTAATTATAGGCCACCCGACCCACCAAAAAAATCTGGTCCGGCCCGACTCGGTCGAATTAATGCAACGGACCCGTACGGGTCATATTTTCTGACCTGTAATAATTCACAGAAGAGGTATGAACCGTGATTTTTTATCTAAAACCCGATCAAACGCAAAAAAAAAACATAACTCAGCCAAAAATCCCGATCCAACACGAAACATATCCGACCCAACACGTAAAAAAGGGAGGCATGGACCGACTCGACCTGACCCGACACTAGGCTGGTTCAGATACATGACATGCTAGATGATCCATGACTCGACACGACGTTTGAACAGGTCTAGATGGATAAAAATACAGTACATGGATTGTACTGTTCATCGGTGATAGTTCTCTTATCATTATTTAGTGAGATTGAGAAACCGGCTCGATCGAGTCGCTCTGTCTGAGCTCGCGAACTGCTACGAAGGCCGAGCCGAGATGTTTCGGACTCGATGCAAGTACTAGCAAACTACCTAGTGTGCATGTAACTATCAGTTTGGGAATTGGGCATCTAACTCTGGAGACTGACGCGCTCATGGTTGAGCAAGCTATGAGATCAGATACATACTCCTATTTGTTTGCCGGTGGTCTGATGCATGGGAGGAGCTAAAGTCTCTAGCGGATTCAAATTTCTTAAGTTTTGAGTGTGCGTTTAAACCTAGAATTTGTAATACGGCGGCTCATGAGTTATGAGTTAGCTATTCTAGGTTTGGGTAACGTTGGAACATTACGTGCAATCTCCCCAATGACGTCGTTCATATAGTTGCGTCCGTTTCCAAGTGCACGCGCCTCAGCCAGGCCGAGTAGCGAACCTTGCCTCCCACGTTCGTCTTCTTGAGTTTAGCTCGCGGGACGGGGTAGGTGCGTTGGTCCTGGCTGCGGAGCCAAATCAAGCTAGCTACCAATCACGTCTATATTTATCATTGATGATATATCAGCAAAAACGAAATAAATATCGCCTAGTTTGGAAAAAAAACGTTCCCTGATTTATTGTAACAATTAAATTGTATGTTTGCATATGTTTTTTTTTATATTTGAACACATGTAAAATAAGACAGTTCAAGTTATTAGCCCAATCGTATATATGTGGCCACGCCACGCCTCCGACCATTCTCCCTCCTAAATCCCACGTTCATATCCGTATTTTCTATTTATATTTAAATATTTTCTCCTAAACTATTCTTCCCCTATGCTCCTTCTCTCTAATCATTCTCTCTATTCAGCCCCCTTACTTTTTAACTGAGCTACTGGACTTTTATACATTGGTTTTTTGAGTTCTAAAAAATACTACTATATTTGTAGTACCATAATACACATTTTATCAACTAATTAAACTTAAAAATGGTTAATTTCATAATTATTATCGTTGATTAGTGGTAAGGGAGGCACATTGGATCGTTGGAGGCAGCCTAACATGGTAAAAAGTTAAAAAAGAAGTTTGACTTAAGGTAAAGGTTAAACTGATTTACAGTAGAGTACTCTCTTTACTCTCTTCGTTCATAAATACATAACACCATTAATTTTTTAAAAAAAAACTTTGGCTACTCATCTTTTAAAAAAATAATAAGTTATCATTTATTTATTTTTAATTTATTTTATCACATAAGCTAGTTTGTGCTTCACTTAAATTTTTATATTTTTCAATAAATATTTAAATAAAATGAGTGGTCAAAGTTTTTTTAAAAAAGTTAATGGTGTCATATATTTGAAAGGATGTAGTAGTTTGCAACAGAGGGAATAATAACCCATATTTACACTCGTGACCGAGGAAATAATACTACCGCCCGGGCGCGAGTGCACGGCCAATGGCGGCACACACCGCACACACGTACGTTTTTTTTCCCTGAAAGGGTCCGTCACCATTTTAAGGTATATCTAAAGACGGTCCGGATGGCTCTGCCTGCTGCCAAAAGGTTGCAATGATTCTGCATTACCCACCACAAAGTTGACATAAAGCCCCTGGCGCCACTTTAATTTGTTGCTACACGCTTATTCGATCACGGCTAGATGAAGCGAGACGTGTACGTGCAAGTTGCGCACTAGCTAGCTTGCCCCCATCTCGATCGATCGTGTCAAGCGTGGGACACGGCGCGCGCGCGGACGCGGACGCCTGTCGCGTCACGTAAAAGCACCCAACTTGCTAACCGATCGATTACTAGCTAACAAGATCTCGAAGTAATCATCTATAGCTAATTTTAACTTTTAAAAAGTGATTCATTTCGAATTTGAATGCCTGTGATCACACACGGTCTAGTTGGTAGAGCTCCTTCGGCTTCGTGCTACAGCAACCGAAACAGCCAAAATGTTGGTTTGGAGGGAGATGTCTATGCTTCAGTGTTTGTTAAGGGCTGGATTAGTGGACAGTATGGCTGAATATTGAGCCAATTTGTCTCGCATCGTTAAGCTAACGAGTCACAGAGTCAGTTCGGTTCGACTCGTTTATGAGCTCGAGCTGACTCGTTTAGCTTGCGACCTAGTGCAAAGAAAAAACAATATATATATAGTAATTAATTTTTAATTAATTCTAAACTAATTTAAAATAGAAAATAGTAATTATACTCATACTTTCATACACCACATCAATGTAACACCAAATTAACACAACTCATCATGCATCAGTTCATAATTTGCACACATATTCATCAGTTTAACCCATAGTCATAATCTCACTGACCAATTTAACACATAGACACAATTCACCAATCATCAGTTTAACTCATAGGTCATAGGCAGCACATATATATATATATATATATATATATATATATATATATATATATATATATATATATATATATATATATATATATATATATATATAATGTGTTCATCAATTGGTGTGTTAATGATATGCATATAGTTTTGGTTTGCTGAAATATCATAGCTCATTTAGCTCACGAACTGGCTCGTTAACGAACCGAGCTAGGATGTCACCTTAGCTCGTGAAAAAATTCAAACGAGCCGAACCGAGCTAACCACGAACCGAACGAGCTAACGAGTCTCGAGCATTTTGTCTAGACCTAGTGGACATAGAAATGGATGAGATCTATGGTTGAGGAATCTCCTTCATTTCTCTGTTCGCCAAATCAGCCCTAAATACGGAGATAGAACCCTTCAAAACCATGCCAAACCTAACTACAGTGAACAGTTAACTTATGACTAGAAGGTGACCTGTAGAGTCCATAAACCTAGTCTCGATAAGAATGTAGGAAAAATCGAAGGACCTACATACACATTTTAGTTTTTAAATATCTCATGTATTTAGAAGTGACAATGAGCTCTAAATTTTACACTACAAAATATAAAGATCATATCGAATTAGGATCAGACTCTTTCTATTTATTTTTAACTAAAAATAATTTAGGGTCCTAACAAATTGTGAATGAACATTTGGATCGCGATCCATTATCACCCCTATGTACAGTACATGGCCCGTTGATGCAGATACACCGCGCGGGAGACCCCATTAGCTTCAGTATTTTTCCACAACAAAAGGGGGGAAATGAGGTCTAAGTAAGGGGGCGCGTTGGCAGACCCAGAATAAAATGTGAGTGAAGGCATACTTGTAAGGATGAACATAAAAATGATAGAGTGGAAGCATCTAAGTTGGGCTGAACATGAGATATTATGGTAAAAATCTAGTCTCTACTACTTGCAACAAAGAAATGAGAAGGGCATGAGGCCTCACTCATGTATGTGTAGGTCCACCCCTGGTTCGAGTATCACTATTAGCCATGACAATATCTAGAGTGAATAACCTTTTCGGATCGCGGAGGGGGTACTAAGGGTGTGTTTGGTTGAGCTTTCTAAGCTAGATTTGATGCCAAAGTTCTGGAATCCCAACCAAACGAGCACAACAGTAGAATTGATTCCTAAAAATCTATATATTCCTCTAGTTCAATTTAGAATCACCTATTACCTAGGTTTTTCAGATTCATACCACCATGTTATAAGTTGTCATGATCTTATAGAATTTATAGTTGATGGATGTTTCAACCAAATAAATTTCAGTTTATCAAAATCGTCAGCTTACCACAGCTTTCTCATAAGTCACAACTCACACCTAAAGTCGGATTTTTTTTTCAAAAAATTACAATTGAACCCAACTGGCCCTAAATAAATCAAACTATAGAATACGGGATCATCATTATGCTAGTTACAATACAAAGATGGACCACTTTGTACGCACACTATTATAACGAAACTGTTATGAATCCAATATACATAGTGCAGCGGTCCACATGGTAGGATAGGATGTAAAGAAGAATAGACGGGTTGGGCCGGGTGTTACTTTAATTTAACTAACCCGTGGTTAGCAGCTGGTAAGATAAGGTTCTCTCCCGATCTACTGAGCTAAGTGCTTGGCCTTTGGTTGATATATATGTACAAACGCATATATATTACGCCATAGCATTCCCTGCCGATATGTTAATTAAATGGCGCGCGCACACTAGCTGGTAATGCATCGATGCCTTGTTTAAATTTCTTAATGCTGCTTGCTTGGTCCCCTGCCCATCACGATCTGTCAGACAGATGTGTGGCCAACTGGCCGTACGGGCACGCGTGCAGGTGCTCCTCTAGCTACAAATAGGTCGGCGCGGCACACCTGCGGGGACGACCGTTATCAGCCGATTGCCATTTTAGGACTACGTTTAGCCCGGCCCTTGACCTTATGCCCGTCCAAAAGATTTTTTTAAGGGTCTTTGGATCCTTTCATTTTAAAGGGATTGAAATTTATTTAAGAGTGTTTAAATTCACTAAAGCTAATAGTTAGTGACTAAAACTAACTAGAGACAAACGAACACCCTAGCTAATATTTCAGATATTAGCTATTTTAGTAAATTAACTACTAGTTAGATATATATTTGTTAGCTAGCTAATTCTACTAGCAAATTTTTAGGCAACTAACTATTAGCTCTATTGCATTCAAACATCTCCTAAATAGAGTGGTTATTAATTTGTTTGGAATTTGACATTCAACCACTTTTCGAAGTTTAGATATAAGCTTATTCCAAATTCATAGGATGAGGGGTTGAAAATTGATTTTGTGTATTTGCAATCAATGTTTTTACTCTGAAACTTATAACACACCCTTTGGCTCGCTCCTTTATGTTAGAAATTAGCATATAAATAACTTCTTCATATGACCAACATTAATATACAAATATATTTTGTATAAAACCATATTAGCTTAATTGATCTATGTCTAAATTATGTTTATTAGAATGAAATTCAATTTCAAGGATCTAATCGGGGCCTTAATGAATTTGACCTTATGCTCCTCCAAGGAATTGATCATTATTGTTCTTAGCCAAAAAAACCATCGACCCTTATGCCCTGTTTGGTTATTCACATTCCATATGGATTGGATGGTATTGGAAAATATTATGCCCTGTTTGGTTATTCCCATTCCAAGGAAGAGTTTTTACTTGTTAGGGATTTAAACTCACTCAATCTCGTCCAATCCACATGGATTGGGTTTAAAGCGAACAAGCCCTTACTTGTACCGGTTTTAAAGACAACACCAATATTGAACTTATATCGTGAGAGAATTTTCACATCTGTGTCAGGTTTGTTGCTTATTTCTTTTTCATAGCTTTTGAAGATCTAGAACATATTATGTCACTAGGTAGCACATGAAGACATGAGCTTATTACTTCTGACTATACACACCAAACTCATGTCTTACAGTTACATAAGACACAAGGCATATACAATGCAGGTTCCTTTCTAACATTCGGGACAAACCCCACCAGTCCATTCTCGTTGCTATGAGGTAAGGTTCCCATGCCCAATACTTAGTTGCAAGTCGCATTGGAGCAAACTTATTCTCCATGAAGACTACTAATTTGGTTCCTTCATGTTACATAAGATTGACTTCAACGGAGTATCTATCATGGCACCTAAACTCGTTATAGATAACTAAATGACACTGTAGCATCTCCAATAGGTTATCTATACTCGATATCCATTTTAGATGTGATGTGGGGGAGTACCTATATATGTATGACCATCTTCTCAAACGTGTGTTTGGGTACCTAGTTGGGCACGATAACATTTAGGTCTCGTCTTTCAACGGGTAAGTCAAACGTGTATTTGGATTTCCATTTTTGCATATCTTTATTGGAGCCAGCTCTATGTCCTCCTGTTGCCAACCACCCAAGGTGATCGACATTTGGCGGCACAAACAAGGCACGACCACCTCGAAGGCTTCTTACCCCTTTTGTCAAAGATCATTGGTTGTGGTAGACCACATTGGGATCTTCTTACCCCTTTGTCACAGTCGTTGATCATGGTGGTTACAATCCAAATTATGGTCAACACAATTCTAGACAAGAACAATAGGTCGGATTGCTCTTTAACCATCGTGAGTCTTGGTTGTGCAGGGCTGCAGGCGTTAAGAAGTGCTTACAATGCCAAACAAGCTCTAAAATTCTTTCCTAAAAAACAAGCTAAAACTAATCATTAAATTTTCCATGTTTATCCAGTCCTATATTTTTTGTAAGTAACTTTGTGGTAGTTTTTTTAATCCCCTTATCTATTAACATTTGCTTGATAAATCTCCTGCCAGTTGAGAAAAAGTCGTCCTAAGTTAAAATTATGTATAAGTGAGTGTTTAAACCTTGGTTGTTGGCTCTATATTCACAACCACCTAATAAATATAAAACATATATTTTGTACTTTATTAAAACAAAAATTATCTTATATCATATATATAAAAACCGATAAATGTAAGGGCATGTGACTATTTAAAGTTTAAAATAAAGGATGAGATAGGAAGGTTGGTGGAGACCACCTAAATTAGAAAGTGGCATGTGCTCACTGACAGTTCTCATACGATGGTCAGCCGCGCACATACCTTTCTTCAGCTGCCAGTAATTCAACAGTTTGTTCTTTGTTGATTGTTTAGTTTGCATCCGCTTAATAAATAAGTAAAATTAGTACTTTACAGCTGTGGTACTGATTAAGCCTGCCTTCAGTCCCCTGCTGTAACATGCATGATCCAGAATTCCAGACAGTATAGTACTATGTCGGGGAGTCCCTCGGTGACGTAATTGTGCAAACCCATGTGCTATAATCCTTGTAATCAGTCAATGTAATTATATCATTAATCAGCATACATATATGCTCTCTAAGTCGGTACCAAAAGCTCCACCGGTACACTTATATATAGTAGTACGCAGTTAAGCACACTGCGTCAGGTTATGGCGTCATGCTACCTTGATCAACAGCTGACATGCCGGTCTCACATGTCAGCGGCGCTACCGGGGACGAACAGGAAACAACTCTCTGCAGCCGAGAAGGCGCGCACGGCCGGGGCACCAAAACGAACAAAACAAATTTTCGGAGGAGGGGAGTCTTCAGCCTTGTCGCTCACGGCCGCAGCGGCCGGAGGTGGACGGGCACGCCGTGCTTGGGGCGGAGGGTGAGCACGTTCACCGGCGCGTGGCGGTAGTCATCGGAGATGGCGATGCGGAAGTGGGACAGCAGCATGGCGAGCACGACCTTAGCCTCGACGAGCGCGTACGCCTGCCCGACACAGTTGCGCGGGCCCGCCGCGAACGGAAGGAACGCCGGGCGCCGGCCCGCAGCGAACCGCTCCGGCTTGAACTCGTGCGCGTCGGGGCCCCAGATGGACACGTCGTGGTGGATGGCCAGCACCGGGATCCACACCGACAGCCCGCGCGGCAGGTGGAGGCCGCCGGTTAGGTGGATGTCCTCGAACACCATCCGGGGCAGCAGCGTCGCCGGCGGGTACAGCCGCAGCGTCTCGTGGATGATCATCTGCAGCTGCAAGCGGAAGAGAGCCCGGACGGACGGACGACGTCAGAACAACGCGAAGCCAAACATCACCGGCGGCGCGGCGACCTCGAAAGAACGGAAACGGAACGTACCACGGTGAGCTTGGAGAGGTCGTCGTACGACGGCGGGTCTTCGCCGCAGACTCGGGCGACCTCGGCCCGGGCCCTGTCCTGCCACTCCGGGTGCGTGGCGAGCAGCATCAGCGCCCAGGTGAGCAGCAGCGCCGACGTGTCGTGCCCCGCGAAGAAGAACGTCTTGCACTCGTCGATAACCAGCTGCAGGTCGTAGCTGAACCGCTCCGCCGCCGCCACGTCCTTCTTCTTTTCCATCTCGGCCAGCAGCATGGCCAGCAGGCCCCGGCCGTAGGCCGACGTCGTGCGGCCCTCGTCGGCGATCTCCCGGCGCCGCCCGATGGACTCCGTCAGCACGGCCTCCAGCTCACCGTTCAGCCGCCTGATCTCTCTTCTGTACTTGCTCGGGAAGTACCTGCACAGCGACGTCCAGACAGTCTCAGACACACGCACGTACGTCAACACCAACACCAGGTACTGTGCGCGTCCAAAAAGTTGTTTACTGGTGACAGGCGTACGGCAATGGGAGTGTGTGGGTGACGATGGAATCGTTTCCGAGTCGAGGCATCAAACAGGCCGATGCCTCGGGCTCGGTTCAGTGCGTGTGCGTGCCATGCCAGTGTCCAAATGGAAACGGACACTATTGATTATTCGATCGCTTAAGCATGATTAGGGTAGTTAATTACAGTAGCTAGCTTATTATGGTTATTTCGGGGTCGCAGGCCTGCATGATCGAGCAGATGAGGGCATGGACAGGGACAGGGGTAGCGACAAAGGCCAGGCAAGACAGTGGGTGCGTAGGTGCGCGCGTTACGAGACAAAGATGACCGTCGGGCCGGCGGCCGGCGGCCGGCATCGAGGGGGACTAGGGAAGAAGGAATCACTCACTGGCTGCCGGGGATCCAGAGGTGGCGGCTGGAGCTCGCGGTGAGGCGCTGCAGGTCCTCGAGGAGATGGAAGATGAGCTTTCCGGTATCATAGCTCGTGTCGAACTCGGTGCGCGAGATGATGTCGCCCGTGAGCCGAGTCATGTACCCGCAGATCTCCACCTCGCGACGCCGCCCGCCGCCAGACGACGGCGCCGACGCTGCATCCTGAAGCGCCCGGATCGTCTGCTTCGTGCACTCCACCATGTGACCCACGCGTCCCTGCAATACGCCCGGTGACGTCAGCGACCAACACGTCCAGTCCATGAGAAAAAAAAAGAAAGCAAGAAGGAATGAACGAACGAAATAAAAAGAAAGAAAAGGAAACGGGACAGAGAAAGAATGTAAATGGCGGCGGCGGCACCTTCAGCTTGTCGGGCATGAACGCCGGCGCGACGACGTGGCGCTGGTGCGACCAGTGCGCGCCGTTGGCCATGAGGACTCCCCGGCCGATGAAGTGCCTGGTGCCCTGGCGCTGCAGCCACGACTTGCCCGTGGCGTTCGCCGCGTACTTGGACGAGAGGAACTCCTTGATCTGCGCCGCGTCCGTCAGGCACAGGCGCGGCTCGCTCCCGTACCAGTACACGAACAGCTTCCCTGCAGCGCACGCACGGACGGACGCGTTACGGGAACATTCCATGCACCGTCGTACAAGGGCCGGGGTCAACGGCGCAGCGCAATGCCGCGGCGACGCCTCCCGTACGTCCTAGCCGTCCCGGACTCACCGTACGTCCTGGACCAGAGCACGTAGTGCGGCATGAGGCGGCCGACGATGTCGTGGCTCAGGGCCGGCATGTCGTCGGCGGTGGCCTGCGCCATGAGCGCCGACACGTCGCGGAGGTTGCCGATGAGCGGGCGCGGCGGGGGCCCGTGCACGCCCTGCCGGGCCATGATCCGGCGGATTCTCAGCGGCGTCAGGATGTAGCAGGACAGGGCGACCCATGCCGCCCTCAGGAGCAGTAGCAGGACAGGGGACGCCAACGCCATGAGCGTCACGAACGCCATTGAAGGAGGAGAGAGTCAGAAAGATTTGGGGGCCGGTGATACCGTCCAGCTAGCGGCGGCGGCGGCGGGCAATGCAGATTTGCGCTCGGTTCTGTGGGCTATATATAGGCACAACTGTCAGGCTGGTCCAGACTCCAGAGGAGCGAGATTTGGTACTATATATATACACTAGTATATAAACACTAAAATCTCCCTACAAAAATAATCGACGTTTCTTCATTTATTTTTGGGATAGATTTGAAAGCATATAATTATATACCATATTTCGTCAAATGCCTTTCCGTACTTGGCTCCCTATTTAATTTCATTGCTAAAACTTTGGTAAAACATTGAACTTTTGCCAGTTTGGGTTCCCTTTATTTTTTTCCCTAGACAAGAAGGGTAATATAGGCAGAGAAAAACAAAAGCGAGAGCCTGCCCAGTTTATGCATATTTTGTCCTACCCCCACCATCTATATCTCCCTCTATCTATAAATATCTATATCTATATCTATATACTCTATCCATCATAAAACAGAATGCATTGCGCCATTCAAAACTTATATTGAGATTGTTCGTATTTGAGAAAGGTTATTAAAAAGAAAACCATGATTTTTGAAGAATCTCATTAATTGTGTTCAATCAATGGTATACATGTCATTTAAGTATTATTTTACTTTGTCTTAAAAAAATTAAAGATGGATTATATTACAGGATGGAGAATATATATTACACACCATGACGTTTAAAAAGCAAAGTGATTGTTCCGTCTGTCTTTTTTACTTCCCACAATGCCCTTGTCTTCTTGTATTATTTATGATCCAAATTTATGGCATATGCATGTCTGATTGTATTATAGAAACACACTACGTGTTTGTGCGCCTATCGATAACGGTAATACGTACCCATAACGTAATTGTTACATAAATATCTAAGCCATAAATTGTTATGAGTGATGGACATCTTAGATAATACTCCCTTCATTCTTTTTGAGCCAATTCCTTATATGTCATCGGAAAATATACTCGTTACTTGTGTGCCACTGGCCTCACATATCATACACACAAAAATATACCTATATGTCACTCAGTGGCACACAAAGAATGAGTATAAAATCTGATGGCATACTAGAAATTTTTCCTTCTTTTTTACATAAAGTTTGGCCGACTCATTTTATTAAAAAAACTTAATTATTACTAGTTTTTTCTGTAATATCGTTTAGCTTATAATATATTTTAAGTATGTCTTCGATTTTTTTCTTTTTTTTCTTTCTTTTTTGAATAAGAAGAACCACTCAAATTTGAAAAAAACCTAAGAAATTATACATTGGAGCAGAGGGAGTATGATATAAGCTATTAAGGGCCCGTTTGGATCCCACGTATGCTAAACTTTAGCACCTTATGTGGTAATATAATAGGTGCTAAAGTTTAACACTTTATATTTATAGTACCTTTTAGCATTCGTGTTTGAATCTCTAAGTGCTAAAGTTTAATAAAAAAATGTAGCGATAAACTTTAGCACTTTGGATCCAACATGCCCTAGAGTATTTAAAATTATACCAAATTATAAGGTATTCTAGATGATTTTTTTCTAAAGCGTCAATCACATGGATACCTAATATTAGTGTCAATCACCAGGCTCCAAATATGGTAGGCACAAGACCCGTCGTCCACAGTTAAGAAAGGATTGCATGCATCATTGCTTTATCCCATAATTTATTATAAGATTCGTATGGCAGCTTATATTTCACGGTGAAGGAAATACTACCTTTTTTAGCGAGCCTTTATGTGATGAGTTAGTCTGTTACTTTATCCCTTTCAAATTATACAGTTCGCTTCCACTTTATCCTACGTCGTATTTTTTTTTAAAAAAATGATCAAATGCTTGTAGAAAATGAATCAATATCGACTGTATCACATATATATATTTTATTGAATTCTCTATGTGAAATATTTAAAAAATGTACTTTATTTAGATCTGTAGATCTCGATGTATTTTCGTAAGCTTGGTCCAAATTAGGGAGTTTTGAGTTTTGACATAGAAGAAAACCGAGGTGAACTATATATAGTTTGAAACTGGTGGATTAACTTAGACTGTTTTTTCTTGCTCAAGGCAATGGCGCATGGTTCGACGTTAGTTCAAGGAAATTTATTTAATCCCAATTGTTAACAGCGCGCTTTAAGTTTTTTTTTTACTGATTCAGTTTGCTCAGTGGACAATCAGTAAAACCCTTGAAATAATGAAAGAAGGGGGGGACGGTGTGATGAGCTGCGTTGCAATGGAAGCCCGGTTGGACTAGAGAGCCACCAAAGCTGCACTCATTCTTGAGGATTTGTCTAGCAGAGGCATCGTAGTCATTGCAGACCCTAAAACTTTCCTGCGCATCCAGAGATTCTCCACAGGATGATGGATATCACGGTTGACTAAACATTTCTAGGTGCTGCAGTGCAGCCTCGATCTAAGGTCCAAGTCTCCCCCGTAGGTCTTCAACTCGGCGCGCGCGGTCGATCAAGTGCAGCAACATTCTTGGTTGTTGGTATTCTCTGTCAGGAGAAGAGGAGAAAAGGTGTGTGCTTGGTGGTGTTGTTGGTAGGCAGCCACATTTTTTGTTGGAGTCCTCTGTCGACGAGCAAGCGTAAAGGTGTGTGCCTATATAAGCCCGATAATGACCCAGTTTACTCTTGGTTTTTAAGACTTTAAAGATGTTCCAATCCAAATGCTACCTCTCTGATGTATATCTATACTTGTAAACATACAGCGTACGTGAACCGAATAGCAGCCATGGCTGGCATAATATATAATGCGCAATCGTACTCATTAATTCAGTGCTAACCGTTGATAAATGCATTTTACCGATGCCGCCGTGTGCACGGCAGACATTATTTTGCAATTCAGATGTATACTAGTAGCCACTATATGGTTGACTGCTACTATTCCATCCTGTAAAGAAAGTACAGAGAGAGATAAATTAAACAAAACAAATAAAAGAGGCTTCCCTGTACGCATTGCCTCCTGCATTGCAGAAGGGACAAGTATGCGGTACTACATACACGGACAAAGGGATGGACAAAGTTCCAAAACCGGAGCACTAAAGGACAGCGCATCGCAAAAAATGTTCTAATCGTAAGGCTTAGGCAGCAGCATGCAGGATTGCAGGCTAGCTTAGTTTACTTTATTAGAGTATCATCATTATTCATTATATTAGCGTCTCCATATATATGGACTGGTCAATCGGTCCCTTGAGCAGCAGGTCCCATCACCCAGGGGGGGGGGGGGGGGGGGGGGGGGGGGGGCTTTATTCTGTATCGATCTCCTGCTTCGCTTTTTCACCACGGACGGAGGATGATCCTGAAGCAAAAAAAGGCTTCCCTTCTGAATTCAGATTAGCAGCATATATAGAGTAGTATTGCAGTCGTGGCGAGAAAAGGTACTTAGGCTATCTTCAACAGCTTATCTTTATACCTATATTTAAACTTCACTCTGCAAAAAGTGCATTCTACATTGTAAAACAGTGTTTTTGAGTAAACTTTAAATAAAAAGGTAAGCGGAAGGCAGAAAGGTCCGGGAGTAGGGACAGAGGTGGCGAGCGATCTTGTACTGTTCCCCTTCCGTAGCCTAGTTCTCTGCACCGGCGGCAACTTGGAGAAATTAAATCCGTGTGGTGGTGCTCTAGGCTTTTGGAGAAGGATACAAAAAGCTGCGGCCTCTGCTTCTCTCGTATACTATATATATATCTACCCATTGTTTACTGAATCCGTGGCATATATATGTTCGAAAGATAGAGAAAAAAAAAGAGGTTAATTCAGTACGAACGGAACACAGCGTGGATGTGAGCTGTAGCCGATTGACGTGAGTTCTTTTTGTTTTGTTTCTCTCTTAACTCGCAGTGGAACAAGTCGGTGTGCACCGGCTGGCTACAGCTCGATGACGAACCTGAGATCAGCAAGTGTTTTATTTGCATGCACACATGTGCAGTAGCTAGCCAGAGTGGAGCTTATGTGTGCTGGCTTGGCTCACGTGAGCATTTGTGAATTCAGGACTGTGGCTGTGCTTTCATCCATTGCACAAGAAAGGTAATCCAGCTCTCTTCGTCAAGCTAGACATCTCTAAAGCCTTCGACACCCTAAATTGGGCTTATCTCCTAGATGTGTTAAGAGCCTGTGGGTTCTCCCTGAAATGGCGCAATTGGGTAGCAGATATTCTGAGATCTTCTTCCTCAAGAATAATTATCAACGGAGAGCGGTCAAACGCCATCATCCACAGGCGTGGGGTGAGACAAGGAGACCCGCTATCCCCCTTTCTTTTCATCTTAGCAATGGACCCGCTACATCGGATGATTGAAAAAGCTGCTGATGTGGGACTGCTGGGACAGGTACTGCCTAGAGGGGCTAAGCTTCGCTGCTCACTTTACGCGGATGACGCGGGAGTATTCATTAAAGCTGACAGGTCAGACTTGGAGGTGCTGAAAGAGATTCTCAAAGCGTTCGAGGGATGTTCAGGACTAAAGATCAACTATGACAAAACAGAAATTTTCCCAATTCGGTACCCGGATTCATCATGGCCGGCTCTTAAGGAGGTGTTTCCGGGCAAATTCTCTAGCCTCCCCGGGAAGTACCTTGGACTCCCCCTTCATTACAAGAATGTGAAGAGGATCGACCTACAACCCCTTATTGAAAAAATTAATAACAGGTTAGCTGGCTGGAAAGGGAAGCTGCTGTCCAAAGCTGGAAGAGAAACACTTGTAAAAGCGGTGCTATCCGCACAGCCAATCTACCATCTAACGATATTTCGTCCCAAAAAATGGCTGCTGCAAGCAATTGACAGAATACGAAGAAACTTCCTTTGGAGAGGTAGCAATCCACTGGCTTGCAGCGGGGGTCACTGCCTCATCAATTGGTCCATTACATGCCTTCCAAAGAACAAGGGGGGTCTTGGAATTCTTGATCTTGATCGTTTTGCGAGGGGGCTAAGACTAAGATGGCTGTGGCTACGATGGAAGAGCAAAGACAGGCCGTGGACCGCCATGAGACTACCGTGTGACAAAATTGATGAAGACCTCTTCAATGCATCCACAACTGTTACGGTAGGCAATGGAAAGACAGCGGGATTCTGGAATTCTAGTTGGATCCAAGGCCAAGCCCCTAGAAATATTGCGCCCTCACTCTTCAAGAAGGCAAAGAGGAAGAACATCACGGTCGCCAAAGCGCTCACTAACAACACTTGGATTCGATTATGCTACCCATTCTCGGGTGAGGGGGAGTTTAGTGAGTTCTTCTCCCTTTGGCAGGCCATTGGTAGCATGCCAGAGCTCAACGGGTCAGAGGACAACATTTCTTGGAGATGGACGGCAGATGGGCAGTACAGTGCTAGCAGTGCATACAAAATACAATTCGCTTCCAACTTCAGCAGAATGAATCTGTGCCCCATTTGGAAGGCTAAAGTGGAACCGAAGTGCCGTTTTTTTGCTTGGACGGTACTGCATAAGAGAATACTGACTGCTGATAACCTTCAAAAAAGAGGCTGGCCTTGTAACCCAATCTGCTGTCTCTGCAACTCAGCGCCGGAAACAATTCTGCATTTATGCAAGGATTGCCCCTTTAGTAGAGAGGTTTGGAGCAAAGTTTTGTCTCGGGGCAATCTTCATTTCCTGACTGGGGTCCCTAGTGGCTCTTCCTTGTACGATTGGTGGACAGATCTGCGCAGTCTTTGCAGCAGTCAGAGAAGGAGGGACCTCGACGGCCTGCTAATTCAATTCTGGTGGAATCTATGGCTAGAAAGAAATTTCAGAATCTTTCAAGGACAGCATAGGGGTGTTGACCAAGTTACTTTGGCTATCTTGGGCATTGCTAGTAGCTGAGGTCTTGTTTAGGTCTTGTTTGGAGTCTTCCTAGTGGCTTTTTTGTTTTTTGTTTTTGTATTTTTTCCTTGCTCCTTTTTTCTTCTTCTCTTCGGTTCTTCGTGTCTGTTGTTCCCCCTAGTTTTTCTCCCTCATCTAATATAGATCGGAGAGGCAAGCTTTTTGCCCCTTCCTTTCAAAAAAAAAAAAAAAAAAAAAGGACTGTGGCTGTGGACAGTGTACCATGCACACCTAGCTGCCTGAGTGAACCATCTGAAAGATTCTGAACAAAGAGTGCAGCGTAGTGTGTGATGAGATAGCTGGTGGTGCCAGAACAGGAGATGCTGCTCTTTTGTTTGCATCTTGTGACAGGATATCGTATTAAAACGCCGTGCATGCGCGACAAAGCAAGCAGGCAATCAAAAAAAAAAAAAAAAAAAAAAAACTCGCGAAGCTTGCCGCCGCCGCGCGCGGGCGCGATGATTGAGAACGCGGAGCTTTCCGTTCCTGGGTTTAATTTGCCGCGGCATGGGGGCAGGGGCTTTTCTGTATCTTGCCTGCAGCCCTGCCCTGCCCTGCATGCATGGCGTACGTGCGACCTCCTCCTGGACGTGAAATGAAAGCTGATAGATGGGTCGACCCGACCGCTCTCCCAGGGCTCTGGAAACATCGGTCGCTGACAATGCAGCCGTATCTGAATCTCGACAGAATGAATTATACTGACAATTCATAAAAATATCCTCCATCAGGAATGTGCGTTCTGGTAGTAGTAGGTATGTATAGTAGAAGAGTAAGACGCGGTTCTTGAGAAACCGAGGGCTCTCTCTCCGACTCAGACAGACACTCTCACCATGACCAGTCAGATCAAACTAGCTAGACGACTCCTCCTCCAGACCTTCCTGACGCATGCACACGGAACGGAAACGTGGGTTTTTACTTTTACAGCACCGTGGCGCACGGGCGTGACGTGAGTGCGACACACACACATACCGACGCACGGCGTCGGTGAAAATTGCGGGACAGCGTGAAAGGCTCCGAACGAAAGAGCTAGCGACGCTCTGTCGGCAATTCATCAACATCAAGGCTAGAAAATGGCTTGGCCTGAGTGACCGGTGTGGTCAGCTGGTGGTCTCACCCGCACGCACGCACGCGGTTTCCTTCGAGAGTCCTGACGTGCAGTCTCGACGCATTTTCCGGCCTCACCGTCGTCCGGCGACCGGTGGAGAGTCCCCTTTTACACTCTCTCTTTTTTTCCCGTCGGTCAGCACTGTTCGGCGATCGCCGTGGTCCGGAAGAAACGCGCGCCGTCTAGCGTGTGCCGTTGTTGCCGTCACACGTGTGCAGGCACAGCTGCCGCGCCATAGACTCGTACGTGCGCGTCGTCGACCCCACCACCTGGCAGCAGGATACGTATATAGAATTTCCAACGGAACACGAAAAACAACGATCCTGAATAATCCTGATACACACACGGACGAACATGACAGACAGAAAGAAAGATCCCACGCGCGATCCCAAAGAAATCCTCGCGTGCCAGGGTTTTCCAAATTCTTGCCCCGTTTTCAAACTAAGGTCCTGTTTTGGCCGGCTCCTGCAAAAATGACTCTGGTTTTTTCTTCTCTTCAAGAGCAGCACCTAGATTTGCCTACGCTGGAAACAGCCATCATCGTCACTGGCCACTGGGACCTCAGTCAGTTAACAAATTAAAATGGCATGTATAATCCGCTGCTCTCCACCTGGTGCGCAGTGAGGAACCACAAGAGTGTATACAGATGGCACATCAGATGGATTTCGAGAATCTCTCGATCGACAGCAGGCCGAAGAACCAAAGGGGCTCTGACCTGCGGGCGGCGCAAGAGATTTGATTTCTCTTCTCGTCTTGCCTTGAAAGCTACCAGCCGCCAGTCTTTGTCCGCGTAATCATCGAGAGAGAAAAAACTAGCGAGTAGGCTGTATCAACATATGATTCTCTCCCGGGACTTTTAAAAGATGCGCAAAAGTAAGGAGAGAGAGAGAGAGAGAGCTCGTGAAAAAGCGCGCGAGCTTTGGTATGAAATTCTTTGGGCAAGTTGCGCCATATCTCCGAAACCCTGTCCGCCATTAAGTCCTCGGCAATTAGGCCTGGATCATTAGCTAGGTCTCCGCACTTGCTTACTCGTGCGGTCGTGCCACGCATCGTTGCTCGTTTCGGACAAGAACAAAATCTCGTGAAAACCTTTTTATGCGGAACAGGAAACTGAATCGCAGTAGGAACCTGAGGGCCGGGACCGGGACGACAGCCGCCGAAGGGAAGATGGCGACGTGCTTTCTTTTCTCGTCTCGTAGAAGCTGGATGCAGGTTGATGGGCTCGTCATGGCCCAACAGGCTAATTTTTTATGGGCTTGCATCCCGAATACAGTACCGTAGTGAAAAAAAAGTGATGAATTAAATCTTCTTTCTTTACTTGGTGACAGAAGAAAAAAAAAAGGAGAGGGGTGTGGCGCGCGGCCGGCCGAAAAGAAAGAATCCCGGCCCAGCGCAGAAAGCCATCATGTCGCCAAGGGATCGATTGCGGACGCGAGACTGTGCTGGAACCGGTGTGGTCGTACAACATGCAAGTAAGTGGACTGCAAGCGCGGCGAGTTCCGGTTCGTCCGTCGCGCATGGCACCACAGAGGGGCGGTATTTTCTCTGTCCTAAAAAGTTGCCGCTTTATTACTCGTACATGTTAAAACAGTATTTATATCTCTAAATAAAGTTATTGTCATAATAAACTTAAAATACAGTTAAGTATTTAATGATACTAATTCTGTATATAAATATTTATATTTTCTTATATATATTTGATAAATGTCAAAAAACAATTACCTTCTTCAAACGACAAGGACAGCTACTTTTCAGAGACGGAGCAGAGTACGTTCTCTTTATTTTGACCTTCAGTGGCAGTGTACGTGTTAGGATAAGCAATGCAGAATACGGAAAGAAGTCCCGGATTTATACGCCGCCTTGTAATGCTTTGCATTGTGCGCGACATAGACCCCTTACCTTATTTGCATTTGTAGCTTGTCCAACCCTTGAGAGTTCAAGTATCATTATCCTTTTTATTGATGTACTGCTTCGTCTTAAATAACTCTAGGACTAGATTGCATATACGAGTTCTCCAAGAACTCTCTAAAATTCTCCTCTAAATCATTTTTTGAAAAAAAACACAAAAAAGGTTGTCTTCAACCGTTCCCTTAAAGTGCCCCTAACTTTTTTATAGCCTTTAAAACTCCCACATTTGTAACTAGAAAAAGGGATTTTTAGGCTCCCCGGAAACACAATCGGTTGTCGGCAGCGTGTTCCTGCAATCCGGCATCTACATCACTCGGACCGCTATTGGACCTCCATCATCGGTTAGGCCTCTACTATCGCTCGGCCCTACCGTTGGTCTTCCCTCACTAGCCATGCCCACCTCCAGCGACACTTGTAAAACATATCTATGTGGGCTTAAGAGTGACTTGGCCTAGTTTAAAATGTTTTTATCCAATTTTAAGGGACTGTTCGAGAAATCTACCCTCCAATAATTTCTGAGATGCTACTAAAAACTGGATTTTACGAGTCATTTTTAGAGCTCTTGGACAAAAACTTCTATCACTTTGGATCATAGATTTTAAATTCTAGAAGAAATATAATTGAAGGGCTAATCATTTTACATGAAGCAATACATGAAGTCCATAAAAAATATGAATGGAGTCATTCTAAAATTAGATTTTTGAGAAAGCATATGATAAAGTTAATTGGCCTTTTCTACAATAAACGTTACAGGTGAAAAGTTTTTTTTCTCAAAAATGGTGTTAGTGGATCAATAAGTTTGTTAGTAAAGGGACCGTTGGGACAAAGATGAATGATGATGTAGGTAGATACTTTCAAACTAAGAGCTATGACATAGAAATATACTGTCTCCTTTGCTCTTTAATCTTGTAGCAGATATGTTGGGAACATTAATATCTAGAGCCAAGAAAAATGGGGCAACAAAGCGGTATTTGTTAACCACTTGCCGGCTAAGAACTGAACCACCCTGACTTGGCGACTCCTCTTCTTGTTGCTGCATAATGTGAATGACTACAATGACCAAAATAGTGTTCCCTTGTTGTGTGGCATGTTCGTCAAGATTTTGATGCTTTTGTGCCACATACGCATCCACATCTACAAATGGAATGATTTAGTCAAACAAGTTTGTAGGTAAGCCACACACGAGTGATTAGTAAGTGCGTAAAGGGTAACATTATTTCCTATAATCGTCGAACATCAATCGTGGAACAAGGAATAATGATATATCTTCAATTTAATTTCACAACACTAAAAACGGGAACTAAGGTGCAACTGTTGGAAGTGAAAGGAGCAAACAAAACCTAGATTCCTCCCTCATTTGGGGGCATTAGTTGTCCAACAATGGTGGTATTTTAAAGATGTGGAGATTGAGATGGGATTTGGGAGCGACAGGTAGGCAGCGAGTAGGGGAGCTCAGCATTGAGTGCGAGAACACTGCGACACTTACTGTTGAAGATGTGAACTTAGGTTACGTCGAAGTCGTCAGAGAAGTCGAGGCGACGACGTGTACCAGGCAAGGTCTCGCTGGAATTGCTTGCTGGTGGCTCATGATTCCTATTCCTGGGGCGGTATAGCTTAGCCTGCGCAGTACCCTTTTGTTGAAGGTCGTTCGAGCTTTTCCTGGGAGTATGGCATGGGTTACATACTTCAGCGTCGTAGCGCCTAGTATGAGCCTCGTGGAGAAGCAATGGCTAGTCCATGAGGCTCATACTTCAGCGCTGCAGCGCTTGGTACTCGGACCTCGGCTCGAGGCATTTTCTCTACCCCTTCTTACCCTAAAAAGGTAGGGTCACCTTGTGTCCTTAAACCTATAACCATTTTTTTGGCTAACCTAGCCTCCTTCGTCCCTCCGTACCAACAAGGGGTAGTACAGGAATATTGACCTGTTGTCCATCGACTATGCCTTTCAGCCTGATCTTAGGCCCACCCTTTGTTGCAGCGACATCTAGCGAGCCGATACCGAGGCTAGGGAAGAATTCTTGTCGATTACCATAGTGCTCCTCCGGAACTGACAATGGACCACCTCGGCACAACTGCTTGGCGTCAAGCTCGCTATCACTCCACAGTCTTCATCCTCCTCAATAGAGAGCCCAAGCTTGACTTTTGCCCACCGAGGTTGGATCAAACTTCCCTTCTCCGCATCCGCGAACGAATGCGTGATCTGCTAGAACATGCCCATTTTATGCAATGCTATAGTCTCCTAATCCGTCGTGGATGCTCATCTACAACATTGCTAGAGGTAACCTAGGTCTCTATTTGTTTCAGCTATACCTTTTGGGGCTTTTCTAAAAATTTGCTACTGGGCTTTTGATCCTGAAATGCCAATGATAGTTTTTGATGATGTTATTAGATTCGTAAACTCATAAAGCTATAGAAGGCTCACAAAACTAGGCTTTTTAGCTTGCTATATAAACTCAGCTTTTCTAGGATTCTAGCTTTTTGAAAGCTAAACCTGTCATGGTTTCGAAAATCGGGGGCAATAGAATTTGTGTTCAGGAGGGGATGCTAGCGCACAGTCACTCTGAATGGTGAATCGTTGGGATTCAAGCAGAGGGTTTGATATAGAGGGTTATACTGGTTCAAGCTTTCGCCCTAGTCCTAGTCTAGTGTAGGTGTACTGCGGATTGTAGTATTGCTTGATGACTATGTTAGAGCTGGTGCGTATGTGGGAAGGAGGAAGTCGTACCCTTTTATAGCTCAAGGGTAGGACCTTACAGTGGGGACTTGTATCCTACTAGTGAGAGAATGATCTATTACTCTTTGGTTGACATAGTCCTTCTAACGTCGTCCGTAGAGTCGCGCGTAGTCATACTCCTATCATGGCATACAATTTCGTTCGCCCGGTATACATGTCCATGCAGTGAGTCTAATGATGATGTAGTGGTTCCTGTTGGGTCCCCCATGGTACACTACGGTATGCTTCAGGGTCATGCGTGGTGTGGTCTTGCCTTTCGTCATGAACCTTGTGTCATCCTTTAGCGTGCAGAGGCATACACCTGATATGGTGTATTTTCCGGTATGCAGGTTAGTGTGGAGACTTTGGTGCTTGGATCACCCACAACTGGGGTTGACTGGCCCCATATGGCAGATGGGATATGTCAGAGACCATACTTGGTGGCGTACCATCATATCGATAGGGACCTATCGACACCCCTTCGGTGTGTCGCGCTCGTGGTACATACGTGGTTTGGTTGTGACGTGTCTTGTCATAGTTGGCATGAGTCAGTAGTACTAGTGAAAGTCACCTAGAGGGGGGGTGAATAGGCGAAACCTAAAATTTATAAACTTAAACACACACTAAGGTCGGGGGTTAGTGTTAGAATTAAATTCAAGTCCAAAAGAATATCTCTCTTGCTAGGAGTTGCTCAATGATTGTGGATAATGTATGGGAGCCAACTCAAATTCACACTAGCAAGGAAACGTTAGAGAGGGGAAAACAAATCAAACAAGAATCAAGGCGATTGAACACGATGATTTATTTTACCGAGGTTCGGTTCCAAAGAACCCAGTCCCCGTTGAGAAGGTCACAAAGACCAGGTCTATTTCAACCCTTTCCCTCTCTCAAATGATCACTTAGACCGAGTGAGCCTTTTCCTTAATCTCACGGGTCACTTAGACCCCGCAAGGACGACCACACACTTAGGTGTCTCTTGCTTCGATTACAAGTCACTTGAGAAATAGAGGGGAAAAGAAAAAAAGGCCAAACCAAGCGATAAGAACAACAAAGAACACAAAACACCCTCTCTCAAGTCCCTAATGGAATTGAGTTGATTTGGTGGCTTGGAGAGGATTTGATCTATTGAATGTGTCTTGGAGTGGAGTCTTTTGCTCTTGTATTGAATGGGATGTTTGAAATGCTTGGATGGTTATGAATGAGGTGGTTGGGGGTATTTATAGCCCCAACCACTTCCATAGCCGTTGATGAAGGCTGCTGGCGATGGGCGCACCGGACAGTCCGGTGCGCCACCGGACAACTACTGTGCACTGTCCGGTGCGTGCCACATCAGCACAACCGTTAAGGTTCGGAGCTAGTCGACCGTTGGAGCCTTTATCGTCTTGCTGCATCGGACAGTCCGGTGCCACACCAGACAGTCCGATGCTCTCTGACTTCTGCGTTCTGACTTCTGTCACAACACTGTGTTGCATTGTTCATCCTGTCAGTCGACCATTGGCGCGCAGGGAGCCGTTGCTTGGCTGGTTCACCGGACAGTCCGGTGGCACACCAGACAGTCCGGTGAATTATAGTGGAGCGCGCCGTAGAATTCCTGAGAGTGGCTGGTTTGGAGTTGTACGACCTGGTGCACCGGACATTGCGGTGCTCCAATTTTCAGCACACTCAAGTTCTTATGCTCCAATTAAATTGAGTCCCTAACTTGATTTCTTTCTTGGTTTATGTTAAACCTTATGCACCTGTAAAACTTGAATTCTAGACAAACTAGTTAGCCCATGCGTTTGTGTTGAACATCAACCACCAAAATTAATTATGGGAAATGGTTAACCCAATTTCCCTTTCAATCTCCCCCTTTTTGGTGATTGATGCCAACACAAACCAAAGCAAAATATGAATTGCAGAAATGTAACTAGTTTGCATTTATGATGAGGGTGCATAGGTTACATGGAGTTAAACCAATTGAAAGTATCACTAAGAATAAGAGTGAATGGATTGCCTTTCTTTTATTTAACATTTTGGACCACATTTGCACCACGTGTTTTGTTTTTGCAAATCTTTTGGAAATCTATTCAAAAACTTTTGCAAATAGTCAAAGGTATTGGAATATGATTGCAAGAAGCATTTTTCAGATTAGAAATTTCTTCCCCTGTTTCAAATGCTTTTCCTTTGACTATATAAAAGCTCCCCCTGAATGAAACTCTCCCCTTAGCTTTCAAGAGGGTTTTGAAGTAGATACCAATTGAAAATTTTCTTTCAAAAATGAGTTGAAAATTAGATACCAACTGAAAGTATGCTAATTGAAATTCTTTCATTCTTAATGTGAAGTTTTGAAGATACCAATTGAGAAATTTTCTTCACATACCAATTGAAAATTCATTTTGATCAAATACCAATTTGAATACTTATTTTTGAAATTTATTGAATGGTGGTGCGGTCCTTTTGCTTTAGGCTTAATATTTTCTCCCCCTTTGGCATTAAGCGCCAAAAACGGAGAACTTGAGAGCCCTTGTTCATTTTTCTCCCCTTTTGGGGCCTAACAATGTCTCCCAAATGGTGAAGTAAATATGAGTGAAGAGTCATACCTTTGAGAGTTTGTGGAATACCGGCAAAGGGTAAATGATACCTGTAAAGTTGAGTGGAAGCGTTGTCTTTGCCGAATACTTCATTTCCCTTTCAATCTACGACTTAGTGTAGAAATATACTTGAAAACACTTTAGTCGTAGTCTTGGCACAAGAAAAATAAGAAATATGCATTTGTACCAAATGAAAGAGATATGATCAAATGTATATAAATTGGCTATGTGTGCAATGTTTCAATCAAAGTTTTGAGAATCAAGTATATTTAGCTCATTCCTAAGATTGCTAAAGGTTTTCTCATTTAGTGGCTTGGTAAAGATATCGGCTAATTGGTTGTGAGTGTTAACATAAGCAATTTCGATATCCCCTTTTGTTGGTGATCTCTCAGAAAGTGATACCGAATATCTATGTGCTTAGTGCGACTGTGTTCAACGGGATTATCCGCCATGCGGATTGCACTCTCACTATCACATAGGAGAGGGACTTTGCTCAATTTGTAGCCATAGTACCTAAGGTTTGCCTCATCCAAAGTAATTGCACGCAACAATGGTCTGCAGCAATGTACTCGGCTTCGACGGTGGAAAGACCTACAGAGTTTTGTTTCTTTGACGCCCAAGACACCAGGGATCTTCCCAGAAACTGACAAGTTCCTGATGTGCTCTTTCTATCAATTTTACACCCTGCATAATCAGCATCGGAATATCCAATTAAATCAAATGTAGATCCCCTGTGGTACCTGTGACGGAACCTCCCAAGTCATTAGGTCCACCTACAGTTGTCCTTGTCCAACAGACCTCAGACAACCCTGCAGGTGCCCCTGAATCACTTGACAAGTTCGATATCTGCTTTTCTTACCTTTCCCAAGAGCGTTTTACCCGTCACGCAGACATTACAAATCATCGGAGATGCGAAAGCAGTTACAATAATTTACTTTTATTGAAAAGTAAGATTGAGTTAAATATATATAGACCAGAACATAATATATAGTGCCGAGTATTATTATTACATACCATGGGAGGCAAAAACTCCTCCCAAATAGATAGTAAAAAGTTTTTAATGGAGGGCCTTCCCTCCCGCAGCTCTAGTCTTGTTGTTCGTCTTTGGGTACCACCTTAGAACAGAAGCAACAAAAGTTTGTCGCTTCTTCACATAAAAATAACAGGGAATAAAACCCTAAGTATGGAATTACTCAGCAAGTCTTACCCGACTAAAGAAAAGACTCTCAAGAGTATGCTGGCTTAAGGGAGTCAAGGTAAGGCTTATCAATAATCAATGACTCTGTTTGCAGAAATGCTTACTAAAGTGGATCCTTAAAAATCCAATTTTAATTTGTCAGGTTAAGTAAGATTACCTGCAACTAGAGTTCTTTCTACCCTAGTTCAAATACTTGACCTGCACTAGCCGATTTCTTAACAACCCTTCATCTTTACTGGATTTCTACGTATAGGTCAGTGACCAAGTCTTCATAACCGCGAAGGTACGGCGATCCGAATCGATTATACTCAGCTGAGGATCTCCAATCACACGACATATGTAGCACTTAACCCTTGCATATGTCAACTCACCACCGGGGTTCTTAAGACCAGATCAGGTTCACGCCAACCGAGAGCACAAATACACCACCGTCCAGCCTCTTGCCACGGAGGGTACACGCTACTCTCGCCATCTCTCCACGCCCATTGCGTGTTATCTTATTCTAGTATTAGCCTGCCCGAGGCAAAGCTTACCCATGACGAGGCATGTGACCAGTTAAAGGGTCCTCGGTCATCAAGCCTACATCGAGACGGTCCTTAATCGACTCAGATGGAGCCACTACACCAAGATTCTCTTCTCGTGCAAGTCACCCGCCCGGTCTTAGCTTAATTATTTCAAACCCAAAGTTTGGTACCTGGCAGAGGTACATCTTTTCCGATGTTGAACCCATCATGGCCATGATGGATCCACCATCAAGTTTTATTTTCAAAAACATTCCTCCCACTTTGCCACATCATCTTTTTGTAAAAACAAAACATTTTGTTTGCTAGAGCAAGACTAAGCATAGGAAAAACCTTTTGTAAAACAGGGATTCAAGGAAGGTAATCAAATTCAAGGAAGGTAATGCAGGAATTGTTTTAGCACTCAACTCCTATCACCTAATGCATCAAGCAAGTGAGAAGGATTTTAAAAGCATCAAGGAGGTGGCAAATGCACCGGGGCTTGCCTTGGTTTACAGGTGATTCAGGCTCAGACCCACAGATGTCAAAATAGAAACAGCTGCCTGCCTGATGTTCCTCATGTGGTGGTGGTGGAGTCTTCTCTTCTTCTACTTCAACTTCTTCTTTGTTTGCTATATATAGCTGATAGTCGCCTAGAGGGGGGGGGGGTGAATAGGGCGAAACTGAAGTTCTCGAAAATAATCACAACTACAAGCCAGGTTAGCGTTAGAAATATAAACGAGTCCGCGAGAGGGCGTAAAAACAAATCGCAAGCGAGTAAAGCGGTGAGACACAAGGATTTGTTTTACCGAGGTTCGGTTCTAGCAAACCTACTCCCCGTTGAGGTGGTCACAAAGACCGGGTCTCTTTCAACCCTTTCCCTCTCTCAAACGGTCCCTCGGACCGAGTTTCTCTTCTCAATCACTTGGAACACAAAGTTCCTACAAGGACCACCACAAGATTGGTGTCTCTTGCCTCAATTACAAGTGAGTTTGATCGCAATAAGGAATCAAGAAAGAAGAAAGCAATCCAAGCGCAAGAGCTCGAAAGAACACAAGCAAATCTCTCTCACTAGTCACTAAAGCTTTGTGTGGAATTTGGGAGAGGATTTGATCTCTTGAATGTGTCTAGAATTGAATGCCTAGCTCTTGTAAGTGGTTGGAAGTGTGAAAACTTGGATACCATGAATGGTGGGTGGTTGGGGGTATTTATTGCCCCAACCACCAAACTAGCCGTTTGGTGGGGCTGACTGTCGTATGGTGCACCGGACAGTCCGGTGTACACCGGACATGTCCGGTGTACACCGGACATGTCCGGTGCGCCAGCCACGTTACCAAAGCCGTTGGGATTCGACCGTTGGAGCACTGTCTTCTGGGCCCGCCTGGATGTCCGGTGGCGCACCGGACATATACTGTAGAGTGTCCGGTGTGCCAGTATGGGCGTGCCTGACTTCTGCGCGCGCTGGCGCGCATTTAATGCGCTGCAGGTAGCCGTTGGCGCCGAAATATCCATTGCTCTATTGTCACACAGGACAGTCCGGTGCACACCGGACATGTCCGGTGAATTATAGTGGACTAGCCGTTGCGAATTCCCGAAGCTGGCGAGTTCCTGAGGCGCCGTTCCTTGGAGCACCGGACACTGTCCGGTGTACACCGGACAGTCCAGTGAATTATAGCGGAGCGCCTCTGGATTTTGCCGAAGGTGACAAGTTTGAGTTGGAGTCCTCTGGTGCACCGGACACTATCCGGTGGCACACCGGACAGTCCGGTGCGCCAGACCAGAGGTGCCTTCGGTTGTCCCTTTGCTCTTTTGTTGAACCCAGTACTTGGTCTTTTTATTGGCTAAGTGTGAACCTTTGGCACCTATATAACTTATACACTAGTTAGTCTAATTATTTGTGTTGGGCAATTCAACCACCAAAAATATTTAGGAACTAGGTGTAAGCCTAATTCCCTTTCAATCTCCCCCTTTTTGGTGATTGATGCCAACACAAACCAAAGCAAATATGGAAGTACATAATTGAACTAGCTTGCATAATGTAAGTGCAAAGGTTGCTTGGAATTGAGCCAATATAACTACTCATAAGATATGCATGGATTGTTTCTTCATTTTTAACATTTTGGACCATGCTTGCACCACATGTTTTGTTTTTGCAAATTCTTTTGTAAATCCTTTTCAAAGTTATTTTGCAAATAGTCAAAGGTAAATGAGTAAGATTTTGCAAAGCATTTTCAAGATTTGAAATTTTCTCCCCTTGTTTCAAATGCTTTTCCTTTGACTAAACAAAACTCACCCTAGATGAAATTCTCCTCTTAGTGTTCAAGAGGGTTTTGATATATCAATTTTGAAAAGCTACTTTCTCCCCCTTTTGAACACAATAGGATACCAATTTTAAATTTATCAAATGAGAATCATACTAATTGAAAAACTCTTTTAAAATTAGGTGGTGGTGCGGTCCTTTTGCTTTGGGCTAATACTTTCTCCCCCTTTGGCATGAATCGCCAAAAACGGAGTCATTAGAGCCCTATGTAATACTCTCTCCCCCTTTGGTCATAAGTAAATGAGTGAAGATTATACCAAAGACGAAGTCCTTTTGCTTTGGATTCTCCCCCAAAAGATGGCGAGATGCGCGGAGCGACGACGAAGGATGAGTTGTGGAGTGGAAGCCTTTGTCTTCGCCGAAGACTCCAATTTCCTTTCAATACACCTATGACTTGGTTTGAAATATACTTGAAAACATATTAGTCATATCATATGAAAGAGACATGATCAAAGGTATATAAATTAGCTATGTGTGCAAATTAACAAAAGAAGTTCCTAGAATCAAGAATATTTAGCTCATGCCTAAGTTTGTTAAAAGTTTGTTCATCAAGTGGCTTGGTAAAGATATCGGCTAATTGATCTTTAGTATTAATGTAAGAAATCTCGATATCTCCCTTTTGTTGGTGATCCCTTAAAAAGTGATACCGAATGGCTATGTGTTTAGTGCGGCTATGCTCAACGGGATTATCCGCCATGCGGATTGCACTCTCATTATCACATAGAAGAGGGACTTTGGTTAATTTGTAACCATAGTCCCTAAGGGTTTGCCTCATCCAAAGTAGTTGCGCGCAACAATGTCCTGCGGCAATATACTCGGCTTCGGCGGTAGAAAGAGCAACCGAATTTTGCTTCTTTGAAGCCCAAGACACCAAGGATCTTCCCAAGAACTGGCAAGTCCCCGATGTGCTCTTTATATTGATTTTACACCCCGCCCAATCGGCATCTGAATAACCAATCAAATCAAATGGGGATCCCCAATGATACCAAAGCCCAAACTTAGGAGTATAAACTAAATATCTCAAGATTCGTTTTACGACCTTAAGGTGAGCTTCCTTAGGGTCGGCTTGGAATCTTGCACACATGCATACTGAAAGCATAATATCCGGTCGAGATGCACATAAATAGAGTAAAGATCCTATCATCGACCGATATACCTTTTGATCGACGGATTTACCTCCCTCGTCGAGGTCGATATGCCCATTGGTCCCCATGGGTGTCTTGATGGGTTTGGCATCCTTCATTCCAAACTTGCTTAGAATATCTTGAGTATACTTTGTTTGGCTTAGGAAGGTGCCCTCTTGGAGTTGCTTCACTTGAAATCCTAAGAAATACTTCAACTCCCCCATCATAGACATCTCGAATTTTTGTGTCATGATCCTACTAAATTCTTCACATGTAGACTCGTTAGTAGACCCAAATATAATATCATCAACATAAATTTGGCATACAAACAAGTCATTCTCAAGAGTTTTAGTAAATAAAGTAGGATCGGCCTTTCCGACTTTGAAGCCATTAGTGATAAGAAAATCTCTTAGGCATTCATACCATGCTCTTGGGGCTTGCTTGAGCCCATAAAGCGCCTTAGAGAGTTTATAAACATGGTTAGGGTACTCACTATCTTCAAAGCCAGGAGGTTGCTCAACATAGACCTCTTCCTTGAGCGGTCCATTGAGGAAGGCACTTTTCACGTCCATTTGATAAAGCTTAAAGCCATGGTAAGTAGCATAGGCTAATAATATTCGAATTGACTCAAGCCTAGCTACGGGTGCATAGGTTTCACCGAAATCCAAACCTTTGACTTGGGAGTATCCTTTGGCCACAAGTCGAGCTTTGTTCCTTGTCACCACACCATGCTCGTCTTGCTTGTTGCGGAAGACCCATTTGGTTCCTACAACATTTTGATTAGGACGTGGAACTAAATGCCATACCTCATTCCTAGTGAAGTTGTTGAGCTCCTCTTGCATCGCCACCACCCAATCCGAATCTTGTAGTGCTTCCTCTACCCTGTGTGGCTCAATAGAGGAAACAAAAGAGTAATGCTCACAAAAATGTGCAACACGAGATCTAGTGGTTACCCCCTTATGAATGTCGCCGAGGATGGTGTCGACGGGGTGATCTCGTTGGATTGCTTGGTGGACTCTTGGGTGTGACGGCCTTGGTTCTTCATCCTCCTTGTCTTGATCATTTGCATCTCCCCCTTGATCATTGCCGTCATCTTGAGGTGGCTCATTTGCTTGATCTTCTCCTTCATCAACTTGAGCCTCATCCTCATTTTGAGTTGGTGGAGATGCTTGTGTGGAGGAGGATTGTTGATTTTGTGCATTTGGAGGCTCTTCGGATTCTTTAGGACACACATCCCTAATGGACATGTTCCTGAGTGCGATGCACAGAGCCTCTTCAATACCTATCTCATCAAGATCAACTTGCTCTACTTGAGAGCCGTTAGTTTCATCAAACACAACGTCACAAGAAACTTCAACTTGTCCGGAGGACTTGTTAAAGACTCTATATGCCCTTGTGTTTGAATCATATCCTAGTAAAAAGCCTTCTACTGTCTTAGGAGCAAATTTAGATTTTCTACCTCTTTTAACAAGAATAAAGCATTTGCTACCAAAGACTCTAAAATATGAAATATTGGGCTTTTACCGGTTAGGAGTTCATAGGATGTCTTCTTGAGGATTCGGTGTAGATACAACCGGTTGATGGCGTAGCAAGCGGTGTTGACCGCCTCGGCCCAAAACCGATCCGATGTCTTGTACTCATCAAGCATGGTTCTTGCCATGTCCAATAGAGTTCTATTCTTCCTCTCTACTACACCATTTTGTTGTGGCGTGTAGGAGAACTCATGCTTGATGCCCTCCTCCTCAAGGAAGCCTTCAATTTGAGAGTTCTTGAACTCCGTCCCGTTGTCGCTTCTTATTTTCTTGATCCTTAAGTCGAACTCATTTTGAGCCCGTCTCAAGAATCCCTTTAAGGTCTCTTGGGTTTGAGATTTTTCCTGCAAAAAGAATACCCAAGTGAAGCGAGAATAATCATCCACTATTACAAGACAATACTTACTCCCGCCGATGCTTATGTAAGCAATCGGGCCAAATAGATCCATGTGGAGTAGCTCAAGCGGCCTGTCGGTCGTCATGATGTTCTTGTGTGGATGATGGGCACCAACTTGCTTTCCTGCTAGGCATGCGCTACAAACTCTGTCTTTCTCAAAATGAACATTGGTTAGTCCTAAAATGTATTCTCCCTTTAGAAGCTTATGAAGATTCTTCATCCCAACATGGGATAGTCGGCGATGCCAGAGCCAACCCATGTTAGTCTTAGCAATTAAGCATGTGTCGAGTTCAGCTCTATCAAAATCTACTAAGTATAGCTGACCCTCTAACACACCCTTAAATGCTATTGAATCATCACTTCTTCTAAAGACAGTGACACCTACATCAGTAAAGAGACAGTTGTAGCCCATTTTGCATAATTGAGATACAGAAAGCAAATTGTAATCTAATGAATCTACAAGAAAAACATTGGAAATAGAATGGTCAGGTGATATAGCAATTTTACCCAATCCTTTGACCAAACCTTGATTTCCATCCCCGAATGTGATAGCTCTTTGGGGATCTTGTTTTTTCTCGTAGGAGGAGAACATTTTTTTCTCCCCTGTCATGTGGTTTGTGCACCCGCTGTCGACTATCCAACTTGAGCCCCCAGATGCATAAACCTACAAAACAAGTTTAGTTCTTGACTTTAGGTACCCAAATGGTTTTGGGTCCTTTAGCATTAGACACAAGAACTTTGGGTACCCAAACACAAGTCTTTGACCCCTTGTGCTTGCCCCCAACATATTTGGCAACTACTTTGCCGGATTTGTTAGTCAATACAAATGATGCATCAAAAGTTTTAAATGAAAAGTTATGTTCACTTGATGCATTAGGAGTTTTCTTCTTAGGCAACTTAGCACGGGTTGGTTGCCTAGAGCTAGATGTCTCACCCTTATACATAAAAGCATGGTTAGGGCCAGAGTGAGACTTCCTAGAATGAATTCTCCTAATTTTGTCCTTGGGATAACCGGCAGGGTATAAAATGTAACCCTCGTTATCCTGAGGCATGGGAGCCTTGCCCTTAACAAAGTTAGACAATCTTTTAGGAGGGGCACTAAGTTTGACATTGTCTCCCCTTTGGAAGCCAATGCCATCCTTGATGCCAGGGCGTCTCCCATTATAAAGCATACTACGAGCAAATTTAAATTTTTCATTCTCTAAGTTATGCTCGGCAATTTTAGCATCTAATTTTGCTATATGATCATTTTGTTGTTTAATTAAAACCATGTGATCATGAATAGCATTAACATCAACATCTCTACATCTAGTACAAATAGATACATGCTCAACGATAGATGTAGAGGGTTTGCAAGATTTTAATTCTACAACCTTAGCATGTAATATATCGTTTTCACTTCTAAGGTTAGAAATAGTAACATTGCAAACATCAAAATCTTTAGCCTTAGCAAGCAATTTCTCATTTTCAACTTTAAGGCTAATGTTCAATTCATCAATCCTAGCAAGCAAATCAACATTATCATCTCTAGGATTGGAAGTTGAAACATTACAAACATGAGAATCAACCTTAGCAATTAATTTGGCATTTTCATTTCTAAGGTTGCCTATAGTATCATGACATGTGCTTAGCTCACTAGATAATTTCTCACATTTTTCTACCTCTAGAGCATAAGCATTCTTAACCTTAACATGTTTTTTATTTTCCTTGATTAGGAAGTCCTCTTGGGAGTCCAAGAGATCATCCTTTTCATGGATGGCACTAATTAGCTCATTTAGTTTTTCCTTTTGTTCCATGTTAAGGTTGGCAAAAAGGGTACGCAAATTATATTCCTCATCACTAGCATTATCATCACTAGAAGATTCATATTTAGTGGAGGATTTTGATTTAACCTTCTTCCTTTTGCCGTCCTTTGCCATGAGACACTTGTGGCCGACGTTGGGGAAGAGAAGTCCCTTGGTGACGGTGATGTTGGCGGCGTCCTCGTCGTCGGAGGAGTCGCTAGAGCTTTCGTCGGAGTCCCACTCCCGACAAACATGGGCATCACCGCCCCTCTTCTTGTAGTATTTCTTCTTCTCCTTTCTTCTCCCCTTCTTGTCGTCGCCCCTGTCACTGTCACTAGATATAGGACATTTTGCAATAAAATGACCGGGCTTACCACATTTGTAACACACTTTCTTGGAGCGAGGTTTGTAGTCCTTCCCCCTCCTTTGTTTGAGGATTTGGCGGAAGCTCTTGATGACGAGCGCCATTTCCTCATTGTCGAGCTTGGAGGCGTCGATTGGTTGTCTACTTGATGTAGACTCCTCCTTTTTCTCCTCCGTCGCCTTGAATGCGACCGGTTGTGCTTCGGGTGTGGAGGAGGTGCCTTGCTCGATGATTTTCTTTGAGCCTTTAATCATTAGCTCAAAGCTCACAAATTTTCCTATGACTTCCTCGGGAGACATTAGCTTATATCTAGGATCACCTTGAATTAATTGAACTTGTGTAGGGTTAAGGAATACGAGGGATCTAAGAATAACTTTGACCATCTCATGGTCATCCCATTTTTCGCTCCCGAGGTTGCGCACTTGGTTCACCAAGGTCTTCAAGCGGTTGTACATGGCTTGTGGATCCTCCCCTTGGTGAAGCATGAAGCGACCGAGGTCCCCCTCGATCGTTTCCCGCTTGGTGATCTTTGTCACCTCGTCTCCCTCGTGCGCGGTCTTGAGTACGTCCCAAATTTCCTTCGCACTTTTTAACCCTTGCACCTTATTATACTCCTCTCGACTTAGAGAGGCGAGGAGTATAGTAGTGGCTTGGGAGTTAAAGTGGTGGATTTGGGCCACCTCGTCCGAGTCATAGTCTTCATCCCCTATGGATGGTACCTGTACATCAAACTCAACAACATTCCATATACTTTTGTGGAGTGAGGTTAGATGAAATTTCATTAAATCACTCCACCTAGCATAATCTTCACCGTCAAAGGTTGGCGGTTTGCCTAATGGAACGGAAAGTAATGGAGCATGTCTAGAGGTACGAGGATAATGTAAGGGGATCTTACTAAACTGCTTACGCTCATGGCGCTTCGAAGTTATGGAGGGCGCGTCGGAGCCGGAGGTAGAAGGTGATGAAGTGTCGGTCTCGTAGTAGACCACCTTCCTCATCTTCTTAATTTTGTCGCCACTCCGATGCGACTTGTGGGAAGAAGTCTTCTTTTCCTTCTTCTCCTTCCGCTTCTCCTTGTTGCGGGACTCTCCCGATAGAGCTTTCTCGTTGCTTGTAGTGGGCTTTTCGCCGGTCTCCATCTCCTTCTTGGCATGATCTCCCGACATCACTTCGAGCGGTTAGGCTCTAATGAAGCACCGGGCTCTGATACCAATTGATAGTCGCCTAGAGGGGGGGGGGGGTGAATAGGGCGAAACTGAAATTCTCGAAAATAATCACAACTACAAGCCGGGTTAGCGTTAGAAATATAAACGAGTCCGCGAGAGGGCGTAAAAACAAATCGCAAGCGAGTAAAGCGGTGAGACACAAGGATTTGTTTTACCGAGGTTCGGTTCTAGCAAACCTACTCCCCGTTGAGGTGGTCACAAAGACCGGGTCTCTTTCAACCCTTTCCCTCTCTCAAACGGTCCCTCGGACCGAGTGAGCTTTCTCTTCTCAATCACTTGGAACACAAAGTTCCTACAAGGACCACCACAAGATTGGTGTCTCTTGCCTCAATTACAAGTGAGTTTGATCGCAATAAGGAATCAAGAAAGAAGAAAGCAATCCAAGCGCAAGAGCTCGAAAGAACACAAGCAAATCTCTCTCACTAGTCACTAAAGCTTTGTGTGGAATTTGGGAGAGGATTTGATCTCTTGAATGTGTCTAGAATTGAATGCCTAGCTCTTGTAAGTGGTTGGAAGTGTGAAAACTTGGATACCATGAATGGTGGGTGGTTGGGGGTATTTATAGCCCCAACCACCAAACTAGTCGTTTGGTGGGGCTGACTGTCGTATGGTGCACCGGACAATCCGGTGTACACCGGACATGTCCGGTGCGCCAGCCATGTCACCAAAGCCGTTGGGATTCGACTGTTGGAGCACTGTCTTCTGGGCCCGCCTGGATGTCTGGTGGCGCACCGGACATGTACTGTAGAGTGTCCGGTGCGCCAGTATGGGCGTGCCTGACTTCTGCGCGCGCTGGCGTGCATTTAATGCGCTGCAGGTAGCCATTGGTGCCGAAATATCCGTTGCTCCGTTGTCACACCGGACAGTCCGGTGCACACCGGACATGTCCGGTGAATTATAGTGGACTAGCCGTTGCGAATTCCCGAAGCTGGCGAGTTCCTGAGGCGCCGTTTCTTGGAGCACCGGACACAGTCCGGTGTACACCGGACAGTCCGGTGAATTATAGTGGAGCGCCTCTGGATTTTCCCGAAGGTGACAAGTTTGAGTTGGAGTCCTCTGGTGCACCGGACACTGTCCGGTGGCACACCGGACAGTCCGGTGCGCTAGACCAGAGGTGCCTTCGGTTGTCCCTTTGCTCTTTTGTTGAACCCAGTACTTGGTCTTTTTATTGGCTAAGTGTGAACCTTTGGCACCTGTATAACTTATACACTAGAGCAAACTAGTTAGTCCAATTATTTGTGTTGGGCAATTCAACCACCAAAAATATTTAGGAACTAGGTGTAAGCCTAATTCCCTTTCAATAGCCAAGTATAATAATGAATGCTCATGTAATGCTCATGAGAGTGCAAAGATAATAAAGGTTTATTATCTAAAGTCTTGAATACAATTTTCCTTCACGGATCTTCGAGAACTTAGGGTTTCTGGAGTCAATAGTGAAGTTCATAGGGCAGGGGGTAGGGTTTTGGGTCCTAAGTATCAAACAAGGTCCAAATCATACCAAACTCTACCCAAGGCTTCTAAATATTATATAAAGGTCATCTAAAAAGTTTGGGGATTTTTGAAATTATTATCTATTTTCTAAAAATCCATAAACAAGGTTTTAGGCTATTTTAAATGGTCTAAAATTCCCTATTTGATCTAAAAATCATGAAACTATTTTTGTTAAATTCTATGGAAATTTAGGAATCTAGGAAAATTGGTTTGACATTTTAACCATTGTTCTACAATTTTCTACAGATTTCCAAAGTTTCAGAGAAAAAGAAAAGAGAAAAAGCTGGAACAATGCTCGGCCGGAAGCAGCCCAAGCGGCCCAATTCCAGGGGAATGCGCGCGCCCGCGCCCACGCTGCAGACTTTGCACGAAGGTCCCTGGCGTTCTGGTTAACTCAAAGTGGGTTCTTTTACTGTTGCCCTGAGTCACTAACGGTTTCTAAAAAGACCCCCAGGTTCTATTCCCTTCCAAGTCGAGGTCCCCGACGGTGCACCGCACAGGGAGCCAAGCTCCGGCGAGCTAGACTGGCCGGAGGGAGCCAAGACCGGTGCTCCCGAGTGACTGACACCAAATTGAACCCCTCCCGAGCATTTCCCCCAACTTAATTCCAAGAATGGCGACCTAATTTGCTCTGGCCACGGTGACAGCGCGGATGATCAAAGGAACAGCGTGTTCCCGACGATCCATGGCGGTCTAATTCAATCAGAGGAGTCGAGGAGCTTGAGGGGGACCTTAGAACGCTAGAACAAACGATCAAGGCGCTGGGACTGACCTGGAATAGGCTGACCGCAGTGAGGTCTCTCCTACGATGTTCTTGAGCAGATTTTGGGGAAGTTCAAAATTCACGCTCCCTGGTGAACAATTGAGGCTGATTCTTGGTGGCTAGATGCTTGACTACCTTACGGATCTCACGGTGGCTTCAATTTATACTGAGCGAGAGCGGTGGCCGGGAATTGAAACGATGACGCGCGACGGTCAGAGGAGGGGGAGTTTCACTAGCGCAGTGGATTGGTGTCCTATACCGTGGCATTCACTCCGGTGATCAACGGAGAGTTAAAGCAGGTCACGGCGATGCGGTGGAGATGCCTAGACACACGGCACAAGGCCGGAAGGCGGCGGTCACCGGTGAATTCATCCTAATCCACCGCGGCGAGCTCGGTACGGTGGCCGAAATAATTTACTGGCCGGAGCTTATCCACGGCGGCGTGACTTCGAGCGTTATCCGATCAACCCGAGCACGAATCGATACGGCAGCGGCACGAATCGCGGTGAAGAGATCGTCAGCGGCGAGAAAAAACTGAGCTGGCGGCCTGATCCATTTCAGATCACTGTACCATGGCGAAGGATCTTCAGAGCGTTTGACAGTCCATTTTCAGGTCCAGATTTCTCCAAATTTCATATGGTACCAAGCCCAAACACCTATAGCAAAGTTGTTCCTCTACAATGGCTCTATAACTTTGCTATATTGACTCGGGACAAATTCTTTGAAGTTCTTGATCTACAGAGCTCCCAAGATGACTCAGTACCACAGTTAGTCTAAATTTTAGACATCAAACAGCCAGACAGCCCGACTTTGTGTTTGATTATCTCCAATTTTTGTGTAACAACCAAAGAGGATGTCTGCATCAAAGCTGTTCTCCTACAATAGGCCTACAAAATTGATGTGGTGACCTAGGGCAAAATCCTCCTTGTTTGAAAGTTACAAGGTCACAAAGATGAGCTCAAAACACTGAATTTCAGACTTAGCTTTAGAACTCAAATAGGGTCCTTTTGCAAATAGGTCCAAAATTCAGGGTTTAGCTTGCAAATCTTCATGATTGTGAACCATATGACTTAAGATACCTTACTTTCACAGTTTTTGCACTTTAGTCCAAAAGTGCACTAATTTTGCACTTAGCCCCCTAGGGTTTACGTTTAGGGTTTTCCACAGTTCCAATTAGGGTTTCTTGCACTCTTAAGGTTTGGATCCCACTTAAGTTCATCCATGGTGACACTTTATGACTTCTTCAATTGAATTTTAAAGTTTTCTCTTGTTTAGGCCTTATTTGCTCTATTAAACCCAATCCAGGGTGGAGTATTCTACTCTAGGGTTTGATTCACAAAATGTCATATCAACACAACTTGTTTGAAACTTTTGCCTAGTGAATGCACTCTAGGTGTAACAAACATATGAAATGCCAATGCTTATGATGTTATGCTCAAGTTTTAGTGACAGTAACACCAGGGGTGTTACATCCTTCCCCCCATAAAAGAATCTCGTCTCGAGATTAAAAGTCCTAGGGCAAGTAATGGAAAAGGAAACACGACATGTCTTTATTTCCTTATTCGTGGTACAAGGAGGGGTGGTTTGGGGCTCACTCCTTTATTACAACAATTGTATACACTTTACAAATTACACGAGGCTAAAAATCCTGGGAAATTTCTTTCTAAAAAGTCCTGAGTTTCCCATGTAGCCTCATCTTCTGGATGCTGGTTCCACTGTATCTTGTAAAACTTGAGAGTTTTTCTTTGGGTAATTCTGTCCTTTTGATCCTAGACTCGAATAGGATGCTCGGAATATGTCAAGTCTGGTTATAGGGCCACATCCGTTACTTCAATGGTTCGATCGGGAACCCGAAGACACTTTTTCAATTGTGACACGTGGAACACATTATGTACTGTAGACAAGGTTTTGGGTAACTGAAGTCGGTATGCCACTGGCCCGTATCTTTAAAGGATAGGAAAAGGACCAATATACTGGGATGCAAGCTTCCCTTTTACACCGAAACGTGATATACACTTCATTGGTGAAACTTTCAGGTAGACATAGTCTTCAACTAGAAAGTACAAGGGTTGTCGTCGCTTGTCTGCATAACTCTTCTGACGAGCTTGAGCTTTCTTCAAATTATGAATTATTCGCTGGACCTTCTCTTCTGCCTCCTTTACCATATCAGGTCTGAAGAAATTTCTTTCGCCTGGTTCAGACCAGTTTAACGGAGTACGACATCGTCGTCCATATAAAGCTTTGAAGGGTGCCATCTTAATACTTTCTTGATAGCTATTATTATATGAGAACTCCGCTAATGGTAAACAATCATCCCATTTCTGTGGGAACTCCAGAACACATGCTCGCAACATATCTTCAAGTATCTGATTTACCCTCTCAGTCTGCCCACTGGTTTGAGGATGATATGCCGAACTATGGAGCAATTTAGTACCCAAGGATTTGTGAAGTTCTTCCCAGAATTTGGATACAAATTGAGGTCCACAATCCGATCCTATAGTCTTCGGAATACCGTGCAAACTGAGAATACGAGCAATGTACAGTTCCGCATATGTGAGGACCGGGTAATATGTCTTGACTGGCAGAAAATGAGCAATTTTTGTAAGCCGATCAATTATAACCCAAATAAAATCATACCCCTTTGCGGTCCTGGGTAATCCCACAATAAAGTCCATGCTTATATCTTCCCATTTCCATGTTGGTATTGTTAGAGATTGTAATGGACCAGCAGTCTTCATATGTATGGCTTTGACACGTCTGCATGTGTCACATCTTGCCACATAGCGTGCGATTTCAATCTTCATATTTGTCCACCAATAATGTTGTTTCTGATCATGATACATCTTAGTGCTTCCAGGATGAATAGAATAGTGACTAAGATGTGCTTCATCCAAAATTTGTTGGCGGATTTCTTCATTCTTTGGCACAACTATGCGGTTGTTGAACCATACAATGTCTTGATCGTCTTTCTTGAAGCACTTGGCTTTTCCGGCCGCTATCTTCTCATGGATGTGTTTCATACCCTCATCATTCTTTTGTGTGTCAATTATCCTTTGTAAGATGACTGACTCTAGCTTCAAGTGATTTGAAGTTCCATGCTGAATCATTCCCAGGTTTAAATTCTCCATCTCCTGGCATAATGTAATGTCAGAAGTCCTCATTGTTAGACAATGGCAGGAGGCCTTGCGACTGAGTGCATCTGCCACTACATTGGCTTTGCCTGGGTGATAATGGATCTCTAATTCATAATCCTTGATCAGCTCGAGCCATCTCCTTTGTCTCATATTGAGCTCTGACTGGGTGAAGATATACTTCAAGCTTTTGTGGTATGTATAGATTTGACAGACATTTCCCAGTAGATAATGACGCCAGATTTTTAGGGCATGAACCACCGCAGCTAACTCCAGGTCATGAGTTGGATAATGTTCCTCATGCCGGCGCAACTGTCGTGAAGCACATGCTATTACTCGGCCTTCTTGCATTAAAACACAGCCGAGACCACTGCCTGATGCGTCACAATACACATCGAAGGGCTTATTGATATCCGGTCGAGCCAATACCGGAGCAGTGGTTAATAATACTTTCAATTGTTCAAAAGCTTCATTACATTTTGAAGACCAATTGAATTTAATATCATTCTTCAATAAACTCGTGATTGGTTTCACAAGCTTAGAAAAATCCGGAATGAATTGGCGGTAATAACCAGCCAGCCCAAGGAAACTTCGGACTTGATGTACAGTGGTTGGGGGTTTCCACTCCAAAATATCCTTGACTTTGCTGGGATCTACCGCAATCCCCTTGGCAGATAATACATGTCCCAGAAATTGAATTTCTTCCAGCCAGAACACGCATTTACTGAACTTGGCATATAACTGATGTTCTCTCAAGCGCGTCAATACAATCCGTAAGTGCTGAGCATGCTCCTCTTCATTCTTGGAGTATATTAAAATATCGTCGATGAATACCACCACAAACTTGTCCAACTCAGGCATAAATACTGAGTTCATCAAATAAGTGAAGTGGGTAGGAGCATTTGTCAGTCCGAAAGACATTACCAAATACTCAAATAACCCATAGCGTAGTGAATGCGGTCTTTGGTATATCCTCGGGCCTGATACGGATCTGATGATAGCCCGACCTGAGGTCAATCTTGGAGAATATCCTTGCTCCAGTCAGTTGATCAAATAGAATGTCAATCCGTGGGAGATGGTACTTGTTTTTGATAGTAACCTCATTAAGGGGTCGATAATCCACCCACATCCGCAATGTTTGATCCTTCTTTTTGACAAAGATGGCTGGACAACCCCATGGTGACGATCTTGGCCAGATGAATCCCTTCTTTAGTAGATCTTGCAATTGGGTCTTGAGTTCTGCCAGCTCATTTGGAGGCATTCAGTACGATCTTCTAGAAATGGGAGCCGTATTGGGCTTCAACTCAATCACAAATTCTACATCTCTTTCAGGAGGCAATCCCGGCAGATCTTCCGGGAAGACATCTGGGAACTCACATACTACCGGAATATCTTTGATCTTCGGTATGACGGCTTCATACACTCTGCCAGTTGGTCTAGCTGGAATGGCTACGGGGATAGACAAAAGAATCTCTTCTTGGCCATAACTCAACCTGATTGTTCTCAGATCAGTGTTGAGGATTGCTTTATGCTGGGCTAACCAATTCATGCCCAAAATTACATCTATGTCTTGGCCTTTTAGAACAATAATGTTTGTAGGAAAGTCCCGTTCAGCCAATGTTACGGGCACTTGGTAAGCCACTTCTTATCACTTTTGGTAGCCTTGCTGTCGGGCGTAGGAGACCATTCGTCAACCAACTTCATAGAGGGAGGGGGCCTGAAAAGGTCCAGTTCACCACCAAGTGCTTCTCCCGCTACTCCAGAAGGTCCAGCTCCCATCTCGACAGGATCCACAGGGACGTTCGGGTGCAATTGTGAATACAACACATGAACTTCTTCATGTAATGTACTAGTCGGGTGCCCGTGCGTTGCAACGGCATACAATAACTTTTAAGTTTTATGTCTATAATCAAATAGATGATAATAAATTTAGATCATATATAATCACGTACACCTGTATTGTATGAATTTAGTAATTATTTAAAATGAATTTTAACTTGGGACGGATGGAGTAGCCCTTAAACACTGAGCAGGCAAATGCAATAATGACAGATTATTCACAAAACTTTAAGATCTAAGATGAATCTAATTAAATGTGTGGTTATAATTAACTTGTTGCATAACAAAATCAACTAAACCTAATTAAATAACAACCAAAATGAGTACTCAAATAAATACACAAACGTATTTGACATAACTAAGCAACAGAAAGTTACAAAACAACTGTAGTCAAAGAAGACTAATATAAAACGTTGCCAACTTATAGTTTTAAAGAACAAGCCAAGAAAACATACCACAATACATATTGTAATGGAAATATCATAGACTCCAAATGTTAAGGTGGATCAAAGAAAGTAACTATTTTTTTGGAAATCTATTTTAGTAGGTTTCCTTCTGACATACAATGTAGTTCTTCATCATTTGGGAAATTGTCCGGCTGGTAAGAGCGACACTAATTATCACAGTGAAGCTAGGTTTTGTCATGACAAAATCAGAAGCAATCCTGGCTGCATCAATGGCATCAACAACTGGTATACTAATATCAGCTTTCTTTGAAGCAGGGGCATCATTTACTCCATCACCAAGTAACAATATGGTAAGAAAAAATAACATGTGTCAGTAACAAATAATAACTAAATATTACGGACTTAACTGTTGAGTACTATGGTCAAATGAACCATATGGCTAAGCTAGCAATGATCATGTCATGAGAAATATGACATCCATACATAGACAATGGAGGCACCAAATCAAATGAAAAATGATGACAAACGACCACATATGGACCTGCGGCCTTCCTCGGTAGCATGCTATAACTGTTTGACAAGATAGGCGCGCTTCGCCATGCTTATATTCAAGGCGTGTTGATCCAGGTTAAGTACTCGACAATAGCAATAAAGTTGTCGATATTTTTATCTAGCATCTCTGTAGCTGTACATATCAATCTAAAAATAAGGTATATAATTCTCTTCTATCTTTTGCTCATTTTTTCTTTCTACTGGTCCCTTAGTGTTGATGTTAGTCTCTAGGTTTCCATTGTGTGAAGTGAAATTTTAATGATAAATCATGCCCCAAAAAAAGAAAGCTGAGAGAATTTTCTCTGCAAACTACAACCAAATTTCTAAATCATTCTGGTTAAGGGATGTGTAAAACCACAAAAACTGAAACCACAAAGAGATATCTCCCTTGAAAACTAATCTCTTGAATATAGAAAGCATAAATTGTGTCATGTAAAAAGATTCCATTAGTTGTATGCAGGCACAACTAATTATTTGAAGCTAACACAACCAATAGCATCTAGGGAGGAGCAAACAGTTTTGGCATTGCCAATGTCCAGTGCACAAAACATTGTAGCTATGTTGAGTGCAACTACAACTACATAGTATGTTGTATGCTAGCAAGCAGCAAACTAATAGTGTCATTCATGCAAATCTATTGTTATACTAACAATCTTATGAGACACTGTGTTCAGAAAAACGAACTTTTAACTGAACAGAATGAAAAGTGACAGGCTACAGCTTACAATTGGTAACTTGGGCTTAAACCAAAAGCAAAGGCAAGTGGGAGTCTAGTGGATAACGAATGGTACCTGATTTAAAAGAGAAAATGCACTCCGTACAGGATAATGATCATCCATGAATGTAACCGCACAAAGCCCATTTCTATTGTGGGAGTGGACCTTGTATTCTAAAATGAAAAGAGATTGTACGTCACAACAACGAGTGGAAATGAATAGCAAAAATGTATTCAATATCTCTAAAGCAAACACGGTCAGCCATAATGTTATGGTTGCCTAGCTGCTACTGCAAGATGCAAGCACAATTGGTTCAAGCGTTGCTCGAATTTTCTTAAGATGACCAAAAACACTTCAGCTAGTAAGATCAGTTGCACACATTAGATGAACCAACAGACATCATTATTTTCCCCACACGCAGCACAAACAATCTCACTACTCTTTGCTGGCCATCAAAACATCTGCGGATCTATAGTCGAAGGCTGCCCATGGACAATTTAGTAGGGACCCCAGATCTTATAGAGATCTGAAAGCCGATCAGATCTGAGGTTACCTTCGTGCTGGACGGACTGCCGCTGGCCTGGCTGGGTGCGTTGAGCGATGGTGCGGGCAACGAATCACCACCGTCTCCGGGCCCGACTCGCCGCCGGACGAGGAGCTCCCGGCTCGAGAGGTCGATGGCTTCAGCACCAGGTGCGCCGTAATCTTCATCCCTTCCACGCAGAGATCCACGCGCGCACGACCTCTCGACTGGATGGACGGAGATCGCAGGCTAGAAAGAATATAAAGCAAGCACCGAACGCTGGCGGCGGTGGAGATTGGAAGCGCAGTCGCGGGCGTTGATGGCGGTCGAGATTGGAAGCACGCAGGCGAGATTGGAAGCGCGGTCACGGACGCTAATGGCGGTGGGCATTGACGGCGGCGGCGGAGTTGAGATGTTTAGGGTTTAGGCATCCGCATGCTTGCTCTGCGTGGGAGGCGAGACCTGGCGGTGGGACCAGAATGCTAGTGTAAGGGAGGCGAGGGCATGGACACGCTTGGCGCCCACGGTCCATGCTTAATTAGTAGTAGTGATTACAATATACCTGCAAGTTATCAACAGCTGAGCTAAGCTCTTCCTCGCGGGCTCGAGCTCTAGCTTCCTTTGCCAAGGCTAGTGAACGAGAGTTCACAGCCCAGTCGAGCGCTAGATCCTGATCCGCAAGCTGGTCTTGCAGGTGGCGGATTTCTGTCCTCAATTCATTGATTCTGTCGCCATCCGCAACCCAAAGATCGTTCCTATGTCGGAGTTCTACTCGAAGCTGATCAACTTGTGCTTCTAGATCCCCGATCGGATCGTTACTACCACTGCTGCTACCTTCATGTTGTGGGGCAAGTTGATGCCGGGGCACACCAAACGGCCCGGTCGACTTGCGCGCAGTCTTTCTCGTGCGCGGCGGCATTTCTCTAAGGGGGAAATCTTATTAGTATAGTTTTTAGCATGATGCATGTATAATTACAGAATCAACCTTAGTTGATTCACACCTTCTATACATTGCACTCCTACTATCTGGTCTTTAAAATAAACTCTTCAGAAATACTTAGGTAAGAAGGGAAGAAATTTTCTAGATAAGTCTTGAAAAATTCTTTTTGAAGATGCCTCATAATATCTGCAGAGATGGGCTTCGCTCCGATACCAGCTGTGACGGAACCTCCCAAGTCATTAGGCCCACCTACAGTTGTCCTTGTCCAACGGACCTCAGACAACCCTGCAGGTGCCCCTAAATCACTTGACAAGTTCGGTATCTGCTTTTCTTACCTTTCCCAAGAGCATTTCACCCGTCACGCAGACATTACAAATCATCGGAGATGCGGAAGCAGTCACAATAATTTACTTTTATTGAAAAGTAAGATTGAGTTAAATATTTACAGACCAGAACATAATATATGAGTGCTGAGTATTATTATTACATACCATGGGAGGCAAAAACTCCTCCCAAATAGATAGTAAAAAGTTTTTAATGGAGGGCCTTCCCTCCCGCAGCTCTAGTCTTGTTGTTCGTCTTTGGGTACCACCTTAGAACAGAAGCAACAAAAGTTTGTCGCTTCTTCACATAAAAACAATAGGGAATAAAACCCTGAGTATGGAATTACTCAGCAAGTCTTACCCGACTAAAGAAAAGACTCTCAAGGGTATGCTGGCTTAAGGGAGTCAAGGTAAGGCTTATCAATAATCAATGACTCTGTTTGCAGAAATGCTTACTAAAGTGGATCCTTAAAAATCCAATTTTAATTTGTCAGGTTAAGTAAGATTACCTGCAACTAGAGTTATTTCTACCCTAGTTCAAACACTTGACCTGCACTAGCTGATTTCTTAACAACCCTTCATCTTTACTGGATTTCTACGTATAGGTCAGTGACCAAGTCTTCATAACCGCGAAGGTACGGCGATCCGAATCGATTATACTCAGCTGAGGATCTCCAATCACACGACATATGTAGCACTTAACCCTTGCATATGTCAACTCACCACCGGGGTTCTCAAGACCAGATCAGGTTCACGCCAACCGAGAGCACAGATACACCACCGTCCAGCCTCTTGCCACGGAGGGTACACGCTACTCTCGCCATCTCTCCACGCCCATTGCGTGTTATCTTATTCTGGTATTAGTCTGCCCGAGGCAAAGCTTACCCATGACGAGGCATGTGACCAGTTAAAGGGTCCTCGGTCATCAAGCCTACATCGAGACGGTCCTTAATCGACTCAGACGGAGACACTACACCGAGACTCTCTTCTCGTGCAAGTCACCCGCCCGGTCTCAGCTTAATTATTTCAAACCCAAAGTTTGGTACCTGGCAGATGTACATCTTTTCCGATGTTGAACCCATCATGGCCATCAATTTTTATTTTCAAAAACATCCCTCCCACTTTGCCACATCATCTTTTTGTAAAAACAAAACATTTTGTTTGCTAGAGCAAGACTAAGCATAGGATAAACCTTTTGTAAAACAGGGATTCAAGGAAGGTAATCAAATTCAAGGAAGGTAATGCAGGAATTGTTTTAGCACTCAACTCCTATCACCTAATGCATCAAGCAAGTGAGAAGAATTTTAAAAGCATCAAGGAGGTGGCAAATGCACCGGGGCTTGCCTTGGTTTACAGGTGATTCAGGCTCAGACCCGCAGATGTCAAAATAGAAACAGCTGCCTGCCTGATGTTCCTCAGGTGGTGGTGGTGGAGTCTTCTCTTCTTCTACTTCAACTTCTTCTTCGTTTGCTATATATAGCCAAGTATAATAATGAATGCTCATGTAATGCTCATGAGAGTGCAAAGATAATAAAGGTTTATTATCTAAAGTCTTGAATACAATTTTCCTTCACGGATCTCCGAGAACTTAGGGTTTCCGGAGTCAATAGTGAAGTTCATAGGGCAGGGGGTAGGGTTTTGGGTCTTAAGTATCAAACAAGGTCCAAATCATACCAAACGCTACCCAAGGCTTCTAAATATTATATAAAGGTCATCTAAAAAGTTTGAGGATTTTTGGAATTATTATCTATTTTCTAAAAATCCAGAAACAAGGTTTTAGGCTATTTTAAATGCTCCGAAATTCCCCATTTGATCTAAAAATCATGAAACTATTTTTATTAAATTCTATGGAAAATTAGGAATCTAGGAAAATTGGTTTGACATTTTTACCATTGTTCTACGATTTTCTACAGATTTCCAAAGTTTCACAGAAAAAGAAAAGAGAAAAAGCTGGAACAATGCTGGGCCGGAAGCAGCCCAAGCGGCCCAATTCCAGGGGAAAGCGCGCGCCCGCGCCCACGCTGCAGACTTTGCACGGAGGTCCCTGGCGTTCTAGTTAACTCAAAGTGGGTTCTTTTACTGTTTCCCTGAGTCACTAACGGTTTCTAAAAAGACCCCCAGGTTCTATTCCCTTCCAAGTCGAGGTCCCCGACGGTGCACCGCACAGGGAGCGAAGCTCCGGCGAGCTAGACTGGCCCGGAGCCAAGACCGGTGCTCCCGAGTGACTGACACCGAATTGAACCCCTCCCGAGCATTTCCCCCAACTTAATTCCAAGAATGGCGACCTAATTTGCTCTGGCCACGGTGACAACGCGGATGATCAAAGGAACAACGTGTTCCCGACGATCCATGGCGGTCTAATTCAATCAGAGGAGTCGAGGAGCTTGAGGGGGACCTTAGAACGCTAGAACAAACAATCAAGGCACTGGGACTGACCTGGAATAGGCTGGCCGCAGTGAGGTCTCTCCTACTTTGTTCTTGAGCAGATTTGGGGGAAGTTCAAAATTCACGCTCCCTGGTGAACAATTGAGGCTGATTCTTAGTGGCTGGATGCTTGACTACCTTACAGATCTCACGGTGGCTTCAATTTATACTGAGCGAGAGAGATGGCCAGAAATTGAAACGATGACGCGCGGCGGTCGGAGGAGGGGGAGTTTCACTGGCGTAGTGGATTGGTGTCCTATACCGTGACATTCACTCCGGTGATCAACGAAGAGTTAAAGCAGGTCACGGCGATGCGGTGGAGATGCCTAGACACGCGGCACAAGGCCGGAAGGTGGCGGTCATCGGCGAATTCATCCTAATCCACCGCGGCGAGCTCGGTACGGTGGCCGAAATAATTTACTAGCCGGAGCTTATCCACAACAGCGTGACTCCGAGCGTTATCTGATCAACCCGAGCACGAATCGATACGGCAGCGGCACGAATCGCGGCGGAGAGATCGTCGGCGGCAAGAAAAAACTGAGCTGGCGGTCTGATCCATTTTAGATCACTATACCATGGCGAAGGATCTTCAGAGCGTCTGACAGTCCATTTTCAGGTCTAGATTTCTCCAAATTTCATATGGTACCAAGCCCAAACACCTATAGCAAAGTTGTTCCTCTACAATGGCTCTATAACTTTGCTATATTGACTCGAGACAAATTCTTTGAAGTTCTTGATCTGCAGAGCTCCCAAGATGACTCAGTACCACTGTTAGTCTGAATTTCAGACATCAAACAGCCTAACAGCCCGACTTTGTGTTTGATTATCTCCAATTTTTGTGTAACAACCAAAGAGGATGTCTGCATCAAAGCTGTTCTCCTACAATAGGCCTACAAAATTGATGTGGTGACCTAGGGCAAAATCCTCCTTGTTTGACAGTTACAAGGTCACAAAGATGAGCTCAAAACACTAAATTTCAGACTTAGCTTTAGAACTCAAATAGGGTCTTTTTGCAAATAGGTCCAAAATTCAGGGTTTAGCTTGCAAATCTTCATGATTGTGAACCATATGACTTAAGATACCTTACTTTCACAGTTTTTGCACTTTAGTCCAAAAGTGCACTAATTTTGCACTTAGCCCCCTAGGGTTTAGGTTTAGGGATTTCCACAGTTCCAATTAGGGTTTCTTGCACTCTTAGGGTTTGGATCCCACTTAAGTTCATCCATGGTGACACTTTATGACTTCTTCAATTGAATTTTGAAGTTTTCTCTTGTTTAGGCCTTATTTGCTCTATTAAACCCAATCGAGGGTGGAGTATTCTACTCTAGGGTTTGATTCACAAAATGTCATATCAACACAACTTGTTTGAAATTTTTGCCTAGTGAATGCACTCTAGGTGTAACAAACATATGAAATGCTAATGCTTATGATGTTATGCTCAAGTTTTAGTGACAGTAACACCAGGGGTGTTATAGTACCAAAGCCCAAACTTAGGAGTGTAAACTAAATATCTCATTATTCTTGTTACAGTCCTAAGGTGAACTTCCTTAGGATTTGCCTGAAATCTTGCACACATGCATACAGAAAGCATAATATCCGGTCGAGATGCACATAAATAGAGTAAAGATCCTATCATCGACCGGTATACCTTTTGATCTACGGATTTACCTCCCGTATCGAGATTGAGATGCCCATTGGTTCCCATGGGTGTCTTGATGGGTTTTCCATTCTTCATCCCAAACTTCTTAAGTATGTCTTGAATGTACTTGGTTTGGCTGATGAAGGTGCCCTCTTGGAGTTGCTTGATTTGAAATCCAAGGAAATACTTCAACTCCCCCATCATAGGAATCTCAAATTTCTGTATCATTATCCTACTAAACTCTTCACAAGATGACTTGTTAGTAGACCCAAATATAATATTATCAACAAAAATTTGGCATATAAACAAGTCTTTTGCAATTGTTTTAGTGAAGAGAGTAGGATCGGCTTTTCCGACTTTGAAGCCATTGGTGATAAGAAAATCTCGCAGGCATTCATACCATGCTTTTGGGGCTTGCTTGAGCCCATAAAGCACCTTTGAGAGTTTATACACATGGTTAGGGTACTCACTATCTTCAAAGCCGGGAGGTTGCTCAACATAGACCTCTTCTTTGATGGGTCCATTGAGGAAGGCACTCTTCACGTCCATTTGATAAAGCTTGAAGCCATGGTAAGTAGCATAGGCAAGTAATATACGAATTGACTCAAGCCTAGCTACGGGTGCATAAGTTTCATCAATGTCCAAACCTTCGACTTGTGAATAACCTTTGGCCACAACATGGGCTTTGTTTCTTGTCACCACACCATGCTCATTTTGCTTGTTGTGGAATACCCATTTGGTTCCTACAACATTTTGATTAGGACATGGAACTAAATGCCATACCTCATTCCTTGTGAAGTTGTTGAGCTCCTCTTACATAGCCACCACCCAATCCAGATCTCTTAGTGCATCCTCCACCCTATATGGCTCAGTAGTGTAGCATCCCAAAAATTCAAATCTTGAAATTTTCTCAAACTCGCTCTAAATTCAAAATGAATTTTAAATTTCATTTCAAAATGTTTGTTTGCGAGTTGATATCAACAAATAAAATATAGTGGTCTATATTATCTCCAAAATCCTCCTCAAAATATCCTACAAATATTTCCCCAAAGATCCCCTCTGATTCTTTCCTGAAATACTGCCGAAATATTCCACCAATAATTCTCCAAGTACTTTCCTCTTGAGAAATACCTTCCGAATCATTTTTGAAGTCCCCACAAATATTTTCTTCATAACTTTCCTCATGCTCATATGTATACGTATGCCTCCGGTGTCATACAGTGAGCTCTACAAGCTAATTACACTTATACAAGACAAATCCATGCTTATCTCCCACTAATCCTCGCATCCTCCCACTAATCCTCTCATCCTCCCCCCTAATCCCCCACCTTGGCTATAAATAGAGGGGCAAGGGCCTCCTCTCAAGGCACCCAAGCCATTTCATGGCAACTCTCTCCCTCCCCCCCACACGCCCACTCCACTTCCCACACAAGCACACACTAGCACAAGGATCGTTCGGTCGTTCTTCGATCGTTCGTCCACCTGTTCTTAGTTTGTTTGTTCGTTCGTCCGATCGTTCATGGTTCGTTCGTCCGATCGTTCGATCGTTCGTCCGTTCGTTCGTCCAAATAATCTTTGTTCAGCTGTTATGCTGCCGAAATTCTGATCGTTCGTTCGTTCGATCATTCGATCGTTCATCGTTCGTTCATAGTTCCTATTCATCGTTCATCGTTCGTTCATAGTCCCTATTTATCATTCGTCCAAATAATCTTTATCCAGCCGTTATGCTGCCGAAATTCGGATCGTTCATTCGTCCGATCATTCGATCGTTCGTCCGTTCGTTCATAGTTCCTATTCATCGTTCATCGTTCATTCATAGTCACTATTCATAGTTCATCGTTCGTTCATACGACTATTCACCATCACCATTTCAACATTACTATTCATCGTTACTATTTATCGTTACTATTCACCGACACTATTCATCATCATTACTATTCATCTCTGCTATTCATCATCGTTACTATTTATCGATGATATCTATAGTTACTTTTTCATCGTCACTATTCATCGTTACTATTCATCGATCATCCGATCACTCCAAATTTCAACTACTCATCCATCATGCTGTCCAGTCCACCTAAGACCAGCCAGACCAATATTCCAGTCATACGAACTCCGGTGACTATGATTTTCCTTCCAGTAGGAACTTCCCATCTGGTCACCCATCCCAGGTTTCTCCAAGTTGAGCATGCTTAACTTTGAGATTCCTTCGAACCAGGCTTCCAAACTCAGATTCTAATAATTCTTGTTCCTAAATCCTTATCAAATTATTCCCTATCCAACTATGTCATCTCTTAAGCATGGTTCATATTACAGAAAACTCCCAAAATACTCTTGTCCCATATTCTGCCTATAATTTCCCTGTTCAGACTAAGTCCGAAGATTTATTCGTCACTATTCTCATCAACAGTGAACTTCACTGTGCTACACCACATACACCCAGCTATAAATACACCCAGCTACCCTTTCCCTCTCCACACACACTCAACACCCTCAGCCAAGGCAAACACCCCACCCACTCAGTTACTCCGCTCTGCCGGCTACGCGCATAGTGTCGCTTCGCCTCCAATCCACCCTCCTGGTAAGCACCTCCACTCCACCACCAGTAATATCACAACACCACATGACACAGATTCTGCTCAAGACTCTACCCGTTCATATATCGCCATTCTGACCACTATACTAAATATTTGTTGGTATACTTGCTGGTTTGTATGTTTGCTTATTCATGTTGCATAGTTATCGGAGCATTCATGCCGTCTCGTGGAGGCCAGATCTGCAAGTCTACGCCAGGCGGTGGAGCAAGAAGCCAGTTCCGTGAGTTCTCCCCCCTTTTGCTGGATAAGCACGGCAAGCTCACTAGATCCCTTTGATGCATAAATTACCTATGTTTTTCAACCACAACCCTCAGCCTATTATTTTATGCATGATATGATTTTGAGACAAGTTATTATGGCCACCCAGCCGCTTGCCGCAATCAATCTTTATACTCCTTGACATATTTGTTACAAACGATTTGAGAAAAGGTGTGAGTTTTCAAAAGGAAATGTTTTCCAAAATGGGTATGATGAAGGGTTGTCACCCTTATCACCTTTTGAACGGGATGATCAGGGACTCCCTGGTTTTGGGGAGGGCCTCAGGTGTTGGCTCAACCAGGTTAGGTGTGAGCAAAAGGATTGTCCCCTCATATAAGGACCGGTTTGTCATCCTTCACTACCTGTACTCATGACAAGTACAACCAATCGAGACTGTATGGACAGTCACTCAATCTGAACTCGTATGGTCCAAACCACAGGGTTATGATGGCTGGGGAGCACCGGGAGGATAAGGAGGGGGAATGTTTTGTCCGGTTTGGACATGGCGGTGGCCTGACTCCTTCCGGTATAACCGTTAAGGTAAGGACGTGCGAGGAAAGAGAGAGATTCGACATTCGGATCTCACGACGGTGAGATTGCAGAAATCGGACTAGTGGGTAAAGTGTACCCCTCTGCGTAGAGTTCAAACCTATTCGAATAGTCCATGTCCACTAGTATGGATGAGTCTGGTGTGGTATGACAATTAGTGTTTTGTTTTCCAAAAATGCTTTTGAAAAGTGGTTTTAAAAGGTCCAGCGGTTGAGCCGTGAGCTATGGTGGATGGGAAGTCCAGTAGCTGTTTCTGAAAATGAAAACCAGTGGGAAACTGCTGAGATACCTGGATGGTTTAGTCCAGGGGATTTTGTTCTATACTGAAAACAATTCCTGCTCCTTTGGGAGAGGATGCGCTTTAAAAAATACAAAATATTTTACAAAATAACCCTGCATCAAATATTGCTATTTCTGCAAAATATCCTGAGCTCCACATATTCCATGCATTATATTTGATTTCCCCATTCCGCGGGTGAAGGTGGGCTGCTGAGTACGTAAGTACTCACACTTGCTTATTTGTTGTTTTTCAGAAAAGGAGATCGCTGATCGGGTAAGAGTTACGCTTGTTCCCAACCTTGCCTGTGGCTGTTGGACCGCTGATTTGCTTCACTGCGTATATCGGGCTGCTTCAGCCCCACTCTGATGTTATGTCCCGAGTTGTGGACCAACTCTTAAAGTTGATCACCACCTTTATAGGTTTGTCTCATTTAAGCAGATCTAGAACTATCTAATGTGTAAATGTGTTTACTAGCCTCCTGGGACTAGTAATTGTATCACATTTGAGTACCAAAGGATTGGGGCGCTTCAAATAGAGGACACAAAAGAGTAATGTTCACAAAAGTGTGCAACTTGAGATCTAGTGGTTACCCCCTTATAAATGTCGCCAAGGATGGAGTTGACGGGGTGATCTCGTTGAATTGCTTAGTGGACTCTTGGGTGTGGCAGTCTTTGATCCCTTATCTCTTGATCATCTTCCTTGTCTTGAGCATCTTCATCTCCCCCTTGATCCATGTCCTCCTCTTAAGGTTGCTCATCCTCTTGATCTTCTTCTTCATCTTCTTAAGCCTGATCCTTGTCTTGAGTTGGTGGAGATGCTTGAATGGAAGATGATGGTTGATCTTGTGCTTGTGGGGCCTCTTCGGATTCCTTAGGACACACATCTCCAATGGGCATGTTCCTTAGCGCAACACACGGAGCCTCTTCATCATCTAGTTCATCAAGATCAACTTGCTCCATTTGGGAGCCATTAGTCTCATCAAACACAATGTCACAAGAAACCTCAACTAATCTAATGGATTTGTTGAAGAATCTATATGCCCTTGTGTTTGAGTCATATCCTAGTATAAAACCTTCTACAACCTTAGGAGCAAATTTAGAACTTCTACCTCTTTTAATAAGAATAAAGCATTTACTCCCAAAGACTCTAAAATATGAAACATTGGGCTTTTTACTAGTGAGGAGTTCATATGATGTCTTCTTGAGGATTCAGTGAAGATATAACCGGTTGATGGAGTAGCAAGCGGTGTTAATCGCCTCGGCCCAAAATCGGTCCGGTGTCTTGTACTCATCAAGCATGGTCCTTGCCATGTCTAGTAGAGTTCTATTCTTCCTCTCCACTACACCATTTTGTTGAGGTGTGTAGGGAGAAGAGAACTCATGCTTGATGCCCTCTTCCTCAAGAAAGCCTTCGATTTGAGAGTTCTTGAACTCCGTCCCATTATCGCTTATTATCTTTTTGATCCTCAATCCGAACTCATTTTGAGCCCGTCTTAAGAATCTCTTTAGAGTCTCTTGGGTTTGAGATTTTTTCTGCAAAAAGAATACCCAAGTGAAGCAAGAATAATCATCCAAAAATAACTAGACAATACTTACTCCCGCCGATGCTTATGTAAGCAATCGGGCCGAATAGATCCATATGGAGTAGCTCAAGCAGCTTGTTAGTCGTCATTATGTTCTTGTGTGGATGATGGACTCCAACTTGCTTCCCTGCTTGGCATGTGCTACAAATCCTGTCTTTCTCAAAATGAACATTGGTTAGTCCTAAAATGTGCTCTCCCTTTAGAAGCTTGTGAAGATTCTTCATTCCAACATGGGCAAGTCGGCGATGCCAAAGTCAACCCATGTTAGTCTTAGCAATTAAGCAAGTGTCTAGTTCAGCTTGATTATCATTAAAATCAACTAAGTATAGCTGACCATCTAGCACTCCCTTAAATGCTAATGAATCATCACTTCTTCTAAAGACAGTAACACCTACTTCAGTAAATAGACAGTTGTAGCCCGGTTTGCATAATTGAGAAACAGACAGCAAATTGTAGTCTAATGAATCTACAAGAAAAACATTGAAAATAGAATGGTTAGGAGATATAGCTATTTTACCCAAACCTTTGACCAAACCTTGATTTCCATCCTCGAATGTGATAGCTCTTTGGGGATCATCATTTTTCACATAGGAGGAGAACATCCTTTTCTCCCCTGTCATGTGGTTTGTGCACCCGCTATCGATTATCCAACTTGAACCACTGGATGCATAAACCTACAAAACACATTTAGGCCTTGTTCTTAGGTACCCAAATAGTCTTGGGTCCTTTGACGTTAGAAACAAGCACCTTAGGTACCCAAACACAAGTCTTTGGACTCTTGTGTTCGCCCTCAACATATTTGGCAACTACTTTGCCTGATTCGTTAGTTAAAACATATGAAGCATCAAAAGTCTTAAATGAAATATTATGTTCATTTGATGCATTAGGAATCTTCTTTTTAGGCATTTTAATATGAGTGGTATGTGAAAGGAAATGTGCCCTTGGGCCATTTTCTAAGTATTTTGGTGATTAAGTGACCAACACAAATGGTTATATGTTAAACTATGCCAAATGGTGGACAAAGTGCAAATCAATACAAAGGTATGATTCTAAACTTAGTACATTGGTTTTTGTGTACTAACATATTTGTCTAAGTGCTAGAATCAGAGAAAAGACAAATGGAAAAGACTTGGCTCGAGCAGCCAAGACTCTGCTCAGTCTGGGTGCACCGGACTGTTCGGTGGTGCACCAGACAGTGTCCGGTGCGCCAAGCTGGCGCTGATCAACTGGCCGCTCTCGGGTCTCGAAGGCGGCGTACGACTATAAATCACCGGACTGTCCGGTGGTGCCTTCCTGGACTGCTCTCAACGGCTCCTAGCAGCCTTGGGGCTATAAAAGGGACCCCTAGGTGCATGAAGGACAACACCAAGCATTCTTTGATCATCTCTTAGCACCAAGACATCTCTCTAGCGCATTTGATTCGTTGTGATAGCAATTTGAGCTCTTCTTAAGTTGAGAACTCCGTGTGTGATCTTAGAGCTCAAGTTGTGACTTGTGTGCGTGTTTGTGCTCGTGCTTTGAGGCTTGTGTGTGTGTTGCTCTTCCCACTCTTACATCTGTGCTTCTTTGTGATCATCTCATTGTAAGGGCGAGAGGCTCCAAGTTGTGGAGATTCCTCGCAAACGGGAAAGAGAAAAGAGAAAAGAACACCGTGGTATTCAAGTTGATCATTGGATCACTTGAAAGAAGTTGAGTGCAACTCTCGTCCATTGGGACGCCACAACGTGGACTAGGCAAGTATTGTACTTGGCCGAACCACGGAATAAATCCTTGTGTCTCTTGTGCTTGTTCTCACTGTGTCAATTGTGGTTCACAAGAGCTCTCCTTAGCCACTTGATTTCATTGTGCTAACACTTAATCAAGTTTGTGGCTTTAAGTTTCAAGTTTTTACAGGATCACCTATTCACCCCCCCTCTAGGTGCTCTCAATTGGTATCGGAGCCGTTCTCTTCACGAAAGGGACTAATCGCCCGAAGAGATGGATCCTAAAGGAAAGGGGATGGTAGTCAACGATAAGGAGAAGGAGTCCATCTTCAACGAGCCGAGGGACGACAAATCCACTGACTCCGACTCGAGTCAAAAGAAGAAGGACGAGAAGAAGAAGAGGCGGATCAAGAAGATAGTCTACTACGACAGCGACGAGTCTTCCTCTTCCCAAAAGGACGACGAATACGAGGAGAAAAAGAAAACGGTTAACTCGAACTTTTCTTTTGATTATTCTCGTATTCCGCAAAGTTCCAATGCTCATTTACTTTCCATTCCACTTGGTAAACCTCCTCACTTTAATGGAGAGGACTACGAATTTTGGAGTCACAAAATGCGTAGTCACTTGTTCTCTCTCCATCCAAGTATATGGGAGATAGTAGAAAATGGAATGCAATTTGATAGTACGGATAGTCCCATATTTATCAATGAACAAATTCACAAAAATGCACAAGCTACTACTGTTCTTTTAGCATCATTGTGCAGGGATGAATATCATAAGGTGAGCGGCTTGGATAACGCCAAGCAGATTTGGGACACCCTCAAGATCTCACATCAGGGGAACGACGTCACTATGCTCACCAAGATGGAGTTGGTGGAAGGCGAACTAGGAAGGTTCGCAATGATCAGGGGAGAGGAGCCAACTCAAACTTACAACAAGCTCAAGACCCTGGTCAACAAAATAAGGAGCTATGGAAGCACGAGATGGACGGACCACGACGTCGTCAGGCTCATGCTAAGGTCCTTCACCATCCTTGATCCACATCTTGTAAACTCTATTCGTGAAAATCCTAGGTACAACAAGATGACGCCCGAGGAGATACTTGGAAAGTTCGTAAGCGGGCGAATGATGATCAAGGAGGCGAGATATGTTGATGAGGCGTTAAATGGCCCAATCCACGAGCCTCAAACCATTGCTCTAAAAGCAACAAGTAGCAGGGAGGCGCTACCTAGCAAGGTGGCGCAAGTTGAGGCGGCCGGGCTAAATGAAGATGAAATGGCCCTCATCATCAAGCGCTTCAAGACGGCGCTCAAAGGTCGCAAGGAGCATCCCAACAAGAGCAAGTCGAAGGGGAAGCGCTCCTGCTTCAAGTGTGGTAAGGTTGGTCACTTTATTGCTAACTGTCCTGATAATGATAGTGACCAGGATCAAGAAAAGAAGAGGGAAAAGAAGAAGACCTACAAGAAAGCGAAGGGCGAGGCACACCTTGGCAAAGAGTGGGACTCGGATTGCTCTTCATCCGACGACGAAGGACTTGCCGCCTCGGCCTTCAACAAATCATTCCTCTTCCCCAACGAGCATCACACTTGCCTCATGGCAAAGGAAAAGAAGGTATGCACTAGGAATAGTACTACATATGCTTCTTCAAGTGATGATGAATCTAGCGATGATGAAATAGACTATGCAAGTTTATTCAAAGGTTTAGATAGAACTAAAATTGATAAAATCAACCAATTAATTGATGCTTTGAATGACAAGAATAGATTGTTAGAAAAGCAAGAGGATCTTTTGTATGAAGAGCATGATAAATTTGTAGATGTCCAAAAATCTCTTGCTTTAGAAGTTAAAAGGAATGAAATGCTTTCTTGTGAACTATCTACTTGCCATGTGACTATTTCTAGTTTAAAAAGTGTCAATGATGATTTAAATGCTAAGCTAGAAGTAGCAAATAGATCTAGTCCTTGTGTAGAACATGTCGTGATTTGCAATAGGTGTAAGGACTTTAATGTTGATGCATGTGTTGAGCACCTTACTTCTATTGCAAAACTAAATGGTGAAGTGGCTAGTCTTAATGACCAACTTAAGACTAGCAAAAATGAATTTGATAAACTAAAATTTGCAAGGGATGCCTACACTGTTGGTAGACACCCCTCAATTAAGGGTGGGCTTGGCTTTAAGAGGGAAGCCAAGAACTTAACAAGTCATAAGGCTCCCATCTCCACCAAGGAGAAAGGGAAGGCCCCTATGGCTAATAGTGTTCAAAAGAATCATGCTTTCATTTATAGTGATAGAAAATTCTCTAGAAATGCTTATAGGAATTATTCTTATGATTCATATGCTATGCCTGCTTCTAGTTCTTCTATTGTGCATCATATGCCTAGGAGAAATGTTGTTCATGTACCTAGGAAAGCAAGTAATGAACCTTCTACAATTTATCATGCTTGCAATGCTTCCTTTGCAATTTGTAGAAAGGATAAGAAAGTAATTGCTAGGAAATTAGGAGCAAAATGCAAGGGAGATGAAACTTGCATTTGGATCCCTAAGGCTATTGTCACTAACCTTGTAGGACCCAACAAAAGTTGGGTACCTAAGACCCAAGCCTAAATTTGCCTTGAAGGTTTATGCATCCGGGGGCTCAAGCTGGATTATCGACAGCGGATGCACAAACCACATGACGGGAGAGAAGAAGATGTTCACCTCCTACGTCAAGAACAAGGATTCCCAAGATTCAATCATATTCGGTGATGGGAACCAATGCAAGGTTAAAGGACTAGGAAAAATAGCAATTTCATCCGAGCATTCCATTTCTAATGTGTTTTTAGTAGAATCGCTCGGATATAATTTGTTGTCCGTTAGTCAATTATGTAATATGGGGTATAATTGCTTATTTACAAATGTAGATGTGTCTGTCTTTAGAAGGAGTGATGGTTCATTAGCTTTTAAGGGTATACTAGACGGCAAACTCTATTTAGTTGATTTTGCAAAGGAGGAGGCCGGTCTAGATGCATGTTTAATTGCTAAGACTAGCATGGGCTGGCTGTGGCATCGCCGTCTAGCACATGTGGGGATGAAGAACCTTCACAAATTTCTAAAGGGAGAACATGTGTTAGGACTAACAAATGTAACTTTCAAAAAAGATAGACCTTGTGCAGCTTGTTAAGTAGGTAAACAAGTGGGAAATGAAAGTCGCCTAGAGAGGGGGTGAATAGGGCGAAACTGAAATTTACAAAGTTAATCACAACTACAAGCCGAGTTAGCATTAGAAATATAATCGAGTCCGCGAGAGAGGGTGCAAAACAAATCGCAAGCGAATAAAGAGTATGACACGCGGATTTGTTTTACCGAGGTTCGGTTCTCGCAAACCTACTCCCCGTTGAGGTGGTCACAAAGACCGGGTCTCTTTCAACCCTTTCCCTCTCTCAAACGGTCCCTTGGACCGAGTGAGCTTCTTCTTCTCAATCAAACGGGAACAAACTTCCCCGCAAGGGCCACCACACAATTGGTGCCTCTTGCCTCGGTTACAATTGAGTTGTTCACAAGAAAGAATCAAAGAAGAAAGCAATCCAAGCGCAAGAGCTCGAAAGAACACAAGCAAATCTCTCTCACTTATCACTAAAGCTTTGTGTGGAATTGGGAGAGGATTTGATCACTTGGGTGTGTCTAGAATTGAATGCTAGAGCTCTTGTAAGTAGTTGAAAGGTGGAAAACTTGGATCACTTGAATGTGGGGTGGTTGGGGGTATTTATAACCCCAACCACCAAACTAGCCGTTTGGTGGAGGCTGCTGTCGCATGGCGCACCGGACAGTCCGGTGCGCCACCGGACAGTGTCTGGTGCGCCAGCCACGTCACCTAGCCGTTGGGTCCGACCGTTGGAGCTCTGACTTGTGGCCCCGCCTGGCTGTCCGGTGGCGCACCGGACAAGTCCTGTAGAATGTCTGGTGTGCCACCCGCGCGTGCTCTGTCCTCTGCGCGTGCAGGCGCACATTTAATGTGTTGCAGTCGACCGTTGCACGCGAAGTAGCCGTTGCTCCGCTGGCTCACCGGACAGTCCGGTGTGCACCAGACATGTCCGGTGAATTATAGCGGAGCGGAAATCCGAAGCTGGCGAGTTCAGAGTCGCTCTCCCCTGGGGCACCGGACACTGTCCGGTGGTACACCGGACAGTCCGGTGAATTATAGTGGAGCGCCTCTGCGTTTTCCCGAAGGTGAGGAGTTCAGCCTCGAGTGCCCTGGTGCACCGGACACTGTCCGGTGGCACACCGGACAGTCCGGTGCGCCAGACCAGGGCACACTTCGGTTATCCCTTGCTCTCTTTGTTTGAACCCTTTTCTTGGTCTTTTTATTGGCTTAGTGTGAACCTTTGGTACCTGTATGACTTATAGACTAGAGCAAACTAGTTAGTCCAATTATTTGTGTTGGGCAATTCAACCACCAAAATCATTTAGGAACTAGGTGTAAGCCTAATTCCCATTCAATCTCCCCCTTTTTGGTGATTGATGCCAACACAAACCAAAGCAAGTATAGAAGTGCATAATTGAACTAGTTTGCATAATGTAAGTGCAAAGGTTACTTAGAATTGAGCCAATATGAATACTTATAAGATATGCATGGATTGTTTCTTTTTCTTTAACATTTTGGACCACGCTTGCACCACTTGATTTGTTTTTGCAAAATCTTTTGTAAATCCTTTTCAAAGTCCTTTTGCAACTAGTCAAAGGTAAATAAATAAGATTTTGCGAAGCATTTTCAAGATTTGAAATTTTCGTCCCCTATTTCAAATGCTTTTCCTTTGACTAAACAAAACTCCCCTTAATGAAATCCTCCTCTTAGTGTTCAAGAGGGTTTTGAGATATCGATTTTGAAGATACTACTTTCTCCCCCTTTGGCATGAATCGCCAAAAACGAATACTTGAGTGAAATATAAGCCCTTTTTAACTACTTTTCTCCCCTTTGGCAAATAAAATAGGAGTGAAGATTATACCAAAGACGGAGAGTTGCTCGGAGCGACGGCGAATGATGAGTTATGGAGTGGAGTGGAAGCCTTTGTCTTCGCCGAAGACTCCAATTCCCTTTCAATACACCTATGACTTGGTTTGACATTCACTTGAAAACACATCAGTCATAGCACATGAAAGAGACATGATCAAAGGTATATTTATGAGCTATGCATGCAAGACATCAAAAGAAGTTCCTAGAATCAAGAATATTTAGCTCATGCCTAAGTTTGTTAAAAGTTTGTTCATCAAGTGGCTTGGTAAAGATATCGACTAATTGATCTTTAGTGTTAATATATGCAATCTCGATATCTCCCTTTTGTTGGTGATCCCTTAGAAAATGATACCGAATGGCTATGTGTTTAGTGCGGTTATGCTCAACGGGATTATTCGCCATGCGGATTGCACTCTCATTATCACATAGAAGAGGAACTTTGGTTAATTTGTAACCATAGTCCCTAAGGGTTTGCCTCATCCAATGTAATTGCGCGCAACAATGTCCTGTGACAATATACTCGGCTTCGGCGGTAGAAAGAGCTACGGAATTTTGCTTCTTTGAAGCCCAATACACCAAGGATCTTCCCAAGAATTGGCAAGTCCCCGATGTGCTCTTCCTATTAATTTTACACCCCGCCCAATCGGCATCCGAATAACCAATCAAATCAAATGTGGATCCCCTAGGATACCAAAGCCCAAACTTAGGAGTATAAACTAAATATCTCAAGATTCGTTTTACGGCCGTAAGGTGAGCTTCCTTAGGGTCGGCTTGGAATCTTGCACACATGCATACGGAAAGCATAATATCCGGTAGAGATGCACATAAATAGAGTAAAATACCTATCATCGACCGGTATACCTTTTGATCTATGGATTTACCTTCCGTGTCGAGGTCGAGATGCCCATTGGTTCCCATGGGTGTCTTGATGGGCTTGGCATCCTTCATCCCAAACTTGTTTAGAATGTCTTGAGTATACTTCGTTTGGCTAATGAAGGTGCCCTCTTGGAGTTGGTTTACTTGAAATCCCAAGAAATACTTCAACTCCCCCATCATAGACATCTCGAATTTCTGTGTCATGATCCTACTAAATTCTTCACATGTAGACTCGTTAGTAGACCCAAATATAATATCATCAACATAAATTTGGCATACCAACAAGTCATTTTCAAGAGTTTTAGTGAATAAAGTAGGATCGGCCTTTCCGACTTTGAAGCCATTAGTGATAAGGAAATCTCTAAGGCATTCATACCATGCTCTTGGGGCTTGCTTGAGCCCATAAAGCGCCTTAGAGAGTTTATAAACATGGTTAGGGTACTCACTATCTTCAAAGCCGGGAGGTTGCTCAACATAGACCTCTTCTTTGATTGGTCCATTGAGGAAGGCACTCTTCACGTCCATTTGGTAAAGCTTGAAGCCATGGTAAGTAGCATAGGCTAATAATATACAAATTGACTCAAGCCTAGCTACGGGTGCATAAGTTTCACCGAAATCCAAACCTTCGACTTGGGAGTATCCCTTGGCCACAAGTTGGGCTTTGTTCCTTGTCACCACACCATGCTCATCTTGCTTGTTGCGGAAAACCCACTTGGTTCCTACAACATTTTGATTAGGACGTGGAACTAAATGCCATACCTCGTTCCTAGTGAAATTGTTGAGCTCCTCTTGCATCGCCACCACCCAATCCGAATCTTGTAGTGCTTCCTCTACCCTGTGTGGCTCAATAGAGGAAACAAAAGAGTAATGCTCACAAAAATGTGCAACACGAGATCTAGTGGTTACCCCCTTATGAATGTCACCGAGGATGGTGTCGACGGGGTGATCTCGTTGGATTGCTTGGTGGACTCTTGGGTGTGGCAGTCTTGGTTCTTCATCCTCCTTATCTTGATCATTTGCATCTCCCCCTTGATCATTGCCGTTATCTTGAGGTGGCTCATCTCTTTGATCTTCTCCTTCATCAACTTGAGCCTCATCCTCATTTTGAGTTGGTGGAGATGCTTGCGTGGAGGAAGATGGTTGATCTTGTGCATTTGGAGGCTCTTCGGATTCCTTAGGACACACATCCCCAATGGACATGTTTCTTAGCGCGATGCACGGAGCCTCTTCATCACCTATCTCATCAAGATCAACTTGCTCTACTTGAGAGCCGTTAGTCTCATCAAACACAACGTCACAAGAAACTTCAACTAGTCCGGAGGACTTGTTAAAGACTCTATATGCCCTTGTGTTTGAGTCATATCCTAGTAAAAAGCCTTCTACAATCTTAGGAGCAAATTTAGATTTTCTTCCTCTTTTAAAAAGAATAAAGCATTTGCTACCAAAGACTCTAAAATATGAAATATTGGGCTTTTTACCGGTTAGGAGTTCGTATGATGTCTTCTTGAGGATTCGGTGTAGATACAACCGGTTGATGGCGTAGCAGGCGGTGTTGACCGCCTCGGCCCAAAACCGATCTGAGGTCTTGTACTCATCAAGCATGGTTCTTGCCATGTCCAATAGAGTTCTATTCTTCCTCTCCACTACACCATTTTGTTGTGGGGTGTAGGAGAGGAGAACTCATGCTTGATGCCCTCCTCCTCAAGGAAGCCTTCAATTTGAGAGTTCTTGAACTCCGTCCCGTTGTCGCTTCTAATTTTCTTGATTCTCAAGCCAAACTCATTTTGAGCCCGTCTCAAGAATCCCTTTATGAAAGGGAAATGTGCCCTTGGGCCATTTCTATGTATTTTGGTGATTGAGTGCCAACACATGTGCTTAATTGGGAATTTATGTACATGGATGAACAAGGTGAAAATCATGAAGTAAAGGTATGTTTCTAAGCCTTAGTACATTGGTTTTAAGTACTAATATATTTGTCTAAGTGTTAGAAACAGAAAGAAGAAGAATAGAGAAAAGGAGAAGGGACTTGGCTGTGTGCTGCCAAGACCCAGCTCGGTCTGGAGCACCGGACTGTCCGGTGTGCACCGGACAGTGTCCGGTGCGCCAGGCTGGCGCGACTCGAACTGGCCGCTCTCGGGAAATTGGCCGGCGGCGTACGGCTAAAATTCACCGGACTGTCTGGTGTGCACCGGACTGTCCGGTGAGCCAACGGTCGGCCAGGGCCAACGGTCGGCCGCGCAATCCGCGCGGGACACGTGGCCGAGCCAACGGTCGGAAGACGGCACCGGACTGTCCGGTGTGCACCGGACATGTCCGGTGCGCCAACAGCGCCAGATCTGCCAACGGTCTGCAACGGTCGTCTTCGCCGTTTAAGGAAACAAATCGGGCACCGGACAGTGTCCGGTGTGCACCGGACTGTCCGGTGCCCCCGACGACAGAAGGCAAGGATGGCCTTCCGGATTTGCTCTCAACGGCTCCTAGCTGCCTTGGGGCTATAAAAGGAGCCCCTAGGCGCATGGAGGAGACATAACAAGCAACCTTTGAGCATTCTTGATCATCCACACTAAGTCTCTGCGCATTCGTTTGTGTTTCTAAGTGATTCGAGCTCTGTTCTAAGTGAGAACTCTGAGATAGTCTTGTGAGCTCGATTCTTGGCCGTGTGTGTGCGCTTTTGCTGTGGATTTGTGTGTGTTGCTTCCCTCCCTTACTCTGTGTTTCATTTGTGATCATATACTTGTAAGGGCAAGAGACTCCAATTTGTGGAGATTCCTTGCAAACGGGATAGTGAAAGGAAAACAAAACACCGTGGTATTCAAGTGGGTCTTTGGACCGCTTGAGAGGGGTTGATTGCAACCCTCGTCCGTTGGGACGCCACAACGTGGAGTAGGCAAGCGTTGGTCTTGGCCGAACCACGGGATAAAACCACTGTGTCACTCTGTGCTTGATTCTCTTGTGGTACTGTGTTTTGTTGAGATTGTTGAGACTTCACCTTAGCCACTTGGCAATAATCGTGCTAACACTTAACAAGTTTTTGTGGCTTAAGTTTGAAGTTTTTACAGGATCACCTATTCACCCCCCCCCTCTAGGTGCTCTCAATTGGTATCAGAGCCGTTCTCTTCACAAAGGGACTAACCGCCCGAAGAGATGGATCCTAAGGGGAAGGGTATAGTGATCAACGACAAAGAGAAGGAATCCTTCGTCAACGAGCCGAAGGACGATAAGCCTACCGACTCCGGCTCGGGCCAAAGACGGAAGGAAGGGAAGAAGAAGAAGACCAGGCGCATCAAGGAGATCGTCTACTACGACAGCGACGAGTCTACTTCTTCCCAAAAGGACGAGGACCACAACGACTACGAGAGAAGAAAACCGGTTAATTCGAACTTTTCTTTTGATTACTCTCGTATTCCGCAAAGTTCACATTCTCATTTGCTCTCCATTCCACTCGGCAAGCCCCCACACTTTGATGGAGAGGACTACGGATTTTGGAGCCACAAAATGCGTAGTCACCTATTCTCTCTCCATCCTAGTATATGGGAGATTGTAGAGAGTGGAATGCATTTTGATAGTTCGGATAGTCCCATGTTCATTAATGAACAAATTCATAAGAATGCACAAGCTACTACTGTTCTTCTAGCTTCCTTGTGCAGGAATGAATACCATAAGGTGAGCGGCTTGGATAACGCCAAGCAAATCTGGGACACCCTCAAGATTTCTCATGAGGGGAACGACGTCACCTTACTCACCAAGATGGAGTTGGTGGAGGGCGAGCTTGGACGGTTCGCAATGATAAGGGGCGAGGAGCCAACGCAAACATACAATCGGCTCAAGACCCTTATCAACAAGATAAGAAGCTACGGGAGCACGCGATGGACGGACCACGACGTCGTCCGCCTAATGCTAAGGTCATTTACCGTTCTTGATCCTCACTTGGTGAACAATATACGTGAAAATCCCAGGTACACCAAGATGTCGCCCGAAGAAGTTCTTGGGAAATTTGTTAGCGGGCGAATGATGATCAAGGAGGCGAGATATGTGGACGACGCCTTGAATGGTCCGATCAACGAGCCGCAACCTCTCGCTCTCAAGGCAACACGAAGCAAGGAGGCGCTACCTAGCAAGGTGGCACAAATTGAGGCGGCCGGACTCAACGATGAAGAGATGGCTCTCATCATCAAGAGATTCAAGACGGCGCTAAATGGTCGCAAGGGGCAGCCAAGCAAGACCAAGACCAAGGGGAAGCGCTCATGCTTCAAATGCGGTAAGCTTGGTCATTTTATCGCTAACTGTCCCGATAATGAAAGTGACCAGGAAAAGGGGAACAAAAGAGAAAAGAAGAAGCAATACAAGAAGGCAAAGGGCGAGGCGCATCTAGGAAAGGAGTGGGACTCGGATTGCTCCTCCTCCGACTCCGACAACGAAGGACTCGCCGCCACTGCCTTCAACAAATCGGCTCTCTTCCCCAACGAGCGTCTCACATGTCTTATGGCAAGGGAGAAGAAGGTGAGTACTCAAGACTCCACTTATGCTTCTTCTAGTGATAGTGAGTCTAGTGATGATGACATAGATTATTCATGCTTGTTCAAGGGCTTAGATAGATCTAAGATAGATAAAATCAATGAATTGATTGATGCATTGAATGAAAAGGATAGGCTTTTAGAAAAGCAGGAGGATTTATTGTATGATGAACATGATAAATTTGTAGAGGCACAAAAATCATATGCTTTAGAAGTAAAAAGAAATGAAATGCTTTCTTATGAACTATCTACTTGTCATGAAACCATTTCTACTTTACAAGGTGTTAACAATGATTTAAATGCTAAGTTAGAAGTAGCAAATAAATCTAATTCTTGTGTAGAACATGTTAAGATTTGCACTAGGTGTAAGGATTTCGATGTTGATGCCTGTAGTGAACATCTAGTTTTAATTTCCAAATTAAATAAGGAAGTGGCTAGTCTTAATGCCCAACTTAAGACTAGCAAGAATGAAGTTGATAAAATAAAATTTGCAAGGGATGCCTATACGGTTGGTAGACACCCCTCAATTAAGGATGGTCTTGGCTTCAAGAGAGAGGCCAAGAACTTAACAAGCCATAAGGCTCCCATCTTCGTCAAGGAGAAAGGGAAGGCCCCTATGGCTAGTAATGCTAAAAAGAACCATGCTTTTATGTATTATGATAGGAGAAATGCTAGAAATGCTTATAATGATTTTGATTCACATGTTTATGATTCTCATGCCATGTTTGCCTCTAGTTCTTCTTATAAGCATGATAGGGATATGCCTAGGAGAAATATTGCTCATGTGCCTAGAAAGAATGTTATTCATGCTCCTAGGAAAGTAGTGAATGAACCTTCTATAATTTATTGTGCTTTAAACACTTCCTTTGCTATTTGTAGAAAGGATAGGAAAATAGTTGCTAGGAAGTTAGGGGCAAAATGCAAGGGAGACAGGACTTGCATTTGGGTCCCTAAGGACATTTGTGCTAACATTGCAGGACCCAACATGAGTTGGGTACCTAAGACCCAAGCCTAAATTTGCCTTGCAGGTTTATGCATCCGGGGGTTCAAGCTGGATTATTGACAGCGGATGCACAAACCATATGACGGGGGAGAAGAAGATGTTCACCTCCTACGTCAAAAATAAGGATTCCCAAGATTCAATTATATTCGGTGATGGGAATCAAGGCAAGGTAAAAGGGCTAGGTAAAATTGCAATTTCTAATGAGCATTCTATATCAAATGTATTCTTAGTGGAGAGTCTTGGATATAATTTGCTATCTGTCAGTCAATTATGTCAAATGGGATATAATTGTTTATTTACAAATGTAGATGTGTCTGTCTTTAGAAGATGTGATGGTTCACTAGCTTTTAAGGGTGTACTAGACGGCAAACTTTATTTAGTTGATTTTGCAAAAGAAGAGGCCGGTCTAGATGCATGCTTAATGGCTAAGACTTGCATGGGCTGGCTATGGCATCGCCGCTTAGCACATGTGGGGATGAAGAACCTCCACAAGCTTCTAAAGGGAGAACATGTGATAGGTCTAACAAATGTACATTTCGAAAAAGATAGACCTTGTGCAGCTTGTCAGGCAGGTAAACAGGTGGGAGGAGCGCATCACAGCAAGAATGTGATGACCACGTCAAGACCCCTGGAGCTACTGCATATGGACCTCTTCGGACCCGTTGCCTATCTAAGCATAGGAGGAAGTAAGTATGGTTTAGTTATCGTTGATGACTTTTCCCGCTTCACTTGGGTGTTCTTTTTGCAGGATAAGTCTGAAACCCAAAGGACCCTCAAGCGCTTCCTCAGGAGAGCTCAAAATGAGTTTGAGCTCAAGGTAAAGAAGATAAGGAGCGACAACGGGTCCGAGTTCAAGAATCTTCAAGTGGAGGAGTTTCTTGAGGAGGAAGGGATCAAGCACGAGTTCTCCGCTCCCTACACACCACAGCAAAATGGTGTGGTAGAGAGGAAGAATAGGACGCTAATCGATATGGCGAGGACGATGCTTGGAGAGTTCAAGACCCCCGAATGCTTTTGGTCGGAAGCTGTGAACACGGCTTGCCACGCCATCAACAGGGTCTACCTTCATCGACTCCTCAAGAAAACGTCATATGAGCTGCTAACCGGTAACAAACCCAATGTATCTTACTTTCGTGTTTTTGGGAGCAAGTGCTACATTCTAGTGAAGAAGGGTAGAAATTCTAAGTTTGCTCCCAAAGCTGTAGAAGGGTTTTTGTTAGGTTATGATTCAAATACAAAGGCGTATAGGGTCTTCAACAAATCATCGGGTTTGGTTGAAGTCTCTAGCGACGTTGTATTTGATGAGACTAATGGCTCTCGAAGAGAGCAAGTTGTTGATTGTGATGATGTAGATGAAGAAGATGTTCCGACGGCCGCTATACGAACCATGGCGATTGGAGACGTTCGGCCACAGGAACAAGATGAGCGAGATCAACCTTCTTCCTCAACCACGGTGCATCCCCCAACTCAAGACGATGAACAGGTTCATCAAAAGGAGGCGTGTGATCGAGGGGGAGCACAAGATGATCACGTAATGGAGGAAGAAGCGCAACCGGCACCTCCAACCCAAGTTCGAGCGATGATTCAAAGGGATCATCCCGTCGACCAAATTCTGGGTGACATAAGCAAGGGAGTAACTACTCGGTCTCGACTAGTAAATTTTTGTGAACATTACTCTTTTGTCTCCTCTATTGAGCCTTTCAGGATAGAGGAGGCCTTGCTAGATCCGGATTGGGTGTTGGCCATGCAGGAGGAACTTAACAACTTCAAGCGCAATGAAGTTTGGACGCTGGTGCCTCGTCCCAAGCAAAATGTTGTGGGAACCAAGTGGGTGTTCCGCAACAAACAAGACGAGCACGGAGTGGTGACAAGGAACAAGGCTCGACTTGTGGCAAAAGGTTATGCCCAAGTCGCAGGTTTGGACTTTGAGGAGACTTTTGCTCCTGTGGCTAGGCTAGAGTCCATTCGTATCTTGCTAGCATATGCCGCTCACCATTCTTTCAGGTTGTACCAAATGGATGTGAAGAGCGCTTTCCTCAACGGGCCAATCAAGGAGGAGGTGTACGTGGAGCAACCCCCTGGCTTCGAGGATGAACGGTACCCCGACCACGTGTGTAAGCTCTCTAAGGCGCTCTATGGACTTAAGCAAGCCCCAAGAGCATGGTATGAATGCCTTAGAGATTTCTTAATTGCTAATGCTTTCAAGGTTGGGAAAGCCGATCCAACTCTTTTCACTAAGACATGTGATGGTGATTTGTTCGTGTGCCAAATTTATGTCGATGACATAATATTTGGTTCTACTAACCAAAAGTCTTGTGAAGAGTTTAGCAGGGTGATGACGCAAAAATTCGAGATGTCGATGATGGGCGAGTTGAACTACTTCCTTGGGTTCCAAGTGAAGCAACTCAAGGACGGCACCTTCATCTCCCAAACGAAGTACACGCAAGATCTGCTAAAGCGGTTTGGGATGAAGGACGCCAAGCCCGCAAAGACTCCGATGGGGACCGACGGACACACCGACCTCAACAAAGGAGGTAAGTCCGTTGATCAAAAAGCATACCGGTCAATGATAGGGTCATTACTTTATTTATGTGCTAGTAGACCGGATATTATGCTTAGCGTATGCATGTGTGCTAGATTTCAATCCGATCCTAAGGAATGTCACTTAGTGGCGGTGAAGCGGATTCTTAGATATTTGGTTGCTACGCCTTGCTTCGGGCTCTGGTATCCAAAGGGGTCTACCTTTGACTTGGTTGGATACTCAGACTCCGACTATGCTGGATGTAAGGTCGATAGGAAGAGTACATCGGGGACGTGCCAATTCTTAGGAAGGTCCCTGGTGTCATGGAATTCTAAGAAACAAACTTCCGTTGCCCTATCCACCGCTGAGGCCGAATATGTTGCCGCAGGACAGTGTTGCGCGCAACTACTTTGGATGAGGCAAACCCTCCGGGACTTTGGCTACAATCTGAGCAAAGTCCCACTCCTATGTGATAATGAGAGTGCTATCCGCATGGCGGAAAATCCTGTCGAGCACAGCCGCACAAAGCACATAGACATCCGGCATCACTTTTTGAGAGACCACCAGCAAAAGGGAGATATCGAAGTGTTTCATGTCAGCACCGAGAACCAGCTAGCCGATATCTTCACTAAACCTCTAGATGAGAAGACCTTTTGCAGGTTGCGTAGTGAGCTAAATGTCTTAGATTCGCGGAACCTGGATTGAATTGTAGCATACATGTATTTATGCTTTTGATCATGTTCCTTTTTGCATTTTGTTGCTTATTGTGGTGCTCAAGTTGTACAAACACTCCCTGGACCTCACAAGTCTGTTGCAAAGTGATGCACATGTTAAGGGGGAGATGTGTTACAACTTGACCCTTTGAGACTAACCATGTGTTTGAGTTTGATGATTTAGTCTCAAAGGAGGCTTGAAAGGGAAAAGGTGGACTTGGACCATGAAAGACTTCCACTGCACTCCGATGAGAGGGTAACTTATTCCAAGTCCATCTCATGAACTCTTATTGCCATTTGCTCTTAATTGAAGATTTTGGTGAGGCAATGGGGTTATAGAGCCAAGATTGATCCCGTTTTGGTGCTTGATGCCAAAGGGGGAGAAAATAAAGGCCAAAGTGATAAAATGGATCAGCTACCACTTGAGAGATTTTGAAAATTTTGAAAATAGTAGAATAGTAGAATAGAGTTTTTGTTTTGTCAAAAGCTTTTGTCTCTTATTGTCTCTATTGTCAAAAGTTGGTTTCTTGTGGGGAGAAGTATTGATTATGGGATTTAGGGGGAGTTTTTTGAAATCTTTGATCAATCTCTTTTGGAATGACTCTCTTTATGCTTCAACATGTGTGTTTGACTTAGAGATAGAGATTTGAGTTTGATTTGCAAAAACAAACCAAGTGGTGGCAAAGGATGATCCATATATGCCAAAATTGAATAAAACTTAAATTTATTTTATTTGAAGTGAGTTTGCACTTGTTCTAGTTGCTTTATGTTGTGTTGGCATAAATCACCAAAAAGGGGGAGATTGAAAGGGAAATGTGCCCTTGGGCCATTTCTATGTATTTTGGTGATTGAGTGCCAACACATGTGCTTAATTGGGAATTTATGTACATGGATGAACAAGGTGAAAATCATGAAGTAAAGGTATGTTTCTAAGCCTTAGTACATTGGTTTTAAGTACTAATATATTTGTCTAAGTGTTAGAAACAGAAAGAAGAAGAATAGAGAAAAGGAGAAGGGACTTGGCTGTGTGCTGCCAAGACCCAGCTCGGTCTGGAGCACCGGACTGTCCGGTGTGCACCGGACAGTGTCCGGTGCGCCAGGCTGGCGCGACTCGAACTGGCCGCTCTCGGGAAATTGGCCGGCGGCGTACGGCTAAAATTCACCGGACTGTCCGGTGTGCACCGGACTGTCCGGTGAGCCAACGGTCGGCCAGGGCCAACGGTCGGCCGCGCAATCCGCGCGGGACACGTGGCCGAGCCAACGGTCGGAAGACGGCACCGGACTGTCCGGTGTGCACCGGACATGTCCGGTGCGCCAACAGCGCCAGATCTGCCAACGGTCTGCAACGGTCGTCTTCGCCGTTTAAGGAAACAAATCGGGCACCGGACAGTGTCCGGTGTGCACCGGACTGTCCGGTGCCCCCGACGACAGAAGGCAAGGATGGCCTTCCGGATTTGCTCTCAACGGCTCCTAGCTGCCTTGGGGCTATAAAAGGAGCCCCTAGGCGCATGGAGGAGACATAACAAGCAACCTTTGAGCATTCTTGATCATCCACACTAAGTCTCTGCGCATTCGTTTGTGTTTCTAAGTGATTCGAGCTCTGTTCTAAGTGAGAACTCTGAGATAGTCTTGTGAGCTCGATTCTTGGCCGTGTGTGTGCGCTTTTGCTGTGGATTTGTGTGTGTTGCTTCCCTCCCTTACTCTGTGTTTCATTTGTGATCATATACTTGTAAGGGCAAGAGACTCCAATTTGTGGAGATTCCTTGCAAACGGGATAGTGAAAGGAAAACAAAACACCGTGGTATTCAAGTGGGTCTTTGGACCGCTTGAGAGGGGTTGATTGCAACCCTCGTCCGTTGGGACGCCACAACGTGGAGTAGGCAAGCGTTGGTCTTGGCCGAACCACGGGATAAAACCACTGTGTCACTCTGTGCTTGATTCTCTTGTGGTACTGTGTTTTGTTGAGATTGTTGAGACTTCACCTTAGCCACTTGGCAATAATCGTGCTAACACTTAACAAGTTTTTGTGGCTTAAGTTTGAAGTTTTTACAGGATCACCTATTCACCCCCCCTCTAGGTGCTCTCACTTTAAAGTTTCTTGGGTATGAGATTTTTCCTGCAAAAAGAATACCCAAGTGAAGCGAGAATAATCATCCACAATAACTAGACAGTACTTACTCCCGCCGATGCTTATGTAAGCAATCGGGCCGAATAGGTCCATGTGAAGGAGTTCCAGTGGCCTGTCAGTCGTCATGATGTTCTTGTGTGGATGATGAGTACCAACTTGCTTCCCGGCCTGACATGCGCTACAAATCCTGTCTTTCTCAAAATGAACATTTGTTAATCCTAAAATGTGCTCTCCCTTTAGAAGCTTATGAAGATTCTTCATCCCAACATGGGCTAGTCGGCGGTGCCAGAGCCAACCCATGTTAGTCTTAGCAATTAAGCAAGTGTCGAGTTCAGCTCTATCAAAATCTACTAAGTATAGCTGACCCTCTAACACTTCCTTAAATGCTATTGAATCATCAATTCTTCTAAAGACAGTGACACCTACATCAGTAAAAAGATAGTTGTAGCCCATTTGACATAATTGAGATACAGAAAGCAAATTGTAATCTAAAGAGTCTACAAGAAAAACATTAGAAATGGAATGGTCAGGAGATATAGCAATTTTACCCAATCGTTTGACCAAACCTTGGTTTCCATCCCCGAATGTGATCGCTCTTTGGGGATCTTGGTTTTTCTCATAGGAGGAGAACATCTTCTTCTCCCCTGTCATGTGGTTTGTGCACCCGCTATCGATGATCCAACTTGAGCCCCCGGATGCATAAACCTACAAAACAAGTTTAGTTCTTGACTTTAGGTACCCAAATGGTTTTGAGTCCTTTGGCATTAGACTTAAGAACTTTGGGTACCCAAACACAAGTCTTTGATCCCTTGTGTTTGCCCCCAACATATTTGGCAACTACCTTGCCGGATTTGTTAGTTAACACATAAGATGCATCAAAAGTTTTAAATGAGATGCTATGTTCATTTGATGCATTAGGAGTTTTCCTTTTAGGCAACTTAGCACGGGTTGGTTGCCTAGAACTAGATGTCTCACCCTTATACATAAAAGCATGATTAGGGCCAGAGTGAGGCTTTCTAGAGTGAATTCTCCTAATCTTGTTCTCAGGATAACCGGCAGGGTATAAAATGTAACCCTCGTTATCCTGAGGCATGGGAGCCTTGCCCTTAACAAAATTAGACAATCTTTTAGGAGGGGCATTAATTCTGACATTGTCCCCCTTTTGGAAGCCAATGCCATCCTTAATGTCAGGGCGTCTCCCACTATAAAGCATACTACGAGCAAATTTAAATTTTCCATTTTCAAGTTCATGCTCGGCAATTTTAGCATCTAATTTTGCTATATGATCATTTTGTTGCTTAATTAATACCATATGATCATGAATAGCATCAATATCAACATCTCTACATCTAGTGCAAATAGTGACATGCTCAGTGGTAGATGTAGAGGGTTTGCAAGAATTAAGTTCAACAATCTTTTAATTCTTCACGTAATATATCATTTTTATCTCTAAGATCGGAAATTGTAACATTGCAAATATCAAGTTCTTTAGCCTTAGCAAGCAATTTTTCATTCTCAATCCTAAGGCTAGCAAGAGAAATGTTTAATTCTTCAATCTTAGCAAGAAAATCATTATTATCATTTCTAAGATTGGGATTTGAAACCTTACAAACATTTGAATCAACCTTAGCTAACAAATTAGCATTCTCATTTCTAAGGTTGTCAATAGTCTCATGGCAAGTGCTTAGCTCACTAGATAGTTTTTCACATTTTTCTACTTCTAGAGCATAAGCATTTTTAACCTTAACATGCTTTTTGTTTTCCTTGATTAGGAAGTCCTCTTGGGTGTCCAAGAGGTCATCCTTCTCATGGATGGCACTAATTAATTCATTTAACTTTTCCTTTTGTTGCATGTTTAGGTTGGCAAAAAGGGTACGTAAATTATCCTCCTCATCACTAGCATTATCATCACTAGAGGACTCATATTTAGTGGATGATTTGGATTTAACCTTGTTCTTTTTGCCGTCCTTTGCCATGAGGCACTTGTAGCCGACGTTGGGGAAGAGAAGGCCCTTGTTGATGGCGATGTTGGCGGCGTCCTCGTCGGAGGAGGAGTCGGAGGAGCTCTCGTCCGAGTCCCACTCGCGGCATACATGGGCGTCGCCACCCTTCTTCTTGTAGTATTTCTTCTTCTCCTTTCTTCTTCCCTTCTTGTCGTCGCCCCTGTCACTGTCACTAGAGATAGGACATTTTGCTATAAAGTGACCGGGCTTACCACATTTTGTAATACTCAAATTTGTATACAAAGAATACAGAGTGAATTCCTCAATTTCATGTGCCATATTTGCATCATAAAAAGAGCACACATGTAATTAAGAGTGATTAATTAAAACCAATGATACCAAAATAAAATAAAGTGCATCTTGTTGGAGTTTTATATGTGTGTGCATTAATAAAATAATAAGGATAATAAGATGATAAATACTAGAAGTTAAATCAAACCCTAAACTAAAAATAGGGTTTTTGAAAATAAGAAGAGAAATGATATAAAAACATAAATAATATAATTATAAGCCTAAAATTGGTATTTTTGATTTCACATTATGATTTGGGAATAAATTTGACACAAATTTGAATTCAAATTGGAATTAGAAATAGAAAAAAAAAGATAAAAAAAAGAAAATAGAAGTCCCACTGCTGGGCCCAAGCTCACCATTTCGGCCCACCAGAAGATATACAACGCGCAGCCCATCTCTGCGTCCGCACTACGCTGACAACGCAGACCCGCGCGTCAGCCTGGGCGCCTTGCTCTCCTTTTCTTACCGCGCGACTTACAAGTGGGACCGGCCTGTCATCGTTGCCCCAGCAGGTCATGGCCAAACCGACCGATTCTTCCGCCATGGCTGTTGACCGCGCCCTACTCCATGGATTCCGGCTTCGGCCATTGAAACACCTCGGCCACGTCGCGCCCATATAGTGCCCCGCTCGGTTGCCTTGGTCTCCGTGACATAGAACCTGCGTAGCCATAATCGAACATCGCCGCACCATTGTTCCACCGCCGTCGCAGTCGATTCTAGCGTGCGTCGTCGGCGTGAACCCGTGAAGCCATATAGGCAAGAGGAGGGACGTCCGGGAGGGTATATCCCTCGGAATCGGGGTGCGCTGCGCGCCGGAAGTCCGGGAATCTCTCACCGGAGCGGGAGCACAGCCGTTCGTCCGCACCACAGCGCCTATCGATCAGTGTGAGTTGTCCGCGCCTGTAAGAATTGCTCCCTTCTATTCATCATCAATTTAGTTACGCTTAGAACCTCGGGTTCGGGAATTTGGTGCGATATTGCCTGGGATTGCGTTCCTCCGGCGATGGTCCGCCGCGTGTGGGGGGCGGCGCCGCCGCGTTTGGCTGAGGGATAGTGAGTAGCGCCACGGGCCGTCAGATGATCTCTTGACGGTCTTGATCAAACCAGAGCCATACCGGTTGGGTGGAATACTCGCAGCCCCTGGATCGTGATCCTGCGGCTCGGGATGGAATCGCTCGTGATTAAGTGCCCATCGCAGACCAGATTGCGTACCGGTTCGATGTCGTCCCAATGTGATCTGGGCCCTCCACATCTAATCGGGCGGCCGAAATCAAAACATACCCCTTTGGCTTAGACATTTTGCTAAAGAGACCCCGACTAAAACGGAAATTAACCCGCCGTCCTGCGCAGGGAGTCCTGAGTCTGAGTACTTCTACGTAGAAGTCCCTGTTGTTCTCTGGTTTTATGCGCCCAGTCCAGAGCGTATTTAAAATAAGTAAATGAATTAGTAAATGCAATTTTAAAACAAAAACAATTGCTATAACTTGGAAAATTCATATCTAATTCATTTTAAATACAAATTGACCCATTCTAATTTCTAAAATTTTGTAATATTAATGTCTATCACCTAGAGTCTCTGTTTTGACATGTAACCAGTAAGAAAATTAATTTATCATTTAATCCTATTTTAAGCACATAAAACCTTAGAAAATTCATAACTTAAAATATATAACTTCAAATTTAATGATTCTGTTCCTAGGATTTTATTTTAATGTGTAGATTTTTACTGTGTATTTTATTCACATGTTTGGTGCAATGTTAATTTTTGCTATACTATGTATGTATTGTGTTGATGCGAGTAGACGAGCAAGCCACTGTGGATTCTGAGGTTCAACAAGTAGAAGTAGCTGAGTAGGAGCTCATTGAAGGCAAGTTGTACCCTTGATCACTTACTTTTTTCCAGTCATGTTCTTATTAATTATAATGACCTGCATATGTTAATTTTGATGGGACCTAATAAGTTACCCCAGTAAAGGCTATCTTTATACCTTGTTTGCCACTGAATATTTTTGGGTAGTACTTGCTATCGCTTATTGTGGTTTTGGGTATGGAGATACACTATTCATTGCTACACTTTTATTATCTGTTTATTATTACTGTTCATGATAAGATCATTATGTTAATGGGAACATGGAGCGACCACCCGGGAAAACAGTGCTACCACAAGGGTATAATGGGACGCCCTTGGCTGATTAACTAGGAAAACTAGTGGATGACTTCCTTACCTGAAAGGGGCAAGGGCAGTAGGGGAGTGGTTATTGTAGGGAGGTCCTTGGGTTGATTTTGCTACGATGGCGGTCAGGCGAGGGATTCCTGCACTGGAGCTTCCTATAAACTGTAGCGGGATTTCTGAAGCTAGTGGAACTTTGTAAAGGCCTCGTAGTGTTACCCTGCCTCGCCTCCTCGGTAGAGGTGTATGGGATTGGCCATCTCTTGGCAGATGGGTAACATGACTTGTGGGTAAAGATGCGCAACCTCTGCAGAGTGTAAAACTGGTATACTAGCCGTGCTCACGGTCATGAGCAGCTCGGACCCTCACATGATTAATTTATTGAACTTAAATTTAATTGGACATTTGCATCGCATTTGGGATTATTTTACTATTACTTTTCTTTATTATTATTAAGGTGTGGTATTTACTTACGCTTAGTAACTGCTAATAAAATTTTGACCAACTTATAAAAGCAATGCTCAGACTCAGCCCTTATTTTGTTGATCAACCTTACACTTCACATGAACTCCCACCTTTGGTGAGTTCATGCACATTATTCCCCACGACTTGTTGAGCTATGAACGTATGTGAGCTCACTCTTGCTGTCTCACACCCCCCCACACACAGAAGAAGAACATGTGGTCGAAGAGGAGCCGCTTAACTCTGAGGCTTTCGACTTGATCTAGGTGGCGTCTCCCACTCAGCTTTCTGGCGCCAAGGATAGATTTTAGATCCTGCGATATTTATCTCTTATTTTGTAAGACTTCAGCTATGTAATAAAGTACTCTGATTATATTGTGACATTTATCTCTATACACTCTGTTATTATATATGTTGTCTCCTTTGGCGCATGTATGAGATGCACCCGGCTTTGTTCCTTAAAACCGGGTGTGACAGAAGTGGTATCAGAGGAAATGTTGACTGTAGGACGAAACCTAGATATAAATGAACAAAACCCTTCCCTACTTACCTTCTTCTGATGCATTCTATACTTACCTTACTCTTATTTTTTCTATACTTATCTCGATCCTGTCTCACCTTCTACTCTTCTACTCTGATCATTTCTTACCTTTTCTACCCTGAGACAAGATGGATTTCACACCTTGGAATCCTACACTTATGAACTTTTAAGAGATAGGAGACCTAAGACAAAAATTAAAATTATTTTCTCTATTAAAAATGTTGGTTGATTGTTCTGATGATCAATGCCGATTTGCTTCTTTGATTGATTGAAATAGTATAAACGGACATCTTAGCATGTACCACCATAAGGTAATGAATTAGCTTTAGTAGGTGACACACTTAGCTAATAAATCCCCCAAAGTAACATGCTTCGTAATCACTGCCTTGTCTACAATTCTTTCTTTCGTCCCCTATGTTTCTAACCCAGATGGGCTACCCCTATAGTGTTAGAAGAGAGCATTATAGACGTGATCCTTGGTATGTCATGGTTAAGAAAGGCAAAGGCAGTATATACACTGTGCTAAGGGAACCGTAGAACTCACCAATTCCAAAGGAGAAAGATTTGAAGTTGAAATTGCAGTAACTACCACCATCAGACTAGCGACATTCTTAGTAGATGAGAAGTTTGTGGGTGACAACATCCGTGCAGTTAGGGATTTTTTCGGATGTCTTTCCAGAGGAGTTATTAGGGATGCCACCAGATAGGGAAGTTGAGTTTGTCATTGATCTCTTACCTGGAATTGCTCTTATTTCTAAATGGACATATAGGATGTCTGTAGAAGAGTTAAAAGAACTCAAGAAGCACTTAACGGAGTTGCAAGAGGCTGGGTATATTCATCCGAGTCTTCGCCTTGGAGAGCACCGGTTTTGTTTGTACAGAAGAAAGATGGATTGCAAGGGATGTGCGTGGATTAAAGGTCCCTTAATGATATCACTATGAAGAACAAGTATCCATTACCCCGCATTGAGGATTTATTTGATCAGATGAGAGGTGCTAGGGTATTCTCGAAGATTGATCTCCGACCGGGATACCATCAAATGTAGATTAGACCATCAGATATTCCTAAGACGGCTTTCTCAACCCGATATGGATTATATGAGTTCACTGTTATGTCGTTTGGATTAACTAATGCACCAGCTTATTTCATGAATTTGATGAATAAGGTGTTTATGGAGTATTTGGACAGATTCGTCGTGGTGTTCATCGACGATATTCTTATTTATTCTAAGAGTGAAAGCGATCATGAAGAGCATCTAAGGTTGGTGCTATAGAAGCTATGAGATAATCAACTCTATGCCAAGTTCAGCAAGTGCAAATTTTGGATTGACAAGGTGCCATTCCTTGGTCATATTATTTCTAATGGAGGAATAGCAGTGGATCCTGTTAAAGTGAAGGAGATAATGGAATGGAGCGTGCCCACTACCGTCACTGAGATTCGGAGTTTCTTGGGGCTTGCTGGTTATTACCGGAGGTTTATTGAAGAATTTTCTAAGCTTGCCAAGCCTATGACCTCGCTTTTGGAGAAAGGAAGAGAATTTAAGTGGGATGAGAAGTGCCAAGAAAGCTTTGATCAATTAAAGAAGAGGTTGATGTCGCCACCAATATTGATTATGCCAGATCTACATAAAGGATTTGATATTTATTGTGATGCATGTGGCCAAGGATTAGGATGTGTGCTCATGCAAGAAGGACATGTAATCGCCTATGCGTCTCGTCAGTTGCGGAAACATGAATTGAATTACCCCACTCATGACTTAGAGCTGGCAGCCGTTGTGCATGCACTTAAGATTTGGAGACACTACGTCATGGGGACTAAGTGCCAAGTATACACGGATCATAAGAGTTTGAAGTACATATTCACTCAGAAGGATCTCAACCTTAGGCAACGTCGTTGGTTGGAGCTTATTAAGGATTATGATTTGGAGATTCACTATCACCCAGGCAAGGCAAATTTGGTTGCAGATGCCTTGAGTCGGAAGGAGCATGTTCATTCCGCTATTGTTGTTCAGCTACCCGATGAATTGGCAAAAGATTTTGAGAGGCCCAACCTAGGGATTGTTACACATACGGAAGGAGTTACCATTGAATTGGAACCTACCTTGGAGCAAGAAATTCGTAAAGGTCAGATTGGTGATACTAAGATTCAGGAGATCAAGGATCTGATAACAGAGGGTAGAGGCCCAGAGTTCACAGAGGATGAGCAAGGCACGATATGGTTCAAGAATCGGATCTGTGTTCCCGATATTGATAGTCTTCGGGAAACCATATTGAAGGAGGCACATGACTCAGTTTATTCTATCCACCCTGCGAGTACTAAGATGTATCAGGATTTGAAGCAAAAATATTGGTGGTATGGATTGAAGAGAGATGTGCCTGCACATGTGGCTATGTGCGATGTGTGCCAAAGAGTTAAGGCTGAACACCAGAGGCCAGCCGGACTACTGCATCCACTGAAGATACCTGAGTGGAAATGGGAAGAGATTGGTATGGACTTCATTGTTGGATTACCCCGCACATCTGCTGGGTATGATTCTATATGGGTGATTGTGGACAGGCTAACCAAAGTAGCCCACTTTATTCCAGTAAAGACCACATATTCAGGAGCCAAGTTGGCAGAGTTGTACATGGCACGAATTGTCTGCTTACATGGTGTGCCAAAGAAGATTGTGTCAGACCGGGGATCACAGTTTACATCTCGGTATTGGAAGAAGTTGCACGAGTCATTGGATACAAGATTGAATTTTAGTTCGGCTTACCATCCACAGACTGATGGGCAGACTAAGAGGACCAACCAAGTTCTAGAAGATATGTTAAGAGCTTGTGCTCTTAAGCATGGTGGTAGTTGGGATAAGAGTTTGCCTTATGCAGAGTTCTCTTACAATAATAGCTATCAGACCAGTTTGAAGATGTCGCCGTTTGAGGCTTTATATGGCAGAAAGTGTAGGACTCCACTGTATTGGGATCAAACTGGTGAAAGGCAGTTGTTTGGGCCTGAGATTATACAAGAAGCAGAAGAACAAGTCCAGCAAATAAGGGAGAATTTGAGAACTGCACAATCCAGGCAGAAAAGCTATGCTGATACCCGGAGAAGACTGCTAGAGTTTAAGGAAGGAGATTATGTCTATTTGAAAGTGTCACCACTCAGGGGTATGAGAAGATTTATAGTCAAAGGAAAGTTGTCCCCTCGTTTTATTGGACCCTTCTTAATCTTAAAACGAGTGGGAGAGGTTGCATATCAATTGGAGTTACTGAATCATCTTGCGGATGTTCATGATGTTTTTCATGTATCTCAGTTGAAGAAATGTCTCAGGGTACCTGAAGAGTAGTTACCAATGGAGGACCTTAGTGTTCAGGATGATCTGATTTATGCACAGTACCCCATCAAGATTTTGGATACTTTGACTCGAGTTACGAGAAATAAGAAGATAAAGATGTGCAAAGTTCAATGGAGTCACCACGGAGAAGATGAAGCAACCGGGGAAAGAGAGGAAGAGCTTCGCATAGATTTTCCCCACCTTTTCCCTAGATCTTCCTAAATCTCGAGGACGAGATTATTTTTAAGGGGGGTAGGATTTGTAATACTCAAATTTGTATACAAAGAATACAGAGTGAATTCCTCAATTTCATGTGCCATATTTGAATCATAAAAAGAGCACACATGTAATCAAGAGTGATTAATTAAAACCAATGATACCAAAATAAAATAAAGTGCATCTTGTTGGAGTTTTATATGTGTGTGCATTAATAAAATAATAAGGATAATAAGATGATAAATACTAGAAGTTAAATCAAACCCTAAACTAAAAATAGGGTTTTTGAAAATAAGAAGAGAAATGATATAAAAACATAAATAATATAATTATAAGCCTAAAATTGGTATTTTTGATTTCACAGTATGATTTGGGAATAAATTTGACACAAATTTGAATTCAAAATTCGAATTCAAATTGGAATTAGAAATAGAGAAAATAAGATAAAAAAGAAAATAGAAGTCCCACTGCTGGGCCCAAGCTCACCATTTCGGCCCACCAGAAGATATACAACGCGCAGCCCATCTCTGCGTCCGCACTGCGCTGACAACACGGACCCGCGCGTCAGCCTGGGCGCCTTGCTCTCCTTTTCTTACCGCGCGACTTACAAGTGGGACCAGCCTGTCATCGTTGCCCCAGCAGGTCATGGCCGAACCGACCGATTCTTCCGCCATGGCTGTTGATCGCGCCCTACTCCACGGATTCCGGCTTCGGCCACGTCGCGCCCATATAGTGCCCCGCTTGGTTGCCTTGGTCTCCGTGACATAGAACCCGCGTAGCCATAATCGAACATCGCCGCACCATTGTTCCACCGCCACCGCAGTGGATTCTGGCGTGCGTCGTCGGCGTGAACCCGTGAAGCCATACAGGCAAGAGGAGGGACGTCCGGGAGGGTATATCCCTCAGAATCGGGGTGCACTGCGCGCCGGAAGTCCGGGAATCTCTCACCGGAGTGGGAGCACAGCTGTTCGTCCGCACCACAGCGCCTATCGATCAGTGTGAGTTGTCCGCGCCTGTAAGAATTGCTCCCTTCGATTCATCATCAATTTAGTTACGCTTAGAACCTCGGGTTCGGGAATTTGGTGCGATATTGCCTGGGATTGCGTTCCTCCGGCGATGGTCCGCCGTGTGTGGGGGGCGGCGCCGCCGCGTTTGGCTGAGGGATAGTGAGTAGCGCCACGGGCCGTCGGATGATCTCTTGACGGTCTTGATCAAACCAGAGCCATACCGGTTGGGTGGAATACTCGCAGCCCCTGGATCGTGATCCTGCGGCTCGGGATGGAATCGCTCGTGATTAAGTGCCCATCGTTGATCCTTGATCTAGCGGACCAGATTGCGTACCGGTTCGATGTCGTCCCAATGTGATCTGGGCCCTCCACATCTAATCGGGCGGTCGAAATCAAAACATACCCCTTTGGCTTACACATTTTGCTAAAGAGACCCCGACTAAAACGGAAATTAACCCGCCGTCCTGCGCAGGGAGTCCTGAGTCTGAGTACTTTTACGTAGAAGTCCTTGTTGTTCTCTGGTTTTATGCGCCCAGTCCAGAGCGTATTTAAAATAAGTAAATGAATTAGTAAATGCAATTTTAATAAAAAACAATTGCTAGAACTTGGAAAATTCATATCTAATTCATTTTAAATACAAATTGACCCATTCTAATTTCTAAAATTTTGTAATATTAATGTCTATCACCTAGAGTCTCTGTTTTGACATGAAACCAGTAAGAAAATTAATTTATCATTTAATCCTATTTTAAGCACATAAAACCTTAGAAAATTCATAACTTAAAATATATAACTTCAAATTTAATAATTCCTGTTCCTAGGATTTTATTTTAATGTGTAGATTTTTACTATGTATTTTATTCACATGTTTGATACAATGTTAATTTTTGCTATACTATGTATGTATTGTGTTGATACGAGTAGACGAGCAAGCCACTGTGGATTCTGAGGTTCAACAAGTAGAAGTAGCTGAGCAGGAGCTCATTGAAGGCAAGTTGTACCCTTGATCACTTACTTTTTCCCAGTCATGTTCTTATTAATTATAATGACCTGCATATGTTAATTTTGATGGGACCTAATAAGTTACCCTAGTAATGGCTATCTTTATACCTTGTTTGCCACTGAATATTTTTGGGTAGTACTTGCTATCGCTTATTGTGGTTTTGGGTATGGAGATACACTATTCATTACTACACTTTTATTATCTGTTTATTATTACTGTTCATGATAAGATCATTATGTTAATGGGAACATGGAGCGACCACCCAGGAAAACAGTGCTACCACAAGGGTATAATGGGACGCCCTTGGCTGATTAACTAGGAAAACTAGTGGATGACTTCCTTACCTAAAAGGGGCTAGGGCAGTAGGGGAGTGGTCAGTGTAGGGAGGTCCTTGGGTTGATTTTGCTACGATGGCGGTCAGGCGAGGGATTCCTGCACTGGAGCTTCCTATAAACTGTAGCGGGATTTCTGAAGCTAGTGGAACTTTGTAAAGGCCTCGTAGTGTTACCCTGCCTCGCCTCCTCGGTAGAGGTATATGGGATTGGCCATCTCTTGGCAGATGGGTAACATGACTTGTAGGTAAAGATGCGCAACCTCTGGAGAGTGTAAAACTGGTATACTAGCCGTGCTCACGGTCATGAACAGCTCGGACCCTCACATGATTAATTTATTGAACTTAAATTTAATTGGACATTTGCATCGCATTTGGGATTATTTTACTATTACTTTTCTTTATTATTATTAAGGTGTGGTATTTACTTACACTTAGTAACTGCTAATAAAATTTTGACCAACTTATAAAAGCAATGCTCAACCTCAGCTCTTATTTTGTTGATCAGCCTTACACTTCACATGAACTCCCACCTTTGGTGAGTTCATGCACATTATTCCCCACGACTTGTTGAGCTATGAACGTATGTGAGCTCACTCTTGCTGTCTCACACCCCCCACAGGAGAAGAACAGGTGGTCGAAGAGGAGCCGCTTAACTCTAAGGCTTTCGACTTGATCTAGGTGGCGTCTCCTAGTCAGCTTTCTAGCGCCAAGGATAGATTTTAGATCCTACGATATTTATCTCTTATTTTGTAAGACTTCCGCTATGTAATAAAGTACTCTGATTATATTGTGACATTTATCTCTATACACTCTGTTATTATATATGTTGTCACCTTTGGCGCATGTATGAGATGCACCTGGCTTTGTTCCTTAAAACCGGGTGTGACACATTTGTAGCACACTTTCTTGGAGCGGGGCTTGTAATCCTTCCTCCTCCTTTGCTTGAGGATTTGGTGGAAGCTCTTGATGACGAGCGCCATTTCCTCATTGTCGAGCTTTGAGGTGTCGATTGGTTATCTACTTGATGTAGACTCCTCCTTTTTCTCCTCCGTCGCTTTGAATGCGACCGATTGTGCTTCGGACGTGGAGGGGCCGTCAAGCTCGTTGATCTTCTTCGAGCCTTTGATCATCAATTCAAAGCTCACAAAATTCCCGATTACTTCCTCGGGAGTCATTAGTGTATATCTAGGATTGCCACGAATTAATTGAACTTAAGTAGGGTTAAGGAAAACAAGTGATCTTAAAATAACCTTAACCATTTCGTGGTCATCCCATTTTTTGCTCCCGAGGTTGCGCACTTGGTTCACCAAGGTCTTGAGCCGGTTGTACATGTCTTGTGGCTCTTCCCCTTGGCGAAGTCGGAAGCGACCGAGCTCCCCCTCGATCGTTTCCCGCTTGGTGATTTTGGTCACCTCGTTTCCTTCGTGCGCGGTCTTTAGCGTGTCCCAAATTTCTTTAGCACCTTTCAACCCTTGCACCTTGTTATACTCCTCTCGACTTTGAGAGGCGAGGAGTATAGTTGAGGCTTGGGAGTTGAAGTGTTGAATTTGGGCCACTTCGTCCTCATCATAATCTTCATCCCCTACGGATGGTACCTGTACACCAAACTCAACAACATCCCATATACTTTTGTGGAGTGAGGTTAGATGAAATCGCATCAAATCACTCCACCTAGCATAATCTTCACCATCAAATGTTGGTGGTTTGCCTAATGGGACGGAAAGTAAAGGTGTATGTTTAGTAATGCGAGGGTAGCGTAGGGGGATCTTACTAAACTTCTTGCGCTCATGGCTCTTAGAAGTGATGGACGGCGCGTCGGAGCCGGAGGTGGAAGGTGATGAAGTATCGGTCTCGTAGTAGACCACCTTCCTCATCTTCTATTTCTTGTCCCCACTCCGATGCGACTTGTGGGAAGAGGATTTCTTCTCCTTCCCCTTCCCTTTGTTGCAGGACTCTTCCGATGAATCCTTCACGTGGCTTGTAGTGGGTTTGTCACCGGTGGGCTTGTCGCCGGTCTCCATCTCCCTCTTGGCGTGATCTCCCGACATCACTTCGAGCGGTTAGGCTCTAATGAAGCACCGGGCTCCGATACCAATTGAAAGTCGCCTAGAGGGGGGGTGAAACTGAAATTTACAAAGTTAATCACAACTACAAGCTGGGTTAGCGTTAGAAATATAATCGAGTCTGCGAGAGAGGGTGCAAAACAAATCACAAGCGAATAAAGAGTATGACACGCAGATTTGTTTTACCGAGGTTCGGTTCTCGCAAACCTACTCCCCGTTGAGGTGGTCACAAAGACCGGGTCTCTTTCAACCCTTTCCCTCTCTCAAACGGTCCCTTGGACCGAGTGAGCTTCTTCTTCTCAATCAAACGGGAACAAACTTCCCCGCAAGGGCCACCACACAATTGGTGCCTCTTGCCTCGGTTACAATTGAGTTGTTCAGAAGAAAGAATCAAAGAAGAAAGCAATCCAAGCGCAAGAGCTCGAAAGAACACAAGCAAATCTCTCTCACTTATCACTAAAGCTTTGTGTGGAATTGGGAGAGGATTTGATCACTTGGGTGTGTCTAGAATTGAATGCTAGAGCTCTTGTAAGTAGTTGAAAGGTGGAAAACTTGGATCACTTGAATGTGGGGTGGTTGGGGGTATTTATAACCCCAACCACTAAACTAGCCGTTTGGTAGAGGCTGCTGTCGCATGGCGCACCGGACAGTCCAGTGCGCCACCAGACAGTGTCTGGTGCGCCAGCCACATCACCTGGCCGTTGGGTCCGACCGTTGGAGCTCTGACTTGTGGGCCCGCCTGGCTGTCCGGTGGCGCACCGGACAAGTCCTATAGACTGTCCGGTGTGCCACCCACGCGTGCTCTGTCCTCTGCGCGCAGGCGCGCATTTAATGCGTTGCAGTCGACCGTTGCGCGCGAAGTAGTCGTTGCTCCGCTGGCTCTCCGGACAGTCCGGTGTGCACCGGACATGTCCGGTGAATTATAGCGGAGCGGAAATCCGAGCTGGCGAGTTCAGAGTCGCTCTCCCCTGGGGCACCAGACAGTCTGGTGAATTATAGTGGAGCGCCTCTGCGTTTTCCCGAAGGTGAGGAGTTCAGCCTCGAGTGCCCTGGTGCACCGGACACTATCTGGTGGAGCATCGGACACTGTCCGGTGGCACACCGGACAGTCCGGTGCGCCAGAGCAGGGCACACTTCGGTTATCCCTTGCTCTCTTTGTTTGAACCCTTTTCTTGGTCTTTTTATTGGCTTAGTGTGAACCTTTGGCACCTGTATGACTTATAGACTAGAGCAAACTAGTTAGTCCAATTATTTATGTTGGGCAGTTCAACCACCAAAATCATTTAGGAACTAGGTGTAAGCCTAATTTCCTTTCAGGAAGTGCTCATCACAACAAGAATGTAATGACCACATCAAGACCTCTAGAGTTACTTCATATGGACCTCTTCGAACCCGTCGCCTACCTAAGCATAGGAGGAAGTAAGTATGGTCTTGTTATAGTTGATGATTTTTCCCGCTTCACTTGGGTATTCTTTTTGCAGGATAAAACAGAAACCCAAGGGACCCTCAAGCGCTTCCTAAGGAGAGCTCAAAATGAGTTTGAACTCAAGATGAAGAAGATAAGGAGCGACAACGGGTCCGAGTTCAAGAACCTTCAAGTGGAGGAGTACCTTGAGGAGGAAGGAATCAAGCACGAGTTCTCTGCTCCCTACACACCACAACAAAATGGTGTGGTAGAGAGGAAGAACAGGACGCTCATTGACATGGCAAGGACGATGCTTGGAGAGTTCAAGACCCCCAAGCAGTTTTGGTTGAAAGCCGTGAACACGGCTTGCCACGCCATAAACCGGGTCTACCTTCATCGCCTCCTCAAGAAGACGTCATACGAACTCCTAACCGGTAACAAACCCAATGTGTCCTACTTTCGTGTTTTTGGGAGCAAATGCTATTTTCTAGTGAAGAAAGGTAGAAATTCTAAGTTTGCTCCCAAAGCTGTAGAAGGGTTTTTGTTAGGTTATGACTCAAATACAAAGGCGTACAGGGTCTTCAACAAATCATCGGGTTTGGTTGAAGTCTCTAGCGACGTTGTATTTGATGAGACTAATGGCTCTCCAAGAGAGCAAGTTGTTGATCTTGATGATGTAGATGAAGAAGATGTTCCAACGACCACAATACGCACCATGGCAATTGGAGATGTGCGGCCACCGGAACAAAAGGAGCAAGATCAACCTTCTTCCTCAACAATGGTGCAACCCCCAACTCAAGACGATGAACAGGTTCATCAAGAAGAAGCGTGTGATCAAGGGGAGCACAAGATGATCATGTTATGAAGGAAGAAGCACAACATGTCCCTCCAACTCAAGTTCGAGCGACGATTCAAAGGAATCATCCCATCGACCAGATATTGGGTGATATTAGCAAGGGAGTAACTACTCGCTCTAGATTAGTTAATTTTTGTGAGCATTACTCGTTTGTCTCTTCTATTGAGCCTTTCAGGGTAGAAGAGGCCTTGCTAGATCCGGACTGAGTGTTGGCCATGCAGGAGGAGCTCAACAATTTCAAGAGAAATGAAGTTTGGACACTGGTGCCACGTCCCAAGCAAAACATTGTGGGAACCAAGTGGGTGTTCCGCAACAAACAGGACGAGCATGGGGTGGTGACAAGGAACAAGGCACGACTTGTGGCAAAAGGTTATGCCCAAGTCGCAGGTTTGGACTTTGAGGAGACTTTTGCTCCTGTGGCTAGGCTAGAGTCAATTCGCATATTGTTAGCCTATGTCGCTCACCATTCTTTCAGGTTGTTCCAAATGGATGTGAAGAGCGCTTTCCTCAATAGGCCAATCAAGGAGGAGGTGTACGTAGAGCAACCCCCTGGCTTTGAGGATGAACGGTACCCCGACCACGTGTGTAAGCTCTCTAAGGCGCTCTATGGACTTAAGCAAGCCCCAAGAGCATGGTATGAATGCCTTAGAGACTTTTTAATTGCTAATGCTTTCAAGGTTGGGAAAGCCGATCCAACTTTATTCACTAAGACTTGTGATGGTGACTTATTTGTGTGCCAAATTTATGTCGATGACATAATATTTGGTTCTACTAACCAAAAGTCTTGTGAAGAGTTTAGCAGGGTGATGACTCAAAAGTTTGAAATGTCGATGATGGGCGAGTTGAACTACTTCCTTGGGTTCCAAGTGAAGCAACTCAAGGACGACACTTTCATCTCCCAAACGAAGTACACACAAGACTTAATCAAGCGGTTTGGGATGAAGGACGCCAAGCCCGCAAAGACTCCAATGGGAACTGATGGACATGTCGACCTCAACAAAGGAGGTAAGTCCGTTGATCAAAAAGCATACCGGTCTATGATAGGTTCCTTGCTTTACTTATGTGCTAGTAGACCGGATATTATGCTTAGTGTATGCATGTGTGCTAGATTTCAATCCGATCCAAGGGAGTGTCACTTAGTGGCCGTGAAGCGAATTCTTAGATATTTAGTCGCTACGCCTTGCTTTGGGATCTGGTATCCAAAGAGGTCTACCTTTGACTTAATTGGATATTCAGACTTCGATTATGCTGGATGTAAGGTTGATAGGAAGAGTACATCAGGGACATGCCAATTCTTAGGAAGGTCCCTGGTGTCTTGGAGTTCTAAGAAACAAACTTCTGTTGCCCTATCCACCGCTGAGGCCGAGTATATTGCCGCAGGTCAGTGTTGCGCGCAACTACTTTGGATGAGGCAAACCCTCCGGGACTTTGGCTACAATCTGAGCAAAGTCCCACTCCTATTAAATAATGAGAGTGCAATCCGCTTGGCGGATAATCCTGTTGAACACAGCCGCACAAAGCACATAGACATCCGGCATCACTTTTTGAGAGACCACCAGCAAAAGGGAGATATCGAAGTGTTTTATGTGAGCACTGAGAACCAGCTAGCCGATATCTTTACCAAGCCTTTAGATGAGAAGACCTTTTGCAGGCTGCGTAGTGAGCTAAATGTCTTAGATTCGCGGAACTTGGATTAATTTATAGCATACATGTGTTTTATGCCTTTGATCATGTTTCGTTATGCATTTTGTTGTTTAGTTATGGTGCTCAAGTTGTACAAGCACTCCCCGGACCTCACAAGTCCATTTACAAGTGATGCACATATTTAGGGGGAGATGTGCTACAACTTGATCCTTTGAGACTAACCATGTGCTTGAGTTTTCTTAAATTAGTCTCAAAGGTGAATTGAAAGGGAAAGGTGGACTTAGACCATGAAAGACTTCCACTGCACTCCTATGAGAGGGTAACTTACTCCAAGTTCATCTCTATGATCTTATTGCCTCTTTACTCTAAGTTGAAGATTTTGGTGAGGTAATGGGGTTTAAGGGCCAAGATTGATCCCGTTTTGGTGCTTGATGCCAAAGGGGGAGAAAATAAGGCCAAAGCAAGAAATCGATCAGCTACCACTTGAGAATTTTGAAAATAGTAGAGTTAGAGTTTTTGTTTTGGCAAAATCCTCTTAATGTCTCTTCTTGTCAAAAGTTGGTCTCTTGTGGGAAGAATGTTCAATTATGGGGAAAAGGGGGAGATTTTGAATTCTTGATCAATTTCTCTTGGAATACCTTTCTCTATGCCTCAACAAGTTAATTTGACTTAGAGATAGGAAATTGAGTTTGATTTGCAAAAACAAACTAAGTGGTGGCAAAGAATGATCCAAATATGCCAAATTTGAATCAAAACAAATTCTTGTTCTCATTTGCATTGATGTTGCACTTCTATATGTTGCTTTTTATTGTGTTGGCATAAATCACCAAAAAGGGGGAGATTGAAAGGGAAATGTGCCCTTGGGCCATTTCTAAGTATTTTGGTGATTAAGTGACCAACACAAATGGTTATGTGTTAAACTATGCCAAATGGTGGACAAAGTGCAAATCAATACAAAGGTATGATTCTAGACTTAGTACATTGGTTTTTGTGTACTAACATATTTGTCTAAGTGCTAGAATCAGAGAAAAGACAAATGCAAAAGACTTGGCTCGAGCAGCCAAGACTCTGCTCAGTCTGGGTGCACCGGACTTTCCGGTGCGCCAAGCTGGCGCTGATCAACTGGCCGCTCTCGGGTCTCGAAGGCGGCGTACGACTATAAATCACCGGACTGTCCGGTGGTGCACCGAACTGTCCGGTGAGCCAACGATCGGCTGGGCCAACGGTCGGCCGCGCAATCTACGCGTGACGCGTGGCCGAGCCAACGGTCTGATGGGGGCACCGGACTGTCCGGTGTGCACCGGACAGTGTCCGGCGCCAACGGCTCCAAATTGTCAATGGTCGGCTGCGCCAGAATAGGAAAGAGATCCGCACCGGACAGTGTCCGGTGGTGCACCGGACTGTCCGGTGCACCAGTCGACAGAAGGCAAGAATTGCCTTCCTGGACTGCTCTCAACGGCTCCTAGCTGCCTTGGGGCTATAAAAGGGACCCCTAGGCGCATGAAGGACAACACCAAGCATTCTTTGATCATCTCTTAGCACCAAGACATCTCTCTAGCGCATTTGATTCGTTGTGATAGCAATTTGAGCTCTTCTTAAGTTGAGAACTCCTTGTGTGATCTTAGAGCTCAAGTTGTGACTTGTGTGCGTGTTTGTGCTCGTGCTTTGAGGCTTGTGTGTGTTGCTCTTCCCACTCTTACATTTGTGCTTCTTTGTGATCATCTCATTGTAAGGGCAAGAGGCTCCAAGTTGTGGAGATTCCTCGCAAACGGGAAAGAGAAAAGAAAAAAGAACACTGTGGTATTCAAGTTGATCATTGGATCACTTGAAAGGAGTTGAGTGCAACTCTCGTCCATTAGGACGCCACAACGTGGACTAGGCAAGTATTGTACTTGGCCGAACCACGGGATAAATCCTTGTGTCTCTTGTGCATGTTCTCACTATGTCAATTGTGGTTCACAAGAGCTCTCCTTAGCCACTTGATTTCATTGTGCTAACACTTAATCAAGTTTGTGGCTTTAAGTTTCAAGTTTTTACAGGATCACCTATTCACCCCCCCTCTAGGTGCTCTCAGTATGCCTAGAACTAGAAGCCTTATTTTTATACATGAATGTATGATGAGAAACAGAATGAGGTTTCTTAGCATGAATCTTTCTAATTTTGTGTTCAGGATAGTTTGCAGGATATAAAATATAACCCTCACTATCCTTAACAAAGTTAGACAATCTCTTAGGGGCATTAAGCTTGACATTGGATTGGTTCCCTTGTTGGAACCCAATGCCATCCTTAATGCTAGGACATCTCCCATTATAGAGCATGCTTCGAGCAAATTTAAAATTTTCATTTTCGAGCTCATGCTCGGCAATTTTAACAGTTAATTTGGCTATGTGATCATTTTATTGTTTAATCATGGCTAGTTGATCTTCAATAGCTTCAATATTAATATCTCTACATCTAGTGCAAATGGAAACATGCTCAACAGTGGATGTAGATGGTTTGCAAGCATTTAATTCTTCTATCTTAGATTTTAATATAGCATTCTCATCTCTAAGACAGGAAAACAAATCATTGCAAACATTCAATTCTTCAATCTTAGAAACTAAATTATCATTCTCAATTCTAAGACAAGAAATTGAATCATGGCATGTGCTAAGCTCCTTAGATAGATTTTCATTTTTCTCTACTTCTAGAGCATAAGCATTTTTCAATTTAACAAATTTTTTGTTTTCATTAACGAGGAAGTCCTCTTGGCTTTCCAAGAGATCATCCTTCTTGTTAATGGTCTCAATTAGTTCATTTATTTTTTTCTTTTGTTCCATGTTAAGGATGGCAAAAAGGGCAAGTAAATCATCTTCATAATCGCTAGAGCTACCCTCATCACTAGATGTTGTATATTTGGGGGTGGCTCTAGAGTGTACCTTCTTCTTCTTGCTGTCCTTAGCCATGAGACATTTGTGGCCGACGTTGGGGAAGAGGAGCCCCTTGTTGACGGCGATGTTGGCGGCGTCCTCGTCGGAGGAGAAGTCGGTGGAGCTCTCATCGGAGTTCCATTCCCCGCACACGTGCACATCGCCGCCCTTCTTCTTGTAGTATCTCTTCTTCTCCTTTTTCTTTCCCTTCTTGTCTTCGTCCCTGTCACTTTCACTAGAAATTGGACATTTAGCTATGAAATGACCGAACTTACCACAACGGTAAGACACCCTCTTGGAGCGGGACTTGTAGTCTTCCCCCCTCCTTTGTTTGAGGATTTGGCAGAAGCTCTTGATGATGAGCGCCATTTCCTCATTGTCAAGCTTGGAGGCGTCGATTGGAAGCCTAACTGGTGTAGATTCCTCCTTCTTTTCTTTCGTCGCTTTGAATGCGATGGGTTGCACCTCGGGTGTAGAGGTGGTGCCTTGCTCCAAGTTGATAATGTGTTTGGAGTCTTTGATCATAAGTTCAAAGCTCACAAACTTGCCAATAACCTCCTCAGGAGACATTAGTTTATATCTAGGATCCCCGCATATTAGTTGAACTTGAGTAGGATTACAAAATACGAGGGATCTAAGAATAATCTTGACCATTTCATGGTCATCCCATTTGGTGCTCCCGACGTTGCGTACATGGTTCACCATTGTCTTGAGCCGATTGTACATGGCTTGCGGTTCTTCCCCTTTGTTGAGGACGAATCAACCGAGTTCTCTCTCGATCGTTTTGTGCTTGGTGATCTTGGTCACCTCGTCCCCTTCGTGCACGGTTTTAAGGACGTCCCAAATTTCTTTAGCGCTCTTCAACCCTTGCACCTTGTTATACTCCTCTCGACACAAGGAGGCGAGGAGTATAAACGTGGCTTGGGAGTTAAAGTGCCTAATTTGTGCGGCCTCGTCCGAGTCGTAGTCCATGTCCCCCACCTTTGGTGCCTGAGCTCCAAACTCAACAATATCCCAAATACTTTCGTGGAGTGAGGTTAGATGGTGCCTCATTTTATCACTCCACATACAATAATCTTCACCATCAAAGTATGGTGGTTTGCCTAGGGGTACGAAAAGTAATGGAGCGCGCTTTGAAATACAGGGATAGCGTAGGGGCATCTTACTATACTTCTTTCGCTCATGGCACTTAGAAGTAGTGGATGACTTGGAGCTTGATGTGGAGGGTGATGAAGAGTCGGTCTCGTAGTAGACCACCTTCTTCATATTCTTCTTCTTGTCACCTCCCTTTTGCGACTTGATGGAGGAAGAGGATTCCTCCTTGTGTTTGCTACCAGACTCCCTTGAGAGAGTCCTCCCCGAGCTTGCGGCCTTTTCGCCGGTCATGATCTCCCTCTTGGCGTGATATCTCTCTTGCTAGGAGTTGCTCAATGATTGCGGATAATGTATGGGAGCCAACTCAAATTCACAGTAGCAAGGAAACGCTAGAGAGGGGAAAACAAATCAAACAACAATCAAGGCGATTGAACATGATGATTTGTTTTACCGAGGTTCGGTTCCAAAGAACCTAGTCCCCATTGAGGAGGTCACAAAGACCGGGTCTATTTCAACCCTTTCCCTCTCTCAAACGGTCACTTAGACCGAGTGAGCCTTTTCCTTAATCTCACGGGTCACTTAGACCCCGCAAGGACCACCACACACTTAGGTGTCTCTTGCTTCGATTACAAGTCACTTGAGAAATAGAGGGGAAAAGAAAAAAGGTCAAACCAAGCGACAAGAGCAACAAAGAACACAAAACACCCTCTCTCAAGTCCCTAATGGAATTGAGTTGATTTGATGGCTTGGAGAGGATTTGATCTATTGAATGTGTCTTGGAGTGGAGTCTTTTGCTCTTGTATTGAATGGGATGTTTGGAATGCTTGGATGGTTATGAATGAGGTGGTTGGGGGTATTCATAGCCCCCAACCACTTCCATAGCCGTTGGTGAAGGCTGCTGGCGATGGGCGCACCGGACAGTCCGGTGCGCCACCGGACAACTACTGTGCACTGTCCGAGTGCGTGCCACGTCAGCACAACCGTTAGGGTTCGGAGCTGGTCGATCGTTGGAGCCTTTGTCGTCTTGCTGCACCGGACAGTCCGGTGCCACACCGGACAGTTCGGTGCTCTCTGACTTCTGCGTCTTGACTTCTGTTGCGGCACTGTGCTGCACTGTTCATCCTGTCAGTCGACCGTTGACGCGCAGGGAGCCGTTGCTCAGCTGGTTCACCGGACAGTCCGGTTGCACACCAGACAGTCCGGTGAATTATAGTGGAGTGCGCCCTAGAATTCCTGAGAGTGGCTGGTTTGGAGTTGTACGACCTGGTGCACCGGACAGTCCGGTGCTCCATTTTTCAGCACACTCAAGTTCTTATGCTCCAATTAAATTGAGTCCCTAACTTGATTTCTTTCTTGGTTTGTGTTGAACCTTATGCACCTGTAAATCATGAATTCTAGACAAACTAGTTAGTCCATGCGTTTGTGTTGAACATCAACCACCAAAATTAATTATGGGAAATGGTTAACCCAATTTCCCTTTCAACTAGATCGAGGCCTCCGCCTCGTAGGGTTGCTCAGTAGGGAGTTGGTCGACCGCTCTACCTCGCACAGTTCCTCGGCGGGGGCTTGGTAGGCTGGTGAGTCGTTAAAAGTCTTGGGCCTACTTTGGGCACCTGGTTCCTAGCCTCCTAGGTACCCGATAGTAGCCCCGGATCCTTCGCGTAACTCCTTGGAGTTGCGTGGATGTTTTTCGAAAGGGAAATGTGCCCTTGGGCCATTTCTATATTGTTTTGGTGATTAAGTGCCCAACACATTTAAATAAGCTCTCATGTGCTAAATAAAGAGAGAAGTAATAATCAAGGCAAAGGTATAGTTCTAGACTTAGTACATTGGTTTTTGTGTGTACTAATATATTTGTCTAAGTGCTAGAATCAGAGAAAAGAGAACAAGCAAAGGACATGGCTGGAGCAGCCAAGACTCAGCTCGGTCTGGCACACCGGACTGTCCGGTGGTGCATCGGATAGTGTCCGGTGCGCCAGGCTGGACTCCGGCGAACAGACCACTCTCGGGAAACTTTGGCGGCGTACGGCTATAATTCACCGGATTGTCCGGTGAGCCAATGGTCGCCAGCGCAATGGTCGGCCGCGCAATCCACGGGTGACGCGTGGCCCGCGCCAACGGTCGGCTGGGTGCACCGGACTGTCCGGTGTGCACCGGACAGTGTCCGGTGCGCCAACTAGCCCGAAGTTGCAACGGTCGGCTACGCCAAATAAGGAAGGAGATCCGCACCGGACATGCTACTGTAACTGTCCGGTGGTGCACCGGATTGTCCGATGCACCATCCGACAGAAGGCAAGAATTGCCTTCCTTGTTGGCTTCCAACGGCTCCTAGCTGCCCTGGGGCAAGAATCACCCAAGCATTCACTAAGAAATTCTAAGTCTCCACACTCCGTCTCCACGCACTCGATTGATCGTGTTAGTAATTTGAGCTCTGTTCTAGCTGTGAACTCTCTGTGTTTCATTTGAGCTCAAGTCTTGGCTTGTGTGCGTGTGTTGTGCTGCGGATTTGTGTGTGTTGCTCCCAACCTTACTCTTGTGTTTTCATTGTGATCTTTGTTGTAAGGGCGAGAGGCTCCAACTTGTGGAGATTCCTCGCAAACGGGAGAAGATAAAAGCAAGAAAAGCCATGGTATTCAAGTTGGATCACTTGAAAGGGGTTGAGTGCAACCCTCGTCCATTGGGACGCCACAACGTGGAAGTAGGCAAGTATTACTTGGCCGAACCACGGGATAAAATTGCGTGTCTCTTGTGATTGTTCTTTCTTTGTGATTGTTGTGATTCGCAAGAGCTCACTCTATAGCCACTTGGTTCTCTTGAGCACTAACATCTTTATAACCAAGTTTTGTGGCTATTAGTTGTTGATTTTTACAGGATCACCTATTCACCCCCCTCTAGGTGCTCCCATTTTTGTTGTGAATTTATAGTTCTAGGTGTGCGCAATAGCATGCGCTAGATGTAGCCTTCGAGCCCTCGAGTAATTCATGTGGATTGCTTGGAGGTTTGTTCGGTGTAAATGTAGTTTTTGGACGGACCCTTCCTACGATGGTCGTCATCTGCTGAGTGTGCATCCATGGTTGCTGGCTCTTGTTAGGATCGAACACCCGGGTGCGTGCAAGCGCATCTCCTAGATTGCTTGAGGGTTTATTTGGTGTATGTGCAGTTTGGGTATGGACCCTTCGTGTGATGGTCATAAGCGCTAAGTGTACATCCATCTAATACCGAAACCGAGCGTACCCTAGGAGATGGGCCCTTGAGCTAGTTGACATTGAACGCTTGATCCTCGTTGTACATGCATCCCCCTCAGAAGGTTTTTTTAAGGTCCTTTTGAGGGAAGGGCCGCCCTCCATCGACCTAGTCGGCACGGGGAAGGAGGTCATTGAGCTACAAACGAGTTATCCAAGTGAGATCCGACCACCCCTCGGTAGGGTTTAGTCTTGGCGAGTGGTCCCACTAGGGGCTCGACCCGCTGAGGCATCTCATTGAGTCTTTCCTTATTCGACCTTATATCAGGGCCTCGTTGTCACCCCCTTCAGCTAGGTAACCATAGAGGAATGTGTGGTACGACCTTGGACGTGGGTACGAGCAAATAACCTTTATGATGGTCACCTAGCTTGAGGCCCACTAGGGGCTTGCTCGGTCCACCCCTCGCTCTACGTGAGAAGTTGGGGTGACTTTCATTTTTTACCTGGTTGGTGTGAGACAATTTCGGGTACTATGGTGGTGGCGTAGTAAAATAGGATCATGACGCTGCTTGGCGTGGGCGGCTTGAAAGGACGTGAAACGTCCTATCCTCTGTATCATGTGTGGGTGGCGTGACGGGGTGGATAACCATCTCGCCCGTTGCTGGCACATCCCGTGCGGCATGCCCTCCTGGCACTCTGCCTGCAGTAGTGTGAAACCTGTAGGACGCACAGTTTCCCCGCTCGAGGCTCGAGGCAGCTGAGAGCTAGAGCGACAGATTCTCCCATGAAGCAGTACCGTTCACGGGTGGCCCACCCGTCAGTTGCAGAACGATTGAGGTCTCGTTCGAAGACCAAGGCGGCTAGAAGCGGAGGCGACATATTATGCTGCACTATTCATGGAGGGCTTACTTTCTGGGCATCGGATTGTCTCCCTGTGCCTGCATATAAATAGAAAGGGGAGGTTCCAGGGGTTGGTTACACTTACCGCTTTCTCGCGCTCCAGCCTCTGCTTCCTCCTTTACTCAGAATCTTTTCTGCCGCCATGCTCTTTTCTCACCCTAGCAATTCGCCTCTGCACTCATGGATGCCTTCCCTTAGCGCTCAATCTCTCAGAGCCATCTCAAGGCATTAGAGAGGCTAAAGCGACTTCCGGTTGGCGGCTGGAGGAGCAAGGCGATGTTCCCACACTGCGAGATGGCGAGGTGGTCGTGCTCGCTTCGTTCTATGAGCACGGCTTTGGACTCCCCTGCACCTGTTCGTACAGGGTTGCTCTTTGAAAGTCGCCTAGAGGGGTGAATAGAAGAAATCTAAAATTTACAAACTTTACACGCACTATGCCCGAGGTTAGTGTTGGAAATAATTCGGAGTGCGGAAGATAGTTCTCCTTGCTAGGAGTTGCTCAATTAATGTGGATAACTTTGGGAGCCAACTCAAATCAATATGAGCAAGGGAACTTTAGAGAGAGGAAAGAGGGGAAATAAATCAAGTGGAGATCAACACAAATGAACACGATGATTTGTTTACCGAGGTTTGGTTCCAAAGAACCTAGTCCCCATTGAGGAGGCCACAAAAGTCGGGTCTATTCCAACCCTTTCCCTCTCTCAATCGGTCACATAGACTGGTCGAGGCTTCTCCTTAATCACTTGGGTCACTAAGACCCCGCAAGGATCACCACACACTTAGGTGTATCTTGCTAGCTTTACAAATCACTTAGAAGAATAAGAATGAGAAGTGTAGGAGGCTTGGATGGCTTGAATAGTGGTGGTTGGGGGGTATTTATAGCCCCAACCACTATTCTAGTCGTTGCTGTCGATGGCACACCGGACAGTTCGGTGGTGCACCTGACAGAGCACTGTTTACTGTCCGGTGTCTGCCACGTCAGCAGACCGTTGGAGTTTGGAGCAGTTGACCATTGAAGTCATTTGTCCTTTCGCTGCATCGGACAGTCCGGTGGCGCACCGGACATGTCTGGCGCGTTCTGACTTCGCTGCTCTGACTTCTGACTTGCGCACCGTTCACCTTTTTACTGTTCACCGCAGTCGACCGTTGGTGCCTCTGACCGTTGCTCCGTTGGCACACCGGACATGTCAGGTGCACACCGAACAGTCCGATGAATTATAGCGGAGCGTCTCTCAGAGAAACCCGAGAGTGGCCAGTTCGTGGAGTGCTCGGCCTAGGCACCGGATAGTGTCCGGTGCGCCACTGGCAGCGCTTCTATTAGTCTTTGCTCCAAACTTTGTAGAGTTCCCAACTTATATTCTTTGTTGGTTTATGTTGAACCTTATGCTCCTGAGATAAATGACAACTAGGCAAACTAGTTAGTCCATGAGGTTTGTGATGGTCATCAAACACCAAAATCGATTATAGGAAATGTATTAAGCCCATTTCCCTTTCAATCTCCCCCTTTTTGGTGATTGTTGCCAACACAAACCAAAGCAAATATAAAGTGTGAAATGTAACTAGTTTGCAATTGAGATAGTTGTGCATTAGTTGCTTAGATTTAAACCAATTGAAAGAATTTCTACATATGTCTAAGTAAATGTGATTGCTTTCTTCTATTATAACATTTTGGACCACATTTGCACTACTTAGGTTGTTTTTGCAAATCTCTTGAAAAAGTCTTTTCAAATCTTTTTGCAAATAGCCAATGGTATAAGAATATGATTTCAAAAAACATTTTCAAGATTTTGAAATTTGCCCCCCTGTTTCAAATGCTTTTCCTTTGGCTAAATAAAAAACTCTCCCTGAAGAAGTTCTCCCCTTAGCTGTCAAGAGGGTTTTTGCAATTGAAATGATTTCTTCCCCTTTTGTGAAACAGATACCAGTTGAAATAATTTCTTCCTTTTTGTGAAATTGAAAATGGTGGTGCGGTCCTTTTGCTTTTGGCCAATAAATTCTCCCCCTTTGGCATTAATCGCCAAAACAAAGAATCTTGAGAGCCTTTCGAATTATCCCCCTTGGGGCCTATTTTCTCCCCCTTTGGGAAAAAGGATATGAGTGAAAGTTTATGAGGAGGGCAAATGATACTGACAGAGTTGAGTGGAAGCCTTGCCTTTTCCGAATCCTCCATTTCCCTTTCAATCTTAGACTAATCATAAAAGTACACTTGAAAGCACATTAGTCTTAGCCTTGGCACAAGAAGAATAAGAAATATGCATTTATACCAAATGAAAGAGACATCATCAAAGGTACATAAATGAGCAATGCGTGCAATGTTTCAATCAAAGTTCCGAGAATCTAAGATGTTTAGCTCATTCCTAAGCTTGCTAAAAGTCTTTTCATCTAGTGGCTTGGTAAAGATATCGGCTAATTGGTTGTGGGTGCTAACATAGGCAATTTCGATATCCCCATTTGTTGGTGATCTCTCAAAAAGTAATACCAGATGTCTATGTGCTTAGTGTGGCTGTGTTCAATGGGATTATCCACCATGCGGATTGCACTCTCATTATCATATAGGAGAGGGACTTTGCTCAGCTTGTATCCATAGTCCCTAAGGGTTTGTCTCATCCAGAGTAATTGTGCACAACAATGTCCTGCAGCAATATACTCGGCTTCAGTGGTGGATAGAGCTACTGAGTTTTGTTTCTTTGAAGCCCAAGACACCAGGGATCTTCCTAGAAACTGACAAGTCCCTAATGTGCTCTTTCTGTCAATTTTACATCCAGCATAATCGACATCGGAATACCCAATTAAATCAAAGGTAGATCCCTTGGGATACCATAGCCCAAACTTAGGAGTGTAAACTAAATATCTCATGATTCTTTTCACGGCCTTAAGGTGAACTTCCTTAGTTTTTGCCTGGAACCTTGCACACATGCATACTGAATGCATAATATCCGGTCGTGAAGCACATAAATAGAGTAAAGAACCTATCATCGACCGGTATACCTTTTGATCTACGGATTTACCTCCTGTGTCGAGGTCGAGATGCCCATTTGTTCCCATGAGTGTCTTGATGGGTTTGGCATTCTTCATTCCAAACTTTTTGAGAATATCTTAAATGTACTTAGTTTGGCTGATGAAGGTGTCCTCTTGGAGTTGCTTGATTTGAAAACCAAGGAAATACTTCAACTCCCCCATCATAGACATCTCGAATTTCTGTATCATGATCCTACTGAATTCTTCACAAGTTGACTTGTTAGTAGACCCAAATATAGTATCATCAACACAAATTTGGCATATAAACAAGTCTTTTGCAATTGTTTTAGTGAAGAGAGTAGGGTCAGGTTTTCCAACTTTGAAGCCATTAGTGAAAAGAAAGTCTCTCAGACATTCATACCATGCTCTTGGGGCTTGCTTGAGCCCATAAAGCACCATTGAGATCTTATAAACATGGTTAGGATACTCACTATCTTCAAAGCCGGGAGGTTGCTCAACATATACCTCTTCCTTGATAGGGCCATTGAGGAAAGCAATCTTCATGTCCATTTGATATAACTTAAAGCCATGGTAAGTAGCATAGGCAAGTAAAATACGAATTGACTCAAGCCTAGCTACGAGTGCATAGGTTTCATCGAAATCCAAACCTTCGACTTGTGAATATCCTTTTGCAACAAGTCGGGATTTGTTCCTTGCCACCACACCATGCTCATCTTGTTTGTTGCGGAATATCCACTTGGTAGCTACAACATTTTGGTTAGGACGTGGAACTAAATTCCATACCTCATTCCTTGTGAAGTTGTTGAGCTTCTCTTGCATTACCACCACCCAATCCGGATCTCTTAGTGCATCCTCTATCCTGTATGGCTCAATAGAGGACACAAAAGAGTAATGTTCACAAAAATGAGCAACTCGAGATATAGTGGTTACCCCCTTGTGAATGTCACCAAGAATGGAGTTGACGGGGTGATCTCTTTGAATTGCTTTGTGGACTCTTGGGTGTGGCGATCTTTGATCCTGGATCTCTTGATCATCTTCCTTATCTTGATCCTCTTCATCTCCCCCTTGATCAATGTCCTCCTCTTGAGGCGACTCATCGTCTTGACCTTCATCGTCTTCTTCTTGAGCCTTATCCTCATCTTGAGTTGGTGGAGATGCTTGTATGGAAGATGATGACTGACCTTGTGCTTGTGGAGGCTCTTCGTATTCCTTTGGACACACATCCCCAATGGACATGTTCCTTAGCGCGACACGCGGAGCCTCTTCTTCATCTAATTCATCAAGATCAACTTGCTCTACTTGAGAGCCATTAGTCTTATCAAACACAATATCACAAGAAACTTCAACTAATCTAGTGGACTTGTTGAAGACTCTATATGCCCTTGTGTTTGAGTCATAACCAAGTAAAAATCCTTCTACTGCTTTAGGAGCAAATTTAGAATTTCTACCTTTCTTAATAAGAATAAAGCATTTGCTCCCAAAAACTCTAAAATAAGAAACATTGGGATTTTTACTAGTGAGGAGTTCATACGATGTTTTCTTGAGGATTCGGTGAAGATAGAGTCGGTTGATGGAGTAGCAGGTGGTGTTAATCGCCTCCAGCCAAAACCGATCCGGAGTCTTGTACTCATCAAGCATGTTCCTTGTCGTATCCAAGAGAGTTTTATTCTTCCTTTCCACTACACCATTTTGTTGAGGTGTGTAGGGAGAAGAGAACTCATGCTTGATGCTCTCCTGCTCAAGAAATCCTTCAATTTGAGAATTCTTAAACTCCATTCCATTGTCGCTTCTAATATTTTTGATTCTCAATCCAAACTCATTTTGAGCCCGTCTCAAGAATCTCTTTAGGGTCTCTTGGGTTTGAGATTTTTCCTGTAAAAAGAATACCCAAGTGAATTGAGAATAATCATCCACAATAACAAGACAATACTTACTCCCACCGATGCTTATATAAGCGATCGGGTCGAATAGATCCAGTGGAGTAGCTCAAGCGGCCTGTCAGTCGTCATCATGTTCTTGTGTGGATGATGAGATCCAACTTGCTTCCCTGCTTGACATGCGCTACAAATCCTGTCTTTCTCAAAATGAACATTTGTTAGTACTAAAATGTGTTCTCCCTTTAGAAGCTTGTGAAGATTCTTCATCCCAACATGGGCAAGTCGGCGATGCCAGAGCCAGCCCATATTAGTCTTAGAAATTAAGCAAGTGTCTAGTTCAGCATTGTTATCATTAAAATCAACTAAGTATAGCTGACCATCTAACACTCCCTTAAATGCTACCGAATCCTCACTTCTTCTAAAGACAGTAACACCTACATTAGTGAATAGACAGTTGTAGCCCATTTTGCATAATTGAGAAACAGAAAGCAAGTTGTAATCTAAAGAATCTACAAGAAAAACATTGGAAATAGAATGATCAGGAGATATAGCAATTTTACCCAACCCTTTGACCAAACCTTGATTTCCATCCCCAAATGTGATAGTTCTTTAGGGATCTTCATTTTTCTTATATGAGGAGATCGTCCTTTTCTCCCATGTCATGTGGTTTGTGCACCCGCTATCGATATCCAACTTGATCCACCGGTTGCATAAACCTATAAAACAAATTTAGGCCTTGTTCTTAGGTACCCAAACGGTCTTGGGTCCTTTCACATTAGAAACAAGCACCTTGGATACCCAAACACAAGTCTCGGGACTCTTGTGTTTGCCCCCAATATATTTGGCAACTACTTTGCCTGATTTGTTAGTTAGCACAAAAGATGCATCAAAAGTCTTAAATGAAATGCAATGTTCATTTGATGCATTTACAATTTTCCTTTTAGGCATTTTTATATGAGTTGAATGCCTAGAGCTAGATGCCTCATTACTATACATAAAAGCATGATGAGAAACATAATGAGGTTTTCTAGCATGAATTCTCCTAATCTTATGTTCGGGATAGTTTTCATGATATAAAATGTAACCCTCTCTATCCTGAACCATGTGAGCCTTACCCTTAACAAAATTAGATAGTTTGTTCTTGGGAGCATTAAGCTTGATGTTGTTTTGGCTCCCTTGTTGGAAGCCAATGCCGTCCTTAATGCCAGGGCGTCTCCCATTATAAAGCATGCTTCGAGCAAATTTAAATTTTTTGTTCTCTAACTCATGCTCGGCAATTTTAGCATTTAATTTAGCTATGTGATCATTTTGTTCTTTAATCATAGTAATGTGATCATTCATAGCATTAACATTAACATCTCTACATCTGGTGCAAATGGTGACATGCTCAACAGTAGATGTAGATGGTTTGCAAACATTCAATTCTTCAATCTTAGCAATCAAATTATCATTCTCAATTCTAAGACAAGAAATTGAATCATTGCATATACTAGGCTCTTTGGATAAATTTTCATATTTTCTATCTCTAGAGCATAAGCATTTTTCAATTTAACAAATTTCTTATTTTCCTTAACGAGCAAGTCCTCTTGGTATTCCAAGAGTTCATCCTTCTCGTTAATGGACTCTATCAATTTATTTATCTTTTCTTTTGGTCCTTGGTAAGGTTAGCAAAAGGAGAAGTTAAATCATCTTCATTATCACTAGAGCTACCCTCATCATCGGAAGTAGTATATTTAGGGGTATCTCTAGAATGTACCTTCTTCTTTTTGCCGTCCTTAGCCATTAGGCATTTGTGGCTGACGTTGGGGAAGAGAAGGCCCTTGTTGATGGTGATGTTGGCGGCATCCTCGTCGGAGGAGGAGTCGGTGGAGCTCTCGTCAGAGTCCCATTCCCACCCCATATGCGCCTCACCACCCTTCCTCTTATAATACCTCTTCTTATCCATCTTTTTCTTCCCTTTCTTGTCGTCGTCCCTGTCCCTATCCCTATCACTTGTATATGGACATTTTGCAATAAAGTGACCGAAATTACCACAACTATAACACACCCTTTTGGAATGGGGCTTGTAGTCCTTCCCCTTCCTTTGTTTGAGGATTTGTCGAAAGCTCTTAATGATAAGAGTCATCTCCTCGTTGTCAAGCTTGGCATCAATTGGGAGTCTATTTGGTGTAGCTCTTCTTTCTTCTCTTTCGTTGCTTTGAATGCAACGGGTTGCACCTCGGGTGTAGAGGTGACGCCATGCTCTAAGTTGACAACGTGTTTGGAGTCATTGATCATAAGTTCAAAGCTCACAAACTTGCCAATAACCTCCTTGGGGGGCATCTTCTTGTATCTAATATCTCCACGGATTAATTGAACTTGAGTAGGATTACGAAAAATGAGAGATCTTAGAATAACCTTGACCATTTCATGGTCATCCCATTTTGTGCTCCCAAGGTTGCGCACTTGGTTGACCATCGTTTTGAGCCGGTTGTACATTGCTTGTGGCTCCTCTCCTTTGTTGAGGACGAATCGACCGAGCTCTCCCTCGATTGTCTCGCGCTTGGTGATCTTGGTCACTTCGTCCCCTTCGTGTGCCGTCTTGAGAACATCCCAAATTTCTTTGGCATTTTTCAACCCTTGCACCTTATTATACTCCTCTCGACACAAGGAGGCGAGGCGTATAGAAGTTTCTTGGGAATTAAAATGTCTAACTTGGGCGGCCTCATCCGAGTTGTAGTCCTCGTCACCCACCTGTGGTGGCTACGCTCTAAACTCAACAATACCCCATATGCTTTCGTGGAGTGAGGTTAGATGGTGCCTCATTTTATCACTCCACATACAATAATCCTCACTTTCAAAGTATGGTGGTTTGCCTAGGGGTACGAAAAGTAAAGGAGCATGTTTAGGAATGCGAGGATAGCGTAGAGGCATCTTACTATACTTCTTACGCTCTTGGCGTTTCGAAGTTGTAGACTCGGCGCTGGATGTAGAAGGTGATGAAGAGTCGGTTTCGTAGTAGATCACCTTATTTATTTTCTTTTTCTTCTGGTCCCCCTTCCTATGTGACTTGATGGAGGAAGCGGATTCCTCCTTGTACTTGTCGCCAACCTCCTTTGATGGAGAACATTCCTCATTCTTCCTTCCCGATCCTTCAGGCTTTTCGCTGGTGACCATCTCCCTCTTGGCGTGTTCTCCCGACATCACTTCGAGTGGTTAGACTCTAATAAAGCACCGGGCTTCGGGTGAATAGGCGAAACCTAAAATTTACAAACTTTAAACACGCACTATGCCCAGGGTTAGTGTTGGAAATAATTTGGAGTGCGGAAGATAGTTCTCCTTGCTAGGAGTTGCTCAATTAATGCGGATAACTTTGGGAGCCAACTCAGATCAATATGAGCAAGGGAACTTTAGAGAGAGGAAAGAGGTGAAAAAATCATGTGGAGATCAACACAAATGAATACGGTGATTTGTTTACCGAGGTTCGGTTCCAAAGAACCTAGTCCCCGTTGAGGAGGTCACAAAGGGCGGGTCTATTCCAACCCTTTCCCTCTCTCAATTGGTCACACAGACCGTTCAAGGCTTCTCCTTAATCACTTGGGTCACTAAGACCCCGCAAGGATCACCACACACTTAGGTGTCTCTTGCTAGCTTTACAAGGTGAAAGTCGCCTAGAGGGGGTGGATAGGCGGAAACTGAAATTTACAAACTTTAAGCACACTTCAAGCCAGGGTTAGCGTTAGTATAAAATATTAAGTCCGGGAGAGAGGGGAAAACAAATCAACCAAGAAAGTAAAGCGGATGACACAGTGATTTGTTTTACCGAGGTTCGGTTCTAATGAACCTAGTCCCTGTTGAGGTGGTCACAAAGACCGGGTCTCTTTCAACCCTTTCCCTCTCTCAAACGGTCACTTAGACCGAGTGAGCTTTCTTCATTGATTTCCCAGGTCACTTAGACCTCGCAAGGACCACCACACAATTGGTGTCTCTTGCTTCGCTTACAAGGCTTTGAGAGTAAGAATAAGAGAAAGAAGAAAGCCAACAAGCAACAAGAACAACAAAGAAACACAAGACGATCTTCTCACAAGTCCTAAAATACTAGAGTTGAATTGTGGACTTTGATTGGATCGAAGGCTTTGATTTGTGTCTTGGAGTGTAGTGTATTGCTCTTGTATTGAATGCACTGTTGTGAATGCTTGGATGGTTGGAGTGGAGGTGGTTGGGGGTATTTATAGCCCCCAACCACCAATTCAACAGTTGGGGCACGCTGCTGTCGATGGGCGCACCGGACAGCCTGGTGCGCCACCGGACAGTGTCCGGTGCGCCAGCCACGTCACCTAACCGCTAGGGTTCTGACGGTTTCGACTGTTGGAGCTTTGTCTTCATGTGGCACCAGACAGTCTGGTGCCGCACTGGACATGCACTGTTCACTGTCCGGTGCGCCTTCTGGCGGCTGCTCTGACTCTGCACAAACTGTCCGCGCACTATAGCTTCTGCAGGCGTCCGTTGGAGCCGACCGTTGCGCTGCCTAGCCATTGCTTCGCTGGTCCACCGGACAGTCCGGTGAATTATAGCGGAGCGTGGCCTCAGAAACCCGAAGGTGAAGAGTTTGAGTCACTCGACCTTGTTGCACCGGACAGTCCGGTGCGCCAAACCAGGGTTTTCTTCGGTTTCTTTTTACTCCTTTCTTTTGAACCCTAACTTGATCTTTTTATTGATTTGTGTTGAACCTTTAGCACCTGTAGAATATATAATCTAGAGCAAACTAGTTAGTCCAATTATTTGTGTTGGGCATTCAACACCAAAATTATATTTAGGAAAAGGTTAAACCCTATTTCCCTTTCAATCTCCCCCTTTTTGGTGATTGATGCCAACACAAACCAAAGCAAAATATACAGGTGCAGAATTGAACTAGTTTGCATAAGGTAAGTGCAAAGGTTGCTTGGAATTAAACCAATTATTACTTCTAATAGATATGCATGGTTGCTTTCTTTTATTTAACATTTTGGACCACACTTGCACCACTTGTTTTGTTTTTGCAAATCTTTTGAAAAATCTTTTCAAAGTCTCTTTGCAAGTAGTCAAGGGTATATGAACAAGATTGTGAGAAGCATTTTCAAGATTTAAAATTTTCTCCCCCTGTTTCAAATGCTTTTCCTTTGACTTAAACAAAAACTCCCCCTGAATCAAATTCTCCTCTTAGCTTTCAAGAGGGTTTTACCAATTTTTATAAATACCAAATAAGATCAAATACATTTAGATACCAATATGGAAAATTCTTGGAAATTTTGAAATTGGTGGTGGTGCGGTCCTTTTGCTTTGGGCTTAATATTTATCCCCCTTTGGCATTAATCGCCAAAAACGGAGTCTTTTGATAGCCCTCTTTTACTTTCTCCGCATTGGTATAAGAAAATATGACTGAAAGATTATACCAATTGGAGAGTGATGTGGAGTGATGGCGAAGGGTAAATGATACTGATAGAGTGGAGTGGAAGCCTTGTCTTCGCCGAAGAGTCCATTTCCCTTTCAATCTACGACTTAGCATAGAGATACACTTGAAAACACATAAGTCGTAGACATAAAAGAGATATGATCAAAGGTATATAAATGAGCTATGTGTGCAAAGTGTGAATCAAAGTTCCGAGAATCAAGAATGTTTAACTCATTCCTTAGTTTGGTAAAGGTTTTCTCATCTAATGGTTTGGTGAAGATATCGGCTAATTGTTCTTTGTTGCTAACATAAGCTATCTCGATATCCCCCTTTGTTGGTGATCCCTCAAAAAGTGATACCGAATGTCTATGTGCTTAGTGCGGCTGTGCTCAACGGGATTATCCGCCATGCGGATTGCACTCTCATTATCACATAGGAGAGGGACTTTGCTCAATATGTAGCCATAGTCTCTGAGGGTTTGCCTCATCCAAAGTAATTGCGCACAACAATGGCCTGCGGCAATATACTCGGCTTCGGCGGTAGAAAGAGCTACTGAGTTTTGTTTCTTTGAAGCCCAAGACACCAGAGATCTTCCTAAAAATTGACAAGTCCTTGATGTGCTTTTCCTATCAATTTTACACCCTGCCCAATCGGCATATGAAAATCCAATTAAGTCAAAAGTGGATCCCTTGGGGTACCAAAGGCCAAACTTAGGTGTGTATACTAAATATCTCATGATTCTTTTCATGGCCCTAAGGTGAACTTCTTTAGGATCGACTTGGAACCTCGCACACATGCATACGAAAAGCATAATATCTGGTTGAGATGCACATAAATAGAGTAAAGATCCTATCATCGACCGGTATACCTTTTGATCTACGGATTTTCCTCCCATGTCGAGGTCGAGATGCCCATTGGTTCCCATGGGTGTCTTGATGGGTTTGGCATCCTTCATTCCAAACTTGTCGAGTATGTCTTGAATATACTTTGTTTGGCTGATGAAGGTGCCCTCTTGGAGTTGCTTCACTTGAAATCCTAGGAAATACTTCAACTCTCCCATCATAGACATCTCGAATTTTTGAATCATGATCCTACTAAACTCTTCACAAGTAGATTTGTTAGTAGACCCAAATATGATATCATCAACATAAATTTGGCATACAAACAAATCTTTTGCAATAGTTTTAGTAAAGAGAGTAGGATCGGCTTTTCCGACTTTGAAGCCATTAGTGATAAGAAAATCTCGCAGGCATTCGTACCATGCTCTTGGGGCTTGCTTGAGCCCATAAAGCGCCTTTGAGAGTTTATAAACATGGTTAGGATACTCACTATCTTCAAAGCCGGGAGGTTGCTCAATATAGACCTCTTCCTTGATTGGTCCATTGAGGAAGGCACTTTTCACGTCCATTTGGTAGAGCTTAAAGCCATGGTAAGTAGCATAGGCAAGTAATATACGAATTGACTCAAGCCTAGCTATGGGTGCATAGGTTTCACCGAAATCCAAACCTTCGACTTGTGAATAGCCCTTGGCCACAAGTCGGGCTTTGTTCCTTGTCACCACACCATGCTCATCTTGCTTGTTGCGGAACACCCACTTGGTTCCTACAACATTCCTTGTGAAGTTGTTGAGCTCCTCTTGCATTGCCAGCACCGAATCCGAATCTCTCAGTGCATCCTCCACCCTGTATGGCTCAATAGAGGACACAAAAGAGTAATGTTCACAAAAATGAGCGACTCGAGATCGAGTTATTACACCTTATGAATGTCACCGAGAATTGAGTTCACAGGGTGATCTCTTTGAATCGCCTGGTGGACTCTTGGGTGTGGCGGTCTTTGACCCTGTACTTCTTGATCATCTTCCTTGTCTTTATCATTGTCATCTCCCCCTTGATCATTGTCCTCCTGTTGAGGTGGCTCATCTTCTTGATATTTTTCTTCAATGTCTTGAGCTTGATCCCCATCTTGGGTTTGTGGAGATGCTTGATTGGAAGATGACGGTTGATCTTGTGCTTGAATTGGCTCTTCGTGTTCCTTAGGACACACATCCCCTATGGACATGTTCATTAGCGCGACGCATGGAGCCTCTTCATCATCTAGGTCATCAAGATCAACTTGCTCCACTTGGGAGGTGTTAGTCTCATCAAACACAATGTCACAAGAAACTTTAACTAATCCAGTGGATTTGTTGAAGACTCTATATGCTCTTGTGTTTGAGTCATATCCTAGTAAAAAGCCTTCTACAACCTTAGAAGCAAATTTAGATTTTCTACCTCTTTTAACAAGAATAAAGCATTTGCTACCAAAGACTCTAAAATATGAAACATTGGGCCTTTTACCAGTGAGGAGTTCATATGATGTCTTCTTGAGGATTCGGTGAAGATATAACTGGTTGATGGAGTAGCAGGCGGTGTTAATCGCCTCGGCCCAAAACCGGCCCGGTGTCTTGTACTCATCAAGCATGGTCCTCGCCATGTCCAATAGAGTTCTATTCTTCCTCTCCACTACACCATTTTGTTGAGGTGTGTAGGGAGAAGAGAACTCATGCTTGATGCCCTCCTCCTCAAGAAATCCTTCAATTTGAGAATTCTTGAACTCTGTCCCATTGTCGCTTCTTATCTTTTTGATCCTTAATCCGAACTCGTTTTGAGCCCGCCTTAAGAATCCTTTTAAGGTCTCTTGGGTTTGTGATTTTCCTGCAAAAAGAACACCCAAGTGAAGCGAGAATAATCATCCACAACAACTAGACAGTACTTACTCCCGCCGATGCTTATGTAAGCGATCGAGCCGAATAGATCTATGTGGAGCAGCTCGAGGGGCCTGTCAGTCGTCATTATGTTCTTGTGTGGATGATGAGCGCCAACTTGCTTCCCTGCTTGGCATGTGCTACAAACCCTGTCTTTCTCAAAATGAACATTGGTTAGTCCCAAAATGTGCTCTCCCTTTAGAAGTTTGTGAAGATTCTTCATTCCAACATGGGCAAGTCGGCGATGCCAGAGCCAACCCATATTAGTCTTAGAAATTAAGCAAGTGTTAAGTTCAGCTTTGTTTTCATTAAAATCAACTAAATATAGCTGACCCTCTAACACTCCCTTAAATGCTATTGAATCATCACTTCTTCTAAAGACAGTAACACCTACATCTATAAATAGACAGTTGTAGCCCATTTTGCATAATTGAGAAACAGAAAGCAAATTGTAATCTAAAGAATATACAAAAAACATTGGAAATGGAATGGTCAGGGGATATAGCAATTTTACCCAAACCTTTTGACCAAACCTTGATTTCCATCCCCGAATGTGATAGCTCGTTGGGGATCTTCATTTTTCTCATAGGAGAACATTCTCTTCTCCCCTGTCATGTGGTTTGTGCACCGCTATCGATTATCCAACTTGAACCACCAGATGGATAAACCTACAAAACAAATTTAGGCCTTGTTCTTAGGTACCCAAACAGTCTTGGGTCCTTTGACGTTAGAAACAAGCACCTTGGGTACCCAAACACAAGTCTTGGAGCTCTTGTGTTTTCCCCCAACATATTTGGCAACTACTTTGCCTGATTTGTTAGTTAAAACATATGATGCATCAAAAGTCTTAAATAAAACATTATGCTCATTTGATGCAGCAGGAATTTTCTTTCTAGGCATTTTAACATGTGTGGTATGCCTGGAGCTAGAAGCCTAATTTTTATATATAAATGCATGGTGAGAAACAATGTGAGGTTTTCTAGCATGAATCTTCCTAATTTTGTGCTCAGGATAGTTAGCAGAATATAAAATATAGCCCTCACTATCCTGAACCATGGGAGCCTTACCCTTAACAAAATTAGACAATCTTTTAGGGGCATTAAGCTTGACATTGCTCCCCAGTTAGAAACCAATGCCATCCTTAATGCCAGGGCGTCTCCCATTATAAAGCATGCTACGAGCAAATTTAAAATTTTCATTTTCGAGCTCATGCTCGGCAATTTTAGCAGTTAATTTAGCTATGTGATCATTTTGTTGTTTAATCATAGCAAGGTGATCATCCATAGCTTCTACATTTACATCTCTACATCTAATACAAATAGAAACATGCTCAACAATAGATGTAGAAGGTTTGCAAGTATTTAATTCTTCTATCTTAGATTTTTAACATGGCATTTTCATTTCTAAGACAAGAAATGGAATCATTGGAAACATTCAATTCCTTAACCTTAGAAATTAAACTAGCATTCTCAGTTCTAAGACTAGAAATTGAATCATGGCAAATGTTAAGCTCTTTAGTTAAGTTTTTACATTTCTCTACTTCCTGAGCATAAGGATTTTTCAATTTAACAATTTTTTTGTTTTCTTTAATAAGAAAGTCCTCGTGGCTGTCCAAGAATTCATCCTTCTCATTAATGGCTTCTATTAATTTGTTTAATTTTTTCTTTTGGTTCATGCTAAGGTTGGCAAATAAAGACATTAAATTATCTTCACTATCACTAGAGCTACCCTCATCACTAGATGTTGTATATTTGGGGGTGGCTCTAGAGTATACCTTCTTTTTCTTGCCGTCCTTAGCCATGAGACACTTATGGCCGACGTAGGGGAAGAGGAGGCCCTTGTTGACGGTGATGTTGGCGGTGTCCTCGTCGGAGGAGGAGTCGGTGGAGCTCTCGTCGGAGTCCCATTCCCGACATATGTGGGCATCGCCGCCCTTCTTCTTGTAGTACCTCTTCTTTTCTTTCTTCTTCCCCTTCTTGTCTTCGTCCCTGTCACTTTTACTAGAGATTGGACATTTAGCAATAAAGTGACCGGACTTACCACACCGATAGCACACCTTGTTGGAGTGGGATTTGTAGATTTCCCCTTCCTTTGTTTGAGGATTTGGCAGAAGCTCTTGATGATGAGCGCCATCTCCTCGTTGTCGAGCTTGGAGGCGTCAAATGGAAGCCTACTTGGTGTAGACTCCTTCTTCTCTTCTTCTGTCGCTTTGAATGTGATGGGTTGCACCTCGGGTGTAGAGATGGCGCCTTGCTCCAAGTTGACAATATGTTTGGTGTCTTTGATCATAAGTTCAAAGCTCACAAACTTTCCAATACCTTCTCGGGAGACATTAATTTATATCTAGGATCCCCACATATTAATTGAACTTGAGTAGGATTACAAAATATGAGGGATCTAAGAATAACCTTGACCATCTCATGGTCATCCTATATTGTGCTCCTGAGGTTGCACACTTGGTTCACCAATGTCTTGAGCCGGTTGTACATGGCTTGCGGCTCTTCCCCTTTGTTGAGGACAAATCGGTCGAGTTCTCCCTCGATCATTTCGTGCTTGGTGATCTTAGTCACCTCGTCCCCTTCGTGCGCGGTCTTGAGGACGTCCCAAATTTCCTTGGCTGTCTTTAATCCTTGCACCTTGTTATACTTCTCTCAACATAAAGAGGCGAGGAGTATAAACGTGGCTTGGGAGTTAAAGTGCCTAATTTGGGCGACCTCGTCCGAGTCGTAGTCTTTGTCCCCCACCTTAGGTACCTGCGCTCCATACTCAACAATATCCCATATACTTTCGTGGAGTGAGGTTAGATGGTGCCTCATTTTATCACTCCACATACAATAATCCTCACTGTCGGAGAGGAAATTCTCCAGCCGGGTGGCGGAACGCACCCGCCCTAAATCCTAAGATGAGAAGGGGCCTAAGCGTTTTGCCTGCTAGATGGAATCGGGAAGAACTCAAGAACACACAAGGGTTTAGAGTGGTTCGGGCCGCCGGAGCGTAACACCCTACTCCATTGTGTGATGTGTTGAGCTTGAGAGCTTGTATGACCTTGTGAGGGTGAGAGTCTAAGTGAGCTTGAGCTTAAGTTGGGTCTGCCTTGTAACTCTGTGTGCTCTCCCTTTTATAGTTCAAGGGGGCACGTACAAGGGTGCTGAGCCCCGACAGGTGGGCCCAGGGGCAAAAAGGAGGAAATACATATAGAAGTATCTAATGCCAGTGTCGCCCAGAAGATCTCCGAGCGCCATATTGTCCGTAGTATATACGATATTGATATCCTGCGCTGCTTCCTCAGTAACGTGCGAGTGATGATGAGCATAGTGTATGCCGCAGCACGGGCATACTGCCTGCCATCGGAATGGACAGGCATGCCACCTACAAGATGGCCTGGTCACCGCCCGTCAGCGGAGTGGACAGGGCACATTAAATGCTGAGGCGGCACATCGCCTGCCAGCGGAGTGGTAGGGTTTATTAAATGCCGAGGCGGCACATCACCTGCCAGAGGAATAGACAGGTGGCGCACTTTATCCGCAATAAATGTCGCGCCGCGTGGCCCAGGGGCCTTACGTCAGGCTCCGCCCGCTGGCTTATGTCATGGGCAGTAGGCCATGTGGCAGTATCGGGACTTCGCCTGAGCGAGGAGCAGAAGCGTACATGGTATGGTCCGGACACGTGTCGGCTCCGGACCCCTGCCTGGCCTTGATTAAGGCCTGGGTGTTCTTTGTCCCAGAATCCCGGGACCCTGCTGAGGGTGTCCCGGACCTCACACAGAGAGGTCCGTGACCCGTCCCGGGGGTCCGATCTGTACCCGCGGAGGTCCTGGGCCCTGCCCGGAGGTCCGGTCCGTATATGCAGGGGTTCGCCACTTTCCCATGGGGGTCCGGACTCGTGCCGACACCTTGGAGTGTATCATCTTCTTCGGCCACGTGGCGGCCCCGGAGCCGTCCACGTGGTGGAGTCGGGTGTTGTTCGCCATGCGACTAGAGACAGTCGTGTGGACATCGTGCCTTCATGCTATGGTAAGGGGTACCCCTGTTTCAGGGTACCGACAGTGGCCCCCGGGCCCGCCTCAGGGGAGGGTACGAGCCTGTAGGTGGTGCCAAAGCTTGACTGACGATTGGCGCGCCGCTTCCGTGCGTTTGCTGATGTAATCACTGCCAGACCGCCTTCGGTCATGCCAACTGCCATATCTGTCCCCGCGGCTGACTGACCCGCGGCCCCCACGCATGATTGTTTCGCCGGGCCACGCGCGAGGTGTAACGCCCTGAATTTGGGGGTAGATTTTTTCTTCTTTTCCCTCACCAAATTCAGGCGTTACCCTTTCCTTTTCCCTTTTCTCCTCGCTAAACCTTGATCTTTTTCCAAAGTTATAGCAGGTTTCGGCTTGAAATCTCGTGTAAAGTAAAACCCTAGAAATACTTTCTTTTGTTTGCTGCACCATGCCGAACCATGCACTTGTTTTGATTGATTGAAATTGTGAAATCATTCATCTAGATTTAGAGAAAAAGGAAAAACCTTTTCTTTTTCTCTCTCCCCCCCTTCTCCCCTTTTGGCCCAGCCGCCCCCTCCCCCTTCGCGCCGGCCCAACCGCCCCCCTCCCCCCTTCCCTCCCCCGCCGTGGGCCGCCCCGGCCGGCCCAACCGCGCCCCCTCCCCCTTTGGGCCCAAGCGGCCCAGCCGCCTCTTCCCCCCCCTTTTCTCTCTCTCCCCTCTCCCGCGGGCCCCGCCCGTCATCCCCTCCCCTACACTAACCGCCGCCGCCCTCTCCCTGCCCTAGCGCCGCCGCCGCTCCCTCCCCAGCGCCACCCTCCCCGCCGCGGTGAGGTCCCCCCCTCCTCCCCTCTCCTTCCCCCTTCTCCCTCCTCCTTCCTCGCCCGTCCGGCCGCTCGGCTCGGCCGCCCCCGACGTCCCCCGTCCGGCCTCGCCCGGCCACCCCCGCGCCGTCCTCGGCCGGCCCCGACTCGACCGTCCCGCGCCGGCCCCGCCCCGCCTCGCCGCGCCCCGTGCTCGGCCCCGCTCCGGCGAGCCGCCCCGCCCCTTCCCCGCCCTCGCCTCGGCCGCCTCCGGCGAGCCGCCCCCACGCCGGCCCCGCCGCGCCCCGGCGAGCCTGCCCCGTCCCGTGCCCGACTCGGCCACCTCCGGCGAGCCCGCCCCCGTGTTCGGCTCGGTCGCCCCCCGGCGAGCCCGCCCGCCCCGTGCCCGGCTCGGCCGCCCCCGGCGAGCCCGCCTCCGCCCCGCCTCGGCTCGGCCGCCCTGCCGCGCCCGCCTCGGCCCTGTGCCGTCCCGGCCTCGGTCGTGCCCCCCGCCCCGCCCGTGCTTCGCCCTGCCCGTGCGCCGTGCTCGCCCGCCCGCCCCCGGCGTGCCTTGCTCGCGTCGTGACGGCCCCGGCGCGGCCTCGAGCTCGGCCCAGCGTGCCTATGGCGCGCGGCCTTGAGCTCGGCTAGCGCGCGGCCCCGACGTGCGCACGGCTAGTTCGCGGCGCGTGCGTGCGGCCTCGCGCGCGTGCCCACGTAATGCGCAGTGCCTTGGTACGGCCCGTCGTGCCTTCGTCTACCCCCAGACGCCCCCATCTACCCCCCCCCCCCGTATCTTATGCGCGCTGATCACGTTGTTTATATTAATAAGATAGGAGTCTCAATTTAGAAATTGGTTACGTTAGTTAATTTGTATAGCTAATTGTCTATCTCATTCAATGTTAATCTACTAAAAGTGGTCACGTCTACATTAGTGCATGTAGCTAATCCTTATTATTGAAGCTAAGCAGAACTAGAGCACGTAACGTTTAGTTATTCGTTTACCCGTAGTGCGTCTCGGGCATAAGCTTTAACCCTTGTGAGACCTTCCCTCGTTTCTTTCTAACCATGGTAAATGCAATATCGTACGTCATGTTTTATGCATGTTTAATCTATTTGTTCTCTTGTATGATGTATTGTTTGTTTCCTAATTTGGATGGATGGATGTATGTATGTTTGCACTCGCATATAGAACGATCTGGTTGAAGAGCCCGAAGAACTCGCAGGAGAAGCCCCTGAGCAGCAGTCGGTTGGTGGAGGCAAGTGTCCCCTGACCTATCTCTGTCCTATTCATTCTTTAATTCACCTCCCGCATTACACATTTATGCCTAAGGATTGACTAGCTTTTGTTATCCATGTCCTTGTTTACCTATTTGGGTTGGATTATTATTGTTTAGCTTTATGTTATTGCTCAACTATAATCAATGAACATGATGAGATTATCTATGATACGCTGTTTTCCCATCTTTTATTATGATGTTATACTTGTGGCCTTTAAGGGGGCTCGAGCGGTTTCTCGAGTGCCTCTCCGTAAGGACCAGTTCGTTGGATGACCGCCCGGGAAAACAGTGCAACCATGAGGGTGGAATGGGGTGCCCTTAGCTGAATAATTAGAGGATCCGGGGTGTAGTTCGCTTCGCCGTCGTGCCGTCAATGGGGCTCGGTGTATGCGGCTCACTCTGCCAAGGTTGATTTGTCCCTTGGGGAGGAGTGCGGTACATTTAGGAAACCTAACGGGCGGTTACAGCCCCGGGGAATCTTTGTAAAGGCTACGTAGTGAGACCCTGCCTACTCACCTTGGGAGTGTTCAAGGGTCTGTACAACCCGAGGCAAAAAGGGAATCACGGCTCATGGGTAAAGTGCGCAACCTCTGCAGAGTGTTTGAAACTGATATATCAACCATGCTCGCGGTTATGAGCGGCCAAGGGAGCTCCAGTGATTAGTGGTACTTGATCAGAGACATTTTGGTTTACAGGTGGCAATGAGATTGATGGTTCTAGTTATGACTATGGTACTGGTAAGTGGTATTCTTTCCGTTTGGAAAGGGTACATTGGGCTAATAACTTGGGTTAATGTTAAAACCTGGCTTTCTACTAGTAAATAATAATCTGACCAACTAAAAGCAACTGCTTGACTTACCCTCACATAAAGCTAGTCCAATACAGCCAAACAGGATACTTGCTGAGTATGTTGATGTGTACTCACCCTTGCTCTACACACCAAACCCCCCATCCCCAGGTTGTCAGCATTGCAACCACTGCTCAGGAGAAGATGAAGCTGTGGAAGGAGACTTCCAGGAGTTCCAAGACTACTACGAGTTCTAGGCGTGGGTTAGCGGCAACCCCCCAGTCGGCTGCCTATGAAGGCCGCGTTTATCTATGTTTCTTTTCCGTACTTTGATTTATTGTAAAGACTATGTGGATGTCTCAGACATATGATGTAATCGACTATTTCCCTTTTTAATACTATTTGAGCACTGTGTGATGATGTCCATGTTATGTAACTGCTGTGTACGTGAATTGCTGATCCTGGCACGTACATGGTTCGCATTTGGTTTGCCTTCTGAAACCGGGTGTGACACGAGGCGCCTCGATACCGCTGCATTGGTTTGAAAAATTATTACCTTCTCTGTCTTCTGCGACGGCCCCGAGGCGGCGCAGTACTATCGCGAACGGCGGTTCGACTTCTCTACACCCAGGAACCGGCGCCCAGGGAGTTTGACTCGTGGGCCCGGGCCCTCGTGCCAGAGACTGGGCCGTTGTTTCTTGCGGTGGAGATGAAGAGGCACACTACCGCGGGCGGCGGTTCGCCTTCTCCGCACCCAGGAACCGAGCCCCAAGGAGTATGACTCGTGGGTCTAGGCCCTTGTGTCAGCGACTGGGCCGCTGTTTTTGGCGGAGATGAAGGGGCGTACTACCGTGGGCAGTGGTTCGCTCCTCGTGGCGGTTCGCCTTCTCGGTACTCGGAGGCCCGTACACCATCTGTATGACTTGTGGGCCCGGGCCCCCGTGTCAAAGGCTGGGCTGCTTCGATGCGAGTCGGGCGAGATTTTTTGCGGCGTCTCGGGGCGTGAACGGGAGTGTCTTCCTTGAAAAGGGATTCACCCTGCGTGCAGTAGTTACACTTTCACATTCTTTCCAACTGTTGCGCCCTTTCGCCTTCGAGTTCTCCGCCCCCCATTGCATTTGCGCTCCTCTGCTTTCTGCCTCCGTAGTTGCCGTGGCTTTGCTAGTCCATCCCGAGCGCTTCCAGTCTGAGGTGGCACTCAACCTGCTCGAATGGGGTGCGCCGGCGTTCGCCGGAAGGATCCGCGCCGGCGCTCCTCTCCTCGACGGCCTCGCCACCGGGGAGTTTGTGCTCTTCATTTCCTGTCGCTCCTGTGGGTTGGTGCTGCCGATCTAGCCTTTCTTCCTGCTGCCGCTGGAGGAGCTCGGCTTCCAACATCAGCACCTTACGCCCCACTCCATCCTTCAGGCGGCCATCTTCGTCTACCTCTGCAAGATGTTCGTGGGGGCGACGCTTCTTCCGCTAGTGCCCGAACGAAAGGGTGTTGAGCTGTCACACCCGGGTTTTAGGGGTCCAAAGCCCGGGCGCGAACATAAACACCAGGTGTGCTGGGACCAAGTCTCACACATATGATGCATAGTGGCACAGGATCGAATGTCACATCTTTACTATATAACAGGAGTTCTATACAAAATAATTAAATAATTACATCATATGAGGAAACGATCCAGCAACCCAAAGTTGACTGGGAGACGACGGCCTAGACCACTCACGAACTCATCACAGCATCCTCCCCGCGCCTCATCCTGTGGTACCTGCTCTTGACCTGTGGGGGGGTGTGAGACAGCAAGAGTGAGCTCACATACGTTCATCGCTCAACAAGTTGTGGGGAATAATGTGCATGAACTCGCCAAAGGTGGGAGCTCACGTGAAGTGTAAGGCTTACCAAAGAGGATGGTTGAAGCTGAGCATTGCTTTTAAAGTTGGTCAAAATTTTATTAGCAATTACTAAGTATAAGTAAATACCAACCCAATTAAGTAGTAGAACAAGAGTAACAACATCACCTGCGATGCAATGCATATGACAAATTGAATTTAAGTTCCATAAATTAATCATGTGAGGGTCCGAGCTGCTCTTGACCGTGAGCACGGCTAGTATACCAGTTTTACACTCTGCAGAGGTTGCGCATCTTTACCCACAAGTCATGTTACCCATCTGCCAAGGGATCGCGACTTCCCATACACCTCTACCGAGGAGGCGAGGCAGGGTAACACTACGAGGCCTTTACAAAGTTCCACTAGCTTCAGAAAACCCGCTACAGTTTATAGGAAGCTCCAATGCAGGAATCCCTTGCAGGACCGCCATCGCAGCAAAATCCTCCCGAGGGCCTCCCTACACTGACCACTCCCCTATTGCCCTTGCCCCTTTCGGGTAAGGTAGTCTTCCACTAGCTTTCCTAATTAATCGGCCAAGGGCGTCCCATTAAACCCTTGTGGTAGCACTGTTTTCCCGGGTGGTTCTCCATGTTCCAACTAACATAATGATCTTATCATGAACAGTGATAATAAACAGATAACAAAGGTGTGATCATGAATAATGTATCTTCATACCCAAAACCACATAAAGCACTAGCAAGTACTACCCAAAAAGTTCAGTGGTAAACAAGGTATAAAGATAATCAAACTAGGGTAACCTATTGGGACCCATCAAAATTTAACCTATGCAGATCATTATGATTAATTAGAACATGAGTGGGTAAAAAGAAGTGATCAAGGGCACAACTTGCCTGGGACTTGAGATTCCAGGTACCAGGATGATCTTCAGGTGACTCGTGACCTCACTCTAGTCGTAGCAGTACAAACAAATATGATATAGGCAAGATTAACATCACACCAAACATAAAAATAAACTGTGTAATAATAATCTACGCGTTGCTACGAGATCGCGGGTTCGAGAACCGCTAAATTCGGAGTTACGGTTATTAAGTTATGAATTTCCGAAATTATTTAGTGCTTAGAATAGATTAATCCTTATGAACAATTTTAATTCAAGTCTCATGGTTAAACAAAGGTACTTGGTGATGAAAAATATTAATACAAAATTATTTCAACTGGAATGACTCAATTTGGAGTTAAAATGAATTTACTATGAATTATTGAAGTTCTAGCACTCATTTTTCTATTAAATATTCAATTTCTAATTCATTTATACAGTTTAAATAAGCTCTGGACTGGGCCTCATTTAAACAGGAACATAGGGGGCTCGGGGTAAGAATCCAGAGACACAGGGAACAAAATCCCTGGACGGCGGGTTGATTTCTATTTTCTGCAGGGGCTCTTTAACAAAAGTGCCCGCGAAAGGGTATCGAGGGTGCTCAGCCGTCCGATCAGAGCCTGATGGCGAGGATTAGATCTGTAGCCACTCGAATCGGTCTCCTACGGGGACCATCGGATCCCGATCTAAAGGCCTCGAATCAATACGCGTTACTCTCCTCTTGCCCGCGAGATCAGATATCAACGGTGCACAATAGGTGTGGTGACGCAGTAGCCCAAAACTCATCTCAGCCGTTCGCTCCAATCTAACGGTCAACCGACTGTCTTCAATCCAAACACAGACCTGAGCGGCACTCTCCCAGGTACGGCGGCGCAGGATGCTCCGACGAACAGTGCCATCCCCGCCCCGGCGACCGATTCGCGACACGATGAGCTGCTACACGAAGCAGAGGACATGGCGAACACAGGGGAGTCAAACATACCGCGAATTGTGGCACAGGTTGTCATGGCCACGGTGCGCAGCGGTGTTCGGCGGAAATCACGACGTCGGTGAGCAATCCGCAAGATGCTGCCCACTACCACGTGCACAGGCCCACCGGGGAGATCCGAAGAGCATCGACCATGCTCCACGACCCTTGCTTGAACCTCGAGAAATGGCGCAGGGCGAGATCCATGGCGGCGGCTAGCACAGAGGTGGTCGAGGAGCATTGCCCACACACGTCACCAGGCGATGACGACGGGTCCGCGGCGGCGAGCAGAACCACTCAAAATTTCTGGGCGCACGGCGTGTACAGGCGGCTGAGCAAGAGGCCTCTGGGAAGGGGCAGTGGCACGCGGCGCAAGCTCCACACGGTCATGGCGGATGCGGATCCGCGGAAGAGATGATCTTCGGCGAGAAATCAGTGGTGACCCGGCACACGAACTCCCGATTAATACGGTCCTAAACGTATCAGGGAAGGGAGCGAAGACAACAGAGGTTTCTTACCGTGTTTCCGTGTGCTTAACAGCACTGCCCGCGACGAGCAGCGACACAGAGGCGATGAAGGGGGTCCGGCGAGCAATTCCCAAGTTTGACGGCAACCTTGGCCGGCTGAAGATGGAGCCAGGCCAAGCCGCGACTGGTGTTTAAATAGGGGCAGGCAGCGAGGATCTCGGCTGGGGAGTTTGGAGATCGGATCACGGACGCCGGTGGCCAAACCTGCGCGATCTCCGCGCGGACACTGATCCTGGACTCGTTCTTTTCGTGGGGGATGAAGCGTCTGACCACGTGGGTCCCGCGTTTCAGGGTCGGCAAGTGGGCGAGGGCGACGCAGAAATTGCCTCAGGTGCGACTTGGGCTGCGCGGCAGGTAAGGGAGACATGGGCCAAAATGGAAGCCGCCAGCCCAACAGGTAATCCCTTCTCTTTTTTTTTTCTAATCTCTAATCCAACTTGAATTCGATTTTACATTCAAATCTTGTACTAAATTTATCTTTGATTATATTGTGACCCTAAGGTAATAATTTTGGAAATATATAAACTTCCAACATGATGTGTTTTATCATCTGTTTGAATTGAACTCTAAATTTTGTGTATGTTCTTTTTAATATGCAAATGAGACACATCAAATAAGGGAATCACTATATATTCTTTTATACAATTTTGAGTGTTACAAATCCTACCCCCCCTTAAAAATAATCTCGTCCTCGAGATTTTGTAAGAAAAAGGGATGTAGCCTTTTTTTTAACACATATGCACAAACAAAATCTCAACATGATGCATAATTTATTAGCAAAACATACGGTCAAATAGACCTTATTATTCCTTCTAAAATAATATCATATCATCTAACGTAACATCTAGATCTTACAAATGGTAGTAATTTATATATATGTTTATGTAGCTTGGTGGAGCTGGTGGTGGTGGTGGAGGTTGTTGTTGTTGTTGTCTCTCCGACCGCACTTGCCTTATTTCTTGGCGGACCTGACGTATTTCCTCGCGTTCTTGTCTTATCTGATTTTGCATCTCGGTCACCAGGTCTGTTAGTTGTTGTATTACCAGTCTTTGGGCAGCAACCACTTGATCGATTTCAACAGGTGGAGGATTTGGAGAATTCATTTATGTTTGCTATTGCGTTATAATCTTTCCTTTCCTGGTATTAACCACGAAAGTTAGAAGCATATGGTAATAGTTTTGTAAAGGAAATTATTCAATAAGCGAAATGAATAAGCTAGTAGCTGGTTATAATCTGAAGATTCTTTAATAGGGCTTAATCTTTGTTTTATGTTCAGATTGGGGTAGCCAGTCGTATAAGGTGAATATCCAAGGGTAAGATAGAATCTGTCAAGATGAGAGATATATATGGGTGAGATAGACTACAAGATGTAGGTTAAAAGTTTGTTTGTTGTTAGGTGGGAATAAATCATATTCGTTAGAAGGTTATGATATAAGCCAAGTGGTTGGGATAAGTATGCTTGTTAGAACAAGACAAGTCTCTATGAATAAGACATAATCTTTTGAGATTAGTTAGATCTAGTACGAAAGGGTAGAATCTTTTTCGAGGTAAGATGGATCTATTAAGGTAAGAATGATCTTTTTCAAGATAAGATGGATCTATTAATATAGGAGAGTATCTTTTAAGATAAGAGAATCTATTAAGATAGGAAAGAATCTTTCAAGATAAGATTGATCTATTAAAATAGATACACTTTTTAGTTATCTTATGAATTTTATTTATGCCTATATGCAGATGTAATTGTGGACATTACTCCACAACTCATCACACTCAATCAAAAATCCAAATCAAACATGTATCATAAGAACAAGCATCCAAACACATAGATACCTATAAAAATAGTTTTGTTTTTGTTCCTAAGATTAGGTCTCCTAGTCCTAAGAGTCACTTTAGGTACGGAATTTCAAAGGGTGAAATCCACATTTGTCTTTTAGAAATAAAAGGTAAGAATAATCAGAGTGAAGCGGAAACAGATGAGAAAGATTAAGAGAAGTTTAGAAAAGAATCAGAGTAGCAAAGGTAAGCAGATAATGGTTGTCCAGTTCTATCTAGGTTTCGTCCTACAGTCAACATTCCTCTGATACCACTTCTGTCACACCCGGGTTTTAGGGGTCCAAAGCCCGGGCGCGAACATAAACACCAGGTGTGCTGGGACCAAGTCTCACACATATGATGCATAGTGGCACAGGATCGAATGTCACATCTTTACTATATAACAGGAGTTCTATACAAAATAATTAAATAATTACATCATATGAGGAAACGATCCAGCAACCCAAAGTTGACTGGGAGACGACGGCCTAGACCACTCACGAACTCATCACAGCATCCTCCCCGCGCCTCATCCTGTGGTACCTGCTCTTGACCTGTGGGGGGTGTGAGACAGCAAGAGTGAGCTCACATACGTTCATCGCTCAACAAGTTGTGGGGAATAATGTGCATGAACTCGCCAAAGGTGGGAGCTCACGTGAAGTGTAAGGCTTACCAAAGAGGATGGTTGAAGCTGAGCATTGCTTTTAAAGTTGGTCAAAATTTTATTAGCAATTACTAAGTATAAGTAAATACCAACCCAATTAAGTAGTAGAACAAGAGTAACAACATCACCTGCGATGCAATGCATATGACAAATTGAATTTAAGTTCCATAAATTAATCATGTGAGGGTCCGAGCTGCTCTTGACCGTGAGCACGGCTAGTATACCAGTTTTACACTCTGCAGAGGTTGCGCATCTTTACCCACAAGTCATGTTACCCATCTGCCAAGGGATCGCGACTTCCCATACACCTCTACCGAGGAGGCGAGGCAGGGTAACACTACGAGGCCTTTACAAAGTTCCACTAGCTTCAGAAAACCCGCTACAGTTTATAGGAAGCTCCAATGCAGGAATCCCTTGCAGGACCGCCATCGCAGCAAAATCCTCCCGAGGGCCTCCCTACACTGACCACTCCCCTACTGCCCTTGCCCCTTTCGGGTAAGGTAGTCTTCCACTAGCTTTCCTAATTAATCGGCCAAGGGCGTCCCATTAAACCCTTGTGGTAGCACTGTTTTCCCGGGTGGTTCTCCATGTTCCAATTAACATAATGATCTTATCATGAACAGTGATAATAAACAGATAATAAAGGTGTGATCATGAATAATGTATCTTCATACCCAAAACCACATAAAGCACTAGCAAGTACTACCCAAAAAGTTTAGTGGTAAACAAGGTATAAAGATAATCAAACTAGGGTAACCTATTGGGACCCATCAAAATTTAACCTATGCAGATCATTATGATTAATTAGAACATGAGTGGGTAAAAAGAAGTGATCAAGGGCACAACTTGCCTGGGACTTCAGATTCCAGGTACCAGGATGATCTTCAGGTGACTCGTGACCTCACTCTAGTCGTAGCAGTACAAACAAATATGATATAGGCAAGATTAACATCACACCAAACATAAAAATAAACTGTGTAATAATAATCTACGCGTTGCTACGAGATCGCGGGTTCGAGAACCGCTAAATTCGGAGTTACGGTTATTAAGTTATGAATTTCCGAAATTATTTAGTGCTTAGAATAGATTAATCTTATGAACAATTTTAATTCAAGTCTCATGGTTAAACAAAGGTACTTGGTGATGAAAAATATTAATACAAAATTATTTCAACTGGAATGACTCAATTTGGAGTTAAAATGAATTTACTATGAATTATTGAAGTTCTAGCACTCATTTTTCTATTAAATATTCAATTTCTAATTCATTTATACAGTTTAAATAAGCTCTGGACTGGGCCTCATTTAAACAGGAACATAGGGGGCTCGGGGTAAGAATCCAGAGACACAGGGAACAAAATCCCTGGACGACGGGTTGATTTCTATTTTCTGCAGGGGCTCTTTAACAAAAGTGCCCGCGAAAGGGTATCGAGGGTGCTCAGCCGTCCGATCAGAGCCTGATGGCGAGGATTAGATCTGCAGCCACTCGAATCGGTCTCCTACGGGGACCATCGGATCCCGATCTAAAGGCCTCGAATCAATACGCGTTACTCTCCTCTTGCCCGCGAGATCAGATATCAACGGTGCACAATAGGTGTGGTGACGCAGTAGCCCAAAACTCATCTCAGCCGTTCGCTCCAATCTAACGGTCAACCGACTGTCTTCAATCCAAACACAGACCTGAGCGGCACTCTCCCAGGTACGGCGGCGCAGGATGCTCCGACGAACAGTGCCATCCCCGCCCCGGCGACCGATTCGCGACACGATGAGCTGCTACACGAAGCAGAGGACATGGCGAACACAGGGGAGTCAAACATACCGCGAATTGTGGCACAGGTTGTCATGGCCACGGTGCGCAGCGGTGTTCGGCGGAAATCACGACGTCGGTGAGCAATCCGCAAGATGCTGCCCACTACCACGTGCACAGGCCCACCGGGGAGATCCGAAGAGCATCGACCATGCTCCACGACCCTTGCTTGAACCTCGAGAAATGGCGCAGGGCGAGATCCATGGCGGCGGCTAGCACAGAGGTGGTCGAGGAGCATTGCCCACACACGTCACCAGGCGATGACGACGGGTCCGCGGCGGCGAGCAGAACCACTCAAAATTTCTGGGCGCACGGCGTGTACAGGCGGCTGAGCAAGAGGCCTCTGGGAAGGGGGCAGTGGCACGCGGCGCAAGCTCCACACGGTCATGGCGGATGCGGATCCGCGGCGGAGATGATCTTCGGCGAGAAATCAGTGGTGACCCGGCACACGAACTCCCGATTAATACGGTCCTAAACGTATCAGGGAAGGGAGCGAAGACAACAGAGGTTTCTTACCGTGTTTCCGTGTGCTTAACAGCACTGCCCGCGACGAGCAGCGACACAGAGGCGATGAAGGGGGTCCGGCGAGCAATTCCCAAGTTTGACGGCAACCTTGGCCGGCTGAAGATGGAGCCAGGCCAAGCCGCGACTGGTGTTTAAATAGGGGCAGGCAGCGAGGATCTCGGCTGGGGAGTTTGGAGATCGGATCACGGACGCCGGTGGCCAAACCTGCGCGATCTCCGCGCGGACACTGATCCTGGACTCGTTCTTTTCGTGGGGGATGAAGCGTCTGACCACGTGGGTCCCACGTTTCAGGGTCGGCAAGTGGGCGAGGGCGACGCAGAAATTGCCTCAGGTGCGACTTGGGCTGCGCGGCAGGTAAGGGAGACATGGGCCAAAATGGAAGCCGCCAGCCCAACAGGTAATCCCTTCTCTTTTTTTTTTCTAATCTCTAATCCAACTTGAATTCGATTTTACATTCAAATCTTGTACTAAATTTATCTTTGATTATATTGTGACCCTAAGGTAATAATTTTGGAAATATATAAACTTCCAACATGATGTGTTTTTATCATCTGTTTGAATTGAACTCTAAATTTTGTGTATGTTCTTTTTAATATGCAAATGAGACACATCAAATAAGGGAATCACTATATATTCTTTTATACAATTTTGAGTGTTACATGAGCAGCGACCTTTCGGAAATGGAAAGCGGGCTGAGCTGCGGCTCCATCTTCCACATGAACTTCATTGCCTCCTGCAACGACCTCATCAGCTTCTCCCGGAGCTTTACCAGCACCTCATGGTATGCCTCCATGTAACACCTCAAAATTTTGTGGGTGGAATTCGTTAGAAATTATTCAAAGGAATAAAAAAAATTAAAATATCCTTTAATAAGATTTTCTTAAACTGAAGTTACTTCTCCTAAAATTCTTTCATAATAAAGCACTACTAGATGAATAAATGAATAAATAAAAGCATGATTTGCATTCATGTTGGGGTTTTTTTTATTGTGCATTTAAACTGACTTAAAGTTTGAACTCTATTTGAATTAAATTTGAAACTTATAAATCAAAAATAGAAATAAAATAAAATAAAATAAAAAAAACGGACTTCTCCACGCCTGGGCCGCACTCTGGACACAGCCCAATGCGGCCCCTCCATCTCGCGCCCGCGTGGGCCACAAGTCGGCCCATTCCCCGCCGTGCGCGCGCATTTGTCCGCGGTCACCGATGCCATGGGGACCCACCTGGTCAGCCACCCTTTCCCTGCGTGGACTCTTTTCCTATCACCGGTACGTGGGCCCGCCTCATCAGATTCACCTTGCTCCGCTAGTCGATCCGAGTTCTGCTCTGAATCACAACAAACCCACCGTATTCCTGGGCGATTCGCTCGGGTGTCGTCGATCCAAGCCTTCCGAACTCGTCCCATGACTCCCCAGGCCGCTGGCGGGTGGGTCCGCCTATGTCAGCTCCTTCCCCTCGGGCGTAACAAACGCCGCGCGTGATCTCCGACTCCGTCCGTAGCTACCGGGGTTAGTTCACCGGCCGAGCTCGCACGTGCTAGGCGCTTGCCCTGTCCCTATAAATCAACGCGACCCTCGTCCTCCATGGCATAGACTCCATACGGTGGTAAAGGGAATGTGGCCGTCGGAGAATCCATCACTAGAGCACTGATGAACGCCGTCGCCGCCTTGAACTCAGATGATGCCGCGGCTTGGGATCTTGGTGATCGGGTGAGGGTGCTCTCTAGCGAATACCCGGATGTGGGGTCGTCGCACGCTGGCGCGAAAGGGCCATGGCGGCGTGGCAATTGCTCGTCGGAGCAACACCACCGCGCCGGACCCGCTGGGTTCCATGGGCAGGAAGTCCTGCTATCCAAATCATGGTAATAATCCTCCATTGGCGTTCGCAATTCCTCTCTCCTTATTTTGCACTGATTATTCCGGTGGTTGGGGCTCGGGGCTGCCATGGAATCGGCCTGCGGCGTGGTCCGCCACCGTGCGGCTGGGTGCGGCCACCGCTCAGCTACCTGGCAATGGGGAAGACGGGTTCTGTGCCGTCGCCGCTGAGATTTGCGGCTCAGATTGGGTGTGGGTCTTCTGGCCGCGCACCTGTGTTTGGGGGCAAAACCGTGACCGTGGATCTCGGATCCTACGATCAATAGAGCGTACCGATTCGAGTCATCCATAGTTAATCAGAGCCCTCCATCTGAAATCGCACGACCGAGATCCACCAATACCCCTTCGCCACGGTCACTTTCTTAAAGAGCCCCTGGCTTTCTTAAAAATAAAACCCGCCATCCAGTGCGTGGGAAGCCTGAGTCTAGGCAATATTGCGAGTTAGCCCCTGGTCTTTCGCAGAATAGTGTCCCTAGTCCAATCAGAGAATAAAAAGGATAAAACAACTCAGAAAATGATTTTTAGTTTAGAAATAAATTTAGAAACTTGTATAATTCATATTAAATTCATTTTAACTCCAAATTAATCCATTGCAGTGGCAATAATTTTGTAATAATATTGTCTATCACCTAGTGTCGTTGTTTAGCCATGAAACTTTGATTAAAATTGTTCACTTGAATTAGTCTATACCAGGCATTAAATAACTTCAGAAATTTATAACTTAAAATCTATATCTCCAAAATTAATGATTCCTATTCCTAGAATCTTATTTTAATGTGTAGATTATTATTATGTAATTTTGTTTATATGTTTGGTGTGATGTTAATTTTGCCTACACCATGTTTGTCTGTATTGTTACGTTTAGCAGTGAGGTTACGTGTCATCTGAAGAGCAAAGTTGGTACCTGGAATCTTGAGTCCCAGGCAAGTTGTGCCCTTGATCACTTCTTTTTACCTAGCCATGTTCTGATTAATCATAATGATCTGCATAGGTTAATTTTGATGGGACCCAATAGGTTACCCTAGTTTGATTATCTTTATACCTTGTTACCACTGAACTTTTTGGGTAGTACTTGCTAGTGCTTTATGTGGTTTTGGGCATTGAGATACATATTATTCATACTTTTGTTATCCGTTGTTATTTATCGTTCATGATAAGATCATTATGTTAATTGGAACATGGAGCGACCACCCGGGAAAACAGTGCTACCACAAGGGTTTAATGGGACGCCCTTGGCTGATTAATTAGGAAAGCTAGTGGAGGACTACCTTACCCGAAAGGGGCAAGGGCAGTAGGGGAGTGGTCAGTGTAGGGAGGCCCTCGGGAGGATTTTGCTGCAATGGCGGTCCTGCAAGGGATTCCTGCATTGGAGCTTCCTATAAACTGTAGCGGGTTTTCTGAAGCTAGTGGAACTTTGTAAAGGCCTCGTAGTGATACCCTGCCTCGCCTCCTCGGTAGAGGTGTATGGGAAGTCGCGATCCCTTGGCAGATGGGTAACATGACTTGTGGGTAAAGATGCGCAACCTCTGCAGAGTGTAAAACTGGTATACTAGCCGTGCTCACGGTCATGAGCAGCTCGGACCCTCACATGATTAAATTATGGAATTAAATTCAATCTGTCATGTGCATTGCATCGCAGGTGATGTTATTACTTTTCTTAATTGGGTTGGTATTTACTTATACTTAGTAATTGCTAATAAAATTTTGACCAACTTTAAAAGCAATGCTCAGCTCTAACCATCCTCTTTTGTAAGCCTTACACTTCACGTGAGCTCCCACCTTTGGCGAGTTCATGCACATTATTCCCCACAACTTGTTGAGCGATGAACGTATGTGAGCTCACTCTTGCTGTCTCACACCCCCCCCCCACAGGTCAAGAACAGGTACCGCAGGATGAGGCGCATGGAGGATGCTGTGGCGATTTCGTGAGAGGTCTAGGTCGTCGTCTCCCAGTCAACTTTGGGTTGCTGGACCGTTGTCTCCTTATAATGTAATTATTTATTTTGTATAAGAACTCCTGTTATATATAAAGATGTGACATTCGATCCTGTGCCACTATACATCATATGTGTGAGACTTGGTCCCAGCATATCTGGTGTTTATGTTCGCGCCCGGGTCTTGGTGCCCCTAAAACCCGGGTGTGACAGAAGTGGTATCAGAGCAATGTTGACTGTAGGACGAAACCTAGATAGAACTGGACAACCATTATTTACTTACCTTTGCTACTCTGATTCTTTTCTAAACTTTTCTTAATCTTTTCTCATCTATTTCCGCTTTACTCTGATTATTCTTACCTTTTCCTTCTAAAGACAAAAGTAGATTACATACTTTGAAATCCTGTGCCTAAAGTGACTTTAGGAATAGGAGACCTACTCTTAGGAACAAAATCAAAACTATTTTCGTAAATATTTGTATGCTTCAATGTTTGTTCTTATGATACTTGTCTGATTTGGATCTTTGTTTGAGTGTGATGGGTTGTGGAGTAATGTCCACAACTGTATCTACATATACACCTAGACATAAGGGAAAATGTTTACAAAATAGATCAACTCAGAATATCCCCCACTAAAATATATCTAATAGATCCATCTTATCTTAAAAATATTCTCTTATCTTAATGGATTCATCTTACCTTAAAAAGATTTTTATCTTATCCTAACCACTTTGCTTATCTCATCCTAGAGTAACAACCATGACCTAATCCAAATTACTTAAATCTTATCTAGTCTAATCTAGTTATATCCAATCTAATCTAGACCCTATCTAATCTAATATGATTTAACCTATTGGGTGATTCTTAATGCCGGTAAAAAAAGATAAGGCCATACTCGTAATTCACTTAAGACTAAATCGGTGACTTAAATCAACTCGGCCATACTCAACAACTTGACCTACATAACAGGTTACATAACTAATCCCATCTAGCATATAGCTACCTACTAAACCCTCTGCCCATCTGTTACCTACAGATCTATCTTGAACTCCTGTCCCAAACTCGGATGTCAACACCAAGAAGAAAGGCCAAAGAAGACAAACCACGTCAAAGGAGGATAAGCATCAACTCAAGTCTTCAAAGATCAAGTTGGATCGCCAGAGGAATCAAGATCCAGAGTTCAGGATGAAGTCTCTCCTTATCATACCCTTGCCACAACCTCCACTGGCCATAACCGTACCGCATCTGACATAATAAATGGCTAGACATACATATCCATATTAAAAAAAACTTTAAACAAAACTTTAATTCCCAAAACCAAATGAGAAACTAAAACTCTAGACCAAACTTATTGTATCCCATTTATTACAAATCTCGAGGACGAGATTTCTGTTAAGGGGGGTAGGATTTGTAACACCTCAAAATTTTGTGGGTGGAATTCGTTAGAAATTATTCAAAGGAATAAAAAAAATTAAAATATCCTTTAATAAGATTTTCTTAAACTGAAGTTACTTCTCCTAAAATTCTTTCATAATAAAGCACTACTAGATGAATTAAGTTATCTTTTCATGGAATTATACGTATAAGTAAGATAATAAATGAATAAATAAAAGCATGATTTGCATTCATGTTGGGGTTTTTTTTATTGTGCATTTAAACTGACTTAAAGTTTGAACTCTATTTGAATTAAATTTGAAACTTATAAATCAAAAAATAGAAATAAAATAAAATAAAATAAAAAAAACGGACTTCTCCACGCCTGGGCCGCACTCTGGACACAGCCCAATGCGGCCCCTCCATCTCGCGCCCGCGTGGGCCACAAGTCGGCCCATTCCCCGCCGTGCACGCGCATTTGTCCGTGGTCACCGATGCCATGGGGACCCACCTGGTCAGCCACCCTTTCCCTGCGTGGACTCTTTTCCTATCACCGGTACGTGGGCCCGCCTCATCAGATTCACCTTGCTCCGCTAGTCGATCCGAGTTCTGCTCTGAATCACAACAAACCCACCGTATTCCTGGGCGATTCGCTCGGGTGTCGTCGATCCAAGCCTTCCGAACTCGTCCCATGACTCCCCAGGCCGCTGGCGGGTGGGTCCGCCTATGTCAGCTCCTTCCCCTCGGGCGTAACAAACGCCGCGCGTGATCTCCGACTCCGTCCGTAGCTACCGGGGTTAGTTCACCGGCCGAGCTCGCACGTGCTAGGCGCTTGCCCTGTCCCTATAAATCAACGCGACCCTCGTCCTCCATGGCATAGACTCCATACGGTGGTAAAGGGAATGTGGCCGTCGGAGAATCCATCACTAGAGCACTGATGAACGCCGTCGCCGCCTTGAACTCAGATGATGCCGCGGCTTGGGATCTTGGTGATCGGGTGAGGGTGCTCTCTAGCGAATACCCGGATGTGGGGTCGTCGCACGCTGGCGCGAAAGGGCCATGGCGGCGTGGCAATTGCTCGTCGGAGCAACACCACCGCGCCGGACCCGCTGGGTTCCATGGGCAGGAAGTCCTGCTATCCAAATCATGGTAATAATCCTCCATTGGCGTTCGCAATTCCTCTCTCCTTATTTTGCACTGATTATTCCGGTGGTTGGGGCTCGGGGCTGCCATGGAATCGGCCTGCGGTGTGGTCCGCCACCGTGCGGCTGGGTGCGGCCACCGCTCAGCTACCTGGCAATGGGGAAGACGGGTTCTGTGCCGTCGCCGCTGAGATTTGCGGCTCAGATTGGGTGTGGGTCTTCTGGCCGCGCACCTGTGTTTGGGGGCAAAACCGTGACCGTGGATCTCGGATCCTACGATCAATAGAGCGTACCGATTCGAGTCATCCATAGTTAATCAGAGCCCTCCATCTGAAATCGCACGACCGAGATCCACCAATACCCCTTCGCCACGGTCACTTTCTTAAAGAGCCCCTGGCTTTCTTAAAAATAAAACCCACCATCCAGTGCGTGGGAAGCCTGAGTCTAGGCAATATTGCGAGTTAGCCCCTGGTCTTTCGCAGAATAGTGTCCCTAGTCCAATCAGAGAATAAAAAGGATAAAACAACTCAGAAAATGATTTTTAGTTTAGAAATAAATTTAGAAACTTGTATAATTCATATTAAATTCATTTTAACTCCAAATTAATCCATTGCAGTGGCAATAATTTTGTAATAATATTGTCTATCACCTAGTGTCGTTGTTTAGCCATGAAACTTTGATTAAAATTGTTCACTTGAATTAGTCTATACCAGGCATTAAATAACTTCAGAAATTCATAACTTAAAATCTATATCTCCAAAATTAATGATTCCTATTCCTAGAATCTTATTTTAATGTGTAGATTATTATTATGTAATTTTGTTTATATGTTTGGTGTGATGTTAATTTTGCCTACACCATGTTTGTCTGTATTGTTACGTTTAGCAGTGAGGTTACGTGTCATCTGAAGAGCAAAGTTGGTACCTGGAATCTTGAGTCCCAGGCAAGTTGTGCCCTTGATCACTTCTTTTTACCTAGCCATGTTCTGATTAATCATAATGATCTGCATAGGTTAATTTTGATGGGACCCAATAGGTTACCCTAGTTTGATTATCTTTATACCTTGTTACCACTGAACTTTTTGGGTAGTACTTGCTAGTGCTTTATGTGGTTTTGGGCATTGAGATACATATTATTCATACTTTTGTTATCCGTTGTTATTTATCGTTCATGATAAGATCATTATGTTAATTGGAACATGGAGCGACCACCCGGGAAAACAGTGCTACCACAAGGGTTTAATGGGACGCCCTTGGCTGATTAATTAGGAAAGCTAGTGGAGGACTACCTTACCCGAAAGGGGCAAGGGCAGTAGGGGAGTGGTCAGTGTAGGGAGGCCCTCGGGAGGATTTTGCTGCGATGGCGGTCCTGCAAGGGATTCCTGCATTGGAGCTTCCTATAAACTGTAGCGGGTTTTCTGAAGCTAGTGGAACTTTGTAAAGGCCTCGTAGTGATACCCTGCCTCGCCTCCTCGGTAGAGGTGTATGGGAAGTCGCGATCCCTTGGCAGATGGGTAACATGACTTGTGGGTAAAGATGCGCAACCTCTGCAGAGTGTAAAACTGGTATACTAGCCGTGCTCACGGTCATGAGCAGCTCGGACCCTCACATGATTAAATTATGGAATTAAATTCAATCTGTCATGTGCATTGCATCGCAGGTGATGTTATTACTTTTCTTAATTGGGTTGGTATTTACTTATACTTAGTAATTGCTAATAAAATTTTGACCAACTTTAAAAGCAATGCTCAGCTCTAACCATCCTCTTTGGTAAGCCTTACACTTCACGTGAGCTCCCACCTTTGGCGAGTTCATGCACATTATTCCCCACAACTTGTTGAGCGATGAACGTATGTGAGCTCACTCTTGCTGTCTCACACCCCCCCCATAGGTCAAGAACAGGTACCGCAGGATGAGGCGCATGGAGGATGCTGTGGCGATTTCGTGAGAGGTCTAGGTCGTCGTCTCCCAGTCAACTTTGGGTTGCTGGACCGTTGTCTCCTTATAATGTAATTATTTATTTTGTATAAGAACTCCTGTTATATATAAAGATGTGACATTCGATCCTGTGCCACTATACATCATATGTGTGAGACTTGGTCCCAGCATATCTGGTGTTTATGTTCGCGCCCGGGTCTTGGTGCCCCTAAAACCCGGGTGTGACACTCCATGAACTGGTCGAGCTCCGGCTCTGTCTCAGCGGCCAGGCCGCCAAGCGTCGTGTGCTGCCGCGCCTCCATCTCTTTGGCTTTAATGGCCTCGACGTCGTCTCCAACGATGAGGGTTCCTTCGTCTTGATGCACGCACCGAGGGGGCCGCCGTCGTGTTCAGGGTGAGCAGCAGGTCTGCGCCCAGTTGCTGCAACTAAAGATGCCGCTCGGGAGGTGGTACAAGATGTCGTGGAGACGGCGACCGCGCAGTTCCAGCGCGACCCTGCTGATGTCGAACAGCTCATACCTGTAGAAGTAAGGCTAGGGCTCCGCTTGAAGGCGGATGTAATAACTTTTGTTTTTGTAAGATACTTTTGAGAACTATCAATTTAACAGCTCTTATCTTGTATGGTATTTGTTGTTGTTGTGTGCGACGTTACCAACTCTTCTCCTGGTACCCGGCCCCCCTAGGATGTAGGCTCGACGTGTCGAGACTGGATACCAGCATATTTAAGAAAGAGTTGGAGATCCAACCTCTAGGGGGTAGCCTTGACTGGGACCTGGACCTGTACACAGCTTCGGCTAGGGTGTGTTAGTTGCACACCCATAGGATCCATCGTCTGGTATCAGCCATCCTTTGATTTATGCAACAGGACCTGCAGGATTTAGCCTTGGATGCCAAGTCATGTGTCCGGACCCCCTGAGCCACAGTTTCGGATACTAGGACACCCATCGCAGAGTGGTGGAGCGTGCAGGCTTAGGGTACGGAACTAGGCTAAGCGGCTACACGGCTCCGGACCACCCCAGGAGACGTGCGTCCATTCTCTAGAACCGAACCCCAGGTTCCCGGACCCATAGGGTTGTATTTCCAAATACTAGGATACCTATCGCAGAGTGGTGGAGTGTGCAGGCTTAGGGTACGGAACCAAGCTAAGTGGCTACACAGCTCCGGACCACCCCAGGGAATGAGTACCCATTCTCTAGAACTGGCCCCCAGGCTGCCGGACCCCCTGCTTTCGTAGAGGGGTCCTAAACTGCAAGCCTGGCTACTCAATTCGGATGTCGTCATACCAGCAAGGATGGGAAACCGTATGGGTGGGTTAGATAAAAAATAATATTCGGAATCTATAGCAGAATAAAACTATCACAGGAGCACATCTGAGGGGGTAAATTCTTTCTTTATAACTTGACATGCATAGGTGCAGACCAACAGGCCAGGCTTATGAGGGCAGACCTCACCGGGCTGGCGTACACGTATGCACAACCTAGTTACAAGAAGAAACCATAACCCCTCGGACTCGCTCCTGTGGGTAGGACTTACAGAAATGCTCTATGTTCTAGGGATTGGGAAGAGGCACTCCTTCAGTTGTGGTGAGGCGGACACCCCTGGGTCGGCATGCTTCTGTCACTTTGAAGGGTCCTTCCCAACTGGGGGAGAGTTTGTGGAGCTCTTCTCGGTTCAGTACTTGCCGTAGGACTAGGTCCCTGACCCCGAGCTCCCTACTATGCACGAATAGTTGGTGGTGGCGCTTGAGCGCCTGGTTGTATCGTGCTTTTCGGATCGTTGCTTGCCACCTGCTCTCATCGATGAGGTCCATGTCCTCACGTCGCAGCTGTTCCTGCATAGACTCATCAAAATACTGGACCCGTGGGGAGCCCATATGGGTTTCCGGGGGAAGGCAAGCTTCGGCCCCGTAGACCAGGAGGGACGGAGTCTCCCCGGTGGCCTGGCTAGTTGTCGTCGCCGGAGTCGGAGTTTTCAGTGAATACATCCTTCAGGACCCCCTCGGGTGACTGATACCCAAGGTCCCGATCTCCCGCAGCCACCTCGCCGTTGTCGACCCTTTCCTTGTCAGGCCGACGACGAGGTGGGGAGCCATCCCTGGGGGTCTGCTCGCGCCGCTCGCCGACGCGCTTCACGAGTTCGATGATCTCGCGACACTCCGTGGCGCTATGGCGGCTGTTGGGGTGTACAGGGCATGAGCCGCTGTTACCCCTTTGCGGCTGTGGGCGCTTGTTGCGCTCGTTCCGGCCCCCAGTCGTAGCTGCAACAACCGGAGCAGCAGACGGTGGCCTCTCGAAGTCGCGGTTCTTCTTCTTCTTCTTTTTGCCGTCCTGAGCGACGGCACCCGAGCCACCCGTCTGGGCAACTCCGGTCTGTGGTGCCGAGTGCCATGCACGGCCCTCGACAGCCCTGACGCACTTGTCGGCCAGAGCGAAGAGCGTGGTGATAGTTTCCACATCATGCGTGGCCAACTTCTCCAGCATCTTTTCATCAAGCACCCCCTGGCGGAAGGCGGTGATGATGGAAGCATCGGAGATATGAGGTATGGTGCCTCGTACCTTAGTGAAGCGGGAGATGAACGCTCGAAGAGCTTCCCTAGGCTCCTGCCTCACTGCGTGGAGGTGAGCCTCCACGCCATGCTGTTGGTAAGCGCTAGCGAAGTTCACCGTGAACCGCGCGCAGAGCTCTTCCTAGGAGTAGATCGATCCCGGGGTGAGGTTCATGAGCCAAGTTCGGGCTGGCCGAGACAAGGCTACATGGAAGTATGTTGCCATCACGGCGCTGTCTCCACCTGCTGCCGTGATGGCGGTGACGTAAACCTGCAGAAATTCCGACGGATTTGACGTACCATCGTACTTTTCCGGTAGGTGCGACCAGAACTTGGATGGCCAAGTTGCCGCGCGGAGATGATTTGCCAGCGCGGCGCAGCCTACGCTGGCCAAGGGGACACCCACCTGGATCCGGGCGCCCGTTGGAGTCTGAGGCGCAACCGCAGCGAAGTCGTAGTCGAGGTTGCGACCCTCAACGTTCTGTCGGTGCTCACGTGCCCTCTCCAGAGAGACGCGGGCATCCTCGCCCGCACGCCTGCGGTTGAGTTCTGCCCGCAAGTCATTAGACCTCTCTAGAGAGGCTAGAGCGTCCTCTCCCATACGCTGGCGGTTGAGCTCCGCCCGCAAATCCTCAGTCGGCGCGACCCTCACCGAGGGCGAGCGCACAGATGCCGACGCCTCATGTTGACGTCGGGATGACCGAGGCCTGGGCCTGGTTGAGCTAGAGTGCGCCATGCCTAGCAGGCAGTCGATGTCGTCACGCAACTACTTCATGGCCCCTAGCGATGCCGTGGAGCTAGGAGGGTGGCGCAGCAGTTCCCTGGCCGCAGACAGCGCCCCAGGCACAGCCCTAGACGCCCTGGATGTCTGCGCTGGAGTGTGCTGCCGCGTAGAGTGCACAGCAGCAACTGCGCCAGGCGTAGGGAGGTTAGTGGCCCGCGGTGTGGAAGAGGCAGCCGCCTCCTCCACCATGAAGTCCTCGGGCATGAAATCATGATGCTCGACAATGTGGACCATGGCGTCGAGCAGAAGAACAAGCAAAACCTAAATCCTAGCCCCCTACCTGGCGCGCCAAATGTCGGAGAGGAAATTCTCTGGCCGGGTGGCGGAACGCACCCGCCCTAAATCCTAAGATGAGGAGGGGCCTAAGCGTTTTGCCTGCTAGATGGAATCGGGAAGAACTCAAGAACACACAAGGGTTTAGAGTGGTTCGGGCCGCCGGAGCGTAACACCCTACTCCACTGTGTGATGTATTGAGCTTGAGAGCTTGTATGAACTTGTGAGCGTGAGAGTCTAAGTGAGCTTGAGCCTAAGTTGGGTCTGCCTTGTAACGTCGTGTGCCCTCCCTTTTATAGTTCAAGGGGCACGTACAAGGATGCTGAGCCCCGACAGGTGGGCCCAGGGGCAAAACGGAGGAAATACATATAGAAGTATATAATGCCAGTGTCGCCGAGAAGATCTTCGAGCGCCATATTGTCCGTAGTGTATACGGTATTGATATCCTACGCTGCTTCCTCAGTAACGTGCGAGTGATGATGAGCATAGTGTATGCCGCAGCACTGGCGTACTGCCTGCCATCGGAATGGACAGGCACGCCGCCTGCAGGATGGCCTGGTCGCCGCCTATCAGCGGAGTGGAAAGGGCACATTAAATGCTGAGGCGACACATCGTCTGCCAGCGGAGTGGTAGGGCTTATTAAATGTCGAGGCGACACATCACCTGCCAGAGGAATAGACAGGCGACGTGCTTTATCCGCAATAAATGTCATGCCGCGCGGCCCAGGGGCCTTACGTCAGGCTCCGCCCGCTGGCTTACGTCATGGGCAGTAGGCCATGTGGTAGCATCGGGACACCGCCTGAGCGAGGAGAAGAAGCGTACATGGTATGGTCCGGACACGTGTCGGCTCCGAACCCCTGGCTGGTCTTGATTAAGGCCTGGGTATTCTATGTCCCAGAATCCTGGGACCCTGCTGAGGGTGGCCCGGACCCCACACAGAGAGGTCCGGGACCCGTCCCGGGGGTCCGGTCTGTACCCGCGGAGGTCCTAGGCCCTGCCCGGAGGTCCGGTCTATATATGCATGGGTCCAACACTTTCCCATGGGGGTCCGGACTACTGCCGACACCTTGGAGTGTATCATCTTCTTCGGCCACGTGGCGGCCCCGGAGCCGTCCGTGTGGTGGGGTCGGGTGTTGTTCGCCATGCGACTAGAGACAGCCGCGTGGACACCGCGCCTTCATGCTGTGGTAAGGGGTACCCCTGTTTCAGGGTACCGACACTCACTATCAAAATATGGTGTTTTGCCTAGGGGTACAGAAAGTAATGGAACGCGCTTTGAAATACGGGGATAGCGAAGAGGCATCTTACTATACTTCTTGCACTCATGGCGCATAGAAGCGACGGCTTGATGTGGAGGGTGACAAAGAGTCGGTCTCGTAGTAGACCACCTTCTTCATCTTCTTCTTGGTGTCACCTCTCTGATGTGACTTGATGGAGGAAGAGGATTCCTCCTTATGTTTGTTGTTGGACTCCCTTGAAAGGGTTCTCCTCGAGCTTGCGGGCTTGTCGCCGGTCACGATCTCCCTCTTGGAGTGATCTCCAGATATCACTTCGAGTTGGTTAGACTCTTAATGAAGCACTGGCTCTGATACCAATTGAAAGTCGCCTAGAGGGGGTGAATAGGCGTAATATGAAATTTACAACTTTAAACACACACTACAACCCGGGGTTAGCGTTAAAACTAAAATCATGTCCGAGAGAGAGGGGAAAACAAATCAAATGAGAATCAAGTGAATGAACACGGTGATTTGTTTTACCGAGGTTCGGTTCTAAAGAACCTAATCCCCGTTGAGGAGGTCATAAAGATCAGGTCTATCTCAACCCTTTCCCTCTCTCAAACGTTCACTTAGACCGAGTGAGCCTTCTTCCTTAATCTCACGGGTCACTAGGACCCCGCAAGGACCACCACACACTTGGTGTCTCTTGCTTCGCTTACAAAGCACTTGAGAATAAGAATGGGAAAATAAAAAGGCCAAGCCAAGCAACAAGAGCAACAAAAGAACATAAGAACACCCTCTCTCAAGTCCCTAATGGAATTGAGTTGATTTGGAGGCTTAGAGAGGATTCAATCTATTTGATGTGTCTTGGAGTGGAGTCTTTTGCTCTTGTATTGAATGAGATGTTTGGAATGCTTGGATCAATATGAATGAGGTGGTTGGGGGTATTTATAGCCCCCAACCACTTTCATAGTCGTTGGGGAGGCTGCTGGCGATGGGCGCACCGGACAGGTATTGTGTGCTTTCCGGTGCGCCGCCACGTCAGCCGACCGTTAGGGTTTGGAGCTTGGTCGACCGTTGGGGCTTTGTCCTCTTGCGGCACCGGACAGTCCGGTGTCACACCGGATAGTCCGGTGCCCTCTGACTTCATAGCTTTGACTTCTGTCGTGACATTGTTCACCTGTCAGGGTCGACCGTTGCGCGTAGATAGTCGTTGCTTCGCTGGCACACCGGACAGTCCGGTGAATTATAGCGGAGGGCGCCTGAAAGTCGCCTAGAGGGGGGTGAATAGGCAAATCTGAAATTTATAAAGTTTAAGCACAACTACAAGCCGGGGTTAGCGTTAGAAATAAAGTCGAGTCCGAAAGAGAGGGCAAAAACAAATCACAAGCGAATAAGGCGAATGACACGGTGATTTGTTTTACCGAGGTTCGGTTCTTACAAACCTACTCCCCGTTGAGGTGGCCACAAAGACCGGGTCTCTTTCAACCCTTTCCCTCTCTCAAACGGACACTTAGACCGAGTGAGCTTCTCTTCTCAATCAATTGGGACACTTATTCCCCACAAGGACCACCACATAATTGGTGTCTCTTGCTTTGATTACAAAGATCTTGGGGACAAGAAATGGGAAGAAGAAAAGTGATCCAAGCGCAAGAGCTCAAAAGAACACGGCAAAACTCTCTCTTCTAGTCACTATTGCTTTGATTGGAATTGGGACTTGGAGAGATTTTGAATCACTCTAATTGTGTCTTGTATTGAATGCACTAGCTCTTGTATTGAGTGTGTTGGCTGTAAACTTGGATGCCTTGAAGTGTGGTGGTTGGGGGGTATTTATAGCCCCAACCACCAAAGTGGCCGTTGGGGAAGGCTGCTGTCGAAGGGCGCACCGGACAATCTAGTGCGCCAGCCACGTCACCCAACCATTAGGGTTCAATCGTTGGAGCTCTAACATGTGGGGCCACCGGACAGTCACTGTTCACTGTCCGGTGCGCCTTCTGGCGCCTGCTCTGACTCTGCGCGCGCAGTCGCGCACTGTTCACTGTTCACTGTTGCTTTTGCAGACGACTGTTGGCGTAGTTAGTCGTTGCTCCGCTGGCACACAGGACAGTCCGGTGCTACACCGGACAGTCCGGTGAATTATAGCAGAGTGGCTTCCCAAATTCCCGAAGGTGGCAAGTTCGGAGTTGATCTCCCTGGTGCACCGGACACTGTCCGGTGGTGCACCGGACAGTCCGGTGCGCCAAACTAGGGCAGCCTTCGGTTGTCTTTTGCTCTTTTTATTTGAACCCTTTCTTGGACTTTTTATTGGTTTGTGTTGAACCTTTGGCACCTATAGAACTTATAATCTAGAGCAAACTAGTTAGTCCAATTATTTGTGTTGGGCAATTCAACCACCAAAATCATTTAGGAAAAGGTTTGACCCTATTTCCCTTTCAATCTCCCCCTTCTTGGTGACTGATGCCAACACAAACTAAAGCAAATGTACAAGTGCAGAATTGAACTAGTTTGCATAAGATAAGTGCAAAGGTTGCTTGGAATTAAACCAATTTACATTACATAAGATATGCATGGATTGCTTTCTTCTAATTTTAACATTTTGGACCACACTTGCACCACTTGTTTTGTTTTTGCAAACTCTTTTGGAAATTCTTTTAAAAGTCTTTTGCAAAATAGTCAAAGGTATATGAATAAGATTTTGAGAAGCATTTTCAAGATTTGAAATTTTCTCCCCCTGTTTCAAATGCTTTTCCTTTGACTAAACAAACTCCCCCTTAATGAAATTCTCCTCTTAGTGTTCAAGAGGGTTATATTAATTTAAAATTATATAAAAAATAAGATACCAAATGAAAAACTTCTTAAATACAAATTGAAGATTTTTGAAATTGGTGGTGGTGCAGTCCTTTTGCTTTGGGCTAATACTTTCTCCCCCTTTGGCATGAATTGCCAAAAACAGATACTTGTGAGTGAAATATGAGCCCTTCTTACTTTCTCTCCCCCTTTGGCAAACAATATGTGAGTGAAGGATTATACCAAAGTGGAGACCGAGGCAGAGTGTCGGTGAAGGGTAAATAATACAATGGAGTGGAGTGGAAGCCTTTTCTTCGCCGAAGACCCCTTTTCCCTTTCAATCTATGATTTAGCATAAAATACACTTGAAAAAACACATTAGTCATAGCAAGTGAAAGAGATATGATCAAAGGTATATAAATGAGCTATGTGTGCAAAATATCAATCAAAATTCCTAGAATCAAGAATGTTTAGCTCATGCCTAACTTTGGTAAAGGTTTTCTCATCTAATGGGTTGGTAAAGATATCGGCTAATTGTTCTTTGGTGCTAACATATGCAATCTCGATATCCCCCCTTTGTTGGTGATCCCTCAAAAAGTGATACTGAATGGCTATGTGCTTAGTGCGGTTGTGCTCAATGGGATTATCCGCCATGCGGATTGCACTCTCATTATCACATAGGAGAGAAACTTTGGTTAATTTGTAACCATAGTCCCTGATGGTTTGCCTCATCCAAAGCAATTGCGCGCAACAATGGCCTGCGGCAATGTACTCGGCTTCGGCGGTAGAAAGAGCTACTAAGTTTTGTTTCTTTGAAGCCCAAGACACCAGGGATCTTCCCAAGAACTGACAAGTCTCTGATGTGCTCTTTCTATCAATTTTACACCCTGCCCAATCAGCATATGAATATCCAATTAAATTGAAAGTGGATCCCTTGGGGTACCAAAGGCCAAACTTAGGAGTATGAACTAAATATCTCAAAAACTGTTTCACGGCCCTAAGGTGAACTTCCTTAGGATCGGCTTGGAATCTTGCACACATGCATACGAAAAGCATAATATCCGGTCGAGATGCACATAAATAGAGTAAAGATCCTATCATCGACCGGTATACCTTTTGATCTACGGATTTACCTCCTGTGTCGAGGTCTAGATGCCCATTGGTTCCCATGGGTGCCTTGATGGGCTTGGCATCCTTCATCCCAAACCTGGTGAGTATGTCTTGAATGTACTTTGTTTGGCTGATGAAGGTGCCCTCTTGGAGTTGCTTGACTTGAAATCCTAAGAAATACTTCAACTCCCCCATCATAGACATCTCGAATTTTTGAACCATAATCCTACTAAACTCTTCACAAGTAGATTTGTTAGTAGACCCAAATATGATATCATCAACATAAATTTGGCATACAAACAAATCATTTGCAATTGTTTTAGTAAAGAGAGTAGGATTGGCTTTTCCGACTTTGAAACCATTAGCGATAAGAAAATCTTTTAGGCATTCATACCATGCTCTTGGGGCTTGCTTGAGCCCATAAAGCGCCTTAGAGAGTTTATAAACATGGTTAGGGTACTCACTATCTTCAAAGCCGGGAGGTTGCTCAACATAGACCTCTTCCTTGATTGGTCCATTGAGGAAGGCACTTTTCACGTCCATTTGGTAAAGCTTAAAGCCATAGTAAGTAGCATAGGCAAGTAATATACGAATTGACTCAAGCCTAGCTGCGGGTGCATAGGTTTCACCGAAATCCAAACCTTCGACTTGTGAATATCCCTTGGTCACAAGTCGGGCTTTGTTCCTTCTCACCACACCATGCTCATCTTGCTTGTTGCGGAAGACCCACTTGGTTCCTACAACATTTTGATTAGGACGTGGAACAAGATGTCATACCTCATTCCTCGTGAAATTGTTGAGTTCCTCTTGCATCGCCAACACCCAATCCGAATCCCTTAATGTGTCTTCCACCCTGTATGGCTCAATAGAAGAACCAAAGGAGTAATGTTCACAAAAATGAGCGACACGAGATTGAGTGGTTACCCCCTTATGAATATCGCCGAGGATGGAGTTCACGGGGTGATCTCTTTGTATCGCTTGGTGAACTCTTGGGTGTGGTAGTCTTGGATCCTCATCATCTTCCTTGTCTTGATTATTGGCATCTCCCCCTTGATCATTGTCCTCCTTTTGAGGTGGCTCATCTTCTTGATCTTCATTTTCATCCTCTTGAGCTTGGTCCTCATCTTGAGTTGGTGGAGATGCTTGATTTGAAGATAAAGGTTGATCTTGTGCATGTGGAGGCTCTTCGGATTCCTTAGGGCACACATCCCCAATGGACATGTTCCTTAGCGCGACGCACGGAGCCTCTTCATCATCTAGCTCATCAAGATCAACTTGCTCTACTTGAGAGCCGTTAGTCTCATCAAACACAATGTCACAAGAAACTTCAACTAGTCCAATGGACATGTTAAAGACTCTATATGCCCTTGTGTTTGAATCATAACAAAGTAAAAAGCCTTCTACAGCCTTAGGAGCAAATTTAGATTTTCTACCTCTTTTAACAAGAGTAAAGCATTTGCTACCAAAGACTCTAAAATATGAAACATTGGGCTTTTTACCGGTGAGGAGTTCATATGATGTCTTCTTGAGGATTTGGTGAAGGTAGAGACAGTTTGTAACACCCGGTTTTAAAGGACAAAGCCGGGTGCATCTCATACATGCGCCAAAGAAGACAACATATATAATAACAGAGTGTATAGAGATAAATGTCATACAACATCAGAGTATTTATTACATAGCGGAAGACTTAATACAAAATAAAAGAATAAACATAAAACGAACTAAGGATCGTCGGCGCCAATGTCAACTGAGAAACGCCACCTAGATCAGATCAAATTCCTCGCCTTGTAGCTCCTCATGAATCACCTGCTCTTCTCCTGTGGGGGGGGTGTGAGACAGCAAGAGTGAGCTCACATACGTTCATCGCTCAACAAGTTGTGGGGAATAATGTGGCATGAACTCACCAAAGGTGGGAGTTCATGTAGTGTAAGGCTGATCAATGGAATAAAGGCTGAGGCTGAGCATTGCTTTTATAAGTTGGTCAAAATTTTATTAGCAATTACTAAGTGTAAGTAAATACCAAACCTTAATAATAATAAAGAACAGTAATAATAAAATAATCCCAAATGCGATGCAAATGTCAAATTAAATTTAAGTTCCATAATTAATCATGTGAGGGTCCGAGCCGCTCATGACCGTGAGCACGGCTAGTATACTAGTTTTACACTCTGCAGAGGTTGCGCATCTTTACCCACAAGTCATGTTACCCATCTGCCAAGAGATGGCCAATCCCATACACCTCTACCGAGGAGGCGAGACAGGGTAACACTACGAGGCCTTTACAAAGTTCCACTAGCTTCAAAAATCCCGCTACAGTTTATAGGAAGCTCCAGTACAGGGTTCTTGCCTGACCGCCATCGCAGCAAAATCAACCCAAGGACCTCCCTACACTGACCACTCCCCTACTGCCCTTGCCCCTTTCGGGTAAGGAAGACCTCCACTAGCTTTCCTAGTTAATCAGCCAAGGGCGTCCCATTAAACCCTTGTGGTAGCACTGTTTTCCCGGGTGGTCGCTCCATGTTCCCATTAATTTAATGATCTTAACATGAACAGTAATAATAACAAGATAATAACAGGATAATCATGTGTAGTATAACTCCATACCCAATCCACATAAAGCAATAGCAAGTACTACCCAAAAATATTTCAGGGGTGAACAAGGTATAGAGGTAATCAAAACTGGGGTAACATAAAGGCTCCCATCAAAATTAACCTATGCAGATCATTAAAATTAATAAGAACATGGCTGGGAAAAGTAAGTGATCAAGGGCACAACTTGCCTGGCACTTGAGAATCCAGGTACCAACTTGCCTTACAGATGACACGTGCCTTCGCGCTAGTCGTAGCAACACAAACAAATATGGTATAGCTAAAGTTAACATCACACCAAACATAAGAACAAACTAAATAATAATGATATACGCGTTTCTACGAGACTAACGCAACTTGAACAGATCAATTCGGAGTTAAAACAGAGAAGTTATGAATTTCTGAAGATTTTATGTGTTTGGTACGAGAATAACTAAGTGATAAAATAGAGTTACTAATTGATAAACATTGTTAATATGAATTTTATGCAACTAGAATGGATTCATTTGGAGCTATAATGAATTTAATATGATTTATCCAAGTTTCTGGAATTGTTTTTATACTAAAAACCTATTTTCTTTATTATTCCTGAATTTCCTAAGAGTTCTGGACCACAGACATAATTAACAGAGAGTTTGGGGCTTAAACTACAAATTCCAGGGCTCGGTTCTAATTATTTAACACTGTGCGCGGATGGCGGGTTCATTTGAAAAGAGTCTGAGGGCTCTTTTGCAAAAGTCCCAGGACGAAGGGGTATGGGGGATCTCTGGCCGCAAGATCGACAACGGACGGCTACGATTAGATCTGGCCTATTATGAAACGTTACGCGACGACGTCCCTCGGATCAGAGACCAACGGTGTGGATTTAAAAAAATGACCGCGGTTGGTTCACGTCCGTCCGATAGCATCCGACGGCTTAGAACCAATGCGCGAAGCGGTACGACCGCTGCCCTAATCTGCACCGTCGACCCATCAATCAACGGCAACGGCAATTTGCCCCCAGGCTTCTTCAACCTCACGACGCGGCTAGAGCTACGTGCCGAAGCCCGCGCGGCCACTTCCTCACCGGAGCAACGCGAGCCCACCCCCAGGTGACCCAATCACGAACCTAACCGGTGATAGTGCATAAGTAAGGATGACGGTACGAAGGGGGCCACTTACTGGCGAAGATGCCGTGATGAACACCTTCCACGGCGAGGTATGGCCCGTGGCGAATCCACTGGGTCAGGTGAGGGCTCCCGGTGTCCTCCCTGTTCCCCCGCGGCCACCAGTACGCGCTCGGTACGGTCTTGCGCGCGCACCGGTCTGCGTCCAGGATACCGAGATGAAGCACACGCCCCCAAATCCATTGGCGCCCGTGATTCCTTCTCATCTCCACGAACTCGTCAATGGCGACCACTCATCACCCCGGTTTGCGCGACTGTGCACAACGCAGCATGGCTATATGAGAATAGCTGCGAGATGGGATAGCGGCACCCGATACTTAAACCTGCGAGGGCACCGCAACGGCCCGAGAAGAGGGGGAAATCTGGTCAGCAGAGCGCGCGATGCGCACGGCGTCTATTACGGGTAACCAGCGAAGGAGAAGGAGCTGACCGGGGGCCCCACTGTTCAGTGCGATGGATTTATGGTCAAGGACTGTCGCACCGGACCACCGGTCATCGGAAAAGCGGGCACGGTTGGAGACTGACGTCTGGGCCCACACGGCGAAGCACGCAGCGAAGCCCGTGGTGGACGATTGAGGCAGACGGCTGCAGTTGGGGCCCACACGTCGGTGACTGGCGCACGGTTTAGAGAATTGGGCTGCGTAGAGGAGTTCACAGGGTGGGCTGAATTGCAAGCCAAAGGCCCAGCTAAGTTAATTACCCCTTTTCTTTTATTCTATTGGAATTTCCATTTACAAATTTGAATTTGGTTTTCAATTCCCAAATCCAATTGAAATTCAAAGTTCACGGCAAATTTGTCTTCACATTTATATGCTCAATTCCTCTGCACATAGTATGGATAAATTTATTTATTTCTCCATTTATTCTATTTTGCATAATATTTCCTTTCTCTAACTCAAACCCTAATTCTCTATTTAGGATTCCAATTTCCTCTCATTATTATATTTCTTTTATTATTATTATTATTATATTGTCACAAATAATGCACACAAAATAAAATTTCATCATGATGCAATGATTTAGTGGTATACATATTTTATAATTATCTGTTTTAAAATATGGTGTCCACATGTGATGGCACAAAAAGTTCAAACTCCCACATAGATAAAGTGAACTTGTTTCTCCCTTTGATATTAGCTCTTGCAAATTACAAATCGGGTATTACAAATCCTACCCCCCTTAAAAAGAATCTCGTCCTCGAGATTTAAGAAGGTCTAGTGAAAAGGTGGGGAAAATATATGCGGAGTTCTTCTTCTCTTTCCCAAGTTACTTCATCCTCTCCATGGTGACTCCATTGCACTTTGCACATCTTTGTCACCTTATTTCTTGTAACTCAAGTTAATGTATCCAGAATCTTGATAGGTTACTCCGTGTAAGTCAAATCCTCCTGAACACTGAGCTCGTCCATTGGTAGCTGTTCCTCAGGGACACGGAGACACTTCTTAAGTTGAGACACATGAAATACATTATGCACATCAGATAGATTATCAGGTAGCTCGAGTTGATAGGCCATCTCTCCAACTTGCCTAAAAACTCAGAACGGTCCAATATAGCGAGGGGACAATTTTCCCTTGACTTTGACTCTCCTCATTCCATAAAGTGGTGAAACCTTGAGGTACACATGATTCCTTTCCTTAAATTCCAATGGTCTTCTTCTATTATCCGCATAGATCTTTTACCTGGTCCGAGCTACCCTCAAATTCTCTCGAATTATACGAACTTGTTCCTCTGCTTCTTGAATAAGTTCAGGTCCAAAGAACTGTCTTCCTCTAGTCTTATCCCAATATAGAGGAGTCCTGCATTTCCTATCAAATATAGCCTCGAACGGTGACATCTTCAGACTGGCCTGGTAACTATTATTATATGAGAACTCTACATACGGCAAACTCTTATCCCAACTTCCACCATGTTTAAGAGCACAAGCTCTTAACATATCCTCTAGCACTTGGTTAGTCCTCTGTCTGCCCATCAGTCTGTGGGTGATAAGCCAAACTAAAATTTAATCTTGTATCCAATGACTCGTGCAACTTCTTCCAATATCGAGAGGTAAACTGTGACCCTCGATCAGACACGATCTTTTTTGGCACACCATGTAGGCAAACAATTCGTGCCATGTACAACTCTGCCAACTTAGCTCCAGAATATGTGGTCTTCACTAGAATAAAGTGGGCTACCTTGGTTAGCCTGTCCACAATCACCCATATAGAATCATATCCAGCAGACGTGCGAGGCAATCCAATAATGAAATCCATACCAATCTCTGCAATCCAGTAATGAAATCCATACCAATATCTTCTCACTTCCATTCGGGTATCTTTAATGGGTACAATAGTCCAGCTGGCCTCTGCTGTTCAGCTTTAACTCTTTGACACACATCGCACATAGCCACATGTGCAGCCACATCTCTCTTCAATTCATACCACCAGTATTTTTGCTTCAAATCCTGATACATCTTAGTACTCCCAGGGTGAATAGAATAAACTGAGTCATGTGCCTCCTTCAATATGGTTTCCCGAAGACTATCAATGTCGGGAACACAGATCCGATTCTTGAACCATATCGTGCCTTGCTCATCCTCCGTAAACTCTAGGCCTCTACCCTCTGTTATCAGATCCTTGATCTCCTGGATTTTAGCATCACCAATCTGACCTTTACGAATTTCTTGCTCCAAGGTAGGTTCCAATTCAATGGTAATTCCTTCCGTATGTGTAACAATTCCCAGGTTGAGTCTCTCAAAATCTTTTGCTAATTCATCAGGTAGCTGGGCAACAACAGCTGAATGAACATGCTCCTTCCGACTCAAGGCATCTGCAACCAAATTTGCCTTGCCTGGGTGATAGTGAATCTCCAAATCATAATCCTTAATGAGCTCCAACCAACGGCGTTGCCTAAGGTTGAGATCCTTCTGAGTGAATATATACTTCAAACTCTTATGATCCGTATATACTTGGCACTTAGTTCACATGATGTAGTGTCTCCAAATCTTAAGTGCATGCACAACCGCTGCCAATTCCAAGTCATGAGTGGGGTAGTTCAATTCATGCTTCCTCAACTGACGAGATGCATAGGCGATCACATGTCCTTCTTGCATGAGCACACATCCCAATCCTTGGCCATATGCATCACAATAACTGTCAAATCCTTTCTGTAGATCTGGCATAACCAACACTAGTGGTGACAACGGTCTCTTCTTTAATTGGTCAAAGCTATCTTGGCACTTCTCATCCCACTTGAACTCTCTTTCCTTCTCCACAAGTGAGGTCATGGGCTTAGCAATCTTAGAAAATCCTTCAATAAATCTACGATAGTATCCTACAAGCCCCAAGAAACTCCGAATCTCCGTAACTGTAGTGGGTATGCTCCACGCCACTATCTCCTTGACTTTAGCAAGATCCACTGATATCCCTCCATTAGAAATGCTATGTCCAAGGAATGACACCTCGCCAATCCAAAACTCGCATTTGCTATACTTGGCGTAGAGTTGATTATCCTTTAGCTTTTGTAGCACCAATCTCAGGTGTTCCTCATGATCACTATCACTCTTGGAATAGATAAGAATATCATCGATGAAAACCACGACGAATCTGTCCAAATCATGAACACCTTATTCTTCAGATCCATAAAATAGGTTGGTGCATTAGTTAGTCCAAATGTCATAACGGTGAACTCATATAATCCATATCGAGTCGAGAAATCCGTCTTGGGAATATCCGATGGCCTAATCTTCATTTGATGGTATCTCGATCGGAGATCAATCTTTGAGAATACTCTAGCACCTCTCATCCGATTAAATAAATCCTTAATGCGGGGTAATGGACACTTGTTCTTCACAGTGACATCGTTATGGGACCTATAATCCACGCACATCCCTTGCAATCCATCTTTCTTCTGTACAAACAAAATCGGTGCTCTCCAAGGTGAAGACTCGGACGAATGTACCCAGCCTCTTGCAACTCCGTTAAGTGCTTCTTGAGTTCTTTTAACTCTTCTACAGACATCCTATATGGCCGTTTAGAAATAGGAGCAGTTCCAGGTAATAGATCTATGACAAACTCAACTTCCGTATCTGGTGGCATCCCTGGTAACTCCTCTGGGAAGACATCCGGAAAATCTCTAACCACACGGATGTTGTCACTAACAAACTTCCCATCTACTAAAAATGCCGCTAGTTTGGTGGCGATAGTTACTGCAATTCCAACTTCAAATCTTTCTTCTTTGGAACTGGTGAGTTCTATGGTTCCTTTAGCACAGTGTATAAACTGCATTTGACTTTCTTAACCATGACATACCAAGGATTACGTCTATAGTGCTCTCTTCTAACACTATAGGGGTATAGCCCATCTGGGTTAGAAACACAGGGTAAGAAGGGAAGAATTGTAGACAAGGCATGTAATTACGAGAAATGTTACTGCGGGGGATTTATTAGCTAAGTAGATTAGTGTGTTATCCACTAAAGCTAATACATTGCCTTATGGTGGTACATGCTAAGATGCCCGTCTATACTATTTCAATCAATCAAAGAAGCAAATCAGGCATTGATCATCAGAACAATCAACCAACATTTTTAATAGAGAAAATAATTTTAATTTTATCTTAGGTTCCCTATCTCTGGAAAAGTTCATAGTTATAGGATTCCAAGGTGTGAAATCCATCTTGTCTTGAAGTAGAAAAGATAAGAATAATCAGAGTAGAACAGTAGAAAGTGAGACAGGATCAAGATAAGTGTAGAGAGAATCAGAGTAAGGTAAGTATAGAATGAATCAGAAGAAGGTAAGTAGATAAGGGTTTGTCCATTTCTATCTAGGTTTCGTCCTACAGTCAACATTTCCTTTGATACCACTTCTGTAACACCCGGTTTTAAAGGACAAAGCCGGGTGCATCTCATACATGCGCCAAAGAAGACAACATATATAATAACAGAGTGTATAGAGATAAATGTCATACAACATCAGAGTATTTATTACATAGCGGAAGACTTAATACAAAATAAAAGAATAAACATAAAACGAACTAAGGATCGTCGGCGCCAATGTCAACTGAGAAACGCCACCTAGATCAGATCAAATTCCTCGCCTTGTAGCTCCTCATGAATCACCTGCTCTTCTCCTGTGGGGGGGGTGTGAGACAGCAAGAGTGAGCTCACATACGTTCATCGCTCAACAAGTTGTGGGGAATAATGTGGCATGAACTCACCAAAGGTGGGAGTTCATGTGGTGTAAGGCTGATCAATGGAATAAAGGCTGAGGCTGAGCATTGCTTTTATAAGTTGGTCAAAATTTTATTAGCAATTACTAAGTGTAAGTAAATACCAAACCTTAATAATAATAAAGAACAGTAATAATAAAATAATCCCAAATGCGATGCAAATGTCAAATTAAATTTAAGTTCCATAATTAATCATGTGAGGGTCCGAGCCGCTCATGACCGTGAGCACGGCTAGTATACTAGTTTTACACTCTGCAGAGGTTGCGCATCTTTACCCACAAGTCATGTTACCCATCTGCCAAGAGATGGCCAATCCCATACACCTCTACCGAGGAGGCGAGACAGGGTAACACTACGAGGCCTTTACAAAGTTCCACTAGCTTCAGAAATCCCGCTACAGTTTATAGGAAGCTCCAGTGCAGGGTTCTTGCCTGACCGCCATCGCAGCAAAATCAACCCAAGGACCTCCCTACACTGACCACTCCCCTACTGCCCTTGCCCCTTTCGGGTAAGGAAGACCTCCACTAGCTTTCCTAGTTAATCAGCCAAGGGCGTCCCATTAAACCCTTGTGGTAGCACTGTTTTCCCGGGTGGTCGCTCCATGTTCCCATTAATTTAATGATCTTAACATGAACAGTAATAATAACAAGATAATAACAGGATAATCATGTGTAGTATAACTCCATACCCAATCCACATAAAGCAATAGCAAGTACTACCCAAAAATATTTCAGGGGTGAACAAGGTATAGAGGTAATCAAAACTGGGGTAACATAAAGGCTCCCATCAAAATTAACCTATGCAGATCATTAAAATTAATAAGAACATGGCTGGGAAAAGTAAGTGATCAAGGGCACAACTTGCCTGGCACTTGAGAATCCAGGTACCAACTTGCCTTACAGATGACACGTGCCTTCGCGCTAGTCGTAGCAACACAAACAAATATGGTATAGCTAAAGTTAACATCACACCAAACATAAGAACAAACTAAATAATAATGATATACGCGTTTCTACGAGACTAACGCAACTTGAACAGATCAATTCGGAGTTAAAACAGAGAAGTTATGAATTTCTGAAGATTTTATGTGTTTGGTACGAGAATAACTAAGTGATAAAATAGAGTTACTAATTGATAAACATTGTTAATATGAATTTTATGCAACTAGAATGGATTCATTTGGAGCTATAATGAATTTAATATGATTTATCCAAGTTTCTGGAATTGTTTTTATACTAAAAACCTATTTTCTTTATTATTCCTGAATTTCCTAAGAGTTCTGGACCACAGACATAATTAACAGAGAGTTTGGGGCTTAAACTACAAATTCCAGGGCTCGGTTCTAATTATTTAACACTGTGCGCGGATGGCGGGTTCATTTGAAAAGAGTCCGAGGGCTCTTTTGCAAAAGTCCCAGGACAAAGGGGTATGGGGGATCTCTGGCCGCAAGATCGACAACGGACGGCTACGATTAGATCTGGCCTATTATGAAACGTTACGCGACGACGTCCCTCGGATCAGAGACCAACGGTGTGGATTTAAAAAAATGACCGCGGCAGGTTCACGTCCGTCCGATAGCATCCGACGGCTTAGAACCAATGCGCGAAGCGGTACGACCGCTGCCCTAATCTGCACCGTCGACCCATCAATCAACGGCAACGGCAATTTGCCCCCAGGCTTCTTCAACCTCACGACGCGGCTAGAGCTACGTGCCGAAGCCCGCGCGGCCACTTCCTCACCGGAGCAACGCGAGCCCACCCCCAGGTGACCCAATCACGAACCTAACCGGTGATAGTGCATAAGTAAGGATGACGGTACGAAGGGGGCCACTTACTGGCGAAGATGCCGTGATGAACACCTTCCACGGCGAGGTATGGCCCGTGGCGAATCCACTGGGTCAGGTGAGGGCTCCCGGTGTCCTCCCTGTTCCCCCGCGGCCACCAGTACGCGCTCGGTACGGTCTTGCGCGCGCACCGGTCTGCGTCCAGGATACCGAGATGAAGCACACGCCCCCAAATCCATTGGCGCCCGTGATTCCTTCTCATCTCCACGAACTCGTCAATGGCGACCACTCATCACCCCGGTTTGCGCGACTGTGCACAACGCAGCATGGCTAGATGAGAATAGCTGCGAGATGGGATAGCGGCACCCGATACTTAAACCTGCGAGGGCACCGCAACGGCCCGAGAAGAGGGGGAAATCTGGTCAGCAGAGCGCGCGATGCGCACGGCGTCTATTACGGGTAACCAGCGAAGGAGAAGGAGCTGACCGGGGGCCCCGCTGTTCAGTGCGATGGATTTATGGTCAAGGACTGTCGCACCGGACCACCGGTCATCGGAAAAGCGGGCACGGTTGGAGACTGACGTCTGGGCCCACACGGCGAAGCACGCAGCGAAGCCCGTGGTGGACGATTGAGGCAGACGGCTGCAGTTGGGGCCCACACGTCGGTGACTGGCGCACGGTTTAGAGAATTGGGCTGCGTAGAGGAGTTCACAGGGTGGGCTGAATTGCAAGCCAAAGGCCCAGCTAAGTTAATTACCCCTTTTCTTTTATTCTATTGGAATTTCCATTTACAAATTTGAATTTGGTTTTCAATTCCCAAATCCAATTGAAATTCAAAGTTCACGGCAAATTTGTCTTCACATTTATATGCTCAATTCCTCTGCACATAGTATGGATAAATTTATTTATTTCTCCATTTATTCTATTTTGCATAATATTTCCTTTCTCTAACTCAAACCCTAATTCTCTATTTAGGATTCCAATTTCCTCTCATTATTATATTTCTTTTATTATTATTATTATATTGTCACAAATAATGCACACAAAATAAAATTTCATCATGATGCAATGATTTAGTGGTATACATATTTTATAATTATCTGTTTTAAAATATGGTGTTCACATGTGATGGCACAAAAAGTTCAAACTCCCACATAGATAAAGTGAACTTGTTTCTCCCTTTGATATTAGCTCTTGCAAATTACAAATCGGGTATTACACAGTTGATGGCGTAGCAAGCGGTGTTGACTGCTTCCGCCCAAAACCTGTCCGAAGTCTTGTACTCATCAAGCATGGTCCTCGCCATGTCAAGTAGAGTTCTATTCTTCCTCTCCACTACACCATTTTGTTGTGGTGTGTAGGGAGAAGAGAACTCATGCTTGATGCCCTCATCCTCAAGGAAGCCTTCTATTTGTGAGTTCTTGAACTCCGTCCCATTGTCGCTTCTAATCTTTTTGATCCTTAAGCCGAACTCATTTTGAGCCCGTCTCAAGAATCCCTTAAAGGTCTCTTGGGTTTGAGATTTATCCTGCAAAAAGAACACACAAGTGAAGCGAGAATAATCATCCACAATAACTAGATAGTACTTACTCCCGCCGATGCTTATGAAAGCTATCGGGCCGAATAGGTCCATGTGGAGTAGCTCAAGCGGCCTGTCAGTCGTCATGATGTTCTTGTGTGGATGATGAACACCAACTTGCTTTCCTTCTTGACATGCGCTACAAATCCTGTCTTTCTCAAAATGAACATTTGTTAGTCCCAAAATGTGCTCTCCCTTTAGAAGCTTATGAAGATTCTTCATCCCAACGTGGGCTAGTCGGCAATGCCAGAGCCAACCCATGTTAGTCTTAGCAATTAAGCAAGTGTCGAGTTCAGCTCTATTAAAATCAACTAAGTATAGCTGACCCTCTAACACTCCCTTAAATGCTACTGAATCATCACTTCTTCTAAAGACAGTAACACCTATATCTGTAAAAAGACAATTGTAGCCCATTTTACATAATTGAGAAACTGAAAGCAAGTTATAGCCTAAAGAATCTACAAGAAAAACTTTGTAAATAGAATGGGTAGGAGATATAGCAATTTTACCAAGCCGTTTGACCAAACCTTGATTTCCATCCCCGAATGTGATAGCTCTTTGGGGATCATGGTTTTTCTCATAGGAGGAGAACATCCTTTTCTCCCCAGTCATATGGTTTGTGCACCTGCTATCAATTATCCAACTTGAGCCCCCGGATGCATAAACCTACAAAACAAATTTAGGCCTTGTTCTTAGGTACCCAAACGGTCTTAGGTCCTTTCACATTAGAAACAAGCACCTTGGGTACCCAAACACAAGTCTTTGATCCCTTGTGTTTGGCCCCAACATATTTGGCAACTACTTTGCCTGATTTGTTAGTGAGCACATAAGAAGCATCAAAAGTCTTAAATGAAATATTAGGTTCATTTGATGCTATAGGAGATTTCTTTTTAGGCAATTTAACATGAGTGGATTGCCTAGAGTTAGATGTCTCACTCTTATACATAAAAGCATGATGAGAGCCAGAGTGAGACTTACTAGAGTGAATTCTCCTAATCTTGTGCCCGGGATAACCAGCAGGGTATAAAATGTAACCCTCGTTATCCTGAGCCATGGGAGCCTTACCCTTAACAAAATTAGACAATTTCTTAGGGGCACTAAGCTTGACATTGTCTCCCTGTTGGAAGCCAATGCCATCCTTAATGCCAGAGCGTCTCCCACTATAGAGCATGCTTCTAGCAAATTTTAATTTTTCATTCTCTAATTCATGCTCGGCAATTTTAGCATCTAATTTTGCTATATGATCATTTTGTTGTTTAATCATAGCAATGTGATCATGGATAGCATCAACATTAACATCTCTATATCTAGTGCAAATAGTAACATGCTCAATGGTAGATATAGAGGGTTTGAAAACATTTAATTCATCAATCTTAGCATGTAACATGACATTCTCATTTCTAAGATTGGAAACAATATCATTGAAAACATTTAAATTTTTAGCCTTAGTAATCAATTTTTCATTTTCTATCTTAAGGCTAGCAATTGATTCATTCAACTTGTCAATCTTAGCAATCAAATTAGCATTATCATTTTTAAGTTTGACAAGAGAATCATCACAAACATTTAAATTCTCAACCTTAGCAATCAATTTAGCATTTTCATTTCTAAGGTTGGAAATAGTATCATGGCAAGTGCTTAGCTCACAAGTTAATTTTTCACATTTTTCTAATTCCTGAGCATAAGCATTTTTAACCTTAACATGCTTCTTATTTTCCTTAATAAGGAAGTCCTCTTGGCTATCCAAGAGTTCATCCTTCTCATGAATAGCTCCTATCAATTCATTTAATTTTTCCTTTTGTTGCATGTTTAGGTTGGCAAAAAGGGCAACAAAGTTATCCTCATCATCACTAGAGTTATCCTCATCACTAGATGTTGCATATTTAGTGGAGGCTCTAGATTTTACCTTCTTTTTGCCGTCCCTTGCCATGAGGCACTTGTGGCCGATGTTGGGGAAGAGGAGAACCTTGTTGACGGCGATGTTTGCGGCGTCCTCGTCGGAGGAGGAGTCGGTGGAGCTCTCATCGGAGTCCCACTCCTGGCAAACATGGGCATCGCCGCCCTTCTTCTTGTAATACTTCTTCTTCTCCTTCCTCCTTCCCTTCTTGTCGTCGCCCCTGTCACTGTCACTAGAAATAGGACATTTTGCTATAAAGTGACTGGGCTTACCACACTTGTAGCAAACCTTCTTGGAACGGGGCTTGTAATCTCTCCCCTTCCTTTGCTTGAGGATTTGGCGAAAGCTTTTGATGATTAAAGCCATCTCCACATTGTTGAGCTTGGAGGCGTTGAAGGGGAGCCTACTTGATGTAGACTCTTCCTTCTTCTCCTCCGTCGGTTTGAAGGCGACAGGTTGCACCTCGGGTGTGGAGGTGGCGCCTCGCTCGATAATTTGTTTGGAGCCTTTGATCATTAACTCAAAGCTCACAAACTTTCCTATCACTTCCTCAGGAGACATTAGTTTATATCTAGGATCACCACGAATTAATTGAACTTGAGTAGGGTTAAGAAAAACGAGTGATCTAAGAATAACCTTGACTGTCGGTACCCTGAATCAGGGGTACCCCCTACTACAGTATGAAGACGCGGTGCCCGTACGGCGTCTCCTAGCCGCACGGTGAATAGCACCCGACCCCATCACGTGGGCGGCTCAAGGGGCACCACGTGGCGAGAAAAGATGATACATCCCAGGATGTATCAGCTGGACCAGACCTTCGCGAGGGAACGCCGGACCCCTGTACGCACAACCCGGACCCCCTGATTACGGCCCGGGACTCCCAAGCCAGCATGCCGGGTCCCTTGGATGGGGACCAGATCCCTCCGAAGTAATCGGTTACACCACAACAGGGACCCGAGAAAGGGGAGACCCTGGCATAAGCAAGGGTCCGGTACTGCCACGCGTCCGGGCCTTGCACTGCGCGCATGCGCTCCTCGCTCAGGCGGAGACCCGATGCGGCCATGTGGCTTGTAGCCCGTGACATAAGCCAGCGGGCGAAGCCTGACATAAGGCCTCTAGGCCGCACGGTCTCTGCATTTATTGCAGAAAGGACGCGTCGCCTGTCCACCCTGCTGACAGGCGATGTGCCCTCACATCATTTAATGTGTCCTGTCCACTCCACTGGCAGGCGGCGCCAAGGCCATCCTGCAGACGGCGCACCTGTCCAGTCCGTTGTCAAACAGTACGCCCGTGCTGCGCGGCGCACTGTGCTCATCATCCCTTGTACGAGAAGCTTCCCCTGCACACCGATACTACGCAGATCTCGGATGTCAGGGCGCAAGAAGATTGCTCTAGCAGCAAACATTAGTAGCTCCAAGTACTACATCTGTTGTGTTCTTGGGCCCACATGTCGGGGCTCAGCACTCTTGTACATGCCCCTCTTTGCTACAAAAGGGGAGGCATGCAACGTTACAACAGAGGGGACACGAAGGCTCCCTCAGACCCAACTCAGACTCTCAATTCTCAAGCTTCCACAGCAATCCAACACACAATGGAGTAGGGTGTTACGCTCTGGCAGCCCGAACCACTCTAAACCTTCGCGTGTTCATGTGCTTGATGTTCGCTTAGCAGGACAGGCAAAACGCTTAAGCCCCTTCCTCATCTTAGGATTTAGGGCAGGTGCACTCCGCCACCCGGTCGGAGAATTTCCTCTCCGACATTTGGCGCGCCAGGTAGGGGGCTAGGCATTAGGTTTTTGCTTGTTTCCTCGCTCAGCATGATGGTGCAAATCGTGGAGCACCGCGCCAAGACATCAACGGACTTCCTGGTGGAGGAAGAAGATGTTTCTTCCACATCACAGGTTCCTAACTGCCCAGTGCCGGGCACTGCTGCTGTGCACGCTGCGCAGACATCCCGGACTCCGTCGAGGGCGGCCCCGGGAGCATTGTCAGCAGCCAGGGAGTTGCTCTGCCTCCCTCCAAGCTCCACGGCCTCACTAGGGGCCATGAAGCAGTGGCGGGATGACATCGACCGACTGCTCGGCATGGTGCATTCTACCTCGACCAGGTTGAGGCCACGATCATCCCGGCGCCAACATGAGGTGTCGGCGTCTGTGCGCTCACCCTCAGTGAGGGGTGCACAGACCAATGACCTCCAGGCAGAACTCAACCACAGGCGTGCGGGTGAGGACGCTCGGGTCTCCTTGGAAAGGGCGCGCGAGCGCCGCCAAAACATCGAGGATCGCAACCTCGATCAAGACTTCGATGTGGTAGCACCGCAGGCCCCAATGGGCACTCGGTCCCAAGCAGGTGTGCCCTTGGCCGACGTGGATCATCTCTGCGCGGCGTCATGGCCGCCCAAGTTCTGGCCGCACCTGCCGGAGAAATACGACGGTACGTCAAACCCGTCGGAATTCCTGCAGGTGTACGTCACCGCTATCACAGCAGCAGGTGGAAAACACCGCTGTGATGGCAACATATTTTCATGTCGCCTTGTCTGGACCTGCCCGGACCTAGCTCATGAACCTCGCCCCAGGGTCAATCTACTCTTGGGAAGAGCTCTGCGCGCGGTTCATTGCAAACTTCGCCAGTGCTTACCAGCAGCACGGTGTGGAGGCCCACCTCCATGCGGGAGTATGTGATGAGAAAATGTTGGAGAAGTTGGCCACGCATGACATGGAAATTGTCCCCACACTCTTCTCTCTGGCCGACAAATGCGCTAGAGCTGCCGAGGGTCGTGCATGGCACTCGGCCCCACAGACTGGGGCTGCCCAGTCGGGTGGCTCGGGTGGCATCCCCCGGGACGGTAAGAAGAAAAAGAAGAAAGACCGCAACTACCAGAGGTCGCGGTCCACCGCTCTAGTCGTTGCAGCCGCGACCGGGGGCTGGGGCGACCGCAACAAACGCCCACGGCCGTAGAGGGGTAACAGCGGCTCATGCCCTGTGCACCCTAATGGTCACCACAGCGCCGCGGAGTGTCGCGAGATCATTGACCTCGCGAAACGTGTCAGCGAGCGGCACGAGCAGTCTCCCAAGGACGGATCCACACCTCGTCGCCGACCTGGCAAAGAAAAGGTCGACGACGGCGAGGTGGCCGCTGCTGAACGGGACCTCAGGTATTAGTCACCTGAGGGGGACCTGAAGGATGTCTTCACCGGAGGCTCCAACTCCAGTGGGGACAACTAGATGGACCCCCAGAGGGACCCCGTGCTCCCCGATCTACGGGGCCGAAGCCTACCTTCCCCCGGAAACCCCTCTGGACTCCCCGCGGGTCCAGGCTTCTCTCAAGTCCACGCAGAAATGGCTACCGCACGAGGACGAGGACTCCCTCATCAAACGCAGATGGGAACCTAGGGTCGGGACCTAGTCCTACGGCAGGTACCAAACCAAGAGGGGCTCCGCAACTCTCCCCTAGCTGAGAAGGACCCTTCAAGATGACGGGAATACGCCGACCCGGGGATGACTATCTTGCTATGACTGAAGGAGTACCTCTTCCTGGCCACTAGAGCATCTCTGTAAGTTCTATCCATAGGAGCAAGTCTGAGGGGTCGAATTCTTCTCCCTTTTGTAACTAGGAAACACATACATGTATGCCAACCCGGTGAGGTCCGCCCTCATAAGCCCGGCCTGTTGGTCTGCACCCATGCATGACATGTTATAAAGAAAAGATTTACCCCCTTAGATGTGCATCTACGATAGTTTATCCTACTGCACCATGGTCTTACCTTGCAATTTTTTAGATATTATTTTATCTAACCCACCCGAACAGTTCCCTTTCCATCAGACATAATGACATCCAAATTGAACAGCCAGGCTTACAGTTTAGGACCTCTATGCGAAAGCAGGAGGGGCCGGTAGCCTGGGGGCCGGTTCTAAAGAATGGGAGCCCGTTCCATGGAGGGGTTTGGAGCCTGTGTGGCCGCTTAGCCTGGTCCCGTACCTGAAAGCCTGCACACTCCACCACTCTGTGACGGGTACCCTAGTATTTGGAGCTATAAGTCCTGTGCGTCCGACAACCTGGGGTCCGGAACTAGAGAATGGGCACTTGTCTCCTGGGGTGGTCCGGAGCCCATGTAGCCGCTCAGCCTGGTCCTGTACCGTGGGCCTGCATGCTCCACCACCCTGCGACGGATGTCCTAGTACCTAGAACCACCATCCAGGGGGTCCAGACACACAACTTGGCCTCCCAGACTAAACCCTGTAGGTCCCAAGCATGTATCAAAGGATGGCTAGTGTCAGGTGGCGGGTCGTGTGGGTGTGCTACTAATGCTCCCTAGCCAAAGTTGTGTGTAGGCTCGGATCCCAGTCTAGGCTACCTCCTGGGGGGCCATTGCCAACTCTTTCTTAGGTATGCTAGTCTGCACCCTCGACGAATCGAGCCTACATCCCGGGGGCCAGGTACCAAGGAGGAATTGATTACACCACACACAACAGGGACAAGTGGTACACAGATAAGTGCTAATACTGCTTGATAAATAGTACTCAAAAGTACCTTACAAAAAGCAAAAGTATTACATCCGCTTTCAAGCGCAGTCCTAGCTCCATCTCTACTCTGCAAGAAATGGACTACTCTGCACCAGCAAGGTCGCGTTGGTAGCTAGCTCCGAGTGGCTCACTAGCGGAGGCGACCACCTCAGCACTGACGGCAGCGGCCACCTCTGCCCCGACGACTTGCCAACGGCGGCGGCCACCTCGGCACGTGCGAAGAGGTCCTCGCCCCTGTCCCCCTATGGGGGTGAGGACAAGACCATCCAAGAACACGGCTTCCCCCTCCACGGCGTATGATGTCTTGTATGACCCCCTGGGCGGCGTCGGAGCAGTGCGGCCGGTGGCGCAGGGGACGCCATAGATGCGGCAGACCTGCGCATGGCGCGACCGTCACCCGTGCGGTGGACGGACAGCCGCGTCCCACTTGGCGGCGGGAGACAACATTGGAGGCGGCACCAAAACCATCAAAGCCAAAGAGATGGAGCCGCAACACGGCTCGCTTCCCACCCCAAAGAATTGGGGGGCTTGTAGGATGGAGCTGTAGCTCAGCCCGCTGTCCACCTTCACGAGGCTGGTGATCATCCTTCCCCCTGAATGCTGGAGGAAGAAGCGGGAAGGAGCGTCGCCTCCACGGACATCCTGTGGAGGTAGGCGACGATGGTCGCCTGAAGGTTGAAGCAGGACACCACGGGTAGAGGCTGGGGGCCAAGCCCCTCCAACAGCTGCACGAAGAGAGATGGGATCGGTAGAGCCAACCCGCTGGGGAGTTTGGAAACAAAGAACACAAACTCTTTGACAGAAAGGTCGCCGAGAGGAGAGACCCCAACACAAGTCCTCCCGACAAATACCGCACATTCCATCCAAGCAGGCGGTATACCATTTCGAGCACTCACTCAATCTGGGCGTGCTCGGGATGAGGTCACAAGGCCATGGCAAACTACGGCAACACGAAGCAAAAACCTTGAAGGCAAAGGGGTACAGAGAGCTCGAAGGCGAAAAGGCACCGCGAGAGGGAGAGAAGCTAGACATGGCTGCTACTTGAGGGGTGAACCCCTTTTTAAAGGCAGATTTCCCCGCTCGCGCCCCGAAGCGTCACGGGCAAGGTATCCCCTAATGCGCACCAGGGTTCCCATCCTATGACATGGGGGCCAGGCCTCACATGTCATACAAGCTGGCCCAAAGCGCGAAGAAGGCAAATCGTCGCACAAGGAGCGTGCAACCGCCCTGCGGTTATACGCCCTTCCATCTTCGCCACAACTAGTGGTTAAGAAGGCGAACCGCCGCGCAAGGAGCGTGCAACCGCCCCGCAGTCGTGCGCCCCCTCAGTTTCTCTGCAACCGGTGGTCCAACCTCTAGCATGGGGGCCTAGGCCCACATGTCATGCACCCGACGCGCCGGTTTCTGGGTGCAGAAAAGTCGCACTGCCGCTCGCGCCAATATCGCTCCTTCTCGAGGCCGTCGCAGAAGACTGAGAAGATAAATTTTCAAAACCAATGCAGCGACTCGAGGCACCCCGCACATGGCCCAACAAAGACATTAAGTGCGGAGGTCACGGGCCAGTCAGCCGCGGGGACAAGCGTGGCAGTCGGCGTGACCATGGGCGGGCCGGCAGTAATTGCATCAACGGGCGCGCAGGAGCAGTGAACCAATCGCTAGTCAAACTTTGGCCCCACCTACAGGCTCGCATCCTCCCCTGAGGCGGGACCGGGGGCCACTTTCGGTACCCTGATTCAGGGGTACCTCCTACTACAGTATGAAGACGCGGTGCCCGTACGATGTCTCCTAGCCGCACGGTGAACAGCACCCGACCCCACCATGTGGGCGGCTCAAGGGGCACCACATGGCGAGAAAAGATGATACATCCCAGGATGTATCAGCTGGATCGGACCTCCGCGAGGGAACTGAAAGGGAAATAGGTTGACACCTTTTCCTAATTGATTTTGGTGGTTGAATTGCCCAACACAAATAATTGGACTAACTAGTTTGCTCTAGATTATAAGTTTTACAGGTGCCAAAGGTTCACAACAAACCAATAAAAAGACCAAGAAAGGATTCAAACAAAGAGAGCAAAAGACAACTGAAGTGTCCCCTGGTATGGCGCACCTGACAGTGTCCGGTGCACCAGGGAGTTCCAACTCCGAACTGCTCACCTTCGGGAATTCTGGGAGCCGCTCCTCTATAATTCACCGGACTATCCGGTGTAGCACCGGACTGTCCAGTGTGCCAGTGGAGCAACGGCTACTTCGCGCCAACGGTCGTCTGCAGAGATCAATTAATGTGCTACAGTGCACACAGAAGTCAGAGCAGAGCCAGAAGGCGCACCGGACAGTGAACAGTGACTGTCCGGTGCACCACCGGACTGTCCGGTGGCCCAGATGTCAGAAGCTCCAACTGTCAGAATCCAACGGCCGAGTGACGTGGCTGGCGCACCGGACAGGGTCCGGTGGCGCACCGGACTGTCCGGTGCGCCATACGACAGCAGCCTTCACCAACGGCTCCTTTGGTGGTTGGGGCTATAAATAACCCCAACCACCCACCATTCATTGCATCCAAGTTTTCAGACTTCCTACACCTTACAAGAGCTATAGCATTCAATACAAGACACACCAAAGAGATCAAATCCTCTCCCAAGTCTAAAGATCATTCCAATCAAATAGTGACTAGTGAGAGAGTGACTTGTGTTCATTTGAGCTCTTGCGCTTGGATTGCTTTTCTTCTTCATTCTTTCTTGTGATCAACTCAATTGTAACCGAGGCAAGAGACACCAATTGTGTGGTGGTCCTTGCGGGGACTTAGTGTCCCGTTTGATTGAGAAGAGAAGCTCACTCGGTCTAAGTGACCGTTTGAGAGAAGGAAAGGGTTGAAAGAGACCCGGTCTTTGTGACCACCTCAACGGGGAGTAGGTTTGCAAGAACTGAACCTCGGTAAAACAAATCATCGTGTCTCACTCTTTATTTACCCGCGATTTGTTTTTCGCCCTCTCTCTCGGACTCGTTCATATTTCTAACGCTAACCCGACTTGTAGTTGTGCTTAAATTTGTAAATTTCAGATTCGCCCTATTCACCCCCCACCTCTAGGCGACTTTCAATTGGTATCAAAGCTCGATGCTTCATTAGAGCCTAACCGCTGGAAGTGATGTTGGGAGATCACGCCAAGAAGGAGATGGTGGTCGGTGAGAAGACCGCTACAAGCCACGGGAAGGCTCCATCAAGAGAGTCCGGCAACAAAAAGGAAGGATCCTCCTCGCGCATTAGGATGCACAAGGATGGCGAAAAGAAGAAGAAGATGAAGAAAGTGGTCTACTACGAGACCGACTCTTCATCGCCATCTACATCGGGATCCGACGCCGCGTCCATCACTTCTAAGCGCCAAGAGCGCAAGAAGTATAGTAAGATCCCCCTACTCTACCCTCGCATTCCTAAACATACTCCATTACTTTCCGTCCCATTAGGCAAACCACCGACATTTGACGGTGAAGATTATTATAGGTGGAGTGATATGATGAGATATCACCTAACCTCACTCCACAAAAGCATTTGGGATGTTGTTGAGTTTGGAGTATAGGTACCATCCGTAGGGGATGAAGATTACGATGAGGACGAGGTGGCCCAAATCGAGCACTTCAACTCTCAAGCCACCACTATACTCCTCACCTCTCTAAGTCGAGAGGAGTATAACAAGGTGCAAGGGTTGAAGAGCGCCAAGGAGATTTGGGACGTGCTCAAAACCGCACACGAAGGAGATGAGGTGACCAAGATCACCAAGCGGGAAACGATTGAGGGGGAGCTCGGTCGGTTCATGCTCAACCAAGGCGATGACCCTCAAGCCATGTACAACCGGCTAAAGACCTTGGTGAATCAAGTGCGCAACCTCGGGAGCTCCAAGTGGGATGACCATGAAATGGTCAAGGTTATTCTAAGATCACTAGTATTTCTTAATCCTACTCAAGTACAATTAATTCGTGGTGATCCTAGATATAAGTTTATGTCTCCCGAGAAAGTTATAGGTAAATTCGTGAGCTTTGAGTTGATGATCAAAGGCTCAAAGAAAATCATCGAGCAAGGCGCCTCCTCCACACCCGAGGCACAACCGGTCGCATTCAAGGCGACGGAGGAGAAGAAGGAAGAGTCTACATCAAGTAGACTCCCCATTGACGCCTCCAAGCTCGACAATGAGGAGATGGCGCTCATCATCAAGAGCTTTCGCCAAATCCTCAAGCAAAGGAGCGGGAAGGACTACAAGTCCCGCTCCAAGAAAGTTTGCTACAAGTTGTGGCGGAACTGCCCGAATTATTCCAACTTAAGTGCCTAAGTCCCGCCTTAGGGGTTAGACCACACTTAAATGGGAATAACACGTCAATCCCTCGGATCTAGTCTGACTAGGCCACTGATAGGATCATGTACCACATTCTCACTCGATGGTGAGTCACAGAGCAAATACAATAAAGCATAAAACCATACATTAAGGAGTATTAAATTTATTACATCATCATCGAAGTTTTAGCAAAAGTATGCATCATTGTTCGAAGTGCAGCGGAATAAAACTAACGATAAATAAACAGAGAGATGGGGAAGCCTGTCCCATCACTCCTCATGCTCCTCCTCAGCCGCGGCAGGATCCCACTCGACTGTCCAACCTGGTGGCAAGATGGACGGCCAAGTCACTCCAGCAACCATGTCCTCCAGAGAACCTGTAAAATTATGCCACAAGCAAGGCTGAGTATACTAATACTCAGCTAGACTTACCCGGTGTGAGGAGTCTACTCCTCTACCTCTAGCATGCAGCTGTTTGGCTGTGGGGTTTGGTTGCCAAAAGCACTAGCTGAGTTTATAATTCAAGTTTTAGCTTTGTCAAGTTTTAGTGTGACTCTCTTAAGACAAGATGTGTACTATCTACTCATTCATGGTATCAAGCAAATTTAGCAATCAACATATTTTGCCACACCATCACATTTCCACTTGTTACTCAATGCAGTACAATGGATCAAGCAGTCTCATTAGCTGCGAGAAGCAGACGATTCGAATCGAGTTTTTATCCTTGCAAGGTAAACCTAAACACACGACGTGGCGAGGCACTCCGTCCCCACACACATCAACCGTCCCCATCGATTCCCCGTCAGTAGATCAGGGCTCACCGCCTTGGCGTACAATGCCTCACTGACCCCGACTGCCGTCGTGCAGTGACCGCACTTGTACCCACCATAACCGGAATGGGAGACCACGTCTCAGGTCGCGTGAGGGGCAAAGTCTACTGCCAGGTTCAATCAGGTACTAGGCTTACCGATTTACCATATTTCTCGGCATGTGCTTAGTACGTTCAAACGCTTGACACAGGTATCCGCACGTTAATCCTTATTCCAATTTCATCTCGTAGACCACGCATCCCCATGGATCCGTGTCCATAGACCAATCATCAATATGATATGAAAGTGGGCACAACCAATTCCTGACCTCGCGCGAGTGCTAGAAAAATCACTCGACTTCTACCGAGATCCCTAATTAGCAAGGCAGCTACTCGACCTAGCATACTAGTATCCATTTCAACAAGGATTTCCTGAGTTCATGCAACTAGGGTTTCAATCAACTCCTACACTTAAGTGCACAATACAAGCCTACAAACATTAAGTGTAGTAAAATATAATATGGAACAGGTTATGCATAAAACCGGGGCTTGCCTTCCAAAGCTGGGGCAGGCAGATCCTCTGGGGCAGGCTCTAGTGCTGGATCCGGGGCTACCTCCTGAGCAACTCCTTGCTCCGGCACGAGGACGTACTCTCCGTCAGCGAGGTTGCAATCTATCGAATGTAATGAATAAGAATATGTATGCTATGATTATACAGGATTTAATAATCATTATGCTAAGTGAAGAAAAACTAAGTTAGTTAGTAACTTAGGGTTTCCTGGTTATACGTGGCTCTTAGTGGTTTATGCTTATCAACTTTAGGTTTGGGTTTTGCCTAGGGATAAGCATAGTGGATTGAAACTTGGATTTCCCTTAGATGTTTTAGTAGGCATTTAAGGGGTTTTGCTGGTTGGGTTAGGGTGACATTAATTTCCACTATTAATTCCCCTTTTTCATTTTCTATTTATGAATTCTAGTGTGGGTTTGAACTACAACAGTGGTTTAACTTTTTCCAAAAATTCTATAACAATTACAGTGGGTTACTATTTGTCACTGCAGGCTATCCTATAAATTTGAGGTGGATACTGATTCAGATACTACTTGTGCAAAATTAACAAAAATAAGTTTTTAAAGGGCATTTTACACTATAGTTGTGATTTAATTGAGGTTTATGTTCCAAATTGTATTTTTGTCCAGATACATAGGTGATATTAGACCTCTGTGTTAAAAATCACAGAAAAAGGCCTACTGGATATTTAGTTGTGAATTTCTAAAGTATTATGCCAAAAATGTGCTTATAACTAACTTGTTATTTGAAAAATATCAAACAACAAATTTCTTATTTTTCCTATGTTCATAATAACAAAACATTAGTTATCCCTAGGTTTGGGGTGTTTTCTCCTTGGGGTTATTTTTCTAGGGTTTTTCTAAGTTTTCCTTGTTTTCCTAAAATAAAAGGTATCTCATTTATTTTGTACTAAACAAGGGTATAATAAATTTTTCTAGTGAACTATACTGAATAAGTAAACTAACAAAAATGTGGGTGTTCCCTGGTTCTTATTTTAAACTACCTTTAACATTTTCTCTAACTTTAAGCAAAAAGTGTTTTAAATGGCAAATTCTATCTTAATGGGCTGTACAGAGGAGTTTATTATTTTTAAACAGGTTAGGAAATGATTAAGTACCTCTCTAAATTTTTTTGACCCCAGTCAAATAGTGTAGCTGTTTTTCCTTATTTCTTTTAGCTTTTTACCAATTAATCATTTAAATCAAAACTTTAAAGTTTTCTGTAACACTTAGGGGTTTTATATTTTTCCTAAGTAGTTTACATTATTTAGGATCTGGCAAAATTGATTTGACTCGATTTGGGTAAACCAAACTGAAGTTATGAATTTTTTAAGTTCTGTTTGGATTTAAATCAGAATATTTTAAAAGGTTTCCTGGAAAACTACTTTGCACCGAAGACCCTGGGTTCTTTCTAAATCAATCCATTAATTTCTACCCCTGCGCTACTATTTCCCTGAGTCACTGACAGCGCACAAAACCCCCTGGCCTTTCCTTCTTCTTCCCCGAGGTCCCTCCCCTTATGTAAACAGTAGCCGCGGAAAGGAAAAGGGTGGCGCGGCTTACCGGCGGCGATAGCGGTCCGGCGAGGGGCGGGGTTGGCTTCGGGAGGTCCTGGCGGTCACAGCGAGGTACGGCTCGACGGCGGTGGTGGCCGGAATCGGCTGGTCCACGTGCGCAGGCGGGTGAACTCGTCAGCGGCGGGTGCTCCGACTTAACCACGGCGATCTAGTTCAATTAAACGGCACAATGAGCTCCACGGGATGACATAGAGCCTATGTGCGCAAGGAATCGAAAAATGGTGCAGAGAATTACCCGGTCTACGTTCACCGGCAATCGGGTGAAGTCCGGCGACCGTGGACTGGCTTCTCCGACGAGGCAAAGTCCGATTCCTTGCTCGGGGAGCTTCACTGAGGCATGCACGGTCCACTCCGAGGGTCAGGCGCGGGTAGGAAAGGCTCTGTTGGTCAGTCTACGGTGGCGGGGGATCGGTTGGCCGCGGGCACGCTGTCTGCAGGGCAAACGCCGGTGATCTCTGGCTCCGATGAGGTGGAGAGCACGCGGGGGAGTACGGTTGAAGCTTCGGTGGGCTTTATAGGCGCGGGCGCGAGCAGGAGACACGGGCGCGGCGCGGGGCGCGCGGGGTCGGGCGCTGGGCGTGCTCTGGTGAGCTTAGAGCACGTCGAACACGTGGAAGTGTTCTTCTGCCCTCGTTCAACAGCTCGCCGAGATCGCAAGCTTGCGAATCTTGGCAAAAATCCGGCGCATACCTCCTCCTAGCACCTAGGGTTGTCTCTTGTATGTGAGTCCCCATGGCAGATATGCCCTAGGTAGGGAGATTTGCGGACGCCAAATCTGGCTTGTCCCTCTGTCCACCTCGCGACAAAAACCATGCCAAATCTTGTCAAACGTTTTGGGCTCGGTTTCAAACTTTTCCAGTGGGTGCCTTAGGTGGTATGACACATTTTTGGTATACAACTCAAGTGGTTTTGGTGCCATTTACTAAGTGAACACGGTGGATCCTTAGATTGGGTTCAAAATTTAACTTAGAAAGAATTTGAGAGCTCTAGTGTGCTCTCTCCTTAAGGGGGAAATTTGGGGTCTTCAAGGGGCCTTTTTGCAATGTTCCCACCCTGCATTTGGTAGGTTACAAGGTTACTAAAAGTTGTTTAAGAACTAAGATCATGCTTTGGCAATTTGGTTGACTTAACCACTAATCCCTTTTTAGGTGCCCTTTTTAGGGTTTAATCTTCTTGGCTCCAAATGACCATTGTTCCACTTGTGTGGTTGAAACCCTTGCCATTCACTTTTATTAGTTAACCCATGTTTCCAAGGTTTTATGCTCTTCTTCTCAATTCTCTTCCACATGTGATCACAGTCATTAGTGCATAAATGTGCCATGGTCATGGTAACACCTGGGGTGTTACAGCCCTCCCCCCTTAAAGGAATCTCGTCCCGAGATTTTAGGTAGAGTCCTTTGGAGGGGTGCCATGAAGGTGTGTTGGTGTGTTGCTCCTTCTTTTATCCAAGTTCTCTAGTTAACTGCTCTTCGAATGTCATTCTCTTTGCGACTTCAGAAGGAAGTCCTTTTTGAGTCATTTCCAAAACTTACACTACCCTTAACATCTAAGTTTTTCTCATATTTGAATTCAAAGGGTAGGTGGGGTGGGGTTTTGGGTTGCGTACCGACTCCGTTGAGTAGAAAGTCGGGGAAGCGAGAGTGTAGAAAATCCTCAGTCTCCCACGTAGCTTCTTCTACTGAATGGTGACTCCACTTAACCTTATACATTTTGATCGACTTTGCCCGCGTTGATCTCTCCTTTTGGTCCAATACCTTGACGGGGTGCTCTTGATAAGACAAGTCTGGTTCTATCTCAATTTCTGGTTCAGGTAATACTTCAGTGGGTAAGCGGACACAATTCTGTAGCTGAGATACATGGAACACACTGTGAACTGCTGACATGTGGGGTGGCAAGTCCAACTGATAGGCTACGGGTCCACAAGTGGCTTTGATCTCATAGGGTCCAATATAGCGAGGAGCTAACTTGCCCTTGATTCCAAATCTCTGGACACCTTTGGTGGGTGACACCTTAAGATACACATGATCTCCCACATCAAACTGCAGAGGCTTCCTTCTCTTGTCATGATACCTCTTTTGCCTGGCCTAAGCAGCTTCTAGGTTCTTCGTAATAACTCTGACCTTTTCCTCTTCTTCAAGTACCAAGTCTGGTCCAAATATTTCCCTCTCTCTAGCTTGTGACCAATTCAGCGGGGTCCTACATCCTCTCACATACAAGGCTTCAAAAGGTGCCATCTTTAGACTGGACTGGTAGTTGTTATTATAGGAGAACTCTGCCAAGGAAAGACACTTGTCCTAATTTTTACCATAATGTAGCACACAGGCTCGCAACATGTCTTCGAGGATTTGATTCACTCTTTCCTGGCCATCTGTCTGCGGATGGTATGCTGAGCTTCTTATTGCATGGGTCCCAAGTGATTCTTGGAGCTGCTCCCAAAAGCGTGCCACAAAAAGTGCTCCTCTGTCAGATACAATGGTCTTCGGAATGCCATGCAAACGCACTATTTGATCAATATAGATTTCTGCACACTTCTCTGTCTTGTGGGTGGTATGCACTGGCAAGAAATGAGCAGTCTTGGTGCCGGGAGGTATTTGGCAATCCCACGATAAAATCCATGCAAATGTCCTCCCATTTCCAAGATGGTATGGGAAGGGGTTGCAAAGGGCCTGCTACCTTCCAATGACTGGCCTTGATTCTCTGGCAGGTGTCACATTCAGATATATACTTAGCAATTTCCCTCTTCATTCTGGTCCACCAGTATAAGGATCTGAGATCATGATACATCTTATTGCTGCCCGGGTGCATGGAGAATCTTGAAAGGTGAGCTTCATCCAATATCTTCTTTCTGAGCTCAGGGTTCTTGGGAACAACCAATCGATCTCCAAACCATAGGATTCCTTTGCTGTCCTGACGGAAGCATTTGTATTTTTCTGCCTTCTGCTTGATCATTTCCTTAATTACCTGAACACCCTTGTCTCCAATCTGTGCCATGACGATTTGCTCTTGTAATGTGGGCTCCACTGAAATATAATTTAAAGCACCTGAGGAAAAAACTTCTAGGTTCAGTTTGCACAACTCATCACACAGGGTGGTGACTCTTGCATCCATGTTCATACAATTGCACTGGGCTTTCCTGCTTAAGGCATCTGCCACAACATTGGCTTTGCCAGGATGGTAATGCACCTCCAAATCATAGTCCTTGATTAACTCTAACCATCTTCTCTGCCTCATATTAAGATCCGCCTGAGTGAAAATGTATTTGAGACTCTTATGATCAGTGTAAAAGTTACAGTGAGCCCCCATCAAGTAATGTCTCCATATCTTGAGAGCATGAACCACCGCTGCTAACTCCAGATCATGTGTGGGGTAGTTCTGCTCATGGGGTCTGAGTGCTCGGGAGGCATAAGCAATGACTCTGTTGTCTTGCATTAAGACACATCCCAATCTAGTACCGGAAGCATCGCAATAAACTTCAAAGGGCTTGGTGTTGTCCGGTTGAGCTAGCACTGGCGCTGTTGTCAAATGTTGCCTTAGTGTATGAAAGGCATCCTCACACTTTTGGCTCCAATTATACTTGACTCCTTTCTTCAACAATTCAGTCATTGGCTTGGCAATTCTGGAGAAATCCAGAATGAATCGTCGATAATACCCTGCCAATCCCAGAAAACTCTGAATCTGTCTCACTGTGGTAGGAGGTTTCCAATTCATCACTTCTTGTACCTTCTCAGGATCAACTGATATCCCATCCTGAGAAATGGTGTGACCCAAAAATTTAATTTCTCTTAGCCAGAAATCACATTTAGACAACTTAGCATATAGACGATGATCCCGCAGTCGCTGAAGCACGATGTGCAGATGCTCAGTATGCTCGTCTTCACTCTTGGAATAGACCAGAATATCATCAATGAAAACCACCACAAATTTGTCCAGCTCTGGCATGAATACTGAGTTCATTAAGTACATGAAATAAGCTGGGGCATTAGTCAGCCCAAAAGACATCACCAAAAACTCATAGAGCTCATATCTGGTAGAGAAAGTCGTCTTCGGAATATCACTGACACAGATCTTGATTTGATGGTAGCCCGAGCGAAGGTCTATCTTGGAGAACACTTTGGCTCCCACCAACTGATCAAACAAAACATCAATGCGGGGCAGTGGGTATTTGTTCTTGATGGTTACCGCATTGAGAGGGCGGTAATCAACACACATTCTCAAACTCTCATCCTTTTTCTTCACAAATAGGGCCGGACATCCCCATGGTGAAGTACTTGGGCGAATGAACCCCTTGTCCAACAACTCTTGTAGTTGCTTTTTCAATTCTGCTAATTCCGCTGGAGGCATCCTATAAGGCCTCTTGGATATGGGAGCAGTCCTAGGCTGCAATTCAATCGCGAACTCTATATCTCTATCAGGTGGCATCCCTGGCAATTCATCTGGAAAAACATCTGGGTAGTCATAGACCACAGGGATTCTCTCAACCGGGGACTCCATCATGGTGAATGCACAAGAACGGGTACAACCCTAATCGGGTAGGTACAAGGTGATCTCGCCATCTAGTGGGGAGTGGATTTCTATGGCTCTCGCTGCGACATCAATCACCGCGTGGTGTCGCGATAACCAATCAGTCCCCAGGATGATATCCACACTATCCAATCCCATTATCAAGAGAGTGGTTTTAAATATGAAACTACCCAACTTAATTGGTACGTGTCTATTGATCTGATAGGTGGCAACCCTGCCTCCGGGTGTAGAAATTGTGATACCCCCATTGGTGTGGAGAAAAGGTAACTGACACTTGGCACTAAATTTGGTACTGATAAAACTGTGTGATGCACCAGAATCAAAAAGAATAATTGCGGGGTAATTCAAAACTGAAAAGATACCAGTCAAGACGGGTGCTCCCTCTGGAATATCAGCCATGGTGGTGAAGTTCAGCCTGCCCTACCTCACTTGCACCTTCTGTCTCTTGCCTTGATTCTGGTTGGCATTCTATCCCTGCCTCTGCTGGTTTCTGGGGCAATTCTTGGCATAATGCCCAGTGTTACCACAAGTGAAACACTTGTTGTCATTGGCCTGGCGGTATTGCTGCTGCTGTTGATTGTTCCTCTGCACTGGAAACTGGGTGCGGTTGGGTGCCTGCTGCTGCTGCTGTGGTCAGATCACCCAACGTCCTTGCTGCTGCTGAGGTCCTCTGTTCTGAGTGTTAGACACGATCCTGAAGCGCTGTGGCTGAGCTGAAGGTCCTGCCACAGGGGTCTTCCTCTTCTTCTCTGCCTGACGAGCTGTGATACAGTCCTCGTGAGAAATGGCCATGTTGACTAACTCATTATAGCTGTTGGCCCTGACTGTGTTGAGACGGTCATGGAGCTTAGTGCTGAGCCCCCTTCTGAACATGTCCCTCTTCTTCTCGTCAGTGTCTGCATGATATCCGGCATACTGGCACAGATCATTAAAGGCCTGAGCATACTGTAACACTGTCCGGTTTCCCTGAGTGAGTGCCAGAAACTCGTTGAGCTTGCGGTCCATAATGCCTGCTGGTATATGGTGCCCCCTGAAAGCTGCCTTGAACTCTCTCCATTCCACCTCATGGTCAGCTTGCTGCATAGCAAGATAGTGGTCCCACCATGTCCGCGCGGGTCCGCGAAGCTGCTGGGTGGCGAACCTGACCTTAGTCATCTCTGAACAAACTCCATGGAGTAGCGGGAATTTGGATTCCACTACTCTCAGCCATACATCAGCATCAAGTGGGTCATCTGCCCTGGTGAACAACGGTGGCTGAGTACTGAGGAACTCCTGGTAAGTGGCTGCGGCCGGGTGACGCTGATGGTCACCACCACCATAGTGATGAGGTGGCGGCTGACGCTGAGCTAGCTGTCGCAAGATCTCGTTCTGTTGAGCCATCAACTCTTGCAGAGTAGGAGGCGGTGGCGGTGGTGGAGGAACGCGCTCATTCTAACAACGACGCGCTCTTCCTGCCATCTGAAAAATCATATATATTCTCAATGTCACATTTTTGAGGTTCAAGGTTCAATTGTGGTGAAAGAGTCAAAAAGGGTAAAACCCACATATTCTTGCATGCTATAAAAGATTTCACATGGCATAAACTTTTCTTCTTAAATTAAGACTGACACCATTCATCAACCATGCTCCCAAAAGAGTTTGTCGTGATTACATCAATGACCCAAAAGACTCAACTCTATCTAGCCTAGTACCCCAAGGGTGCAAAAGCTAAGCTAGCTTCGAGGAGTTCTACCATCACAGACTTCTAACTCTATCCCTGCGACCTAGTGAGCAAACGAGGCAACGCTCGACTCGGGGGAAGGTGGTCTCCCTGAGCCAGCAGTGTCCAAGCTGGAGGCAGGCTCCTCTCCTCCCTCGATATCGACATCCTCGTTGGCCTCCATGTTCTGGATCTCCTGGTGATGCATATCCAGATGCTGGTTAGCCTCCGCAAGTTGCTGCTGAGTGTTGATAAGCTGATCCTCGAGAACCTCGATGGTGTTCTCCCTCGTTCCCACTAGCTCCTCAAGCTCTTGGATCTCATTTGACAATTGTTCCACCTGTAGGTATTTTTCCACCATCTTAGTGGACAAGTCAACCACAAGTTCCTCTCTGTTATCCAAAGTGATCTTGGTTGCCTCCAACAATGCCATTAGATGGGACATTGCCTCTCCACGCATCACTTGCAGACGATACAGGGCATTCATGCATCGCACCGTCAAGTGAGCAGTCTGACCTGGGTAGATAGCCCAGATATCCTTGCCATGCTCCACTCGGTCCTTCCACATTGGGGCGTCCTCCTTCTCCGCGGGGAACAAGCCAATGGGGTGAGTGGACAGCTCCAAGGGGTGGAATCCGCAGAAGGTGGTCAGACCGTGAAGAGCAATCGCCTCGATAGTATCCTCAGCCCTGTATCCAAAAGACTCAGAGTCCAGTGAACGCCAGCCCGGCTGTAGGGGATGAGGCTCCAGGGTCATCCTCACCCTACAGCAGGGCACTCGGTGCTTCTTGAACAACTGCACCGCGTACTGGGGAGGCGTCGTGTAACCAGCTCCCTGAAGTACCTCCCACAAAATACGGGGGAAACCCTCTCGTGCAAGTCCGTCAGTGTGGGACTGTGCATTCCCTTCGTCCGAGGATCTGTGAGAAGTCATCTGTGTACGGTTAAGCGTAAGTAAAAGAAAAAGAAGTATACAATGAAAAGGGATCGCAACTCAGCCTCTTCATAACTACAACAATGGTACGGGGTACTTAATTTGTCATCATTGTATATTTAAGTTCTTACCTGATTATTAACTAGTTTAATTAAGAATGCATGCATACTCGTCCTAAATGACCTCACATCAACTTAGAGGGAATAGGAAGGAACTCCCATCCTTTATAGTAGCCTGTAGGGCTTACTTAATTAGCCACCTAGCTACCCCTCTATCATCCTAAGGCTTCACGTCCTAGGTCTATCCTTATCGCCCTGACAATCTATCCAACATTTATTTCTAACCAGTTTTACTTTGAAAAATGATGGTATTTGTAGTTTATTGATTCCTCTGTGGTGGTACGAGCTCCGATACAAGCTGTGGCGGAACTGCCCGAATTATTCCAACTTAAGTGCCTAAGTCCCGCCTTAGGGGCTAGACCACACTTAAATGGGAATAACACGTCAATCCCTCGGATCTAGTCCGACTAGGCCACTGACAGGATCAAGTACCACATTCTCACTCGATGGTGAGTCACAGAGCAAATACAATAAAGCATAAAACCATACATTAAGGAGTATTAAATTTATTACATCATCATCGGAGTTTTAGCAAAAGTAGGCATCATTGTTCGAAGTGCAGTGAAATAAAACTAACGATAAATAAACAGAGAGATGGGGAAGCCTGTCCCATCACTCCTCATGCTCCTCCTCAGCCGAGGCAGGATCCCACTCGACTGTCCAACCCGGTGGCAAAATTGATGGCCAAGTCACTCCAGCAACCATGTCCTCCAGAGAACCTGTAAAATTATGCCACAAGCAAGGCTGAGTATACTAATACTCAGCTAGACTTACCCGGTGTGAGGAGTCTACTCCTCTACCTCTAGACATGCAGCTGTTTGGCTGTGGGGTTTGGTTGCCAAAAGCACTAGCTGAGTTTATAATTCAAGTTTTAGCTTTGTCAAGTTTTAGTGTGACTCTCTTAAGACTAGATGTGTACTATCTACTCATTCATGGTATCAAGCAAATTTAGCAATCAACATCTTTTGCCACACCATCACATTTCCACTTGTTACTCAATGCAGTATAATGGATCAAGCAGTCTCATTAGCTGCGAGAAGCAGACGATTCAAATCGAGTTTTTATCCTTGCAAGGTAAACCTAAACACACGACGTGGCGAGGCACTCCGTCCCCACACACATCAACTGTCCCCATCGATTCCCCGTCAGCAGATCAGGGCTCACCGCCTTGGCGTACAATGCCTCACTGACCCCGACTGCCGTCGTGCAGTGACCGCACTTGTACCCACCATAACCGGAATGGGAGACCACGTCTCAGGTCGCGTGAGGGGCAAAGTCTACTGCCAGGTTCAATCAGGTACTAGGCTTACCGATTTACCATATTTCTCGGCATGTGCTTAGTACGTTCAAACGCTTGACACAGGTATCCGCACGTTAATCCTTATTCCAATTTCATCTCGTAGACCACGCATCCCCATGGATCCGTGTCCATAGACCAATCATCAATATGATATGAAAGTGGGTACAACCAATTCCTGACCTCGCGCGAGTGCTAGGAAAATCACTCGACTTTTACCGAGATCCCTAATTAGCAAGGCAGCTACTCGACCTAGCATACTAGTATCCATTTCAACAAGGATTTCCTGAGTTCATGCAACTAGGGTTTCAATCAACTCGTACACTTAAGTGCATAATACAAGCCTACAAACATTAAGTGTAGTAAAATATCATATAGAACAGGTTATGCATAAAATCGGGGCTTGCCTTCCAAAGCTGGGGCAGGCTCTGGTGCTGGATCCGGGGCTACCTCCTGAGCAACTCCTTGCTCCGGCACGAGGACGTACTCTCCGTCAGCGAGGTTGCAATCTATCGAATGTAATGAATAAGAATATGTATGCTATGATTATGCAGGATTTAATAATCATTATGCTAAGTGAAGAAAAACTAAGTTAGTTAGTAACTTAGGGTTTCCTAGTTATACATGGCTCTTAGTGGTTTATGCTTATCAACTTTAGGTTTGGGATTTGCCTAGGGATAAGCATAGTGGATTGAAACTTGGATTTCCCTTACATGTTTTAGTAGGCATTTAAGGGGTTTTGCTAGTTGGGTTAGGGTGACATTAATTTCCACTATTAATTCCCCTTTTCCATTTTATATTTATGAATTCTAGTGTGGGTTTGAACTACAACAGTGGTTTAACTTTTTCCAAAAATTTTATAAAAATTACAGTGGGTTACTATTTGTCACTGCAGGCTGTCCTATAAATTTGAGGTGGATACTTATTTAGATACTACTTGTGCAAAATTAACAAAAATAAGTTTTAAAAGGGCATTTTACACTATAGCTGTTATTTAATTGAGATTTATGTTCCAAATTGTATTTTTGTCCAGATACATAGGTGATATTAGGCCTCTGTGTTAAAAATCACAGAAAAAGGCCTACTGGATATTTAGTTGTGAATTTCTAAAATGTTATGCCAAAAAGGTGCTTATAACTAACTTGTTATTTGAAAAATATCAAACAACAGATTTCTTATTTTTCCTATGTTCATAATAACAAAACATTAGTTATCCCTAGGTTTGGGGTGTTTTCTCTTTGGGGTTATTTTTCTAGGGTTTTTCTAAGTTTTCCTAAAATAAAAGGTATCTCATTTATTCTGTACTAAACAAGGGTATAATAAATTTTTCTAATGAACTATACTGAATAAGTAAACTAACAAAAATGTGGATGTTCCCTGGTTCTTATTTTAAACTACCTTTAATATTTTCTCTAACTTTAAGCAAAAAGTGTTTTAAATGGCAAATTCTATCTTAATGAGGTGTACAGAAGGGTTTATTATTTTTAAACAGGTTAGGAAATGATTAAGTACCTCTCTAAATTTTCTTGATCCTAGTCAAATAGTGTAGCTATTTTTCCTTATTTCTTTTAGCTTTTGACCAGTTAATCATTTAAATCAAAACTTTAAAGTTTTCTGTAACACTTAGGGGTTTTATATTTTTACTAAGTAGTTTACATTATTTAGGATCTGGCAAAATTGGTTTGACTCGATTTGGGTAAACCAAACTGAAGTTATGAATTTTTTAAGTTCTGTTTGGATTTAAATCAGAATATTTTAAAAGGTTTCCTGGAAAACTACTTTGCACCGAAGACCCTGGGTTCTTTCTAAATCAATCCATTCATTTCTACCCCTGCGCTACTATTCCCTGAGTCACTGACAGCGCACAAAACCCCCTGGCCTTTCCTTCTTCTTCCCCGAGGTCCCTCCCCTTATGTAAACAGTAGCCGCGGAAAGGAAAAGGGCGGCGCGGCTTACCGGCGGCGAGAGCGGTCCGGCGAGGGGCGGGGTTGGCTTCGGGAGGTCCTGGCGGTCACAGCGAGGTACGGCTCGACGGCGGTGGTGGCCGGAATCGGCCGGTCCACGTGCGCAGGCGGGTGAACTCGTCGGCGGCGGGTGCTCCGGCTTAACCACGACGATCTAGTTCAATTAAACGGCACGATGAGCTCCACGGGATGACGTAGAGGCTATGTGCGCAAGGAATCGAAAAATGGTGCAAAGACTTACCCGGTCTACGTTCACCGGCGATCGGGTGAAGTCTGGCGACCGTGGACTGGCTTCTCCGACGAGGCAAAGTCCGATTGCTTGCTCGGGGAGCTTCACCGAGGCATGCACGGTCCACTCCGAGGGTCGGGCGCGGCTGGGAAAGGCTCTATTGGTCGGTCTACGGTGGCGGGGGATCGGTTGGCCACGGGCACGCTGTCTGCAGGGCAAACGCCGGTGATCTCTGGCTCCGGTGAGGTGGAGAGCACGCGGGGGAGTACGGTTGAAGCTTCGGTGGGCTTTATAGGCGCGGGCTCAAGCAGGAGACACGGGCGCGGCACGGCGCGGCGCGGGGCGCGCGGGGTCGGGCGCTGGGCGTGCTCTGGTGAGCTTAGAGCACGTCGAACACGTGGAAGTGTTCTTCTGCCCTCGTTCAACAGCTCGCCGAGATCGCAAGCTTGCGAATCTTGGCAAAAATCCGGCGCAGGCCTCCTCCTAGCACCTAGGGTTGTCTCTTGTATGTGAGTCCCCATGGCAGATATGCCCTAGGTAGGGAGATTTGCGGACGCCAAATCTGGCTTGTCCCTCTGTCCACCTCGCGACAAAAACCATGCCAAATCTTGTCAAACGTCTTGGGCTCGGTTTCAAACTTTTCCAGTGGGTGCCTTAGGTGGTATGACACATTTTTGGTATACAACTCAAGTGGTTTTGGTGCCATTTACTAAGTGAACACGGTGGATCCTTAGATTGGGTTCAAAATTTAACTTAGAAAGAATTTGAGAGCTCTAGTGTGCTCTCTCCTTAAGGGGGAAATTTGGGGTCTTCAAGGGGCCTTTTTGCAATGTTCCCACCCTGCATTTGCTAGGTTACAAGGTTACTAAAAGTTGTTTAAGAACTAAGATCATGCTTTGGCAATTTGGTTGACTTAACCACTAATCCCTGGCTTGGAAGTCTAGTGCTCTTAGGTGCCCTTTTTAGGGTTTAATCTTCTTGGCTCCATATGACCATTGTTCCACTTGTGTGGTTGAAACCCTTGCCATTCACTTTTATTAGTTAACCCATGTTTCCAAGGTTTTATGCTCTTCTTCTCAATTCTCTTCCACATGTGATCACAGTCATTAGTGCATAAATGTGCCATGGCCATGGTAACACCTGGGGTGTTACACAAGTGATGAGGAGGATAACTTGCTCACCCTTTTTGTCAATCTTAACATGCAACAAAAGGAGAAATTAAATGAATTAATTAGTGCTATTCATGAGAAGGATGAACTCTTGGACACCCAAGAGGACTTCCTAATTAAGGAAAACAAGAAGCATGTTAAGGTTAAAAATGCTTATGCTCTAGAGGTAGAAAAATGTGAGAAATTAACTAGTGAGCTAAGCACTTGCCATGATATTATTTCCAACCTTAGAGATGAGAATGCTAGATTAATTACTAAGGTTGAGAAATCAAATGTTTGTGATGATTCAATTGACAATCTTAGAAATGATAATGGTAGTTCAATTGCTAAGATTGAAAAATTGAATGCCTCTCTTGCTAGCCTTAGAAATGAGAATGAAAGATTAATTGCTAAGGCTAAAGAATTAGATGTTTGCAATGCTTCAATTTCCAATCTTAGAAATGAGAATGACATATTACATGCTAAGATTGTTGAATTAAATTCTTGCAAACCCTCTACATCTACCGTTGAGCATGTTTCTATTTGCACTAGATGTAGAGACATTAATGTTGATGATATTCATGATCACCTAGCTTTAATTAAGAAACAAAATGATCACATAGCTCAACTTAATGCCAAAATTAATGAGCATGACTTAGAAAATGAAAAATTTAAATTTGCTAGAAGCATGCTTTATAGTGGGAGACGCCCTGGCATCAAGGATGGCATTGGCTTCCAAAAGGGAGACAATGTCAAACTTAATGCCCCTCCTAAAAGATTATCTAACTTTGTTAAGGGCAAGGCTCCCATGCCTCAGGATAACGAGGGTTACATTTTGTACCCTGCCGGTTATCCCGAGCACAAAATTAGGAGAACTCATTCTAGGAAGTCTCACTCTGGCACCCATCATGCTTTTATTTATAAGAGTGAGGCATCTAGTTCTAGGCAATCAACCCGTGCTAAATTGCCTAAGAAGAAAACTCCTATTGCATCAAATGAACCTAGTATTTCATTTAAGACTTTTGATGCATCCTATGTTTTAACTAACAAATCTGGCAAAGTAGTTGCCAAATATGTTGGGGCCAAACACAAGGGCTCCAAGACTTGTGTTTGGGTACCCAAAGTTCTTGTATCTAATGTCAAAGGACCCAAAACCGTTTGGGTACCTAAAATCAAGAACTAAATTTGTTTTGTAGGTTTATGCATCCGGGGGCTCAAGTTGGATCATTGATAGCGGATGCACGAACCACATGACAGGGGAGAAGAAGATGTTCTCCTCCTACGAGAAAAACCAAGATCCCCAACGAGCCATCACATTCGGGGATGGAAATCAAGGTTTGGTCAAAGGATTGGGTAAAATTGCTATCTCCTGACCATTCCATTTCCAATGTCTTTCTTGTAGATTCTTTAGATTAGAATTTGCTTTCTGTTTCTCAATTATGCAAAATGGGCTAAAACTGTCTTTTTACGGATATAGGTGTTGTTGTCTTTAGAAGAAGTAATGATTCAGTAGCATTTAAGGGAGTATTAGAGGGTCAGCTATACTTAGTAGATTTTGATAGAGTTGAACTCGACACTTGCTTAATTGCTAAGACTAACATGGGTTGGCTCTGGCACCGCCGACTAGCCCATGTTGGGATGAAGAATCTTCACAAGCTTCTAAAGGGAGAACACATTTTGGGACTAACCAATGTTCATTTTGAGAAAGACAGGGTTTGTAGCGCATGCCAAGCAGGAAAGCAAGTTGGTGTTCATCATCCACACAAGAACATCATGACGACTGACAGGCCACTCGAGCTACTACACATAGACCTATTCGACCCGATAGCTTACATAAGCATCGGCGGGAGTAAGTACTGTCTAGTTATTATGGATGATTATTCTCGCTTCACTTGGGTGTTCTTTTTGCAGGAAAAATCTCAAACCCAAAAGACATTAAAGGGATTCTTGAGACGGGCTCAAAACGAGTTTGGCTTAAGGATCAAGAAAATTAGAAGCGACAATGGGGCGGAGTTCAAGAACTCACAAATCGAAGGCTTCCTTGAGGAGGAGGGCCTCAAGCATGAGTTCTCTTCTCCCTACACTCCACAATAAAATGGTGTAGTGGAGAGGAAGAATAGAACTCTATTGGACATGGCGAGGACCATGCTTGATGAGTACAAGACTTCGGATCGGTTTTAGGCGGAGGCGGTCAACACCGCTTGCTACGCCATCAACCGGTTATATCTACACCGAATCCTCAAGAAGACATCATACGAACTCCTAACCGGTAAAAAGCCAAATGTTTCACATTTTAGAGTCTTTGGTAGCAAATGCTTTATTCTTGTTAAAAGAGGTAGAAAATCTAAATTTGCTCCTAAGGTTGTAGAAGGCTTTTTACTAGGATATGATTCAAACACAAGGGCATATAGAGTCTTTAACAAGTCCTCTGGACTAGTTGAAGTTTCTTGTGACATTGTGTTTGATGAGACTAACGGCTCTCAAGTAGAGCAAGTTGATCTTGATGAGCTAGATGATGAAGAGGCTCCGTGCGTCGCGCTAAAGAACATGTCCATTGGGATGTGTGTCCTAAGGAATCCGAAGAGCCTCCACATGCACAAGATCAACCATCTTCCTCCATGCAAGCATCTCCACCAACTCAAGATGAGGATGAGGCTCAAGATGATGAAGGAGAAGATCAAGAAGATGAGCCACCTTAAGAGGAGGGCAATGATCAAGGGGGAGATGCCCATGATCAAGACAAGGAAGATGAACAAGATCCAAGGCCGCCACACCCAAGAGTCCACCAAGCAATACAACGAGATCACCCCGTGAACACCATCCTCGGCGATATTCAAAAGATGGTAACTACTCGATCTCGTGTTGCTCATTTTTGTGAACATTACTCTTTTGTTTCCTCTATTGAGCCACACAGGATAGAGGAAGCACTTCAAGATTCGGATTGGGTGGTGGCAATGCAAGAGGAGCTCAACAACTTCACGAGGAACGAGGTATGGCATTTAGTTCCACGTCCTAACCAAAATGTTGTAGGAACCAAATGGGTCTTCCGCAACAAGCAAGATGAGCATGGTGTGGTGACAAGGAACAAAGCCCGACTTGTGGCCAAGAGATATTCACAAGTCGAAGGTTTGGATTTCGGTGAAACCTATGCACCCGCAGCTAGGCTAGAATCAATTCATATATTACTTGCCTATGCTACTTACCATGGCTTCAAGCTTTATCAAATGGACGTGAAGAGTGCCTTCCTCAATGGACCAATCAAGGAGGAGGTCTATGTTGAGCAACCTCCCGGCTTTGAAGATAGTGAGTACCCTAACTATGTATATAAACTCTCTAAGGCGCTTTATGGGCTCAAGCAAGCCCCAAGAGCATAGTATGAATGCCTACGAGATTTTCTTATCACTAATGTCTTCAAAGTCGGAAAGGTCGATCCTACTCTATTTACTAAAACTCTTGCAACTGATTTGTTTGTATGCCAAATTTATGTTGATGATATCATATTTGGGTCTACTAACGAATCTACATGTGAGGAATTTAGTAGGATCATGACACAAAAATTCGAGATGTCTATGATGGGGGAGTTGAAGTATTTCATGGGATTTCAAGTGAAGCAACTCCAAGAGGGCACCTTCATTAGCCAAACGAAGTACATTCAAGATATATTCACCAAGTTTGGGATGAAGGATGCCAAGCCCATCAAGACACCCATGGGAACCAATGGGCATCTCGACCTCGACACGGGAGGTAAATCCGTAGATCAAAAGGTATATCGGTCGATGATAGGTTCTTTACTCTATTTATGTGCATCTCGACCGGACATTATGCTTTCTGTATGCATGTGTGCAAGATTCCAAGCCGATCCTAAGACAGTTCACCTTAGGGCCATAAAACGAATCTTGAGATATTTAGTTTATACTCCTAAGTTTGGCCTTTGGTACCCCAGGGGATCCACATTTGATTTAATTGGTTATTTGGATGCCGATTGGGCAGGGTGTAAAATTAATAGAAAGAGCACATCAGGGACTTGCCAGTTCTTGGGAAGGTCTCTGGTGTCTTGGGCTTCAAAGAAGCAAAATTCTGTAGCTCTTTCTACAGCCGAAGCCGAGTATATTGCCGCAAGCCATTATTGCGCGCAATTGCTTTGGATGAGACAAACCCTTAGGGACTATGGTTACAAATTAACCAAAGTTCCTCTTCTATGTGATAATGAGAGTGCAATCCGCATGGCGGATAATCCCGTTGAGCATAGCCACACTAAACACATAGCCATTCGGTATCATTTCTTAAGGGATCACCAACAAAAGGGGGATATCGATATTGCATATATTAACACCAAGGAACAATTAGCCGATATCTTTACCAAGCCATTAGATGAGCAAACTTTTACCAAACTTAGGCATGAGCTAAATATTCTTGATTCTAGGAATTTTGATTGATATCTTGCACATATAGCTCATTTATATACCTTCGATCACATCTCTTTCATGTGCTATGACTAATGTGGTTTTCAAGTGTATTTCAAAGCTAAGTCATAGATTGAAAGGGAATTGGAGTCTTCGGCGAAGACAAGGCTTCCACTCCACTCCATCGAATTACTCATCCTTCGCCGTCACTCCGCACAACTCTCCAACTTTGGTATAATCTCCACTCATATGTTATTTACCATAGGGAGAGAAAGTAAAAAGGGCTTATATTTCACTCAAGTATCCGTTTCTGGCGATTCATGCCAAAGGGGGAGAAAGTATTAGCCCAAAGCAAAAGGACCGCACCACCACCAATTTCAAAAATTTGGAGTTAAGAAAAGATTTTTCATTTTGGTATCTTATTTTTGATAGAATTTCAAATTGGTACAACCTCTTCAAAACTAATATCTAAAACCCTCTTGAACACTAAGAGGAGAATTTTGTTGAGGGGGGAGTTTTGTTTAGTTAAAGGAAAAGCATTTGAAACAGGGGGAGAAAATTTCAAATCTTGAAAATGCTTCTCAAAATCTTACTCATTTACCTTTGACTATTTGCAAAAGGACTTTGAAAAGAATTTAGAAAAGAATTTACAAAAACAAAACATGTGGTGCAAGCGTGGTCCAAAATGTCAAAAATGAAGAAATCAATCCATGCACATCCTATGAGAATTTATTGGTTCAATTCTAAGTAACCTTTGCACTTACATTATGCAAACTAGTTCAAATATGCATCTCTATACTTGCTTTGGTTTGTGTTGGCATCAATCACCAAAAAGGGGGAGATTGAAAGGGAAATAGGCTTACACATTTTCCTAATTGATTTTGGTGGTTGAATTGCCCAACACAAATAATTGGACTAACTAGTTTTCTCTAGATTATAAGTTTTACAGGTGCCAAAGGTTCACAACAAACCAATAAAAAGACCAAGAAAGGATTCAAACAAAGAGAGCAAAAGACAACTGAAGTGTCCCCTGGTCTGGCGTACCGGACTGTCCGGTGTGCCACCGGACAGTGTCCGGTGCACCAGGGAGTTCCAACTCCGAACTGCTCACCTTCGGGAATTCTAGGAGCCGCTCCTCTATAATTCACCGGACTGTCTGGTGTGCCAGCGGAGCAACGACTACTTCGCGCCAACGGTCGTCTGCAGAGATCAATTAATGCGCTACAGTGCGCGCAGAAGTCAGGGCAGAGCCAGAAGGCGCACCGGACAGTGAACAGTGACTATCCGGTGCACCACCGGACTGTCCGGTGGCCCAGATGTCAGAAGCTCCAACGGTCAGAATCCAACGACCGGGTGACGTGGCTGGCGCACCGGACCGGTGCGCCATAAGACAGCAGCCTTCACCAACGGCTCCTTTGGTGGTTGGGGCTATAAATAACCCCAACCACCCACCATTCATTGCATCCAAGTTTTCAGACTTCCTACACCTTACAAGAGCTATAGCATTCAATACAAGACACACCAAAGAGATCAAATCCTCTCCCAAGTCCAAAGATCATTCCAATCAAATAGTGACTAGTGAGAGAGTGACTTGTGTTCATTTGAGCTCTTGCGCTTGGATTACTTTTCTTCTTCATTCTTTCTTGTGATCAACTCAATTGTAACCAAGGCAAGAGACATCAATTGTGTGGTGGTCCTTGCGGGGACTTAGTGTCCCATTTGATTGAGAAGAGAAGCTCACTCGGTCTAAGTGACCGTTTGAGAGAGGGAAAGGGTTGAAAGAGACCCGGTCTTTGTGACCACCTCAACGGGGAGTAGGTTTGCAAGAACCGAACCTCGGTAAAACAAATCATCGTGTCTCACTCTTTATTTACCCGTGATTTGTTTTTCGCCCTCTCTCTCGGACTCGTTCATATTTCTAACGCTAACCCGGCTTGTAGTTGTGCTTAAATTCAGATTCGCCCTATTCACCCCCCCCTCTAGGCAACTTTCAGGAACGCCGGACCCCTGTACGCACAACCCGGACCCCCTGATTACAGCTCGGGACTCCCAAGCCAGCATGCCAGGTCCCTTGGATGGGGACCAGATCCCTCCAAAGTAATCGTGCTTGATAAATAGTACTCAAAAGTACCTTACAAAAAGCAAAAGTATTACATCCGCTTTCAAGCGGAGTCTTAGCTCCATCTCTACTCTGCAGGAATGGACTACTCCGCACCAGCAGGGTCGCGTTGGTAGCTAGCTCTGAGCAGCTCGCCAGCGGAGGCGACCACCTCAGCACCGACGGCAGCGGCCACCTCTGCACCGACGGTAGTGGCCACCTCTGCCTCGACGACTTGCCAACACCGGCGGTCACATCGGCACGTGCGAAGAGGTCCTCGCCACCGTCCCCTACGGGGGTGAGGACAAGACCATCCAAGAACGCGGTTGCCCCCTCCATGGCGTATGACGTCTTGTACGACCCCCCAGGCGGCGTCGGAGCAGTGCGGCCGATGGCGCAGGGGACGCCACGGATGCGGCAGACCTGCGCACGGCGCGACCGTCGCCCGTGCGGTGGACGGACAGCTGCGTCCCGCTTGGCAGCGGGAGGCAACATTGGAGGCGGCACCAAAACCATCAAAGCCAAAGAGATGGAGCCGCAGCACGGCTCGCTTCCCACCCCAAAGAATTGGGGGGCTCGTAGGATGGAGCCGTAGCTCAGCCCGATGTCCACCTTCACAAGGCTGGTGATCATCCTTCCCCTTGAATGCTGGAGGAAGAAGCGGGAAGGAGCGTCGCCTCCACGGACATCCCGTGGAGGTAGGCGACGATGGCCGCCTGAAGGTTGAAGCAGGACACCACGGGTAGAGGCTGGGGGCCAAGCCCCTCCAACAGCTGCATGAAGAGAGATGGGATCAGCAGAGCCAACCCGCTGGGGAGTTTGGAAACAAAGAACACGAACTCTTCGGTGGAAAGGTCGCCGAGAGGAGAGACCCCAACACAAGTCCTCCCGGCAAATACTGGCACATTCCATCCAAGCAGGTGGTATACCATTTCGAGCACTCACTCAGTCTGGGTGTGCTCGGGGTGAGGTCACAAGGCCATGGCAAACTACGACAACGCGAAGCAGAAACCTTGAAGGCAAAGGGGTACAGAGAGCTCGAAGGCGAAAAGGCACCGCGAGAGGGAGAGAAGCTAGACATGGCTGCTACTTGAGGGGTGAACCCCTTTTTAAAGGCAGATTTCCCCGCTCGCGCCCCGAAGCGTCACGGGCAAGGTATCCCCCGATGCGCACCAGGGTTCCCATCCTATGACATGGGGCCAGGCCTCACATGTCATACAAGCTGGCCCGAAGCGCGAAGAAGGCGAATCGTCGCACAAGGAACGTGCAACCGCCCTGCGTTTATACGCCCTTCCATCTTCGTCGCAACCAGCGGTCAAGAAGGCGAACTGTTGCACAAGGAGCGTGCAACCGCCCCGCGGTCGTGCGCCCCCTCAGTTTCTCTGCAACCAGTGGTCCAACCTCTGGCATGGGGCCCAGGCCCACATGTCATGCATCCGACGCACCGGTTTCTGGGTGCAGAAAAGTCGCACCGCCGCTCGCGCCAATACCGCGCCTCCTCGAGGCCGTCGCAGAAGACTGAGAAGATAAATTTTCAAAACTAATGCAGCGACTCGAGGTACCCCGCGCATGGCCCAACAAAGACATTAAGTGTGGAGGTCACGGGCCAGTCAGCCGCGGGGACAGGCATGGCAGTTAGCGTGACCATGGGCGGGCCGACAGTAATTGCATCAATGGGTGCGCAGGACAGTGAACCAATCGCCAGTCAAACTTTGGCCCCACCTGCAGGCTCGCATCCTCCCTTGAGGCGGGCCCGGGGGCCATTGTCGGTACCCTGAATCAGGGGTACCCCCTACTACATTATGAAGATGTGGTGCCCGTATGACGTCTCCTAGCCACACGGTGAACAGCACCCGACCCCACCACGTGGGCGGCTCAAGGGGCACCACGTGGCGAGAAAAGATGATACATCCCAGGATGTATCAGCTAGACCGGACCTCCACGAGGGAACGCCGGACCCCTGTACGCACAACCCGGACCCCCTGATTACGGCCCGGGACTCCCAAGCCAGCATGTCGGGTCCCTTGGATGGGGACCAGATCCCTCCGAAGTAATCGGTTACACCACAATAGGGACCCCGGACAGGGGAGACCCAGGAATAAGCAAGGGTCTGGTACTGCCACTCATCCGGGCCTTATCCTGCGCGCATGCGCTCCCCGCTCAGGTGGAGACCCGATGCGGCCATGTGGCTTGTAGCCCGTGACATAAGCCAGCGGGCGAAGCCTGACATAAGGCCTCTAGGTCGCGTGGTCTCTGCATTTATTGCAGAAAGGACGTGCCGCCTGTCCACCCTGCTGACAGGCGATGTGCCCTCACAGCATTTAATGCGTCCTGTCCACTCCACTGGCAGGCGGCACCAAGGCCATCCTGCAGACGGCGCACCTGTTCAGTCCGTTGTCAAACAGTACGCCCGTGCTGCGCGGCACACTGTGCTCATCATCCCTTGTACGAGAAGCTTCCCCTGCACACCGATACTACGCAGATCTCGGATGTTAGGGCGCAAGAAGATTGCTCTAGCAGCAAACATTAGTAGCTCCAAGTACTACATCTGTTGTGTTCCTGGGCCCACATGTCGGGGCTCAGCACTCTTGTACATGCCCCCTTTGCTATAAAAGGGGAGGCATGCAACGTTACAATGGAGGGGACACGAAGGCTCCCTCAGACCCAACTCAGACTCTCAATTCTCAAGCTTCCATAGCTATCCAACACACAGTGGAGTAGGGTGTTACGCTCCGGTGGCCCGAACCACTCTAAACCTTCGCGTGTTCATGTGCTTGATGTTCGCTTAGCAGGACAGGCAAAACGCTTAAGCCCCTTCCTCATCTTAGGATTTAGGGCGGGTGCACTCCACCACCCGGCCGGAGAATTCCCTCTCCGACATTGACCATTTCATGGTCATCCCATTTGGTGCTCCCGAGGTTGCGCACTTGGTTCACCAAGGTCTTGAGCCGGTTGTACATGGCTTGTGGCTCCTCTCCTTGGTTGAGCATAAATCGACCAAGCTCCCCCTCGACCGTTTCCCGCTTGGTGATCTTGGTCACCTTGTCTCCTTCGTGCGCGGTCTTGAGCACGTCCCAATTCTCCTTAGCACTCTTCAACCCTTGCACCTTATTATACTCCTCTCGACTTAGAGAGGCGAGGAGTATAGTAGTGGCTTGGGAGTTGAAGTGCCGGATTTGGGCTACCTCGTCCGAGTCATAGCCTTCATCCCCCACGGATGGTTCCTGCACTCCAAATTCAACAATGTCCCAAATGCTAGCGTGGAGTGAGGTTAGATGGTGCCTCATTTTATCACTCCACATACAATAATCTTCACCGTTAAAAACCGGTGGTTTGCCTAGTGGAACGGAAAGTAAAGGAGTGCGTTTGGAAATGCGAGGATAGCGTAAGGGGATCTTACTAAACTTCTTGCGGTCATGGCGCTTAGAAGTGACGGACGGCGTGTCGGAGTCGGAGGTGGAAGGCGACAAAGAGTCGGTCTCGTAGTAGACCACTTTCTTCATTTTCTTCTTCTTGTCGCCACTCCGGTGTGACTTGACGCGGGGAGGAGATTCCTCCCTTTTGTTGCCGGACTCTCCCGATGGAGCTTTCCCGTGGCTTGTGGCGGGCTTCTTGCTGGTCACCATCTCCTTCTTGGCGTGAGCTCCCGACATCACTTCGAGCGGTTAGGCTCTAATGAAGTACCGAGCTCTGATACCAATTGAAATTCTCCTAGAGGGGGGTGAATAGGCAAATCTGAAATTTATAAAGTTTAAGCACAACTACAAGCCGGGGTTAGCATTAGAAATAAAGTCGAGTCCGAAAGAGAGGGCGAAAACAAATCACAAGCGAATAAGGCGAATGACACAGTGATTTGTTTTACCGAGGTTCGGTTCTTGCAAACCTACTCCCCGTTGAGGTGGTCACAAAGACCGGGTCTCTTTCAACCCTTTCCCTCTCTCAAAGGGTCACTTAGACTGAGTGAGCTTCTCTTCTCAATCAATTGGGACACTTAGTCCCCACAAGGACCACCACACAATTGGTGTCTCTTGCTTTGATTACAAAGATCTTGGGAATAAGAAATGGGAAGAAGAAAAGCGATCCAAGCGCAAGAGCTCAAAAGAACACGACAAAACTCTCTCTTCTAGTCACTATTGCTTTGATTGGAATTGGGACTTGGAGAGATTTTGATTCACTCTAATTGTGTCTTGTATTGAATGCACTAGCTCTTGTATTGAGTGTGTTGGCTGTAAACTTGGATGCCTTGAAGTGTGGTGGTTGGGGGGTATTTATAGCCCCAACCACCAAAGTGGCCATTGGGGAAGGCTGCTGTCGAAGGGCGCACCAGACAGTCCGGTGCGCCACCGGACACTGTCCGGTGCGCCAGCCACGTCACCCAACCGCTAGAGTTCGACCGTTGGAGCTCTGACATGTGGGACCACCGGACAGTCCGGTGGACGGTGGTGCACCGAACAGTCACTGTTCACTGTCTGGTGCGCCTTCTGGCGCCTGCTCTGACTCTGCGCGCGCAGTCGAGCACTGTTCATATGTTCACTGTTGCTTTTGTAGACGACCGTTGGTGTAGTTAGCCGTTGCTCCGCTGGCACACCGGACAGTCCGGTGCTACACCGGTCAGTCCGGTGAATTATAGCGGAGTGGCTTCCCAAATTCCCGAAGGTGGCAAGTTCAGTGTTGATCTCCCTGGTGCACCGGACACTGTCCGGTGGCACACCGGACAGTCCAGTGCGCCAGACCAGGGCAGCCTTCGGTTGTCTTTTGCTCTTTTTATTTGAACCCTTTCTTGGACTTTTTATTGGTTTGTGTTGAACCTTTGGCACCTGTAGAACTTATAATCTAGAGCAAACTAGTTAGTCAAATTATTTGTGTTGGGCAATTCAACCACCAAAATCATTTAGGAAAAGGTTTGACCCTATTTCCCTTTCAGCGCCGTTGAATTCCCGAGATTGGCTGCTTCGGAGTGTACGACCCTGGTGCACCGGACACTATCCGGTGCGCTAATCTTTAGCACACTCAAGTTCTTTGCTCCATTTCAAATTGAGTCCCTAACTTGATTCTTTTATTGGTTCGTGTTGAACCTAATGCACCTGTAATACATGAATTCTAGAGCAAACTAGTTAGTCCAATTGTTTATGTTGACTATAAACCACCAAGATTAATTATAGAAAATGGTTAACCCTATTTCCCTTTCAAGTGGTTCTACATGAAAAACCCTAGGGGGAACGCACCATAGTTCACCGGTCAGATCTCTGTGTCCAAGCCCGAGTGGAACTTGTCGCGGAGAAGAAGTTCAAGCCAGAAATCGAATACATACTGGATGCCATCGCCAAGCAGTAGAGGCGGGTCTCTTCGGTGTGAGGCTGATACACACCTTCATGTAGCGGCGTCTCCAGCCGATCGCGGCTCGTAGAGGCCGATGTGGCGGTTCATCGACGACAACGACTCCGATCGCCACTCCATCGTGAATCTTGAGAAGGCGGAGGTCATGGCCCATGTCCTATCTATTACAACGGGAGTGACGTCGGATTTCTTGGGAGAGGGGGTCCCTTGTCTTTAAACCACACAAAGTTGAGTGATTTGGTCAGTTTCCCCTTTCTTCCTACTTTCCTCGAGAGATTTGCTTTTGCAAGGGACTCATCGATGGTTGCACTGCAACCTGCTTGGGACCGTCAAAGCCTCCCTTCCTCCTATCCCCGAGGACGCTGCCATCAAGGCCGCACGCCTGACTCGTGCTAGGCTAGGGGGAGCATCTCCCCGTCTACTTATACGGAGGACATGACCTCCACAACCTCTGGTGGGATAGGGCCCCTGCCATCGGTGGCCGTGCGTAGTGTGGTCTCGCTTTTTGTCATGAGTCTTGTGTGATCCTCCAGCGTGTGTAGGCGTACACCCGGTATAGTGTATTGTCCTGTCCTTCCCGGTATGCGGGTTACTGTAGAGACTCCGGTGCTTGGATCCCCCACGACCGGGGTTGACTGGCCTCATAAGGAAAACGGGATACACCAGAGACTGTATGTGGTGACGTACCATCGTATCAAATCATTGATTGTTACATCTCGACACCCCTTCGGTATGCCACGCTCGTGGTCCGAACGTGGTTTGGTGGTGACGCGTCTTGTCACAGCTGACGTGGGTCAGTAGTACTAGATCGTGGCCTCCGTCTTGCAGGGTTGCTCGGTGAGTACTTGGTTGTTCGCTCTGCCTCGTAGGGTTACTCGACAGGGAGTTGGTCAGCTGCTCTGCCTCGCAGGGTCGCTCGACAAGGAGCTGGTCGACCACTCCATCTTGCAGGGTTGCTCGGTGAGGACTTCGTCGGCTGCTCTGCCTCATAGGGTTGCTCGATAGGGAGTTGGTCAGCCGCTCTGCCTCGCAGGGTTGCTCGACAAGGAATTGGTCGACCACCCCGTCTCGCAGGGTTGCTCGGTAAGGACTTGGTCGGCCGCTCCGCCACGTAGAGTTGCTTAGTGAAAGCTTGGTTGGTGGATGAGACGTTAAGAATCTTGGGCCTACTTTAGGCACGCGGTTCCTCGGTACCCGACAAACAAAAAAAGCTATATGTTTTTTTAGCTTTTAGCTAATGAGATGCTAACTAGAAGCTCAAATAATCAGGACCTTCCTAAACACAGCAACAGAAACATATAAATTCGTTAAACTTGAGGACCCTGCCGGCAAAAAATCTCCCTCTCAGTAGGGGCCGGAATAAAAATCTCCTCGCCTTCCTCTCCTACGCCGCCTGACCTCTGCTGTCCGCCTCAACGGTCCAACCCTCCGGTTCGACGTAGGCGCCGGCGGCGAAATGAAGGTCTCCGTGAAGACGCTCAAGGGATCCAGCTTCCATATCGAAGTGGATCCTACCGACAAGGTAGGCAGCCCTTGCGCTCCCGATCTGTCGCTATGGTTCTAGTTGCTGGATGTATTGGCGGGCTGCTTGTTAGGTTCGTTTGGGGTCTAGGATTTGGCTGGTTCCCCTGCGGGGGCGATGAGACATGAGAGTGTTGGAAGCCGCGAGCGAAGCTTCCTTGGATCCAGTCTGTAGGTTGCTGGTTTGGTTCTGGTGGTGCGAGTGTGTAACAGGCTGAACGGAGAGCTGTTGCAGAGTTCGCCTGTGTACTTTCTGGTTTCAGTTTGGGTTCCTTTATGATGTTTTCATACAGGAATCAGATGGCAACGCGAAGTTATCAGGCATTAGTAATTAGTTCATTAGTTGCTCCCTTTATAGTTGGTAGATAGAGCATACGTTGTAGTCAATCTATTATGGCTACCATACATCGCTGTAGGTTGTATGTTCGATTATAAAAGAAAAGGCAACATAATACCTCATTACCTCGTGGGCACGGGCATTGATTAGTTATTGCAGTGTCGGTCTATGCTCAGGAGCCATTCTTGACTTGTTGATGTTAGATCTTATCAGTATAAGCTACTTCCTGCCAGTTTGTTTCTAGGCAGCTTTAGGATGTAATGCTGCATTTTCATCTATTTGGTAATGTGGTTGGAGTGGATCAAATAGGTGCATGCTGTGGCTGCCATAAAACAGAGCTTTTGAAATCTAAATTTTTCAGTATACCTAAGTTCATACAACACAAACCTTAGATGCTATCAACACCCTTTCTCTGGTTATTTCAGCTCTCTAGATAAGAAACTGGTAGCAATGAAGGTTACAGATATAAGGAGTAAATCAATATTACTTGCTTACAATCTACAGTAGAGATTGTAAGGAGATGACATCTCTTTATTTATCAGCTAGGATAAAATGAAGAATCGTCTGATTACTCAGCTCATGTTCTACTGCAATTGTCTCAGATTCACGCCACTTATTTTAACAGTTTGACATGCTAGAAAAAGATTCTGATTGGATCGATAACTAAATGTGTATGTGTGTATGCACCAAGATAAGGCAACACAAGCATGACGTAAACATTGACGGTCTTTCAAATAGGGATGGTTCACAGGTGCAATGGCACCTATCAACCATACATGTACAATGTGGTCCAACTAATATAGGCAAACTTATATCCGCACAGCCAAAATGCAAACCATGTGCACGGTGAACACCCTATCAGCATCCTTATCTAACTACAGCTTCCACGTTGTCTCCAGCATCACAACCCGATTGATTTGGACACCTTCCATAAACAGCAGTGGGTACATATAAATTCACCAAACTAGAAGACCCAATCTGCAAAAGCACACTTCTACTCAGGATCCAAAATAGGAGACTGTGACAAGAAATCGCACTATTCGTTCCTTCCTCCCCTCAGTGGCGGCGTGGTGAGATTAAGGGCACCAGCTCCTGGATCGAAGTGGACACCAACGACTAGGAACTAATCATCCATGCTCCCAATCTATCGCTATGGTTCTAGCTGCTATATGGATCAATGGAGCCGTTTCACGATATTTGTCTGCTTGGTAGGTTTGTTGAGGGCTTGGGGCCTAGGGTGTTGGAAACGGCGAGCAAATTAGGCATGGATCAATCTGTAGGTTGCTTGTTGAGTTCCAGTGGTGCAAGTGGAATTGGCAGAACTGAGAGACGTTAGCCTGTTGCAGAGTTCGCTTGTGGATGTGGAGATGGGGTGGCTTGGGTTTGGGTTCCGCCAAGGTGATGGTTTGGTGGATACAAGAGCCAGATGGCACGATGAAGTTATCAACCCTTAAGCCCTTAATTCATTGGTGCTTCTTTTTCTAGATGGTTATCTATCGTTGCTGTTATGAATTTCTGCAGGTTGTCTGTTTTTAGCACTGTACAAATTTCTGGATGATAGAACCCAGGAATCAAGACTATAAGAGTGAGTGGTGGTGGCCGGCCAGCGCTTTCATGATGATAATCGTGCAGGCGCCATCAAAAGAAAACCAGGAGGAACCGAAACAGAGGAACCGAAACAGAGTAGTCTAAGCGCAGGGGACAATGACTGTGTTACCCTGCTTATCCCCTAATTGCCTAATACCTGGGCTCTAAGACTATCTTCAGTAGTTTACCCATCCCCATATTCAAATTCCACTTTGCAAACAGTGCAGTCTATTTAACAAGAATTTGGTAATAATGTTGTTGCATGCCCGCTATTGACACAAGTTCTTCAAACAGGTTGCCGACGTGAAAAAGGTTATAGAGAGTATACAAGAGCAGGCTTCCTATCCTGCTGACCAACAAGTGCTTATACACCAGGGGAAGGTGCTCAAGGACGACACAACATTGGAGGAAAACCAAGTAGTTGAAAATAATTTTCTTGTTATAATGCTCAGACAGGTAGGCTACTTGTTTATTATTCTGGTTGACACATGGGCACATGACAAATCACGGGTGTATGACTTGGTATGATAATAAAATTATTACTGAGATATGAATAACTGATAACATTAACTGAATAACTGTCATAGTGCATTGGATTATTTGAAAGAATTTGTGCTTCAATTTCTATGGCTAGCTTATTAGCAGTATTTTATATATGGATGCAAAGGCTGCTGTGAATTTGGAATGTCTACGATAGCATCAGAAATGTTCTATATATCTTATCAATTGTAACCTTTCACAGAACAAGGGATCATCAAGTGCAGCACCAGCTAAGGTAACCGCGAATCAGGTGAGACGTTAGAATATTTTGTTTGTCTATACTGATTTTTTTTCACATTTTGTTATTTTTCTTCCAGTTCTAAAGTTCTTCATGACCCATCTAGTATATAAGGAACTCTAGTCAAAATTACGTTTTTTATTTATTGCAAAAGGTGTATATATTGTCACTCTGGATGCTTTGGGGGCCTACATTATTTGGAACCATCGCAACAAATGTGTCTTCGATAACTATAATCCTAATGTGTCTTTAGCCATTAGAATGGCTTTGGAGGAAAGATAGATGTGGGAAATGGCTGGGGCTAAAGGCCTTTCCTATCTGTCTGCCCCTCTCTTTGAGGGTTAGTCTCGGAGGGGGTTTAGACCAGTAGTAGTTTGTTGTTCTCGGATGGATTATTTTGGTTTTCTGGTTTTTCGACCTCTATAAGGAAGTCTGTCCTGTTGTACCTGGTCTTCTTAGACCCTTTTCTCCTTAATATAATGAGACACAGTTCTCCTGCGTTTTTCGAAAAAAGCCATTAGCTATGACACAGTTTTAGTCTTTTAATTATTTGATATAGTATATTTGCAAATCAAAGCATAGATGAGGTCTGTTGAACAACTGGCTTTTTTAGTTATATGTGGTCACTATTTTATTCAACCAAAGGTCACGATAGCTAAAAGCTAAGTTCTGAGCCAACCAAAGTGGTTCAACTACAGTAGAAATGTTCTGAACTTGCAATCTGTATTTTTGCCATCTCTTGATTTTTTTTTCTATCCCCTATTAGGCTTTCTTCAGCAGATCATGCATATGGTTGTGCCAACACTATTTTGCACTGTAGACTACACTGTTTACAGAGTGAAGTTTGAAATAGGAGATGAGATGGGAGATAGGATGGGAAGCTGCTAGAGACAGCCTTATGATCCTTAAATAATTTGAGGGATAACCATTGCCAGGAATATGGCTGGGCAAAGTCGGCTTGGAGGGAGACTAGAGTATTTGGGGAATTGGATTGTTTGTTTGGTTTTCATTCCTTTTCCTTCTTGGTAGTTGGTATGTCACCTCTTTATATAGAGAGGACTCCTAGCCACCTAGGGAAGCCCAATCAAATCATAACAAATCATTTCCCTCTAATTGATCTATCTTAATCCTTGTTCCTTCCTTAGCAACGGCTCTATAGGCTGTGCTGCAGTAACGTGGGTACTGTTCACGCCAACCCAACACGTACAACGTCCTCAATGGCAATGGATCTATCGTTGTTACATGCTGTAAAAACTAAAAAGAAAGCTAAAAACATCAAGCAACAAACAAAAAGAAAACAGGACAAAAAGAACAAAGAGACATGACGATAATGTGCAGATACATATGCTTTAGTGTGCACTGTAATATATTTCTGTTAAGATATAGGTGTTGTTTGGTTCAGCCCTTGTTAAGGGAATGGTAATGGGATCTATTACCGGCGGTATTGGTTACTAGTTATAATTGGATTGGATAGTAGTACCTAGTATTACTAGAAAGAGCTCAACCAAACAAAAGTATCGGTATCCATTACCCTATGTAATCCATTTACGTTACATTTCGGTGAGCCAAACACCACCATAGACATTTACTTAAACTACTTTTGCAGGCACCCTCTACTCAGACAGTGCCTGCTACTCCACCTCAAACGTCAGCAGCCCCAGATGCACCGGCACCTATGTGAGCTTCACATATATTTTTATGTAAAAGCTTGATTTGTGTTGGGATTGATAGTATGGATCCTTTTTGGTTGGTTCTAGGGCAGACAACATTTGCAATTACTGATTTCAATGTCAGATATATGTTTGCATTGAATTATAACAAAACAAATGGTTGTGCATAGTGCCATAGTATTGCGGTCTTTGAGCCTTTGGCACTGTAGGTGGCAAGCTGTGAGATTTGCATATTTATGCCACATTTCAGGTTCTACTGATTTTGATGAAGTTTCCTACTACCAACATGTCGTTCTAACCTTGTCCTAAGTCAAACAATTAAGTTAACTATGAAAATGTGTTCCATGACGAATCTAATGATACTTATATTTGGTAATATAGATATCGGTATAGTTTTGGGTATAAACTTGGTTAAAGTTAAAATAGTTTAACTTATGACAGAACTAGAATGTCAAGTTTTAACGGGACAGAGGTAATACTATTTGACTTGCCTTGTGTCCTTTGTTAACTTTAGTGTAACGATGCATAAGTTGGTTCACTTTATATTTCCATTGTCATTACCAGCTAACTCCTTCCATTCTCTGAATTAGTGTACCTGTCAGTGCACCGGCTGCAACTGCTACAGCCTCAGCAGCTCCTGCTGTTGCTGTCTCGTAAGTTTCTGATTTTCCTTCTATCTTAGATATTTAACTAATCTTGTAATAAACATAATTGTTGCTTGATGATGTATTGATATTTCCTATTAAAAATAGCTGTTGAAAGTTGCTAATCACATTCACGTATATCTTTTCTTTTATGTTCACTTGAACAGCACTGAGGCGGATAGTTATGGTCAGGCTACCTCAAACCTAGTTGCTGGCAGCAACTTGGAAGGAACAATTAAATCCATTCTTGAAATGGGTGGCGGGACATGGGATAGAGACACTGTACTACGTGCTCTGCGGGCTGCGTACAACAATCCAGAGCGTGCTGTTGAGTACTTATATTCTGTAAGAATGATTCTTTGTCCTCGTTACTTTCTAGGCCTTACATGCGATGAACTTTCAGCGATTTATGTGTGCCCAGGTACGTTTAACTAGTGAACACATCTATTATATAAAGTAGATTGAAGCTGCATGCACATATGTTTGGTTTGAATATTTCGTGACCTTAGAAGTGAATTGCCGTTTTCAACCTGCAACATGAGGATACAATTTTGTTTTACAATTGTAGACACTAATGTCCTTCATCTTCTGTTTAGGGGATTCCTGAACAAATGGAGGTTCCTGCACCGCCTCCGAGTTCCCAACCAGTCGACCCTGTTCAGGCGGTACAACCAGCTCAAGCTGGACCAAATGCTAACCCTCTCGACCTCTTTCCCCAAGTAACTCCCCTTGCATGCACAATGCCATCTTTGCAACTAGTTGAATTTGTTTCTCATATTTGCCCTTGTCTGAACTGTAGTCTCTTCCGAATGATTCCGCTAATGCCAACACAGGAAATCTTGATGTTTTGCGTAATAACTCACAGTTCCAAAACCTACTTGGTTTGGTTCAGGCTAACCCTCAAATTTTGCAGGTCTGTTTCCATGCTTTGTTGATCTCGTCCCTTTTGCAATCCATTCGCCCATAATTCGTTTATGTGCATTGTGCAGCCATTGCTTCAAGAATTGAGGAAACAAAATCCCCGGGTTATGCAGCTAATCCAGGAAAACCAAGCAGAGTTTATGCGGTTGATTAGTGAGCCACTAGAGGGAGACGAAGAGAATGAAATGTATGCGCTTCTTCCTTATGCCAAGGCCTGTGTTTTCTTCTTGTACTGCTGACATCGTTTGATATTTTTGTATTGCCCTGAACCAGGATGCTGGATCAGATGGCAGATGCAACTGAGACCATTGCAGTCACTCCAGAGGAGAATGAAGCTATACTTCGTGTAAGTCAATGGATTATGGGCAAATGGATTTAAGAGTGGTTCTGCGTGTCAACTTCCATAGGTTTTTATATTCAATTTACCCCCCTCAAATTCTTGATGCGCAGCTTGAAGGGATGGGCTTTGACCGGGCACTCGTCCTGGAAGTGTTCTTCGCCTGCAACAAGAACGAGCAGCTGGCCGCCAACTACCTCTTGGATCACATGCACGAGTTCGACAACGATGACGGGCTCGGAGGGCCTCCATTGTGATGCGATGCGAAGGCTGTGGACAGAAAATAGGAAAACGTTTTGGGATTTGTCTCGTCTGTCCGCTCCGCTCCCCCTACATTTCTTTGCTGTTTAGTACATAATTCTAGATTTACAGAAAAGACAAAGTTTACTCTTTTCTGGATCATATGTTTTGTGCTACTTATTGCTGTTCTGGCCGCATTGGGCCAGCATGCAGTTATTCACGGGTTCAACCTGACAAGCGCTGGCTGCAGCAGCGAGGTGTTTGTAGGTTTCGCGGTGATTCGTCTACCCAAATCTGGAACCGTACTGATACTGAAGACCGTACTGATACTGAAGGCATTATCCGGCGTAAACTGTTAATTCAAACATTATTACACGAATGCATAAGGCTGAGCACGGCTTTTGGGCTTGAACTCGTTAGACTGCCACCAAATAGCAAATCATGCATATGGTCGCATGAATCAACGGTTTGTACTGTATACTTTTTACACAGTGGACTTTTGGACTATTCGTACAGTAAAGTTTAAAATTCGCACTATAGATTGTACTTTTCATGTAGTGGAAATTTTGGACTATTTATACAGTACATTTTGAAATGGGAATGAGTAAGCTGGAGTATAGCCTTATACGGCCTGTTTGGTTTGTGACATTAAAGCGATCTACGACTAATGCTGTTTGGTTAATGTCGGTGGTATAATTCTGTGCAATTTAGAGTGGTTTCGCGTGTCAACTTCGACCGCAGCAGTTTATCTATAGTTTATTTAAAACACTGTGTCAACTTCGACCGCAGCAGTTTATCTATAATTTATTCAAAACACTGTTTTTACACCATAGACTGTATTCACTGACAGTTTATCTATAATTTATTCAAAACACTATTTTTACACCATAGACTACACTATTCGTTGAGTGTAGTTTAAATAATAGATAAAAGAGATATTCTTAACGACGATGGACTCATTCCTCGAAACGTCTCGGACGACTTTATGCCGGACCGATCGATTCGGGGATACTACTTGATGTTTCTTTCATGCAAGTACCACATGCATATGCACACTAGGCTTTAGAAGCACCAGCAGAAGCACAGGAGAGTACTGAACTCCAAGAATTTTGTTCAAGAAATCAAGTTCAAGCTGCAGCACCTGCATTCTCGCGTCATGTTCGCGAAAGAGTTTAAGGGACTTCGGTGGGGCCCTCAGACACTACTCTATAGTAAGAACAAGCACAGCATGTCACTTCTAATATAGTATGGCATACTCGCCACATCCACTGAATTAGCCCGGCAACCATCCAAAATGTGATAGAGGATATCATCATCGAAAAGGGTCAGTCGTCATCAGAAATCACTATCATGTCTCGGGCAGTGCTTTGATCTGGAGAAGTCAATGGATCTGCTGGCTGAAGAAATGGAACAAGATCCAGGCATGGAGCAGAATCAGCAGATGGCTGCGCCTGATGTACAGTTGCTGGAGCCACCGCCACCTGGTTACCAGTAGTAACAACTGCATGGTCTTGCGGTGCCATCTCGATTTTGTGGCTACTGACAGAGGCATGTGTCCCGGAGCTGGCCAATGGCTCAGTTTTGTTCTTCTTTGATCGTGAATAAGTCAGAATTCTTGCCCTTTCTCTTCTCCTTCGCTCTGTTCTTTTGTTTACAAGGGGCTCGGGCGATCCACTTGACCTGTCTGATTCGTAGTAGTTCAGCCACGCACTCATCACAGCGTACTCCTTTTCCTCCACAGGCTTCCTTTTGCATTTTCCCTTTCGCCGCTTCTCTGGTGCAGCAAAGGCTGATGCTTTGGGTCTGATTCCAGGGGCAGTTGGCAGGATGGTGTTTTTTTCCTGAATGTCTTCGCGGTCATGCTGCCTGCTTGCCTTCTTTGAGGAGCTCCTGCCCAGTAACTTCTCATTGCTGGGGCCCATCAAAGAGAAAACTTCTTTCTTTTCCGGTGCACCCAGGTCTTGCTTCAGTTTTTTGTGAGGGTCAGCTGGCTGAGAACAGGCTTTCTGAGCAATCTGGAGCTCATGCCAGTCTCCTGGTTTCTTCGAGGTATTGGTTTTTGGCGATTTTGCATCGTTGCGGCGCTCTGCTGAGGAGAGAGGGTTATTCTCTGTCGCAACCAACGCATGCTTTGGTTTTGTTGTTCCCTGGGGTACAGAAGGGAGAACACTGCTTTTCTGAAGATCATCAGGCTTATGTCGCTTGCCAGCTTTCTTTGATGTATGTCTCCCCGGTGATTCTGCATCACTGTAGCCTTCCACAGACGCAGGCGCTTGCTTCGCCATCGCAACCAATCCATGGTTTTGATTGGGTTTTCCTTGGGCCGCAGCAGGCAGAACACTTGTTTCCCCAACCATTTCAGGACTGTTCCTCTTACCTGCTTTCTTCGAGGAGCTACTTCCCTGAGGTTTCCCATTGCTGCCACTCCCTAGACAAAGATGCTTGTCTTCAGCATTTGGTTCTGTGGATTTAGTACTCCACTCTAACTGCAATATAGATGAACTGGATTCTTGAATGTTGGACATTTCTGATGGCAAAGTCAGAAGCAACTGAGCACCTGGAGGGTATATTGTGTGAGTTGATATGGCAACATGGCCTTACTAGAATGATAAGCATCAAATGACACTGACCAGTGGTGGGATTACCAAAGTAAAAAATTACGGTCTAATATGTCAAGCTTTTGGTACAGTCTGCTTTGTTGCTTCAGGAAAATGGCAAGCATGAAACCCTCATGAAGAAAAAATATCACAACACAATTTTTTTTTGTTGCATCTAAGAATAAAAACAATCATGTACCTAGCTCAGTTTATGTGTATATACAAGTATAACTGTATTTAGACAGACACATTTGGCTTCCATAATCCTTATTGCATAGATCAGTTTTTACAAATATAAATGCATATTACATACAAAAGCAGGACATATACCTCCTGCAACTTTCTTTTGAGATGGTGCTTCTAACTTCATCGTTTTTTCATATGTACCAGAACAGTCATTCTTGTGGCTGCCAAAAATAATATAATCAGTAACACATGTCTTTGCATACACAAATGGAAGCATATGCTGATTAATATTATTTGGAGATACTCTTAAGGAACAATTGGATCTATACCATTAAAAGATCCAAACTTTAGATATATACCATGGACCCCACATGTCATTGACTCATGTGGACCCACATGTAAGTGAGATAGTAATGGTATGGATCCAAAGTGGTGATCTTTTAATGGTATGGATCCAAATTTCCCTACTCTTAAGTGTGGTAATTGAGCCTATTCGAAAACAGCAGAACAGTGGAATGTAAAATTAGTAATAAGTTTAAGATTATTTTTTGGACGTAGTTTAAGGTTAAATTTGAGAACAAATGCAACGCCTAGTTCTGAAGGCACTGATTAGTTATTCGCTAGTGACCTTCTCGTAGGATAAACCTTTTAAAAGGACTCAAATGGCCCGATCTCCAATTTTATTTGCTGCCGTGCAACAGCCACTCTGTCCAAATATGATAAGCTTTGATTTATTATAGTAAACATTCTTACTTGTGCCAATAACAAAGCATGTTCCCACAGGATGCATTGATGTCATCGTTCTCAATGCAGCAGGCATCAGATGGAGGACCCTGGTTTGTGAACCTCAGAAGTGTATCACCACAAGACCTACACTAGAAAGTAGTAATAGAGCATGCCACATTATGATAAGAGTACTAACACCACAAAAGAGAGATAGCACAGCGAGCAGATTACAGTAGTACCTTCCATACAATACCCTTCAAGCTACGGGGCTCTTCTGGGATGAAATCATGGCGGGTGGTGATATTGTACCCACCATTTGGTCTCTGAAGCACAAGAGAAATCACCAACATGGCATAACAACAACGGAACAACAGAGCCTTTTAGTCCTAAGCAAGTTAGGATAGACTAGAGTTGAAACCAAATAAAAGCTACAAACCAAGATTCGGGCACGTAGATAGTTATTTACCATTCGCTCCTATTCAACACTAAACATTTAGATATATTTCATCCTTCCAAGTTTCTTTTTATTGTCTCTTCCTATGTCGGTCTCCTACTGCCTCTCTTCACATTACTATCACGCCTTAGAATCCCACTGCACAATGATGTCTTTAGAAGTCTCTATTGGACATGTCCAAGCCATCTCAATCGGTGAGGAGAAGCTTTTCTTCAATTGGTGCTACCCCTAGCCTACCACGTATATCACTGCTTTGGAGTTTGGACTAGATCCCTTCTTGTGTAGCCACAAATCCAACATATGCATTTCTGCAACACTTAACTGCCGAACATTATATCTTTTTGTAGGCCAATATTCTACACCATACAATATAATTCTATTATCGTCATCCTATAAAACTTGCCTTTTAGCTTCTATGGTACCATCTTGTTACATATTGCTGTTGGCATAATAAAAAAACTCGGCCGGGAGAGAAAGACCGCCCTCCCGGTGTTATATTAAGAAGAGACCGAAACATGGTCCCGGCTGAGAAAACCCTCGAACCCTTCCCTCTCCATCACTAACAGGCCGATCAACTGTCCACTCTGCAACGGCCCGGCCGGAGGGTGGCGCACAGGATATCGATCCCCGAGAGCGGGTGAGGCACAACGAGGGGATTTTTTTTAATCCAGCCCGAAATTCGTCCACTAGGGGGATCGAATCCCGGACCTGGAGGTGCTACTCGGAAGCCTTAACCATTACGCTAGAGGCCTTTCGCAGTTGTTGGCATAATTGTATGCTCTATTGTAATGGGCCTCGGCCTACCTAACTCTGTTATATTAATGCTCTCCCAACACTGTTTAGGGTTAGGGTTTTCTCTCACATGGTATCTAGCTAGGTCTTCCACTCTCCCTCCCACAGCGCCATGGATGCCGGCGGACCTTCCGCTGGCTTCCCACCCCTGGTGCGGGCGCGGTCCGCGCCCCACGGGAAGCCACCCTCCCCCCCCCCCTCGTGCTGCTCCGACGGCCAGGGTCTTCTCCCCCGCGCCCGCCCAGGCCGCAACTTGGCACGCCTCTGCTACCTCCACCACGGTTGCGTCGGTGCCGTTCCCCGTCCCTGCTACCACAGTAGCAGCCGTCGTGCCCCCAGCCTTCTTCGTTGCGACCGACAGCCTCACCCAACCCGCAGTCGGCATTCCCTGCTCTTTCCCAGTGGCCGTGATTCCTCCCAACGACCGTGCGAACAACTTTCCTTGTCTTTCTCCCGTGCCGCTGCCTCCCCGCGGACATCGCCCACCGCCTAGGTTCCTTCAGCCTCCACCGGCAACTTCTCCTTCATTGTCGCTGCTCTCTACCGCATTGCCAAGCAGCTGCGCAACCCCAGCTCCGGCTTGGGCCCTCACCGTCGACGCCTTCGCACACAACGCGCGTGGCACAGCCGCGCTGTCCACCGTCAGCGCCCCCCACCTGCTCGCCACTCCTAGCCCCAACCCCCCTCCCGGTGGCTCTGTGGGGGTGCCCTGCTGCCTTCCTGTGCCGCCCTCGTGCATCCCTAGCCGCGACAGCCTCCCTCTACGTGCCAGCGGGTCACTCCACTTCCGCGACGACGACAACTCCCTCGACGGTCCCTCTCCCCTGTGCGGTCTGCCATCACCCCCTATGCGCCCAGGGCTACCTCTGCCGTCACTTTCCCTCATGACGCACATGGCCCAGTCGCGCTGTCCACCGGTGGCACCCCTCCCCTGCGGCCGCGACCTTCTTCCCTGATGCCGACACACCCCACGCGGCCCATTCCCTCGCCGCGGAAGCGACCACCGCGCCCCTCTTTGGCGTGCCTGCCCACCCTCTCTCTCTAACCTGCGTGGGCCCTCACTGCCCCATCCGGTCTCACTGCCCCGACGTGGTCGTCACTATACAACCCCTGGATCGGGACCATATCTATGTGGCTGGGCCCGGCCATGGGTGCTTCTTTGCCACGTCCCCCACAGCCGGCTCTCCTGACAGCGCCATTGGAGCCTCCGACTCTGCCTCTTATCTCGCTCCCAAGGACCCCACCTCGGCCCCTTAAAACGTTGGCTCGAGGTTGGCACCAATCTTCCCACACCACCTCGTTCGGTACCATGGCGTTGCCTCCGCCCCCCACCTCACCCAACTGGGTGGTCGACTCCGACGCCTCCTTTCACACCACTCCTACTGCCAACATGTTATCTCACTCACATCCCCTCATCACTCCTCTATCATTGTAAGGGACGATTCCACCCTCCCGATCACCTCAGTAGGTGGTTCGGTTCTTCCGGGGCCGTTCTACCTTAACGACGTCCTTGTTGCCCCTTATATGATTCAACATCTTCTCTCGGTTCGTCGCTTCACTACTGACAACCACTGTTCTATGGAATTCGATCCCTGGGGGCTCACCATACGAGACATTACCACTCGTGTTGTGCTCGCTCTATGTGACAGCTCTGGCCCTATACTCTATTCGCTTTCCGGCCCCACCTACCTCCTCCGTATTGCCCCACCCTATGCCTTCGCCGCTGCTGCCACTGCCTCCACTTGGCACCGCAGTCTTGGCCACCCCGGCCACGACATCGTTTCTAGACTCCCGTTCACCTCGTCCATTCTCTACCCCCGCGGCAACGCTGCCTCACCTTGCCATGCTTGTTAGCTTGGTTGACACACTCACTTACATTTCATCTCTTCTACGTCCCGCACCTCTCGCCCATTTGATCTCATCCACTATGACCTTTGGACCTCCCTGATACTGAGCCTCTCCGGTAACTAGTATTGTCTGGTGATCATGGATGACTTCTCTCACTACCTCTGGCCTTTTCCCCTCCGTCGTAAGTCTAACACCTTCCCACCCTCTCACTTCTTCGCTTGGGTGTTGACTCCGTTTCAGTTGCACCATCTAGGCTGTTCAGTGGCAACGGTGAGAGTTTGACAACTCCACGTCTCATGCATTCTTCCTCTCGCACGGCGTGCAGCTGCGGATGTCCTGTCCCTACACCTCCCTTCAAAATGGCAAGGTCGAACGCATGATTCGCACCATCACCAACCTCATTCACACCTTCCTGTTTTAGGCCTCCCTTCTTGCTTGTTACTAGGCTGAGGCCCTCCACACTGCTACTTACCTCCTGACCGACTCCCCACCAAGGCGATCAGTTATCCCACTCCTTCACCCTCTTCGGCACCTCCCCTTCCTATATACACCATCATGTCTTTGGTTGCGCCGGCTATCCAAACACCTCTGCCACCGCTCCCCACAAACCCGCTGCCTTTTCCTTGGGTACTACTCTAATCACAAGGGGTATTGTTGCCTCGATCTTCTGACCAATCACATCATCATCTCCAGACATTTCGTTTTTGATAAGGTCTCTTTCCCTTTTGTTGCTTCCTCCCCACCTCCTGATCCTGACTCTCCTCGATGCCGATCATGTCGCAGTACCTCCTCTTGCGGCCTCGTCACCTTCGCCATGCGCGACCAAATCACCTCCGCCTGTGCCACGTCGCCTCCGCCTGCGCCACGTGCAGCCCCATCGACTCCGCCTGCACCACCAGTAACGTGTGTGATTCGATCCCCTGGTCCCCTCCGCTGAGTCAGCCTGTGCCTTGTCCCGCTCCTAGGATGAGCCACTGGTGTACCATCCGGTCGCTCTCCACTGCAACCCACGCCACGTGCACCCGATGGTGACGCGTTGATCGGTCGGCGTTCTCTGCCCTATCGACTGGCTGGTGCTCACGACCGACGCTGCCCCTCCATTCACGCTACTCTCACCGACCCCCATTGGTGTCGCGCCTTGGAGTACGCGGCCCTGCTGGCCAACCACACTTGGGACTTGGTGTCGTGTTCCCGTGGCACCAACGTGGTTACCGACAAGTGGGTTTTCTGCCACAAACGTCTGACGACTCTCTGGATCGGTACAAGGCCTGCTGGGTCCTTCGAGGTTTCACTCAGTGCCCCGGAGTAGACTACGACGAGACCTTCAGCCCCATCATCAAGTTCACCACCGTTTGGACCGTCCTCTCCCTCGCCTATCTCTTGAAACTGGGCGGTCAACCAGCTGGACGTCAAGAATGCCTTCCTACACGACACTCTGACCGAGACGGTGTACTGCAGCCAGTCGGTTGGCTTCGTCGACTCCACTCGTCTGGGTCTAGTTTGTAAGCTGAATTGCTCTCTGTTAGCCTCAAGCAGGAGTCGGGGGCTTGGGGTTTGATGCAATCGCTTCGCCTCCTACTTGGTCTCCCCTGGCTTCATCGAGGCCAAGTCGGACATGTCCCCGTTCATCCATCGACATGGCAACGAGACCGTCTACCACCTCCTCTACTTCGACAACATCGTACTCATGACGTCCAGTGTCACCCTCCTCCAGCACACGATCGCCACCCTTCAACGCAAGTTCACGATGAATGACCTGGGTCCTCTCCACCACTTCCTGGCCCTCCTCCAGCGCACGATCGCCACCCTTCAACACAAGTTCGCGATGAATGACCTGGGTCCTCTCCACCACTTCCTGGTCACCATCGAGCGGCGCCCCAATGCCTCTTCCTTCACCAGCGCTAGTACGCCCTCGACATTCTAGAGTGGGCTGACATGTCCAACTGCAAGCCCTGCTCCACGTCTGTCAACACTCAGGCGAAGCTCTCCGACGACGATGGCCCCCTATCAACGACGTCACGGCCTACCCGAGCCTCACCAGAGCTCTCCAATACCTCACGTTCTACAGGCCCGACATCGTCTACGCGGTCCAGCATGTGTGCCTTCATATGCACACCCCACGCGAGCCCCACCTCGCCGCTCTCAAGCGGATCCTTCACTAGTTTCACGGCTCTGTCGACTTCGGCCTCCTTCGGCCCTCTATGCCCTCTGAGCTATTGATCTACACCGACGCTAACTAGTTTGGCTGCCCCCGACACGCGCTAGTTCACAACCGGCTACGCCGTGTTCCTGGTCGCCAACCTCGTCTCCTAAACACCGAACGTCACCGGCAGCGACACGCTCGCGAATGAAGTTCAGGTCGATCTCCACGTGCTTCGTGCTCTAATGCTGCACGAGGTTGGTGGAGAGGTGGACCGCGCTGACATTGTCGTAGTAGACGAGGGTAGCGCGCTGAAGGGGGCTGTGGAGCTCATGAAGAAGTTGGCGCATCCAGGAGGCCTCGGCCACGTCGTTGGCCACTGTGTGGTACTCGGCCTCGGTGCTGGAAGGGGAGACGACGGGCTGCCGCTTGGTGGCCCAGGAGACGAGGTTGGCACCCAGGAACACTGTATACCCGGAGGTTGACCTACGTGTGTCGGGACAGCCAACCCAGTCAGCGCCAGTGTAGACCACGAGCTCCGACGTCGGGGATGGTCGAAGAAGGAGGTCGTAGTCGAGGGAGCCGCGGAGGTAGCGCAGGATCCGCTTGAGAGCGGTGAGATGGGGCTCCCGCAGGGTGTGCATATGCAAGCACACCTGCTGGACGGCGTAAGCGATGTCGGGCCTAGAGAAGGTAATGTACTGGAGCGCGTCGGTCAAGCTCCGGTAAGACGTCGCTCGGCGATCGGGGGCCCGTCGTCCTCAGAGAGCTTCGCCTGAGTGTCAACAGGCGTGGAGCAGGGCTTGCAGTCGGACATGCCAGCCCGCTCGAGGATGTCAATGGCGGATGAAGGAAGAGACCTTGAGACCGGCGTTCGGCGGTGATGACGAGGAAGTGGTGAAGGGGCCCCAGGTCCTTCATCGCGAACTTCCGCTGAAGGGCAACGATCGTGCGCCGAAGGTCAGCGGTGGATGCTGTGAGCACAATATTGTCGACGTAGAGCAGGAGGTAGACGGTGTCGTCGCAGCGCCGGTAGATGAAGAGTGACGTGTCCGACTTGGCCTCGACGAAGCCGATGGAGGCCAAGTATGAGGTGAAACGACTGTACCATGCCCGCGGCGCCTGCTTGAGGCCGTACAGGGAGCGGTTCAGCCGACAGACCAGATCTGGACGAGCGACATCGACGAAGCCGGTGGGCTAGCTACAGTAGACAGTCTCCGTCAGAGTGCCATAGAGGAAGGCATTCTTGACATCCAGCTGATGGATCGTCCAGTCCTGGGAGAGGGCAAGGGAGAGGATGGCGTGAACGGTGGCGAACTTGACGATGGGGCTGAAGGTCTCTTCGTAGTCCACTCCGGGGCGCTGGGTGAAGCCCCAAAAGACCCAACGGGCCTTGTAGCGGTCGAGAGATCCGTCCGATGTCAGCTTGTGGCGAAAGAGCCACTTGCCGGTGACCACGTTAGTGCCTGGAGGACACGGCACCAGGTCCCAGGTGTGGTTGGCTAGCAGGGCCGCGTACTCCTCCATAGACCGCCGCCAGTGTGGGTCAGCGAGGGTGGTGTGAACGAAGGAGGGGGCCGAGGTGGCGTCTGGTGGAGTGGTGATCGTATCAGCGGCCAGAATCAGCCGGTCAACGGGGCGAAGAACACCGGCAGTGCGCCGAGTCACCATCAGGTGGACGTGCCCGAGGTCGCGGTGGATGGCGACCAGGTGATACACAGCGGCTCAGAGTGGGCCGCTGGGACGTTGGGGGCCGCAGGCGTGGCCGGCTCGCGGCGGTGATAGACGACGGCGGGGTCGGCAAAGCGGGTCGCGCTCGTCGACGAGCCCAGGTTCGTGGGTGCCGAAGGACTGGCGCTCCTGCGGCGGTGGTAGACGAGGGCGGGATCAGCAAAGCGAGTCGTGCTCGCCGACGGGGTCGCGCGTGGCGCAGGAGGAGTTGATGGGGCTGCGCGTGGCGCTGGCATGGTCGACGGGGCCGGGCATGGCGCGGGAAGAGGCGCAAGAGGAGGCGTCGAGGCCGCACGTGGTGCAGGTAGCGGCGCAAGGCGGGGTGCCTAGGTGGAGGAGGGACCTGATGGGACTCAAGTAGGGAGTCGTATCGGTGGGTGGGGAGGAGCCAGCAAGGGGGAACACATCTTCGTCGAAGACGACGTGACGGGAGATGATGATGTGGTGTGAGGTGAGGTCAAGACAGTGATACCCCTTCTGGTCAAGAGAGTAGCCGAGGAAGAGGCAGCGAGTGGAGCGTGGGGCTAACTTGTGGGTAGCGGTGACGGAGGTGTTAGGATAGGAGGCACAGCCGAACACGCGAAGGTGGTCGTAGGATGGGGTTGTACCGTAGAGGGCGAAGTGGGTGGCTCACCGCCTTCCCTAGAGGTGGGTGGCGGTGTGCAGGGCCTCTGTATAGTAGGTGGTAGAGCGAGACGCCTGGAAGAGTAGGCAGCGGATCATATCGGTGGTGGTGCGAATCATGCACTCGGTCCGGCCGTTCTGGGCAGAAGTGTAGGGGGACGAGAGACGCAACCGGACTCCGTTGGAGAGAAAGAAAGAACGGGAGGCGTGGTTGTCGAACTCGCGGCAATTGTCACACTGCAGGGCACGGACCGGGCGACGGAATTGGGTGGTTACCCAAGAGAAGAAGTGTGAAGGGTGGTGAATGTGTCAGACTTCAACCGAAAAGGAAAAGTCCAAAGAAAATGGGAAAAATCATCCAAAATCACCAACAGGGCATAACAGCTTATAGGTCTTCAGACAGGAAACATAACATGGTGATCATTTACAGTGCGTGAGTAGGTTTCCATACAGGAAAGACTAACCTGGTGATCTTCTACACAGCATGAGTTAATGGCATCCATCCAAGCACGAAAAGCAGGGCCATGATTGCTGGCACGATTTAACAGAAAATCTAAGCAGCTGACAAGCAGGGTGGAGCTGGCATGACATAACTCTTAATTAAGAGCAGAAGATGTTACCTGTCCTTCTTGTGATGCTTCACGTATATGATTGCGTGGATCATATAATGAAGCAATGCATTCTTCCGGTCAGTACATGAGCGATACTTCAGAAATGACTCCGAGAGTATAATGGTATTTTGTTGTTTTGAAAAGGAGCAAGATCCAAAAGACCTGCACAGATAACCAAATTAGTGTTTCTAGTATTCAAATTTCAAAACTAAATCATTAAATAAGGATATATTTAGCTAAAACAATAAAATGGGGAATACCAATATTTGTTATAAACTTTTCAAGTAAGATCTTTTTTGGGCAAGTATATCTGTTATCCGGACATTAAGATAAACCGTTAAGCATAACAACCATTGAAAGTGTCACCAAAGTTCCTATTTTGCCTTTTGGTGATATTTAATTCAAGTTGCCGGTCAGTACATGTTGCCCATCCATTTAAAAAATCAAAAGTCGGGTGCATATACAAAGTACCTAGTAAACCAGCTAAGCAACTATAAACAGTTTGCGCATGATCAGAAACTTCTTTCTGTAGTATATAAACAATTCAATCATGCAGAACTGAAGTACCAAGGGGAGAAAAACAAATGTATCATTCGCTCTCCTTTTACACAGAGGTACCATAAATTCATAAGCAAGATAAACGATTCTTGTGAAATTCCCGGGTTCCAACAGGAGATGAAGTTTTCCTCTCACCTAGCATTTCATGATCTCCATCAGAGGAAATGAGGTATGCTCAACATCGTAATGCATATTATAACTAGCAGTACGCTCCATATCCTAAAACTACTCAACTACAGAGTACAGTACAGACTACAGGTCTACAGTAGAGATTCAACAACCAAATAGGAGAGAGAAATGAATCTCCATGGTCGAACTGTCGAAGGGAGCAGTAGAGCACAGCAAAACGGGCTCCTTTTTCATGTGCCTGGTCTGAAAGGAAATCAAGGTTTTTGTGAAGATCAACGAGTTGAATGCATATGATCCTAAAACCATGATTCCCAGAAAAGCGAGAAGAAAAATATAAAACCGAAGAAATTTACTCAAAGAAAAGTGAAGAAAATGGTGTATGATGACGATGGAGCCAGATTCTGCCTGGATTGGCGGGCACCAAACCAAAATCAAAGAAATGGAGAGGGCGGCATAGTCTGCAGTCTACACCCAACCGCGCCAAAATTTTCCGAACCCAAAAGCTTTAGCAGTACACAAGAACAAAGCCCTGAAATTTATTGGAAAAAAAACAGCCCTAAAAGAAACACCCAAAAATGCAGCCCAAGAGAAGTTCAGGACGCGGAACCCCAGCGCCAAACTGCGCGAAAAGGGGCAGCTTTGAAGTTTGAACGTGCGAACCAGAGCCGCTGTCCGGATAGGAGTAGCCAAGAACTAGAAAACCCCAACCTTCTGGCAAACGGCAACGAGGAGGTCCACTGGACGGTGAAGCCGGCGGCAGCCAGCGCGCCCTGGAAGTAGAGGCTGTCGTAGTGGTGGAACAGGTCCCCCACGTCCGGGTTCGGGTCCGCAAGGTCCGCCTCCGCCACCGCATCCTCCATAGCCATGGCACCACCGCCAAGCAGGCCGATCAACCGGCGCTCCGGCACTGCCCCCCTCCCTCGAACCCACGCACCCGCGCCACCGACCGGAGAAGCCTCTCCCCTCCTCGCCTCACATCTCATCGGCGCCGAGCTTACGAGGGGGAGAGACGGAGACGGATTTGAGCTTCGAGTGTGAGTAGGCACTAGCACTAGGCAGGGCTTTAGTAGGTTACATGCAGATGCATTGGCAAAGAGTGTTTGGTAGAGATGGCAACGGTTAGAAAATCGGGCCGGAACATCTAATCTTGTAGGTTTGTTTTTCTTAATGAGCCTAGCCTGTTTAGCATGTAAAAAGCGGGTCGAAAAACGAGCTAAGCAGGTCGGTAAGCACGGTATAGTGCAAAAAGCGGGTTTAACGGACTTAAAGTTAAACGGGACGTGCCGGGCTAGCCTGCCGTGCCTAGTTTCCTGTCTCAGTCCCGCCTGCTTATTCATGTCGAGTCGTTCGGGCTCGGATCGGTTTGGTGTTGAACTCGTGGACTTCGTGCTTATTGGTCATCTATAGTTTAGAGCCGACACGACTCGCCGCGGACGTCACACTAACGTCTAGGCCCCACCTTTTCTGCCTCTCTTGTTTTTCTTTTTTTCTTTTCCATAGGGAGGCCTACGGAGAGGAGGCTGCGATTGACGGCTGTGATGGTTATTGAGCACCACATTGATCGAGGGGACCGTCTGGCCCGGTTCGGACGATCCGCGGTGGTGGTATGGACGGTTCTCGCGCAGAATTAGTTAGAATTTCTAGTTTCTTACGGGATTTGTTAGCTAAATCTGTGAAATTATGTCACACCTGGATTTAAGGGACAAAGTCACGTGCATCTCATATATGCGCCAAAGTCACGTGCATCTCATATATGCGCTAAAGAAGACAACACATATAATAACAGAGTGTATAGAGATAAATGTCACAATAACATCAGAGTACTTATTACATTGCGGAAGTCTTACAAAATATAAGATAAATATAAAACTAACTAAAGAGTACTTATTACATTACGGAAGTCTTACAAAATAAAAGATAAATATAAAACAAACTAAAGTCCATCATTGGCGCCATAAAGTCAACTGGGAGACGCTACCTAGATCAAGTCGAACTCCTCGTTGTGTGGCTCCTCTTGAACCACATGTTCTTCTCCTGTGGGGGTGTGAGACAGCAAGTGTGAGCTCACATATGTTCATCGCTCAACAAGTTGTGGGAATAATATGCATGAACTCACCAAAGGTGGGAGTTCATGTGATGTGTAAGGCTGATCAACAATAGGGGTTAAAGCTGAGCATTGCTTTTAATAAGTTGGTCAAATTTTATTAGCAGTTACTAAATGTAAGTAGATACCAAACCATAATAAGAATAGAACAAAATTAATAAATAATCCCATGCAATGCAAATGACAAATTGAATTTAAGTTCCATGATTTAATCATGCGAGAGTTCTGAGTTGTTCATGACCGTGAGCTCGGCTAGTGTCGGCGTTTTGACCCCGGGGGTCCGTGGACCGACGAGTAAATTGTCGTCGCGTGTCCTAGCCCAGATGGGTCGGCGCGAGACGGAGCACAAAGGGGGGAAAACAGCAAAGGGGAAACCCGCTGTCGGGGACCATAATTAGGGGTACCCTCAAGACGCCTAATTCTCAGCTGGTAACCCCCATCAGCATAAAGCTGCAGAGGCCTGATGGGTGCGATTAAGTCAGGGATCAGTCCATACGAGTGACTCGATCACGCTTCACCCGAGCCTAGCCTCGGACTCGGGCAGCCGACCTCGAGGGACTTCCGTCTCGCCCGAGGCCCCCCTTTTAACGGCGGACACATCTCCGGCTTGCCCGAGGCCTTGGCTTCGCTAAGAAGCAACCCCGACTAAATCGCCGCACCGACTGACCGAGTTGCAGGGGCATTTAACGCAAAGGTGGCCTGACACCTCTATCCTGACGCACGCCCCCCGGCAGAGCCGAAGTGACCGCCGTCACTCCGCTGCTCCACTGACCGGTCTGACAGAAGGACAGCGCCGCCTGCGCCACTCCGACTGCAGTGCCACTCGACAGAGTGAGTCTGACAGGCAGTCAGGCCTCGCCAGGGGCGCCATAGGGGACTCCGCTCCGCCCGACCCCAGGGCTCGGACTCGGGCTAAGACCCGGAAGACGGCGAACTCCGCTCCGCCCGACCCCAGGGCTCGGACTCGGGCTAAGACCCGGAAGACGGCGAACTCCGCTCCGCCCGAACCCAGGGCTCGGACTCGGGCTAAGACCCGGAAGACGGCGAACTCCGCTCCGCCCGACCCCAGGGCTCGGACTCGGGCTAAGACCCGGAAGACGGCGAACTCCGCTCCGCCCGACCCCAGGGCTCGGACTCGGGCTCGGCCCCGGAAGACGGCGAACTCCGCTCCGCCCGACCCCAGGGCTCGGACTCCGCCCTGGCCTCTGCCGAACGACTTCCGCCTCGCCCAACCCAGGGGCTCGGACTCGGCCTCGGCAACGGAAGACAGATTCGACCCCAGCTTCGGAGGAGCCCCCACGTCGCCCGGCCTCGGGCGCGGGCCCGCCACGTCAACAGGGAGCGCCATCACCACTCTACCCCGAGCCGACTCGGGCCGCAGAGAACAAGACCGGTGTCCCATCTGACCAGCTCTGCCAGATAGGCAATGATGGCGCCTCCCAAGCTCTATGACGACGGCGGCTCTCAGCTCTCTTACGGAAGCAGGTGGACGTCAGCAAGGACTCGACCGCTCCGACAGCTGTCCTTCCGCCAAGCTCCGTTGCTCCTCCGACAGCCACGACATCACACCAGCAGGGTGCCAAGATCTCTCCGGCTGCCACATTGGCATGTACTTAGGGCGCTAGCTCTCCCTCCGCTAGACACGTAGCACTCTGCTACACCCCCCATTGTACACCTGGATCCTCTCCTTACGACTATAAAAGGGAGGACCAGGGCCTTCTTAGAGAAGGTTGGCCGCGCGGGACCGAGGACGGGACAGGCGCTCTCTTGGGGCCGCTCGCTTCCCTCACCCGCGTGGACGCTTGTAACCCCCCTACTGCAAGCGCACCCGACCTGGGCGTGGGACGAACACGAAGGCCGCGGGACTTCCACCTCTCTCACGCCCGTCTCCGGCCACCTCGCCTCTCCCCCCTTCGCGCTCGCCCACGCGCTCGACCCATCTGGGCTGGGGCACGCAGCACACTCACTCGTCGGCTTAGGGACCCCCAGTCTCGAAACGCCGACAGTTGGCGCGCCAGGTAGGGGCCTACTGCGTGCTGACGAACAGCTTCCCGTCAAGCTCCAGATGGACAGTCTCCAGCAACCTCTCCGGCCTGGGACGGTGCTCCGTTTCGGGAGTCTTGAGTTCATGTCCTTCGACGGCAGCTACGACATGATACTCCTTCCACCGCCGCGCGACAACAACAATGGCGGCCGGCAACCCGCCCGCCGGCGGCGGAATCGACGACATCTTCCCCGCGTGGTGGAAGAACAACATTCGAGCTCGCTCCGTCCTCTCCCCCGCCAACGGAGGAGGAGGCGGGGCAACCAAGGCCAAGCGGGAGGCCGCGCTTCGTCGGCCGTCGAGCGAGTCGACGCCCCCGACGCCCCGATGGAAGGCACGCCGGGCGTCGACCTCGCGTTCGAGACGAAGGCAAGCGCCGTCCCCCCGCGACACGCCGATCCCGAGCGAGAAGACGACGCCAGCGCGCTCGCGGAGAGTTTGCAGGACGTCGCCCTTGTACCTGAGATGACGGCGCAACCAGTCCCCGATGTGACTACGTCGCTCCTCGTCGACCAAAAGGTACTGACTAACTCCCATCTTACGTCATTTCGACTCGGCCTCAACCCGCCTAGCAACCTTGCTTTGGCGGGCGCTCTCATTGAGGCGAGTGCAACCCCACTGGGGTTTCGTATGCGGTCGCCTTGGGACCGGTTGACGGACGTCTCAACCTACGGGCCCTCTGGGTCCAAGGAAGATGACGATCCCAGCATCTGTTGGGATTTCTCTGGACTTGGCAACCCCAGTGCCATGCGGGACTTCATGACCGCATGTAACTACTACCTCTCTGACTGTTCCGACGGAAGCCGCAGCCTTGACGACGAGGGCTGCGGCCCAAGCCGCGAATGTTTCCACATCGAGCTAGGGGATCCCTCCGAAGGCAACCATCTCGGCATGCCGGAGGACGGTGATCTTCCTAGGCCGGCGCCTCGCGCCAACATCCCGCGGGAGCTAGCTGTGGTCCCCGTTCCGGCGGGGGGTCACGACCCACAACTCGAGCAAGTCCGCGAGGCGCAGGCCAGGCTCAACGAGGGAACAGGAGCGCTTGAGCCGATCCGTCGGGACGTCGGACGGGTATGGGCGGGCCAACCCCCGGCCGGAGAAATGCGTCACCTGCCCCAAGGTCTCCAGCACCGCGTCGCCAACGATGTCAGGGTCAGGCCGCCGCCCGCATCCAGCGGGGTTGGTCAGAACCTGGCAGCCGCAGCGATGCTCCTTCGTGCGATGCCGGAACCATCAACTACCGAGGGTCGGCGAATCCAGGGAGAGCTCAAGAATCTCCTGGAAGGCGCTGCGGCCCGACGGGCTGAGAGCACTGCCTCCCGAAGGCAGGGATACCCCTCGGAACCTCATGCCGCGACTTCCCGATTCATGCGGGAGGCCTCGGTCTACACCGGACGCACACGCAACACCGCGCCTGCGGCCCCGGGCCACCTCGGCAACGAGCACCATCGACGTGACCGTCGGGCCCACCTCGACGAAAGGGTGCGCCGAGGCTACCACCCCAGGCGTGGGGGGCGCTACGACAGCGGGGAGGATCGGAGTCCCTCGCCCGAACCACCCGGTCCGCAGGCCTTTAGTCGGGCCATCCGACGGGCGCCATTCCCGACCCGGTTCCGACCCCCGACTACTATCACGAAGTACTCGGGGGAAACGAGACCGGAACTGTGGCTCACGGACTACCGCCTGGCCTGCCAACTGGGTGGAACGGACGACGACAACCTCATCATCCGTAACCTCCCCTTGTTCCTCTCCGACACTGCTCGCGCCTGGTTGGAGCACCTGCCTCCGGGGCAGATCTCCAGCTGGGACGACTTGGTCCAAGCCTTCGCCGGCAATTTCCAGGGCACATACGTGCGCCCCGGGAATTCCTGGGACCTTCGAAGCTGCCGGCAACAGCCGGGAGAGTCGCTCCGGGACTACATCTGGCGATTCTCGAAGCAGCGCACCGAGCTGCCCAACATCACCGACTCGGATGTCATCGGCGCGTTCCTTGCCGGCACTACTTGCCGTGACCTAGTGAGCAAGTTGGGTCGCAGAACCCCCACCAGGGCGAGCGAGCTGATGGACATCGCCACCAAGTTCGCCTCTGGCCAGGAGGCGGTCGAGGCTATCTTCCGAAAGGACAAGCAGCCCCAGGGCCGCCCATCGGAAGAGGCTCCCGAGGCGTCTACTCCGTGCGGCGCCAAGAAGAAGGGCAAGAAGAAGTCGCAATCGAAACGCGACGCCGCTGACGCGGACCTTGTCGCCGCCGCCGAGTACAAGAACCCTCGGAAGCCCCCCAGAGGTGCAAACCTCTTCGACAAGATGCTCAAGGAGCCGTGCCCTTATCATCAGGGGCCCGTCAAGCACACTCTCGAGGAGTGCGCCATGCTTCGGCGCCACTTCCACAGGGTCGGGCCACCCGCGGAGGGTGGCAGGGCCCACGACGACGACAAAAAAGAAGATCACCAAGCAGGAGAGTACCCCGAGGTCCGCGACTGCTTCATGATCTACGGTGGGCATGCGGCGAATGCCTCGGCTCGGCATCGCAAGCAAGAGCGCCGGGAGGTCTGCTCGGTGAAGGTGGCGGTGCCAGTCTACCTAGACTGGTCCGACAAGCCCATCACCTTCGACCAGGCTGACCACCCCGACCACGTGCCGAGCCCAGGGAAATACCCGCTCGTCGTCGACCCCGTCATCGGCGACGTCAGGCTCACCAAGGTCCTGATGGATGGGGGCAGCTGCCTCAACATCATCTACGCCGAGACCCTCAAGCTCCTGCGCGTCGATCTGTCCTCCGTCCGAGCAGGCGCTGTGCCCTTCCACGGGATCATCCCTGGGAAGCGCGTCCAGCCCCTCGGACGACTCGACCTCCCCGTCTGCTTCGGAACGCCCTCCAATTTCCGAAGGGAGACCTTGACGTTCGAGGTGGTCGGGTTCCGAGGAACCTACCACGCGGTACTGGGAAGGCCATGCTACGCGAAGTTCATGGCCGTCCCCAACTACACCTACCTGAAGCTGAAGATGTCGGGCCCCAACGGGGTCATCACCGTCGGCCCCACGTACAAACACGCGTTCGAATGCGACGTGGAGTGCGTGGAGTACGCCGAGGCCCTCGCCGAGTCTGAGGCCCTCATCGCCGACCTGGAGAACCTCTCCAAAGAGGTGCCAGATGTGAAGCGTCATGCCGGCAACTTCGAGCCAGCGGAGACGGTTAAGGCCGTCCCACTCGACCCCAGCGGCGACGCCTCCAAGCAGATCCGGATCGGTTCCGGGCTCGACCCCAAATAGGAAGCAGTGCTCGTCGACTTTCTCCGCGCAAACACCGACGTCTTTGCGTGGAGTCCCTCGGACATGCCCGGCATACCGAGGGATGTCGCCGAGCACTCGCTGGATATTCGGGCCGGAGCCCGACCCGTCAGGCAGCCTCTGCGCCGATTCGACGAGGAGAAGCGCAGAGTGATAGGCGAAGAGATCCACAAGCTAATGGCAGCAGGGTTCATCAAAGAGGTATTCCATCCTGAATGGCTTGCCAACCCTGTGCTTGTGAGGAAGAAAGGGGGGAAATGGCGGATGTGTGTAGACTACACTGGTCTCAACAAAGCATGTCCGAAGGTTCCCTACCCTCTACCTCGCATCGATCAAATCGTGGATTCCACTGCTGGGTGCGAAACCCTGTCCTTCCTCGATGCCTACTCAGGGTATCACCAAATCCGGATGAAAGAGTCCGACCAGCTCGCGACTTCTTTCATCACGCCGTTCGGCATGTACTGCTATGTCACCATGCCATTCGGTTTGAGGAATGCGGGCGCGACGTACCAGCGGTGCATGAACCATGTGTTCGGCGAACACATCAGTCGCACAGTCGAGGCCTACGTCGATGACATCGTAGTCAAGACAAGGAAGGCTCCCGACCTCCTCTCCGACCTTGAAGTGACATTCCGATGTCTCAAGGCGAAAGGAGTCAAGCTCAATCCCGAGAAGTGTGTCTTCGGGGTGCCCCGGGGCATGCTCCTAGGGTTCATCGTCTCCGAGCGAGGCATCGAAGCCAACCCGGAGAAGATCGCAGCCATCACCAGCATGGGACCCATCAAGGACTTAAAGGGCGTACAGAGGGTCATGGGATGCCTCGCGGCCCTGAGCCGCTTCATCTCACGCCTCGGCGAAAGAGGTCTGCCTCTGTACCGCCTCTTAAGGAAGGCCGAGTGTTTCGCTTGGACCCCTGAGGCCGAGGAAGCCCTCGGGAACCTGAAGGCGCTCCTTACGAAGGCGCCCGTCTTGGTGCCCCCAGCTGATGGAGAGGCCCTCTTGGTCTACGTCGCCGCTACCACTCAGGTGGTTAGCGCCGCGATTGTAGTCGAGAGGCAAGAAGAAGGGCATGCATTGCCCGTTCAGAGGCCAGTCTACTTCGTCAGCGAAGTACTGTCCGAGACCAAGACCCGCTACCCACAAGTTCAGAAGCTGCTGTATGCTGTGATCCTGACAAGGCGGAAGTTACGACACTACTTCGAGTCTCATCCGGTAACTGTGGTGTCATCCTTCCCCCTGGGGGAGATCATCCAGTGCCGAGAGGCCTCGGGCAGGATCGCAAAGTGGGCGGTGGAAATCATGGGCGAAACAATCTCGTTCGCCCCCTCGGAAGGCCATCAAGTCCCAGGTGTTGGCGGACTTCGTGGCCGAATGGGTCGACACCCAGCTGCCGACAGCTCCGATCCAACCGGAGCTCTGGACCATGTTTTTCGACGGGTCGCTGATGAAGACGGGAGCCGGCGTGGGCCTGCTCTTCATCTCGCCCCTCGGGAAGCACCTACGCTACGTGCTACGCCTCCATTTCCCGGCATCCAACAATGTGGCCGAGTACGAAGCTCTGGTCAACGGGTTGCGGATCGCCATCGAGCTAGGGGTCAGACGCCTCGATGCCCGCGGTGACTCACAGCTCGTCATCGACCAAGTCATGAAGAACTCCCACTGCCGCGACCCGAAGATGGAGGCCTACTGCGATGAGGTTCGGCGCCTGGAAGACAAGTTCTTCGGGCTCGAGCTCAACCACATCGCTCGGCGCTACAACGAGACTGCAGACGAGCTGGCTAAAATAGCCTCAGGGCGAACGACGGTCCCCCCGGACGTCTTCTCCCGGGATCTGCATCGACCCTCCGTCAAGATCAACGACGCCCCCGAGCCCGAGGCACCCTCGGCACAGCCCGAGGCACCCTCGGCCCCCGAAGGCGAGGCGCTGCACGTCGAGGAAGGGCAGAGCGGGGCCACGCCTGATCGAGATTGGCAGGCCCCGTACCTGCAATATCTCCGCCGAGGAGAGCTACCCCTCGACCAAGCCGAGGCTCGGCGGGTAGCGCGACGCGCCAAGTCGTTCGTTTTGCTGGGCGACGAGGAGGAACTCTACCACCGCAGCCCCTCGGGCGTCCTCCAGCGATGCATCTCCATCGCCGAAGGTCAGGAACTCCTGCAAGAAATACACTCGGGGGCTTGCGGCCATCATGCAGCACCCCGAGCCCTTGTCGGGAATGCTTTCCGGCAAGGCTTCTACTGGCCAACGGCGGTGGCTGACGCCACTAGAATTGTCCGCACCTGCGAAGGGTGCCAATCCTATGCGAAGCAGACCCACCTGCCCGCTCAGGCTCTGCAGACGATACCCATCACCTGGCCCTTTGCTGTATGGGGTCTGGACCTCGTCGGTCCCTTGCAGAAGGCGCCCGGGGGCTACACGCACCTGCTGGTCGCCATCGACAAATTCTCCAAGTGGATCGAGGTCCGACCCCTGAACAGCATCAGGTCTGAGCAGGCGGTGGCGTTCTTCACCAACATCATCCATCGCTTCGGGGTCCCAAACTCCATCATCACCGACAACGGTACCCAGTTCACCGGCAAAAAATTCTTGGATTTTTGCGAAGATCACCACATCCGGGTGGACTGGGTCGCCGTGGCTCATCCCATGTCGAATGGGCAAGTGGAGCGTGCCAACGGCATGATTCTACAAGGGCTCAAGCCCCGGATCTACGACGGCCTCAACAAGTTCGGCAAGCGATGGATGAAGGAACTCCCCTCGGTGGTCTGGAGCCTGAGGACAACGCCAAGCCGAGCCACGGGTTTCACGCCGTTCTTCCTGGTCTATGGGGTCGAGGCCATCTTGCCCACCGACCTGGAATACGGCTCCCCGAGGGCGAGGGCCTACAACGAACAAAGCAACCAAGCTAGCCGAGAAGACTCACTGGACCAGCTGGAAGAGGCTCGGGACAAGGCCTTACTACACTCGGCGCGGTACCAGCAGTCCCTGCGACGCTACCACGTCCGAGGGGTCCGGTCCCGAGACCTCCAGGTGGGCGATCTGGTGCTTCGGCTGCGGCAAGACGCCCGAGGGAGGCACAAGCTCACGCCCCCCTGGGAGGGGCCATTCGTCATCGCCAAAGTCCTGAAGCCCGGAACCTACAAGCTGGCCAACAATCAAGGCGAGATCTACGACAACGCCTGAAACATCAAACAGCTACGTCGCTTCTACCCTTAAGATGTTTTCAAGTTGTTTGTATACCTTGCACCCACGCAAAGTTTAGTCATCAAGGAAGGGTCGGCCTCGCCTCGGCAGAGCCCGACCCTCCCTCGGGGGCTAAAAGGGGGGAGACCCCCTCTGCGTCGAATTTTTCCCTCGAAAAAAGATCTCTTTTTAGCAGAATTTCTTTCGTGCTTTTTGACTACTTCAAAAAGCGGATCCTGGAAACGACGGAGTACACGTAAGCAGCCAAGGCTGACCGAGCCGAGGGACTCCTACGCCTCCGGGATACGGATACCTCACTCATCACCTTCTGCGATAAGTAACTCGCGTTCGGATAAAGCGACTCCGTGGACCGGACAAGTCTTCACGCTCGGAAGCTCTTCTGCTAAAGTGGTCCTTCAAGCTTTCTCGACTAAGTCGGAGACAGGGCCTCATGGACGGGTGAAGGTACGCGTAAGCGGCAAGGCCGACCGAGCCGAGGGACTCCTACGCCTCCGGGATACGGATACCTCACTCATCACCTTCCGCGAGAAGCAACTCTCGCCCGCACAAACATCCCTGTTACCGACGGAAAGTCCAGATGCTCGGAATAAGGGGAAAAGAGACGCAGCTTTGCAAGCGCAGCGAGGGTGTGTTTTCTGGCCTCAGCGGCCGCAGAAGGCACACGCTACAAGACGATCTGATCCTGCAGGCTCGGGTCTTCACGCTGAAGGGGGCCGTAGCACCCTCGGCATCGACGACGTCTTCAGCAAGGTTCGACCCAGCCTCGGACGGCGGCGCGGTCCAGGGACTTCTCCGGGAATCCGGCCGGAGCAGGCGGCTCAGCCGGCTACCCCCGGGGCCTCGGCCAACCATCTTCCAAGGGCGCTAGCCCGACCCGAGGCCTCGGCTGATCGACTCCGGCGTCGGATCCGCTGACGGACAACCCGGCTAGGCTCCGGCCAACCAGGTTCCCATTTTTGAGCCAACTCCGCCTCTGTTCGTACTGATATCGCTACCCCCGGCCTCGGCTCATCGAAGAGCGGCCGAGGGGTCTCTTTAACTAAGCTAGAGGAGCCTCAGACAACAAGGTCGATCGAGCCGAGGGATTCCTACGCCTCTGGGATACGGATACCTCACTCGTCACCTTGACACGGGGCGACTCATGCTTGGTGAAGCGGTACAGACAATCAACAGGCGAGACTTAGTGCTCGAAAATGAGGAAAAAACACGGCTCCGTGCCGAAAATTACATACATGTTCAGGCCTCGACAGCCACAATGAACAAAAACCCTGGCAATCGAAATGCCATTACAAACGGAACTCCGGTTCCCCCTCCGCAGGTACGAACAACCCCACTCCGAGGGGGAAGGCCTGCGGAGCAACGGGAGGCCGACGAACGGCGCGCCGTCACCTGCTCCAGCAGCGGCGACGACGACGACTTCTGCTCCGGGGGGCCGAACAGCGGCAACGCTGACCTCGGGGTGGATGCCGCTGCCAGGAGGCCCCCGCCCGCGCCAAAACTCGTGAGGCAAGGATGGGCAGAAGGCCATAGAGTTGGAGGTCAGCCCGTGGCCGGCCCCGGCTATCGCGCCGGCGGAAGAACCTCTTCCAGCTGCCGTGGCGGACGCCGGCGCCGCGAGCAGCTCCGAAGCCACTCGCGTCTGAAGACCGGGCACGCTGCAGCTGCCAGCGCCACGGGCAACACCTGCTCCTCCCCCCATCACTGAGTGAAGGAGCGGGCCGTCGCCCGCACAGGGGCTGACCCCAACTCGGCACTCTCCCCTCCCCAGCCTCGGTGATGAAAATCCTTGAGGCTGAGGGAAGGGCAGAGGCCGCAGCCCGGCTCGCTTTCCCCCACCATCAAGCCGGAGGTCGCCATCTCAGGTGACCGCCGGTGGAGGGGTGCGGCCGGGCTGCATGATGAAAATCCTTGAAGCCGAACGATGGCTGAAAGGTACCAACTCCCACGGAGTTGCGTTCCTCCAACGAGGAGGCGGAGAGACGGTGGGTACCCCCCATCCGGGGGCTCGGAAGATGGAAAGACACGACGCATGAGGGAGGAAGAAGACATGGTTGCCTTCCGAAAAGGGTCGCCCTCCTTTTAAAGGCAACTCTCCCTACGTGCGCCCCCAAACGCCGCGGGCTGAGTCTTCTCCAACACGCTCCGAGGCCCACCCCTGCGACTCGGGGGCTGGGTCCCGCATGTCATGCAGACCGGCTCCGAGCAGAAGAAGCCAAACCGCCGCGAGTGGTGCGCACAACCGCCCAGCGGTTACAAGCGACCCCCCACTTTTGCCCAGACCAACGGGCGGGAGGGGCGGACAGCCATGCAGGCGGCATGCAACCGCGCTAGGTGGACGCGCTTCTCCGACTTCTGACACGCCAGCCTGGAGGCCCAGGCCCACGCGTCACGCAACCAGCGCGCCAGTTGCTGCATGCAAGCAATCGCGCCACCACTTGTGCCACCGTCGCGCCTCTTCGGTTGCGGAGCCTATGCCGCGACTCAAGGCGACCCAGCGCACGACCCAGCAGCGCCAGTCTGGCGCGACGGTCAATACGGCCGAAAGTGGGCCGGCGGTAATGACGGTGGCAGGCGGACGGGAGCAGCAGTCACGTCGTCAGCCAGGCTCACGTCCCATCCAGGGACAGCAAGAGAGCCTCCTCCCACGGCGTGAAGACGGTGCGCCCGTGATCCGTTCCTCGAACGGCTCGCGCACGCGCAACGGCCGCCCCGCCAACCACTCGCCCCGTTGCATTAACTCCGCGGCGGGACAGGCGGCGCTTCTGGCAGGAGAAGCGGACGACGCTTCGCCTTCGCCGTAATAACCGCGCCAAAAAAGGTACGCCACGTCGTTCGATTTCGTATCCTTTTCCCTTTTTCCTCTTTCTCTATCTCTTGCAACAGGGACCGGGAAAGGGGGATACCCCGAAAAGGATCCTTCCCTGTGAAGGAACCGGGCTCCGAGCCCCCCCTACTGATCAGAGGTTCGAAGGCTGGCCCTCCGAAGGGTTCAACAGTCGCCTCAGATCGCGTGGGCCCGACACCCACTACTGGTCAGGGGTTCGAAGGCCGGCCCCCCGAAGGGCTCCATGGCCGCCTCAGGCTACTCGGGCTCCGCGCCCATTACTGATCAGAGGTTCGAAGGCTGGCCCCCGAAGGGTTCACAGTCGCCTCAGACGCCGAGCGAGGGATGACCAGGGGTACGTTCGATACATAACCGAGGCTCGGGCTGCGCTCCCGAGGTACCCTAGGACATTTCCGAGACCAGCGGGAGCGATCTTGTAACGGAATCCCATCGGAGGGAGGCATCGAGCCCTCGGACCCTGTCGCCAGGGGACCGGGTCCGGCAGATCACCCGCAGGTACTTTTGGGCGTGCCTCCGGGCCCCTAGCCGACCCCCAACGAACGGGGCACGGACGTCCACTCGGATTACCCGCTTGCAGCTCACTGGAGACACCATGTTCGGTGCCCATCGAGGGTAACATGGCGCACCCCCCTCCTCCTTGCGGAAAGGCGACATAGGGGCGTATGCAAAAAGTCGAGTCTGTCCCTGATCGTCCTCTCGCCCTGTGCGGAGGCTCGGGGGCTGCTCTCGCAAACCCGGCTCCGGCCGAACCGTTGACAGCGTCAACATACCAGCCCGAGAACTTGGGTCCCGACCGTGCACCCGGGCTACGGCCAGTTCGCATGAGGGAACGACCAGACCAGCCGAAGCGTTACGCAAGGCATTAAGACCTCGAAGGAGTGAAACCACTCCTCCGAGGCCTCGGGGGCTACACCCGGCGGGTGCGCTCGCGCGCACCCACCGGAATAAAATGCAACCGAGGAAGGCTGGTCCCCTTGCAAAAAAGTGCGACGAAAGCCTCCAAGCGAGTGCTAACACTCCCTTCGAGGCTCGGGGGCTACTGTCGGGGACCATAATTAGGGGTACCCTCAAGACGCCTAATTCTCAGCTGGTAACCCCCATCAGCATAAAGCTGCAGAGGCCTGATGGGTGCGATTAAGTCAGGGATCAGTCCATACGAGTGACTCGATCACGCTTCACCCGAGCCTAGCCTCGGACTCGGGCAGCCGACCTCGAGGGACTTCCGTCTCGCCCGAGGCCCCCCTTTTAACGGCGGACACATCTCCGGCTCGCCCGAGGCCTTGGCTTCGCTAAGAAGCAACCCCGACTAAATCGCCGCACCGACTGACCGAGTTGCAGGGGCATTTAACGCAAAGGTGGCCTGACACCTCTATCCTGACGCACGCCCCCCGGCAGAGCCGAAGTGACCGCCGTCACTCCGCTGCTCCACTGACCGGTCTGACAGAAGAACAGCGCCGCATGCGCCACTCCGACTGAGTGCCACTCGACAGAGTGAGTCTGACAGGCAGTCAGGCCTCGCCAGGGGCGCCATAGGGGACTCCGCTCCGCCCGACCCCAGGGCTCGGACTCGGGCTAAGACCCGGAAGACGACGAACTCCGCTCCGCCCGACCCCAGGGCTCGGACTCGGGCTAAGACCCGGAAGACGGCGAACTCCGCTCCGCCCGACCCCAGGGCTCGGACTCGGGCTAAGACCCGGAAGACGGCGAACTCCGCTCCGCCCGAACCCAGGGCTCGGACTCGGGCTAAGACCCGGAAGACGGCGAACTCCGCTCCGCCCGACCCCAGGGCTCGGACTCGGGCTAAGACCCGGAAGACGGCGAACTCCGCTCCGCCCGACCCCAGGGCTCGGACTCGGGCTCGGCCCCGGAAGACGGCGAACTCCGCTCCGCCCGACCCCAGGGCTCGGACTCGGGCTCGGCCCCGGAAGACGACGAACTCCGCCTCGCCCGACCCCAGGGCTCGGACTCCGCCCTGGCCTCTGCCGAACGACTTCCGCCTCGCCCGACCCAGGGGCTCGGACTCGGCCTCGGCAACGGAAGACAGATTCGACCCCAGCTTCGGAGGAGCCCCCACATCGCCCGGCCTCGGGCGCGGGCCCGCCACGTCAACAGGGAGCGCCATCACCACTCTACCCCGAGCCGACTCGGGCCGCAGAGAACAAGACCGGTGTCCCATCTGACCAGCTCTGCCAGATAGGCAATGATGGCGCCTCCCAAGCTCTATGACGACGGCGGCTCTCAGCTCTCTTACGGAAGCAGGTGGACGTCAGCAAGGACTCGACCGCTCCGATAGCTGTCCTTCCGCCAAGCTCCGTTGCTCCTCCGACAACCACGACATCACACCAGCAGGGTGCCAAGATCTCTCCGGCTGTCACATTGGCATGTACTTAGGGCGCTAGCTCTCCCTCCGCTAGACACGTAGCACTCTGCTACACCCCCCATTGTACACCTGGATCCTCTCCTTACGACTATAAAAGGGAGGACCAGGGCCTTCTTAGAGAAGGTTGGCCGCGCGGGACCGAGGACGGGACAGGCGCTCTCTTGGGGCCGCTCGCTTCCCTCACCCGCGTGGACGCTTGTAACCCCCCTACTGCAAGCGCACCCGACCTGGGCGCGGGACGAACACGAAGGCCGCGGGACTTCCACCTCTCTCACGCCCGTCTCCGGCCACCTCGCCTCTCCCCCCTTCGCGCTCGCCCACGCGCTCGACCCATCTGGGCTGGGGCACGCAGCACACTCACTCGTCGGCTTAGGGACCCCCCAGTCTCGAAACGCCGACACCCGCGGCCTTCGTGTTGTCCTGCGCCCAGGTCGGGTGCGCTTGCAGTAGGGGGTGACAAGCGTCCGCGTGGGAGAGAGCAAGAGCGAGAGAGACTGTGCGGCGGCCCGTTCTCCCGCGCGGCCAACCCTCTCGTACGAGAGCCCTGGACCTTCCTTTTATAGGCGTAAGGAGAGGGCCTAGGTGTACAATGGGGGGTATAGCAGTGTGCTAACGTGTCTAGCAGAGAGGAGCTAGAGCCCTAAGTACATGTCGTCGTGGCAGTCGGAGAGGTTTTGGCGCCCTATTCATGTGATGTCGTGGCCGTCGGAGGAGTGCTTGAGCCCTGCGGAAGTACAGCTGTCGGGGCTGTCGGATCCTTGCTGACGTCTCCTTGCTTCCATAAGGGGCTGAGAGCCGCCGTCGTCATGGAGCACGCGGGGTGCCATCATTACTTGTTTACTGGGGCGAGCCAGATGGGACGCCGGTCTTGTTCCCCGTAGCCTGAGCTAGCTAGGGTTAGGGTAATGATGCCCCCCCTGTGACGTGGTCGGTCCGAGCCCGGGGTCGGGCGAGGCGGAGGCTCCTCCGAGGTCGAGGCTGAGTCCGGGCCCGGGGGTCGGGCGAGGCGGAGACCGTCTTCCGAGGTTGAGGTGGAGTCCGAGCCCTGGGTTCGGGCGAGGCGGAGACCGTCGTCCGAGGTCGAGGCTGAGCCCGAGCCCTGGGGTCGGGCGAGGCGGAGATCGTCGTCCGAGGTCGAGGCTGAGTCCGAGCCCTGGGGTCGGGCAAGGCGGAGTCTGTCGTCCGGCGTCGAGGTTGAGCCCGAGCCCTGGGGTCGGGCGAGGCGGAGCTTCCTATGGCGCCCGAGGCTGGACTTAGCTGCTGTCAGCCTCACTCTGTCGAGTGGCACAGCAGTCGGAGCGGTGCAGGCGGCGCTGTTTTCCTGTCAGGTCGGTTAGTGGAGCGGCGAAGTGACTGCGGTCACTTCGGCCCTGTCGACTGAAGAGCGCGCGTCAGGATAAGGTGTCAGTCGATCCTTGCATTGAATGCTCCTGCGATACGGTCGGTTGGCGTGGCGATCCGGCCAAGGTTGCTTCTCCGCGAAGCCTGTCCGAGCTGGGCCTCGGGCGAGTCGAAGGCGCGTCCGTTGCTTGAGGGGACCCTCGGGCGAGTCGTGAATCCTCCTGGGTCGGCTGCCTTTGCCCGAGGCTGGGCTCGGGCGTGGCGAGATCGTGTCTCTTGAGTGGACGGAGCCTTGACCGGAATCGCGCCCATCAGGCCTTTGCAGCTTTGTGCTGATGGGGGTTACCAGCTGAGATTTAGGAGTCTTGGGGGTACCCCTAATTATGGTCCCCGACAGTAGCCCCCGAGCCTCGAAGGGAGTGTTAGTACTCGCTTGGAGGCTTTTGTCGCACTTTTTTGCAAGGGGACTGGCCTTTCTCGGTTGCGTTTCGTTCCGGTGGGTGCGCGCGAGCGCACCCGCCGGGTGTAGCCCCCGAGGCCTCGGAGGAGTGGTTTGACTCCTTCGAGGTCTTAGCGCGTTTCGTGATGCTTCGGCTGGTTTGGTTGTTCCCTCATGCGAGCTGGCCGTAGCCCGGGTGCATAGTCAGGTTCCAAGTTCTCGGGCTAGTATGTTGACGCTGTCAACGGTTTGGCCGGAGTCGGGTTTGCGAGAGCAGCCCCCGAGCCTCCGCATAGAGCGAGAGGACGGTCAAGGACAGACTCGGCTTTTTTCCTATGCCCCTGCGTCGCCTTTCCGCAAGGAGGGGGGGGAAGCGCCATGTTGCCCTCGGAGGGCGCTGAACATGGTGTCTCCAGTGAGTTGCTAACGGGTGATCTGAGTGGACGCCCATGCCCCGTTCGATAAGGGTCGTCTAGTGGCCCAGAGGCGCGCTCCAAAAGTACCTGCAGGTGATTTGTCGGACCCGGTTCCGTTTGATAGGGTCCGAGGGCTCAATGCCTCCCTCTGATGGGATTCCGTTACAGAATCGCTCCTGCTGGTCTCGGAAATGTCCTAGGGTACCTCGGGAGCGTAGCCCGAGCCTCGGCCATGTATTGGACGTACCTAGAGTCATCCCTCGCTCTGCGTGCTCTGAGGCGGCTGTCGAACCCTTCGAGGGCCAGCCTACGAACCCCTGATCAGTAGTGGGCGCGGAGCCTGAGTGGCCTGAGGCGGCTGTCGAACCCATCCGAGGGGCCAGCCTTCGAACATCTGACCAGTGGTGGGCGCGGAGCCCGAGTGCTCTGAGGCGGCTGTCGAACCCTTCCGAGGGGCCAGCCTTCGAACCTCTGATCAGTAGGAGGGCTCGGGGCCCGAGTGCTCTGAGGCGGCTGTCGAACCCTTCGAGGGGCCAGCCTTCGAACCTCTGATCAGTAGGGGGGCTCGGGGCCCGCTTCCTTCGCGGAGAAGGATCCCTTTCGGAGTATCCCCTTTCCCGGTCCCTGTAGCAAGAGAGAGAAAGAGGAAGAGGAAAAGATACGAAATCGAACGACGTGGCGCACCTTTTTTGACGCGGTCATTATGGCGGAGGCGAAGCGTCGCCTGCTTCGCCTGCCAAAGGTGCTGCCTGTCCTGTCACAGAGTTAATGCGACGAGACGAGTGGTTCGCGGGGCAGCCGTTGTGCGTGCGCGAGCCATTCGAGGAACGAGCGTCTTGCCTTTGAGTTTTGAATCTCGCGGCGGGTTCGGGCGAAGTGTTGAACGGGTCTCGCCTGGGCCTTTATATATTCGAGAGAGGGACCGGTGATGGTTCTTTACTCTGTTGCTCGCCTTCCACTTAGGTTTCCGCAACCTGAGGGAATAGCCAGAGAAAGAAAACTGCGCACCTTGTCCGCTCCGCCGCCACCTCTTCTGCTTGGTGATGGCCGACCGGGTGACCGTTGTTTCGCCGCGCGACCCGTGGCCTTTCTCCACCGTCACGGCGGACGATCTGGAGGCCCTTGTTGCCGATGGTTTGCTTCGTCCTCTCTCCGGTGACCCACAACCGGAGTGGATGGCCCCTTCGAGCGGAGCCGCCCCATCCCCGCCGTCGGGGTATGTGTTGAGCTTCGTCTCTTTTCACGAGCGGGGGTTCGGAGTGCCGGCAAGTCGTTTCATGCAGGCGATTCTGCACGTCTACGGGGTGGAGCTGCACAATCTCAGCCCCAACTCCATCGTGCAAGCAGCCATCTTCGCGGCGGTTTGCGAAGGGTTTTTGGGGATTGCCCCCCACTGGGACCTGTGGACCCATCTCTTCTCTGCGGAGCTTTTTGCCTCGACGACGGGGGAAAGAAGAGTTCGCATGGCGGTGTGGGCCGGTGGCTGCATCCTCCAGTTGAGGTAGGCGTGGGTGTAGCAGTACATCCCTGCCATCCTCACGTCTTCGAACAAGGGGTGGCAGCGCCGGTGGTTTTATCTCCAGAATGACGACGAGAGGCTCCCGTCGTTTTATCAATGAGTGGTGACCGCCGCCGGTGGTAACTGGCGCTACGGGGCCCCGCGCGAGAAACAGAAGAATCTCCAGCCCCTTTTGAAGGCCTTGGAGGAGCTGCGAGAAGGAGGGCTCACCGCCGCGGGGGTGGTTGCTGCCATTCATCGCCGGAGGGTGCTCCCCTTGACGGAGCGGCGGATGCCGCTTTGGGAGATGACGCCGGGGGTCGACTTGGAGGGTTTGCAGATGTCCTCGGTCCCCCTTCCCGCCGATGACCTCCACAGGCGGGTAGCCGGCACAGTAGGGAGGTTAGACGCCGGCGCCCTTACCCAGCTCTCGATGCGTCCCGATCGCGGGTGTGTGTCCCTAGTGAGTGTCCGCTCCTTCTTCCTTCTTGTGTCGGATTGCCCTTGGTTCTCACAGCCTAGACTTTTCGTCTGTCTCCAGGAGGTGGGGTTTCACAAGCCTTCCCTGCCACCGGTCCTGGAGGACGCGGTGGACCGAGCCGCGCGGAGGGTCGCCACGGAGAAGAGGAAGGAGAAGAAGGACGCGAAGAAGGCTCAGGCCCGTGAGCAGATGCGGGCTCGGGATGCCTTGGAGAGGCTTCGTCGTCGGCAGGAGAGGGATGGGCTCCCGAGGGAGCCGTCGCCGGAGACGCCTGACGATGACGGCGACGGCGATGATGAAGACGACGACATGGCTGCCCGCCTCGGCCTCAGCCCGGATCTGAGGCTGGGCCAGGGGTCGTCGAGCCAGCCCCCGAGCGGGCTGGCGCCGTCAGTATTCGGGGCCGGGACGTCGGGGTCCCGGTCCGAAGAACGGGGGCAGGCCGAGGGGGTACTTGACCCCTTGGCCGAGGTAGTTGAGGTGACCCCGGGGAGTCAGGCCGACCCGCCTGTTCCCCAAGAGTCGTTGCCCGTGCCGACTGCATAGGAGGGTGATCCTCGGGTCGTCGTGGATGTGCCTGGGCAGTCCGTCCCTCTGGTGCCTCGGGCGCCCGAGGCAAGGATGGTGCAGAAGCCGGCAGCGGGGCTAACCTCGGTGGTACCCTTGGGGACCGAGGCTCGAGGGACCTCCCTGCAGGCACGATTGGTCGTGGCCCAGAGTGGGTAAGTATCTGAGGATACCTTTGTCCCGGCTCCTTCTTCGTGTGTCCTGATCCTGCTCTTCCCTTTCTTCCCAGCAAATGGAGGCACGGTTCGACCGGTCTGGCTCCCCGGAAGGTCCTTAAGACGGCGTCGGCTTCTGCAGCCAGTGCCGCGCCGGGCCTTGTCGGCCAGCTGGCCTCCTCGCAAGATGCCCCAAAGCGGGGGGCTCAGGCGGCACAAGTTGCCGTGGGGTGAGCTCCCAAGGCTGACCCCTCCGTCGAGGCGGCCGTCGTGCCGAGGGAGACTGCTGGCGCGGCTGCGGCCTCGAGCCCACCAGACGTGTTGCCGGCGCTGGCACCGGCTTCTGCCGAGGCTGTTGCCGTTCTGGCTGTGGAGCCGCCCGTCGCCGCCGACGCTGAGATGGCCGAGGCGCCGCTACTCGATGCCTCAAAGGAGGGGGGCGCAGAACCGCGACCCGTCATGGGGAGCGACAACCTCGTCCTCACGCGACACAGTCCTGACGGGCGGCGTCAGTCGCTCCGGTTCTGGACCAGTGGTGCTTCGGATCCCCTCTTCGTTCTTGACGATGAGCGAGAGGAGCAGTCTTGGGACGGGCTTCGTGAGTGTGCCGAGGCAACGGTGGGGTCGCTTCGGTCGACCTTGGAGGTCCTTTGCAGGGACGTTCCCAAGATCCTCCAGGTAAAGATTTCAGGCATACCTTTCACTTGACCAAGGCATTCTTTGTGATGCCCCACTTATTTTCCTCAGGATCTGACGGATCTGAGCGCCGCCAAGTCATCGTTCATCCGCCGCGAGGCCGATGTCTGGGGTTCACTGCGGTTCCTGAGGACCACGCTTGCCGAGGCTACCGAGCGCCTCTCCCAACGGAGCGCCGAGGTGGCGGACCTTCGGTTGCTCTGTGTCGATCTGGGAGCGGAGGCAGCGGCGGCACGCGCAGAGGCGCAGCGGCAGCAGTTGGAGCTTGGCAAGGTCATCGGCGAGCGGGACCAATCTCGGGGTCGGGCCGCCGAGGCTGAAAGCCAGGCTGAGGCCCTTGGAGACCAGCTAGCCGAGGCGTCTGCTCGGGCCGGAGCCCTTGCGGCAGAACTAGCCGTGACCCAAGCCGCATCCTCAGAGCAGCGTGCCCGAGCCGAAGGTATGTCTTGGCTGTTTTAAGATTTTGATTCAGCTTCATTCTTCAACTCATGTTTGAAGACTTTGGTTTTGGCTGTTTGCAGAGCTCGAGTCTGCCCTCGATGAGTCCACCAAGGCACTTGCCCAGGCGGCTGAGCAGAGAGAGGCCAACCACGTGGCCATGTCCAAAGCTATCTCGGCCTTCTATCGGGTCTTTGGTCTCGACGACGTCCCCTCGGGGAGCTCCCCTTAGAGTCGCCTGCAGGCCTTAGGTGACCATGCGCACGGCAGACTCCGGGAGGCGCTGCATCACGGCGTCAGGCGGGCCTTCGCCGTGCTCGCTTCCCACTACGACGTGGATCTGGAGCGGGTCAGCGAGGGGTATTGCCTTCCCGACGAAGATGAAGCTGCCCTGGCCAAAGTCCAGAGGCTTGACGCGGCCGCCGTGGGCCCAAGCGCGGTGCTGGCGACCACCTTCGAAGCAGAGATCCTTCCGCTTGCGCCGTCGTCCGAGGCCGGGGCGGATCTCGCCGAGGGTGGAAACGAAGCCGAGGGCGCGGCTCCTTCTCCGGGCGACGCCTAATTCTGCCGGAGCAGTTTATTTTGAATGCGTATGTGTCTTTTGCGGCCACCGAGGCCCGAACACTTTGTCGTCGTAATATAAAGCTGTGTCTCTTTTCCTCCTGTTTTGCGTATCCGGACTCGTTCGTCAGTAGCAGGATTGCTTACCCATGTAAGAGTTATTTTTCGCGGTAGGTGACGAGTGAGGTATCCGTATCCCGGAGGTGTAGGAGTGTAACACCTAAATTTGGAAATCGTATGAAGAGAGAATATTTCATTGTGTGTACAATCTCTAGTTAATATCACATGTGAATAAACACCATCAATAGGGGATTGAATAACCAATAACACCTAAATAAATCATGCATCATGCTGAGTTTTACTTGATTGTGTATTGTGGCTAATAAAATAAAGGTATGGTTAATATATTAATAGACACATGGATTTAAATTCTATTGTTGGAAAGCAAAATTCTAAACAAATGTGGAGAAGGGGAAAAGCATTAGCCATCACCAAATAAAATTTCTTAAAAATAAATTAATTTATCTCATGTCATATTAAAGTGGGATATTTAATTTGGAGACAAGTTGTCACAGAAATCAAATTTAAATTCAAATTGGAGTTTGAATTGGGAAAGGGAGAAAGGAAAATAAAATAGAAAAGATAAAAAGGGCTTCACGGGCCGATTACACTCTATTCGGCCCACTCAGGAAAGTTACTCCCCGCAGCCCGTTTTCAACAGCCGCGCCGACGGCTGGGACCCACGGTCAGCCTCCCACTCGCGGTCGCTTCCTTCCCTGCGTTCTCTGGCGCGTGGGGCCTAGGGTGTCAGCCTTGTCTTCATCCTTCTAAGCTCTGCGGTCGCGTAGGCTTTGCCTCGGCACCGCGCGAATCTGGCCGCGGGTCCGCATCGTCAGCCGTCCCCGCTATCCCCGTTCATCTAGCGCTCCTGTCCCTGCGTCTCTGCTTGGTGGGGCCCCGCGGTCAGATCCGCCCTCTCCCCCTGTCGTCGCAGTCAAAGCCGTGTCCGCCGGGATCGCGCTGCGTCGTTGCATCCGCCAAGACCAAGTCCGCGTTCCGAGATTGTCGCTCGGCCGGTATGCCCCATACCTGGGTATAAAGCTCGGGTCGTCTCCCTAGCTCCCTCGAATCGCACCGCGCCCAGGCCACCATTGTCGGGCAGCCGTGAAGAAGCGTGCCACCGCTGCCGTAGTAGTTTGTCCCTAGCACTGTCCAGGTAGGGTCGGTTTCGGGTCGAGAAGGTACGCGCGAACCTGTGTGTCGTGTCCCTGACAGAAATCGGGGGTGGGAGGTGGTGGATTGAGGACAATTTCTCGCCGTTGTCTGTGTTCCGCCGCGGGCTCGCCCTCCTCCGTGGGCAGCTGATTCCACTGCGCGACTGTAGGTAAGGAAACCCCCTGCGTGTTTGTTTGAATCTCCACATCGTTTTCATAGAGCTTCCACGGAGTTTGGTACACCTGCGCGCCGAATCAGGGAACGCCGGCGTGGTCTCCGCCGTGGATGGAGGTGAGCGCCGCCGTGCCCAATGTCGGCTGGTTGGGGAAGGTGGCTTCGGCCGTTGATTCATGAACGCGCGGTCCAGATTAACCTGGGAAGAAATCTTCGCGTGTTTTAGATCTGGTCCGTAGATTTGGGGATGAGCGCGGGAGATCGAGTCCGGCCACACCACGTTGGCAATCTGATCTGGGCCGTGCATTATTGATCTATCGGATTTCAGGGTGATCCGCTCTCCGTCGTCGATCTGGGGATCGACGGTCTCAGTGTAAGCACGGCGGTCGTCGTATCGAGTTAATCGGAGCCCTAGATTTCTGATCGGGCGGCTCAATTTCGCCCGTACCCCTTCGCTTGCGCAGTTTGCAAAGGAACCCTTATAACATTAGTGAATCAACCCGCAGTCCTCTGGGTGCTATTCGTTGTGTCTCTGGAAACTTACGCGCGGGTCCCTGCACTTTCCAGATATGGACGCCCAGTCCAGAGCTCATGAAAATCAAATAAATAAATTCAGAAATGGATTTTTAATATAAAAACAATTCCCAGAACTTATTTAATCCATAGAAAATCCATTTTTAGTCCAAATCACTCCATTTCAGTTGCTAAAATTTTGTAATAATATTCTCTATCATTTAGTATCTCTGTTTTGACATGAACACAGTAAGAAAATTAATTTATCATTTAATCCTATTTCAAGCACATTAAATCTTAGGAAATTCATAACTTGAATTCTATAACTCCAAATTTAGTGATTCCAGTTCCTATGATCTCATTTTAATGTGTAGATTTTTACTGTATATTTTATTTACATGTTTGGTGTGATGTTAATTTTGCCTATACATGTTTGTTTATATTGCTACGACTAGCAGTGAGGTCACGTGTCATCTGAAGAGCAAGTTGGTACCTTCTCAAGTGCCAGGCAAGTTGTGCCCTTGATCACTTCTTTTTACCCACTCATGTTCTAATTAATCATAATGATCTGCATAGGTTAATTTTGATGGGTCCTAATAGGATACCCTAGTTTGATTATCTTTATACCTTGTTACCACTGAACTTTTTGGGTAGTACTTGCTAGTGCTTTATGTGGTTTTGGGTATGAAGATACATTACTCATGATTATACTTTTGTTATCCGTTGTTATTTATCGTTCATGATAAGATCATTATGTTAATTGGAACATGGAGAACCACCCGGGAAAACAGTGCTACCACAAGGGTTTAATGGGACGCCCTTGGCTGATTAACTAGGAAAGCTAGTGGAGGGCTACCTTACCCGAAAGGGGCAAGGGCAGTAGGGGAGTGGTCAGTGTAGGGAGGCCCTCGGGAGGATTTTGCTGCGATGGCGATCCTGCAAGGGATTCCTGCATTGGAGCTTCCTATAAACTGTAGCGGGTAGTCTGAAGCTAGTGGAACTTTGTAAAGGCCTCGTAGTGGTACCCTGCCTCGCTTCCTTGGTAGAGGTGTATGGGGTCTGATCAACTCCGTGGCAAATGGGTAACACGACTTGTGGGTAAAGATGCGCAACCTCTGCAGAGTGTAAAACTGGTATACTAGCCGTGCTCACGGTCATGAGCGGCTCGGACACTCACATGATTAAATTATGGAACTAAATTCAATTTGTCATATGCATTGCATGACAGGTGAGGTTGTTACTTTTGTTCTACTATTTAATTGGGTTGGTATTTACTTATACTTAGTAATTGCTAATAAAATTTTGACCAACTTTAAAAGCAATGCTCAGCTCTAACCATCTCCTTTGGTAAGCCTTACACTTCACGTGAGCTCCCACCTTTGGCGAGTTCATGCACATTATTCCCCACAACTTGTTGAGCGATGAACGTATGTGAGCTCACTCTTGCTGTCTCACACCCCCACAGGTCAAGAGCAGGTACCGCAGGATGAGGCACATGGAGGATGCTGTGACGAGTTCGTGAGAGGTCTAGGTCGTCGTCTCCCGGTCAACTTTGGGTTGCTGGATCGTTTCCTCATATGATGTAATTATTTAACTATTTTGTATAGAACTCCTGTTATATAGTAAAGATGTGACATTCGATCCTGTGCCACTATGCATCATATGTGTGAGACTTGGTCCCAGCACACCTGGTGTTTATGTTCGCGCCCGGGCTTTGGATCCCTAAAACCCGGGTGTGACAGAAGTGGTATCAGAGGAAATGTTGACTGTAGGACGAAACCTAGATAGAACTGGACAACCATTCTTTACGTACCCTTGCTACTCTGATTCTTTTCTAAACTTTTCTTAATCTTTTCTCATCTATTTCCGCTTTACTCTGATTATTCTTACCTTTTCATTCTAAAGACAAATGTGGATTTCACACTTTGAAATCCTGTGCCTAAAGTGACTTTAGGAATAGGAGACCTACTCTTAGGAACAAAAACAAAACTATTTTTATAGGTATTTGTATGCTTGAATGTTTGTTCTTATGATACTTGTTTGATTTGGATCTTTGATTGAGTGTGATTAGTTGTGGAGTAATGTCCACAATCACATCTGCATATACATATAGAAAAAAAACGGTTATAAAAATATCTAAATGAACTAGGTTATCCCTCATCAAAGAATCTAGCCTAGCAAAATCCATCTTATCTTGAAAAAGTCTATCCTACACTCATAGATCCATCTTATCCTAAAAAAATAGATTCTCATCTTATCTTGAAAAGATTTATCTTATCCTAATAGATCTATCTGACCTCAAAAGATTCTACCTTATCCTTATGGAATCATCTTACCCCAATAATCATATTTATCCCACGCTAGTGTAACAACCATGATCTAGCCTAAAATAAATAAGATCTTATCTAGTCAAACTAGTCACACCAATCTAACCTAGATCTGATCTAATCTTAAGTGACTTATCAAACATGTTAGATAATACTGATGAAATAGATTAGACTCTACTCCTATAGAACGGGTCTTAACTTAGTTCACCCTGCACTAAATTAAGAATGACAGATCGACTTGGCCATATGCAACTACCTTAACCATCCAATAGTTGCATAACCCCACAATTTTAACCTAGCAAGAGATTCTAACCTACCTACACCATACAATCCATCCTACTCACATATGTCCTAGCCATATGTCCTTAACTCAGATGACAACTCCAAGAAATAAAGGCCAAAGAAGACCAACCATGTCAAAGAAGGATAAGCATCAACTCAAGACTTCAAAGATCAAGTTGAATCGCCAGCGGAATCAAGATCCATAGTTTAGGATGAAGTCTTTCCTTATTATACCCTTGCCACAACCTCTACTTGCCATAACCGTACCTGACCTAATGAATATCTAGACATACAATATTCATATCATCTACTAACTGTTAAAAAAAACTTGAACAAAACTTTGATTCCCAAAACCAAATGAGAAACTAAAATTCTAGACCAAACCTATTATATCCCTTTTCTTACAAATCTCGAGGACGAGATTATTTTTAAGGGGGGTAGGATTTGTAACACCTAAATTTGGAAATCGTATGAAGAGAGAATATTTCATTGTGTGTACAATCTCTAGTTAATATCACATGTGAATAAACACCATCAAAAGGGGATTGAATAACCAATAACACCTAAATAAATCATGCATCATGCTGAGTTTTACTTGATTGTGTATTGTGGCTAATAAAATAAAGGTATGGTTAATATATTAATAGACACATGGATTTAAATTCTATTGTTGGAAAGCAAAATTCTAAACAAATGTGGAGAAGGGGAAAAGCATTAGCCATCACCAAATAAAATTTCTTAAAAATAAATTAATTTATCTCATGTCATATTAAAGTGGGATATTTAATTTGGAGACAAGTTGTCACAGAAATCAAATTTAAATTCAAATTGGAGTTTGAATTGGGAAAGGGAGAAAGGAAAATAAAATAGAAAAGATAAAAAGGGCTTCACGGGCCGATTACACTCTATTCGGCCCACTCAGGAAAGTTACTCCCCGCAGCCCGTTTTCAACAGCCGCGCCGACGGCTGGGACCCACGGTCAGCCTCCCACTCGCGGTCGCTTCCTTCCCTGCGTTCTCTGGCGCGTGGGGCCCGGGGTGTCAGCCTTGTCTTCATCCTTCTGAGCTCTGCGGTCGCGTAGGCTTTGCCTCGGCACCGCGCGAATCTGGCCGCGGGTCCGCATCGTCAGCCGTCCCCGCTATCCCCGTTCATCTAGCGCTCCTGTCCCTGCGTCTCTGCTTGGTGGGGCCCCGCGGTCAGATCCGCCCTCTCCCCCTGTCGTCGCAGTCAAAGCCGTGTCCGCCGGGATCGCACTGCGTCGTTGCATCCGCCAAGACCAAGTCCACGTTCCGAGATTGTCGCTCGGCCGGTATGCCCCATACCTGGGTATAAAGCTCGGGTCGTCTCCCTAGCTCCCTCGAATCGCACCGCGCCCATGCCACCATTGTCGGGCAGCCGTGAAGAAGCGTGCCACCGCTGCCGTAGTAGTTTGTCCCTAGCACTGTCCAGGTAGGGTCGGTTTCGGGTCGAGAAGGTACGCACGAACCTGTGTGTCGTGTCCCTGACAGAAATCGGGGGTGGGAGGTGGTGGATTGAGGACAATTTCTCGCCGTTGTCTGTGTTCCGCCGCGGGCTCGCCCTCCTCCGTGGGCAGCTGATTCCACTGCGCGACTGTAGGTAAGGAAACCCCCTGCGTGTTTGTTTGAATCTCCACATCGTTTTCATAGAGCTTCCACGGAGTTTGGTACACCTGCGCGCCGAATCAGGGAACGCCGGCGTGGTCTCCGCCGTGGATGGAGGTGAGCGCCGCCGTGCCCAATGTCGGCTGGTTGGGGAAGGTGGCTTCGGCCGTTGATTCATGAACGCGCGGTCCAGATTAACCTGGGAAGAAATCTTCGCGTGTTTTAGATCTGGTCCGTAGATTTGGGGATGAGCGCGGGAGATTGAGTCCGGCCACACCACGTTGGCAATCTGATCTGGGCCGTGCATTATTGATCTATCGGATTTCAGGGTGATCCGCTCTCCGTCGTCGATCTGGGGATCGACGGTCTCAGTGTAAGCACGGCGGTCGTCGTATCGAGTTAATCGGAGCCCTAGATTTCTGATCGGGCGGCTCAATTTCGCCCGTACCCCTTCGCTTGCGCAGTTTGTAAAGGAACCCTTATAACATTAGTGAATCAACCCGCAGTCCTCTGGGTGCTATTCGTTGTGTCTCTGGAAACTTACGCGCGGGTCCCTGCACTTTCCAGATATGGACGCCCAGTCCAGAGCTCATGAAAATCAAATAAATAAATTCAGAAATGGATTTTTAATATAAAAACAATTCCCAGAACTTATTTAATCCATAGAAAATCCATTTTTAGTCCAAATCACTCCATTTCAGTTGCTAAAATTTTGTAATAATATTCTCTATCATTTAGTATCTCTGTTTTGACATGAACACAGTAAGAAAATTAATTTATCATTTAATCCTATTTCAAGCACATTAAATCTTAGGAAATTCATAACTTGAATTCTATAACTCCAAATTTAGTGATTCCAGTTCCTATGATCTCATTTTAATGTGTAGATTTTTACTGTATATTTTATTTACATGTTTGGTGTGATGTTAATTTTGCCTATACATGTTTGTTTATATTGCTACGACTAGCAGTGAGGTCACGTGTCATCTGAAGAGCAAGTTGGTACCTTCTCAAGTGCCAGGCAAGTTGTGCCCTTGATCACTTCTTTTTACCCACTCATGTTCTAATTAATCATAATGATCTGCATAGGTTAATTTTGATGGGTCCTAATAGGATACCCTAGTTTGATTATCTTTATACCTTGTTACCACTGAACTTTTTGGGTAGTACTTGCTAGTGCTTTATGTGGTTTTGGGTATGAAGATACATTACTCATGATTATACTTTTGTTATCCGTTGTTATTTATCGTTCATGATAAGATCATTATGTTAATTGGAACATGGAGAACCACCCGGGAAAACAGTGCTACCACAAGGGTTTAATGGGACGCCCTTGGCTGATTAACTAGGAAAGCTAGTGGAGGGCTACCTTACCCGAAAGGGGCAAGGGCAGTAGGGGAGTGGTCAGTGTAGGGAGGCCCTCGGGAGGATTTTGCTGCGATGGCGATCCTGCAAGGGATTCCTGCATTGGAGCTTCCTATAAACTGTAGCGGGTAGTCTGAAGCTAGTGGAACTTTGTAAAGGCCTCGTAGTGGTACCCTGCCTCGCTTCCTTGGTAGAGGTGTATGGGGTCTGATCAACTCCGTGGCAAATGGGTAACACGACTTGTGGGTAAAGATGCGCAACCTCTGCAGAGTGTAAAACTGGTATACTAGCCGTGCTCACGGTCATGAGCGGCTCGGACACTCACATGATTAAATTATGGAACTAAATTCAATTTGTCATATGCATTGCATGACAGGTGAGGTTGTTACTTTTGTTCTACTATTTAATTGGGTTGGTATTTACTTATACTTAGTAATTGCTAATAAAATTTTGACCAACTTTAAAAGCAATGCTCAGCTCTAACCATCTCCTTTGGTAAGCCTTACACTTCACGTGAGCTCCCACCTTTGGCGAGTTCATGCACATTATTCCCCACAACTTGTTGAGCGATGAACGTATGTGAGCTCACTCTTGCTGTCTCACACCCCCCACAGGTCAAGAGCAGGTACCGCAGGATGAGGCACATGGAGGATGCTGTGACGAGTTCGTGAGAGGTCTAGGTCGTCGTCTCCCGGTCAACTTTGGGTTGCTGGATCGTTTCCTCATATGATGTAATTATTTAACTATTTTGTATAGAACTCCTGTTATATAGTAAAGATGTGACATTCGATCCTGTGCCACTATGCATCATATGTGTGAGACTTGGTCCCAGCACACCTGGTGTTTATGTTCGCGCCCGGGCTTTGGATCCCTAAAACCCGGGTGTGACAAGGAGTCCCTCGGCTTGGTCGGCCTTGCCACTTACATGCACTCTTATTCGTTTCTCGGGGTCCTGTTACTGATATAGCCGGGAGACGCGAAAGTCGTTTCGGTGGAAGACTTCTTTCGAGGAAAATTTTGACGTAGAGGGGGTTCGCCCCTTCTAGTCCCCGAGGGAGGGTCGAGTTTTGCCGAGGCAAGGCTGACCCTTCCTTGATGGTTAGACTTTGTATGCAAGCGAGGTATATGAACGACTTGAAAAACATCTTAAGGGTAGAAGCGGCGTAGCTGTCGGATGTTCCAAGCGTTGCTGTAGACCTCGCCTTGACTGTTGGCTAGCTTGTATGTTCCGGGCTTCAAAATCTTGGCGATGATGAATGGCCCTTCCCAGGGAGGCGTGAGCTTGTGGCGCCCTCGGGCATCTTGTCGTAGCCGAAGCACCAAGTCGCCCACCTGGAGGTCTCGGGACCGAACCCCTCGGGCGTGGTAGCGTCGCAGGGACTGCTGATACCACGCCGAGTGTAGTAAGGCCATGTCCCGAGCCTCTTCCAGCTGGTCCAGTGAGTCTTCTCGGTTGGTTCGATTGCTTCGGTCGTCGTACGCCCTCGTCCTCGGGGAACCATATTCTAAGTCTGTGGGCAAGATGGCCTCGGCCCCATAGACTAGAAAAAACAGTGTGAAGCCCGTGGCTCGGCTCGGCGTTGTCCTCAGACTCCAGACCACCAAGGGGAGTTCCTTCATCCATCGCCTGCCGAACTTGTTGAGGTCGTTGTAGATCCGCGGCTTGAGTCCTTGCAGAATCATGCCGTTGGCACGCTCTACTTGCCCATTCGTCATGGGGTGAGCTACGGCGGCCCAGTCCACCCGGATGTGGTGATCCTCGCAGAAGTCCAGGAACTTTTTGCCGGTGAACTGGGTGTCGTTGTCGGTGATGATAGAGTTCTGGACCCCAAAGCGATGGATGATGTTGGTGAAGAACACCATCGCCTGTTCGGACCTGATGCTGTTTAGGGGTCAGACCTCGATCCACTTGGAGAATTTGTCGATAGCGACCAGCAGGTGCGTGTAGCCCCGGGGTGCCTTCTGCAAGGGACCGATGAGGTCCAGACCCCACACAGCAAACGACCAGGTGATGGGTATTGTCTGCAGAGCCTGAGCGGGTAGGTGGGTCTGCTTTGCGTAGAATTGACACCCTTGGCAGGTGCGTACAATCCTAGTGGCGTTGGCCACCGCGGTTGGCCAGTAGAAACCCTGCCGGAATGCGTTTCCAACAAGGGCCCAAGGTGCTGCGTGGTGACCGCAAGCCCCCGAGTGTATTTCTTGTAATAACTCCTGACCTTCGGCGATGGATATGCATCGCTGGAAGATGCCTGAGGGGCTGCGGTGGTAGAGCTCCTTCCTGTCACCCAGCAAGACGAACGACTTGGCGTGCCGCGCCAGTCGCCGAGCTTTGGCTTGGTCGAGAGGTAGCTCTCCTCGGTGGAGATATTGCAGGTACGGGGTCTGCCAGTCTCGATTAGGCGGGACCCCATTCCGGTCTTCCTCGACGCGCAGTGCCTCACCCTCGGGGCCGAGGGTGCCTCGGGCCGAGCCGAGGGCGCCTCGGGCTGAGCCGAGGGCGCCTCGGGCAGGGCCGAGACCTTCTCGGGCTCGGGCGTGTCGTAGGTCTTGATTGAGGGTTGATGTAGGTCTCGGGAGAAGACGTCCGGGGGAACCGTTGTCCGCCCCGAGGCTATCTTAGCCAGCTCGTCCGCAGTCTCGTTGTATCGTCGGGCGATGTGGTTGAGCTCGAGCCCGAAGAACTTGTCCTCCAGGCGCCAAACCTCATCGCAGTAAGCTTCCATCTTCGGGTCGCGGCAGTGGGAGTTCTTCATGACTTGGTCAATGACAAGCTGCGAGTCGCCACGAGCGTCGAGGCGTCGGACCCCTAGCTTGATGGCGATGCGCAACCCATTAACCAGAGCCTCGTACTCGGCCACATTGTTGGACACCGGGAAATGGAGGCGCAGCACGTAGCGGAGGTGCTTCCCGAGGGGTGAGATGAAGAGCAGGCCCGCGCCCGCTCCTGTTTTCATCAACGACCCGTCGAAAAACATGGTCCAGAGTTCCGGTTGGATCAGAGCTGCTGGAAGCTGGGTGTCGACCCATTCAGCCACAAAGTCCGCCAAGACTTGGGACTTGATGGCCTTCTGAGGGGCGAACGAGATAGTCTCGCCCATGATCTCCACCGCCCACTTTGCAATCCTACCCGAGGCCTCTCGGCATTGGATGATCTCCCCCAGGGGGAAGGATGACACCACAGTCACCGGATGAGACTCGAAGTAGTGTCGCAACTTTCGCCGCGTCAGAATTACCGAGTACAGTAGCTTCTGGATTTGCGGGTAGCGGATTTTGGTCTCGGACAATACTTTACTGATGAAGTAGACCGGCCTTTGGACGGGCAATGCATGCCCCTCTTCTCGTCTCTTGACCACGATCGCGGCGCTGACCACCTGAGTGGTAGCGGCGACGTAGATCAAGAGGGCTTCTCCGGCAGCGGGGGGCACCAAGATGGGCGCGCTAGTAAGGAGCGCCTTTAGGTTCCCGAGGGCTTCCTCGGCCTTGGGGGTCCAAGTTAAGCGCTCGGTCTTCCTCAAGAGGCGGTACAGAGGTAGGCCTCTGTACTCCTTTCAGGTCCTTGATGGGGCCCATGTTGGTAATGGCCGCGATTTTCTCCGGGTTGGCCTCGATGCCTCGCTCGAAGACGATGAACCCCAGGAGCATGCCTCGGGGGACTCCGAAGACACACTTCTCGGGATTGAGTTTTACTCCTTTCGCCTTGAGACACCGGAATGTCGTTTCAAGGTCGGAAAGGAGGTCGGAGGCTTTCCTCGTCTTGACTACGATGTCATCGACGTAAGCCTCGACCGTTCGACCAATGTGCTCTCCGAACACGTGGTTCATGCACCTTTGGTATGTCGCACCCGCATTCCTCAAACCGAATGGCATAGTAATGTAGCAGTACATGCCAAAGGGTGTGATGAAAGAAGTCGCGAGCTGGTCGGACTCTTTCATCCTGATTTGGTGATACCCTGAGTAGGCATCGAGGAAAGACAGGGTTTCGCACCCAGCAATGGAATACACGATTTGATCGATGCGAGGCAGAGGGTAGGGAACCTTCGAACATGCTTTGTTTAGACCAGTATAGTCTACACACATCCGCCATTTCCCTCCTTTCTTTCTCACAAGCACAGGGTTGGCAAGCCATTCGGGATGGAATACCTCTTTGATGAACCCTGCAGCCATCAGCTTGTGGATCTCCTCGCCTATGGCTCTGCGCTTTTCTTCGTCGAATCGGCGCAAAGGCTGCTTCATGGGTCGGGCTCCAGCTCGGATATCCAGCGAGTGCTCGGCGACATCCCTCGGTATGCTTGGCATGTCCGAGGGACTCCACAAAAAGACTTCGGCGTTCGCGCGGAGAAAGTCGACGAGCACTGCTTTCTATATGGGGTCGAGCTCGGAGCCGATCCGGATCTGCTTGGAGGCGTCGTTGTGGGGTCGAGAGGGACGGACTTAACCGCCTCAGCTGGCTCGAAGTTGCCGGCGTGGTGCTTCGCATCTGGCGCCTCCTCGGAGAGGCTCTCCAGGTCGGCGATGAGGGCCTCGGATTCGGCGAGGGCCTCGGCGTACTCCACGCACTCCACGTCGCATTCGTACGCGTGTCGGTACGTGGAGCCGACGGTGATGACCCCGTTGGGGCCCGACATCTTGAGCTTGAGGTAGGTGTAGTTGGGGACGGCCATGAACTTAGCGTAGCATGGTCTCCCCAGCACTGCGTGGTAGGTTCCTCGGAACCCGACCACCTCGAACGTGAGGGTTTCCTTTCGGAAGTTGGAGGGAGTCCCGAAGCAGACGGGCAGATCGAGTTGCCCAAGGGGTTGGACGCGTTTCCCGTGGATGATCCTGTGAAAAGGCGCCGCGCCGGCCCGGATCGAGGACAGATCGATCTGCAGGAGCCCGAGGGTCTCGGCGTAGATGATGTTGAGGCTGCTGCCTCCGTCCATGAGGACCTTGGTAAGCCTGATGTTGCCGATGACGGGATCGACAACGAGCGGGTACTTCCCTGGGCTCGGCACGCGGTCGGGGTGGTCGCCCTGGTCGAAGGTGATGGGCTTGTCGGACCAGTCTAGGTAGACTGGCGCCGCCACCTTTACCGAGCAGACCTCCCGGCGCTCTTGCTTGCGATGCCGAGCCGAGGCGTTCGCCACTTGCTCACCGTAGATCATGAAGCAGTCGTGGACCTCGGGGTACTCCTCTGCCTTATGATCCTCCTTCTTGTCGTTGTTGTGGGCTCGGCCACCTTCCGCCGGTGGCCCGGCCCTATGGAAGTGGCGCCGAAGCATGACGCACTCCTCAAGGGTGTGCTTGACGGGACCCTGATGATAGGGGCACGGCTCCTTGAGCATCTTGTCGAACAGGTTGGCGCCTCCGGGAGGCTTCCAAGGGTTCCTGTGCTCGGCGGCGGCGACAAGGTCCGTGTTGGCGGCGTCGCGTTTAGCTTGCGACTTCTTCTTGCCTTTCTTCCTCGCGCCGCGCTGAGCGGACGCCTCGGGGACGTCTTCTGGCTGGCGCCCCTGAGGCTGCTTGTCCTTCCGGAAGATGGCCTCGACCGCGTCCTGCCCAGAGGCGAACTTGGTGGCGATGTCCATCAGCTCGCTCGCCCTAGTGGGAGTCTTGCGACCCAGCTTGCTCACCAGGTCTCGGCAAGTGGTGCCAGCGAGGAAAGCGCCGATGACATCCGAGTCGGTGATGTTGGGCAGCTCGGTGTGCTGCTTCGAAAATCGCCGGATGTAGTCCCGCAGGGACTCTCCCGGCTGCTGGCGGCAGCTTCGGAGATCCTAGGAGTTCCCAGGGCGCACGTATGTGCCCTAGAAATTGCCGGCGAAGGCTTTGACCAGGTCGTCCTAGTTGGAGATCTGCACAGGAGGCAGATGCTCGAGCCAGGCTCGGGCGGCGTCGGAGAGGAACAGGGGAAGGTTACGGATGATGAGGTTGTCATCGTCCGTCCCACCCAGCTGGCAGGCCAGCCGGTAGTCTGCGAGCCATAGCTCCGGCTTTGACTCCCCCGAGTACTTGGTGATGGTAGTCGAGGTTCGGAACCGGGTCAGGAACGCCGCCCGTCGTATGGCCCGGCTGAAAGCTCGTGGACCGGGTGGCTCGGGCGAGGGGCTCCGATCCTCCCCGCTGTCGTAGCGTCCCCCACGCCTGGGGTGGTAGCCTCGGCGCACCTTCTCGTCGAGGTGGGCTCGACGGTCACGGCGGTGGTGCTCGTTGCCGAGGCGACCCAGGACCGCAGGCGCTGAGTTCCGCGTTCGCCCGGTGTGGACCGAGGCTTCCCGCGTGAATCGGGAAGTCGCGACGCGATGCTCTAGGGGGTACCCCTGCCTTCGGGAGGCAGAGCTCTCAGCCCGTCGGACCGCGACATCTTCCAGGAGATTCTTGAGCTCTCCTTGGATACGCTGCCCCTCGGTGGTGGATGGTTCCAGCATCGCTCGGAGTAGTATCGCTGCTGCAGCCAGGTTCTGGCCGACCCCACTGGAAGCCGGGGGTAGCCTCGCCCTGGCATCGTCGACGATGTGGTGCTGGACATCCTGGGCCAGGTGACACGCTTCTCCGGCTGATGCTCGTCCTGCCCACTCCTGCCCAATATTTTGCCGAAGCTGCACAAGTTGTCCTGCTTCCTCGTCGAGCCTGGCCTGTACCTCGCGGATTTGCTCGAGCTGTGCGTCCTGACCCCCCGCAGGGATTGGGACCACAACTAGCTCCCGAAGGATGTCAACGCGAGGCGCAGGCCTAGGGGGGTCACCGTCCTCCGGCATACCAAGATGGTTGCCTTCGTCGAGACCCCCTAGATCGACGTGGAAGCATTCGCGACTTGGGCCACAGTCCTTGTCGCCGAGGCTGTGGCTGCTATCGGAGCAATCGGAGAGGCAGTAGTCACATGCGGTCATGAAGTCCCGCATGGCACTGGGGTTATCTGAGAGCACCTAGAGGGGGGGGGTGAATAGGTGATCCTGTAAAACTTAAAACTTAAGCCACAAAACTTGGTTAAGTGTTAGCACAATAATCACCAAGTGGCTAGAGAGAAGATCTTGCACAATACGATAACCACAAAGAGTTCAACACAGAGATGACGCAGTGGTTTATCCCGTGGTTCGGCCAAGTACAAAACTTGCCTACTCCACGTTGTGGCGTCCCAACGGACGAGAGTTGCACTCAACTCCTCTCAAGTGATCCAATGATCAACTTGAATACCACGATGTTTTGCTTTTCTTTTCTTATCCCGTTTGCGAGGAATCTCCACAACTTGGAGCCTCTCGCCCTTACACTTTTGATGTTCACAAAGAATCACGGAGTAAGGGAGGGATGAGCAACTCACACAAGACACAAAGATCACAGCAAATACGCACACACAAGACCCAGACTTGAGCTCAAAAAGACTAGCACACTAGAACGGAGCTCAAATCACTAGAATGTCGAACAAGTGCGCAAGAATGATGTGTGAGTGATCAAATGTGCTCAAGGGATGCTTGGTTGTTCTCCTCCATGCGCCTAGGGGTCCCTTTTATAGCCCCAAGGCAGCTAGGAGCCGTTGAGAACAATCTAGGAAGGCTGATCTTGCCTTCTGTCGACTGGCGCACCGGACAGTCCGGTGCACACCGGACATGTCCGGTGCCCGATTTCTTTCCATAAATGGCGCAGCCGACCGTTGGCTGCCAGAGAGCCGTTGGCGCACCGGACAGTCCGGTGCCCTCTTCTAGCCGTTGGCTCGGCCACGTGTCCCGCGCAGATCGCGCGGCCGACCGTTGGCCCGGCCGACCGTTGGCTCACCAGACAGTCCGGTGCACACCGGACAGTCCGGTGAATTATAGCCGTACGTCGCCGGTGGATTCCCGAGAGCGGCCAGTTCACTCGAGCCAGCCTGGCGCACCGGACACTGTCCGGTGCACCACCGGACAGTCCGGTGCTCCCAGACTCAGCAGACTTTGGCTGAACAAAGCCATCTCATTTCCAATTCGATTTTTCCTGTTTCCAGCACTTAGACACAATACATTAGTCCATAAAACAATGTACTAAGTCTGAGAAACATACCTTTATCCTTGGTTTGTACTTTGTCCACCATTTTACATTTAAGCACTTGTGTTGGACACTAAATCACCAAAATACTTAGAAATGGCCCAAGGGCACATTTCCCTTTCAATCTCCCCCTTTTTGGTGATTTATGCCAACACAACATAAAGCAAGTAGAACAAGTACAAAATCAATTCAACTAAGAACTCAAAATTGTTTTGGTTCAATTCTGACATATATGGATCATCCTTTGCCACCACTTGGTTTGTTTTTGCAAATCAAACTCAAATTTCTATCTCTAAGTCAAACACACATGTTAAGACATATTCAAGATTTCAAAAACTCCCCCTTTTTCCCATAATCAAAACTTCTCCCTACAAGAAGCCAACTTTTGACAAGAGAGACAATAAAAGAGTTTTGACAAACCAAAAGCTCTATTCTACTATTTTCAAAATCTCTCAAGTGGTAGCTGATCCATTTATTGCTTTGGCCTTTATTTTCTCCCCCTTTGGCATCAATCACCAAAACAGGATCAATCTTGGCCTTAGAACCCCATTGCCTCACCAAAATCTTCAATAAGAATACAAAGGCAATAAGAGTTCATGAGATGAACTTGGAATAAGTTACCCTCTCATCGGAGTGCAGTGGAAGTCTTTCATGGTCCAAGTCCACCTTTTCCCTTTCAAGCCTCCTTTGAGACTAAAATAAGCAAACTCAAGCACATGGTTAGTCTCAAAGGGTCAAGTTGTAACACAGCTCCCCCTAAAAATGTGCATCACTTTGCAACGGACTTGTGAGGTCCAGGGAGTGTTTGTACAACTTGAGCACCATAACTAAGCAACAAAATGCATAAGGAACATGATCAAAGGCATAAACACGTGTATGCTATAAATCAATCCAAGTTCCGCGAATCTAAGACATTTAGCTCACTACGCAACCTGCAAAAGGTCTTTTCATCTAGAGGCTTGGTAAAGATATCGGCTAGCTGGTTCTCGGTGCTAACATGAAACACTTCGATATCTCCCTTTTGCTGGTGGTCTCTCAAAAAGTGATGCCGGATGTCTATGTGCTTTGTGCGGCTGTGCTCAACAGGATTTTCCGCCATGCGGATAGCACTCTCATTATCACATAGGAGTGGGACTTCGCTCAGATTGTAGCCAAAGTCCCTGAGGGTTTGCCTCATCCAAAGTAGTTGCGCGCAACACTGTCCTGCGGCAACATACTCTGCCTCAGCGGTGGATAGGGCAACAGAAGTTTGTTTCTTAGAGTTCCATGACACCAGGGACCTTCCTAAGAATTGGCACGTCCCCGATGTACTCTTCCTATCGACCTTACATCCAGCATAGTCGGAATCTGAGTACCCAATCAAGTCAAAGTTAGACCCCTTTGGATACCAGATCCCGAAGCAAGGCGTAGCGACTAAATATCTAAGAATCCGCTTCACAGCCACTAAGTGACACTCCTTAGGATCGGATTGAAATCTAGCACACATGCATACACTAAGCATAATATCTGGTCTACTAGCACATAAATAAAGCAAAGAACCTATCATGGACCGGTATGCTTTTTGATCAACGGACTTACCTCCTTTGTTGAGGTCGGTGTGTCCGTCAGTTCCCATCGGCGTTTTTGCGGGCTTGGCGTCCTTCATCCCAAATCGCTTTAGCAAATCTTGCGTATACTTCGTTTGGGAGATGAAGGTGCCGTCCTTGAGTTGCTTCACTTGGAACCCAAGGAAGTAGTTCAACTCGCCCATCATCGACATCTCGAATTTCTGCGTCATCACCCTGCTAAACTCTTCACAAGACTTTTGGTTAGTAGAACCAATTATTATGTCATCGACATAAATTTGGCATACAAAAAGATCACCATCGCAAGTCTTAGTGAAAAGAGTTGGATCGGCTTTCCCAACCTTGAAAGCATTATCAATTAAAAAGTCTCTAAGGCATTCATACCATGCTCTTGGGGCTTGCTTAAGTCCATAGAGCACCTTAGAGAGCTTACACACGTGGTCGGGGTACCGTTCATCCTCGAAGCCAGGGGGTTGCTCTACGTACACCTCCTCCTTGATTGGCCCGTTGAGGAAAACACTCTTCACATCCATTTGGAACAACCTGAAAGAATGGTGAGCGGCATATGCTAGCAAAATACGAATGGACTCTAGCCTAGCCACAGGAGCAAAGGTCTCCTCAAAGTCCAAACCTGCGACTTGGGCATAACCTTTTGCCACAAGTCGAGCCTTGTTCCTTGTCACCACTCCGTGCTCGTCTTGTTTGTTGCGGAACACCCACTTGGTTCCCACAACATTTTGCTTGGGACGAGGCACCAGTGTCCAAACTTCATTGCACTTGAAGTTGTTGAGTTCCTCCTGCATGGCCAACACCCAGTTCGGATCTAGCAGGGCCTCTTCTACCCTGAAAGGCTCAATAGAAGAGACAAAGGAGTAATGCTCACAAAAATTAACTAATCTTGAACGAGTAGTTACTCCCTTGCTAATATCACCCAATATCTGGTCGACGGGATGATCCCTTTGAATCGTCGCTCGAACTTGGGTTGGAGGTGCCTGAGGTGCTTCTTCCTCTTCGACTTGAACATCCTGTGCTCCCCCTTGATCATGCGCCTCCACTTGAGGTACCTGTTCATCATCTTGGGTTGGGGGATGCACCATAGTTGAGGAAGAAGGTTGATCTTGCTCCAAATGTTCCTGAGGCCGTACATCTCCAATCGCCATGGTGCGTATCACGGCCGTTGGAACGTCTTCTTCATCTATATCATCAAGATCAACAACTTGCTATCTTGGAGAGCCATTAGTCTCATCAAATACAACGTCGCTAGAGACTTCAACTAAACCCGATGATTTGTTGAAGACCCTATACGCCTTTGTATTTGAATCATAACCAAATAAAAACCCTTCTACAGCTTTGGGAGCAAACTTAGAATTTCTACCCTTCTTCACTAGAATGTAGCATTTGCTCCCAAATACACGAAAGTAAGATACATTGGGTTTGTTACCGGTTAGAAGCTCATACGACGTCTTCTTGAGGAGGCGGTGAAGGTAGACCCTGTTGATGGTGTGGCAAGCCGTGTTCAAAGCTTCCGACCAAAAACGCTCGGGGGTCTTGAATTCTCCAAGCATAGTCCTCGCCATATCTATGAGCGTCCTGTTCTTCCTCTCTACCACACCATTTTGCTGAGGTGTGTAGGGAGCGGAGAACTCGTGCTTGATCCCCTCCTCCTCAAGGAACTCCTCCACTTGAAGATTCTTGAATTCGGACCCGTTGTCGCTTCTTATCTTCTTTACCTTGAGCTCAAACTCATTTTGAGCTCTCCTTAGAAAGCGCTTGAGGGTCCCTTGGGTTTCAGACTTATCCTGCAAAAAGAATACCCAAGTGAAGCGGGAAAAGTCATCAACAATAACTAGACCATACTTACTTCCTCCTATGCTCAGATAGGCGACAGGTCCGAAGAGGTCCATATGCAGCAGCTCCAGAGGTCTTGAGGTGGTCATCACATTCTTGCTGTGATGAGCTCCTCCCACTTGTTTACCTACTTGACAAGCTGCACAAGGTCTATCCTTTTCGAATTGCATGTTAGTCAAACCTATCACGTGTTCTCCCTTTAGAAGCTTGTGAAGGTTCTTCATCCCCACATGTGCTAAGCGGTGATGACACAGCCAGCCCATGCTAGTCTTAGCGATTAAGCATGCATCTAGACCGGCCTTCTCTTTTGCAAAATCAACTAAATAAAGTTTGCCGTCTAGTACACCCTTAAAAGCTAGTGAACCATCACATCTTCTAAAGACAGACACATCTACATTAGTGAATAGACAATTATATCCCATATTGCATAATTGACTAACAGATAGTAAATTATATCCAAGAGACTCAACTAAAAACACATTAGAGATAGAGTGCTCATTGGATATTGCAATCTTGCCTAAACCTTTCACCTTGCCTTGGTTCCCATCACCAAATATGATTGAATCTTGAGAATCCTTATTCTTGACGTAGGAGGTGAACATCTCCTTCTCCCCCGTCATATGGTTTGTGCATCCGCTGTCGATAATCCAGCTTGAGCCCCCGGATGCATAAACCTGCAAGGCAAATTTAGGCTTGGGTCTTAGGTACCCAACTTTTGTTGGGTCCTACAAGGTTAGTCACAATTTCCTTAGGGACCCAAATGCAAGTTTTATCACCTTTGCATTTTGCCCCTAATTTTCTAGCAATTATCTTCCTATCCTTTCTACAAATAGCAAAGGAAGCATTTAAGGCATGATAAATTGTAGAAGATTCATTCACTTTCCTAGGAGCATGAACAAAATTCTTTCTAGGCATATGATGAACAACATTTCTTCTAAACACGTTTCTACCATGCATATAGGAAGAACTAGAAGCAAACATGGCATGAGAGTCAAAAGCATTGTAAGCATTATAACTCCTATCATTATGAACATTTCTAGAAAATTTTCTATCATGGTACATGAAGGCATGGTTCTTTTTAGCATTACTTGCCATAGGGGCCTTCCCTTTCTCCTTTGTGGAGATGGAAGCCTTATGGCTTGTTAAGTTCTTGACTTCCCTCTTGAAGCCAAGACCATCCTTAATTGAGGGGTGTCTACCAATTGTGTAGGCATCCCTTGCAAATTTTAATTTGTCAAATTCACTTTTGCTAGTCTTAAGTTGGGTATTAAGACTAGCAACTTCATCATTTAATTTTGCAATAGAGGCTATGTGTTCACTACAAGCATCAATATCAAAATCTCTACACCTATTGCAAATAACATCATTTTCTACACAAGATGTTGATTTACTAGTTATTCTTAACTTAGCATTCAAATCATCATTTATGCTCTTTAAGCTAGAAATAGAATCATGGCATGTAGACAACTCACAAGCAAGTATTTCATTCCTCTTAATTTCTAATGCAAGGGATTTTTGTGCCTCTACAAACTTATCATGTTCTTCATACAAAAGATCCTCTTGCTTTTCTAGAAGCCTATTCTTATCATTTAAAGCATCAATCAATTCATTAATCTTATCTACCTTGGTTCTATCTAGGCCCTTAAATAAACATGAATAATCTATTTCATCCTCATCACTAGATTCGTCCTCACTTGAAGAAGCATAAGTAGTGTTTCGAGTACATACCTTCTTCTCCCTTGCCATAAGGCATGTGTGACGCTCGTTGGGGAAGAGGGATGACTTGTTGAAGGCGGTGGCGGCGAGTCCTTCATTGTCGGAGTCGGAAGAGGAGCAATCCGAATCCCACTCCTTCCCTAGATGCACCTCGCCCTTTGCCTTCTTATAGTTCTTCTTCTTTTCCCTCTTGTTCCCTTGATCCTGATCACTATCATTGTCGAGACAGTTAGCAATAAAATGACCAAGCTTACCACATTTGAAGCATGAGCGCTTCCCCTTTGTCTTGGTCTTGCTTGGCTGCCCCTTGCGACCTTTTAGCGCCGTCTTGAATCTCTTGATGATGAGAGCCATCTCTTCATCATTAAGTCCGGCCGCCTCAATTTGTGCCACCTTGCTAGGTAGCGTCTCATTGCTTCTTGTTGCCTTGAGAGCAAGAGGTTGATGCTCATTGATTGGACCATTCAATGCGTCGTCCACGTATCTTGCTTCCTTGATCATCATTCGCCCGCTCACGAACTTTCCAAGTATCTCCTCATGCGTCATCTTGGTGTACCTAGGATTCTCACGAATATTGTTTACAAGATGAGGATCAAGGACAGTAAAAGACCTTAGCATTAGGCGGACGACGTCGTGGTCCGTCCATCGCGTGCTTCCATAGCTTCTTATCTTGTTGACAAGGGTCTTTAGCCGGTTGTACGTTTGAGTTGGCTCTTCTCCCCTTATCATAGCGAATCTCCCGAGTTCGCCTTCCACCAACTCCATCTTGGTGAGCATTGTGACATCATTCCCCTCATGAGAGATCTTGAGGGTGTCCCAAATTTGCTTGGCGTTATCCAAGCCGCTCACTTTGTGGTATTCATCCCTGCACAAAGAAGCTAGAAGAACAGTAGTAGCTTGTGCATTTTTATGAATTTGCTCATTGATAAACATGGGACTATCACTACTATCAAAATGCATTCCGTTCTCAACTATCTCCCATATGCTTGGATGGAGAGAGAACAAATGACTACGCATTTTGTGACTCCAAAATCCGTAGTCCTCTCCATCAAAGTGAGGAGGTTTACCAAGTGGAATTGATAATAAATGAGCATTTGTACTTTGCGGAATACGAGAGTAGTCAAAAGAAAAGTTTGAATTAACCGGTTTCCTTCTCTCGCAGTCGTTGTCCTTTTGGGAAGAAGTGGACTCATCACTGTCGTCGTAGTAGACGATCTCCTTGATGCGTCTTGTCTTCTTCTTCTTCCCATCTTTGCGTCTGTGGCCCGAGCCCGAGTCGTTAGGCTTGTCCTCCTTCGGCTCGTTGATGAAGGACTCCTTCTCCTTGTCGTTGATCACAATTCCCTTCCCCTTAGGATCCATCTCTTCGGGCGGTTAGTCCCTTTCTTGAAGAGAACGGCTCTGATACCAATTGAGAGCACCTAGAGGGGGGTGAATAGGTGATCCTGTAAAACTTAAAACTTAAGCCACAAAACTTGGTTAAGTGTTAGCACAATAATCACCAAGTGGCTAGAGAGAAGATCTTGCACAATACGATAACCACAAAGAGTTCAACACAGAGATGACGCAGTGGTTTATCCCGTGGTTCGGCCAAGTACAAAACTTGCCTACTCCACGTTGTGGCGTCCCAACGGACGAGAGTTGCACTCAACTCCTCTCAAGTGATCCAATGATCAACTTGAATACCACGGTGTTTTGCTTTTCTTTTCTTATCCCGTTTGCGAGGAATCTCCACAACTTGGAGCCTCTCGCCCTTACACTTTTGATGTTCACAAAGAATCACGGAGTAAGGGAGGGATGAGCAACTCACACAAGACACAAAGATCACAGCAAATACGCACACACAAGACCCAGACTTGAGCTCAAAAAGACTAGCACACTAGAACGGAGCTCAAATCACTAGAATGTCGAACAAGTGCGCAAGAATGATGTGTGAGTGATCAAATGTGCTCAAGGGATGCTTGGTTGTTCTCCTCCATGCGCCTAGGGGTCCCTTTTATAGCCCCAAGGCAGCTAGGAGCCGTTGAGAGCAATCTAGGAAGGCTGATCTTGCCTTCTGTCGACTGGCGCACCGGACAGTCCGGTGCACACCGGACATGTCCGGTGCCCGATTTCTTTCCATAAATGGCGCAGCCGACCGTTGGCTGCCAGAGAGCCGTTGGCGCACCGGACATGTCCGGTGCACACCGGACAGTCCGGTGCCCTCTTCTAGCCGTTGGCTCGGCCACGTGTCCCGCGCAGATCGCGCGGCCGACCGTTGGCCCGGCCAACCGTTGGCTTACCGGACAGTCCGGTGCACACCGGACAGTCCGGTGAATTATAGCCGTACGTCGCCGGTGGATTCCCGAGAGCGGCCAGTTCACTCGAGCCAGCCTGGCGCACCGGACACTGTCCGGTGCACCACCGGACAGTCCGGTGCTCCCAGACTCAACAGACTTTGGCTGAACAAAGCCATCTCATTTCCAATTCGATTTTTCCTGTTTCTAGCACTTAGACACAATACATTAGTCCATAAAACAATGTACTAAGTCTGAGAAACATACCTTTATCCTTGGTTTGTACTTTGTCCACCATTTTACATTTAAGCACTTGTGTTGGACACTAAATCACCAAAATACTTAGAAATGGCCCAAGGGCACATTTCCCTTTCATTATCGAGCCCGGAGAAATCCCAACCAGAGTCGGGCTCGTCATCTTCCTCGGAACCTAGAGGCCCGTAGGTCGAGACGGCCGTCAGCCGGTCCCAGGGTGACCGCATATGATACCCCGGAGGGTTTGGACATGCCTTTATGAAAGCGTCCACCGAAGCGGGGTCACATGGCGGGTCGCAGTTGAATTTAAAAGGCATGGGATGGGAAACAGATGGTACCTCTTGATCGACGGGTGGTGACGAAGCCGCGTCAGGGACAGACTGCACCATTGTCTCAGGTACGAGGCTAATGCCCAGCAAGTCCTTCACGAGCGTGCTGGCGTCGTCCGTCTGCTTGGGGTTGGCGTGTTGCGGGGAAACGACGCTCGTCTTCATCTCAGATGCGAGGTCGACACCCGACGTGTCCCCCGCTGGGGCGCCGGCATCGTCGACTCGCTCGACAGCCGACGAGGTGCCACCTCCTGCTTGGCCATGCCTGCCCCGCCTCCTCCTCCGTCGGCGGGGAAGGTGACGGGACAGACCCGGAGGTTGCTCTTCCGCCACGTGGGGAAGACGTCGTCGATTCCGCCGCCGGCGGGCGGGCTGACGGCCGCCATTGTCGTTGTCGCGTGGCGGAGGAAGGAGTATCATGTCGTAGCTGCCGTCGAGGGACATGAACTCAAGACTCCCGAAATGAAGCATCGTCCCGGGTTGGAGAGGTTGCTAGAGACTACCCATCTGGAGCTTGACGGGATGCTGTTCGTCAACACGCAGCAGGCCCCTACCTAGCGCGCCAACTGTCGGCGTTTCGACCCCGGGGGGTCCCTGGACCGACGAGTAAATTGTCGCCGCGTGTCCCAGCCCAGATGGGTCGGCGCGAGACGGAGCATAAAGGGGGGAAAACAGCAAAGGGGAAACCCGCGACCTTCGTGTTGTCCTGCGCCCAGGTCGGATGCGCTTGCAGTAGGGGGTGACAAGCGTCCGCGTGGGAGAGAGCGAGAGCGAGAGAGACTGTGCAGCGGCCCGTTCTCCCGCGCGGCCAACCCTCTCATACGAGAGCCCTGGACCTTCCTTTTATAGGCGTAAGGAGAGGGCCCAGGTGTACAATGGGGGTGTAGCAGTGTGCTAACGTGTCTAGCAGAGAGGAGCTAGAGCCCTAAGTACATGCCGTCGTGGCAGTTAGAGAGGTTTTGGCGCCCTGTTCATGTGATGTCGTGGTCGTCGGAGGAGTGCTTGAGCCCTGTAGAAGTACAGTTGTCGGGGCTGTCGGATCCTTGCTGACATCTCCTTGCTTCCGTAAGGGGCTGAGAGCCGCCGTCGTCATGGAGCACGCGGGGTGCCATCATTAATTGTTTACCGGGGCGAGACAGATGGGACACCGGTCTTGTTCCCCGTAGCCTGAGCTAGCTAGGGGTAGGGTAATGATGGCCCCCCCTGTGACGTGGTCGGTCCGAGCCCGGGGTCGGGCGAGGCAGAGGCTCCTCCGAGGTCGAGGCTGAGTCCGGGCCCGGGGGTCGGGCGAGGCGGAGACCGTCTTCCGAGGTTGAGGTGGAGTCCGAGCCCTGGGGTCGGGCGAGGCGGAGACCGTCGTCCGAGGTCGAGGCTGAGCCCGAGCCCTGGGGTCGGGCAAGGCGGAGATCGTCGTCCGAGGTCGAGGCTAAGTCCGAGCCCTGGGGTCGGGCGAGGCGAAGATTGTCGTCTGAGGTCGAGGCTGAGTCCGAGCCCTGGGGTCGGGCGAGGCGGAGTCCGTCGTCCGGCGTCGAGGTTGAGCCCGAGCACTGGGGTCAGGCGAGGCGGTGCTTCCTATGGCGCCCGAGGCTGGACTTAGCTGCTGTTAGCCTCACTCTATCGAGTGGCACAACAGTCGGAGCGGCGCAGGTGGCGCTGTTTTCCTGTCAGGTCGGTCAGTGGAGCGGCGAAGTGACTGCGGTCACTTCGGCCCTGTCGACTGAGGAGCGTGCGTCAGGATAAGGTGTCAGTCGATCCTTGCATTGAATGCTCCTGCGATACGATCGGTTGGCGTGGTGATCCGGCCAAGGTTGCTTCTCCGCGAAGCCTGTCCGAGCTGGGCCTCGGGCGAGTCGAAGGCGCGTCCGTTGCTTGAGGGGACCCTCGGGCGAGTCGTGAATCCTCCTGGGTCGGCTGCCTTTGCCCGAGGCTGGGCTCGGGCGTGGCGAGATCGTGTCTCTTGAGTGGACGGAGCCTTGACCGGAATCGCGCCCATCAGGCCTTTGCAGCTTTGTGCTGATGGGGGTTACCAGCTGAGATTTAGGAGTCTTGGGGGTACCCCTAATTATGGTCCCCGACAGCTAGTATACCAGTTTTACACTCTGCAGAGGTTGTACCCTGTACCCACAAATCATGTTACCCATCTGCCAAGGGATCGCGACTCCCATACACCTCTACCAAGGAAGCGAGACAGGGCAACACTACGAGGCCTTTACAAAGTTCCACTAGCTTCTGAAAACCCGCTACAGTTTATGGGAAGAGCAATTGTAGGAATCCCCCGTTTGACCGCCATCGCAGCAAAATCAACCCAAGAACCTCCCTATATGCCTACTCCCCTACTGCCCTTGCCCTTTCGGGTAAGGTAGTCTTCCACTAGCTTTCCTAATTAGTCAATCAAGGGCGTCTCATTCCACCCTTGTGGTGGCACGTGTTTCTCAAGTTAAGCTCCATGTTCCAATTAAAATTAATGATCTTGACATGAACATAAATAACATAACAGAATAATTGGAACATGAATATAATGAAATATTAACCTAAAACCATATAAAGCAATAGCAAAACTACACAAATGATTCAGGGATAAACAAGGTAAAAGATAATCAGACTGGGGTGACCTATTGGGTTCCATTAAAATTAAACTTATGCATGAATAAGTGATAATAAAGAACATTATTGGGTAATAAAAGTGGTCAAGGGCACAACTTGCCTTCAATGAACTCCTGCTCAGCAACTTCTATCTGCTGAACACCGGGATCCTCAGCCACTGGCTCTTCTACTCGCACAATACAAAGAAGCATAGTATAAAGAAGAAATTAACATCACACAACATGTAAACAACATACATAATAATAATCTACACATTAAAATAAGATCCTAGGAACATGAATTATTAATTTTGGAGTTATAGATCTTAAGTTATGAATTTCCAAAAGTTTTATGTGCTTGGTATAAGATTAATTAAGAAATCAATTTTATTATTGTTTTCATGTCAAAACAGAGACACTATGTGATAAACAACATTATTACAAAATTATAGAAACTGGAATGGATTAATTTGGACTTCATATGAATTTTATATGAATTAAACAAGTTCTAGCATTTATTTATACATTAAAAATCAATTTCTGTTATTAATTATCGAATTCCTCTGATCTCTGGACTGGACGCATAATTACATAAATCAGCAGGGGCCTCTGCGCATTATTTCCTAGACTCAGTACACAGTTCCTGTGGACCGCGGGTTATTATCCTAAAATTCCAAGGTCTCTTTAGCAAATCTGACCCGCGAAGGGGTATCGCTGATTAGGCTGTCGGATTAGAAGCCGAGCGCCTGGATTAACTCACACTCTCGCGAATCGGTATGCGCTAAGCACCATCCGATCTGATTCCGACGTCCTAGATTTAAAATCTCTAAACTGAACCTCGACTGCCCGATAGGAATCGGACGACCCTGATCTAACTCATCGAACGGGGCACCCAAGATCAAATCTCCACCGCGCATCTACAAATCTATGGTGTACGCGTTATCCTCTTCCTCATCCGCGACGACGCTATACCCTGGTGGTGCCCTCACCGGAGTACTCCCTCCCAGCGATCCACTGTTCCAACCAGAGCGCGCCCAAGATCCTAAGAACGCGGAGATAAATGCGAACTCAATTGTACGATCCATACCGATGATCATTGCCGGGATAATTTTGGCCGCGGTGTAGGGCGGAACAGCGGCGATGCAACGACAACAACGAGCAATTGGTGGGTACCCGAGTCGCGCTACTGCTCGCAGAGGGTACACACATAACGTCGTACCCAGGCGATTTGCTCCGGCTGGTCCCAGGGCTCCCTGACGGCGAGGAGGTGAAGTGCGGCGACAACGACACGATTACTTCCGTCGTCCCCGAAATTAGGCCTGCGCCGCGGACGTGGAGGTGCGATGAAAGGAGGGGATATGACTGGGATCCGATGACTCAGTACTTAAGTACCCGCGAGCTGGTCCACGCGCACGAACGAGCTACCCCGAGATCACCGACCGAGGATTCCGCACCGTGCCGGTCGTGCAAGAAGTGCGGCCGAATCTGTTGGGGGAGAAATCTGACATGTGGGAACCACGGTCAGCGACGCGAGAGAACGCGGTGTAATCAACGATGGAGCTGGCGCGTGGGTCCTGCGGAGCAGCGAAGAGGGACCGCGTGGACAAGAGGGTGTGGCCGACCAAGAGGACCCACCAGTCAGTGTCCCAGTCGGATTCAGCGCAGTGAGCGGCTGCCCAGTGGGACCCTGTGGTCGGCGCGAGCGTGCGGATGGGTCGTGCGGTTGAAGTGGGGAGTCGGCCGAATGGTTGGCTCAGGGCCATTCAGCGCACAGTTCCATTTTTCTTTTAGATTTTCCTTTTTCCTTTTCTATTCCTTCTAATTTTTAGAATTCAAATTTGAATTTGAATTTGGTTATGAGATTCATCAATGATCAAAGTGTACCAAATTCAAATATTAGAGTAAAAATATATTCTTATTTTTTATATTTTATTTTACCTCATTTATTTAGTATCTTCTTCTCTTTTCTCAAATTCTAAAATTTATTTTAGATCTTAAATTCCAATTTGGGCATTACTATATTTCTTTTTACATTATTTTTATATTGCCACAAAATGCACACAAAATGAAAACCCAGCATGATGCACATATTGTTTTTGGTGCCATTAATTAATTAATGGCCTTTTGATGTGATTATTCACATGTTACAACAAATGAAGGCAAACATATATTTGTAAAATATCTATTTCTTCTCTTTACATTTTTTGGGTATTACAAATCCTACCCCCCTTAACAAGAATCTCGTCCTCGAGATTTAGGAAGGACTAGGGAAAAGATGGGGAAATTCTATTCGAAGCTCTTCTTCTCTCTCCCAAGTAGCTTTATCTTCTCCATGGTGACTCCATTGCACTTTGCACATCTTTATCACTTTATTTCTTGTAACTCGAGTCAAAGTGTCAAGAATCTTAATAGGATATTCTGTATAAGTCAAATCACCTTGAACCTCAAGCTCCTCCATTGCCAAATGTTCCTCGGGTACACGGAGACACTTCTTAAGTTGAGACACGTGGAATACATTGTGTACATCAGATAGATTATTAGGTAGCTCGAGTTGATAGGCCATCTCCCCAACTCGCCTAAAGATTATGAATGGTCCAATAAAGCGAGCAGACAATTTGCCTTTAACTTTGAATCTCCTCATTCTACGAAGTGGTGACACCTTGAGGTACACATGATCACCTTCCTCAAATTCCAGTGGTCTTCTTCTATTATCCGCATAGCTCTTTTGCCTGGTCTGAGCTACCCTCAAATTCTCCCTGATTATACGGACTTGTTCTTCTGCCTCTTGAATAAGTTTAGGACCAAAGAAATGTCTTTCTCCAGTCTGATCCCAATATAGAGGAGTCCTGCACTTCCTGCCATATAAAGCTTCAAATGGTGACATCTTAAGACTGACCTGGTAACTATTATTATAAGAGAACTCAGCATATGGTAGACTTTTGTCCCAACTTCCTCCATGCTGAAGGGCACAATCTCTTAATAGATCCTCTAGTACTTGATTAGTCCTTTCAGTCTGGCCATCAGTCTGAGGGTGATAGGTCAAACTGAAGTTCAACTTCGTATCCATATTCTCATGAAAGCTTTTCCAAAATCTGGAGGTAAACTGTGATCCTCTATCAGATACGATCTTCTTCGGTACTCCATGTAAACACACAATCCAAGCCATATATAACTCTGCCAACTGAGTAGTGAGAGCCTTTATAAGTAGTCTTGACCAGAATGAAATGAGCCACTTTGGTCAGTCTATCCACAATCACCCATATGGAATCATATCCGGTCTTTTCATTCTGGTCAAGACTACTTATAAAGGCTGGTCAAGACTACTTATAAAGATATCCGGTCTTTTCAATCCAGCTGGTCTTTGATGTTCAGCCTTGACCCTTTGACACACATCACACATAACTACGTGTGCAGCCACATCTCTCTTCAGCCCGTACCACCAGTACTTCTGCTTCAAATCCTGATACATCTTGGTGCTACCAGGATGAATAGAGTAATCAGAATCATGGGCTTCCTTCAATATAGTCTCACGAAGGCCGTCAATCTCAGGAACACATATCCGGTCCTTGAACCATATTGTGCCTTGCTCATCCTCCGTGAATTCTGGACCTCTACCTTCAGTAAAAAGATCCTTGATCTCTTGGGTTTTAGCATCGCCAATCTGACCCTTGCGAATTTCTTGCTCCAAGGTAGGTTCCACATCAATAGTGACTCCTTCAGTGTGTGCCACAATTCCCAGATTTAGTCTCCTGAAATCCTCAATAATCTCATCGGGTATCTAGGCAACAATAGCTGCATGGACGTGTTCCTTTTGACTCAAGGCATCTGCAACCAGATTCGCCTTGCCTGGATGATAATGAATCTCCAAATCATAATCCTTTATGAGCTCCAACCATCAGCGTTGCCTAAGGTTGAGATCCTTCTGAGTGAATATGTACTTCAAGCTCTTTTGATCGGTGTACACTTGGCACTTGGTTCCCATAATATAATGTCTCCATATTTTAAGCGCATGCACTATGGCTGCCAGTTCTAAGTCATGAGTGGGGTAATTCAACTCATGTTTCCGCAACTGACGAGACACATAGGCAATCATGTGTCCTTCTTGCATAAGAACACATCCCAAGCCTTGCCCACATGCATCACAATAAATGTCAAATCCCTTATGTAGATCTGGCATAACCAACACTGGGGGTGACATCAATCTCATCTTTAATTGATCAAAGTTTTCTTGGCACTTCTCGTCCCACTTAAACTCTCTCCCTTTCTCTAGAAGTAAGGTCATAGGCTTAGCAATCTTGGAAAATCATTCAATAAATCGCCGATAATATCCTGCAAGTTCCAAGAAGCTCCGGACTTCAGTAACTGTACTGGGTATGCTCCACTCCACTATCTCCTTGACTTTAGCAGGATCCACTGATATCCCACCATTAGAAATGATATGTCCAAGGAATGGTACTTCATCAATCCAGAACGCGCATTTGATGTACTTGGCATAGAGTTGATTATCCCGCAGCTTTTGTAGCACCAATCTCACATGTTCCTCGTGATCACTATCACTCTTAGAATAAATAAGAATATAGTCGATGAATACCACGACGAATCTGTCAAGATACTTCATGAATACCTTATTCATCAAATTCATAAAATAGGCTGGTGCATTAGTTAGTCCAAATGTCATAACCGTGAATTCATATAAACCATATCGGGTTGAGAAAGCCGTCTTGGGAATATCAGATGGCCTAATCTTCATTTGATGGTAACCCAATCGGAGATCAATCTTCGAGAATACACACCTCTCATCTGATCAAATAAATCCTCAATGCGGGGTAACAGATACTTGTTCTTCACCGTAACATCATTAAGGGATCTATAATCCACACACATCCTTTGTGATCCATCTTTCTTCTGTACAAACAGAACCGACGCTCCCCAAGCTGAGGAACTCGGACGAATGTACCCAGCCTCCTGTAACTCTGTTAACTGCTTCTTAAGTTCTTTTAACTCTTCTATGGACATCCTATATGGTCGTTTAAAAATAGGAGCAGTCCCAGGTAAGAGACCAATGACAAACTCAACTTCCCTGGTGGCATCCCTGGTAACTCCTCTGGAAAGACATCTGAAAAATCTCTAACCACACAGATGTTGTCACCAACAAACTTCCCAACTACTAAGAAACCAACAAACTTCCCAACTACTAAGAATGCAGCAAGTCTGGTAGTGGTAGTTACTGCAATTTCAACTTCAAATCTTTCTCCTTTAGGGATGGTGAGTTCTACAGTACCCCTACCACATTGTATAACGACCTTTGCCTTTCTTAACCATGAAATACCAAGGATCAAATCTATACTGCTTTCCTCTAATATTATAGGGGTAGCCCAGAATTCTCTTCCCATAATTGTTAATGTCAATCTATGTGTCATATAAATTGCCTCAACAGGCCCTTTAGGTGTAATTACTATCATTGGTGTTTTCATTCACAGTGGTAACTGAAAGTCGCCTAGAGGGGGGTGAATAGGCAAAACCTGAAATTTATAACTTTAAACACACACTACAACCCAGGGTTAGCGTTAGAGTTAAATTTAAGTTCGGAAGATAGGGAAAAACAAATTAATCAAGAATCAAGCGAGTGAACACGGTGATTTGTTTTACCGAGGTTCAGTTCAAAAGAACCTAGTCCCCATTGAGGAGGTCACAAATACCAGGTCTATTTCAACCCTTTCCCTCTCTCAAACGGTCACTTAAACCGAGTGAGTCTTCTCCTTAATCAATCGGGTCACTAAGACCCCGCAAGGACCACCACACACTTTGTCTCTTGCTTTGATTACAAGTCACTTGAGAACAAGAATGAGGAAGAAGAAAGGCAATCCAAGAAACAAGAGCGCAAAAGAACACGAACACACTCTCTCACAAGTCACTAAATGTTTGAGTTGAATTCTAGGCTTGGAGAGGGTTTGATCTTTGGAAATGTGTCTTGGAGTGAATGCACTAGCTCTTGTATTGAATGTGATCTCTGAAAAACTTGGATTCCAAAAGGTTGTGGTGGTTGGGAGATATTTATAGCCCCCAACCACTTTGGTAGCCGTTGGGGAGGCTGCTGGCGATGGGCGCACCGGACATGCACTGTTCCTTGTCCGGTGCGCTGCCACGTCACCCAATCGTTAGGGTTCAGAGCGGGGTCGACCGTTGGAGCTTTGTCCTCTTGTGGTACCGGACAGTCCGGTGCCCCTCTGACTTCCTGCTCTGACTTCTACCGTGACACTGTTCATCTATCAAAGTTGTCCGTTGTGCGCAGATAGTCGTTGCTCCGCTGGCTCACCGGACAGTTTGGTGGCACACCGGACAGTCCGGTGAATTATAGCGGAACGTGCCTCTGTTTTCCCGAGAGTGGCTGGTTGACACCTGTACGGTCCTGGTGCACCAGACACTGTCCGGTGGCACACCGGACAGTCCGGTGCGCCATTCTCCAGCGCACTCAAGTCCTTTTGATCCTTTAAAATTGTGTCCCTAACTTGAATCTTTTATTAGTTTGTCTTGAACCTTATGCACCTGTAATACATGAATTCTAGACAAACTAGTTAGTCCATGCGTTTGTGTTGATTATCAACCACCAAAATTAATTATAGGAAATGGTTAACCCAATTTCCCTTTCAATCTCCCCCCTTTTTGGTGATTGATGCCAACACAAACCAAAGCAAATATAAAGTGCAGAAATGCAACTAGTTTGTATTTGGAATGTGCATAGGTTACTTGGAGTTAAACCAATTAAAAATCTCACTAGATATGAATGGATTGCTTCTTCTTTTATTTAACATTTCAGACCTCATTTGCACCACTTGTTTTGTTTTTGCAAATATTTTTGGAAAATCTTTTCAAAATCTTTTCACAAATATTCAAAGGTATATGAATAAGATTGCAAGAAGCATTTTTAAGATTTGAAATTTCTCCCCTGTTTCAAATGCTTTTCCTTTGACTAAATAAAACTACCCTGAATGGAATTCTCCTTTTAGCTTTCAAGAGGGTTTTGTGATAGATATCAATTTGAAATTTTACTTTCACAATTCAAGTGAAACATAGATACCAATTGATATAAAAACTAATTTGAGAATACATCAATTGAAATAAATATCATTTGAAGAAAACCAATTAAAATTATATTTCATTTTTTTGAAATGGTGGTGGTGCGGTCCTTTTGCTTTGGGCTTAATACTCTCTCCCCCTTTGGCATTAATCGCCAAAAACGGAGACTTTGGGAGCCCTTTTTCATCTTTCTGCCCCTTTGGGGCCTAATACTTTTCCCCAAATGGTAATATAAATATGAGTGAAGGATCATACCATTGAGCGTTTGTGGGAGTAAAGGCAAAGGGTAAATGATACCGTCAGAGTTGGAGTGGAAGCCTTGTCTTTGCCGAAGACTCCATTTCCCTTTCAATCTACGACTTAGTATAGAAATACACTTGAAAACACATTAGTCGTAGCCTTGGCACAAGAATAGTAAGAAATATGCATTTGCACCAAATGAAAGAGACATGATCAAAGGTATATAAATGAGCTATGTGTGCAATGTTTCAATCAAAGTTTCGAGAATCAAGTATATTTAGCTCATTCCTAAGTTTGCTAAAGGTTTTGTCATCTAGTGGCTTGGTAAAGATATCGGTTAATTGGTTTTGAGTGTTAACATAAGCAATTTCGATATCCCCCTTTTGTTGGTGATCTCTCAGAAAGTGATACCGGATGTCTATGTGCTTAGTGCGACTATGTTCAACGGGATTATCCGCCATGCGGATTGCACTCTCATTGTCACATAGGAGAGGACTTTGCTCAATTTGTAGCCATAGTCCCTGAGGGTTTGCCTCATCCAAAGTAATTGCGCATAAAAATGCCAGCGGCAATGTACTCGGCTTCGACGGTGGAAAGAGCTACAGAGTTTTGTTTCTTTGAAGCCCATGACACCAGGGATCTCCCCAGAAACTGACAATTCCCTGATGTGCTCTTTCTATCAATTTTACACCCTACCCAATCGACATCGGAATATCCTATTAAGTCAAACATGGATCCCTTGGGGTACCAAAGCCTAAACTTAGGAGTGTAAACTAAGTATCTCATGATTCTCTTCACGACCCTAAGGTGAACTTCCTTAGGATCAGACTGGAACCTTGCACACATGCATACGGAAAGCATAATATCCGGTCGAGATGCACATAAGTAGAGTAAAGATCCTATCATCGACCGGTATACCTTTTGATCTACAGATTTACCTCCCGTGTCGAGGTCGAGATGCCCATTGGTTCCCATGGGTGTCTTGATGGGTTTGCCATCCTTCATTCCAAACTTCTTAAGTATGTCTTGAATATACTTTGTTTGGCTGATGAAGGTGCCATCTTGGAGTTGCTTGATTTGAAATCCAAGGAAATACTTCAACTCCCCCAGCATAGACATCTCGAATTTTTGAATCATGATCCTACTAAACTCTTCACAAGTTGACTTGTTAGTAGATCCAAATATAATATCATCAACATAAATTTGGCATACAAACAAGTCTTTTGCTACAGTCTTAGTAAAGAGGGTAAGATCGGCTTTACCGACTTTGAAGCCATTAGTGATAAGAAAATCTCGCAGGCATTCATACCATGCTCTTGGGCTTGCTTGAGCCCATAAAGTGCCTTTGAGAGTTTATACACATGGTTAGGGTACTCACTATCTTCAAAGCCGGGAGGTTGATCAACATAGACCTCCTCCTTGATAGGTCCATTGATGAAGGCACTTTTCACATCCATTTGATAGAGCTTAAAGCCATGGTAAGTAGCATAAACAAGTAACATGCGAATTGACTCAAGCCTAGCTACGGGTGCATAAGTTTCATCAAAGTCCAAACCTTCGACTTGTGAATAGCCTTTGGCCACAAGCCGAGCTTTATTTCTTATCACCACACCATGCTCATCTTGCTTGTTGCGGAATACCCACTTGGCACCTACAACATTTTGATTAGGACTTGGAACTAAATGCCATACCTCATTCCTCATGAAATTGTTGAGCTCCTCTTGCATGGCCAGCACCCAATCCGGATCTCTTAGTGCATCCTCTACCCTGTATGGCTCAATAGAGGACACACAAGAGTAATTTTCATAGAAATGAGCAACTCGAGATCTAGTAGTTACCCCTTTATGAATGTCACCAAGGATGGAGTTGACGGGGTGATCTCGTTGAATTGCTTGGTGGACTCTTGGGTGTGGCGGTCTTTGACCCTGAATTTCTTGATCATCTTCCTTGTCTTCATTATCTTCATCTCCCCTTGATCATTGTCCTCCTCTTGAGGTGGCTCGTCATTCTGATCTTCGTCTATATCTTCTTGAGCTTGATCCTCATCTTGAGTTGGTGGATGTTGGGGACTTGTTCTCAAATGCTATGAATTAAGAACAAGGCAACACAGAATGTCAAATGTTACTGTCCTTCGTCCTTCGAAGGATTATTTCTCTTAAGATATAATGATCTCTAGACGAAGGTTAAGAAGGACATACCTTCATTAGTGTGATATATATATTAATATAAATAGAAGTATATGAACATAAGAGACAACATAAACAATCATAGAATATTATTAATTCATTCTCATTATATTATTTTGGAGAGACAGAAGCAATATTGAATTACAAAGGTTACCTTCGGCTTGATAGAAGGTAAAAGTACAAGTGTGACACAAAAGCAAATATCAGTCAGCGTGAACAGTACAGGGGTTCTGTTCATCTATTTATAGGCACAAGACGCAACCTGTGAGAAATTACATTCATGCCCTTTATATTTATTATTGACTTATATACAATTCTATGAGGACTAGATAGCCTTTCCCCTTTAAGTTGGTTCCTTTTTCCGCCATTTAGCCGAAACTCCCCTGCGTGTAGCTTCGGAGCAACTCCAACCTTCGGCACGATCATGCTTTTTACATCGTACATGCTTTTAGCCCGAGTCCGAAGGTAACTGTTCATATGTCACACTTGGAAGATATTGTTAAATCACGTTTTTGAGGACCTTCGGAGGACGAAGGCCCCCAACAGTAGCCCCTCGCAGTATTAATTTGTTTAAGATAACGAATTCAGGCTGCGACATGGACGAAGGCCTTAAGCCGAAGGTCCGAAAAAACACCTTCCCTTTGCTAGAATAGCAACAGCCAATGACGGACGGGCCCCCTCGATTTGGAGCGTGCCGAGCGTATAAATAAGAACTTGCACCAACCACATTTGGTACGCCGGTTGTGCCATTTGCTTTATTTTCTCAATTTTATAGCTCTTGCTCACTAACGCTTGCTAGTTTCTCAAGCTTCCTGAGCTTCGGTTAGAAAGACACATTTTCGTCATTTCTGAAGGAAAAAATGTCTCAAGACAAGAAGGTTGTTGCTGAGACGAAGCTAACTGAAGAGGAGAAGCTCTTTGAGGAGAAGAAGGCTGCGAATCCTTACATAGCTGGGTTTATCGAGTCAATGGAAAAATCAAATACAGAGAAGATTACTAAGGAGATACTAGAGGGCCTGTCTGAAGATACTGGTGACAGTGACAACTATGATGTAGAAAGTGGAGGCGAAGATTCCGAGGATCGACCCTGGAGACCAAGTCATGCAATTTTTGGGAAATCAACCATCAAGCAAAGTCACCTCGAAAATATGAGGGGAAGGTACTTTCGGGATATGTCTATTGTGAGGGCTGGCGGAGACAACAACGTTCCTGCGCCTGAGGAGAATGAAGTTGTCATTTTCCGAAGCTTCTTCAAAGCTGGGCTTCGGTTCCCACTGAGTAGGTTTGTAATTGAAGTGTTGAAAACCTTCCAAATTTTCCTTCATCAATTGACCCCCGAAGCCATATTGAGGATGGGAGTCTTCGTCTGGGCAGTAAGAAGCCAAGGGATAGAGCCAAGTGCAAAATGCTTCTACAGCATGCACGAACTTCTGTATGAGACGAAGGCCACGGGGAAAGAACAGTATCACAACAACTTTGGTTGTTATGGATTTATCGCCCGTCCCAACGCAAGCCACCCAGTGCCAACATTTCGGAAGAGATGGCCAGGAAATTGGATGGAAGAATGGTTTTATGTGAAGAATGACTTGATAGCGAGGGAGGACATCAAGGAGGTTATTATGCGCCCCATATGGTCCCGCTTCGGCCTCCGAAAGCCGAAGGTTGAAATTGATGAAGCTGTCGAAGCATGTCAGAAGGCATTTGGTACTGTCTGCTTCTTTATTGGTACGAGAGATTTAATTCAAGAGCACATAGCATTCAGAGTATGGCTGCTTGTAGAGAGCTGGGAAATGTCGAAGGAGACCATCACCAAGTCTAGCGAAGGTGAACTGGTCCAGCTGAAGTATACATTCAGATATGGGGATAAATTCGGTGAACCAAACGGTGACTGGCTAAAATGCATCGAAGTTACAAGTGATGAACTGCTTGGATCATATTCCAAGGCAGAAGATAATACATTATCCACAGCCTTCGGAAGTCGAGAAACGAAGAGATTGAACAGAGTTTTTGACGCTATTGGCTTCGTCTACCCCGACTACCGCTACCCGCTGCGGAGGCAAGGGAAGAAGAGGAAAGCTGCTGCTCTGGCCGCCTCGGCTGAACCTGTGCCGAAGGCTGCGGGCAAAAAGATGAAGGTACTTACCCACCGGCCACGTTATATTGAACCGGCCGTGGTGCCTAAGTTTGGCGGGGAGGCCTCTTCAGCTGCTGAATCAAGAGAAATCGCTCCTCCGATGCAGAGGACTGAAGAACTGGCTATAATGCCGAAGGCACCTTCGGTTGAGCTAGTTGAAACGAAGGTTGACAAAGATAAGGCTGAAAGGTCAACAACTGAAGAGGTAACAAAGATGCCAGGGACTTTAAGTCCTTCAACAGAAGCAACAGCGTTGAGGGCACAAAAGAGTTCTGCCATAACTCCTAGGAGAAGGAGGATGGTAAATGTATTAGATGTACTGGAAACAACCGACTCCATAAGTCTCACTCCCAAAGGGAAGGTTGCCGAAGTTGACAAAACGGAACCCAAAGCTGATACTAAGCAAATAGATGTTGAAGCTACAACAACCCAGGCTAAAACCAAGGCGGGGCCCTCAGTGCCTGCTGAGACGAAGCCTGCGGAATTTGAAGAAAAGGCAACAGAAGAAAAGGCTACAGAGCAAATTTCGTTTGAAAAGGTTGCCACTCCTGCTCCCGAAGCTTTAAAAGAGAGCATTGATTACATCATCCGCCATGCTTCGGGAAAGGGACTTTCTCAGGAAGAAGAACGAGAAGCTCAACATTATGCCCAAAAATTGAAATACCCGAAGGGGGCATTAGTGCTCAATGGCAGTGGGGAAGAAGATTTTTTGTACTGTCTCCCGAATAATAAAGAGATATCCGTCTGCCGAGAGATAGGTAGAAGCTTCGGATTTCCGAAGCTGGAAGATGGCCTTTCAATATTATCAAAGGATGAACCGGCTGACAGTTTAGCATATAATAGCATAAAGGTATAAAAGTCAATTTTGTATTTGAAAACGAATTATTTCATTTGTTTATACTTAATCTTGTCCTCCTCTTGCAAGGCTTAATCCTTAGCAATGCCCTTAGAGCACAGAAAAACATTGAAGATGAAGGGTATACAATGGCTCTGAACAACCTTCGTTCAGAGGTTATCGAATTAAGGAACGAAGGCCTTGAAAAAGATAAAATATTAATTTCATTGGTAAACAAAGTAAAAGAAGATGAAGCTAGTTCCAAAGCTCAAGCTGAGATTCAAAAGAATGAGATCGAAGACCTTCAGAAACAATTGGCAGAGACCAAAGAAAAATGCGCTCTCGCTGAAGCTAACTGAGAGGCCAGCGAATATTGGAAAAACTATTTAGAAAAAAACAGTTGAAGAACTTCGCGCATCCAAGGAAAGATGTTTTGAAAAATCTTTGGGCTGCGTGGAGAAGATAAAGGCTAGCTTCGCCAACGTGGGCGCCTATTGAAACGAAGATAACTTCATACGAGGCGACCCTGAGGGTGTTATCAAGTGGATAAGCGGAGAAGCCGAAGCTTTTGAAGAAATTTTAAGTGATCGTGGGGATGTCTGCGCTTTCTCTGGTGCGAGAGGAATTTCGGCCATCTTGGAGAAGGCGGGTTGTAATCATGTCAAAACCTTGGCCCAGGCCGAAGCTGCCCTATCTGTGGATGACACAAAGGATCCCTCGGCCGAAGCAAGTTTAATGGGCGGAAAATTTTACACTGACATCTGGGAAAATGGCGGCCGAGAAATGGCTCACGAAATAATGAAGAAAAGTGAAAAAGATATTCATGGCACTCGAGAAGCAGCGAAAAAACTTGAGGAAGCTGCAGAACGCGAGAGACGGATAGGTATCGTTTAATGGCCTTTAGCTTCGTCGTTTGTTTTCGTGACTTCGAACTGATTGATTTTTTCTACCGCAGCTGAATTATCTCCTCCACCGGAGCCATTCGACCCCCTGGCCGACCCAGAAACGAAGAAAGCAATATAAATCATCAATATAGCCGAATCTATTGTTGACGAAGTTGTTAACAAGTTGTTGAATGAAATTGCGGAAAAGGTCCTGAAAGAGGACTGATATTGTAAAAATATTTTTAGACGATCAATGTAGCTTCGCTATATCAAGACTGTAATATTCGATGTTCATATTTTTGAATCTAATGTGTAAATTATTTGTAATTCAGTTCTTTGCGATGCATGAAACTTTATATACATACCATTTTTTAGCCTTCGGCGAAAAAACACCTTCCCTTCTTTTCATGCTTCACAAAGAAGAAAATCTGTGCTTCGTGAAAATATCCATGATTCGTAAAAACCTCCCAGCTTCATAAACAAAGGATCCCTTCTTTTGCAATAGAGCTGACGAAGCTGTATTTCTCAGCTAACTTTGTGCCTTAGCACATTTTCATTTTTTATAAAGCAGTCTCCGAAGGTCGACTTCGTATTCAATTCGTGTCATCAGTGCAATATGATGTATGATGTGATGCTATGCGGGATGATGTGACGATATGATGCGAATGATGCTAATGCCGAAGATACGCACCCACACGCCCACACTGGAACACACCATCTTTGCCTCCCCTTAGGAACGATCGAAGTCTCTTTGCTGTTTATTTTTTGGCTTCACTGCTTATTTTTCGGTTTAAGTTCTGCATCCCCTTAGGAACGTCTTTTGAACTTCTTCGCCTTCTATTTCGGCGGTATCACCGTTGACTTTTCGGTGTAAGTTCTGCATTCCCTTAGGAACGTCTTTTGAACTTCTTCGCCTTATATTTCGACGGTATTTGGCTCTGCATTCCCTTTGGAACGACTTTTGAGCAGAAAACTTACACTACGCTCCCTTAGGAACGACTTTTTGTAGCTTCGGCGAAACTTACGCTGCGCTCCTTAGGAACGACTTTTTGTAGCTTCGGCGAAACTTACACTGCGATTTTTAGCTCTGCATTCCCTTAGGAACGATTTTTAAGCTTCAGCAATTTTTGAGCTTTGTAAATATTTGAAGAAGATATATTTCATTCTGATAAAAGTGAAACTATTACAAGAAATTAAAACTAGTTCTGCATTGTTTGTTCCTTATTGAAAAACAAAATGACATAGAACACAAAAGTACTTCAAGAGTAGGATATCGCTCAATAAATGTGCTTTGATTCTGGCACAATACTATTGACTGTGCGAGCTTCAGATTCCTCCCTGACTTCATGTTGCTGCTGAGGGTACTGGCGCCCTTCTGGCTGGCCTCGAGAATAGGTCGGCTATAGTGGTGGCGGGGTGGGAGTTGTGGCCAAGACGCCTGTGAGTGACTAGCCGAAGCCACAGAAGCTGTGGGATGATTGCCCACATACTCTGGTATGTAGGGAGAGTGGCACGAAGCAGTGTGCAAGACCTGCTTCGGCTGGTTCTGCTGAGCTTCGGCTTCTACTATCTCCTTTTGCTTCTGAATGGTGATTTGGCACATTCTTGTAGTATGGCCCTTGTCCTCACCATAGAATAAGCAGTAGATCTTTCTAGGCTGATCCCCAAATCTTCCCCCGAAGCCCCTGGCGCCTCTGCCCCTTGGAGCTGGTGGTCTGAAAGAGCTCTGCTGTTGCCCCGAAGATTGTGAGGTGTATTGTGACCTCTGAGGCTGACTTCCTTTGTCGTCACTCTGAGTGGAATTATGGATTGACCTGACGTGCCTCGAGTGGATTCTTCCTCCGAAGCCCCTAGTCATTTCCGAGAATCTGTAAGCTTCCTCCCTTCTTTGGCGGAAGTCGTTGTCAGCCCGGATGTACTCATCCATCTTCTGAAGTAGCTTCTCCAGAGTTTGTGGGGGCTTCCTAGCGAAATATTGGGCAGTAGGTCCTGGGCGAAGACCCTTGATCATGGCCTCAATGACAATCTCATTGGGCACCGTAGGCGCTTGTGCCCTCAATCGCAAGAACCTTCGTACATATGCCTGAAGGTATTCTTCGTGGTCTTGCGTGCATTAGAACAGAGCCTGAGCTGTGACTGGCTTCATTTGAAAACCTTGGAAGCTGGTAACCAACATGTCCTTAAGCTTCTGCCACGACGTGATAGTCCCTGTGCGAAGAGAAGAATACCATGTTTGGGCTACATTCCGGACTGCCATGACGAAGGACTTCGCCATAACTGCAGTATTGCCTCCATACGAACATATAGTTGCTTCGTAGCTCATCAGAAACTGCTTTGGATCTGAATGCCCATCATACATGGGAAGCTGATGTGGCTTGTATGACGGGGGCCATGGGGTAGCCTGCAGTTCTGCTGCCAAGGGAGAAGCATCATCAAAAGTAAAAGCATCACGATTGTTGGAGACTTGTTCTCAAATGCTATGAATCAAGAACAAGGCAACATAAAATGTTAAATATCAAAAGCCCTTCGTCCTCCTAATCATTATTTCCCTTCGGATATAATGAATTTAGGACGAAGGTCATGAAAGACGTACCTTCATAATTATAACAAAGAATGAAGAATATTCAAACAAAATACAGAAGGTAGTATGATTTCTGTAAACATTATTATTAATATACTTCTATTTCTATTACTTATGTAGACAAAGATAAGTTACAAATGTACCTTCGACTTGAAGGAGAGAAAGTACAAGTGTGGCACAAAAAGTGAATGCCAAGTCAGCGTGAACAGTACGGGGATACTGTTCACCTATTTATAGGCACGGGTCGCAGCCCATGCAAAATTACATTAATGCCCTTTACATTTATCAATAACTCTATGATAATTCTTCGAGGTCTAATCTGGGTTTTCATTTTTAAGTCGGTTTCCTTTTCCGCCGTTATCCCGAAGCTCTTCTACACACAGCTTCGGCTCTGCGCCAACCTTTGTGTTCTTTGTGCTTCTTCATACTGTGGCTCTGATCCGAGTCCGAAGATACCTGTTAATGCACTTTACTCCAGAAACATTGTTAAATCTTGTTTTTGAGGACCTTCGGAAGCCGAAGGCCCCCAACAGTAGCCCCTCGCAATATTAATTTGTTAGAATGATAAATTCAGATTGCGAAATGGACGAAGGCTATGAGCCGAAGGTCCGAAAAAACACCTTCCTTTTGCTAGAATAGCAATAGTCATTGGCAAATGGGACCCTCCAGTCTCCGACGTAATGGGTTTATAAATAGGGGCTCGCCACAATTTATTTGGCACGCTCTCCTGCCATCTGTTTTGCCTGCTCAAATAGCTTTCTGCCCACAAATATTTGGTTTTCTCCTTAGTTTTAAGCTTCGGAAACGAGAGACAAGAATTCCGAAGAGATGTCTGAGGAGAAGAAGGTTGCTGCCGAAATGAAGTTGAGCCTTTCTGAAGAGATGCATCTGGGTTTTCTTGAGTCAATAGCAAAGACGAATATAGAGAAGATTACAAGGGAGATTTTAGAAGGTTTATCTGAAGATACTGGTGATAGTGACAGTTATGACGCAGATAGTGGGGGTGAAGATTCCGAAGATCGGCCATGGCGACCAAGCCATTCAGTCTTCGGAAAATCAACTATTGGGCAAAGTCACCTTGAAAACATGAGGGGGAGATATTTTCGAGATATGTCTATTGTGAGAGCAGATGTCAGAGAAAAAACTGTGCCAACTCCCGGAGATGATGAAGTCGTTATCTTCTGAAGCTTTTTAAAGGCTGGGCTACGATTCCCTATAAGCAGATTTGTGGTGGAAGTTCTGAAAATATATCAGGTTTACCTTCATCAACTTACCCCTGAAGCAATAATAAGAATGGGAATCTTCGTCTGGGCTGTGAAGAGTCAGGGCCTAGAGCCAAGTGCGAAAAGTTTTTGCAATATTCATGAATTGTTATACGAAACGAAGCCCTAGGGTAAAGAGCAATATCATAACAACTTTGGTTGCTACAGCTTCGGCGTTCGCTCTGGATCAAGCTGCCCCGTGCCCACCTTTCGTAAGAGATGGCCCGGAGAATGGATGAAAGAATGGTTCTATGTAAAAAATGATTTGAAGGTTCGAGAGGATATTAAGGATGTCATCATGTGCCCCATCTGGCAGCGCTTCGGACTCCGGAAACTGAAGGTAGAAATGGATGAAGCAGCCGAAGAATGCCAACGGGCCTTTGGCGTAGTCTGCTCTATTATTGGGACAAGGGATTTAATACAAGAACACATTGCCTTCAGAGTATGGCCTCTTGCAGATAATTGGGAAATGCCAAAAGAAACTGTTAAAGAAACTGACGAAGGTGGGCTAGTCAGGCTGAAGTATACATTCAAGTATGGAGACAAGTTCGTTGAACCAGATGATGATTGGTTAAAGAGCATTGAGACTGTAAGTGATGAATTGCTTGGGATATATTCGAAGGCCGAAGATACTGCATTGTCAGCAGCCTTCGGAGGCCGAAGAAAGAAAAGACTGAACCGAGTTTTTGATGCAATTGGGTTCGTGTGCCCCGACTACCATTATCCAGTGCGGGGGCAGAAAAGGAAAGGTACGGCTTCTGCGAAAGAAACTGCTTCAGCTGCTCCTAGCGAGCCAGCGCCGAAGAGAAAAAGGGTGAAAGTTCTCACACACCGGCCACGTTACATTGAACTAGCCACAGTGCCTGAATTCGGCAGTGAAACGTCTTCGGCCCCCGAAGCTAAGGAATCAACTCCGCTGCCAGGAGCCAAAGAGCTGGCCGAAGCGCCATCGACAGAAAAGATGGAAGAAGCAAAAGCATCAACTGAGGGAGCGAAAATATCAGAAATTTTAAGTCCTTCAGAAGAAATTGAAGCAGCAAAAATTAAAAAGGGGCCAACAGTGACCCCAAAAAGAAAAAGAATGGTTAATGTGTTAGATGTTTTGGAAACAATTAAACTTCCAAGCACAACCCCAAAGAAGACTGCTGAAACTTCTGAGGCGCTTGCTGAAGTATCCGTTGCTAAGGCTCCGAAGCAACAGACTGAAGTTGAAACCGGGCCTTCAGAACCAACCAAGGTAATACCTTTGGAAGCAGAAGAAGCAAAAATTGCAAGGGCAACTAAAGAAATGAAAATGCCAGAGCCTACTTTGGTCGAAGAAATTGATACTGCTGTCCCCGAAGCATCTTCCAAATTATACGATTATATCGTGCGTCATGCTTCGGGGAAAAAGTTATCGGAAGAAGAAGTTTTTGAAGCTAATCACTATGCCAAAGAATTGAAATATCCGAAGGGGGCACTAGTGTTCAATGGGACGAACGAAGAAGATTTCCTATACTGCCTCCTAGACAATAAAGAATTATCCGTCTGTCGGGAGATGTCTAGAAGTATGGGGTTTTCGAAGCTCGAAGCTGGATTATGTGCTATGACGAAGGAGGATCTTGCGGATAGTCTTGCGTACAATAGCCTGAAGGTATGAGAATTGGATGTTTACAAATTTTATAATTCGTAACTCATTCTTTTATTCTTATACCAACCTTTTTTTTACATATAGGGTTTAATTCTGAGCAACGCATTGAGAGCACAAAAGAATGCCGAAGACGAGAGCTATGAAATTGCATTCAACAACCTACGATCAGAAGTTATTAAACTGAGAAATGAAGCTCTGGAAAAGGATAAAATTCTGCTTACATTGGTGGACAAGGTAAAAAAGGACGAAGCTGCCTCAAAGGCCCAGGCCAAAGCCCAAAGACGTGAAATTAAAGATCTTCAGAAACAGCTAGCTAGAGCTAAAGAAGAGCGTATACTTGAAGAAACAAAACGAGAGCTTAGTGATCAATTGGCCAATCATTTAGAGATAAGTGTTAAAGAGCTTCGTGCATCCCAGAGGAAATGCTATATTAAATCCATAGAGTGCGTCAAAAAGATAAAATCTAGCTTCGCTAGCGTTGGCGCATTCTCTAGTGAAGAGAATTTTTCAAGAGGCAATCCTGAAGGTCCAATGGAATGGATCAGTCACGAAGCAGAGGCCTTCGAGGAAATCTTGAATAGCCGTGGTGACATCTGCGCTTTTTCGGGTGCTAGGGGGATTGCTGCTGTTTTGGAGAGGAAAGGCTGCGAGCATGTAAAATCCTTAGCGCAGTCCGAAGCTACCTTGTCCTCTGAAGACATTAAAGACTCCTCACCCGAAGCAAGCATGGTCGGTGGGAAATTCTTCACCGATATCTGGGATAACGGCGGCCGAGAATTGGCGCAAGAAATTATTCAAAGGAGTGAAAAAGGCATCCACGATGCTAGAAAAGTAGCGGAAGCTGCCGAGAAAAGTACAGAGCCCGAAGGGCAAATAGGTATTAATTAATGGTTTTTATCATGCTGTAATTTTTAATTCCAGACTCTGTTCGCGGTTTGTAATAGTAATATAGCCGTATCTTTTCTTCCCTCAGAACCTGGTGAGGCATCTCCGGGCCCCCACCCAAAGGGGGACGATGAAATTAGAAAAATGGCCGAAGCCATTATGGACAAGGTTGTCAACCAACTATTGAATGAAGCTGCAGAGATAGTGCTTAAAGAGGATTGAATGCTATTGTAGAAACATTTGAAACGTAAAATGTGTAATATATTGTAACTTTAAATGTAATATATAATCTATTTATAGTTTAATTCTTTACAATGCATGAAACTTTGCATACATACCATTTTTTGAGCCTTCGGCGAAAAAAAAACACCTTCCCTTCTTTTCATGCTTCGTGAAGAAAATCTTTTCTATATCACAAGGATTTGTTTGCTTCTCTGATGAAGAACATCCAAACTTCGTGAAATATTCTCCGAAGCTATAAAAAAGTTTTGTGTTGCCTCTCCAATGAGGCTACTCTTCGTCTCGATTCGTCTTGTGCCTTAGCATGATTTTCTTTTTTTTTTCAAAATATGCTCCGAAGATCAACACTGTATCCCTTTCTTGTTCCAGATGCACTATGCTGTATGATGCTTATGTTATGCAAAAATGATGTGATGATGTTATGTTATGCAAGATGATATTTATGCCGCAGATACATATCCCTGTAATAAAGCACACACACTTTTTATATCAGCGCTGACTTTTCGCTGTAAGCCTCCCTTAGGAGCTTCTTCGCCTTTTACTTTCAGCGGAATCAGCGTTTATTTTTCGCTGTAAGCCTCCCTTAGGAGCTTCTTCGCCTTTTACTTTCAGCGGAATCAGCGTTTATTTTTCGCTGTAAGCCTCCCTTAGGAGCTTCTTCGCCTTTTACTTTCAGCGAAATCAGCATTTATTTTTCGCTGTAGGTTTAGAAAACTTACACTGCGCTCCCTTAGGAACGACTTTTTACTGTATCGAACAATTTGTACTGTGTCCGTTAGATCAAATTTTTGGTAATAGAAAGGTCCTTCAAATCAGCATAAATTCGTATGCTTCGGCAACTCAAGCCTATGGAAAAAACATATTTCTATTATGGTAAAAGACGAAAGTATTACAAAGAATTTGAAATTCAATAAAAGACATTTAAATTCTTCATAATTGTTCCTTATTAACAAAAAGGTAATACTGTATGTAAAAAATGCGAAAGAACTGCTGTTGAGGTAGGATATTTGTCAAAAATGTGCTTCGACTCTGGCACAATGCTGTTGACTGTGCGAGCTTCAGACTCCTCTCTGAAATCCCGCTGAAGATGATTGTGTTGACTCCCTTCTGGCTGCTGCCCTCGCTGGATCGGCGGTGGCGGTGGAGGCTGCTGCCAAGATGCTTGGGGTTGGCTCGTCGAAGCAACAGAAGCTGCAGAGTGGTTGCCTACGTATTCTGGAATATAAGGCGAGTGATACGAAGCAGTGTGCATGACCTGCTTCGGCTGACTTTGTTGCGCTGCTGCTTCTGCTATCTCCTTCTGTTTCTGGATGGTAACATGGCACATCCTGGTGGTATGGCCCTTGTCTTCACCACAGAATAGGCAATAAATTTTTCTTGGCTGGTCTCCAAACCTTCCCCCGAAGCCCCTGGCGCCTCTGCCCCTTGGCACTGGCGGCCGAAAAGAACTTTGCTGCTGGCCCGAAGCTTGTGAAGAGTATTATGGCCTTTGCTGCTGACTCCCTCGATCATCAGTTTGAGCAGAGTTATGAATTGACCTAACGTGCCTCGGGTGAAATCTTCCTCCGAAGCCCCTGGTCATTTCTGAGAACCTGAATGCTTCCTCCCTTCTTTGGCGGAAGTCATTATCAGCTCGAATGTATTCATCCATCTTCTGGAGCAGTTTCTCCAATGTTTGTGGTGGCTTCCTGGCAAAGTACTGCGCTGAAGGTCCCGGCCGAAGCCCTTTAATCATGGCCTCAATGACAATTTCATTGGGCACTGTTGGCGCTTGTGCCCTCAGACGCAGAAACCTTCGGACGTACGCCTGGAGGTATTCTTCGTGGTCCTGGGTACACTGAAATAAAGCTTGAGCAGTGACTGGCTTCGTCTGAAACCCTTGGAAGCTAGTTATCAGCATATCCTTCAACTTCTGCCAAGAAGTGATTGTCCCTAGCCGAAGGGAGGAGTACCAGGTCTGAGCAACACTCTTGACGGCCATGACAAAGGATTTTGCCATGACTGCAGTATTGCCACCATACGAAGATATGGTTGCTTCGTAGCTCATCAAGAATTGCTTCGGGTCTGTATGACCATCATACATGGGTAACTGGGGTGGCTTGTAAGACTGGGGCCATGGTGTAGCCTGCAATTCTGTTGAGAGGGGAGAAGCATCATCGAAAGCGAAGTTTCCATGATGGAAATCTTCATACCAGTCGTCCTCATTGTGGAAGCCTTCCTGATGGAGCTCTCTGCGTGGAGGCCTTCGGCTCTGATCATCTTGAACAAGATGGCGAACCTCTTCAGAAGCTTCATCTATCTGTCTCTGAAGGTCGGCTAGACGAGCCATCTTCTCCTTCTTGCGCTGCACCTGTTGTTGAAGGATCTCCAGGTTTTGGATTTCTTGATCCAAGTCATCCTCTGGAGGTGTTGGACTAACAACTTTCCTCTTCTGGCTTCGGGCCTCTCTAAGAGAAAGGACATCCTGATTGGGATCCAGCGGCTGTAAAGTACCAGCCCCTGTCGCTGAAGCTTTTTTCGGCGGCATGACGAAGGTGATGCTTGCCGAAAGTGCTCAAAACTCAGAAAATGGAAGTGAGTTCACCGGAGGTGGGCGCCAATGTTGGAGACTTGTTCTCAAATGCTATGAATCAAGAACAAGGCAACATAAAATGTTAAATATCAAAAGCCCTTCGTCCTCCTAATCATTATTTCCCTTCGGATATAATGAATTTAGGACGAAGGTCATGAAAGACGTACCTTCATAATTATAACAAAGAATGAAGAATATTCAAACAAAATACAGAAGGTAATATGATTTCTGTAAACATTATTATTAATATACTTCTATTTCTATTACTTATGTAGACAAAGATAAGTTACAAATGTACCTTCGGCTTGAAGGAGAGAAAGTACAAGTGTGGCGCAAAAAGTGAATGCCAAGTCAGCGTGAACAGTACGGGGATACTGTTCACCTATTTATAGGCACGGGTCGCAGCCCATGCAAAATTACATTAATGCCCTTTACATTTATCAATAACTCTATGATAATTCTTCGAGGTCTAATCTGGTTTTTCATTTTTAAGTCGGTTTCCTTTTCTGCCGTTATCCCGAAGCTCTTCTACACACAGCTTCGGCTCTGCGCCAACCTTCGTGTTCTTTGTGCTTCTTCATACTGTGGCTCTGATCCGAGTCCGAAGATACCTGTTAATGCACTTTACTCCAGAAACATTGTTAAATCTTGTTTTTGAGGACCTTCAGAAGCCGAAGGCCCCCAACAACGATTAAAATCATCATACCATCCATCTTCATTGAACAAGCCTTCTTAACGAAGCTCCCTGTGTTGGGGTCTTCGATCCTATTCATCTTGAGCAAGATGACGCACTTCCTCAGTGGCTTCGTTGATCTTCCTTTGAAGATCAGCCAGCTGCACCATCTTCTCCTTCTTCCTTTGTACTTGCTGATGGATTATTTCCATGTCCCTGATCTCTTGGTCCAACTCCTCCTCCTGGAGTGTTGGACTGGTGGCTTTCCTCTTCTGGCTTCGAGCCTCTCGAAGAGAAATAGTTTCTTGGTTTGGGTCCAACGGCTGTAGTGCAGCGGTCCCTGGTGCTGAAGCTTTCTTCGGCGGCATGACGAAGGTCAGTGCTTGCCGAAGGTGGTCGAAAGAGTTCACCGGAGGTGGGCGCCAATGTTGGGGACTTGTTCTCAAATGCTATGAATTAAGAACAAGGCAACACAGAATGTCAAATATTACTGTCCTTTGTCCTTCGAAGCATTATTTCTCTTAAGATATAATGATCTCCAGACGAAGGTTAAGAAGGACATACCTTCATCAATGCGATATATATTAATATAAATAGAAGTATATGAACATAAGAGACAACATAAACAATCATAGAATATTATTAATTCATTCTCATTATATTATTTTGGAGAGACAAAAGCAATATTGAATTACAAAGGTTACCTTCGGCTTGATAGAAGGTAAAAGTACAAGTGTGACACAAAAGCATTTCAGTCAGCGTGAACAGTACGGGGGTTCTGTTCATCTATTTATAGGCACAGGACACAGCCTGTGAGAAATTACATTCATGCCCTTTACATTTATTATTGACTTATATACAATTCTATGAGGACTAGATAGCCTTTTCCCCTTTAAGTCGGTTCCTTTTTCCGCCATTTAGCCGAAACTCCCCTGCGCGTAGCTTCGGAGCAACTCCAACCTTCGTCACGATCATGCTTTTTACATCGTACATGCTTTTAGCCCGAGTCCGAAGGTACCTGTTCATATGTCACACTTGGAAGATATTGTTGAATCACGTTTTTGAGGACCTTCGGAGGACGAAGGCCCCCAACAGTGGAGATGCTTGCATGAAAGATGATGGTTGATCTTGCGCTTGTGAAGGCTCTTCGGATTCCTTAGGACATACATCTCCAATAGACATGTTTCTTAGCGCAACACACAGAGCCTCTTCATCATCTAGTTCATCAAGATCAACTTGCTCCACTTGGGAGCCATTAGTTTCATAAAACACAATGTCACAGAAACTTCAACCAATCCAGTGGACTTGTTGAAGACTCTATATGCCCTTGTGTTTGAGTCGTAACCAAGTAAAAAGCCTTCTACAGCTTTAGGAGCAAATTTAGATTTTCTACCTGTTTTAATAAGAATAAAGCATTTACTCCCAAAGACTCTAAAATATGAAACATTGGGCTTTTTACCAGTGAGGAGTTCATATGATGTCTTCTTGAGGATTCAGTGAAGATATAACCGGTTGATGGAGTAGCAGGCGGTGTTAATCGCCTCGGCCCAAAACCGGTCCTATGTCTTGTACTCATCAAGCATGGTTCTTGCCATATCCAGTAGAGTTCTATTCTTCCTCTCCACTACACCATTTTGTTGAGGTGTGTAGGGAGAAGAGAACTCATGCTTGATGCCCTCCTCCTTAAGAAATCCTTCAATTTGAGAATTCTTGAACGCGTCCCATTATCGCTTCTTATCTTTTTTTATCCTTAACCCGAACTCATTTTGAGCCCGTCTTAAGAATCCTTTTAATGTATCTTGGGTTTGTGATTCTTCCTGCAAAAAGAACACCCAAGTGAAGCGAGAATAATCATCCACAATAACAAGACAGTACTTACTCCCGTCGATGCTTATGTAAGCTATCGGGCCGAATAAATCCATGTGGAATAGATCGAGCGGCCTGTCAGTCGTCATGATGTTTTTGTGTGGATGGTGGACTCTAGCTTGCTTCCCTGCTTGGCATGTGCTACAAACCCTGTCTTTCTCAAAATGAACATTGGTTAGTCCTAAAATGTGCTCTCCCTTTAGAAGCTTGTGAAGATTCTTCATCCCAACATGGGCTAGTCGGCGATGCCAGAGCCAACCCATGTTAGTCTTAGCAATTAAGCAAGTGTCTAGTTCAGCTTGATTATCATTAAAATCAACTAAGTATAGCTGACCATCTAGCACTCCCTTAAATGCTATTGAATCATCACTTCTTCTAAAGACAGTAACACCTATATCAACAAAAAGACAGTTGTAGCCCATTTTACATAATTGAGAAACAGAAAGCAAGTTGTAATCTAAAGAAGCTACAAGAAAAACATTGCAAATAGAATGGTCAGGTCATATAGCAATTTTACCCAAACCTTTGACCAAACCTTGATTTCTATCCCCGAATGTGATAGCTCGTTGAGGATCTTCATTTTTATCATAGGAGAAGAACATTCTCTTCTCCCCTGTCATGTGGTTTGTGCACCCGCAATCGATTATCCAACTTGAACCACCGGATGCATAAACCTACAAAACAATTTTAGGCCTTGTTCTTAGGTACCCAAACAGTCTGGGGTCCTTTGACGTTAGAAACAAGCACCTTGGGTACCCAAACTGTGGCGGAACTGTCCGAATTGTTCCAACTTAAGTGTCTAAGTCCCGCCTTAGAGGCTAGACCACACTTAAATGGGAATAACCCGTCAATCCCTCGGATCTAGTCCGACTAGGCCACTGACAAGATCAAGTACCACGTACTCACTCGATGGTGAGGCACAGAGCAAATACAATAAAACATAAAACCATACATTAAGGAATATTAAATTTATTACATCATCATCGGAGTTTTTGCAAAAGTAGTCATCATTGTTCGGAATGCAGCGGAATAAAACTAACGGTAAATAAACAAAGAGATGGGGAAGCCTGTCCCATCACTCCTCATGCTCCTCCTCAGCCGAGGCAGGGTCCCACTCGACTGTCCATCCCGGTGGCAAGATGGACGGCCAAGTCACTCCAGCAACTATGTCCTCCAGAGAACTTGTAAAATATGCCACAAGCAAGGCTGAGTATACTAATACTCAGCTAGACTTACCCGGTGTGAGGAGTCTACTCCTCTACCTCTAGACATGCAGCTGTTTGGCTGAGGGGTTTGGTTGCCAAAAGCACTAGCTGAGTTTATAAATCAAGTTTTAGCTTTGTCAAGTTTTAGTGTGACTCTCTTAAGACTAAATGTATGCCTATATAATCATACATGGTATCAAACATTTAGCAATCAACAACTTTTGCCAAGTCATCTCATTTCCACTTGTTACTCAATGTAGCAGCATGGATCAAGCAGTCTCATTAGCTGCGAGAAGCAGACGATTCGAATCGAGTTTTTAAACCTTGCAAGGTAAACCTAAACACGTGACGTGGCGAGGCACTCCGTCCCCACACACATCAACCGTCCCCATCGATTCCCCGTCAGCAGATCAGGGCTCACCGCCTTGGCGTACAATGCCTCACTGACCCCGACTGCCGTCGTGCAGTGACCACACTTGTACCCACCATAACCGGAATGGGAGACCACGTCTCAGGTCGCGTGAGGGGCAAAGTCTGCTGCCAGGTTCACTCAGGTACTAGGCTTACCGATTTACCATATTTCTCGGCATGTGTTTAGTACGTTCAAACGCTTCACACACGCTACCACACCTTCATCCTTATTCCAATTTCCGTCTCGTAGACAACGCATCCCCATGGACCGTTGTCCACAGACTATCATCATTATGATATCAAAATGGATACAACCAATTCCTGACCTCGCGCGAGTGCTAGAAAAATCACTCGACTTCTACCGAGATCCCTAATTAATAAAGCAGCTATTCGACCTAGCATACTAGTATCCATCATAAAAGGATTCCTGAGATCATGCAACTAGGGTTTCAAACAACTCCTACACTTAAGTGCACATTCAATCCTACAATCATTAAGTGGAGTAAAATAACATAATAAATAGGTTATGCATAAAACCGGGGCTTGCCTTCCAAAGCTGGGGCAGGCAGATCCTCTGGGCCAGGCTCTGGTGCTAGATCCGGGGCTACCTCTTGAGCAACTCCTTGCTCTGGCACGAGGATGTACTTGTGGGGGATAGATATCCCCCGGGTCCACTAAAGAGTAAAAGACCTCACGAAAGGCCCAAGGGCCCAATAAATCATAAGGTCATTCTTTCGTGGGCCTGGGGAGAGACAACCAGCAGAGCAGATCGACATGAGGCAGGATTGATGTAAACCTGGACGACCCACAACGTCGAGCGAATGACCACAACAGAGATCCGACTTTCCCGCGCTGGGGCCCCCATGCAACGGAGCCATGCGAGGATAAGTCGGCAGGATTACACGGAGATAAACTCAAGAAGTTCACTATCTTTTAGCTACTCGTTGTTATCATATCCACATGTATTGCCCCACGGTCGAGCATATAAGGCCTAGAGGGCACCCCTTCAGAACGATCGACCCTATTACTTAGCCACCCACGTCAACTCTCTGTATTCTCAATCTAGAGAGCTCTCTTGTAACCACATTCACCAAGCATACTCACCAGGACGTAGGGTGTTACGCATCTCTAAGCGGCCCGAACCTGTAAACCTTGTCCACTATTCCTCGTGCAATCGGCACGAACCATTTTGCTACAGTTGTCGACACCGTCCTACTCCTAAAAACACCTTGAGGGGCAACCCCGGGTGTGCGGTCGGACCCAAAACACCGACAGCTGGCGTGCCAGGTAGGGGGTGTGTCGACGATCCAAGATAGCTCAATGGCCGTCACCTTCTACAGCAAGATCACCCTGCGTCCCGGATCCATATTCTGCTTCAGAACAATCTCATCCGTGGCGGATGAAGAGGGAACTCTACACCGCATTGCGGATCCGCCGGAAAAGAAGTCTCCTCCAACAAACTCCGAAAATGCCGGAGAAGCGCGACCTCCAGCTCTCCAGAAAAAGATCGCCTCCGGAAAGTCGGGGGCCGAGGGCCCGGTGACCCGGAGAACTCCACTGTCTACTTCCCCGACAAAAGAATGGACACAGATCGCGAGGAAGGAGACCAAGGAAAAGCAAGTTGTTCTTTCCGTTCCTCCGCCCTCAAAGGAGAACGAAAAGAAGATCGCCACGACAGCAGCACCATTCTATCCCGACGTCCTCTTCATCGGGAGGGTGGAGTCACCTACCGTCTCCGACGACGAGCCGACTGCACCCGGGGAAGAACCGCCTCAACGAGAATCCCGCCGACGAAGGAATCGGCGCAGGAACATTCGACGACATCACGTGGCCGGGGAACGGGATCCGGAGCAGCCTGTCTCGCGAGACGAGGTCTCGGAGATAGGAGAAACTCCGGAAGAACGCGTCTTCAGAGAACGAAGGAACTCCCGACGACGAGATCGCCGACGGGCTCAGGAACAAGCCGAGCAAGATGCAAGGCAACGCCGGGAGAATCCATTCTTCGGGCGCAACCTGAACCCTGACTTTGCCCGAGTTATGAACACGCCGAGCGAAGTCGGAGGAGTATTGGCTCGGATAGCTGATGGACTCCCTCGGACTCCCGACGCCGAAGGCTACCGACGACTGTTCACCCAGGCAGCCAACCATCTTCTACCGCTTGCTCACCCGCCGAACGATCTACAACACGCCATCAACAGTCGTCGAGACGCGCGAAGCTCCATTAATGCTTCGCGCGAACGGCGGCATGAGAACAAGATCCGCCGCTGGGAGGAGTACGACAGGGATCATGGTATCCCAGCTCAGAGCTAGGCCACCAGAACTGAGTCGGCAACGGCCTCAACTGGCGGTACCACCCGGGGACGGTCGAGGAACCACCACCACTACTCCCCTCCCCGGGACAGGCATCATCCCCGACGATAGGAGGACACCTGCGGAATGTCTGCTCTTACTCCGCGCCTTAGGGCCATCCAATGGCCTCCCAATTTCAAGGTATCCAATGTCGACAAGTATGAACCTAAGCAGGATCCAGGGGGTTGGCTGGCCGTCTACACCACCGCTGCTCGAGCTGCCGGGGCATCCGAAGACGTGATGACCGCGTATTTACCCATCGTCCTTGGGCAAGACGCGCTGCAATGGTTACGACATCTACCCCGACACTGCATCGACGACTGGGGCGACTTCAGTCGACGCTTCACCGCCAATTTCCAGTCCCTCTCCGACAAACCGGCGCAACCATGGGACCTCAAATCCATCAAGCGCCGGGGGGACGAAACTCTTCGGTCGTACCTCAAAAGGTTCCAGACCATGAGAAATCGTATCCCCGAGGTCACGGAGGCGGCCGTGATCGAAGACTTCTACAGAGGATCCAATGACTCGGCCTTCGTCCGAGCCATACTGCAGAAGGCGCCGACTACTTCCGAGGAGCTGTTCCGGGAAGCTGATCTCTACATCACCGCCGACGAGCGAGCTCAGGACCTCATCGGAGGAGCAAAGCCCGCACCGGCAGCACCACGACGCGACGCGAACCAGTAACCCGACAAACGCTGGGAGAAGAGGCCTCACGAAGAAGTGCACGCCGCCGGACCACCTGCCTCTCGCGCCCGAGGAGGACCTCGCGGAGGCGAACGCACGCGGGACGACATCCTCGACACCCAGTGCCCGTACCACAAAGACATGCGCCACACTCTTCGTAACTGTCGGGACTTCAAGCACTCCATCGGGCACGGCCGACCCTTCCAACCTGTACCTCCTCCTCCGCCGAGGGGAGGACCAGATGAACCACGACAACCCCATCAGCAGGAGGAGGGAGGAGGAGGAGGAGCTTTCCCGCGCGTGGACAGAGAGGTCAACGTCATCTTCGGCGGACACGGAACGCAGGAGAACAAACGACAACAAAAGCTCAACGACCGCCAGATATTGGTGGCGACCACCGGTCCTCCCGCCCCATACCGGTGGTCGGAGCACCCGATCACTTTCGCTCGGGAGGATCAATGGCTCAACTTCGACCATCCAGGCAAATACCCGCTCCTCGTCGATCCGGTGATCCGAGAGAGCCGGGTGAAGAAGGTGCTGGTGGACGGGGGGAGCAGCATCAACGTCACCTTCCCCCGGACACTCAAAGGCTTGGGAGTTCACCTCAAAGAGCTCCACGAGTCGGACACTCCCTTCTTCGGCATCGTGTCGACTGAAGGGGAATACCCGCTGGGCCACATCTACATGCCTGTCACCTTCGGAACTCCGGAGAACTACAGAACCGAGTTCCTGAGGCTTGAAGTGGCGAACTTCGACTGCGGGTACAACGCCATCATCGGAAGACCGGGATTGGCCAAATTCATGGCCATTCCGCATTACACATACATGATACTGAAGATGCCAGGACCGCAAGGAATCATAACTGTGCGCGCCGACTTCCAAGGCGCCGCAGAGTGTTTCTGAGTGGCCATCCAGGCAGCCCTCACCACCAAGCCGTCGACGGTTCCTTCTACACTGGCGAACTCTAAGCCTGAGGAGGACCTCGCAGTACCGGCAAACGAAGCTCAGGCCGCGACCTCTACGCGGCCGACTGAAGAAACCAAGAGAATCAACCTGGGGTTCGCTGATGAGCGCAAGACGGCTATCATTAGCTCCAGCTTGGACGACAAATAGGAAAGCGTGCTCGTCCAGTTTCTGCAAGATAACCGAGATGTATTCGCATGGCAACCTGCGAATATGCCAGGAGTCCCAAGAGAACTGGCCGAGCACAAACTGAAGGTCTACCCCCAGGCGAGGCCGATTCGGCAAAAGCTACGTCGTTTCACGCCCGACAAGAGAGAGGCCATTCGCGCCGAGTTAGCTCGCTTGGTCGCGGCTGGATTTATTAGAGAAGTATTACACCCCGAGTGGTTAGCCAACCCTGTTCTTGTACTCAAAAAGAATAAAGTGGATTGGCGCATGTGCGTCGACTACACTGATCTCAACAAACACTTCCCAAAGGATCCCTTCGGGCTCCCAAGGATAGATCAGGTGGTGGACTCCACCGCTGGATGTTCTGTGCTGTCTTTCTTAGATTGCTATTCCGGGTATCATCAGATTAGTTTGGCAAAGGAAGACGAGGAAAAAACGACGTTCATCACTCCGTTTGGTGCTTTCTGTTATACCTCCATGCCGTTCGACCTCAAAAACGCTGGAGCGACTTATCAGAGAGCCATTCAAACATGCTTAGCCGATCACTGGGGCAAGCGTGTGGAGGCCTACGTAGATGATGTGGTAATCAAAACGGAGAATTCGGAAAACTTCATCGAAGACTTACAGCTGGTTTTCAACAGCCTGAGACGATATAGATGGAAGGTTAATCCCGAAAAATGTGTTTTCGGGGTACCAGCAGGAAAGTTGCTCGGGTTTATCGTCAGCCACCGAGGAATTGAGGCTAATCCGGATAAGATTGAGGCTATCATGAAGATGGAAGCTCCTCGATCACGAAAGAAGGTTCAGCGACTTACTGGATGTATGGCAACTCTGAGCAGATTTATATCCAGGCTGGGAGAAAAAGGTTTGCCATTTTACAAGCTACTCAAGAAGGTGGATAAGTTTCAACGGACTTCAGAAGCACAAGAAGCTCTAGATGCACTGAAAAAATTCTTGACAACACCACCAGTACTGAAACCACCCCGGCGAGCTACGTCAACTCAACCAGCTGAAGATTTGCTACTGTATATCTCTTGCACGACTCACGTGGTAAGCACCGCGTTGGTAGTCGAGCGAGTAGAAGAAGGACACGCTTATCCAGTGCAACATCCTGTTTACTTCATCAGTGAAGTTCTAGGCCCCTCAAAGAAAAAGTATCCTCAAGTTCAGAAGCTATTATACGCAGTACTTCTAACTGCCCGCAAGCTGCGTCACTACTTTGATGACCACAAAGTCATAGTAGTCACTGGTTTTCCAATAGGGGATATTCTTCACAACAAGGAAGCCATTGCCCGAATAGCCAAGTGGGCTTGCGAGCTAGGATATCATGACATCGAGTTCCGACCTCGCACTGCCATCAAAACTCAAGCGCTGGTTGATTTCGTATCAGAGTGGACTGAACAGCAAGTACCAGATAACCCAGAGACTGCAGAAGTATGGCGAATGTATTTTGATGGCTCGCTGAAGCTGCAGGGAGCAGGAGCAGGGATTCTCTTCACCGCACCTGGAGGCGAACACCTCAAGTACGCCCTCCAGTTGCTATTTCCGGCCTCCAACAATGCAGCCGAGTATGAAGCTCTGATCCATGGATTGAACATCGCCATCTCATTGGGCATCAAGAGATTGATGGTATATGGAGACTCTCTAGTAGTCATCAGCCAGATAAACAAGGAGTGGGATTGTTCAAGCGATTCAATGGGAAAATACTGTGCTGCCGTCCGAAAGCTGGAAGATAAATTCGAGGGTCTGGAATTTCATCACGTAGAAAGAGATCGGAACACAGCAGCCGATGTACTGTCCAAGCTAGGGTCCAGTCGAACTCAGGTCCCACCCGGAGTCTTTGTGCAAGAAATTCTACAGCCGAGTATCTCAATGGATCAAACAGAAGAGTGCAACATCATAGATCAACCCGAGTCGGACTCTGATGACTGGAGAAGGCCAATCATCAAGTATATAAAAAATGAAGAAGAACCAGATGACAAGAACTCGGCCGAGCGCATTGCCAGACAGTCGGCTCACTACACACTCATTGGGGAGACATTGTATAGAAGGGGTGCATCAGGCGTCCTCATGAAGTGCATCCTCCCGTCCACTGGGAAGCAACTTCTGGAGGAGGTCCATGCTGGGCAATGTGGAATACATGCAGCATCCAGAACACTGGTCGGGAAGGTCTTCAGGTCAGGATTCTATTGGCCAACAGCAAAGAACGATGCAGCCAAGTTAGTTCAGAGGTGCGAAGCTTGCCAATACTTGTCGAAGCAACAACACCTGCCAGCACAGCAACTGCAGACCATACCAGTAACTTGGCCCTTCGCGTGCTGGGGACTGGATATGATTGGACCTTTCAAGAAAGCTCAGGGGGGATACACTCATGTATTGGTAGCGATCGACAAATTCACTAAATGGATAGAGTTCAAGCCCATTGCTTCTTTAACCTCTGCTAAGGCCGTGGAATTCATACAGGACATAATATTCAGATTCAGGATACCAAACAACATCATAACTGACTTAGGATCCAACTTCACAAGTTCAGAATTCTTCGACTTCTGCGAGCAGAAGAGCATTCAGATCAAGTATGCATCTGTAGCACATCCAAGGGCCAACGGGCAGGTTGAGCGAGCCAACGGGATGATACTGGAGGCACTCAGGAAAAAGGTCTTCGATAAGAATGAAAAATTCGCAGGAAAGTGGATAAGGGAATTGCCCTATGTCGTTTGGAGCCTAAGAACCCAACCTAGCCGAGCCCTGCATGGAAACACTCCTTTCTTCATGGTCTATGGGTCGGAGGCAGTGCTACCCGCTGATCTCAAGTTTGGGGCGCCAAGGTTGATCTTCGAAAGCATAGCAGAAGCTGAGGCCACCAGGCTGGAGGACATTGATGTACTTGAAGAAGAACGACTAAACGCGGTAATCCAATCAGCACGGTACCAGCAGACTCTAAGGCGCTATCACGACAAGGCTGTGCGACAACGATTCTTCTCAGTAGGAGATCTCGTCCTCCGCCGAATTCTAACGGGGGAGGGATGGCACAAGTTATCACCCTTATGGGAAGGACCCTTCATGGTAGCAAAAGTCACTCGGCCCGGATCGTATCGTCTCACTCAGATGGATGGCACAGAAGTTGGGAACTCCTGGAACATAGAACACCTCAGAAAGTTTTATCCCTAGCTGTATTTCAAAACTGCTGGGACGACGATGTACTCTGTAAAGTGGAAATATATCATCAATAAGAAAGAGGTTTCAAAGATACTTAGTTCATCTACGATTGACTTGCATTCTTACTTAACTCGGGGTGACCACTATGCCCTACTAACGGAGCAATCGACTTAAGTCGGCAACGACTTAAGGCGGTGCAACATGCTCACGCTTACTTAACTCGGGGTGACCACTATGCCCTACTAACGGAGCAATCGACTTAAGTCGGCAATGACTTAAGGCGGTGCAACATGCTCACGCTTACTTAACTCTGGGTGACCACTATGCCCTACTAACGGAGCAATCGACTTAAGTCGGCAATGACTTAAGGCGGTGCAACATGCTCACGCTTACTTAACTCGGGGTGACCACTATGCCCTACTAATGGAGCAATCGACTTAAGTCGGCAATGACTTAAGGCGGTGCAACATGCTCACGCTTACTTAACTCGGGGTGACCACTATGCCCTACTAACGGAGCAATCGACTTAAGTTGGCAGCGACTTAAGGCGGTGCAACATGTTCACGCTTACTTAACTCGGGGTGACCACTATGCCCTACTAATGGAGCAATCGGCTAAAGTCAGTGGCGACTTAAGCCGGTGCAGCATGCTCATGCCTATGCAATTCAGGGGATGACTTCTATATCCCGCAAACAAATTTCATAATCATCGTGCGTCATTTTATTACTGCAGATTTACGAACTGATGAATTCTGATACAATAAGAGAGTAATTTTATCATTCGAATGCTAAACTGATGTCCTCTAACAAATACTCGATCATGCTAACCGCGCGCTCAAAGCACGCAAAATGTTTCTCTATTTCGCAATGTCTTTCTCAGGAGCGACCGACGAAGAAGGGTGACTCGAGGAATCAGGGGCAGCATTCACATCAGCCCTTATGTCTTCAGGAACAACCACGCCGGGTCTCCTCATCAAGATTCGTCCCGCCCGAATAGCCTTGTCCATGGCTCTATCGCGCTGGGCTTTGAGAGTAACAGAAGTTTCTTCGGCAACTTTAGCAGCCAGTCGAGCAGTCTCTAACTCCTGGACAATGGATTTCTTGGAAGCTCGGAGTTCTTTGATGGTGGCATCCTTTGCTGATATCAGCTGCTTGAGGCGGGTCACTTCGTCCGCGGATTCCTGCAGCCTACAACGTTGATTGTCCAATTCCTCCATTGTAAAGCAGTGACTCCTCTCCAAGATGGTCAGCGAGTTGCTAGAATCACGATACAATCTGTCAAGATTGTCACGAGAAGCAGCAAGGATACGCTTTTCTTCCTGCGAGCAAAAATCAACTCCTTCAAAAACCAAGCAAGTAACAGGAACACAGCAAGGCAAAGCACAGTTTTGTAAATTACCTTTTCAGAATCGAACTAAGCATGAAGAGAAGAACTCAGTGCATTGGCGTCATCCAAGGCAGCAGAGACTTGACCCAGTTCAGTTTGGCTCTGAGAGTACTTCTCCTCGAAGTCAGTACACCGCTGAACCAATTCAGCCTGATCTCGGGAATGTTTTTCCTCAAGTATTGAAATCTGCCGAGTCATTCCTAGCAAGAGATAATCAAACAAAACGGGGTCAGAAGGTAAAGCAGTCCACAGCGAAGGCAGAGAGAAGCAAAAAAGCACTAACCAGTGTTGGTTGCCTCCAATTCAGAGACACGATGTTGAAGTGACACTGGATTCCAACACGCAAGAGACGAAGCCACTTCTGGGACGGAAGCACCCTGCAATCTTAGCTGGCTGGCCATCCCATCCACCAAAGCCTGACGAGGAGAACAAATGAGTGTAATAACAGCAGTTCAAGCAATGTAAAAATCAAGCTAAAGTACATCACAGTACCTGGAGGTTGGAAAAGAACGAAGGGATCCCCAAATCAGGAGAGATCAGTTGATAACCAGGTGTAAGACCACCACCCGAAGCAGCTTGCAACAAACCAGTAGGAATCAGCTCGGTGCCTTCAACAGAGCCAAACACCTGATCAGCGGGGACGCTGCCCTCTAAAGCGACTCCCTGGTCCAAGGTTTGAGCTACCACCATACAGCCAGAGAGTGGAGGAGATCCCGCATGAACGTCCATGGAAGTACAGGAAGGAGACCCCGCTCGGGCACCCTCGGGGGCTGGGTCATAGTTTGCACTGCTCGCTTGAGCCGGATCATCCCCGGCAGCACCCTTGGGGGCTGGGCAGTGGCTTACACTCTTCACCCGAGCTAAGTCATCCCCGGCGACACCCTCTGGGGCTGGGCATGTGTCAGCACCATTCTTGAGGTCCAAGCTCTCTGCAGTAACCACCTCTAAGGTTGACGAGCCCTCAGCTACCTCCATAGGACCAGGACGATCCAAGTCAGTCTCCCGGCCCTCGAGATCGCGCTCTAAGGTCGACGAGGCACGGGATGACCTCAACCCAGCATCGGGCACGTCAGCGCAAGCCTCCATTGCACCATCATCCACTGGCTCCGATAACAAGTCCTCTGGGACCATATCCTCCAGAGTCTGATCAAAGTTGGCCAGGGACAGTTCTTGCAGACCAATGAGGGCAGACAAAGCAGGAGAGGGAACTCCACTACTTTCACCACTGGCGATGAACTGCCGACTGTTTTTCCGAGTCAAAGGAATCTCATTTTCCTCTTCCTCATCATCCACATTGGCAACACAAGCGAGCAGAGTGGGAGGCGAATGGCAGAGAGGATTCGGAAGCAGGAAAGCAAGAACTAGGGCACGGAAAGCAAAGGCGGCTAAAAGCGCAGCTCTTATGGGATATTCTCGAGCCAGATACCGTTTCAAAAAGTGCCCAGTCATCACCCGGCGGTTATTTCCAAAACCCCAGCATGCCACGTGGAAACCCGGCAGTTATCTATAGAACACCGGTGCGCCACCTCATCACTCGGCCATCGTCCTCAAAGTGGCTCGCGCGGCCTGCTATCACTCGGCGTTGCCTCCAAAACGCCGATTTCGTGTTCAGTCGCTCGGCATTACCTCTAAAATGCCGATGTCGCCTTCCAGTCGGTAGGCGTTGCCTCCAAAACGCCGATTTCGTGTTCAGTCGCTCGGCATTACCTCTAAAAATGCCAACGTCGCCTTCCAGTCGGTCGACATTGCCTCCAAAACGCCGATTTCGTGTTCAATCGCTCGGCATTACCTCTAAAAATGCCGACGTCGCCTTCCAGTCAGTCGGCGTTACCCCCAAAATGCTGATATCGCGTTCAGTCGCTCGGCATTACCTCTAAAAATGCTGACGTCGCTTTCCAATCACTCGGTGTTGCCTCTAAAACGCTGATATAGTGTTCAGTCGCTCGGCGTTGCCTCTAAAACGCCGACATCGCCTTTCAGTCACTCGGTATTACCTCTAAAACGCTGACGTCGCCCTCTGGCATCATCTCAAGTCGCTCGGCATTACCTCTAAAATGCTGACGTCGCTTTCCAATCACTCGGCGTTGCTTCTAAAACACTGATACGGTCTTCAGTTGCTCGGTGTTACCTCTAAAACACAGACACCATCTACAAGTTACTCGGCAGCTATTTCTAGAAGCATCAGTTTGATCCCCAAGTTATTCATCTACTGTCTCAAAGGAATCAGTTTTACAAACAAGCAAGACGAGTTATCAAGGAGAAGCCAACGTCATTCTTTCATTAAAAGGGAAGATAACAAACTTACAAATCAACTCTTTACGAGTTGATACTTCCCTACTATTACTACATTACATTACTACTACTACTACACTACGCTATACTACTCTACATTACTACTACATTATTCTAACTATACTATACTAATATCTAAAAGACCAGTGGCATCTAGCCACTGGCCCTGTTGCTGCCGCCGCCGCCGCCCCTGGTGCTGCCCCTGCTGCTGCCGCCCCGGTTGCTGCCCCTGCTGCCGCCACCGTCACCGTCCTTGCTGCCGCCGCCGCTGCCCCTGCCGCTGCCGTCACCGTCACCGTCGCCATCATCGTCGTCGTCGCCGTCGTCGTCATCGTCGTCCTCGTCCTCGCCTCCGCCGTCCGAGTCCTCCTCATCCGAGGAGTACTCCGACTCATCCGAGCCCTCGAGCCCGGAGCGCTCGACGGCCCGGATGTACGTCCAGACCTCCGCCGCAAGCCCCTGGGAGTTGTCTGAGTCGTCAGACGACTCACGCAGGGGGACGGGAGTCGGAGACCCCTAAGACTCAGAGGAGAACTCCTCCTCTGAGTACTCCGAGTCACCAAACTCCTCCGATGGAGGAGTTGGCTCACGCTTACGCTTGTTGTTCTTGCCCATGGTGGAAGCAGAAGGGAAAGAAGAGAGGGAAGCAGCAGAGAACAGCGAAGGATGTGGAAAAGCCAAAGGGACAACGACGTTATTTATAGAAGGAGAAGGCAACCACTCACCTCCAACTGCGGTCACTGAACAGTCGCAAAGCATTCAATAAGCACTTCAACCCGTCTAAAGACACGTCAGGCGGCTGACGCCGTTTCACGCAACACAACACCCATTGGGACTCCAGTCAACAGCACGGAGGATATGATTACACTCGCCGTCACATCACATTACTACTCAGAAGCAGCCGGCTAAAACACTCAGCGTACCAAGCCGTCCCTTGCCCACACCCATTGGGGGGGGACGCCCAGGAATTATCAGTATATTTTTCAAAACGGTCACATCTGTGCAGGACACGCAGTGAATACCTCAAGACAAAAATGAGATATCAGTAAGGATCAGAGGAAAGCCAAATATAGCCAGTGAAGTACAAAATATGGCCGACAGAAGCGACGCGAAGACTAGACAAAGAACGTCCATCAAACGTCCAATCAGTCGCAGAGCAAATAAATTGCACTACCTAGCAAGATATGGAGGGATTGCGAACTCAGCTGCTAAAGACAAAAAACATATGCTGACCTCTGAAGCAAAATATTGATGACATAATGCTGACCTCCAAAGCATAATGCGAATAGCTTCGTGCCAATTTCTACAAACAGAAAGGATAATTTTCAGCAAAACAGACACAAAAGAAAGACCTTCGAATGGATTACCCTCTAAAATCCATTTGAAGGTCGGGGGCTACACCCATTGGGTGCACCTCCGGTGCACCCCATGGATTATCATTCCAAACCAAGATAGTGCCGACTTCTAAGGCGTGGGACAAGATTAAAAGGCCAACCTTCAACCAAAACACAGGAGCACTAATGGAAATAATTTCTGGGGAAGACCTTCAAGCATATTATTTTCTAAAAATCTACTCGAAGCTCGGGGGCTACACCCATTGGGTGCACCTCCGGTGCACCCAATGATGTTCAGAATCCAACAAATTGAAATGCCGACCTCTAAGGCACAAGCACGAAACTAAGCTTCGATCAACGAGTGATCGAAGCAGGAGAAGACAACAGGAAGTCATTTTCTTCAAATCACCTGCAAGCTGGACCTGGGATCTTTGGGCTGATTACCTCTAAATTAACCCAAAGATCGGGGGCTTGTGGGGGATAGATATCCCCTGGGTCCACTAAAGAGTAAAAGACCTCACGAAAGGCCCAAGGGCCCAATAAATCATAAGGTCATTCTTTCGTGGGCCTGGGGAGAGACAACCAGCAGAGCAGATCGACATGAGGCAGGATTGATGTAAACCTGGACGACCCACAACGTCGAGCGAATGACCACAACAGAGATCCGACTTTCCCGCGCTGGGGCCCCCATGCAACGGAGCCATGCGAGGATAAGTCGGCAGGATTACACGGAGATAAACTCAAGAAGTTCACTATCTTTTAGCTACTCGTTGTTATCATATCCACATGTATTGCCCCACGGTCGAGTATATAAGGCCTAGGGGGCACCCCTTCAGAACGATCGACCCTATTACTTAGCCACCCACGTCAACTCTCTGTATTCTCAATCCAGAGAGCTCTCTTGTAACCACATTCACCAAGCATACTCACCAGGACGTAGGGTGTTACGCATCTCTAAGCGGCCCGAACCTGTAAACCTTGTCCACTATTCATCGTGCAATCGGCACGAACCATTTTGCTACAGTTGTCGACACCGTCCTACTCCTAAAAACACCTTGAGGGGCAACCCCGGGTGTGCGGTCGGACCCAAAACACCGACAGTACTCTCCGTCCGCGAGGTTGCAATCTATCGAATGCAACGAATAAGATATATGCATGCTATGATATGCAGAAATTAATAGCAATTATGCCTTAGTGCAGAAAAACTAAGTTGGTTAATCATTTAGGGTTTCCTTATTATAAGAGGCTCTTAGGGTTTTAGGCCTACCAATTTAGGTTTGAGTTTCTTGCCTAAGCATAATGGATTGAGACTTGGAATGCCCCTTTAATGTTTTAGTGGGTACTCAAGGGGTTTTGCTGGTTCAGTTAGGGTAACATTAGTCTCCACTATTAATTTCCTTTTTCTTTTTCTATTTATGCTTTTGGGGTAGGTTTGAACTATAACAGTGATTTAACTTTTCCCAAAAATTCTATAAAAATTACAGTGGGTTACTATTTGTCACTGCAGGCTATCCTATAAATTTGAAATGGATACTAATTAAGATATTACTTGTGCAAAATTAACAAAAACAAGTTTTAAAAGGGCACTTTACACTATAGCTGTGATTTAAGTGAGGTTTCAGTACCAAATTTTATTTTTGCCCATATACATAGGTTATTAGGTCTCTGTGTTAAAAATCACAGAAAAAGGCCTACTGGATATTTAGTTGTGAATTTCTAAAGTTTTATGTCAAAAAGGTGCTTATAACTAACTTGTTATTTGAAAAATATCAAACAACAGATTTCATATTTTCCTATGTTTATAATAACAAAAAATTAGTTATCCCAAGGTTTGGGGTGTTTTCTCCTCAGGATTATTTTTCTAGGGTTTTTCTAAAGCTTCCTTGTTTTTCTAAATTAAAAGGTGTCTCCTTTCTTTTGCACCAAACAAGGGTATAATAAATTTTTCTAGTGAATTACATTGAATAAGGGAGCTAACAAAAATGTGGGTGCTCCCTGGTTCTTATTTTAAACTACCTTTAATATTTTCTCTAACTTTAGGCTAAAAATGATTTAAATGGTAAACTCTACCTTAACTTGGTGTACAGAGGGGTTTATTATTTTTAAACAGGTTAGGAAGTGATTAAGTACTTCTCTAAATTTTCTTAACCCCAGTCTAATAGTGTAGCTATTTTTCCTTATTTCTTTTAGCTTTTGACCAGTTAATCATTTAAATCAAAACTTTAAAGTTTTCTGTAACACTTAGGGGTTTTATATTTTTCCTAAGTAGTTTACATTATTTAGGATCTGGCAAAATTGGTTTGACTCGATTTGGGTAAACCAAACTGAAGTTATGAATTTTTTTTCAAGTTCTGTTTGGATTTAAATCAGAATATTTAAAAGGTTTCCTAGAAAACTACTTTGCATCGAAGACCCTGGGTTCTTTCTAAACTAATTCCTTCAGTTATACCCCTGCGCCACTATTCCCCTGAGTCACTGACAGCGCACAAAACCCCCTGGCCTTTTTTTCTTCTTCCCCGAGGTCCCTCCCCCTATGTAAACAGTAACCGTGGAAAGGAAAAGGGTGGCGCGGCTTACCGGCGGTGAGAGAGGTTCGGCGAGGGGCGAGGTTGGCTCCGGGAGATCCTGGCGGTCACAGCAAGGTACGGCTCGACGGCGGTGGTGGCCGGAATCGACCGGTCCACGTGCGCAGGCGGGTGAACTCGTCGGCGGCGAGTGCTCCGGCCTAACCACGGCGATCTAGTTCAATTAAACGGCATGATGAGCTCCACGGGATGACGTAGAGGCTATGCGCGCAGGGAATCGGAAAATGGTGCAGATACTTACCCGGTCTACGTTCACCGGCGATCGGGTGAAGCCCAGCGATCGTGGATTGGCTTCTCCGGCGAGGCAAAGTCTGATTCCTTGCTCGGGGAGCTTCACCGAGGCATGCACGGTCCACTCCGAGGGTCGAACGTGGCTGGGAGAGGCTCTACTGGCAGGTCTACGGTGGCGGGGGATCGGGTGGCCGCGGGCACGCCGTTTGCAGGGCAAACGCCGGTGATCTCTGGCTCCGGTGAGGTCGAGAGCACGCGGGGGAGTATGGTTGAAGCTTCGGTGGGCTTTATAGGCGAGGGCGCGAGCAGGCGACACGAGCACAGCTTGGCGCGACGCGGGGCACGCGGGGTCGGGTGCTGGGCGTGCTCTGGCGCGCTCAGAGCGCGTCGAACACGTGGAAGTGTTCTTCTGCCCTTGTTCAACAGCTCGCCGAGATCGCAAGCGTGCGAATCTTGGCAAAAAATCCGGCATAGGCCTCCTAGCACTTAGGGCTGTCTCTTGTATGTGAGTTCCCATGGCAGATATGCCCTAGGTAGGGAGATTTGCGGACGCCAAATCTGGCTTGTCCCTCTGTCCACCCCGCGACAAAAACCATGCCAAATCTTGTCAAACGTCTTGGGCTCGGTTTCAAACTTTTCCAGTGGGTGGCTTAGGTGGTATGACACCTTTTTGGTATACAACCCAAGTGGTTTTGGTGCCATTTACTAGGTGAACACGGTGGATCTTTAGATTAGGTTCAAAATTTAACTTAGAAAGAATTAGAGAGCTCTAGTGCTCTCTCTCCTTAAGGGGGTGAAATTGGGGTCTTCAAGGGGTCTTTTTGCAATGTTCCCTCCCTGCATTTGTTAGGTTACAAAGCTACTAAAACTTGTTTAAGAACTAAGATCATGCTTTGGCAATTTGGTTAACTTATCCACTGATCCCTGGCTTGGAAGTCTAGTGCTCTTAGGTGTCCTTAGGGTTTAATCACCTTGGGTCCTCATGACCATTGTTCCAATTGTGTGGTTGAAACCCCTTGCCACTAACTTCACTTAGCTAACCCATGCTTCCAAGGTTTTATGTTCTTCTTCTCTTCCACATGTGATCACAGTCATTAGTGCAAAAATGTACCATGGCCTTGGTAACACCTGGGGTGTTACAACCCTCCCCCCTTAAAGGAATCTCGTCCCGAGATTTTAGGTAGGGATCCTTTAGGGGTACCAAGGAGGTGTATTGGTGTTTTGCTCCTTCCTTTCTCCAAGTTTCTCTAGTTAACTGCTCTTCGAATGTCATTCTCTTTGCGACTTCAGAAGGAAGTCCTTTTTGAGTCATTTCAAAGCTCACACTACCTTTAACATCTAAGTTTTTCTTATATTTGAATTCAAAGGGCAAGTGGGGGTGGGGTTTTGGGTTACGTACCGACTCCGTTGGGCAGAAAGTCGGGGAAGCGAGAACGTAGAAAATCCGTTGGGTTACGTATCTTCTTCTACTGAATGGTGACTCCACTGAACCTTATACATTTTGATCGACTTTGCCGACGTTGATCTCTCCTTTTGGTCCAATACCTTGACGGGGTGCTCTTGATAAGACAAGTCTGGTTCTATCTCAATTTCTGGTTCAGGTAGTACTTCAGTGGGTAAGCGGACACATTTCCGTAGCTGAGATACATGAACACATCATGAATAGCTGACATGTGGGGTGGCAACTTCAATTGATATGCTACAGGTCCACAAGTTTCCTTGATATCATAGGGTCCAATGTAGCGAGGAGCTAACTTGCCCTTGATTCCAAATCTCTGGACACCTTTGGTGGGTGACACCTTAAGATAAACATGATCTCCCACTTCAAACTGCAGGGGCTTCCTTCTCTTGTCATGATAGCTCTTTTGCCTGGCCTAAGCAGCTTCTAGGTTCTTCTTAATAACTCTGACCTTTTCCTCTGCTTCAAGTACCAAGTCTGGTCCAAATATTTCCCTCTCTCCTGCTTGAGACCAATTCAGCGGGGTCCTACACCTTCTCCCATACAAGGCTTCAAAAGTTGCCATCTTCAAACTGGACTGGTAGCTGTTATTATAAGAGAACTCTGCCAAGGAAAGGCACTTGTCCCAATCCTTTCCATAGTGTAGCACACATGCCCTCAACATGTCTTCCAAAATCTGATTTACCCTTTCTGTCTGGCCTTCTGTTTGAGGATGGTACGCTGAGCTTCTTATTACATGGGTTCCAAGTGATTCCTGTAATTGCTCCCAAAATCGTGCCACGAATGGTGCTCCTCTGTCCGATACTATAGTCCTTGGTATTCCATGCAAGCGAACTATCTGGTCAATGTAGATTTCTGCATACTTCTCCGTCCCGTGGGTGGTGTGTACCGGCAAGAAATGAGTTGTCTTGGTCAATCTGTCCACAATGACCCAAATGGAATCATGGTGCCGAGAGGTATTGGGCAATCCCACGATAAAATCCATGCAAATGTCCTCCCATTTCCAAGATGGTATGGAAAGGGGTTGCGAAGGGCCTGCTACCTTCAAGTGACTGGCCTTGACTCTCTGGCAGGTGTCACATTCAGATATATACTTAGCAATTTCCCTCTTCATTCTGGTCCACCAGTATGAAGATCTAAGGTCATGATACATCTTATTGCTGCCAGGGTGCATGGAGAATTTTGAAAGGTGAGCTTCATCCAATATCTTTTTTCTGAGCTCAGGGTTCTTGGGAACAACCAATCGATCTCCAAACCATAGGATTCCTTTGCTGTCCTGACGGAAGCATTTGTATTTTTCTGCTTTCTGCTTGATCATTTCCTTAATGACCTGAACACCCTTGTCTCCAATCTGTGCCATGACTATTTGCACTTGTAATGTGGGCTCCACTGAAATATAATTTAAAGCACCGGAGGAAACAACTTCTAGGTTTAGTTTGCACAACTCATCACATAGGGTGGTGACTCTTGCATCTATGTTCATACAATTGCACTGGGCCTTCCTGCTTAAGGCATCTGCCACAACCTTGGCCTTGCCAGGATGGTAATGCACCTCCAAATCATAGTCCTTGATTAGCTCTAACCATCTCCTCTACCTCATATTAAGATCCGCCTGAGTGAAAATGTATTTGAGACTCTTATGATCAGTATAAATGTTATAGTGAGCTCCCATCAAGTAATGTCTTCATATCTTGAGAGCATGAACCACAACTGCTAACTACAGATCATGTGTGGGGTAGTTCTGCTCATGGGGTCTAAGTGCTTGGGAGGCATAAGCAATTACTTTGTTGTCTTGCATTAAGACACATCCCAAACCAGTACCGGAAGCATCACAATAAACCTCAAAGGGCTTGGTGTTGGCAGGCTGAGCTAGCACTGGTGCTATTGTCAAGTGCTGCCTCAGTGTATGAAAGGCATCCTCACACTTCTGGCTCCAATCATATTTGACTCCTTTCTTCACCAGTTCAGTCATTGGCTTGGCAATTCTGGAGAAATCCAGAATAAAGCGTCGATAATACCCTGCCAATCCCAGAAAACTCCGAATCTGTCTCACTGTGGTAGGAGGTTTCCAATCCATTACTTCTTGTACCTTCTCAGGATCAACTGATATCCCATCCTGAGAAATTGTGTGACCCAAGAATTTAATTTCCCTTAGCCAGAAATCACACTTGGACAACTTAGCATAAAGACGATGATCGCGTATTCGCTGAAGCACGATGTGTGGATGCTCAGTATGCTCGTCTTCATTCTTGGAATAGACTAGAATATCATCAATGAAAACCACCACGAATTTGTCTAGCTCTGGCATGAATACTGAGTTCATCAGGTACATGAAATAAGCCGGGGCATTGGTCAGCCCAAAAGACATCACCAATAATTCATAGAGCCCATATCTGGTAGAGAAAGCCGTCTTGGGAATGTCGCTGACACGGATCTTGATTTGATGGTAGCCCGAGCGAAGGTCTATCTTGGAGAACACTTTGGCTCCCACCAACTGATCAAACAAAACATCAATGCGGGGCAGTGGGTATTTGTTCTTGATGGTTACCGCATTGAGAGGGCGGTAATCAACACACATTCTCAAACTCTCATCCTTTTTCTTCACAAATAAGGCCGGACATCCCCATGGTGAAGTACTTGGGCGAATGGACCCCTTGTCCAACAACTCTTGTAGTTGCTTTTTCAATTCTGCCAATTCCGCTGGAGGCATCCTATAAGGTCTCTTGGATATAGGAGCAGTCCCAGGCTGCAATTCAATCGCGAACTCTATGTCTCTATCAGGTGGCATCCCTGGCAATTCATCCAGAAAAACATCTGGGTAGTCACAGACTACGGGGATCTTCTCAATAGGTGACTCTATCATGGTGAAGGCACAGGAACGGGTACATCCCTGGTCGGGTAGGTACAAGGTGATCTCGCCATCCAGTGGGGAGTGGATTTCTATGGCTCTGGCTGCGACATCAATCACCGCGCGGTGTCGTGATAACCAATCAGTCCCCAGGATGATATCCACACTATCCAATCCCATTATCAAGAGAGTGGTTTTAAATATGAAACTACCTAACTTAATTGGTACGTGTCTATTGATCTGATAGGTGGCAACCCTGCCTCCGGGTGTAGAAATTGTGATACCCCCATTGGTGTGGTGAAAAGGTAACTGACACTTGGCACTAAATTTGGTACTGATAAAACTGTGCGATGCACCAGAATCAAAAAGAATAATTGCGGGATAATTCAAAACTGAAAAGATACCAGTCAAGACGGGTGCTCCCTCTGGAATATCAGCCATGGTGGTGAAGTTCAGCCTGCCGTGCCTCACTTGCACCTTCTGTCTCTTGCCTTGATTCTAGTTGGCATTCTGTCCCTGCCTCTGCTGGTTTCTGGGGCAATTCTTGGCATAATGCCCAGTGTTACCACAAGTGAAACACTTGTTGTCATTGGCCTGGCGGTACTGCTGCTGCTGTGGCTGATTGTACCTCTGTACTGGAAACTAGGTGCGGTTGGGTGCCTGCTGCTGCTGCTGCTGTGGTCGGATCACCCAACGTCCTTGCTGCTGCTGAGGTCCTCTGCTCTGAGTGTCAGATATGATCCTGAAGCGCTGTGGCTGAGCTGAAGGTCCTGCCACAGGGGTCTTCCTCTTCTTTTCTGCTTGACGAGCTGTGATACAGTCCTCCTGAGAAATGGCCATGTTGACTAACTCATTATAGCTGTTGGCCCTGATTGTGTTGAGACGGTCACGGAGCTTAGTGTTGAGCCCCCTCCTGAACCTGTCCCTCTTCTTCTCATCGGTGTCTGCATGATATCCGACATACTGGCATAGGTCATTGAAGGCCTGAGCATACTGTAACACTGTACGGTTTCCCTGAGTGAGTGCAAGAAACTCATTGAGATTGCGGTCCATAATGCCTGCTGGTATATGATGCCCCCTAAAAGCTGCCTTAAACTCTCTCCATTCTACCTCATGGTCAACTGGCTGCATAGCAAGAAAGTGGTCCCACCATGTCCGCGCGGGTCCGCGAAGCTGCTGGGTGGCGAACCTAACCTTAGTCACTTCTGAACAAACTCCATGGAGTAGCGGGAATTTGGATTCCACTACCCTCAACCATACATCCGCATCAAGTGGGTCCTCGGCCCTGGTGAACAACGATGGCTAAGTACTGAGGAACTCCTGATAAGTGGCCGCTGCGGGGTGACGCTGATGATCACCACCACCATAATGCTGAGGTGGCGGCTGACGCTGCGCCAACTGTCGTAGAATCTCATTCTGCTGAGCCATCAGCTCCTGCAGAGTAGGAGGTGGTGGCAGTGGTGGAGGAATGCGCTCATTCTGTCCACGACGCGCTCTTCCTGCCATCTAAAAAATCATGTATATTCTCAACATCACATTTCTGAGGTTCAAGGTTCAATTGTGGTGAAAGAGTCAAAAAGGGTAAAACCAATATATTCTTGCATAATTATAACAGATTCCACATGGCATAAACTTTTCTTCTTAAATTAAAACTGGCATCATTCATCATCCATACTTCCAAAAGACTTTGTCATGATTACATCAGTAACTCAAAAGACTCAACTCTATCTAGCCTAGTACCCCAAGGGTGCAAAAGCTAAGCTAGCTTCGAGGAGTTCTACCGTCACCGACTTCTAACTCTATCCCTGCGACCTAGTGGGCAAATGAGGCAACGCTCGACTCGGGGGAAGGTGGTCTCCCTGAGCCAGCAGTGTCCAAGCTGGAGGCAGGCTCCTCTCCTCCCTCGATATCGACATCCTCGTTGGCCTCCATGTCCTAGATCTCCTGGTGATGCATATCCAGGTGCTGGTTAGCCTCTGCAAGCTGCTGCTGGGTGTTGATCAACTGATCCTCGAGAACCTCAATGGTGTTCTCCCTGGTTTCCACTAACTCCTCAAGCTCTTGGATCTCATTGGACAATTGTTCCACTTGTAGATCTTTTTGCACCATCTCAGTGGACAAGTCTACCACAAGTTCCTCTTTGTTATCCAAAGTGATCTTGGTTGCCTCCAACAATGCCATTAGATGGGACATTGCCTCTCCACGCATCACTTGCAGACGATACAGGGCATTCATGCACCGCACCGTCAAGTGAGCAGTCTGACCTGGATAGATAGCCCATATATCCTTGGCATGCTCCACTCGATTCTTCCACATTGGGTCGTCCTCCTTTTCCACAGGGAACAAACCAATGGGGTGAGTGGACAGCTCCAAGGGGTGGAATCCGCAGAAGGTGTCAGTCCGTGAAGAGCAATTGCCTCCATAGTATCCTCAGCCCTATATCCAAAAGACTCAGAGTCCAGCGAACGCCAGCCTGGCTGTAGGGGATGAGGCTCCAAGGTCATCCTCACCCTACAGCGGGGCACTCGGTGCTTCTCGAACAGCTGCACCGCGTACTGGGGAGGCGTCGTGTAACCAGCTCCCTAAAGTACCTCCCACAAGATACGGGGGAAACCCTCTCGTGAAAGCCCGTCAGTGTGGGACTGTGCATTCCCTTCATCCGAGGATCCGTGAGAAGTCATCTGTGTACGGTTAAGCGTAAGTAAAAGAAAAAGAATTATAAAATGAAAAGGGATCGCAACTCAGCCTCTCTATAACTACGACAACGGTACTGGGGCACTAAATTTGTCATCATTATATATTTAAGTTCTTACCCAATTATTAAATAGTTTAATTAAGAATGCATGCATGCTCGTCCTAAACGACCTCACATCAACTTAGAGGGAATAGGAAGGAACTCCCATCCCTTATAGTAGCCTGTAGGGCTTACTTGATTAGCCACCTAGCTACCCCTCTATCATCCTAAGGCTTCGCGTCCTAGGTCTATCCTTATCGCCCTGACGATCTATCCAACATTTGTTTCTAACCAGTTTTACTTTGAAAAAGGATGGTAGTTATAGTTTATTGATTCCTCTGTGGTGGTACGAGCTCCGATACCAGCTGTGGCGGAACTGCCTGAATTGTTCCAACTTAAGTGTCTAAGTCCTGCCTTAGAGGCTAGACCACACTTAAATGGGAATAACCCGTCAATCCCTCGGATCTAGTCCGACTAGGCCACTGACAGGATCAAGTACCACATACTCACTCGATGGTGAGGCACAGAGCAAATACAATAAAACATAAAACCATACATTAAGGAGTATTAAATTTATTACATCATCATCGGAGTTTTTGCAAAAGTAGTCATCATTGTTCGGAATGCAGCGGAATAAAACTAACGGTAAATAAACAGAGAGATGGGGAAGCCTGTCCCATCACTCCTCATGCTCCTCCTCAGCCGAGACAAGGTCCCACTCGACTGTCCATCCCGGTGGCAAGATGGACGACCAAGTCACTCCAGCAACCATGTCCTCCAGAGAACCTGTAAAATTATGCCACAAGCAAGGCTGAGTATACTAATACTCAGCTAGACTTACCCGGTGTGAGGAGTCTACTCCTCTACCTCTAGACATGCAGCTGTTTGGCTGAGGGGTTTGGTTGCCAAAAGCACTAGCTGAGTTTATAAATCAAGTTTTAGCTTTGTCAAGTTTTAGTGTACTCTCTTAAGACTAAATGTATGCCTATCTAATCATACATGGTATCAAACATTTAGCAATCAACAACTTTTGCCAAGTCATCTCATTTCCACTTGTTACTCAATGTAGCAGCATGGATCAAGCAGTCTCATTAGCTGCGAGAAGCAGACGATTTGAATCGAGTTTTTAAACCTTGCAAGGTAAACCTAAACACGCGACGTGGCGAGGCACTCCGTCCCCACACACATCAACCGTCCCCATCGATTCCCCGTCAGCAGATCAGGGCTCACCGCCTTGGCGTACAATGCCTCACTGACCCTGATTGCCGTCGTGCAGTGACCGCACTTGTACCCACCATAACCGGAATGGGAGACCACGTCTCAGGTCGCGTGAGGGGCAAAGTCTACTGCCAGGTTCACTCAGGTACTAGGCTTACCGATTTACCATATTTCTCGGCATGTGTTTAGTACGTTCAAACGCTTGACACACGGTACCCCACCTTCATCCTTATTCCAATTTCCGTCTCGTAGATAATGCATCCCCATGGACCGTTGTCCACAGACTATCATCATTATGATATCAAAATGGATACAACCAATTCCTGACCTCGCGCGAGTGCTAGAAAAATCACTCGACTTCTACCGAGATCCCTAATTAATAAAGCAGCTATTCGACCTAGCATACTAGTATCTATCACAAAAGGATTCCTGAGATTGTTGGGGGCCTTCGGCTTCCGAAGGTCCTCAAAAACATGATTTAACAATGTTTCTGGAGTATAATGCGTGGACAGGTATCTTCAGATTCGAATCAGTATTACAGTGGGAGAAGCACAAAGAATACGAAGGTTGATGCAGCGCCGAAGCTGTGAGCAAGGGAGATTCGACATGATAGCAGAAAAGGAAACCGACTTAAAGATGAAAAGGCTATTTAGACCTCGATGGATTACTATAGAATTATTTGCGGATGTAAAGGGTATAAGTGTAATTTTACATGGGCTATGTCCCGTGCCTATAAATAGATGAACAGTGCTCCTGTACTGTTCACGCTGACTGGGCATTCGCTTTTGCGTCACACTTGTATTCTTTATTTTCCTTCAAGACCGAAGGTACACTTGTAATAAGTTATCATCTCAAATTACCCATAGCAATGAAATAAAAAGAATTCAATGATAACAATATATTTAATTGTTCATGTTGCTTATCGTATTTCATATGAATTTCTCTTTATTTTTATATGTTTAACTTACGAAGGCATATTCTCTGTAACCTTCGTCCAAAGGTCGTTATATCCTAAGGGAAATAATGCTACGAAGGACGAAGGGCTTTAACGTTTAACATTTTTTGTGTTGCCTTGCTCTTAAGCCGAAGCATTTGAGAGCAAGTCCCCAACATTGGCGCCCACCTCCGGTGAACCCTTTTTGACCACCTTCGGTAAGCATTGACCTTCGTCATGCCGCCAAAGAAAGCTTCAGCAACAGGGGCTGCTGCTCTGCAGCCGCTGGACCCGAACCAGGAGACCCTTTCTCTTCGGGAAGCCCGAAGCCAGAAGAAGAAGGCCACCAGTCCAACGCCTCAGGAGGACGATTTGGACCAAGAAATCAGGAATATGGAGATGCTGCATCAACAAGTGCAAAGGAAGAAAGAAAAGATGGCCCGGCTAGCTGACCTACAAAGGCAGATAGACGAAGCCTCTGAAGAAGTTCGTCACCTTATGCAAGATGAGCAGAACCAGAGGCCCCAGTACAAAGAGCTTCACCAAGAGGGCTTCGTCAACGAGGATGACTGGTATGAGGATTTCCATCATGGAAATTTTGCTTTTGATGATGCTTCTCCTCTGTCAGTAGAACTGTAGGCTACACCTTGGCCCCCGTCTTACAAACCACCCCAGCTCCCAATGTATGACGGACACTCAGATCCGAAACAATTTCTGATGAGCTACGAAGCAACCATATCTTCATATGGTGGCAATACTGCAGTCATGGCGAAATCCTTCGTCATGGCAATAAAAAATGTTGCACAGACCTGGTACTCTTCTCTTCGGCTAGGAACAATCACATCGTGGCAAAAGCTGAAGGACATGCTCATCACCAGCTTCCAAGGGTTTCAGACGAAGCCGGTCACTGCTCAAGCTTTGTTCCAGTGCACTCAGGATCATGAATAATACCTTTAGGCGTATGTCCGAAGGTTCTTACGACTAAGGGCACAGGCGCCAACGGTGCCTAATGAAATTGTTATTGAGGCCATGATTAAGGGGCTTCGGCCAGGACCTATAGCCCAATACTTCACCAGGAAACCCCCTCAGACCCTAGAGAAACTGCTTCAGAAGATGGATGAATATATCCGAGCAGATAATGACTTTCGACAAAGAAGTGAGGAAGCTTATAGGTTCTCCGAAATGGCCAGGGGCTTCGGAGGGAGAATCCACCCTAGGCACGTCAGATCTATCCATTCTACTCAGAATGACGATAGGGGAAGTCAGCAACAGAGGCCGCAGTATTCCTCCCAGGCTTCGGGGCAGCAACAGAACTATCCTCGGCCCCCGGCTCCAAGGGGCAGAGGCGCCAGGGGCTTCGGAGGAAGGTTTGGGGATCAGCCCAGAAAAATTTACTACCTATTCTGCGGTGAGGACAAGGGCCATACTACCAGGATGTGCCATGTCACCATTCAAAAACAGAAAGAGATAGCAGAAGCTACAGCCCAACAGAGCCAGCCGAAGCAGGTTATGCATACTGCTTCGTACCACTCACCATACATTCCAGAGTATGTGGGTAACCATCCTGCAGTCTCTGTTGCTTCGGCAAGCCAACCTCAGGTATCTTGGCAACAACCTCCACCTCCACCACCAATGCAACCCGCTTATCCCCAAGGCCAGCAGCCAGAAGGGAGCCAGCACACTCACCAGCAGCGAGACTTTAGGGAGCAGTCTGAAGCTCGCACAGTCAACAGTACTGTGCCAGAATCGAAGCACATCTACTAAGACATATCCTACCTCTGAAACAGTTTTTACATTTGTTATCATTTACCTTTTTCAATAAAGAGCAATCATTGAAAGTTTAGTTCTTTGTTGATTTCAATTTCTTGTAATAGCTTCGACATTATCATAATGTAATATACCTTTTCTCATAAATCGACGAAGATCCAAAAGTTTTGACGAAGCAACAAAAAGAAGTTTTAAGGAACGCATGGCAAATCTTTGCCGGAGCAACAAAAGTCGTTCTTAAGGGAACGCAGCGTAAGTTTTCTGCTCAAAAGTCGTTCCAAAGGGAATGCAGAGCTTACAGCGAAAAATAAACGCTAATACCGCCGAAAAAAGGCGAAGAAGCTCCTAAGGGAGGCTTACAGCGAAAAATAAACGCTGATACCGCCGAAATAAAAGGCGAAGAAGCTCCTAAGGGAGGCTTACATCGAAAAGTCAACGCTGATACGCCGAAAAATAAACGGCAGAGACTGTGTCCTACTGTGGGAGCGTACGTGTATCTTCGGCACAAATATCATTTTGCATATCATAGCATCATCACATCATTCGCATAACATGACATCATACATCACATTGCATCAATGGCACAAGAAGGGAATACAATGTTAATCTTCGGAAGTTGCTTCAAAGAAATTGTGCCACGACACAAAACAAAGTTTGAAGATGTACAGTTTCGTCAACTTTAGCATCAGAGGAGATCTATTGCTTACGAAGCATAATATTTTCACGCACATGGATATTCTTCACGAAACATGAAAAGAAGGGAAGGTGTTTTTTCGCCAAAGCCTCAAAAACGGTATGTACGTAAAGTTTCATGCATCGTAAAGAACTGAGTTATATACAACTTATATATTACTTTCAAAACCATAGAATATTACACACTTTGTTCAGCAAATATTACATCAACATTCCAAAATGTTTTTACAACAAATAGCTATTCCTCTTTTAAAACTACTTCCGTAGCTTTGTTCAGTAGTTGAAAAACAACTTTGTCCATAATAGCTTCGGCCATCTTAATAATTTCATCTTCCTTTTTTGCTTCGGGGTCGGCCTGTGACCCGGAGGGCTCTGGGGCAGAAGATAATTCGGCTGTGATACAAAACATGAATAAGTTCAAAGCCACAATAATTAAACATAAAGTCAAAAGCAATTAGACAGTACCTATTCGCTTTTCAAGTTCTGTAGTTTTTTCAGCTGCATTTGCTGCTTCTCTAGCATCGTGGGTATCTTTTTCACTCTTCTTTATAATTTCGTGAGCCATCCCTCGGTCACCATTTTCCCAGATGTCGGTGAAAAACTTTCCGCCAACAAAGCTTGCCTCGGCCGAGGGGTCCTTTGTATCTTCAATAGAGAACGCGGCTTCGGCTTGGGCCAGAATCTTCACATGCTCGCAACCTGCCTTCTCCAAAATAGCCGCAATTCCCCTGGCACCTGAGAAGGCACAAACATCTCCGCGGCCACTTAAAACTTCTTCAAAAGCTTCGGCTTCGCCGTTGATCCAGTCGATTGGACCTTCAGGATCACCCAGTACGAAGCTGCCTTCATTCGAATATGCGCCGACGCTGGCGAAACTAGTCTTAATTTTCTCCACACATTCCATGGATTTTTCATAACATCTTTCTTTTGAAGACCGAAGTTCTGCAGTTGTTTTCTCCCAATGATTTTTCCAGTAATCGCTGGCGTCTCGGTCAGCTTCGGCAATTGCACACTTTAATTTCGCTTCAGCAGCTGTTTCTGAAGATTTTCAATTTCGCACTTCTAGGCTTCAGCTTGGGCCTTGGAAGTAACTTCGTCTTCTTTTATTTTATTAAGCAATGTGTTTAATATTCCATGTTTCTCAAGACCTTCGTTCCTTAGCTCAATCACTTCGGAACGAAGGTTATTCAACGCCATGGTACATCCCTCGTCTTCGACGCTTTTCTACGCTCTGAGGGCATTGCTAAGAATAAGGCCCTGCAAAAGGAATGTGGTATTAAAAAATAAGCACACGAATTTTTAAGCACACAAAAAGTTTATTTTCTCACCTTTAAGCTGTTGTACGCTAAGCTGTCGGCCAATTCATCTTTTGACAACACTGAGAGCCCGTCTTCTAGTGTTGGGAATCCGAAACTTCTTGCCATCTCCCGGCAGACAGAGATCTCCTTGCTGTCTGGGAGACAATACAAGAAGTCTTCTTCTCCGCTGCCATTGAATATCAACGCCCCTTTTGGATATTTTAATTTCTGAGCATAATGATGAGCTTCTCGCTTTTCCTCTTTAGATAGCGTTTTGCCTGAAGCATGTCGTACAATATAATCAGGTAATTTGGAAGATGCTTCGGGAGTTGAAGAGAGAGTTTTTTCAGACAGAATTTGCTTTATAGCCTCCTTTGTAGATTCCCCTTCAGTTTCCAAGGATTTCTCCTTGGCAGACTCTGAAGGTCCAGTTTCGATCTCAGCCTGGTGCTTTGTAGCTTCGGCTCCGGAAGCTGTTGTTTCAATTTGTGCTTTTTGAGCTTCGGCAATTTTTCTCGAAGTAGAGCTTGAAGACTTTATTGTCTCCAGTACATCCAGAACATTAACCATCCTTTTTCTTTTGGGGGTCACTGCTGGACCTTTCTGGGTTTGTGGCACTCCAACTTCTGCCGGATGACTTAAAATTTCTGATATTTTTGTCACTTCATCTTTCGGCTCTTCAATTTTTTCAGCCTTCGGCGTTGTAGTCAGCTCTTCAGTTTTCTGCGCGGGTGTAGGTTCTTTGGCTTCAGTAGCCGAAGAGGCCTCGCCGACAAACTCGGGCACTATGGCCGGTTCAATAAAGCGCGGTCGGTGAGTAAGGACTTTCACCCTTTTCCTCTTCGGCACAGGCTTGCTTGGAGCAGCTGAAGCATCATCTTTCCCGGAAGTTGCATCTTTTCTCTTTCGCCCCCGTAGAGGGTAGCAGTAGTCAGGGTACACGAACCCAATAGCATCAAAAACTCGGTTGAACCTTTTCTTCTTTCGGCCTCCGAAGGCCGCAGATAACGCAATATCTTCTGCCTTCGAGTATGGCCCAAGCAGTTCCTCGCTTGTGGCTTCAATACATTTCAGCCAATCATCATCTGGCTCAACAAACTTACCCTCGTATCTGAAGGTGAACTTCATCCTAATCAGCCCACCTTCGTCAGACTTGGTGATAGTTTCCTTTGGCATTTCCCACTTTTCTACAAGTGGCCATACTCTGAAGGCTATGTGCTCCTGGATTAAATCCCTTGTCCCGATGAAAGAGCAAACTATGTCGAAGGCCCTCTGGCATTCTTCGACTGCCTCGTCAATATCCACCTTCGGTTTCTGAAGGCCGAAGCGCTGCCAGATAGGACGCATAATGATATCTTTAATATCTTCTCGTGCCTTCAAATCATTTTTCACATAGAACCATTCCTTCATCCAATCTCCGAGCCACCTTTTCCGAAAAGTTGGCACGGGACAGCTTGACCCAGAGCGAGCACCGAAGCTATAACAGCCAAAATTGTTATGATATTGTTCTTTACCCCAGGGTTTTGTCTCATATAATAGTTCGTGTATATTGCAGAAACTTTTTGCATTCGGCTCCAAGCCTTGGCTCCTCACGGCCCATACGAAGATCCCCATTCTTATGATAGCTTCGGGAGTAAGTTAATGAAGGTAGACCTGATATATCTTCAGAACTTCAACCACAAATCTGTTTAAGGGAAACCGAAGCCCAGCTTTAAAAAAGCTTCGGAAGATCACGACTTCATTCTCTTCGGGAGTAGGCACAGTCCTCTCCCCGTCATCTGCCCTCACAGTAGACATGTCTCGAAAATATCTTCCCCTCATGTTATCAAGATGACTCTGTTTAATGCTTGATTTTCCGAAGACTGTGTGACTTGGTCGCCACGGTCGATCTTCGGAGTCTTCACCCCCACTTTCTACATCATAGTTGTCACTTTCACCGGTATCTTCAGATAACCCTTCTAAAATTTCTCTGGTAATCTTCTCTATATTTGTTCTCGCTATTGATTCAAGAAAGCCCAGATTCTTCTCCTCAGAAAGGCTCAGTTTCATTTCAGCAACAACTTTCTTTTCCTGAGACATCCCTTCGAAAATGCTGAAAATGTGCTCTTAGGGCCGAAGCTAAAAATTGTAAAAGCTGGACAAACGTTTGTAGGCAAAGAGCTATTTGAGCAGGCAAAGCAGATGGCAGGAAAGCATGCCAAATGAGCTCACGGTCGGATTATATTTATACGCCTAGGGCGTTGCAAGTGGGAGGGTCCCGCTTGACATTGACCGATGCTATTCTAGCAAAGGGAAGGTGTTTTTTCGGACCTTCAGCTTAGGGCCTTCGTCCATATCGCAATCTGAATTTATCATTCTAACAAATTAATATTGCGAGGGGCTACTGTTGGGGGCCTTCAGCTTCCGAAGGTCCTCAAAAACATGATTTAACAATGTTTCTGGAGTATAATGCGTGGACAGGTATCTTCGGATTCGAATCAGTATTACAGTGGGAGAAGCACAAAGAATACGAAGGTTGATGCAGCGCCGAAGCTATGAGCAAGTGAGCTTCGGCATGATAGCAGAAAAGGAAACCGACTTAAAGATGAAAAGGCTATTTAGACCTCGATGGATTACTATAGAATTATTTGCGGATGTAAAGGGTATAAGTGTAATTTTACATGGGCTGTGTCCTGTGCCTATAAATAGATGAACAGTGCTCCCGTACTGTTCACGCAGACTGGGCATTCGCTTTTGCGTCACACTTGTATTCTTTATTTTCCTTCAAGACCGAAGGTACACTTGTAATAAGTTATCATCTCAAATTACCCATAGCAATGAAATAAAAAGAATTCAATGATAACAATATATTTAATTGTTCATGTTGCTTATCGTATTTCATATGAATTTCTCTTTATTTTTATATGTTTAACTTACGGAGGCATATTCTCTGTAACCTTCGTCCAAAGGTCGTTATATCCTAAGGGAAATAATGCTATGAAGGACGAAGGGCTTTAACGTTTAACATTTTTGTGTTGCCTTGCTCTTAAGCCGAAGCATTTGAGAGCAAGTCCCCAACAGAGATCATGCAACTAGGGTTTCAAACAACTCCTACACTTAAGTGCACATTCAATCCTACAATCATTAAGTGGAGTAAAATAACATAATAAATAGGTTATGCATAAAACCGGGGCTTGCCTTCCAAAGCTGGGGCAGGCAGATCCTCTGGGGCAGGCTCTGGTGCTGGATCCGGGGCTACCTCCTGAGCAACTCCTTGCTCTGGCACGAGGATGTACTCTCCGTCAGCGAGGTTGCAATCTATCGAATGCAATGAATAAGATATATGCATGCTATGATATGCAGAAATTAATAGCAATTATGCCTTAGTGCAGAAAAACTAAGTTGGTTAATTATTTAGGGTTTCCTTGTTATAAGAGGCTCTTAGGGTTTTAGGCCTACCAATTTAGGTTTGAGTTTCTTGCCTAAGCATAATGGATTGAGACTTAGAATGCCCCTTTAATGTTTTAGTGGGTACTCAAGGGGTTTTGCTGGTTCAGTTAGGGTAACATTAGTCTCCACTATTAATTTCCTTTTTCTTTTTTTATTTATGCTTTTGGGGTAGGTTTGAACTATAACAGTGATTTAACTTTTCCCAAAAATTCTATAAAAATTACAGTGAGTTACTATTTGTCACTGCAGTCTGTCCTATAAATTTGAGGTGGATACTGATTAAGATATTACTTGTGCAAAATTAACAAAAACAAGTTTTAAAAGGGCACTTTACACTATAGTTGTGATTTAAGTGAGGTTTCTGTACCAAATTTTATTTTTTGTCCAGATACATAGGTGATATTAGGCCTCTGTGTTAAAAATCACAGAAAAAGGCCTACTGGATATTTAGTTGTGAATTTCTAAAGTTTTATGCCAAAAAGGTGCTTATAACTAACTTGTTATTTGAAAAATATCAAACAACAGATTTCATATTTTTCCTATGTTCATAATAACAAAAAATTAGTTATCCCAAGGTTTGGGGTGTTTTCTCCTCAGGATTATTTTTCTAGGGTTTTCTAAGGTTTCCTTGTTTTTCTAAATTAAAAGGTGTCTCCTTTCTTTTGCACCAAACAAGGGTATAATAAATTTTTCTAGTGAATTACACTGAATAAAGAAGCTAACAAAAATGTGGGTGCTCCCTGGTTCTTATTTTAAACTACCTTTAATATTTTCTCTAACTTTAGGCTAAAAATGATTTAAATGGTAAACTCTACCTTAACTTGGTGTACAGAAGGGGTTTATTATTTTTAAACAGGTTAGGAAGTGATTAAGTACTTCTCTAAATTTTCTTAACCCCAGTCTAATAGTGTAGCTATTTTTCCTTATTTCTTTTAGCTTTTGACCAGTTAATCATTTAAATCAAAACTTTAAAGTTTTCTGTAACACTTAGGGGTTTTATATTTTTCCTAAGTAGTTTACATTATTTAGGATCTGGCAAAATTGGTTTGACTCGATTTGGGTAAACCAAACTGAAGTTATGAATTTTTTTCAAGTTCTGTTTGGATTTAAATCAGAATATTTAAAAGGTTTCCTGGAAAACTACTTTGCATCGAAGACCCTGGGTTCTTTCTAAACTAATTCCTTCAGTTATACCCCTGCGCCACTATTCCCCTGAGTCACTGACAGCGCACAAAACCCCCTGGCCTTTTCTTCTTCTTCCCTGAGGTCCCTCCCCCTATGTAAACAGTAACCGTGGAAAGGAAAAGGGCGGTGCGGCTTACCAGCGGCGAGAGAGGTCCGGCGAGGGGCGGGGTTGGCTCCGGGAGATCCTCGCGGTCACAGCAAGGTACGGCTCGACGGCGGTGGTGGCTGGAATCGACCGGTCCACGTGCGCAGGCGGGTGAACTCGTCGGTGGCGAGTGCTCCGGCCTAACCACGACGATCTAGTTCAATTAAACGGCACGATGAGCTCCACAGGATGACGTAGAGGCTATGCGCGCAGGGAATCAGAAAATGGTGCAGAGATTTACCCGGTCTACGTTCACCTGTGATCGGGTGAAGCCCGGCGATCGTGGACTGGCTTCTCCGGCGAGGCAAAGTTCGATTCCTTGCTCGGGGAGCTTCACCGAGGCATGCACGGTCTACTCCGAGGGTCGGACGCGGCTGGGAGAGGCTCTGCTGGCCGGTCTACGGTGGCGGGGGATCGGGTGGCCGCGGGCACGCCGTTTGTAGGGCAAATGCCGGTGATCTCTGGCTCCGGTGAGGTCGAGAGCACGCGGGGGAGTATGGTTGAATCTTCGGTGGGCTTTATAGGCGCGGGCGCGAGCAGGAGACACGGGCACGGCTTGGTGCGGCGCGGGGCGCGCGGGGTCGGGTGATGGGCATGCTCTGGCGTGCTCAGAGCATGTTGAACACGTGGAAGTGTTCTTCTGCCCTTGTTCAACAGCTCGCCGAGATCGCAAGCGTGCGAATCTTGGCAAAAAAATCCGGCGCAGGCCTCCTCCTAGCACCTAGGGCTGTCTCTTGTATGTGAGTTCCCATGGCAGATATGCCCTAGGTAGGGACATTTGCGGACGCCAAATCTGGCTTGTCCCTCTGTCCACCCCGCGACAAAAACCATGCCAAATCTTGTCAAACGTCTTGGGCTCAGTTTCGAACTTTTCCAGTGGGTGCCTTAGGTGGTATGACACCTTTTTGGTATACAACCCAAGTGGTTTTGGTGCCATTTACTAGGTGAACACGGTGGATCTTTAGATTAGGTTCAAAATTTAACTTAGAAAGAATTAGAGAGCTCTAGTGCTCTCTCTCCTTAAGGGGGTGAAATTGGGGTCTTCAAGGGGTCTTTTTGCAATGTTCCCTCCCTGCATTTGTTAGGTTACAAAGCTACTAAAACTTGTTTAAGAACTAAGATCATGCTTTGGCAATTTGGTTAACTTATCCACTAATCCCTGGCTTGGAAGTCTAGTGCTCTTAGGTGTCCTTAGGGTTTAATCACCTTGGGTCCTCATGACCATTGTTCCAATTGTGTGGTTGAAACCCCTTGCCACTAACTTCACTTAGCTAACCCATGCTTCCAAGGTTTTATGCTCTTCTTCTCTTCCACATGTGATCACAGTCATTAGTGAAAAAATGTACCATGGCCTTGGTAACACCTGGGGTGTTACACAAACACAAGTTTTGGAGCTCTTGTGTTTGCCCCCAACATATTTGGAAACTACTTTGCCTGATTTGTTAGTTAAAACATATGCAGCATCAAAAGTCTTAAAAGAGATATTATGTTCATTTGATGCAGCAGGAATTTTCTTTCTAGGCAATTTAACATGAGTGGTATGCCTAGAGCTAGAAGCCTCATTTTTGTACTTGAATGCATGATGAGAAACATTGTGAGGTTTCCTAGCATGAATCTTCCTAATCTTATGTTTGGGATAGTTTGCAGGATATAGAATGTAACCCTCACTATCCTGAACAATGGGAGTCTTGCCCTTAACAAAATTAGACAAGCTTTTAGGGGCATTAAGCTTGACATTGCTTCCGTGTTGTAAACCAATGCCATCCTTAATGCCACGGCGTCTTCCATTATAAAGCATACTACGAGCAAATTTATATTTTTCATTTTCGAGCTCATGCTCGGCAATTTTAGCACTTAATCGAGCTATGTGATCATTTTGTTTCTTAATCATGACAAGGTGGTCATCTATAGCTTCAACATTAATATCTCTACATCTAGTGCAAATAGAAACATACTCAACAGTAGATGTAGATGGTTTGCAAACATTTAATTCCTATATCTTAGCATTTAATCTAATATTCTCATCTCTAAGACATGAAATAGAATCATCGCATGCATTCAATTCTTTAACCTTCAAAACTAAACTAGCATTTTCATTTCTAAGACTAGAAATTGAATCATGACAAATGCTAAGCTCCTTAGTTAAGTTTTCACATTATTCTACTTGCTGAGCATAAGCATTTTTCAACTTAACAAATTTTTTGTTTTCTTTGATGAGGAAGTCCTCTTGGCTATCCAAGAGTTCATCCTTCTCATTAATGGCTTCAATTAATTCATTTAATTTTTTCTTTTGGTCCATGCTAAGGTTGGCAAAAAGAGACATTAAATTATCTTCACTATCGCTAAAGCTACCCTGATCACTAGATGTTGTATATTTGGGGGTGGCTCTAGTGTGTACCTTCTTTTTCTTGCCGTCCTTAGCCATGAGACACTTGTGGCCGACGTTGAGGAAGAGGAGGCCCTTGTTGACGGCGATGTTGGCGGCGTCCTTGTCGGAGGAGGAGTCAGTGGAGTTCTCGTCGGAGTTCCATTCCTGGCATATGTGGGCATCGCCGCCCTTCCTCTTGTAGTTTCTCTTCTTCTCCTTCTTCTTCCCCTTCTTTTCCTTGTCCCTGTCACTTTCACTAGAAATTGGACATTTAGCAATAAAGTGACTGGACTTACCACACCGGTAGCACACCTTCTTGGAGCGGGACTTGTAGTCCTTCCCCTTCCTTTGTTTGAGGATTTGGCGAAAGCTCTTGATGATGAGTGCCATTTGCTCGTTGTCAAGCTTGGAGGCATCGATTGGAAGCCTACTTGATGTAGACTCCTCCTTTTTTTTCTTCCATCGCTTTGAATGTGACGGGTTGCACCTCGGGTGTGGAGGTGGCACCTTGCTCCAAGTTGACAATGTGTTTGGAGTCTTTGATTATTAGTTCAAAGCTCACAAACTTGCCAATCACTTCCTTGGGAGACATCTGTTTATATCTAGGGTCTCCACGGATTAGTAGCACTTGAGTGGGATTACGAAAAACAAGTGATCTAAGAATAACCTTGACCATTTCATGATCATCCCACTTGGTGCTCCCAAGGTTGCGCACTTGGTTCACCATTGTCTTTAGTCGGTTGTACATTGCTTGCGGCTCTTCTCCTTTGTTGAGGACGAATTGACCGAGCTCGCCCTCGATTGTTTCCCGCTTGGTGATCGTGGTCACCTCGTCCCCTTCGTGCGCGGTCTTGAGGACGTCCCAAATTTCTTTGGCGCTCTTTAACCCTTGCACCTTGTTATACTCTTCTCGACACAAGGAGGCGAGGAGTATAGACATGTCTTGGGAGTTAAAGTGCCTAATTTGGGTTGTGTCACACCCGGTTTTAGAAGGCAAACCGAACGCGAACCATGTACGTGCCAGGATCAGCAATTCACGTACACAACAGTTACATAACTGGACATCATCACACAGTGCTCAAATAATAACATAAAAGGGTAATAATAGTCGATTACATCATGATGTCCGAGACATCCACATAGTGTTTAACAATAATCAAAGTGTGAAAACGAAACGTAGATACATGCGCCCTTCACAGGCAGCCGACTGGGGGTTGCCGCTAACCCAAGCCTAAAACTCATCGTACTGTTGGAACTCCTAGAAGTCTTCCTCCATGGCTTCATCTTCTCCTGAGCAGTGGTTGCAACGTGGACAACCTGGGGGGGTTTGGTGTGTAAAGCAAGGGTGAGTACACATCAACATACTCAGCAAATGTCCCGTTTGGCTGTAGTGGACTAGCTTTATGTGGGTTTAAATCAAGCAGTTGCTTTTAGTTGGTCAGACTATTATTACTAGTAGGGAGCCAGATTTTAGTATTAACCCAAGTTATTAACCCAAAAGTACCCTTTCCAAACAGAAAGAATACCACTTACCATTACCATAATCATAATCATGACCATCATCCTCGTCACCACCTATAAACCAACCATCTCTGATCAAGTATCTCTAATCAATGGAGCTCCCTTGGCCGCTCATAACCGTGAGCATAGCTGATATATCAGTTTCATAACACTCTGCAGAGGTTGCACACTTTACCCACAAGCCGTGATTCCCTTTCTGCCCGAAGAGAGCTACTCCCCATTGACCACTACCTAGGTGGCCTAGCAGGGTTTCACTACGAAGTCTTTACAAAGATTCCCCGAGGCTGTAGCCGCCCGTTAGGTTTCCTAAATGTACCGCACTCCTCCCCAAGGGGCAAACCAACCTTGGTAGAGCGAGCATCATACACCGAGCCCAATTAATGGCATGACGGCGAAGCGAACTACATCCCAGTTCCTCTAATTATTAAGCTAAGGGCGTCCCATTCCACCCTCATGGTTGCACTGTTCTCCCGGGTGGTCATCCAATGAACAGGTCCTTACGGAGAGGCACTCGAGAAACCGCTCGAGCCCCCTTAAATGCCACAAGTATATCATCATAATCAAAAGGGAAAACAACGTATCATAGATAATCTCATCATGTTCATTGATTAATGTGAAGCACTAGCATGAAGCTAAAACCAAAATAACCCAACCCATATAGGTAAGCAAGGACAAGGTAAACAAAAGCTAGTCAATCCTTAGGTATAAACTGTGTAAATGCGGAAAGTGAATTATAGAATGTATAGGACAAAGATAGGTCAAGGGACACTTGCCTCCACCAACCAGCTACTGCTCAGGGTCTTCTCCTGCGAGTTCTTCGGACTCCGCAACCAGACCGTTATCTATGCGAGTGCAAACATACATACATATCCTTGAATTAGGAAATAAACAGTACACCATACAAGAGAGCAGACCAATTGAACATGCATATGACATATGATTTGCATTCATAATTATGAGAAAGAGAAAAGGAATCGCGACGGCTAAAACTATAGTCGAGAAGTATTACGTGCAGGCTTTGCGATTAGTTATTATAACCTTCATTTCCACCTAGCCATACTAATAGGTTTTAATCACATGCACTAATAGGGTTACAATAATTTCTAATTGGCCGACATTAACTAAGTCGTCGTTTAACTATGTGAGATAATTAATGTGATCAATTCTAAGTTGAGTTCAACTACATAAAATAAACAACACGCTCAACGCATACGATATACACGGGGGAGGGGTAGACGGGGCGTCTAGGGGGAAGATGGGCTCGTCTAGGGGGTAGACGGGCACATCGCATGCGCGGCGGGGCACTACGCATCGCGTCGGGCGAGCAGGCCACGCACCGGGGCCAAGCCACAGGCAGGGGGCCACGCCACGCAGGGGCACCATGGCCACGCGAGCCGAGGCCGCGCCATGCCGGGGCCTCGCTGTGCAGGGGCCGCGCCATGCAGGCCGCGAGTAGGCCGCGCAGACGCGTCGCGAACAGGCAGCGCCAGGGGCAGGGGCCGCTCCACGCCGGACCACCCACCGCGCCGGGGCGGGCACGCCGCGCGTAGGGCGGGGGACCGCGCGCGCCGGGCGCACCGCGCGCTGCGCAAGCAGGGGGCCGGGGAAGAGGCCAGGCCGCGCCGCCGTGGGCGAGCACGCCGCGCACAGGCCGTGGGCCGCGCGCCGGCCTAACGCCATGGCCGCGCCACGCCACGCCGCGAGAGGGGAGAGCGTGAGGGAGGGGGAGGGCCGTGCCACGCCGGGCACCGGGGCCGCGCGCCATGCGCCACGCCCAGCAGGCCGCGGGGCAAGAGGAGGAGGATGGGGGGGATCGGGGAGGAGGGAGAGGGAGGCAAGCTCACCACGAGAACGAAGACGACGCGGGCAGGAGGCTCCGGGGCGGCTGCGGGCGACTTGGGGAAGAGAGAGAGGGGCGAACCGCAGGGGAGAGAGAAGAAATCGGGCGTCGTGGGGGAGATGAACAGGGACGGTCGGGCTCTTACAGGTGGGCCCCACCAGGGGCGGCGGCGGCTGGGCAAACGCTCAGCGCGCACACGCGCAGAGAGAGCGAGGGGCATTGGGGGGCGGCTTGGCCGCGGGGTGGGGGAGGAGGAGGGGGAGAGAAAAGGCCATGGCTGGGCCACGCGCCAGGGGTGGGGTTTTGGATGGGCCACAAGGAGAGGGGGAGGGAAGAGAAGGGAAAAAGGGGGTTTCTCCTTTTTTAATCTATTTTCTAAATGCATGTTTTACAAATTCACTCAACAAACAAAACAGATGCATGGTCCGGCATGGTGCAACAACCAAAAGATTTAACCCTAGGGTTTTACTTACACAAGATGTCGAGCTAATTCTCGCTAGAACTTTGAAAAAGAACAAGGCATAGCGAGAAGAAAGAGAAAAAGGAAAGGTAACACCCGAATTTAGTGAGTGCTGGAGATAGAAAAATTTAACTCTCAAATTCAGGGCGTTACAAAGCTATCCCCCTTAAAAGAATCTTGCACTCGAGATTCAAGGTTGGCTAGCAAAGAGTTCGGGATATTTAGCCATCAGATCATCTTCACGCTCCCAAGTTGCCTCTTCCTCGGAGTGGTGGCCCCATCTGACTTTGCACATTCTGATAGTCTTCCTCCGGATGACTCTGTCTGCAGTCTCAGTAATTTGCGTTGGCTTCTCGATATAGGTCAAGTCTTTTGGACTTCGAGACCCTCCATTGGCAACTTCTCTTCTGGCACACGCAGACATTTGTTTAACTGAGACACATGAAAGACATCATGCACGGCAGACAAATTTTTTGGTAGGTTGAGCTGATAGGCCACTTCTCCGCGCTTTGCGAGAATCTGATACGGACCGATGTAGCGGGGTGCTAGCTTGCCTTTGACTCAGAATCTTCGGACTCCTCTGATAGGCGGAACTTTCAGATAGACAAAATCCCCAACTTCGAAACTAAGCTCTCTCCTTCTTGTGTCTGCATAACTTCCTACCTAGATTGTGCTATCTTCAGGGTCTCCCAAACCATCTTGATGTTCTCTTCAGCTTCAAGCAAAATGTCTAGCCCAAACACTTGCTTTTCTCCAGGCTGATCCCGTTGCAACGGAGTTCTACAACTCCTTCCATAAAGCGCCTGAAATGGTGACATCTTCAAGCTGGCCTGATAACTGTTGTTATAGGAGAACTCTGCATAAGGTAATCTCTTGTCCCATCCGGACTGATCTTGCAATGCATAGGCTCTCAACATGTCTTCGAGGATTTGATTAGTTCTTTCAGTCTGACCGTCTGTCTGTGGATGATATGCTGAACTAAAATTCAGATGTGTACCCAAGGCTTCATGCAACTGCTACCAGAAATGAGAGGTGAACTGTGTTCCTCTGTCTGACACTATCTTCTTTGGTACACCATGAAGACAAACGATCCGGGACATGTACAGCTCCGCCAATACTGCACTGCTGTAACTGGTCTTGACAGGTATGAAGTGGGCTGACTTGGTTAAGCGGTCCACTACTACCCAAATGGAATCATAGCCGGCTCGAGTGCGAGGCAATCCGACTATGAAGTCCATCCCGATTTCATCCCATTTCCACTGAGGAATTTGCAGCGGCTGCAACAACCCGGCTGGCTTCTGATGCTCCGCCTTGATACGTCGACAACTATCACACATAGCTATGTGCTCTACGATTTCCCTCTTCATTTCGTACCACCAGAACTTCTTCTTTAGATCCTGATACATCTTCTCACTTCCAGGGTGTATAGAATAAACTGTCTCATGAGCTTCCTTGAGGATCAACTCCCAAATAGACTGGACATTGGGAACACACAAATGGTCCTTGAACCATACCACACCTTCTGCATCTTCCCGAAAATCTTTGCCTCTCCCTTCCAGAATCAGCTGCCGGATTTCATTGATCTGCTCATCATTCTTCTGTGCTTCTTTGATCTCCTGCTCTAGGGTGGGTTCTAACTCAACTGTTACTCCTCGCATGCTGTTCAGAAATCCGAGGCTCAACCTGTCAAACTCTTTGGCCAACTCATAAGGCATTGGATGAGCGACCATCATATTGACTTGACTTTTCCTGCTCAAAGCATCTGCCACTATGTTCGCTTTGCCTAGATGGTAATGAATCTCCAATTCATAGTCTTTGATCAACTCTAACCATCTTTGTTGTCTCATATTCAACTTCGACTGAGTGAATATGTACTTCAGACTCTTGTGGTCTATGTAGACATCACACTTCTGTCCATATAGATAGTGCCTCCATGTCTTTAGTGCGTGAACCACTACTACCAACTCTAGGTCGTGGATTGGGTAATTCTTCTCATGAACCTTCAGCTGTCGAGACGAGTAAGCCACAACTCTTCCCTCTTGCATCAACACGCATCCCACACCAGTGTAACAAGCATCGTAATACACTAAGAAGGGCTTGTGCACATCAGGCAAGACTAAGATAGGCACTGTAGTCAACTTCTCTTTCAACGCTTCAAAGGATTCTTGGCATTTCTAGGTCCACTTGAACTCAACTTTGTTGGCTAGCAAAGCTGTCATCTGTTTCGCAATCTTCGAAAACCCTTCAATGAATCACCAACAATATCCGGCCATTCTAATGAAGCTCTTGATTCCTCGGGCATCTATTGGCGCTTTCCAGTTCAGAATATCTGCCACTTTCATCGGATCCACAACTAATCCATCTTTGTTGATTATGTGACCCAAGAACAGGACTTCATCAATCTAGAACTCGCACTTGCTCAACTTTGCATATAGTTGGTGCTCTCGCAATCTCTGCAATACCATCCTCAATGATCTGCGTGCTCTTCTTCGCTTTGGGAATATATAAGAATGTCATCAATAAATACCACCACAAATTTGTCGAGATAATCCATGAATACACTGTTCATCAGATTCATGAAGAAAGCTGGTGCATTCGTTAGGCCAAAAGACATAACAGTGAACTCATACAACCCATACTTGGTAATAAATTCCGTCTTCAGAATGTCTGAAGGTCGAATCCTGAGATGGTGATAACCTGACCTCAGATCTATCTTTGAAAACACGCTGGCTAATCGATGCACATCCTGCAAGTCGCGCCTGGCGAGCAGGCTACGCGCCGGGGCACTATGCGTCGCGCGTGGCGAGCAGGCCGCGCGCCGGGGCCAAGCCACGGGCAGGGGGCCGCGCCATGTAGGGGCACCACGGCCGCACGAGCCGAGGCCGCGCCGTGCCAGGGCCTCGCTGCACAGGGGCCACGCCGTGCAGGCCGCGAGCAGGCCACGCAGACGCGCCGCGAATGGGCAGCGCCAGGGCGGGCACGCCGCGGGGAGCCGCGCTGCTCCAAGGCGGGGGCTGCGCCGAGCTGGGGCGGGCACGCCACGTGCAGGGCGGGGGCCGCCGAGCCGGGGTAGGGGCCACGGCCATGCGCACCGGGCAGAGGGCCACGCCGGGCAGCCACGGGCGAGCCGCTGCAAGCCGGCCGCGTCGGGCGCACAGTGCGCTTCACAAACAGGGGGCCGGGGAAGAGGCTGGGCCACGCTGTCGCGGGCGAGCACGCCGCGCACAGGCCGTGGGCCGTGCATCGGCCGAACGCCAGGGCCGCGCCGCATCGCGCCGCGGGAGGGGGAGGGCCGCACCACGCGGGGCACCGGGGCCGCGCCCCATGCGCCGCACCCAGCAGGCCCGGGGCAAGAGGAGGAGGAGGAGGGGGTGATCGGCGAGGAGGGAGAGGGAGGCGAGCTCATCATGAGGACAATGACGACGCATGCGGGAGGCTCCGGGGCGGCTGCGGGCGACTTGGGGAAGAGAGAGAGGGGCGAACCGCGGGGGAGAGAGAAGAAATCGGGCGTCGTGGGGGAGATGAACAGGGAAAGCTGGACGCTTACAGGTGGGCCCCACCAGGGGCGACGGCGGCTGGGCAACCGCCCAGCGCACACACGCACGGAGAGAGCGGGGGGGGAGGAGGGGGAGAGAAAAGGCCATGGCTAGGCCGCGTGCCAGGGGGGTTTTGGCTAGGCCACAAGGAGAGGGGGAGGGAAGAGAAGGGGGAAATGGTTTTTTCCCTTTTTAATCTATTTTCTAAATGCATGTTTCACAAATTCACTCAACAAACAAAACAGATGCATGGTCCGGCATGGTGCAACAACCAAAAGATTTAACCCTAGGGTTTTACTTACACAAGATGTCGAGCTAATTCTTGCTAGGACTTTGAAAAAGAACAAGGCATAGCGAGAAGAAAGAGAAAAAGGAAAGGTAATGCCCGAATTTGGTGAGTGCTGGAGAAAAAAAAATTAACTCTCAAATTCGGGGCGTTACAAGTTGCCTCGTCCGAGTCGTAATCTTTGTCCCCTACTTGAGGTACCTACGCTCGAAATTCAACAATGTCCCATATGCTTTCGTGGAGTGAGGTTAGATGGTGCCTCATTTTATCACTCCACATACAATAATCTTCACCATCAAAATATGGTGGTTTGCCTAGGGGAACAGAGAGTAATGGAGCACGCTTTGAAATACGGGGATAGCGTAGGGGCATCTTACTATACTTTTTGCGCTCATGGCGCTTAGAAGCGACGGACGAGTCGGAGCTTGATGTGGAGGGTGACGAAGAGTCGGTCTCGTAGTAGACCACCTTTTTCATCTTCTACTTCTTGTCACCTCTCCGATGCGACTTGATGGAGGAAGAGGATTCCTCCTTGTGTTTGTTGCCAGACTCCCTTGAGAGAGTCCTCCCCGAGCTTGCGAACTGTTCGCCGGTCACGATCTCCCTCTTGGCATGATCTCCAGACACCACTTCGAGTTGGTTAGGCTCTTTAATGAAGCACTGGCTTTGATACCAATTGAAAGTCACCTAGAGGGGGGTGAGTAGACGAAACCTGAAATTTATAACTTTAAACACAAACTACAAGCCGAGGTTAGCGTTAGAGTTAAATTTAAGTCCGAAAGAGAGGGGAAAACAAATTAATCAAGAATCAAGCGAGTGAACATGGTGTGTTTTACCGAGCTTCGGTTCCAAAGAACCTAGTCCCCTTGAGGAGGTCACAAAGACCGGGTCTATTTCAACCCTTTCCCTCACTCAAACGGTCACTTAGACCGAGTGAGCCTTCTCCTTAATCAATCGAGTCACTAAGACCCCACAAGGACCACCACACACTTAGATGTCTCTTGCTTTAATTACAAGTCACTTGAGAACAAGAATGAGGAAGAAGAAAGGCAATCCAAGAAACAAGAGCACAAAAGAACACGAACACACTCTCTCACAAGTCACTAAATGTTTGAGTTGAATTCTAGGCTTGGAGAGGGTTTGATCTTTGGAAATGTGTCTTGGAGTGAATGCACTAGCTCTTGTATTGAATGTGATCTCTGAAAAACTTGGATTCCAAAGGTTGTGGCGGTTGGGGGGTATTTATAGCCCCCAACCACTTTGGTAGCCGTTGGGGAGGCTGCTGGCGATGGGCGCACCGGACTGTCCGGTGCGCCACCGGACAGGCATTGTTCCTTGTCCGGTGCGCCGCCATGTCACCCAACCGTTAGGGTTTGGAGCGGGGTTGACCGTTGGAGCTTTGTCCTCTTGCGGCACCGGACAGTCCGGTGCCCCTCTGACTTCCTGCTCTGACTTCTTCCATGACACTGTTCATCTGTTAGAGTCGACCGTTGCGCGCAGATAGCCATTGCTCCGCTGGCTCACTGGACAGTCCGGTGGCACACCGGACAGTCCGGTGAATTATAGCGGAGCGCGCCTCTGTTTTCCTGAGAGTGGCTGGTTGACATCTGTACGGTCCTGGGGCACCGAACACTGTCCGGTGCGCCATTCTTCCGCACACTCAAGTCCTTTTGCTCCTTTAAAATTGTGTTCCTAATTTGAATCTTTTATTGGTTTGTGTTGAACCTTATGCACCTATAATACATGAATTCTAGACAAACTAATTAGTCCATGCATTTGTGTTGACTATCAACCACCAAAAATAATTATAGAAAATGGTTAACCCAATTTCCCTTTCAGTAACTCATTTGTGTTGGCATATCGAGCTGACATAAATGAATGTGTAACACCAGAATCAAATAATATTGTTGCAGGAATTGCATTAATATAAAACATACCAAGTGCGATGTCAGCTCCTTCAGCAGTAGCATCAGCGCTGGCCTGATTGACCCTGGCAATAGAGAATCCCTTGCCAGATCCCGGAGTCTGCTGCTTGTTCTACACAGGTGTAGTAGCACTCCTCTGTGGACAAATATTAGCATAATGACCAGTCTTACCACACTTGTAGCATGTGGTACTAGCACTCTGTCCTGAGAATTTTGTCGGGGTGCCAGTGGGGGTAGCCTGATGAGTCGATGGAGTCCCCTGTGGTGAGTACTGAGCTGGGCACTAGCCTCCTCTAGTGCGAACCGGTGTACCCTGGGCTGGAACATAGCGAGGACAAACACTGCTGCTTCCCTGACCCTGGGATATTGCCTTCCTCTTCAAATCTCCTAGCCGAACACGCTTGTGTTCAATGCTAGGGCCTTGTCGAGCAGCCTTTGGAATGATGGAAAGGTGTGAGCCACTAAAGCATACTGTAGAGGCCCATTGAGTCCTTCAGTGAAGTGCTACTACTTCCTCTCATCTTCTGCCACTTCATCAGGTGCATATCTGGATGGCTGGATGAATCTGTCGTGGTACTCACTTACTTACATGCTCCCCTGCTTCAGCGACAGAAATTCCTTCTTCTTAATCTTCATCAGTCCAGCAGGAATATGGTAGTTTCTGAACTGAGTAGCAAACTCCGCCCATATGATAGTATCAACAGCATCGTGGGCAACAGTGTAAGAATCCCACCAATCAGCATCAGGACTAGTCAGACGATCAGAAGCATAGAGAACCTTCTCCCGGTCAGAGCATTGGGCAATAATCAACAACTTCTCCATAGACTTCAGCCAATCATCAGCGTGCAGAGGATCTGGAGACCTGGCGAACGTCGGTGGCTTGTGTCTCATGAACTCCCGGTGCTTGTCCAGGGGTGGAACTGGTGGAGGAGGTGGTGGCGGCAAGGTGCTTGCTGCTGTTGCACCCTTCGCTCCTGACACATCTCCTCTCTCTCTTGATGCATCTCTTGGCGTTCCTTCCGCATCTGCGCATGCATATCCGCCATAGTATCAGCCATCTGTTGCATTATTCACATCTGGGCTGCAACTGCGGGATCAACTCCGACTGGTGGAGGATTTGGAGGATCCATCTCAGCTTGTTGTTGTTGTGGTTGTCTAAATATCCTCTGACTGTGTCGATTGCAGGGTAGATCAATTGCACCACCCTTCTTGGTATTGACCATCTAAGTTAGAAACATATGGTAAGAAAGAATTGTAGACAAGACAAGTAATTACGAATCATGTTACTTTGGGGGATTTATTAGCTAAGTAGATTAGTGTTTTACTTACTGAACCTAATATATTACTTAATGGTGGTACATGCTAAGATGGCCAACTATAATGTTTCAATCAATCAAAGAAGCAAATCAGACATTTATCATCAGCACAATCAACCAACATTTTTAAATAGAGAAAATAGTTTTAATTTTGTCTTAGGTCTCCTATCTCTTAAAAAGGTCATAAATGTAGGATTCCAAGGTGTGAAATCCTTCTTGTCTTAGAGCAGGAAAGATAAGAGTAATCAGAGTATGACAACAAAAGGTGAGACATGATCAAGATAAGATAAGTATAGAATGAATCAGAGTAAGGTAAGTAGGTAAGGGTTTTGTCTATTTCTATCTAGGTTTCGTCCTACAGTCAACATTTCCTCTGATACCACTTCTGTCACACCCGGATTTAAGGGACAAAGTCGGGTGCATCTCATATATGCGCCAAAGAAGACAACACATATAATAACAAAGTGTATAGAGATAAATGTCACAATAACATCAGAGTACTTATTACATTGCGGAAGTCTTACAAAATAAAAGACAAATATAAAATGAACTAAAGTCCATCCTTGGCGCCATAAAGTCAACTGGGAGACGCCACCAAGATCAAGTCGAACTCCTCGTTGTGTGGCTCCTCTTGAACCACCTGTTCTTCTCCTGTGGGGGGTGTGAGACAGCAAGTGTGAGCTCTCATATGTTCATCGCTCAACAAGTTGTGGGGAATAATGTGCATGAACTCACCAAAGGTGGGAGTTCATGTGATGTGTAAGGCTGATCAACAATAGGGGTTAAAGCTGAGCGTTGCTTTTAATAAGTTGGTCAAATTTTATTAGTAGTTACTAAATGTAAGTAGATACCAAACCATAATAAGAATAGAACAAAATTAATAAATAATCCCATGCAATGCAAATGACAAATTGAATTTAAGTTCCATGATTTAATCATGCGAGAGTCCTGAGCTGTTCATGACCGTGAGCTTGACTAGTATACCAGTTTTACACTCTGCAGAGGTTGTACCTTGTATCCACAAGTCATGTTACCCATCTGCCAAGGGATCACGACTCCCATACACCTCTACCAAGGAAGCGAGGCAGGGCAACACTACGAGGCCTTTACAAAGTTCCACTAGCTTCCGAAAAACCGCTACAGTTTATGGGAAGAGCAATTGTAGGAATCGCCCGTCTGACCGCCATCGCAGCAAAATCAACCCGAGAACCTCCCTACATGCCTACTCCCCTACTGCCCTTGCCCTTTCCGGTAAGGTAGTCTTCCACTAGCTTTCCTAATTAGTCAGCCAAGGGCGTCCCATTCCACCCTTATGGTGGCACGTGTTTCTCAAGTTAAGCTCCATGTTCCAATTAAAATTAATGATCTTGACATGAACATAAATAATATAACAGAATAACTGGAACATGGATATAATGAAATATTAACCTAAAACCATATAAAGCAATAGCAAACTACACAAATGATTAGGGATAAATAAGGTAAAAGATAATCAGACTGGGGTGACCTATTGGGTCCCATCAAAATTAAACCTATGCATGAATAAGTGATAATAAAGAACATTATTGGGTAATAAAAGTGGTCAAGGGCATAACTTGCCTTCAATGAACTCCTGCTCAGCAACTTCTATCTACTGAACACCGGGATCCTCAGCCACTGGTTCTTCTACTCGCCACAATACAAAGAAGCATAGTATAAAGGACAAATTAAAGTCACACCAAACATGTAAACAAAATACATAATAATAATCTACATATTAAAAAAAGATCCTAGGAACAGGAATCATTAATTTTGGAGTTATAGATTTTAAGTTATGAATTTCCAAAGGTTTTATGTGCTTGGTATAAGATTAATTAAGAAATCAATTTTATTATTGTTTTCATGTCAAAACAGAGACACTATGTGATAAACAACATTATTACAAAATTATAGGAACTAGAATGGATTAATTTGGACTTCATATGAATTTTATATGAATTAAACAAGTTCTAGCATTTATTCATACATTAAAAATCAATTTCTGTTATTAATTATCAAATTCCTCTGATCTCTCGACTGGGCGCATAATTACAGAAATCAGTAGGAGCCTCTGCACATTATTTCCTAGACTCAGTACACAGTTCCTGTGGACCGCGGGTTATTATCCTAAAATTCCAAGGTCTCTTTAGCAAATCTGACCCGCAAAGGGGTATCGCTGATTAGGCCGTCGGATTAGAAGCTGAGCGCCCGGATTAACTCACACTCTCACGAATCGGTATGCGCTAAGCACCATCCGATCTGATTTCGACGCCCCAAATTTAAAATCTCTAAACTGAACCTCGCGTGCCAGATCGGTATCAGACGACCTTGATCTAACTCATCGAACGGGGCACCCTAGATCAAATCTCCACCTCGCATCTACAAATCTACGGTGTACGCGTTATCCTCTTCCTCAGCCGCGACAGCGCTGTACCCCGGTGGTGCCCTCGCCGGAGTACTCCCTCCCAGCGATCCATTGTTGCAACCAGAGCGCGCCCAAGATCCTAAGAACGCGGAGATAAATGTGAACTCAATTGTATGATCCATACCTATGATCGTTGTCGGGATAATTCTGGTCGTGGTGTAGGGCGGAACAGCGGCGATGCAACGACGACAGCGGGCAATTGGTGGGTACCCGAGTCACGCTACTACCTGCGGAGGGTACACACATAACGCCGTACCCAGGCGATTTGCTCCGGCTGGTCACAGGGCTCCCTGACGGCGAGGAGGTGAAGTGCGGCGACGGCGACACGATTACTTCCGCCGTCCCCGAAATTAGGCCTGTGTCATGGACGTGGAGGTGCGATGGAAGGAGGGGATATGACTGGGCTTCGATGACTCAGTACTTAAGTACCCGCGAGCCGGTCCACACGCACGAACGAGCTACCCCAAGATCATCGGCCGAGGATTCCGCGCCGCGCCGGTCATGCAAGAAGTGCGACCGAATCTGGTGGGTGAGAAATCTAACATGTGGGAACCACGGTCAGCGACACGAGAGAACACGGTGTAATCAACGGTGGAGCTGGCGCGTGGGTCCTGCGGAGCAGCGAAAGAGGGACCGCGTTGACGCGAGGGTGTGGTCGACCAAGCGGACCCACCAGTCAGTGTCCCAGTCGGATTCAACGCAGTGAGAGGCTGCCCAGTGGGACCCAGTGGTCGGTGCGAGCGTGCGGATGGGCCGTGCTGTTGAAGTGGGGAGTGGGCCGAATGTTTGGCTCAGGTCCATTCAGCGCACAGTTCCATTTTTCTTTTAGATTTTCCTTTTTCCTTTTCTATTCCTTCTAATTTTTAGAATTCAAATTTGAATTTGAATTTGGTTATGAGATTCATCAATGATCAAAGTGTACCAAATTCAAATATTAGAGTAAAAATATATTCTTATTTTTTATATTTTATTTTACCTCATTTGTTCAGTATCTTCTTCTCTTTTCTCAAATTCTAAAATTTCTTTTAGATCTTAAATTCCAATTTGGGCATTAATATATTTATTTTTACATTATTTTTATATTGTCACAAAATGCACACAAAATGAAAACCCAACATGATGCACATATTGTTTTTGGTGTCATTAATTAATTAATGGCCTTTTGATGTGATTATTCACATGTTACAACAAATGAAGGCAAACATATATTTGTAAAATATCTATTTCTTCTCTTTACACTTTTTGGGTATTACCAATTAACTCAGGATTCAGTTGATAACGGGTCCAGACCTTCCCCTCTATGTATGGGAAGGGCGACGACCGATTGGAGCACCAACAATCAAATCAATAATCAAATTATCTTCTGTTCTTTACCTTTTGCCCTAGGAGTAGACAGTAAATTAGATTCCTCTCTCTAATCTTCACCTCTCTCCGGCTCTACATCGATTAGAGGTGTTTTAGGTGACCTGCCGATCCCAAGACAAAGCCTAGGATCTCTCCTCCCCGATGGGGTCCCTCCCGGGAGCGAGATTCAGGCGCTGCCGACGAACTCTGCCGCCCCTGTGCATGCGCGAACCGTTCGACCACCAGGCGCGAACCGTCTGGCTCGTCAAGCAGGGACACCAGCCCCTGCGCCAAGTCGTGGACCATTCGGCCCCTGGTCGTGGACCGTCCGTGCTTCCGCAGAGAGCACCATCGTCGGTTCTCATCGCAGTGATTGGCGCCCGGATCGACGCCAACACACTTTTTGGTGACTCCGCTAGGGATTTCGCGTGCAGACCTATTTGATCGACCCTCAATGGTCGGTTCAAAAGATAGCTCTGATGTTTCCACCATCAATATCATAGAGCTGACTTGGAAAACCTTGTCGGTTGAAGAACAACTCGAGTTCGAGGAGCATCAGGAGCAGTTAATCAAGGAAGCAAAGGCAAAGTTCTTGGCCAACTTCAAAGTGGACAGGAACAACATGGTCGTTCGACAACGGGCAATCGATCAGGCTTTGCTCTGACCCACTGCAGCTGCCCCCAAGGCAAGTGACACAAACGAACCCCAATCTCTTAAACTTACATAGATAAGCAGCGAGACCAAATCAATATATCATAGGGGGTATACAAAATTATTATAAAAGGTTATTACGTGCTTTTGATAAATCCACCATCACAAATTTTCCCTCGAACGAGGTTGAATCAGGGGAAAACATGTGTGATTCATCGGCTCCAAGTTGTCATGACTTAGAATTAGCTAATGTGGTCCATGCCCTTAAAATATGGCGTCATTATCTACTAGGGATTATCTGCCATATATATACAGATCATAAAAGTTTGAAGTATATTTTTACCCAGTCAGAACTAAACATGAGGCAGAGAAGATGGCTTGAGATGATTAAGGATTATGAATTGGAAATTCATTATCACCCAGGCAAGGCCAACGTGGTGGCAGATGCACTAAGTCGCAAGGCTTCCTGCCATTGTCTTACAGTAAAGTCAATTATTTTGCAAAAGATTATTGATGCACAAAGAAGTGATAAGGGTATGAGACATATTCATGAGAAAATAGAAGCCGACAAAGCAAATTGTTTCAGAAAGGATAATCAAGGCATTGTATGGTTTAATAACCGCATAGTTGTGCCTAAGGACGATGAAATCCGCCAGCAAATATTGGACGAAGCTCATCTTAGTCGATATTCCATTCATCCCGAAAGCACTAAGATGTATCAAGATTTAAAGCAACATTATTGGTGGACAAAAATGAAAATTGAAATTGCACGCTATGTGGTGAGATGTGACACCTATAGACGTGTCAAAGCCATACATATGAAGACTGCTGGTCCACTGCAATCTTTACCCATTCCAACATGGAAATGGGAGGATATTAGCATGGACTTCATTGTGGGATTACCCAGGACAGCAAAAGGATTTGATTCTATATGGGTTATAATTGATCGACTTACAAAGATCGCCCACTTTCTTCCAGTCAAGGTAAAGTATACATTGTCCACATATGTGGAACTTTACATTGTTCGTATTCTCAGTCTGCACAAGGTCCCAAAAAGAATTGTGTCGGATCGCGGACTGCAATTTATATCCAAGTTTTGGGAAGAACTACATAAGTCCCTGGGTACTAAGTTGCTCCACAGTTCAGCATACCATCCTCAAACAAGTGGACAGACTGAGAGAGTAAATCAAATACTTGAAGACATGTTGCGGGCATGCGTTCTGGAGTTCCCACAGAAATGGGATGAATGCTTGCCGTTGGCAGAGTTTTCATATAACAACAGCTATCAAGAGTATCAAGATGGCACCCTTTGAAGCTTTGTATGGACGACGGTGCCGAACTCCATTGAATTGGTCTGAACCAGGAGAAAGGTGGTTTTTCAGGCCTGATATGGTGAAAGAGATGGAAGAAAAGGTTCAACGAATCATACATAAATTAAAAGAGGCACAAGCTCGCCAAAAGAGTTATGCAGACCAACGACGCCGACCCTTGTACTTTCAAGTCCAAGATTATGTGTATTTGAAAGTATCACCAATGAAGGGTGTGACCCGTTTTGGTGTAAAAGGAAAACTTGCACCCCGATACATTGGTCCGTTTCCAATTCTTGAACAATGTGGACCAGTGGCATATCGACTCCAACTACCTGAAACATTGTCTGCAGTGCACAATGTGTTCCATGTATCCCAATTGAAAAAGTGTCTTCGGGTTCCAGATCGACCATTGATGTAATGGATGTTACCTTGAAACCAGATTTGACGTATTCCAAACATCCTATTCGAGTCCTGGATTAAAAAGACAGGGTCACCCAAAGAAAAGTTCTCAAATTCTATAAGATACAATGGAACCAACATACGGAAGATGAAGCTACATGGGAAACCCAAGACTTCTTAGAAAAGAATTTCCCTGGCTTTTTAGCTTCACGTAATTTGTAATATATGTATAGTTGTTTGTAAGAATGGAATAGACCCACACCACCCCCTACCTTGTACAAGAAATAAGGAAATAAAAATATGACGCGTTTCCTTTTCCACAACTTTCCCTAGAACTTTAAATCTCGGGACGAGATTCTTTTATGGGGGGAAGGATGTAACACCCCTGGTGTTACTGTCACTAAAACTCGAGCATAACATCATGTGCATGGGCATATCATGTGTTTGTTACACCTAGAGTGCATTCACTAGGAAAGAATTCAAACAAGTTGTACTAATGTGACTGATGTGTGGTTAACTCTCGGGTAGAGTACTTAAACCTAAATGGGGCTTATGAGTGAAAATGAAGCCCAAACAAGTTAAAACCTCAAAACTCATTAGGAATGATCATAAGATATCATCTTTAATAGACGTTAGTGACCCTAAAACCTTAAAGTGCTAAAAAACCCTAAAAAGACCCTTGGAAAACCCTAAATTGAAACCCTAAGGGGCTAAGTGTAAATTTTGTGCACTTTTGGACCCAAGTGCTAATACCAAAATAATGCAACACCATAAACTACGTGTTTCTCCCATTTAAGGATTTGCAAGTCAAAATTGTGGGAATTGGACTTATTTGCAAAAAGTACTCTTTAAGCATCCTAGGGTTAAGTCTGAAATTCAGTGAACATGGGGCATCTTTGGAGCCTTATATCTTCCAATCCATGAGGATTTTGTCCTGGATCAGTACATCAAGATGATAGAGCTATGATAGGACAATAAGTTTGATTAAAAGACTCAACCGTAAAACCTAGAGGAGTTTAACCAAAAACCCCCTCAAAGTGGAGCTGCCAGACTAAGGTTCTGTAATTTTCAAAAGATCAGTTGAGTAGGGCCGACTTTGGGACCATGTGGAGCTCTATTTAATGAGTGTTTAACTAAAACCTCTGTAACAAAGTTAAAGCTAGGTTGTAGTGGAGTAACTTTGGTACAGTCGACTTGCTAGGTTGTTGTACAAAAATCAGAGAACTAGTGTTATGAAGTTGTGCTGTCAGACACAAGTTATGTGAATTGAATAAAACTAAAAAATGGATTCAGAATACGATGGCCTCAGTGAAATGCAATCGATTTGAGAGCACCAGATCTGAGAATTTATGCAGATTTGATCCATAAATCCTATAGTAAAGTTGAAGATTGTTGTTGGGTGAACACTTCAAATTAATGGAGACTGCCCTGTTCTTAACAAGAATTAGGAGAAAGAGTGGGTGAAGGGAGGTCGATTCAGTGAAACAATGAAGATCAGAGCGCTGGAAATATCTAAAGAACGAAGAAAAGATCTGAGGCACTGTGGATCCGGATGTGCTCGAGTGAATTGGAGGAAAGATCGACCGCGGTGAGATAACTACGAGCCGTGTCACGGTTCCGCGAACTTGGCCGGAGCCTGACCAGAGATATTTCATCGGTGGCCACCGTGGCTTGGTTCTTTTATTGTCATGTCACTTACTCCACCATTCTACATCACTGTGTTCCTTTGTTACGTGGTCGCCATGCATTAACGATGTGTTTCGTGGCCGCTGATCGTTAGTCGGACCGTCGTGCCTATAAATAGTGCCATGAACCACAGCGAGGTACTCACAATTTCACCAGTGAGCTTGGTTGAAGCCAAAATTCGCGAGATCCTCTCCTCCTCTCCCCAAGTTAGTTGTGCATGGTGAATTGGTAGTCCTTTGCGGACGTATAGCCTCAACGTGACCCCCTAATTCCACCAGAGATCATCGCGACACCATTTTCCCCTTTTTAGACACCGTCGAGCACGAATTCTCCGCGCTCCGTGGCCAACCGTCTCCAGGTCTGCTCTCGCTCTCCTTGGTCATGTTTTAGCACCTACACATGTTTGTGATACTCATCGGCTCAACCCTTTGTGCTTGACCACACTCAATCAACCAGAACACTTTGATTTGTATTTGGTATTCGCCGTCACCATGGTCAGGTGAATCCAGGGCCGTATTAGTTCAATTAAGGCTTGTTCTAGGTTCGCCTCGGGTCGGTAATGCTTGCCCATTAGTTAATTTGTGCAGCCGACGCCGGTCATGGCCAGTCTGAGCAACAAGGTGGCCGGCGGCGAGCGCGTCGTTGCCAGGGTTCGTTTTTGGAGAAGAAACATAAAACAGAGGACCTTAGTGTAAATGTCAGAGAGACACGTGAATAGTGCCGAGGACTTCTCTTCTGATTTTTGAATCGGTAGGGGCTTTTCTGCAAAACCAACTGCGCGATCGTGAGCGCGCCCATTTTCTATATAGGACTGGGCTAGTTGGGCCAGTTTTGGCCCAATACTGTTGACATTTTATCTTTTTCTTTTTTCGAGAACCTTTGAAAATCCATAAAGAATTCTAGGAAAAAGATAAAAATATGAGACCAATTTTACTGGGCTCCTAGATTTCTTTAGTATTTAATAAAAAGAGTTCCAAGATTTTTAGCCCAAACCAGGAATTATGTAGTATTTAAGAAGGCCTAAACTTAGTCTTTTTGAATTTTATAAATTACTAGATGGCGCCAAAAATCATAAAACTTTTTGGGTGAACTTATTTTGGTACCTAGAACCCATGGGTGAAGTTAGACATGATTTGGACAATGTTTGATCCCCAAACCTAAAACCCTAGTCTTCTAAGTAGTGTCTGCCCTATGAAATGAAGTACTGACTCCAAAAACCGTAGTTCCCCGGAGTACCGTGAAGGAAAGTTACAAGATACAACTTGATACATCCTTTCTATTATTGCATTTTCATAAGCATTACATGAGCATTCATGGTTATATATGGTTATATATAGAGAACGAGGAAGAAGTGACTGTTGAAGAGGAAGAGACTACTCCATCAGGAGAAAATCCACCTGCCGAGAACTGTTTCTATTTTGATATTTGTGGAACAGATCCCGACTCTCCTACAACACAAGGCAAGCCTCGGTGCATTTGCCACCTCCTTGCTGTTTTAAACTCTTTATCACTTGAATGATGCATTAGGTGGTAGGGGTTGTGTGTTAAACCAGTTGATGCATTTCCTTCCTTGGATCTGTTTACCATTCCTTGATTACCTGTTTTCTTAAAAGGGTTTTCTGATGCTTAGTCTTGCTTTAGAAAAACAAATAATTTGTTTTTAAACAAAAGATGATGCTTCATAGTGGACGGGATGTTTTCAAAAATAAAACTTGATGGTGGATCCATCATGACCGTGATGGATCCAACATCGGAAAAGATGTACCTCTGCCAGGTACTAAACTTTGGGGTTTTTAAATGATAAAGCTGAGACCGGGCGGGTGACTTGCATGAGAAGAGAGTCTCAGTGTAGTGTCTCTGTCTGAGTCGATTAAGGACCGTGTCGATGTAGGCTTGCTGATCAAGGACCTTTTAACTGGTCACATACCTCATCATGGGTAAGCTTTGCCTCGGGCAGACTAATACCAGAAAGGCCAACACACAATGAGAGTGGAGAGATGGCGAGAGTAGCGTGTACCCTCCGTGGCAAGAGGCTGGACGGTGGTGTATCTATGCTCTCGGTTGGCGTGAACCCGGTCTGGTCTTAAGAACCCTGGTGGCGAGTTGACATATGCAAGGGTTAAGTGCTACATATGTCGTGTGATTGGAGATCCCTAGCTGGGTATTAATCGATTCGGATCGCCGTTACTTCTCGGACATGAAGACTTGGTCACTACCCTACACGTAGCATTCCAGTGAACAAAAAGGGATGATAAAAGGATGGCTAGCATAGGCCAAGTGCTTGAACTAGGGTAGAAATAACTCTAGTGATAGGTAATGACTTAGTTTGCTAATAAAACTGGATTTTTAAGGATCCACTATTAGTAAGCATTTTTGCAAAAAGAGTCTTAATTCTTGATTAAGCCTTACCTTGACTCCCTGAAGCCAGCATATCCTTGAGAGTCTTTTATTTTGATGGGTAAGACTTGTGAAAGTACACTTCGTACTCAGGGTTTTCGAACCCATGTTGTTGTAGGTGATGAAACATCAGACTTTTGTTGTTTTTGCACTAAGGTGGTGCCCAAGGACGAACCTCAACAGTAACGTGGTCGCAGAAGGACGTGGTCCTTCCTTTTGAAAAACAATATACTTTTATGAGGGAGGGGTTTTTGACTCCCAGGGTTGTAATAATAATACTCATGCACTCTTATATCCTAGGGATGTAATAATAACACTCTTTCTATATTTTAATGAATGTAAACTAAGTTATTGTAATTCGCTTCCGCTTATTTGTTCCTCCGACGTGTTGTAATATCTGCGTGACGGGTGAAACGCTCTTGGGAAAGGTAAAGGATATAGATACCGAACTTGTCGAGTGATTATGTGCATCTACAGGGTTGTCCGAGGTTCGTTGGACAAGGACAACTGTAGGTGGGCCTAATGACTTGGGAGGTTCCGTCACAGCTGGTATCGGAGCGAAGCCCATCTCTTCAGATATTATGAAGCATTTCAAAAAGAATTTTGAATACTTATCCAAGAAAATTTATTTCATTCTTACCTTGCCACTTTCTAGAAGTACTCATCTTGTAATACCAGGTAATAGAGTGCAATATATAGGAGGTTGGGAATCAACGAGGGTTGATTCCGTAATTATGCATGCATCATGTTTAAAAATTATACTAATAAATTTTCCCCCTTATGGAGATATGTCGCGTACGAGGAAAACCGCACACAAGTCCACTGGACCTATTGGCGTGCCTCATCATCAGTTGGCTCCAAGACATGAAGGGAGCAGCAGCGGCAGCAACGATCCCATCGGAGACTTAGAAGCCCAAGTGGAACAGCTTCAGACGGAGCTACGTCACAGAAACAGGGTGTGGGCAGAAGACACTCAGCGTATAGCTGAGTTGTCAGCCGAAGTCGGTCGCTTGCGGTTGGAGCTCTCTGAACGAGACTCGACCATTGATTGGGCCATCAACTCGCGCTCGATCGCTTGGTATCGTGAAGCAAAAGCTCGAGCTCGTGTGGATGAGCTCAGCATGGCCCTTGATAACCTACAAGTATATTGTAATACTCTACATGAGGAAGTACATGTACTGTATGGTCGGCTACACCCGGACGTGCCTGCTGACCCTGTTGCAATGGGAGCCGGACCATCGAGGACAACAGGTGAAGGACCTGATGGGGAACTGGATCTTTTAAGCCCCCTCCTTCTATGAACCTGGTTGATGAGCGGTCTCCTGCAGCAGATAGTGAAGCAACAAAAGATAACGAAGACTAGACTAGTATAGTTTAGAAACTATACTTATGTGAAATAAGTAGTAAGGTCATGATGTACACTTGAGTCTGTATGATTACGTTTTGGTAATGTAAAATGATGGTATGTATCGGCATGTTATATTTCCCCAAATGTTTCTTTGCCTCAGATGCCATCAAGGACTCGTGCGCATGACGGTGCGGGTACTTCTCGTGGTCGGGAAGATACTCCTAATCCACCACCTGTACCACCAACGCTGGCCGAGGCTATCGCTGCCTTGGTCAACGCGACTGCAGATAATACCCGCTTTTTACGTGAGATGGCGGGGAATCAATTCCAGTAGCATGGTGGAAGGGCTCCTCCATAGGGACCGCGTGAAACTTCATACCTGGACTTCTCTGAAACGCATCCCCCACTCTTTGTTAAAGCTGAAGATCCTCTTCAAGCCGATGAGTGGATCAGGGTAATAGAGCAGAAGTTCGGATTAATCCGCTGCACCAAAACGCAGAAGCTGTTGTTCGCCGCCCAACAACTAAGAGGTCCTGCCAGTATCTGGTGGGGAAATTTTGTGGCGATTCAACAAGTTGGACATTAGGTCACTTGGGATGAATTTAAATTAGCATTTCGTGAGCACTATATTCTAGAAGGAGTGCTTCACATGAAACAAGAGGAATTCATTCGACTAAAAGAAGGAGGGGATACTGTGATGCAGTATCTCAACAAATTTAATCATTTATCCCAATATGCAATTGAACAAGTAAACACTGACCTGAAAAAGAAGAACTGTTTCATGAGAGGGCTCAACGACCGGCTCCAAAGGAAAATTGCCACCTGCACAGATCTTACATACAACAGGGCTGTCAGCACGGCGCTGGCAGTAGAAGCCAAGAATACAGGCCAAGGAAAATCCAAGGGATTTGGAGGTGACAGGTCCAATCAGGGACCTGAGAAGCGAACAAGGTTGGTAATTCGATCTTTCAATCAGAATCGTTCTTCACCTCGTCCACCCTCCTATCCATTCAAACAACCTGTTTTCATTCGCCCTGCCACTGCCCCCACTTCTACAAATCAGTCGAGTGCCCCTGGTGCTCGTTTCCCTGCCCTCCCTAATTCCTCAACTGGCAACTTCAACTATGGGAAGTCTGGTCATTTTATCAAAGGTTGCCCATATCCGAGGCAGAATAAGTCCAACAATCAACAGAACTCAGGGAGCTCAAATCAAGGCAAAGGGAATGTAGCAAATAATTCAGCGGGCAAAAATGTGAAGAAATTTGGGCAAATTTATTACACGCAAGTGGCCACTACACCGGAAGGAGAGCCGATAATGATGGGTATGTTCCTTGTGGCTAATCACCCAACAGTCATTCTCTTTGATTCTGGTGCTTCGCATACATTCATAAGCAAGAAATTCGTGGAAAAATATTGCATTCCTTACACTGAATCAAGGGAAGGGTTTATTATTCATTCGCCCGGGGGACAAATATTTACTAAGGAAGTAGCCTTCCATGTGCTAGTAACATTGGCTGAACAGGATTTTCCCACCAACATGATTGTTTTGAACGGTCAAGATATAGATGTAATTCTGGGCATGAATTGGTTAGCCCAGCACAAAGCTATCCTTAACACTGACTTAAGGACTATCAAGTTGAGCCTTGGCCATGTAGAGGTTCTCTTGTCCATAGATGTCCCAGCCAAACCATTTGGACGGGTCTATGAAGCTATCATACCAGAAATCCAGGATATTCCGGTAGTGTGTGAATTTCCGGATGTATTTCCTAAAGATCTGCCTGGATTACCTCCAGAAAGGGATGTAGAGTTTGTGATTGAACTGAAGCCCGGTACAACCCCTATTTCTAGAAGATCGTACCGGATGCCCCCAAATGAATTGGCGGAGCTCAAAATCCAATTACAAGACTTACTTGAGAAGGGATTCATTCAGCCCAGTTCATCACCTTGGGGATGTCCCACAATCTTTGTCAAGAAGAAGGATCAAACACTTTGAATGTGCGTGGACTACAGACCCCTTAATGAGGTCACAATCAAGAACAAGTACCCCCTTCCCCGGATCGATATTTTGTTCGATCAACTTGCCGGAGCATCGATATTCTCCAAAATTGACCTCAGGTCGGGCTATCATCAGATCCGTATTGACCCGAGGATATACCCAAGACCGCATTTACTAGCGGTACGGATTATTCGAATATTTGGTTATGTCCTTCGGATTGACAAATGCTCCTGCCCACTTCACATATCTAATGAACTCGATATTTATGCTTGTTGGGGGCCTTCGTCTTTCGAAGGTCCTCAAAAACATGATTTAATAATGTCTTCCAAGTGTGACATATGAACAGGTACCTTCGGACTTGGGTTAAAAGCATAAACAATGTGAAGAGCATGGTCCTGACGAAGGCTGATGTTGCTCCGAAGCTACGCGCAAGGGAGCTTCGGCTAAGTGGTGGAAAAAGGAACCGACCTAAAGGGGAAAAGGCTATTTAGTCCTCGTTGGTTTATCCATGAGTCAATAGTAAATATAAAGGGCATGAATGTAAATTTACACAGGTTGCGCCCTGTGCCTATAAATAGATGAACAGTACCCCCGTACTGTTCACGCTGACTTGTACTCGCTTGTGCGTCACGCTTGTACCTTTACCTTCTATCAAGTCAAAGGTACATTTGTAATTCAATATTGTTTTTGTCTCTCCATGATAATATAATGAGAATGAATTAATAATGTTATACGATTGTTTATGTTGTCTCTTGCATTTCATATGCTTCTTCTTTTATTAACATATACCGCGATGACGAAGGTATGTCCTTCATGACCTTCGTCTGAAGATCATTATATCCTAAGGGAAATAATGCTTCGAAGGACGAAGGGCATTAACATTTAACATTTTGTGTTGCCTTGTTCTTAACTCATAGCATTTGAGAACAAGTCCCCAACATTGGCGCCCACCTCTGGTGAACTCATTCGACCACCTTCGGCAAGCACTGACCTTCGTCATGCCGCCGAAGAAAGCTTCAGCGCCAGGGGCTGCTGCGCTGCAGCCACTGGACACAAATCAGGAAACTCTCTCTCTCCGAGAGGCTCAAAGCCAGAAGAGAAAGGCTACCAGTCCAACACTCCAGGAGGAGGAGTTGGACCAAGAGATCAGGGACATGGAAATCATCCATCAACAAGTGCAAAGGAAGAAGGAGAAGATGGCTCGGCTGGCCAATCTTCAAAGGAAGATCGACGAAGCTACTGAAGAAGTGCGTTATCTTGCTCAAGATGAACAAGACCGAAGGCCCCAACACAGAGAGCTTCGTCAAGAAGGCTTATTCAACGAAGATGGATGGTATGATGATTTTAATCATGATACCTTTACTTTTGATGATGCTTCTCCCTTGGCAGCAGAACTGCAGGCTACCCCATGGCCCCCATCATACAAGCCACCTCAGCTTCCCATGTATGATGGGCACTCAGATCCAAAGCAGTTTCTGATGAGTTATGAAGCAACTATATCTTTGTACGGGGGCAATACCACAGTCATGGCGAAGTCCTTCGTCATGGCAGTCCGGAACGTAGCCTAGACATGGTATTCTTCTCTTCGGCCAGGGACTATCACATCGTGGCAGAAGCTCAAGGACATGCTGGTTACCAGTTTTCAAGGCTTTCAAACAAAGCTAGTCACAGCTTAGGCCCTATTCCAGTGCACGCAAGACCATGAGGAATACCTTTAGGCATATGTCCGAAGGTTCTTGCGACTGAGGGCACAAGCGCCTACAGTGCCCAATGAAATTGTCATTGAGGCCATGATCAAGGGTCTTCGGCTAGGACCTACTGCTCAATATTTCGCCAGAAAGCCCCCCACAAACTCTGGAGAAGCTGCTTCAGAAGATGGATGAGTACATTCGGGCTGACAACGACTTCCGCCAAAGAAGGGAGGAAGCTTACAAATTCTCTGAGATGACCAGGGGCTTCGAAGGACAAATCCACCCGAGGCATGTCAGGTCGATCCATAGCTCTAGTCAGAATGACGACAAAGGGAGTCAGCCTCAGAGGTCACAATACACCTCACAATCTTCGGCGCAACAGCAAAGCTCTTTCAGGCCGCCAGCTCCAAGGGGCAGAGGCACCAAGGGCTTCCGAGAAAGATTTGGGGATCAGCCTTGGAAGATCTACTGCTTATTCTCTGTAGAGGACAAGGGCCATACTACAAGAATGTGCCAAATCACTATTCAGAAGCAAAAGGATATTGCAGAAGCCGAAGCTCGGTAGAATCAGCCGAAGCAGGTCTTGCACACTGCTTCGTGCCACTCTCCCTACATACCAGAATATGTGGGCAATCATCCTGAAGCTTCTGTTGCTTCGGCTAGCCATTCACAGGCTTCCTGGCCACAACTCCCACCCCCACCACCACTACAACCGACCTATTCCCGAAGCCAGCAGCCAGAAGGGTGCTAGCACACCCAATAGCAACGGGAGTTCAGGAAGGAATCCGAAGCTCGCACAGTCAACAGTACTGTGCTAGAATCAAAGCACATTTATTGAGCGATATCCTACCCCCGAAATACTTTTATGTTCTATTTCATTTTGTTTTTCAATAAGGAACAATCAATGTAAATCTAGTTTTAATTCCTTGTAATAGTTTTGCTTCTATCAGAATGAAATATATCTTCTTCACAGGCTTATGAAGCTCAAAAACTGCCGAAGCTCAAAAGTCGTTCCAAGGGAATGCAGAGCTAAAAATCGCCGAAACTACAAAAAGTCGTTCCTAAAGGAGCACAGTGTAAGTTTTTGCCGAAGCTACAAAAAGTCGTTCCTAAGGGAGCGCAGTGTAAGTTTTTTGCTCAAAAGTCGTTCCAAAGGGAATGCAGAGCCAAATACCACCGAAATATAAGGCGAAGAAGTTCAAAAGACGTTCCTAAGGGGATGCAGAACTTATACCGCCGAAATAGAAGGCGAAGAAGTTCAAAAGACGTTCCTAAGGGGATGCAGAACTTACATTGAAAAATAAGCGATGAAGCCGAAAAATAAACGGCAAAGAGATTCCGATCGTTCCTAAGGGGACGCAGAGATTGTGTGTTTCAGCGTGGGCGTGTGGGTGTGTGTCTTCGGCATTAGCATCATTCTTTGCATCATATCATCACATCATCCTGCATAGCATCACATCATACATCATATCGCACCAATGACACGAATTGAATACGAGGTCGATCTTCCGAGAATGCTTTATAAAAATGAAAATGTGCTAAGGCACAAAGTAAGCTGAGAAATACAGTTTCATCAGCTCTGCTGCAAAAGAAGGGATCCCTTGTTTATGAAGCATGGATGTTTTTACGAAGCTTGGATGTTCTTACGAAGCATGGATGTTTTTATGAAGCTTGGATGTTCTTACAAAGCATGGATGTTTTTACGAAGCTTGGATGTTCTTACGAAGCATGGATATTTTCATGAAGCATGGATCTTTTTCTTTACGAAGCATGAAAAGAAGGGAAGGTATTTTTTCGCTGAAGGCTCAAAAACGGTATGTATATAAAAGTTTCATGCATCGCAAAGAAGTGAATTACAAATAATTTACATATTAGATTCAAAGATATACACATCGAATATCACAGTTTTGTTACAACAGAGCTACATTGACCATCTAAAAATGTTTTTACAATAAATACTAGTCCTCTTTCAGGATCTTTTCCGCAACTTCATTTAGCAATTTGTTAACGACTTCGTCAACAATAGATTCGGCCATATTGATGATCTACAGTGCTTCCTTCATTTCTGGATCAGCCAGGGGATCGAACGGTTCCGGTGGCAGAGATAATTCAGCTACAGTGAAAAAAAGTTAATTAGTCTGAAGCCACAAAAACAAATGCCGAAGCTATATGCCGCGAAACAATACCTATGTGTCTCTCGCGCTCTGCAGCTTCTTCAGCTTGTTTTGCTTGTACTCGGACGTCATGGATGTCTTTCTCACTTTTCTTCATAATTTCGTGAGCCATCTCTCGGCCACCGTTTACCTAGATGTCATTGTAAAATTTCCCGCCCATTAAACTTGCTTCAGCTGAGGGATCCTTTGTATCATCCACGGACAAGGCAGCTTCGGCCTGGGCCAGGGTCTTGACATGGTCGCATCCCGCCTTCTCCACGATAGCTGAAATTCCCCTTGCACCGGAGAACGCGTAGACATCCCCGCGATCACTTAAAATTTCTTCGAAAGCTTCGGCCTCTCCACTTATCCATTAGATAACACCTTTAGGGTCGCCTCGTATGAAGTTATCTTCGCTAGAATAGGCGCCCACGTTGGCGAAGCTAGCCTTTATTTTCTCCACGTAGCCCAAGGATTTTTCAAAGCATCTTTCCTTGGATGCGCGAAGCTCTTCAATAGTTTTCTCTAAATAGTTTTTCCAATATTCGCTGATCTCTCGTTTAGCTTCTGTAAGTGCGCATTTTTCTTTAGCTTCTGCCAGTTGTTTCCGAAGGTCTTCAATTTCATTCTTTTGGTTTTCGGCTTGAGCCTTGAAATTAGCTTCATCTTCTTTCACTTTGTTTACCAATGAAATCAAGATTTTGTCTTTTTCAAGACCTTCGTTTCTTAATTCGATTACCTCTGAACAAAGGTTGTTCAGAGCCATCGTATATCCTTCATCTTCAATATTTTTCTGTGCCCTGAGGGCATTACTAAGAATTAGGCCTTGAAAGAGGAGGACAGAATTAAGTATAACCAAATAAAACATTTCGTTTTCAAAATACAAAATTAGCTTTTATACCTTTATGCTATTATACGCTAAGCTGTCAGCAAGCTCATCCTTTGATAAAATTGAAAGACCATCTTCCAGCTTCGGGAATCCGATGCTTCTGCATATCTCCCGGCAGACGGATATCTCTTTATTATCTGGGAGACAGTACAAAAAATCTTCTTCCCCACTGCCATTGAACACTAATGCCCCCTTAGGGTATTTTAATTTTTGGGCATAGTGTAGTGCTTCTAGCTTTTCTTCTTGAGAAAGTCTCTTCCCTGAAGCATGACGAATAATGTAATCAGTGCTTTCTTTTGAAGCTTCGGTAGCAGAAGCTTCAACCTTTTTAGACGCAATTTGCTCTGCCGCCTTTTCTTCGATTACGACAGGCTCTGTCTCGGTAGGCTCTAAAGGCCTAGCTTCGGTTTCAGCTTCAATTGTTGCAGCTTCGACTTCTGCCTGCTTTGCTTCAGCTTCGGGTTGCGCTTTCGAAGCTTCGGCAATTTTTCTTGGAGTAGAACTCAAAGTTTTTGCTGTTTCTAGCACAACATCTAGCACATTGGCCATTCTTCTCCTCTTGAGAGTTGCGGCAGAACTCTTTTGTGCTTTCGGCACTGTTACCTCTCATGAAGGGCTCAAAATTTCTGGCATTTTTATTTCTTCAATATTTGACTCTTCAGCCTTACCCTTATCAGCCTTCGTCTCAGCTAGCTTAGCTGAAGGTAGCTTCGGCATTGTGGCCGGCTCTCCAGTGTTCTGCGCAGGCGGAACAGTTTCTTTTGTTTCGACAGCCGAAGAGGCCCCTTCGCCAAATTCAGGAATCACGGCTGGTTCGATATAACGCGGCTGGTGAGTCAGAACCTTCAACTTTTTTCCCTTCGGCACAGGCCCAGCTAGGGTGTCCGAAGTAGTAGCTTTCCTCTTTTTCCCCTGTCCCCGCAGCGGATAGCGGTACTCGGGGTAAACAAAGCCAATGGCGTCGAAAACTCTGTTCAGTCTCTTTTTTCCCCGACCTCCGAAGGCTGCGGACAGTGCATTATCTTCTGCCTTGGAATATGCTCCAAGCAGTTCATCACTTGTAGCTTCGATACATTTTAGCCAATCGTTGTTTGGTTCATCGAACTTATCCCCAAACCTAAATGTATACTTCAGCCGGACCAAATCACCTTCACTAGAGTTAGTGATGGTCTCCTTCGGCATTTCCCAACTTTATACAAGCGGCCATACCCTGAAGGCTATATGCTCTTGAATTAAATCCCTTGTCCCAATAAAAGAGCAAACAGTGTTGAAGGCCCTCTAACACGCTTCGGTGGCGTCATCAATTTCAACCTTCAGCCTTTAGAGGCCGAAGCGGGACCAGATGGGGTGCATAATTACTTCCTTAATATATTCCCTTGCTTTCAAATCACTTTTCACATAAAACCATTCTTCCATCCAAGCTCCGGGCCATCTCTTCCGAAATGTTGGTACTGGGTGGCTCGCGTTGGGGCGGGCGATAAATCCATAACAACCGAAGTTGTTGTGGTACTGTTCTTTACCCATGGCCTTCGTCTCATATAGAAGTTCGTTCATATTGCAGAAGCACTTGGCGCTTGGCTCTAGCCCTTGACTTTTTACTGCCCAGACAAAAATCCCCATCCTTATTATGGCTTCGGGGGTGATTTGATGAAGGAAGATTTGGTACATCTTCAGCACTTCAACAACAAACTTACTCAAAGGGAACCGAAGCCCAGCCTTGAAGAAGCTTCGGAAAATCACAACTCGTTCTCCTCAGGGGCAGGGACGTTGTTGTCTCCGCCAGCCCTCACAATAGACATATCCCGAAAGTACCTTCCCTCATGTTTTCGAGATGACTCTGTTTGATGGTCGATTTTCCGAAGATTGAATGACTTGGCCTCCAGTGCCGATCCTCAGAATCTTCGTCCCCACTTTCCACATCATAGCTATCACTGTCACCGGTATCTTCGGACAAGCCCTCCAGTATCTCTTTAGTAATCTTCTTTGTATTTGTTTTTGCCATTGACTCGACAAATCCAGCAATATAAGAATCCACAATCTTCTTCTCCTCAAAAAGCTTCTCCTCTTCAGTCAGCTTTGTCTCAGCAGCAATCTTCTTGTCTTGAGACATTTTTTCTTCAGAAATGATGAAAATGCGTCTTTTAAACCGAAGCTCAGAGAGCTTGAAAAACTAGCAAGCGCTAGTGAGCAAGAGCTATAAAATCGAGAAAATAAAGCAAATGGCACAAGCAGTGTATCAAGTGCAGTCGGTGTAAGTTTCTATTTATACGCTAGTGCGCTCCAAATTGGAGGGCCCCGTCTGTCATTGACTGTTTCTATTCTAGCAAAGGGAAGGTGTTTTTTCGGACCTTCGGCTTAAGGCCCTCGTCCATGTCGCAGTCTGAATTCGTTATCTTAACAAATTAATACTGTGAGGGGCTACTGTTGGGGGCCTTCGTCTTCCGAAGGTCCTCAAAAACATGATTTAACAATGTCTTCCAAGTGTGACATATGAACAGGTACCTTCAGACTCGGGTTAAAAGCATATACAATGTGAAGAGCATGGTCGTGACGAACGCTGATGTTGCTCCGAAGCTATGCGCAAGGGAGCTTCAGCTAAGTGGTGGAAAAAGGAACCGACCTAAAGGGGAAAAGGCTATTTAGTCCTCGTTGGTTTATCCATGAGTCAATAGTAAATATAAAGGGCATGAATGTAAATTTACACAGGCTGCGCCCTGTGCCTATAAATAGATGAACAGTACCCCCGTACTGTTCACGCTGACTTGTACTCGCTTGTGCGTCACGCTTGTACCTTTACCTTCTATCAAGTCGAAGGTACATTTGTAATTCAATATTGTTTTTGTCTCTCCATGATAATATAATGAGAATGAATTAATAATGTTATATGATTGTTTATGTTGTCTCTTGCATTTCATATGCTTCTTCTTTTATTAACATATACCGCGATGACGAAGGTATGTCCTTCATGACCTTCGTCTGAAGATCATTATATCCTAAGGGAAATAATGCTTCGAAGGACGAAGGGCATTAACATTTAACATTTTGTGTTGCCTTGTTCTTAATTCATAGCATTTGAGAACAAGTCCCCAACAATGCTCGAGTCGGACAAATTTGTGGTGTCTTCATTGATGATATTTTGATTTATTCCAAGAATGAAGAGGAGCATGCTAAACATTTATGGATCATATTAACGCGTTTAAGGGAACATCAATTATATGCTAAATTCAGCAAGTGCGCATTTTGGCTGGAGAAAATTCAATTTTTGGGATATGTATTGTCTGCAAATGGGATTGCGGTTGACCCCAGCAAGGTCAATGATATTCTAGAGTGGAAACCGCCAACCACTGTACATCAAGTCCGAAGTTTCTTTGGACTGGCTGGCTATTACCGCAGATTTGTCCTAGATTTCTCCAAGATTGTGAAACCAATCAGAAGTCTATTAAAGAATGATACAAAGTTTAACAGGTCTTGAAGATGCAACAAAGCCTTCGAGCAGCTGAAGGTATTGTTGACCACTGCTCCGATATTGGCTCAACCGGACATTGAAAAGCCTTTTGATGTGTACTGTGACGCATTGGGCAGTGGTCTCGGATGTGTCTTAATGCAAGAGGGCCGAGTTATAGCATATGCTTCAAGACAGTTGCGCCGGCATGAGGAACATTATCCAACTCATGACTTAGAATTAGCTACTGTGGTTCATGCCCTTAAAATATGGCGTCATTATCTGCTGGGGAATATCTGCCATATATATACAGATCATAAAAGTTTGAAGTATATTTTTACCTAGTCAGAACTAAACATGAGGCAGAGAAGATGGCTTGAGCTGATTAAGGATTATGAATTGGAAATTCATTATCACCCAGGCAAGGCCAACGTGGTGGCAGATGCACTAAGTCGCAAGGCTTCCTGCCATTGTCTTACAGTAAAGACCTCTAACACCACGTTGTGTCAAGAAATGGAGAAATTAAACCTGGGGATGATTCACCATGGAACCTTGAACCAATTGAAGCTTGAGTCGATTCTTTTGCAAAAGATTATTGATGCACAAAGAAGTGATAAGGGTATGAGACATATTCATGAGAAAATAGAAGCTGGCAAAGCAAATTGTTTTAGAAAGGATAATCAAGGCATTGTATGGTTTAATAACCGCATAGTTGTGCCTAAGGACGATGAAATCCGCCAGCAAATATTGGACGAAGCTCATCTTAGTCGATATTCCATTCATCCCGGAAGCACTAAGATGTATCAAGATTTAAAGCAACATTATTGGTGAACAAAAATAAAAATCGAAATTGCACGCTATGTGGCGAGATGTGACACCTGTAGACGTGTCAAAGCCATACATATGAAGACTGCTGGTCCACTGCAATTTTTACCCATTCCAACATGGAAATGGGAGGACATTAGCATGGACTTCATTGTGGGATTACTCAGGACAGCAAAAGGATTTGATTCTATATGGGTTATAATTGATCGACTTACAAAGATCGCCCACTTTCTTCCAGTCAAGGTAAAGTATACATTGTCCACATATGTGGAACTTTACATTGCTCGTATTCTCAGTCTGCACGGGGTCCCGAAAACAATGGTGTCGGATCGCGGACCGCAATTTATATCCAAGTTTTGGGAAGAACTACATAAGTCCCTGGGTACTAAGTTTCTCCACAGTTCGGCATACCATCCTCAAACAAGTGGGCAGACTGAGAGAGTGAGTCAAATACTCGAAGACATGTTGCAGGCATGCGTTCTGGAGTTCCCACAAAAATGGATTGAATGCTTACCATTGGCAGAGTTTTCATATAACAACAGCTATCAAGAGAGTATCAAGATGGCACCCTTTGAAGCTTTGTATGGACGACGGTGCCGAACTCCATTGAATTCGTCCGAACCAGGAGAAAGGTGGGTTTTCAGGCCTGATATGGTGAAAGAGATGGAAGAAAAGGTTCAACGAATCATACATTAATTAAAAGAGGCACAAGCTCGCCCAAAGAGTTATGCAGACCAACGACGCCGACCCTTGTACTTTCAAGTCCAAGATTATGTATATTTGAAAGTATCACCAATGAAGGGTGTGACCCGTTTCGGTGTAAAAGGAAAACTTGCACCCCGATACATTGGTCCATTTCCAATTCTTGAACAATGTGGACCAGTGGCATATCGACTCCAACTACCCGAAACATTGTCTGCAGTGCACAATGTGTTCCATGTATCCCAATTGAAAAAGTGTCTTCGGGTTCCAGATCGAACCATTGATGTAATGGATGTTACCTTGAAACCAGATTTGACGTATTCCAAACATCCTATTTGAGTCCTAGATCAAAAAGACAGGGTCATCCAAAGAAAAGTTCTCAAATTCTATAAGATACAATGGAACCAACATACAGAAGATGAAGCTACATGGGAAACCCAAGACTTCTTAGAAAAGAATTTCCCTGACTTTTTAGCTTCATGTAATTTGTAAGATATGTACAGTTGTTTGTAAGAATGGAATAGACCCACACCACCCCCTGCCTTGTACAAGAAATAAGGAAATAAAAATATGACGCATTTCCTTTTCCACTACTTGCCCTAGAACTTTAAATCTCGGGACAAGATTCTTTTATGGGGGGAAGGATGTAACATCCCTGGTGTTACTGTCACTAAAACTCGAGCATAACATCATGTGCATGGGCATATCATGTGTTTGTTACACCTAGAGTGCATTCACTAGGAAAGAATTCAAACAAGTTGTACTAATGTGACTGATGTGTGGTTAACTCTTGGGTAGAGTACTTAACCCTAAATGGGGCTTATGAGTGAAAATGAAGCCCAAACAAGTTAAAACCTCAAAACTCATTAGGAATGATCATAAGATGTCATCTTTAATAGACTTTAGTGACCCTAAAACCCTAAAGTGTTAAAACCCCTAAAAAGACCCCTGGAAAACCCTAAATTGGAACCCTAGGGGGCTAAGTGTAAATTTTGTGCACTTTTGGACCCAAGTGCTAATACTAAAGTAATGCAACACCATAAACTATGTGTTTCTCCCATTTAAGGATTTCCAAGTCAAAATTGTGGGAATTGGACTTATTTGCAAAAGGTACTCTTTAAGCATCCTAGGGTTAAGTCTGAAATTCAGTGAACATGGGGCATCTTTGGAGCCTTATATCTTCTAATCCATGAGGATTTTGTCCTGGATCAGTACATCAAGATGATAGAGCTATGATAGGAGAATAAGTTTGATTAAAATACTTAACCCTAAAACCTAGAGGAGTTTAACGAAAAAACCCCTCAAAGTGGAGCTGTCAGACTAAGGTTCTGTAATTTTCTAAAGATCAGTTGAGTAGGGCCGACTTTGGGACCATGTGGAGCTCGATTTAATGAGTGTTTAACTAAAACCTCTGTAACAAAGTTAAATCTAGGTTGTAGTGGAGTAACTTTGGTACAATCGACTTGCTAGGTTGTTGTAGAAGAATCAGAGAACTAGTGTTATGAAGTTGTGCTGTCAGACACAAGTTATGCGGATTGAATAACACTGAAAACTGGATTCAGAATAGGATGGCCTCAGTGAAATGCAGTCGATTTGAGAGCACCAGATCAGAGAATTTATGTAGATTTGATCCATAAATCCTATAGTAAAGTTGAAGATTGTTGTTGGGTGAACACTTCATATTAATGGAGATTGTCCTGTTCTTAACAAGAATTAGGAGAAAGAGTGGGTGAATGGAGGTCGGTTCAGTGAAACAATAAAGATCAGAGCGCAGGAAATATATAAAGAACGAAGAAAAGATCTGAGGCACTGTGGATTCGGTTGTGCTCGAGTGAATTGGAGGAAAGATCGACCGCGGCGAGATAACTATGAGTCGTGTCACGGTTCCGCGAACTTGGCCGGAGCCTTACCAGAGATATTTCACCGGCGGCCACCGTGGCTCGGTTCTTTTATCACCATGTCACTTACTCCGCCATTCTACCTCACTGTGTTCCTTTGTTACGTGGTCGCCATGCGTTAACAATGTGTTTCGTGGCCGCTGATCGTTAGCCGGACCGCCGTGCCTATAAATAGCACCATGAACCACGGTGAGGTACTCACAATTTCACTAGTGAGCTCGGTTGAAGCCAAAATTCGCGAGATCCTCTCCTCCTCTCCCCAAATTAGTTGTGCACGGTGAATCAGTAGTCCTTTGCGGACGTATATGCTCAACGTGGCCCCCTAATTCGACCAGAGATCGTCGCGACGCCATTTTCCCCTTTTCAGACACCGTCGAGCACGAATTCTCCGCGCTCCGTGGCCAGCCGTCTCTAGGTCTGCTCTCGCTCTCATTGGTCATGTTTTAGCACCTACACATGTTTGTGATACTCATCGGCTCAACCCTTTGTGCTTGACCACACTCAATCAACCGGAACACTTTGATTTGTATTCGGTATTTGCCATCACCGTGGTCAGGTGAATCCAGGGTCGTATTAGTTCAATTAAGGCTTGTTCTAGGTTCGCCTCGGGTCGGTAATGCTTGCCCATTAGTTAATTTGTGCAGCCAATGCCGGTCATGTCCAGTTTGAGCAACAAGGTGGCCGGGGGCGAGCGAGTCGTTGCCAGGGTTCGTTTTGGAGAAGAAACAGAAAATAGAGGACCTTAGTGTAAATGTCAGAGGGACACGTGAATAGTGCCGAGGACTTCTCTTCTGATTTTTGAACCGGTAGGGGCTTTTCGGCAAAACCAACTGCGCGGTCGTGAGTGTGCCCGTTTTCTGTATAGGACTAGGCTGGTTGGGCCAGTTTCGGCCCAACACTGTTGACATTTTATCTTTTTTTTCCGAGAACCTTTGAAATCCATAAAAAATTCTAGGAAAAAGATAAAAATATGAGACCAATTTTACTGGGCTCCTAAACTTCTTTAGTATTTAATAAAAATAGTTCCAAGATTTTTAGCCCAAACCAGGAATTATGTAGTATTTGAGAAGGCCTAAACTTAGTCTTTTTGAATTTTATAGATTACTAGATGGCTCCAAAAATCATAAAACTTTTTGGGTGAACTTATTTTGGTACCTAGAACCCATGGGTGAAGTTAGACATGATTTGGACAATGTTTGATCACCAAACCCAAAACCCTAGTCTTCTAAGTAGTGTCTGCCCTATGAAATAAAGTACTGACTCCAAAAACCCTAGTTCCCCGGAGTACCGTGAAGGAAAGTTGTATTCAAGATACAACTTGATACATCCTTTCTATTATTGAATTTTCATAAGCATTACATGAACATTCATGGTTATATATGGTTATATATAGAGAACGAGGAAGAAGTGACTGTTGAAGAGGAAGAGACTACTCCATCAGCAGAAAATCCACCTGCCGGGAACTGTTTCTATTTTGATATTTGTGGAACAGAGCCCGACTCTCCTACAACACAAGGCAAGCCTCGGTGCATTTTCCACCTCCTTGCCATTTTAAACTCTTTATCACTTGAATGATGCATTAGGTGGTAGGGGTTGTGTGTTAAACAGTTGATGCATTTCCTTCCTTAGATCTGTTTTCCATTCCTTGATTACCTGTTTTCTTAAAAGGTTTTTCTGATGCTTAGTCTTGCTTTAGAAAAACAAATGATTTGTTTTTAAACAAAAGATGATGCTTCATAGTGGATGGGATGTTTTCAAAAATAAAACTTGATGGTGGATCCATCATGGCCGTGATTGATTCAACATCGAAAAAGATGTACCTCTACCAGGTACTAGACTTTGGGGTTTTTAAATGATAAAGCTGAGACCGAGCGGGTGACTTGCACGAGAAGAGAGTCTCAGTGTAGTGTCTCCGTTTGAGTCGATTAAGGACCAAGCCGATGTAGGCTTGCTGATCGAGGACCTTTTAACTGGTCACATACCTCATCATGGGTAAGCTTTGCCTTGGGCAGACTAATACCAGAAAGGCCAACACGCAATGGGAGTGGAGAGATGGCGAGAGTAGCGTGTACCCTCCGTGGCAAGAGGCTGGACGGTGGTGTATCTGTGCTCTCGGTTGGCGTGAACCCGATCTGGTCTTAAGAACCCCGGTGACGAGTTGACATATGCAAGGGTTAAGTGCTACATATGTCGTGTGATTGGAGATCCCCAGGTGGGTATTAATTGATTCAGATCGCCGTTACTTCTCGGACATGAAGACTTGGTCACTACCCTACACGTAGCATTCTAGTGAACAAAAAGGGATGATAAAAGGATGGCTAGGATAGGCCAAGTGCTTGAACTAGGGTAGAAAGAACTCTAGTGACAGGTAATGACTTAATTTGCTAATAAAACTGGATTTTTAAGGATCCACTATTAGTAAGCATTTTTGCAAACAGAGTCTTGATTCTTGATTAAGCCTTACCTTGACTCCCTGAAGCCAGCATATCCTTGAGAGTCTTTTATTTTGACGGGTAAGACTTGCGAAAGTACACTTCGTACTCAGGGTTTTCGAACCCATGTTGTTGTAGGTGATGAAACAGCAGACTTTTGTTGTTTTTGCACTAAGGTGGTGCCTAAGGACGAACCTCAACAGTAACGTGGTCACGGACGGACGTGGTCCTTCCTTTTGAAAAACAATATACTTTTATGAGGGAGGGGTTTTTGCCTCCCAGGGTTGTAATAATAATACTCATGCACTCTTATATCCTGGGGATGTAATAATAACACTCTCTCTATATTTAATGAATGTAAACTAAGTTATTGTAATTCGCTTCCGCTTATTTGTTCCTCCGATGTGTTGTAATATCTGCGTGACAGGTGAAACGCTCTTGGGAAAGGTAAATGATACAAATACCAAACTTGTCGAGTGATTATGTGCATCTACAGGGTTGTCCGAGGTGCGTTGGACAAGGACAACTGTAGGTGGGCCTAATGACTTGGGAGGTTCCATCATAACCTGCACCCGAGCTGCCACGTACTATGCAAACCCTAAACGACCCGTTCAGACCGTCCGCGTGTAGTGCCGGACAGTCCGAATACAACACCGGACGGTCTGGCCATATGGTCGGACGGTCCGCGCACGCAGCTGGACGGTCCGCATACATAACCGGATGGTGCGACATAGAGTATTATGAGGAAAGTGTCACACCCGGATCCAAAACCCGGGCGTGAGATAATCACCACGTGTGCTAGGACCAAGTCTTACACATATGATGACTCATGGTACAGAAACGAATGTCACGACATTATTATATAACAAAGTTCTATACAAAATAACTAAATAATTACAACATATGAAGACAACAATCCAGCAACCCAAAGTTGACAGGGAGAAAACGGTCTAGACCTCTCACGAACTCATCACAGCATCCTCCATGCGCCTCATCCTGTGGTATATTTTCTTGACCTGTGGGGGTGATACAGCAAGGGTGAGCTCACATACGTTCATCACTCAACAAGTTGTGAGGAATAATGTGGATGAACTCACCAAAGGTGGGAGGTCATGTGAAGTGTAAGGCTTACCAAAGAGGATGGTTAAAGCTGAGCATTGCTTTTAAAGTTTGTCAAAAATTTATTAGCAATTACTAAGTATAAGTAGATACCAACCTAAATAAGTAGTAGATCAAAATTGATAACAACACCCACAATGCAATGCATATGATAAATTAAGTTTAGTTCAATAAATTACTCATGTGAGTGTCCGAGCCGCTCATGACCGTGAGCATGCATGATCTACCAGTTTTACACACTACAGAGGTTGCGCATCTTTACCCACAAGTCATGTTACCTGAAAGTCGCTTAGAGGGGGGTGAATAGGGCGAATCTGAAATTTATAAACTTAAGCACACACTACAAGCCGAGGTTAGCGTTAGAATTAAATTTGAGTCTGAGAGAAAGGGGAAAACAAATCAACCAACAAATAAGGCGGATGAACACGATGATTTGTTTTACCGAGGTTCGGTTCTAAAGAACCTAGTCCTCGTTGAGGTGGTCACAAAGACTGGGTCTCTTTCAACCCTTTCTCTCTCTCAAACGGTCACTTAGACCGAGTGAGTTTTTTTTCTTTACTTCTCACGGGTCATTTAGACCCCACAAGGACCACCACACAATTGGTGTCTCTTGCCTTGCTTACCAAGCACTTGAGAGTAACAAGGAAAAGAAAATAAAGCCAACCAAGCAAACAAGAGGAACACGAAACAAAAGTGATCCTCTCACAAGCCCTAATGCGCTAGAGTTGAATTTGGGACTTTGAGTGGATCGATCTCTTTGATTTGTGTCTTGGAGTGAAGTCTATTGCTCTTGTATTGAATGCAATGTGTGGAATGCTTGGGTGGTTGGAGTGGTGGTGGTTGGGGGTATTTATAGCCCTCAACCACCAAACAACCGTTGGGGATGGCTGTTGTCGATGGGCACACCGGACAGTCCGGTGCGCCAGTCACGTCTCCCAACCATTAGGGTTCAGGAGCTTCTGACCGTTGGAGGCTTTGTCCTCTAGCAGCACCGGATAGTCCGGTGCGCCTCTAACGGGCGGCTCTAACTCTGCGCGCATTGTTCTTCACTGTAGCTCTGATCTTCAGCTTTTGCAGGCGACCCTTGCGTGAAGTAGTCGTTGCTCCGCTGGTGCACCGGACAGTCCGGCGAATTATAGCGGAGCGCGTTAGCGAAAACCCGAGAGTGGCTGGTTTGGAATTGTATGGTCCTGGTGCACCGGACACTGTCCGGTGGCACACTGGACAGTCCGGTGTGCCAGACCAGAGCACACTCGTTTTCTTGCTCCTTTGTATTTGAACCCTATCTTCAATCTTTTTATTGGTTTGTGTTGAACCTTTATGCACCTGTAGAACATGTATTCTAGAGCAAACTAGTTAGTCCATTATTTGTGTTGGGCATTCAACCACCAAAATTAATTATAGGAAAAGGTTAACCCTATTTCCCTTTCAGTCTCCCTCTTTTTGGTGATTGATGCCAACACAAACCAAAGCAAATATATAAGTGCAGAAATGAACTAGTTTGCATAATGTAAGTGCATAGGTTACTTGGAATTAAACCAATTTATAATTACACTAGATATGCATGGATTGCTTTCTTTTATTTAACATTTTGGACCACATTTGCACCACTTGTTTTGTTTTTGCAAATCTTTTGGAAAGTCTTTTCAAAATCTTTTGCAAATAGTCAAAGGTATATGAATAAGATTGCAAGAAGCATTTTCAAGATTTGAAATTTTCTCCCCCTGTTTCAAATGCTTTTCTTTTGACTAAACAAAACTCCCCCTGAATGAAATTCTCCTCTTAGTTTTCAAGAGGGTTTTAGTAGATACCAATTGGAAGTAATTTAGATGCCAAGTTTGAAAATCTATTTTTGAATATACCAATTGAAAATAAACATACCAATTTCAAATATACCAATTGAAAACTTGATTTCGAAAATTTTGAAATGGTGGTGGTGTGGTCCTTTTGCTTTGGGCTTAATATTTTCTTGGCCTTTGGCATTAATCGCCAAAAACGGAGAACGTTGGAGCCCTTTTTAATTTCTTCCCATTGGTACAAGTAATAAGAGTGAAGATTATACCAATTGAGAGTGATGTGGAGTGTCGGCGAAGGGTAAATGATACCATTAGAGTGGAGTGGAAGACTTGCCTTCGTTGAATACTCCATTTCCCTTTCAATCTATGACTTAGTATGGAAATACACTTGAAAATACGTTAGTCGTAGCCTTGGTACATAACTAATAGGAAATATGCATTTGTACCAAATGAAAGAGATATGATCAAAGGTATATAAATGAGCTATGTGCAATGTTTCAATCAAAATTCCGAGAGTCAAGAATATTTAGCTCATTCCTAAGTTTGCTAAAGGTTTTTCTCATCTATTGGCTTGGTAAAGATATCGACTAATTGTTCTTTGGTGCTAATATAAGCTATCTCGATATCCCCCCTTTGTTGGTGATCCCTCAGAAAGTGATACCGAATGTCTATGTGCTTAGTGCGGCTGTGTTCAATGGGATTATCCACCATGTGGATTGCACTCTCATTATCACATAGGAGAGGGACTTTGCTCAGTTTGTAGCCATAGTCCCTGAGGGTTTGCCTCATCCAAAGTAATTGTGCATAACAATGACCTGCGGCAATATACTCGGCTTCGGCGGTAGAAAGAGCTACTGAGTTTTGTTTCTTTGAAGATCAAGACACCAGGGATCTCCCTAGAAACTGACAAGTCCCTGATGTGCTCTTTCTATCAATTTTACACCCTGCCCAATCGGCATCGAAATATCCTATTAAGTCAAAAGTGGATCCCTTGGGGTACCAAAGTCCAAACTTAGAAGTGTAAACTAAATATCTCATGATTCTTTTCATGACCCTAAGGTGAACTTTCTTAGGATCGACTTGGAACCTTGCACACATGCATTCGGAAAGCATAATATCCGGTCGAGATGCACATAAATAGAGTAAAGATCCTATCATCGACTGGTATAACTTTTGATCTACGGATTTACCTCTCGTGTCGAGGTCGAGATGCCCATTGGTTCCCATGGGTGTCTTGATGGCCTTGGTATCCTTCATTCCAAACTTGTTAAGTATGTCTTGAATGTACTTTGTTTGGCTGATGAAGGTACCGTCTTGGAGTTGCTTGACTTGAAATCCTAGGAAATACTTCAACTCCCCCATCATAGACATCTCGAATTTTTGAATCATGATCCTACTAAACTCTTCACAAGTAGATTTGTTAGTAGACCCAAATTTGATATCATCAACATAAATTTGGCATACAAACAAATCTTTTGCAATAGTTTTAGTAAAGAGTGTAGGATCGGCTTTACCGGCTTTGAAGCCATTAGTGATAAGAAAATCTCGCAGACATTCATACCATGCTCTTGGGGCTTGCTTGAGCCCATAAAGCGCCTTTGAGAGTTTATATACATGGTTAGGGTACTCACTATCTTCAAAGCCGGAAGGTTGCTCAACATAGACCTCTTCCTTGATTGGTCCGTTGAGAAAGGCACTTTTCACATCCATTTGATAAAGCTTAAAGCCATGGTAAGTAACATAGGCAAGTAATATGCGAATTGACTCAAGCCTAGCTATGGGTGCATAAGTTTCACCGAAATCCAAACTTTCGACTTGTGAATACCCTTTGGCTACATGTCAGGCTTTGTTCCTTGTCACCACACCATGCTCATCTTGCTTCTTGTGGAATACCCATATGGTACCTACAACATTTTGGTTAGGACGTGGAACTAAATGCCATACCTCATTCCTCGTGAAGTTGTTGAGTGCCTCTTGCATTGCCAGCACCCAATCCAAATCTCTTAGTGCATCCTCCACCCTGTATGGCTTAATAGAGGACACAAAAGAGTAATGTTCACAGAAATGTGCAACCCAAGATCTAGTGGTTACCCCCTTATGAATGTCACCGAGGATGGAGTTGACGGGGTGATCTCGTTGAATTGCTTGGTGGACTCTTGGGTGTGGTGGTCTTTGACCCTGTATTTCTTGCTCATCTTCCTTGTCTTCATCTCCCCCTTGATCATTGTCCTCCCCTCGAGGTGGCTCATCCTCTTGATCTTCATTTTCATCATCTTGAGCCTGTTCCTCATCTTGAGTTGGTGGAGATGCTTGCATGGAAGATGACGGTTGATCTTGTGCTTGTGTGGGCTCTTCGGATTCCTTAGGGCACACATCCCCAATGGACATGTTCCTTAGCGCGACGCACAGAGCCTCTTCATCATATAATTCATCAAGATCAACTTGCTCCACTTGGGAGCCATTAATCTCATCAAACACAATGTCATAAGAAACCTAACATAATCAAGTGGATTTGTTGAAGACTCTATATGCCCTTGTGTTTGAGTCATATCCTAGTAAAAAGCCTTCTACAGCCTTAGGAGCAAATTTAGATTTTCTACCTCTTTTAATAAGAATAAAACATTTGCTACCAAAGACTCTAAAATATGAAACATTGAGCCTTTTACTAGTGAGGAGTTCATAAGATGTCTTCTTGAGGATTCGATGAAGGTAGAGCCGGTTGATGGAGTAGCAGGCGGTGTTAATCGCCTTAGCCCAAAACCGGTCTGGTGTCTTGTACTCATCAAGCATGGTTCTTGCCATGTCCAGTAGAGTTCTATTCTTCCTCTCCACTACACCATTTTGTTGAGGTGTGTAGGGAGAAGAGAACTCATGCTTGATGCCCTCATCCTCAAGAAAGCCTTCTATTTGTGAGTTCTGAACTCCGTCCCATTATCGCTTCTTATCTTTTTGATTCTTAATCCAAGCTCGTTTTGAGCTCATCTTAAGAATCCCTTTAAGGTCTCTTGGGTTTGTGATTTTTCCTGCAAAAATAATACCCAAGTGAAGCGAGAATAATCATCCACAATTACTAGACAGTACTTACTCCCGTCGATGCTTATGTAAGCTATCGGGCCGAATAAATCCATGTGGAGTAGCTCGAGTGGCCTGTCAGTCGTCATGATGTTCTTGTGTGGATGATGGCGCCAACTTGCTTTCCTATTTGGCATACGCTACAAACTCTGTCTTTCTCAAAATGAACATTTGTTAGTCCTAAAATGTGTTCTCCCTTTAGAAGCTTGTGAAGATTCTTCATTCCAACATGGGCTAGTCGACGATGCTAGAGCCAACCCATATTAGTCTTAGCAATTAAACAAGTATTGAGTTAAGCTGTGTTCTCATTAAAATCAACTAAATATAGCTGACCCTCTAATACTCCCTTAAATCCTATTGAATCGTCACTTCTTCTAAAGACAGTAACACCTAAATCTGTAAAAAGACAGATGTAACCCATTTTGCATAATTGAGAAACAGAAAGCAAATTGTAATCTAAAGAATCTACAAGAAAACATTGGAAATAGAATGGTCAGGTGATATAGCAATTTTACCAAGTCCTTTGACCAAATCTTGATTTCCATCCCCAAATGTGATAGCTCGTTGGGGATCTTCGTTTTTCTCGTAGGAGGAGAACATTCTTTTCTCCCCTGTCATGTGGTTTGTGCATCCGCTATCAATTATCCAACTTGAGCCCCCGAATTCATAAACCTGCAAAACAATTTAGGCCTTGTTCTTAGGTACCCAAATAGTCTTAGATCCTTTCACGTTAGAAACAAGCACCTTGGGTACCCAAACACAAGTCTTTGAACCCTTGTGTTTGCCCCCAACATATTTGGCAACTACTTTGCATGATTTGTTAGTAAGCACATAAGAAGCATCAAAAGTCTTAAATAAAATATTAGGCTCATTTGATGCAGTAAGAGTTTTCTTTTTAGACATTTTAATATGAGTAGAATTCCTAGAGCTAGAAGCCTCATTTTTATACATAAAAGCATGGTGAGAAACAGAATGAGATTTCAATTTTTGGGCATAAAATTGAGCTTCTCGCTTTTCTTTTTCAGACAACCTTTTTCCCGAAGCATGTCGTACAATATAATCGACAATTTCGGAAGATGCTTCGGGAGTAGGAGTGGCAGTTTTTTTCTGACAGAGTCTGTTCTGAAGCTTCTTCTTCCAGGGACTTCTTCCTGGCGGGCTCTGAGGGCCCAGCTTCGGACTCGGCATGACTTTTTGCAGCTTCGGCTCCAGCTTGTTTTGTTTCAATTCGCGTTTTTGAAACTTCGGCTGTTTTTCTTGGAGTAGAGCTTGTAGTCTTTATTTCCTCTAGTACATCTAGTACGTGGACCATCCTTTTCCTTTTCGGGGTAACTGTAAGATCTTTTTGTGCCTTCGGCACTATCACTTCTGCCGAAGGACTTGTAACTTCTGATATCTTTGTTCTCTCGACCTCTGTCTCTTTAACATTATCGACCTTCGGCTCACTCAATTTGGCCAATGGTGCCTTCGGCGATGCAGCTGGCTCTTCAGTCTTCTGTGTAAGAGCAGGTCCTTTGGCTTCAGTAGTTGTAGAGGTCTCGCCACCAAATTCGGGCACTGTGGCCGGTTCAATGAAGCGCGGTCGGTGAGTAAGGACCTTCACCTTTTTCTTCTTTGGTGCGGGCTCACTAAGAGCAACTGAAGCATCAGCTTTCCCAGAAGTTGCACTTTTTCTCTTTTGCCCTTTCAGCGGGTAGCGGTAATCAGGGTACATAAACCCAATAGCATCGAAAACTCTATTCAGCCTCTTCTTCTTCCGGCCTCCGAAGGCCGCAGATAACGCGTTATCTTCTGCCTTTGAATATGGTCCAAGTAGTTCGTCGCTTGTAGCTACGATGCACTTCAGCCAATCATCATCTGGCTCAATAAACTTACCTTCATATTTGAAGGTGTATTTCAACCTAACCAGCTCACCTTCGTCAGACTTGCTGATAGTCTCCTTCGGCATTTCCCATTGTTCTACAAGCGGCCACACTCTGAAGGCTATGTGCTCCTGGACTAAATCCCTCGTCCCGATGAAAGAGCAGACTATGCCGAAGGCCTTTTGGCACTCTTCGGCTGCTTCATCAATTTCCACCTTTGGTTTCTGAAGGCCGAATCGCTGCCAGATAGGACGCATGATAATATCTTTAATATCTTCTCGTGCCTTTAAATCATTTTTCACGTAAAACCATTCCTTCGTCCAGTCCCCAGGCCATCTTTTCTGGAAGGTTGGCACGGGGCAGCTCGAGCCAGAGCGAGCGACGAAGCTACAACAGCCAAAATTGTTATGATATTGCTCTTTGCCCCAGGGTTTCGTCTCATATAACAGTTCGTGCATACTGCAGAAGCTTTTTGCATTTGGCTCCAAGCCCTGGCTCCTCACAGCCTAGACGAAGACTCCCATTCTTATAATGGCTTCGGGAGTAATCAGGTGAAGAAAAATCTAGAATATCTTCAAAACCTCAACCACAAAACTGCTTAGAGGGAACTGAAGCCCAGCCTTGAAGAAGCTTCGGAAGATCACGACTTCATTTTCTTCGGGAGTAGGACAAGTCTTATCTTCGATGTTAGCTCTCACAATAGACATATCCCGAAAATATCTCCCCTCATATTGTCAAGATGGCTCTGTTTAATAGTTGATTTTCCAAAAACTGCATGGCTTGGTCGCCAGGGTCGATCTTCAGAGTCTTCTCCGCCGCTTTCTACATCATAACTGTCACTATCACCAGTTTCTTTAGATAAACCTTCTAAAACCTCCCTAGTAATCTTCTCCGTATTCGTCTTTGCTATTGACTCAAGAAAGCCAAGATTCTTCTCCTCAGAAAGGCTTAGCTTCGTTTCAGCAACACCTTTTTTATCTTCAGACATCTTCGGAAATGCTAAAAAACTGCTCTCAAGGTCGAAGCTTAGAAAATTTAAGAACCAAGCAAGTGTTGGTGCGCAAGAGCTAAAAATTGGGAAAGCAAGAGCAGATGGCAAGAAGGCGTGCCAATTGTGCTCGTGGTGTGCTCTTATTTATACGCCTAGCGCGTTGCAAGTGGGAGGGCCCCGCTTGTCATTGACTGATTGCTATTCTAGCAAAGGGAAGGTGTTTTTTTGGACCTTTGGCTTAAGGCCTTCGTCCATATCACAATTTGAATTTATCATTCTAACAAATTAATATTACGAGGGGCTACTGTTGGGGGCCTTCGGCTTCCGAAGGTCCTCAAAAACATGATTTAACAATGTTTCTGGAGTATGATACATAAACAGGTACCTTCGGACTTATGTCAAAACCACAGTGTGAAGAAGCATAAAGAATACGAAGGATGGCGCATAGCTGAAGCTATGCGCAGAGGAGCTTCGGCATGATAATGGAAAAGGAAACCGACTTAAAGAGGAAAAGGCCATTTAGACCTTGATGGAATACTATAGAGTTATTAGCAAATGTAAAGGGCATGGGTGTAATTTTACATGGGCTGCGTCCCGTGCCTATAAATAGATGAATAGTGTTCCCGAACTGTTCACGCTGACTTGGCATTTGCTTTTGCGTCACGTTTGTACTTTTACCCTTTTTCAAGCCGAAGGTACCTTTGTAACTTGTTATCATTTCTATTTTTCCATAATAATAAAATAGAAATGAATTGATGGTAATACATAACTGTTTATGTTATCCTTTGTATTTCATATGTCTCTTTCGTTGTTTATACGTTGTATCGACAAAGGTGTGTCCTTCATAACCTTCGTCCGAAAATCATTATCTCTCAAGGGAAATAATGCTTCGAAGGACGAAGGACTTTAATGCTTGACATTTTCTGTGTTGCCTTGTTCTTAACTCATAGCATTTGAGAACAAGTCCCCAACAAACATGTCGCGAAAATATCTCCCTCTCATGGTGTCAATATGACTTTGTTTGATGGTCGATTTTCTGAAAATGGTATGGCTTGGGCGCTTGGCCGTAAGGGCCGGTCCTCAGAATCTTCATCTCCACTCTCCACATCATAACTATCACTATCAACAGAATCTTCAGACAAACCCTCCATTATCTCCTTAGTAATTTTCTCTGTATTAGTCTTTGCTATAGACTCATAAAACCCAGCAATAAAAGGATCTGCAACTTTCTTCTCTTCATACAGCTTCTTCTCCTCATTTATCTTCTTCTCCTCAGTCATCTTCTTCTCCTCAGTCATCTTCTTAGATATGGAGCAAGCACTTCTTTAACCGAAGCTCGAAAATCAAGCAAGAGCTAGCAAGCAAGAGTTAAAAATTTGAGAAAATAACGCAAACAGCAGAAATGGTGTATCAAATGATGCCGCTTTGGGTTCCTATTTATACGCCTAGCGCTTTGCAACTTGGCGGGCCCCATTTGTCATTGACTTCCTCTATTCTAGCGAAGGGAAGGTGTTTTTTCGGACCTTCGGCTTAAGGCCTTCATTCACGTCGCAGTCTGAATTCGTTATCACAACAAATTAATACTGCGAGGGGCTACTGTTGGGGGCCTTCGTCTTCCGAAGGTCCTCAAAAACACGACTAACATGTTTTCTGAGTATAATACATTCACAGGGACCTTCGGCCTTGGGATGAAGTTGTACACGTTATGAAAAGCGTGGTCTGGGAGAAGGATGAACCAGTTCCGAAGCTACGCATGGAGAAGCTTCGGCTTAGCGGTAGAAAATGAAACCGACTTAAAGAGGAAAAGGCTATCTAGTCCTCGATAGATTATCCTTAAGTCAATAACAAATGTCAAGGGCTTGGATGTAATTTTACACAGGCTACGTCCTATGCCTATAAATAGATGAATAGTATCACTGTACTGTTCACGCTGACTTGTATTCACTCATGCGTCACTCTTGAGCTCACACCTTCTGTCAAGCCGAAGGTACAAATGTAACTTATTGTTATTCATGTTTGTCCATGATAAGACAAGGAGAATATAAATAATTTGTCGATTCAATATAATTGTTCATGTTATTTTCCATGTTTCATATGCTTCTACCTTCACTATTACATACTGAGATAATGAAGGTATGTCCTTCATAACCTTCGTCTGGAGATTATTATATCCCAAGGGAGATAATGCTTTGAAGGACGAAGGTCTTTAATCATTAACATTTTGTGTTGCCTTGTTCTTAACTCATAGCATTTGAGAACAAGTCCCCAACATACGTATTGCTAAAAATGTTTATTCATAAATCACATAATATTAATATTCTAAGAATTAGTGTAATTTACTAATTTTTGGAATTTAGTACCATAATCATAGTTATTTTGACATAAATATATATTTTACTAATTCTAAGTAATTAAGTGCTATACATATGAACACATTTATCATGACTAGTAATAATCTAGATTTTAACATGACCAAGAAAATGGGACCTAGTACTTATTTTAATTCCTTATATCATTAAAATTGTACTTAAACAATCGCTAGCATAATATTATTTTATATGCTAAAATGAGAAGTTAATCAAAAAGGATTCTAGTACTTCACAAAATTAAAGAATCGTGACCTAACTTATTTATTTTCGAAATACAAAAATTTCCATGTCCAAAATATTGTCGTAGGGCTGATCTATAATTAAACTTATACATCAGGGGTCTCTTTTTAATAGTTTCTGAACTGGACTTTTCGGAATTAGTTTTATACAAAACCAGGGGCTAAAATGCCAAATCATCATCTTCTACCTTGGAGCTCTTGCTCACGCGCAGGGGACTCGACGAGCATGGAGGTGCGAGACGGTTGCGGCTAGGGGCGTGGCTGGGGACGCGGTCGGTCTGGTCGGGGGGGCACGGCGCGGCGAACGGCGGGACTCCGGCGAGGCGGGTTGGGCACGACGGGACAGCGAAACAAGGGCGAGAGAGAGAGAGAGCAAGGAGCACAGTGGGGAGGGAGAGAAGAGAGCTTGGCTGGCTCCTATTTATAGAGAGAAGGGAGGAGGAGAAGAACCGGGGAGGAGAGAAGACGGCGGCAGCGCCATCAAAATGCCATTGATGGTGTTGCCATAACGCTGGTCGTTATGGCCCGGAGAGAGGGGAATGGGGAGGAGAGGAAACGGACGGGCCGGTGGCGTCCTTTATTCGTGGGGAGAAGAAACGGACAGAAGGGAGGGGAGGGGACCGGGGTGGCCGAACGACGCGGTGAAGACGGCTTCTGGGCGCGGCGGCGACGCGTCCAGGTGAGGAAGAAGGCTCCCCCTGTGGGTGGGGCCTGCTGGTAAGTGAGAGAAAGGGGATGAGAGGTGAGGGGGGGGTGGCGGGCGCGGCTAGGCCTCTAATGGGCCGAAACGGCTGGGCCGGTTTGGCTATGGTTTCAGATTTCCTTTTTTTTCTTTTTCTTTTTTTTTCTTTTTACCTAAATATAATCAAATATATTTTTAAATATCTCAAAAAATCATAATAATTATACCAAAAATATTTATCATTAAAGTATTTATTTTTTGGGCCAAAGTTCTCATTTTAATTAATTGGGCTTTTGGTATAAAAGAAATTCTACGAAGCAACCATAAATCAAATATGAGCAACCAAAAATTATTCTAAAGGTAAATAAAATCAAACACTTGAAGAAAAATGCTTTTCTATATTTACCACTAATAATCTAAATACATTATTTTTAGTTGATGGTTTTGAGGTGTTACACTTGGCCCAACTCCTGCCCACGCAAATTCATCCCGCGCGGCCCAAACTCCGCGGTCTCGCGGGCTCCCACTCACTGACATCTCTGGCCAGCTATCTTACGCCCTCACATGCGCTCACTGTCGATTGGGTCCCGCGCGTTCGCGATCTCTCTTTTCGCTGCCATGTGGGGGCCTTGGTGTCAGATCCGTCATCTCCGCATCGCGCGCGTCTGTTGCAACAGCCTCGTCCGAGATCACTAGAGATTTTCCTGGCCGCCCCTTTCCATTACGATGTGGCCGACTCGCCAGCGCCTCCGGGCTATAAAAACAAACCCCTACGACCTCCCTCCCCCATTGAAACCTGCACCATGAGCTTGGGGAGTGTGTGGGAGCCAACCGCTGTCGTGGGTCTGCCTTCACTATGGGCTATTATTCTCTGGCGCGTATCTCGGTGAGAATAACTCTAACCGCATCGTTTTGTTACCCTTTACGTGTCGCGCGTGTCGGATTAGGTGATAGGTGCTAGGACCGTCGGGTCGCGAGGCCGGTGAATCCTGCCGTCGTGATCTGGGCGCCACCGCATGGAGACCCTATGAGGTCGTGCCCCTGTGGCAGGAGGAAGAAGACGACACCTCAACCGTCCAACCGAGACTAGACGGTAGAGATTTGATTGTGGGTAGCATTTTGAGCGAGTGTGTCCGGGCCATTGATCGGTATTCTTGCGGCCGATATTGGATTCATCGTACCTCTTCGCGCGTTTGATTTGATGCGTTCGTTTTGGATCGTGCTCGTACGATTAGATCATGATTCATAAAATCCAAGCCATTGATCCCGGATCCGGCGATCACGAAAGTGTACCTATTCGTCGCGGGCAGGATCTAATATACGTCGTCCGCTCATGATCGTGCGACCGAGACTCAACCATACCCCTTCGGCCAACGTATTTTGCAAAAGAGACCTTATGTTTTTATACAATCAACCCGTCGTCCACCTCAAGCCGAAAGTAATTACAAATAGGCCTTGGAATTAACGAAAACAACCCCAAACTCCCTGGTTTTTGTGTCCGCAGTCCATAGGTTATCCAGAAACTATAAATTAATATGGAAAAAAGATTTCTAGTATAAAAATAATTCTAGAAACTTGTTTAATTCATAAGAATTTTATTTTAACTTCTTTTTGATCCATTCTAGTTGCATTAAATTCATATTAATATTGTTTATCATCTGGTAACTTTATTTTGTTATGAAACATAGGATAAAACTATACACTTAATTGTTTTATTATCTACCACCTGAATCTTCAGAAAATCATAACTCTTTAACCGTAACTCCGAATTTAGTGGTTCTCGAACCTACGATCTCGTTGCGACGCGTAGAACATTATTGTGTAGTTTGTTCTTATGTTTGGTGTCATGTTAATATTTCCTATATCATGTTTATTTGTATTGCTACGAGTAGCAGTGAGGTTACGAATCACTTGAAGATCAAGTTGGTACCTAGGAATCTCGAGTCTAAGGCAAGTTGTGCCCTTGGTCACTTTTCTCTTTACCCAATAATGTTCTTGTTAATCACATTGACATGCTCAGGTTAATTAGATGGGACCTAATAGGTTTCCCTAGATTTGTTTATCCCACACCTTGTTTACCACTAAACTTTTGGGTAGTTTAGCTATTGCTCTACCTGGCTTTGGGATTAATGTTACATTATGATGACGTTTCAGTTATGCTATTATTTTAATTATTGTTCATGACAAGATCATTATGTTAATTGGAACATGGAGCTTAACTTGAGATATTCGTGCTACCACAAGGGTGGAATGAGACACCCTTGGCTGACTAATTAGGAAAGCTAGTGGAGGACTACCTTACCCGAAAGGGGCAAGGGCGGTAGAGGAGCTGCGTATAGGGAGGTTCTCAGGTCGATCATGTTGTGATGGCTTTTCGAACGAGGGATTCCTATATTGCCCTTCTCAGAATCCATAGCGGGTTTTCTAAAGCTAGTGAAACTTTGTAGTGATACCCTGCCTCGTCTCCTCGGCAGAGATGAATGGGAAGTCGCGATCCCTTGGCAGATGGGTAACACAACTTGTGGGTAAAGGGCGCAACCTCTACAGAGTGTAAAGCTGGTATATCAGTCGTGCTCACGGTCAAGAGCGACTCAGGACTCTTGCATGATTAACTTATGGAACTAAACTTAATTTGTCATATGCATTTCATTATGGGTGTTGTTATTAATTTGATCTTTTATTTTTTGGGATAGTATCTACTTACACCTAGTAACTACTAATAAAAATTTGACCAACTCTAAAAGCAATGCTCAGCTGTAACCATCTTCTTTGGTAAGCCTTACACTTGACATGAGCTCCCACCTTTGGTGAGTTCATGCACATTATTCCCCACAACTTGTTGAGTGATGAACGTATGTGAGCTCACCCTTGTTGTACTCACATCCCCAGGTCAAGAACAGGTACCACGGGATGAGGCGCATGAAGGACGTTGTGATGAGTTCGTGAGAGGTCTAGGTTGTCGTCTCCTAGTCAATTATGGTTGCTCGATCATTGTCTTTGTATGATGTAATTATTTAATTATTTTGTACATAACTCCCTTATATATTAATGATGTGACATTCGTTTATGTACCATGAGTCATCATATGAGTGAGACATGATCCTATCACATTTGGTGATTATTTGCGCCCGGGTTTGGTGCCCCTAAAAACCTGGGTGACAGAAGTGGTATCAGAGGAATGTTGACTGTAGAACGAAACCTAGATAGAACTGGATAACCCTTACCTACTTATCTTTGCTACTGTGATTCTTTCTAAACTTTTCTTAATCTTTTCGCATCTATTGCTTCTTTACTCTGATTACTCTTTTCTTTTCACTTCTAAAGACAAAAGTGGATTTAGCACTTCGAAATCCTGTGCCTAAAGTGACATTTAGGAATAGGAGACCTAATCCTAGGAACAAAAACAAAACTATTTTTGTAGGTATCTATACGCTTGAATGTTTCGTTCTTATGATAATTGTTTGACTAGGTGAGTGCCCGTGCGTTGCAACCGAACCGTATAATAACACGATAACTCATGTACATATGTGTGTTATATTGTTATAGGTATGTGCCCATGCGTTGCGATAGAAGTAAAAAATTTGTATGAAACATTGATACGGAATGACAAACATCACTATAATATGCAAAATTCGTGTGGAAAACATTATCAATATCACACAAATTATTTCTAAAAAGTTAATTTAGAATTTTTAATTACAGACACATGTGTCGACAACCGTACACTAATCAGCTAATCCTTTTTAGCGATATTGATAAGTCTCTGTTGTATGTTTGCATGGATGGCATATCGGCATGAATTTTTCTCGTAACTTAACAGATCAATCACAAAGTTCCTTCAAAGAATCTTTTCATCCTACAGACAAAGACATAAGAGAATAAAATGTCAATTTATATTGTATGACCGGAATGTATGTTTTGAACATGAAACGAACGTACAACACTCACCCTAACAAATTCCATTCGTATGTCATTCCCCCACATGGTCATAGCTTGTAGAATGAGGTAGCTGGTATTAAGCCTATAGAATAATGTTTGGCCAACTATGTTTTATACAATGATTATCATAGAACAAATTTAAACTGTTGAGAAGGTGGTACGAAGAAAATACCCTCTTAAGTCAATTGGAACACCAGTCCGAATTGTATGTTCCCACTTAAAAATATCCTCCACCCATCCAGAATGTTTCTTGCTGTAAGCAATCTTATATTTCTTTGAGGCCATGATAATCGCTTCTGCGAACCTCTTGTATGGCATGTGTTTACATCAATCTTGAGTCGGTGTAAAGTCATTTAGTCACATGCTTTTTAACATGGTCTATTACGAAAAGGGCGTGACATCCGTTGAATTTCCATGGCATAAGAACCTGCAAAATATCAGTCATTAGGATTGCAAAGAAGTGTCCTTTATAAATACATTCGAAATGAACACATACTTACATATCTACAACTCGTGATATAATAATTCATTGATGGCCAACAATCGAGTGTTTTGGCTAACTCTTCTGTTGTAGGATCCTGATGGTACTTTGGAAGTTTACCAAAACCAACCATTCTCTGGATAAGTATATATACATGTCCACACGAGGATTAGATGTAGACACTATATATTAATACATTAATGATTGGAAACAAACTTACCCAGAAACGCATGTCCATATAATGCTTACTATTCTTTATGATTTCTCCTTTCGGCCTATGTGACTCTTTATTATCAAGCAGCCGAACAGGCATGTCAAAACATCTTAGAGTCATATCTTGATTTATCGTTAATATGTTTTGCAGGTCTTTGACAGATATTTCTATCTTAAAAGGGATGAAACGTCGCACCCATGTCATCCTTTAATGTAGCATGACGAAAGTCTATATCAAGAATCTAAGTAGTTTGTATACATAAAATAGATAAATCAATGAACACTTACTCTACTGTTGTATCATCTTCTATTGCCATGATATAATCACATAGAACATCTATTGAATCGGCTTTTGTCACTGGCATGTCCTTTGTGGAAAGACCAACCATTAAAAAGTCATTGGTGCACCCATCGGTCGAGACTTTTACAGGAGTTCTTTTATCCCAATCATCAACAAACCACCTTTGCAAGTCTGCTTGAGTAATAGGGTCTTCCTCATCTTCAAACACTACTTTGCTATCATCAAGCACGTGGAGTAGTTTCCTCTTCTTAGAATTTGTTGGGTTTTCTAATATCTCAACATCGGATGGGCTTTCAAAGTCAACTTCTTTTTCATATTTTTATAACATACGCCCCCTTCTCTTATCCAGGTCTGAAGATAGTAATATAGTAGCCATTTTTTCCCTAAAGTGTGACATGTCATCGTACAAATAAGAAACAATTATTTAGCATTATGTATGTAACACTGACTGTAGATGTGCATATATGTCATAGTAGTAATAATATACCTGGGTAAAACTGTCAGACGGATCATTCCCTGTCCAGTATTCGATAAAGTTGAAAAGAAAGAGGCCACATGAAGAGCTACAATATACATTAATAAAAACATAAAGATTAGTATGAATGAAGAAATTGGTAAAGAATATTTTAGGGCGTACCTATCTGTCTGCTTTGCATATCCCATGTCTATTTCTCTCAGCGGCCAAGAAGCAACTTGGAGGTCTGGCCACCTATGGTCTTTTAACTCCTTACGTTGAGATATCATATCAATTTGTCTTTGTAGTCCTTTAATATTTATATATTGTAAAACAAAATTAAAGATTGGGATAAGTTAATAGTGAATTCATAATTGTTTAGTTTGTGCATATTCACGGAGTTAGAGAGGTCTTTGCGGTCTTGTGAAGTACCAAGTGAATCGAGCACTTGTATCTCCATATTTCTTGCATTGATCACGACAAGATACCAGTGCGTCCCTCGGATGTTTATCGAAATAAACACCTACAAAACAAGTATAAATATTGCAAAAAAATAAAATACATGTAAACACTAACTGTTCAGATTGCAAGCTCATACTTACCATGTCATGGTCTAGGTAAAGTAAAACCCTTCATTCAGCGCAACATATTTGTGCCATGTCTTTAATTGGATATAGCTCCTCTGCTTTAATTTCAACATCACCATCTCGCTTTAGAAAATTAAACTGGAAAGCATTTTCTATGTGGACACGACCTCCATATCGACACTTTAGATGCTTTTGAGCCTTTATTAAATTTATGTAACAATCTATCACCTGGAAGTGTGTAAGTTGTGGTTAAAAATATCAGGCTGAGTAAAAAAACTTATACATAACAAGGTCGCCAAATTTAAAAACTAAGCATGGATTACCTCATCACCTAAATATGCGTTCGGCTGAAATAAACACTCCATCCACTTCCTTTCTACAAAGGCATCATCAATAAGCACGACTTCTACCCTTGGTTCACAAGGAATTTCCTTAATAAAATCGATGAGGGTAAGATCACCCTGCGTGCAAATATAGTCTAGGAGCAACCAGTCGTGACATAAAACTGAAATTAGTTATCATAAAAAATACAAATTGATCCATAAAGTACTACAAAAGTTATAATACCTTCTCGAACTATTGTGGTTGCAACCGATTTTTTTGGCTTGTTATGAGACAAGCCTACAAATAGAGATTCCATTCTCGTGGGACAAAAACCTACATTCGAGTGAATGCATAACAAATTGTTAGATGCATAATAAATTATATTGCTAATATCACAAATGATCCAAAACTCAACAATACTTTAAGATAGTATGCATGCAGTAAGAAGGTTGCTGATTATCAAAAATTGTGCGGCTCTAATAAAAACAATTGTAGCATGCAAACATGACTTGATAATACACCAGACCAATCAAACAGAAGACAAACATCATCCTATTAGTTTGTTGGCTGAACATGCAACTCTTACCATGTGTCTAGTTTGTTAGGACCTCCTTGTAGACGATGTTCTTGGTATATGTCCCACAATCTACGGTGGGGTTTTTTCTTTACACCTTTCCTCTACTTTTTCCTCCCATCGACTACTGGGATGACAAGAATCTTTATGTTCGATCAGGCTGTCACTCTAGATAGAGCAACATATAGTTGACCATGAGAGAACACTGGTTCATGCAATTATACACCAACATTGGGAATAGTCTGACCCTGTGCTTTGTTAACCGTCATTACAAAGCTAAGCCGTACAGGAAACTACTTTCTTTTGAACTAGAAAGGGAACATCTCTTCATCGGAGGGACACCGAGGTATACGTGGTAGGAAAATTCGTTTTCCAACGTGTTGACCCAGTACAATCTCTGCGTCAATGGTATTTCTTTGGAAGCCACGAACGACTAACCTGGTGTCATTGCAAAGTCCATTTGCAGGGTCTATATTCCGAAGCAATATAACAGGACATCCAATCTTGAGCTTCAAAACATGAGGTGGCAGTCCATTAGGCGTCAATGTGTTTAGGAACTCAGATGGGTAGTACTTATGGGGATCATCCATGGCGCTATCGAAACTATGGTACCATATGCTCCCCTTGAAAACGATCAATCATCTTAACGTTTATCATATCCACCAAGTTGTTCTGTGTTGACAATATCGCCCTTGAAGTGATGTAGGTGGAATTAGACATATTTTCGTTCAGATTTGGGAAAGCAAAGTCTATTAGGTTGTCAAGATCGTTGTCACTCCCACTGTAAGGCACACATACATCGTCAGGAAGACGAATGTCACCGTCACTATTTGTGTCCTCAGTTCTAGCGCCTACGCGCAGCAAAAACTTCACAAACCAAGGGTCGTTTTTTGCTCTCATGTTGCTAACAAGATTTAACTGGGACATGGACTCCCATAGGTAAGACATCCATAGCAAAGACGCGACCACTTGAGCCCTTGATCCTTTACGAACAACAGGCAAGACCTGTCTGAAATCTCCACCGAAGACAATGGTTTTACCACCAAATGGCAGTCCGGGGCGACCCATTATATCGTGCATGCTATTGTCCAGTGCCTCCACGGCTTGTCTCTTAGTCATAGAAGCCTCGTCCCAGATAATGAGAGATGCTTTCTGTAGCAACTCTGTTGTTCCACTCTGCTTCGTGAAGCTACATACAACGCCATCGTCAATAGTGAGTGGTATCTTGAAGTGTGAATGGGCGGTTCTTCCTCCAGGCATTATGGAAGCCGCAACACCAGATTTAGCCGTTGCCACTGCAATCTTTCCCTGGTTGTGTAGCGTCGCGAGCAGCACTCTGTATAGATAAGTCTTCCCGGTGCCACCAGGTCCATCCACAAAGAACAATCTACCCTGATCGGTGTCAACGGCAGACATAATCTTATCATAGGCGACCCTTTATTCCTTGTTAAGAGTGTATTTAAGAGCCACATCTCTCGTTGTAGGTTGGATACTTTCCTCCTCGTAAACCTCCCTAGCAGTACTAATAGCATCGCCATACGCGTCGATGATAGAAGGTAGAGGGAATGTCTTTATGTCCTTTCCCATTAACTGCAGCATGTTCCTAATGTCAATCAATACCATCTGCTCAACATGAGTTTTGTTCTAACTCCTGTGTTGATAGTCCTCGGACATAGAACCTTTGTGTTTCTGCCAGAGTACAGCCACATCGCTTGGCTCACAGTACACCAGTATTGTGGCAAAAAGCTGTCTCAGCGCCGATGGCATCTGGAAAAGAGCACGTTTAGTGAGACACTCATCCAGTGTGTTGTCTGACTCAAGCAGTCCCCTTCTCTCTGCTGCCTCACAAAAAGTCGGTATGGTGACACCATTAACTATCCTTAGATCCACATAGGAGGCGGCGCGGTCACGTGGTTTACGAGAACACGAAGATAGTAGTGCTCCCCCTTGGTTGGATGAGCAGAGACTATTCTACCGACTTGTCCACCTGTATCTCGTTTCCTCCGTTGCCAGACTTTGCCCTTACCACTCTACCAAGTGTACCACTCAGGGAAGTCACGATATAGGATGCCACGAGCCTCCTCGTGTAGCCTATTCGCCTCAAAATATTCTATGAGCATCGACCTATCAACACCTGGATGGTTGATGACTCGCTCGACCATTTGCCACTCGTGAAACGCCACCATGTGCATGTTTGGAAGATGGAGTTGCATCTGCATCACAGGTGGAGATATCTGACTAAGATCAAAGCCGTATATCCTCCACAAGGCTTCTGGAGGAGTCACCCACCTTACATCTCTATACTGCTTGATCTCATCAACATCATCATCTGCATTGCTCACATCTCTCATAACAACAGACACACGATCATGGCCTTTGTATATGTACTTGAACAGGTATTTAATAGCCATGATGCTCCCACATGCCTCGACAATGATGTGACAGTTCAAGAGACGAAGGAGGTATGGGTTATAAGGGACAACCCATCTATTGTCCAGTTCGCACCCTCGGGCCTTTTCTTTACGGTCATCGTCACGACGTCTGTAAATAGGGTACAAATCCTTCCCTTGCAAGGTTGTGTCACTGAAAGGCCGAGGGTAATCATTCTTGCACGATTTATGACCCTTAGTGAATGGGCAGTTAGGGTTTAGTGACCCTCACAGGCAATGCGTCATATGCTTGATAACCATCTTTCGTAGTTCAGGGTACTTATTGCTTGGGATCTCGGCTGAGATCAAAAGGCCGTACTGCTCAGGACATGTGAGCTTGTACTTCCTCTGCATTATGAGTAGAAAATGGGCATGCGGCAAACCCTACTTCTGAAACTCCACGACATAGACGTAGGCTCGGACCTTACCAAGAATATCATGTTTAGTCAGCCTATGCTTTAACTCTTGTAGCTTCGCATGAAAGACACGCACTACAAGATCCGGACGATCTTGCGGTGTCTGCCCAGGGAGAAGCTCCCTCCTTATCTCATCCCAGTTAGGGTTACATGTCACGATAAGAAATATGTCTGGTTTACCAAACTTCCACACCAGAGCCATAGCATCCATATACCGACGTCTCATGTCACGAGGACCGCCAATAAACGACGTCGACAGCACAGTTCGCTTGCCAACCTTATCTGCTCTAATATCTCCATCTAGCATGCTATCCACCAAGCCCTGGTAAAGGTCTACCCTTAACCGATCCTGATTCTTGCATATGAAATCTAAACGAGAGCTCTCAATCTTTATGTACGTGTTGATCGTGAACTGCTGGAAAAGCCGCTTTCCATGAAGTATTGGATTGAATACCCCGGGACGAATTTGGAATTTGTAGCAATAGTAGTCACGTACAGGCACAGATAAATGGCTAGGAGATTCTGCATACGCAAGGATTATAAAGTGAGTGATCCTAAAAAGATAGTTAATAATGTGCAAATATATCAAATTATAAAGAAACAACTAACCTGCATCTTCATCATTTGCATTACTTGCCATATGTGTCACGCGATATGCATCCACTTAGTCCATGGATACTCCAACCTTTGGGATATTTGCATGCCATCCAAGTTCACCTCTAGGGAAGAACAATGGATATGATAGTACATCATAGCATCCATGGTATGAGCGGATGCAGTGGCTTGAACTGTCCTTCCCATGGACTGGCCTTGCCCTTTGCTCCCTTCGATCTAGACGGCGGCCACCTCCAAAGTGAGAGGTGTGTTATATGTCTTCTGGTTCAACGTTTGGCCTAGGTTCAATGCGATACGATAGTCATCAAGGTTCTCAACGTGGCCCATGGTCCTAAGGTGCTCGGAGTATGGGTTTTCCACATAGTATGTCGACTATCGGTCGAATAACCTCTTTGTCTTTATGTTGATGCTCTTCACGACACTTACGGTACCGATGCTCGAGAATGGGATCATCATCATAAAAGTAAAGCTCAAGGTGTTTATGCTTTGCCCCACCCTCCCTACCAAATGACTTGATATTGTGGTACATCATGCCCTGTGCTCAGAACATGTATATACCAGAATCCCTTACATTAGTTGTCATACTATCGAGGCAACAATATAGGGAAGTGAAAGAGAAATGGCCATTAAAAAACCTAATGTTATCATGAAAGTGCCTAGCATCAGAGTCTGCACTATCCCACAACCTCTTAAGTTGGGGAGGGGTCTCTAGTGGGGCTAGCTCAATCTTCCCACCACGACAACAAAAACTAGGTGGCTCATACTCATACTTCTTCGCGTTGCAATAACCGCAGTTGGGAACAGTCTTGAGCATATGTGTTTCTTCAGGGATGTTGATGTACACCTTGTCGTATGGGTCAGGAACATCAGTGGCAGTCGATTCATCTTGACTACCATCGATCTCTATATCCTCATCGGTATCCTCATCTGATATTTTTTTGAAAATAATGAGTAAGACATGTGTATTTATATAAGCATTGGTATCATAAAAAGATTGAAATTAGTACATTGTCCAGCGAATAGGTATCCCTCGTTCTCATCAGCATCGTCTTCAAATACGACACCGTCATCGTCATCAACTGGAACGTGAAAATACAAGCCACATAAAAGACAAGGGCATTCAGGATTACAGGGTGGGGAAAATATGTAACCTGAATAAAGATTCTTAACAATTACCATTGGAAATGACCCTTGGCTTCGACTGGGTATGATCCACCCCACTTCCTTGTCCGTCCATACTTGCACTCTCATTTGTGTCACACCCGAGTTTTAGGGGGTCCAAAACCCGAGCGCGAAATAATCACCAGGTGTGCTGGGACCAATCTCACACATATGATGAATAGTGGTACAGAAAAGAATGTCACATCTTCACTATATAATAGGGGTTCTGTACAAAATAAATAAATAATTACATCATATGAAGACACGATCCAGCAAACCAAAGTTGACTGGGAGACGACGGCCTAGACCACTCACGAACTAATCACAGCATCCTCCATGCGCCTCCTCCTGCGGTACCTGTTCTTGACCTGTGGGGGTGTGAGACAGCAAGAGTGAGCTCACATACGTTCATCGCTCAACAAGTTGTGGGGAATAATATGCATGAACTCGCCAAAGGTGGGTGCTCACGTGAAGTGTAAGGCTTACCAAAGGAGATGATTGAAGCTGAGCATTGCTTTTAAAGTTGGTCAAAATTTTATTAGCAATTATTAAGTATAAGTAAATATCAACCCAATTAAGTAGTAGAACAAAAGTAAATACAACAGCTGCGATGCAATGCATATGATAAATTTAATTTAGTTCCATAAATTAATCACGTGAGGGTCTGAGCTGCTCATGATCGTGAGCACGGCTGATATACCAGTTTTACACTCTGCAGAGGTTGCGCATCTTTACCCACAAGTCATGTTACCCATCTGCCACGGGGTTGTACGGGCCTCATACACCTCTACCAAGGAAGCGAGGCAGGGTAACACTATGAGGCCTTTACAAAGTTCCACTAGCTTCAGAAAACCCGCTACAGTTTATAGGAAGCTTCAATGTAGGGATCCCTCGCCTGACCGCCATCGCAGCAAAATCAACCCAAGGACCTCCCTACACTGACCACTCCCCTAATGCCCTTGCCCCTTTTGGGTAAGGTAGTCATCCACTAGCTTTCCTAATTAATCAGCAAAGGGCGTCCCATACCACCCTTGTGGTAGCACTGTTTTCCCGGGTGGTCGCTCCATGTTCCAATTAACATAATGATCTTATCATGAACAGTAAATAACAACTGATGATATAAATATGATAATGAATAATGTGTATCTCTATACCTAAAACCACATATAGCAATAGCAGGTACTACCCAAGAATTCAGTGGTAAACAAGGTATAAAGATAATCAAACTTGGGTAACCTATTGGGTCCCATCAAAATTAACCTATGCAGATCATTATGATTAATCAGAACATGAGGGTAAAAAGAAGTGATCAAGGGCACAACTTGCCTGGGACTTGAGATTCCAGGTACCAACTTGCTTTTCAGATGACTCGTGACCTCACGCTAGTCGTAGCAATACAAACAAACATGGTATAGGCAAAATTATTATCACACCAAACATAAGAACAAAATACATATTAATAATCTACAAATCAAAATAAGATCATAGGAACAGGAATCATTAATTTTGTAGTTATGAATTTTAAGTTATGAGTTTCCAAAAGTTTTAGGTGCTAGGTACAAGATTAATTAGGAGATTAATTTTAATATGGTTTTCATGTCAAAACAGAGACACTAGTTGATAAACAATAATATTACAAAATTATAGAAACTGGAATGGATCAATTTGGACTTAATATGAATTTTCTATGAATTAAATAAGTTCTAGAATTCTTTTTACATTTGAAATTCATTTTCTAAATTAATTTCTCCTATTTTCTCTGAGTTCTAGGCTGTGCACACAATAATAGAGAACCCGGGGTCTAACTCATAAAATTTCTTAAGACTCAGTTTCCCCAGCATTGGACGGCGGGTTGAATAGTTTAAAGTGGAGGGTCTCATTAAGAAAATACCCGATCGAAGGGGTATGGAAGGATCTACACCATCGGATCCTAAGTCAGCGGCGCGGATTAGGCCAACCCTATACACTAACCGGTATGTGACCAGGACCCTCGGATCTCGATCCAACGGTACCGGTTTTAAACCTACGCGATTCGCCGCTGGCCCTCGGATCAAAATCATACGGTTTCTATCAACCGAGCGAAGGGGTAAGAGATCGTCTAATCCTACCAAATCGACGTCAGGGCGTCCCTACACGCCTTCCTCTCTCCCATGTTCACTCCGACCGGTGGTGAGCCTGACACCCATGGCGGCGACGTCGTCGGTGCGAAGCGCGCGGCCCGCACCGGGGCCCCCAACCGATACCGCCCAATTCCATAATTTTATTCGTAGAGGTGGTTTAGGCAATCCTAACGGAGGTGTTCTTACTTCTTACTGACATTGAGGTGTGGATGAAGCTTGGCCACGGCGCACGGCGGATTCATGGCGTCGCTGCGCGACGGCGAGAAATTCCCCCACCAGCACGCACTCCCGCGATCGGAAGCTTCCTCGACGAGTTTCACTACTCCGAACGCCACACCCTGACACCCTACGTGAAGCTCCGCCAGTAGTATGCACCCAGATGGATACCGATGGCGGAGACGAGCCTCCCATCTTCCGCCAACCTCCCCCTTTCACTGTTGTGTCGCCAGCAATAGAGTCAGCTTGATGTGGACGAGGGAGGGTCGCGCCATGAGCTATATATGGAGCCCGGTGCCTACCCAACGATTCGTGGCATGCACGCGATTCAGTTGGAATCCGCGCGGTGGAGCGATTTCTGGCGCTCGGCTCGCAACAATCCCGCGAGGAAGACGAGCCTGTTCGATGGACCCCACGAGACAGAGTTTGTGCGTGACCAGAGTACCCTGGGCAGTGGGCCCCATCAAGTAGAGACGTAGGGGCTGTAACCTGTGTGATACAGAGCGACGATGGGCTGGGCACAGGTTTAGGCCCACGCGGCCGAAGAGGAGGGGGGAAATAAATTGGCCCAGGTGACTGAGGCAGAGAGGCTGCCCAGCGGCCCCACCTGCCAGCGTGCGAGGGCTGAATCTGGGCCGGAGTCTACAGGTTTTGGCCCAAGTACTGCTTATACCTTTCTCTTTAATTATTTATTTATTCTGATTTATTTCTTGTTTTCAAAATCTAATATTTGAATTCAAATTTGTGTATGAGTTTCACACAGAGATTAAATGCACAAATAAAAGTACTAACATGAAGAGATGTATTTAAATATTTTCTTTTATAGTATGTATCATTTTCCCTTTATTCTCTTTTCTTCTCTATTTCCATTTTCAACTTAAATTTTTCAAACTTACTTGTCCCGTGAATTTGAATGCAAAGTGCAAAAGTACAAGAACCACGGCATGAAATGCACATTCGCGTATTTATTTATTTGCCATTTGACTACTTTAATTCCTTTAGTTGAATATGCACAAAGGAAAGAAGATCCAGAAATCCTCAAAATTCTAGGATAGAAGTATATTTATTTATTTTATCCTATTATCTTTCTCTTATACCAATTTTGGGCATTACAATTTGTTGCCACAATAGCACCATGGCATTGATTCCTACATTGTACTGATGGAAACACACGTTTAGTCAGACTACACTCTATCGTCGTCATGCTGGTTCCATTTAAGATAGGATAGTAATCATTGTTTTCAAGTCATCCGATCAATTGAGATTGGTCACGATTAATCATCCAAGTCGGTCAGCCAAAATGACCGACAACTCGTCCGACTTGAAAACAATGATAGTAATTACCATTGTTGTTGATCTTTGCAGTCATATGGGGTTGTGTCCAATCATCCCCTTCCCCAGCGTCACTATTAGTATCCTCAGTCGCAGTAGCCATGTTCCTTGAAATGGATGATTCAAACACTACAAGAAATCATTTAATCCATGACGAATTCTCGGTGACGTAATTAGAAAATGTCATGAAGATGGCTTCGTGACGGTTTTTTGCTATTCCATGACGAATTTTGTGAATCCCATTAAAAAAGAAACGTCATAGATTACAATTTTTTACCCCCATTACATGACGTTATCAAAATTCGTCATAATCATGGCTTTGTGACGTTTTTTTTGCTAATCCATGACAAATTTTGTCTGTCATTGATTAAAGAATTTCTTGTAGTGAAATTGCCAGTTTCGACGGGCTAAGATAGCTTGTCTTTCACCACGTGGCACATGTTGTTTACGTCTTAGTGGTCCAGTAGACATATGCAGTGAATCAGCATCCTCAGTCTGTGTTCAAGCTGGCAGGAAAGGGTTACTAGCGATTTCAGGGATAACCCAGTCGCAGGGGCTAACTGCGGATCCATCAGGTTCAATTGCATCTGTTGTAGGGTGTACAACCTCAGGGGTATATGTTGGGGAATCCATGGCGATGGACTCCTGACTCAATGTGTCAGCCAACCGTGCTCTACGTTTTCTTATGTATTCTATCTTTGACCCTTTCCGCTTTGGTGTATTATTATATAACCTAAGGCGTTCACGCCTAAACTCCCTCTCGGTGGGAGTTAAGTTTTTGTACCGCTCTCTAAAGTAGGCGGCCCTTTCCAAATTATGGTTAGGCATATTACCAATAGTTTCATGCACACCGCCTGGAATAAGGTATGTCTACGTTAAACCGCCTTGAATCAGCTGTTTTTGCAAATTTAGTCGAGTGAACAGTCATGTACCTGGTGTCAGAAGGTCTCTCGTTGTGAAAACATCGTCTGCCTTGAATGTCTCATTCCTATGCAACCAATCGCTATCATCATCTTGATTCACATTTACTTTTTCGTCTCCATCTAAAAAACAATGAACACATTACTTTCTAAGTGTAGGTTTATGCACAGAAACATTAATTTAAATTTGACGTGTTTCATCGCCTCCTGACACAGTGGACATCATATGTTGTCCCTTGTTTTGTTGTCGCACCTCATGACAGTTCTTATTCAACTTGTTCCTTTGGTCTACTGACATTTTTGCACGTCTTTCTCTATGCCTTTGCCTTTCTCGTTCGATAAAATTATCGGTCGGTGAAGTGTTATTATTAGGAACTGTCAAATCAACAATGGTAAAATGATTTTCATGGCTACAAATGCATTTAGCATAAGTAAAGAGCCAACATCTAGTCAAAGACAACATCATTGCAATATAAAACGGTGGGTGAAAAAATTTGTGATTGGTATACCTGCAATACCTTGTGTTGCAAAGTTTGTGAAATCAGTGGTGCTACAGCCATCTGAAAGACTAACTGTGAAACACAATGAAAACTAAAAATAAGATTAATAGATATTCACTAATCCACAAGCGGATCTATTAAAATAATTGTTACAATGATCATATACCTGAACCAAGATGCACATCTCCACTTATTTCAAAGTTAACCATCTCACATGTCTCCATATTAATGTCTTCTTTGTATATCACCCATATACAAAAGAATACACGTCAACTTTGTATAAGGTACATGTAGGTATAATAACAATTAGGAATTTAACTTTTTCATCACCTATAGATGCGTCTGGCTGTATAGGAGGTCCTTTATTTCGTTGACTTACTTCACGACGCTTTCTACTTTTCTCGTTTTTTTGTTCAACGGACATCGCATCATATCTTTCCCTTTCCCTGTGCCTCTTAAGTTTCTTAGCATCGACATTTGGTCCAAGCGATTTCAATCCATTTTCATCAGCTACAATATAACTTTGTGTATTAGTGTTCCCCTACATACTACGTTTCAAACGTTAATCGACATGCGTGTAATAGCCTTTACCTATAGTAATTGTGTTTGAGATGTTTGTCAACGATGTGCGACCATCATTATGTTCCATCTGATCTGTTTATGTTGGTTCTCCGTTCTCCATAAAGAAACCCTAATATGGACAGTGGAATGGCTTAGTTAAGTTTTCACACGGTATGTGTACAACCACAATTTAGTTCAATATATAATTTTTAAGACACATCGTTTGTCTATTGTGTACAGGTATCAATTTGCACACATTTTACACAGCGATCTGTTCAGTACACATAGAAACCTATTTGTTGTTGTCACACAGTATACACGGTACACATAGTTCTCAAACACACCAAGGTTCACAAAATATTCAAACAAACAGGTTCACAGACAACCATTTGCATTAAGCAAACCAGAATGTATGGGCAAGGGTTGACAACAGGGATTTCGTCACAAGGGAGGAGATCAAGGAAAAGCTCGTGCTACCATCAGAGGAGGATCCTCTTAGGCGAACTTGATCAAACTTTTGAATATGGTAGACGAAGAATAGTGTTCCAAAATTTAGACTCAGGTGAGGCGTAAAGTTTTTGTGTGATATTGTAGGGTTTGGTTATGTGACTAATCGTTTGCATTGTCAGTATCTAAATATGTGTAACCCATAAAGCCCTTCTTTCACAATTTGGAGGTGATCAGTCTTGTCCAACATGCATTAATTTTGTTCATGTTATTGTATAGGAATTCCACGCATGTTAGACAAAATACAAAGTTTATATTTTTTCTCATAATATAATACAGATTTGGAGACTGTCTGCATTATCTAAATATGTGTAACTCATACAGATTAGTACAGGAATTCAATTTTTCGCACAAAATATTTATTAATCATGTGAACAAAAAATTTCACAAACTATCTCTTATTAAACCCATGTCATAGGTATTACAAACAAAATTCATAGACATACAATTGAGCCTCATGTTGCTTTTGGTTGATCAATAACAGTACGACATGTATTATATCATTATAATACAGATTTGCAGAAATTTTAGAATCTATCTATGCCTTTGTTCTTCAAGAAATATAACAGCAAACTAACGGTTGTTCCGCGCCACCAAAGCCTTTTGAATTGCTGCAATGAATGCCACAATTAATCACATCTAAACGTAGTTCATGATATAATGAGAACAATCACGATTTAAATGTAACTAATTTTTTAGAATATACTTACGTCTAAAATTATGGGTGTTGTGATGGAACGGATTGAAGTGTATTGCGGTATGATCCGAAGACTCGAGGCACTCTAGAATTACACATTTAAATCACCATTATGAATCATTATAAAGCAAAACTTAGTGATGGATGTGTTTGCAAGGCGTAAGCACATGTTGTACCTTGTCTTCTGAACCGTCTAAACATAGTCCCAATTATTATGCCATAATCCTCCTTAGCCAACACCCAGCGGAGTGCATTTTTGTTTAGTAAGTCACCCCGAACTTTAATGATATGTAAAGACCACCTAAGACATTGATTTTGGTAAGAATAGGTTAGTGATATATAGATTTGACATCATATCCATAATTAATGGAATATACCTAGCATCCATTATAACAATCTTTCTGAATGGGCCCCACATTGTGCGATGAATTGTATTCAAGTGGACTACAATAGCCATAATGTCTACAAAAATAACAATTTAAATGGATTAATACTGAATTTTGTGTAAACAATATTTTAAAATTTTTAGGAGATCGATATATTCTTACCGACTAAAATCATGTTTGGCAACTCGGCAATATCAGCAAGGTTCAAGAATATATGTTTTGGGAATGGCGCCATTTGAATTGGAACAGTGTATGGCTCCATGATAGTTTGTTGGTTGAGATACAATTCCATGGGACCATTTAGATGTCGAAAATTAAATTCACCCGGATGAAGACCAAACTTTAGGTTATGCATCTTGTAAACATGCTTTTCATGGAGCAAATTGTTGAAATGTTTGACTGTCTCATACCAAGATGTTATGGCCTCGATCTTGGCTTCCTAATAGTATTTCAGTAGGAGAAGAGGCGATGGTATGAAGATCGTGTAACTTTGTAAATGAAACTTAAAGAATTGTTGGCTTACATTGATGTCAGATAAAATGAAATGTTGTCTGTCACGATAACGTGGTTCAATCGGGAATTTAACTTCTACTCGAGCGACAATACTGTATTTTCGTGGTAGCACATAAAAATCTTCATCACGGTAGTCGTCGAACAACCTGAAGCTATATTAAACATATGACTAAATAACGGTCATAACTTTGATAGACAAACCTTGTGTAAATATATTTATATAATGACTTACATAGGCATCCGTTTTAGGCGGTCCGTTGCGGCTCTTTCACGGTTCAATACGACCGGTTCCATCAAAACCTTGTAGCCTTTAACAAAATTTAAATTGAACACATGTCATACTTTCACAGTTCAATATTCTATTGTTCTCTACTGGTTCAGGAAAATATATGTTGTGATTTCAAGTGAGCTTATGCAGACAGTGTCCCTAGATTGTTATATATCTTTGTTCATCATTGGGTAAGAAGAACTTGTTTCATGTTTATTGACACGAGAGGTACTATGGGACTGGTACAGATAACTGCAAATGCTTCTTAAGAAATGCAAGTGAGTGGTTGTCTCACAGAGCAACCGATGTAACTGGAGAAGAACATGAAGAGAAGCACTAAAGGGTGTTTGCCTTTGTGTTGAATGGTATATTCAGAAAAGAGCATGAAGAGAAGCAGATGACAAAGAGAATTGTGAATGGATGCAAGTGCACCGAACTCAAAGTATACTACCAGCTAAGCCTCCCCACTATCATTTTATCTAAAAATTAGCATCAACCGATATATACCGGAAGAATGCATATAAACTTTATACCCCAATAAAAAAACCCCAATACACACAAGCTCGGCATTGTATTACTTAACATATGTCATATAAAAGTTATATTAGGGGAAGCATAAAAACAACAAGAGGCTACTTTCATGTTAGAAAATGAACCAAGACCAAGTTGTTTTTTGTAATAATGTATTATCTTTTTTTCTTCCATACTATTCATGGTACTATAGAGTAGTAGGAGATACCTGGGTGTGATGGGTTCGTCTCCGGTGCAGCAAATGGAATTGTCTATTGTCAGTATTCTAGAAACCTAGCACCAAGCAGGATGGGGGTTGGTGTTACTGCCACGCTGACACAGAGCACACATGAGAACATATGCATAAAGAGGATGTTGGTAAATCAAAGCTAATGTCTATGATTCTCCAAGACAAATAGATGAAAATAGTAGCTAGTGTCATGTATAATATAGCACCATACATTTAATTCCTAACCATGTGTATAAACTCTCAAAGGCGCTTTATGGGCTCAAGTACTCCCCAAGAGCATGGTATGAATGCCTGCGATATTTTCTTATCACTAATGGCTTCAAAGTAGGTAAAGCCGATCCTACTCTCTTCACTAAAACTATTGCAAAAGACTTGTTTATATGCCAAATCTATGTTGATGATATTATATTTGGGTCTACTAACAAATCATCTTGTGAAGAGTTTAGTAGGATAATGATACATAAATTCGAGATGTCTATGATGGGGGAGTTGAAGTATTTCCTTGGATTTCAAATCAAGTAACTCCAAGAGGGCACCTTCATCAGCCAAACCAAGTACATTCAAGATATACTCAAAAAGTTTGGGATGAAGAATGGCAAACCCATCAAGACACCCATGGGAACCAGTGGGCATCTCGACCTCGACACGGGAGGTAAGTCCATAGATCAAAAGGTATATCGGTCGATGATACGATCTTTACTTCACTTATGTGCATCTCGACCGGATATTATGCTTTCTATATGCATGTGTGCAAGGTTCCAAGCAAATCCTAAGGAAGTTCACCTTAGGGTCGTGAAAAGAATCATGAGGTATTTAGTTTACACTCCTAAGTTTGGGCTTTGGTACCCAAAGGGATCTGCCATTGATCTAATTGGGTATTCCGATGCCAATTATGTTAGATGTAAAATAGATAGAAAGAGCACATCAGGGACTTGTTAGTTTTTGGGAAGATCTCTGGTGTCATGGGCTTTAAAGAAACAAAACTCTGTAGCTCTTTCCACCGCCGAAGCCGAGTATATTGCCGCAGGACATTGTTGTGCGCAATTACTTTGGATGAGGCAAACCCTTAAGGACTATGGCTACAAATTGAGCAAAGTCCCTCTCCTATGTGATAATGAGAGTGCAATCTGCATGGTGGATAATCCTGTTGAACACAGCCGCACTAAGCACATAGACATTCGGTATCACTTTCTGAGAGATCACCAACAAAATGAGGATATTGAAATTGCTTATGTGAGCACACACAACCAATTCGTTGATATCTTTACCAAGCCACTAGATGAGAAAACCTTTAGCAAACTTAGGAATGAGCTAAATATACTTGATTCTCCGGAATTTTGATTGAAACATTGCACACATAGCTCATGTATATACCTATGATCATGTCTCTTTCATTTGGTACAAATGCATCTTTCTTATTCTTCCTGTGCCAAGGCTAAGACTAATGTGCTTTTAGGTGTATTTCTATAATTAGTCTTAGATTGAAAGGGAAATGGAGTATTCAGCAAAGACAAGGCTTCCACTCCAACTCTGACGGTATCATTTACCCTTTGTCGTTACTCCTACAACTCTCAATGGTATGACCCCTTCACTCGTCTCTATATTACCATTTGGGAGAAGGTATTAGGCCCCAAAGGGGGAGAAAAATGAAAAAGGGCTCTCAAGTTCTCCGTTTTTGGCGATTAATGCCAAAGGGGGAGAAAGTATTAAGCCCAAAACAAAAGGACCGTACAGCAAAAGGACCGCACCACCACCATTTCAAAATTTCACAAATAAGTATTTCAATTGGTATTTGATCAAAATGAATTTTCAATTGGTATGTGAAGTGAATTTCTCAATTGATTTCAAAACTATTTTTCAATTTGGCATCTTCAAAACTTCACATTAAGTATGAAAGAATTTCACTTGGCATCTATTTTCAAAACCCTCTTGAAAGCTAAGGGGAGAATTCATTCAGGGGAGCTTTTATTTAGTCAAAGGAAAAGCATTTGAAATAGGGGAGGAATTTCAAATCTAAAAATGCTTCTTGCAATCATATTCCTATACCTTTGACTATTTGCAAAAGATTTTTGAAAGGATTTTTCCAAAAAAAATTGCAAAAAATAAACAAGTGGTGCAAAGGTGGTCCAAAATGTTAAATAAAAGAAAAGCAATCCATTCATTCTTAATCATATGTTTAAATTCTTTCAATTAGTTTAATTCTATGTAACCTATGCACATCTATCAAATACAAACTAGTTACATTTCTACACTTCATGTTTGCTTTGGTTAGTGTTGGCATCAATCACCAAAAAGGGGGAGATTGAAAGGGAAATATGGTTAACCATTTCCTATAAAAAGATTTTGGTGGTTGACGACCAACACAAACCACATGGACTAACTAGTTTGTCTAGAATCATTTATCTCGGGTGCATAAGGTTCAACACAAACAAAGAAAGAAATTATGTTAGGGACTCAATCAAAGACTGGAGCAAAACCTTGAGGGTGCAGATTTTTGGCGCACCGGACAGTGTTCGGTGCACCAGGGTCGTACAGACTCGAACCAGCCACTCTCAGGGATTTGGAGGCGCGCTCTGCTATAATTCACCGGACTGTCCGGTGAGCCAGCGGAGCAACGGCTCCCTATGCGCCAACGGTCGACTGTGCAGAGCTACAGTGGTGAACCGTGTCGCGGCAGATGTTAGAGCGCAGAAGTCAGAGGGCACCGGACTGTCCGGTGTGGCACCGAACTGTCTAGTGCAGCAAAGACGACAAGTGACTCCAACGGTCAACTGCTCCGAACCCTAACGGTTGTGCTGACATGGCGCGCACCGGATAGTGCACAGTGGCTGTCCGGTGGTGCACCGGACTGTCCGTTGCGCCCATCGCCAGCAGCCCTTGCCAACAGCTAGGAAGTAGTTGGGGGCTATAAATACCCCCAACCACCACATTCATTGGCATCCAAGCATTTTGAACATCTCACTTATTGCAAGAGCAAAAGACTTCACTCCTAGACACATTCAATAGATCAAATCCTCTCCAAGCCTCCAAATCAACTCAATTCCATTAGGGACTTGAGAGAGAGTGTTTTGTGTTCTTTTGTTGCTCTTGTCGCTTGGATTGCCTTCTTCCTTTCTCATTTCTTTTCCCAAGTGATTTGTAAAGCTAAGCAAGAGACACCAAGTGTGTGGTGGTCCTTGCGGGGTCTAAGTGACCCATGAGATTAAGGAAAGGCTCACTCGGTCTAAGTGACCGTTTGAGAGAGAGGGAAAGGGTCGAAATAGACCCGGCCTTTGTGGCCTCTTCAACAGGGACTAGGTTCTTTGGAACCGAACCTCGGTAAAAGAAATCATCGTGTCTACTCGCTTTGATTCTCGCTTGATTTGTTTGCCCTCTTTCCTCTCTCTAACTTTTCCTTGCTAGTATTAATTTGAGTGGGCTCCCATACGTCATATGCATCCTTTGAGCAACTCTTAACAAGAGAAACAATCTTTTGGACTTGAATTTAATTCTAACGCTAACCCCAGCCCTAGTGTGTGTTTAAGTTTATAAATTTTAGGTTTTGCCTATTCACTCCCCTCTAGGCGACCTTTCAATGAGGCTATTCGCAGTGGCACTGGTTTATTTATGCTGGAGCAAGAACCTTAGAAGTTTCATAGAATCATAGTATCGATATATAGTAAGGCTCGTGCATACCAGCAGTGTTGTGACGCTGCGCTCGAGCTCGGAGATGTACTGCAACTTCCTCACCCGCGACCTCTGAGCTGACTGCCGGTTGACAAGGATCCTGGAAGAATTTCGGCGCAAGCAAAGGCCCGTTTCAGTCTGTATGCAGATCAAAAGAAGATGGATTGCTTGCAGAAAGCATTGTCTGTTTGCGTGCCCACAACCACAACTACAACTAACAAGGTGCATGCATGCACGCTTGGCAAAAAACAGACCACCTTCAAGCAAAAATAAACATTGTGAACTGTGAAGTGATTAAGTGTGCCAATGCCAATGCCAGTGCTACTGCTATGAGTTTCAGTTCTCTATACTTTGATTAAGTCCAGTGCTACTGCTATATAGTACCAACTAAATTTTAGCGCTCTACATAACTAAATCTCTACACAAAATCAAAGTATAGAACTGAAAGAGATATAAGTACCACATTTAAAATCTCTATACACCAATCTCAAAGTATAGATAACTATATGAAATATGTGTACCTTTTCTATTACCTTGCATATTCTTCATAAGAGAGATCACATAGTCACTACATACTCACCGTGGAAAAGGTAAACATGGGTCTTTCACTCACCTTGTTGCAGTGCCTCGTAATGCTGATCTATCGAAGTTCCTTTTGCAGCTTCAATTAGCAAAGTTCAACTGCTAAAAGAACTGAAATAGAGAAGAAAAATTGTGATGAAGTGATGAGTCAAATACTGGCAAAATTTGAACCACATAGTTTTTGTAACTATGAATCCTACATCTACTAACATTTGTCAATGGCTTGGGAAAATGTGCCCCGGGCCCTGGCACGGTCAATCACTCAATCCCAATTATTTAACATAATGCAGCCTATTCTGCCCCTAAGTGTTATATTGTTTGTGGAACAAGGGGTTCTGGAGTCTTATCGATGCAGAAAACTTACGAATAAGAAAACCACAATCTAGCATATCGTCGGTAAAGAGATTTAGGGGCAAGCTACGAACATGAACAATTTGCCGACGTACATAGTATCAAAGACGTCCACATGTTCAACAGACCTTTCATGAAACAACTGATCGGTTGCTAGTGGCCACCAAAACTCAGTGCAGAAAACTAGAAAAAAACATGTTCTATATTGCTCAACATAAGATGAGTTCACGCACCTGGTTGAATCTGCGGTAGAGGGCAGAGGGCTCCAAACTCTGCAACTATAACAAACCATAACACATGTTCAGTTGGTTTGTTATCATCACTCATAATCCAACAACCACAAACACACCTTACAGATGAACAGAGTATATGTTTTGTTGAGGACTTGTTCTCAAATGTTATGAATTAAGAACAAGGCAACATAAAATTTTAAATATCAATGTCCTTCGTCCGCCGAAACATTATCTCCACAAGGATTTAATGAACTTCGGACGAAGGCCACGAACATAATATTACGAAGGTTTTACCTTCATAAGTAAACATATAAAGATAATACGAAGTAAAGTTAAAACATGAAACACTAAAGGTAAATATCTTGAAAACAAATGACCTCATTCACATACCTTATTATATGAATTTAAGATATTTGAATACAACGTTTAAATACATTTATACCTTTGCCTTGACAAACAATAATTCCTGAGTGATGCGTTAGCAATTACAGGAATGTGTGAACAGTAAAGGAATATTGTTCACTATTTATAGGCACAGGACACAGCTCATGAGGAATTACAATTATGCCCCTCATAAAAGTTTACAACAATGACTCAGACCTTTAAAGACTAAAATGTCATTTTATTTTTAAGTCGGTTCGACCCTTCGTCTTCGGATATGCTGTAGTTCCGAAGCTTCGTGAACGGTGCCTTCGGCATCATGTTCAAGCAGCTTCAGCTGAAGTTGTTTCTTTTTGCAGGACCTTCGGCGACGAAGCATGGTCCCAACAGTAGCCCCTTCGCGGTGCTAGATCGTTTTTGTAACGAGCTTGATCCGTGAAAAAAGTCTCTTAGGCTTCAGGAAGCCGAAGGTCCGAAAACACCTTCCCTGAGCTCGTTGTCGAGAAACGATACAGCTTTCGAGCGTGTAGCTGTCCCACCATGCAGGTTCACTATTCTGGTTTTTGCGGGCCACCGTTCAGCGGGTGCGAGCAACTGTTTGCTTGGTGTAAAAATTCTGGCGATTCACCTTCTTACCTGCAGCACTATATAAACAGACGGGTAGGTGTGAAGTTACCACAGCATTCATTGCTATTGCACTGTTTTGCTGCCAAAATTTTTAACCATAGCCGAAGCTTGACTTTCGCATTCAAACGAAGCTCCAATTTGGTGTTTGCTTCGTCAGAAGAAGAGCTTCGGAAGAGAAGGTTATTATTTTCCAAGACATTTTTCACGAAATTCAAAATTAAATGGCCAGAGTGCGCTCTACTGCTAGAGTTGAGCGCGAGGGAGACGAAGCCGAAGGTGCAGAAACTGTTCCTATCTCTAAAGCAATGAAGCGATCTGGATTGATGACATCAGAAGACATCCCTGCTGCTGAAGCAGAACAAGCAGATATTGAGGAGGCTGGTACTGACGATGATTACAATATCGCAGTACCGAGCAAGCCTAGTCATCTGGACTTCGGGAAGTCGACTATCTCGAAGGCTGATTTCCCAAAGATGGTGAAGTCGGGCTACTTCAGCGAAGATGAGAAAAAGATGATTCGCTTTGGTGGGGAAGAGATTACCCCGAAGCCACAAAAAGATGAAATAGTGATTTTTAAGAGTTTCCTCAAAGTTGGTTTGAGATTTCCTTTGAATAGGATGATTGCCGATGTGCTGAAAAAATTTGGGATCTATTTTCACCAACTAACTCCTAACGCTATTGTTAGGCTTAGTATTTATATTTGGGCTCTCCAAAGCCAAGCAGTGGAGCCATTTGCCGAAGGTTTCTGCCGAGTACACGAGCTACACTACCAAACTAAGGCTAGAAAGGATGGGCTACATGAAAATTTTGGTTGTTACAACTTTGCATATCGGAAAACTACAAAATTTCCTGTGATCAGCTATCGAAGCAAGTGGCCGGCAGGCTGGAAATCAGAATGGTTCTACGTCAAAGTTGATGACGACAAGGAGAAGCTTGTACAAAGTCCGCTTGAACTAATCTTCGGAGAAACCCGACCCCAGTGCAATATGACACCAGAAGGTCCAACCCAAACGGCGTTGGCTGAATTCAGAATTATTGCAGAGCACATTGGCACTAGGGATTTGGTGCAGAAATTTCTGGCTTTCAAAGTATTTCCAACTATGAAGGAATGGGCTATGCCGAAGCTTAAAGGTGAGAATAAAGAGGGGGAGCTTGTCCGACTACCCTATCATTATAAATTCAAGAAATATTTTAAGGCACCCTGCCAAGAATGGCTCGATACAATCGAAATAATGAGTACTGAAATTCTTGAAAATTACTCTAAAAAAGAGGACCAATTGATGACAGCAGCCTTCGGCACCCGGCCGAAACGAAGGCTAAACAGAGTACTTGATGCTATAGGCTTTGAATATCCTGACTATGGGCGATTGGGCGGAGATGCTGGCGGCCCGAAGAGAAAAAGAATTGCTAGTGTCGTTGACGAAGAGAGCACCAAAGTGACCAAAAACAAAAGGAGATTTCTGAAAAGCTGAGTCCTGAAAAGTTGAGCCCTGAGCCGAAGGTGGCCGCTGCAAGAAAAAGGAAAACTGCATCTCCAGAACCAAAAACGTTGGTTCGAGAAGAAGACACTCCTGCAACGCCTTCTGCTGCCGAAGTAGAAGAGATTATGAAGGTAATGACTGAACCCTTGCCTGTCAAGCTAAGTCCGCTGGCGCCGGAACTGACAAAGTTTTTTCAGAAGGACAAAACAGCTTCGGCAGAAGAAAGTCCTGCACTGCCGAAAAAACGAAGAATTATTCAAATAGCAGATGTGATTCATCAGACGCCGCCACCGGCGACAGTGTCAAAAATTGCTTTTGCCGAGACCGATGAAGCCGAAGGCGCCGCAGCCGAAGCTTCCAGAGTGGAAACCACCGAAGCTGAAACCGGCGACGCCGAACCTGCTGGGGCCGAAGCTGGGATCACGGAAGATTCGAATCTGGAAACCACCCTTGAAGTTATTGACAATATTCTCCTGAAAATGGCTGAGGAAGAAGCTGCTGTGGCTGCGGTAACCACAGCAACTGGAAAGGGAAAGGAGCAGATCGATGACACTTTAGAAGAAGAAAGTTTTAACTTTCAAGATTTGCTTGGACAAGAGCTAACAGGCGCCGAAAAAGAAGAGTTAAAAAAATATGCCATATCTTGCGGGTATAAAAGCCAGGGGCTACGCTATTTGGTGGGGTCAACGAAGGGAAGCTAAGATGCTTTCGGAACCGCACCGAGGCCAAAGTTGTTAGAACCCTCTCCAAAAGCGTTGGCCTGCCAAAACTAGAAGCGGACCTCTGCAGGTATCAACGACACCATATCGCCGGAAGCCTGCTCTATGCTAATTTTAAGGTAACAAATTTTTTTTTATTATTTTATTTATTTTTTAGGTCAATCTCTGACGAAGATTGTTTTGGTAGAGTATACTATTGAGTAAGGTTCTAAAAATGCAACAAGATCTCGAAGAGGAGAAGAACAAAACTATCATCAAAGATTTGGAAGAAAAAGTTGAAAATTACAAAGCTGTTCTGAAAAAGAAGGACTTCACCATCCAGGACCTTGAAATCATGACTAAAGAACACGAAGGTGCATTAGAAAAGAAAGACTTTGTTATTCAGTCTATGGAAGGCTCCTTGGTTGAGGTCCAAGCCGAGAATAACAGTTTAAAGAATGAATTGCTCAAACAACTAGAAAAATCTGAGCAGGAAAAGAAACACCTTGAAGCAAGTCTTAAAACTGAGATGGAAAAGAATTCAAATTTGCAAAAATCCTTGAAGGAGCTTCAAGAGAAATGCCTAAGCTTCGGCAGCCGATGCGTGCAGCGGCTGAAGGATGTATTTCATTCTATTGGAGCCAGCTCTGAAAAATTTACACCTTCAGCTGAAAACTTGCCCAACACATTAGAATATATTGAAGGCGAGGTTGAAGCTCTTGACGAAGTTATTGGTGGCTATGCTGACTTCTGCGCCCTGGTAGCTTCTCGGGGCACAACTACCGCTTTTCTGAAGGCTGGCTGCACGCATGGAAAAATTGTTAATAGGCCCAACTTCAGCTTATCATCATCAGATCTGATAGATATTCCAAGCCTAGCCCGAAGTATCGGGAATAGATTTATGACCCAGATTTGGGTAAATGGCGGGCGGAAAATGGCGGGTGACGAAGCTCGAAGTCATCTTAAGCCGGTAAGAAGCTTATATTTGTTACTTTTACCTTCTCCTTGAAATTTGCACCTTTCTTATTATGTTCTTTAATATTTGTAGGATGACGAAGCTGAAGTATAACGAAGCTGAAGTATGACAAAGCTGAAGTATAACGAAGCTGAAGCTTGATAGTTGCTACAACATTCTTTCCTGCAAAAATTCTGGAGAGACTTTTGTAATATTATTATGGAAAAACTCATGTAAATTTGTGCATACCTTGTAATATATTTTGTTTCCGCTATCTGTGTACAATCTGCTTTGTTGTGGACGAAACTTCTTTTTTGAGCCAAAGGCGAAAAACACCTTCCCTTCTTTTCGTACATAACAAAGCATAAAAAATTTTCCTTTTTCGAAGTCTTTCCCCATTGCCGAAGCGCCTATCTTTTTTGTGTGATATGATGATGATTCTATATATGTCTAAATGAATGTTTATGAATGCAAATGACATGATGAAATGTATTGTGGAGATGAATATTGGGAATGATTCAAATCTTTTCACTTTTCAGCTTCATCGTTTACTTTTCAGTGTATCAGCGTTGACTTTTCGCTGTAAGCCTCCCTTAGGAGCTTCTTCGCCTTTTACTTTCAGCGGAATCAGCGTTGACTTTTCGCTGTAAGCCTCCCTTAGGAGCTTCTTCGCCTTTTACTTTCAGCGGAATCAGCGTTGACTTTTCGCTGTAAGCTCTGCATTCCCTTAGGAACGACTTTTGAGCTTCTCCCTGTTTTCTTTTCTTTTCCCATGGCATTTACATTTACATTTTTTTGGGGGATATCCCTTTTATAGAATCGAAATAAGGAAAAGAAAAATTACATGTTGTGGCCCCATTAAAAACCTTTCTCCCCCTTTGGAAAGGAAAAGGGTGCCACAAAAAAGAATAGAAAAAGTTACATCAAATTAAACATAATATCACCGAAGCTCATCCGCATTCCATGACCTAGGGATGTCGTTGCCGTCCATATCCTTCAATCTATAGGAACCGGGTTTTGACGAAGATACTACCAAAAAAGGTCCTTCCCACTTCAGTTGTAATTTGCCCACTATCTCAGGGTTAGCTACTCTTTGAAGCACCAGATGTCCTGGTTCAATGTTCTTCAGCTTAACCTTTCTGTCACGCCATTTTATTGTTTCGGCTTGATATTTATTGATGTTTTCCACAGCCTGAAGTCTGATCCCTTCTATAGCATCTTTTTCCACAGAGCAATCAGCTTCGTCTTCACCTTCTGCCGAAGCTACCGTTCTTATTGATCCTGCTTTGGCCTCTTCCGGGGTTATTGCTTCATCCCCAAACAATAGTTTGGGCCCGTTTGGTAAAGCTCCAGCTCCTGCTTCTTTAGCTCCAGATCCTGATCCTCGTGAGGAGCTGATCCTCCTGATTCTCCTAGAGAATCAGAATCATTTCTAAAACTGTTTGGCAAGTAAACTGATTCTTGTCTGCTAAGAGTTGGTGGTCTGTGGCGATTGTCTGTTTTACCCTTTGCAGTTCAACTTTATTACAAACTAATAAGTAGGATGCATATACGAAAAAAGTTATGAAACAATAACATATAAAATATTCCCATCATAGTAGTGTATAAAATGGTTTCAAATGTTTAATCCATAAATTGGCTCGTTATGTTTTTGTCCAATGGCAATTGCGGGTAATTTCGATCAAACTTTAAGGGGAGGTCAATATTTGGTTGGTTGAGGAGCTATTTTAAGGGAGGGTGGAGCAGGTTTTTTTAGATCCCACCTTTCTTCACAAAAACGACTCACAATCTTTCGGCTCCACACGAGAATCAGTTTAAAAAATACCCGTTTGGCACGGCTCCACCAGATCCTCGCTTAGAATCAGGAGCTGGAGCTGTGCCAAACGGGCCCTTTGAAAGGCGTAAAGCCTGTTGATCTTGACATGGTTGTGTTATGGCTCCACACCACTTTGATTAACTCGTCTGGCCACTTTCCCCTGGGCTGATTGAAGATTGACTTCATTATTCCTGTCATTATGATCCCGTTAGCTCGTTCGACAAGTCCGTTTGACTCCGGATGTCGAACTGATGCAAAATGGATCTTCGTACCAATTTGATCACAAAATTCTCTGAAAGCTTCAGAATCAAACTGTGTCCCATTATCCACAGTAATGGCCTTCGGCACTCCGAAGCGACAAACAATATTTTGCCAGAAAAACTTTTGAATAGTAACCGAAGTTATTGTGGCTAGAGGCTTTGCCTCAATCCACTTGGAAAAATATTCCACTGCCACCACAACATATCTTAAGTTTCCCTGTGCTGGTGGTAATGGACCTAGTAAATCAAGGCCCCACCTTTGCAACGGCCAAGTGGGTTGTATTAATTGAGTTAAAGACGAAGGTTGTTTTTTATCTCTTGCACATTTCTGACAACTTTCGCACTTTTGAACTAAATCCGCTGCATCCGAAGCTGCCTTTGGCCAATAAAATCCTTGACGAAAAACTTTCCCAAGCAAAGGCCTAGATCCAATGTGAGATCCACACAGGCCTGCGTGTATTTCCTTCATTAATTCTATACCTTCGGATCTGGATAAACACTTAAGCAACGGGGAACAGACCCCACGCTTGTACAACTCCCCTTCTATTATGACATATGGTCGAGCTCTTGCTTCTATTCATTTGTTGTAAGCTTCGTCGTCTGAAAGAAAATTACCCTGAAGGAAAGAGATGATTTCAGTTCTCCAATCTTCACTATAGACAGGGGATATATTGAGGACCGCTCTTTCAAGAAGCTCGACCGAAGGTGCTTTTATTGTTTCGAAAAATACTTCCGAAGGTAAAGGCAGCCCCTGTGCTGCTGACTTGGCCAAAAGATCAGCATATTCATTTTCTCCACGAGGAATATTTTTAACAGAGAATCCTTCAAAGGAAGCCTCGATCCTTCGGACTGTATCTAGATATTTTTCAAGCTTCGGATCTCTTGCTTTATAGCTCTTGTCAACATGACCAGAAATAACTTGGGAATCAGTTTTAAGAATGGCCCTTCTGATCCCCATTGCCTTTAACTTCTGAAGACCCAAGAGCAGAGCTTTGTATTCAGCAATATTGTTTGTACAACTGAAATCAAGTCTTGCCGCATAACAAGTTTTAACCTTGGAAGGTGAAACCAACACAGCAGCTGCTCCTGCTCCGAAGGTTCCCCAAGACCCATCGCAAAACACTGTCCATGCTTCGGCATCTTTATTCGTTTCTTCCTCCTGAGCCCCTGGCGTCCAGTCAGCAATGAAGTCTGCCAACGCTTGGGACTGAATCGAAGATCTATGGACATAATCAATACAAAATTCATTGAACTCTGCAGCCCATTTTCCAATCCTTCCAGTAGCTTCTCGGTTTCTCATAATATCCTTCAAAGGTTGTGAAGAAGGAACAATTATGTTGTAAGCTTGAAAATAATGCCGAAGCTTCTTGGAGGCCATCAAAACAGCATACAGTACTTTCTCCAATTCTGTATAATTTTTCTTTGATAAACTAAGAACTTCGGATACAAAATATATTGGGGCCTGCTTCTTGACTTGGCCTTCAAGCTTCTCCTGGACAAGTGCTGCACTTACCGCTGAGTGCGAAGCTGCCACATATAATAACAAAGGAGCCCCTGGCGTTGGAGTTAGTGTTGTTAGATCTATCAAATATTGCTTCAGTTCTTCGAAGGCTCTCTGCTGGACTGGTCCCCATTGAAAAACTTCGGCTGACTTCAGCACTTCAAAAAATGGTAAATTTCTCTCTGTTGATCTAGATATGAATCTGTTGAGAGATGACAGCCTTCCTGTCAATCTTTGAGCCCCCTTCTTTGTACTTGGTGGTTCCATTCGAAGTATAACTTCGATTTTGCTTGGATTAGCCTCAATTCCCTTTGTTGAAACTAGGCAACCAAGAAATTTCCCCTTCTTCACTCCGAAGACACATTTTTCTGGATTCAGCTTTAAACCAGCCTGTCTGAAATTAGCGAAGGTCTCCTGCAGATCAGCAATGTGATTATCTTGCTTCGTGCTTTTTACAATGATATCATCAACATAAGTTAGCACATTCCTACCTATCTGAGAATGGAGGACCTTCGCTGTCATTCTGCTGAAACTTCCTCCAGCATTCTTAAGCCCCTCGGGCATCCGAAGGTAACAATATGTTCCACTGGGGGTTATGAAGCTAGTTTTCAGTTCATCCTCCTTCTTCATCCAGATTTGGTGATAGCCAGAATAGCAATCCAGCAGACTCATAAGCTCTGATGAAGCTGCTGCATCGACTAAGGAATCTATCCTTGGCAATGGAAACTCGTCCTTCGGACAGGCCTTATTGAGATCGGTAAAATCGATACACATTCTCCATTTACCATTGGCCTTCTTTACCATAACAGTGTTAGCCAACCATTCTGGATATTTTACCTCTCTGATAACTCCGGCACTGAGGAGTCTTTTCACTTCGTTCCGAGCACCTTCGGCCTTGTCATCAGACATCTTCCGAAGCCTTTGCTTTCTTGGTCTGAAGGATGGATCAACATTGAGCGAATGCTCAATAACATCCCTGTTAACTCCGCAAAGATCATTAGCTGACCAAGCAAAAACATCTTTGTTGTTGAACAAAAACCTTATCAAGGTTTTCTCCTGTTCTTCGGACAGCTGAGATCCCAATAGCACCTTCTGCTCTGCTATGTCCTCACATAAGAGCATGGGCTTCGGCTGATCAGCCGAAGCAGCTTTTTCCCTTCTGAACTTGTATTGCTCACAAGCTTCAGCTCCATCTATATTATGGATTGCTTTTGAGTCTGTCCAATTTCCTTCAGCCCTTCTGGCAGCTTCCTGACTTCCATGAATAGCAATGGGCCCTTGGTCCGAAGGTATCTTCATGCAAAGATAAGCTGGATGAAGAATTGCTTCGAAAGCATTGAGAGTGCCTCGACCAATGATTGCATTATAAGGGTATTCCATGTCAACAATATCAAACACAACTTGCTTAGTCCTTGTGTTGTTGATAAATCCGAAGGTCACTGGCATTGTGATTTTGCCGAGTGCTACAATCTGCCTTCCTCCGAAGCCACAAAGGGGATGCGTGGCATCATGGATTTTGTCTTCGGGCTCTTGCATTTGTCTGAAGGCCTTAGCAAATATGATATCAGTTGTGCTGCCTGTATCAACCAAAACATTATGGACCAGGAATCCTTTGATCACACAAGAGATAACCATAGCATCGTTGTGTGGGTAATCCTTGAGTTGAAGATCCTCTTGGGAGAAGGTAATTGGAATGTGAGACCATCTTGACTTGATGAAGGGTCCCTGCACCCCGACATGTTGTACCCTTCTCTGTGCCTCCTTCTTCTGTTTCTTGTTGGCTGGCTCTGAGCATGAACCGCCTGTTATCGGGAGAATTAGCTTCGGAGCCGAAGCAGTTCCAGCTTGGTTCTTGAGTGAAACCATCAGCTCAAAAAAGTGGAAGTGAGTTCACCGGAGGTGGGCGCCAATGTTGAGGACTTGTTCTCAAATGCTATGAATTAAGAACAAGGCAACATAAAATGTTAAATATCAATGCCCTTCGTCCGCCGAAACATTATCTCCACAAGGATTTAATGAACTTCGGACGAAGGTCACGAACATAATATTACGAGGTTTTACCTTCGTAATTAAACATATAAAGATAATACGAAGTAAAGTTAAAACATGAAACATTAAAGGTAAATATCTTGAAAACAAATGACCTCATTCACATATCTTATTATATGAATTTAAGATATTTGAATACAACGTTTAAATACATTTATACCTTTGCCTTGACAAACAATAATTCCCGAGTGATGCGTTAGCAATTACAGGAATGTGTGAACAGTAAAGGAATACTGTTCACTATTTATAGGCACAGGACACAGCTCATGAGGAGTTACAATTATGCCCCTCATAAAAGTTTACAACAATGACTCAGACCTTTAAAGACTAAAAGGTCATTTTATCTTTAAGTCAGTTTGACCCTTCGTCTTCGGATATGCTGTAGTTCCGAAGCTTCGTGAACGGTGTCTTCGGCATCATGTTCAAGCAGCTTCAGCTGAAGCTGTTTCTTTTTGCAGGACCTTCGGTGACGAAGCATGGTCCCAACATGTTTCTAAACACTAATTCAAAGCCTAATTAACCAAAATAAAATCAGAATAGTTTGTCGTAATCACTCATAATCCAATAACCACAAACACACAGTACTATGTTAGATCAGTACCCCTATCAAAAAAGATGCATGGGAGCCCAAGAACAACCCTTCGGGTGATAAAGAACCTCCGAATTTGTGGCGACTGCCATGAGGCAATGAAATTTATATCATCTTTTGAGGGGAGGGAGATATCTGTTAGAGATACCAACAGGTTCCATCACTTCAGTGGTGGAAAATGTTCCTGTGGGGATTTTTGGTGACTTTATGTGTGCTTTCCTTGAGGAGAGGGAGATATATGTTAGAGATACCAACAGGTTCCATCACTTTAGGAGTAGAAAAGGTTCCTATGGGGGTTTCTGGTGACTTTGTGCTTTCCTGCAATACTATTTGCACAACAACTTTATGAGGATGGCAACGGAACATAGCATTCGTTCCTCCATTTTTTCTCATAAGGTAATTGTTTAACTATACAATCAAGCCTGACCTCATATGTCGAAAGGAAGAAGCAAATCTCATATCAGGACTTATACATTATGCATTAGAGAGGGGGAAAACAAGACTAATGCATTATGCACCAATAGCCGTTGCATGGTGTTTTCAGGTGGCTTTTTCAAATTTATCTATCTGATTTTTCCATCCCAATATATATGTGTTTCCTGGGCAGTTCTGTATGTTTAGTTAGTAGTTCTTTAGCCAGTTCTGTATTACACAATTTTGTAAATAACATTACACATGATGTAAGACACTACACTATCCTAGGATTTACCACATAGGAATGTCATACAGTGCTGTAGTTTTTTAGCGATAGTAACCATCATACATGTTGGTTCATGTGACACTACAAGCACTAAAACTAAACCATGTATTTACTAACCGAATTGGAAAATAAAATGGTATGAGTGAAAAGAACATTTTGAATCATCATGATCGACTATAGCAACATCTACTGCAGAAACAACAAATCAGAAGCTCTGAAATAAGAGGTGGTAACAGTAAAGAAAGATCCTCCTAGGATTCAGTATACTACACAGTATGATAATTTCAGAAGCAAACATTGGCCAGTTACTAAAATGAGTCACAAACAGAAGCACATGAACTCATCGTACCTAGATGTAGTCTTTTTCGTGAGTGAGCGCCGAGAAGGAATGGGTTTGGTTTGTTGTCCACGCTTGACATTTTATCGCACACTATATGTCCCGTCGATTGAAACCTGTCCCGGGATCTTTGACGGAAGGTTATTGCAGCTTCGATTTGGGTTGATTGAATGGTGCCGGGTCAGACCTTCCATGGAACCACGCGGACCTTCCATGGAGAGCCCGGTCAGGGTCGGCGCAGATCGCACCCTTCCATGGAGAGCGGAGTGGATCCGCGTGGTGGCAGGTGCCGGGTCGGCATGGTGGAGTGAGGAGAGTGGATACACTTGTTGGCCGGTGCGGGGTCGGCATGGTGGAGCGAGTAGAGTGGATCTGGGGAGACGCACGCAGACGGCGAGATTTGGAGATTCTCCTTCCATGTCCCATGGGTGCGGACAGCAGAGAGGAGAGCGTGGGAGAGAGAGACGGCCAGACGCGCGCAGATGGAGACACGCGTAGACGGCGAGATTTGGAGATTCTCCTTCCATGTCCCGTGGGCGCAGACAGCAGAGAGGAGAGCGGGGGCGAGAGAAACGGCCAGACGCGCGCAGATGGCGGGCGGGGATGGCGGCGAGATTTGGAGATTCTCCTTCCGAGGGAGGAGCGGATCCAGCACAGTCATCCATGCGTGGCATCCGGAGGCTGGGGCTCTGCTCGCGGGTGGCTGGTGCTGGGTTCACGCGTGGGCACAGATGGAGACGCGCGCAGACGGTGAGATTTGGAGATTCTCCTTCCATGTCTCGTGGGCGCGCACAATAGAGAGGAGAGCGGGGGCGAGAGAGACGGTCAGACGCGCGCAGATGACGGGCAGGGATGGTGGCTGGTGTTGGGTTCACGCGTGGGCAAGCGCGAGATGTGGTGGCGAGGGCACGACAGACATCCATGCGCAGGCGTGGGAGGGAGCGGTGGGAATGAGCGGAGCGGAGAGTGTCGTGGGTGGGAGTGGGAGGCATAACCGTGCACCACACCGTGTGGACGCCTACACTATCTTCTTAAGAGTAGTAGAGATTTGGTTATTTGATTGAGTGTGATGAGTTGTGGAGTAATGTCCACAATAGCATCTACATATACATATAGGCAAAAAATGTGTTAATGAAATAACTAGCCAACCTAGATCATCCCCCATTAAAGTATAGCTAGTATCACATACCTATCTTATATTGGCAGATTATATCTTATCCTTGTAGATTCATCTTATGAGCATAGTTATCCTGACATAGACACAAAATAACAGATCATAGCTCTGTCTAAGATCCTTCAGTTTATGACCACCTACTAGGCTATTTGTTTGCTTACTAAATAATTTCCCTTGCAAAACTATCTTACCATATGTCTCTAACCCAGATGGTTAATACCAGGAAAGGAGAAGGTGTTGATCTACCCGCACGAATTCGCCAAATAAGGGTTGTAGCTAATCTGGAACCAGAAATGAATCGTCCTTCAAATCCCCCGCCTTGTGATGACGTGGTTGCTGGTCAAATACGACTACTACAGCAAATGGCCAACATAATGATAGAAATGCAAGCACGGATCCGTCAGGACCGACAGGAGATGAAGCAAGAATGCCAAGAAATGCACCAAGAACGGCAGTAACGACAGCAACTACCACCTCCAGCTCCGCCTAGGGATAAATACCGGGAGTTTATGAGTCACAAGCCACCTACATTTTCTAACTCATCTGACTCATTGCAAGCTGATGACTGGTTGAAGTTCGTGGATAAGATGCCCAACATAGCCCAATGTACTGACAGAGAGAAGGTGCTATATGCATTGGGTCGCCTCACCGGACTCGCTGTGGATTGGTGGGATGCATACTGCGCTGCTCACGCTGCTGCCAACACCATTACCTAGGCAGAATTCTCCACTCACTTCAGGAATTACCATATTCTTGCTGGCCTTATGAAGATTAAGAAGGAGTTCCTATCCCTAAAACAGGGAGGCATGTCAGTAAGTGAATACCGAGACAAATTCATCCAACTATCTCGATATGCTCCTGGTGAAGTTGATGACGATGAGAAAAAGAGGAGCTATTTTTGGAAGGTTTGATCAGACCACTACAATACAAACTGATGTCGCACATATTCCTGTCATTCTAGAGATTGTTAGACAAAGCTATCACTCTGGAACACAAGAGGGTTGAGCTTGGAGAAAAGAGGAAGGCTACTAACCAAGGACAGGCTGGAAGTAGTACCCGTCCCCGCTATACTGCACCTCAAGGCACACCAGCTCGTGGTAGTTCCAGGCAATTGACTAAACATACCCAATTAGCTCCTCCTCAAGCAAGTACTCCAGCTGGACCTGTTTCTCATAATACATCCACAAACAGGTCGTGCTTAAAATATGGACAGACTGGTCATTATGCCAACTACTATCCCAACAGGGTTGCTTATACCACTCTAGCTCTGATAAAGTAAGGTCAGGCCTCAGGAGGCAAGAGTCAGGCCTTATCCATCAATCGGGGTCAGGTCAACCATTTGGAAGTAGAAGCTGAACCTGGTGAACCCGAAAACCCGGAATAGGTGTCGGTTGAAGGTGAAGAGGCTAGTGAAGAAGGCAGCGAGCAACAAGATTAGAGTTTATATATATATATATATATATATATATATATATATATATATAGTTAGGAAGTAGTATTTGTAAGATCAAAATAATACCTAGGTAGTAGCTAGTACTTTATTATTTTAAAGATAGTAATAAGGTCTATTTGACCCTATGTTTTACTAATAAGTGATGCATCATGATGAGATTCTTGCTTGTGCATATGTTTTGAGACAAGATTGTGATACATCCTTTTTCTTACTAATCTCGAGGTTGAGATTATTTTAAGGGGGTAGAATTTGTAACACCCAAAGTCTTAACTTGTGAAATAAGGAAATCCTTAGAGAAAAATAATGATAACCAACATCAAAATAAGTACCCTTGATGAATAATTGAACTTTAGGACTCATCCTTTATAAAGTACATGGTCATAAAAGATAATGTTAGCTAAATCATATCTTGACAAAGGTTTAGACATTTGAAAATGTTTTCTATCCAAAACAAAGGAATCATAATTTAAAATTTTGAATTTGAATTATAAATGAGAATGTAAAACAGAAAGCGAGTAAAAAGAAAGAAATTTTAATAAAATCAATTATTCCATCCATAATTAAAGAAGAAATATTGCAAAAAACAGGATTTACATTTACATTAGGATTATATTTGAGATTAGAAATCTGAAAATTCAAAACAAAAATTTGAATTTGGCTGGAATATTTGAATTTGGAAAAGATAATGAAATAGAAAAAAAAAACACGGACAAAATCGACCTGGGCCGAATCCCCCTTGGGCCAACTCCTGTCCGCGCAAATTCATTCTGCGGCCCAAACTCCGCGGTCTCGCACGCTCCCTCTCACTAACATCTCGGGCCGGCTATCCCATGCCCGCACATGCGCTCACTGTCGATTGGGTCCCGCGCGTTCGCGATCTCTCTTTTTGCTGCCATGTGGGGCCTCGGTGTCAGATCCATCGTCTCCACGTCGCGCGCGCTTATGTTGCAACAGCCGCGTCCGAGATCACGGAAGATTTCCTCGGCCGCCCCCTTTCCATTCTGATCTGACCGACTCGCCAATGCCCCCGGGCTATAAAAACAAACCCATGCGACCTCCCTCCCCCATCGAAACCTGCACCGTGAGATCGGGGAGTGTGTGGGAGCCGACCGCCGCAGTGGATATGCCTTCACTGTGGGCTATCATTCTCTGACGCGTATCTCGGTGAGAATAACTCTCACAACTTCGTTTTGTTACCCTTTACGTGTCGCTCGTGTCGAATTAGGTGATAGGTGCTGGGACCGTCGGGTCGCGAGGCCGGTGAATCCCACCGTCGTGATCTGGGCGCCGCCGCATGGAGACCCTGCGCGGTTGTGCCCCTGCGACAGGAGGAAGAAGACGACACCTCAACCGTCCATTCGAGACTGGACAGTAGAGATTTGATTGTGGGTAGCGTTTCGAGTGAGTGTGCCTGGGCCATTGATCGGTATTCTTGCGGCTGAGATTGGATTCATCATACCTCTTCGTGCGTTTGATCTGATGCGTTCGTTTCGGATCGGGCGCGTACGATTAGATCATGATTCATAAAATCCGAGTCATTGATCCCAGATCCGGCGGTCACGAAAGTGTGCCTATTCATCGCGGGCATGATCTAATCCGCGTTGGGCGCGCATGATCGTGCGACCGAGACTCAACCATACCCCTTCGGCCAACGTATTTTGCAAAAGAGACCTTATGTTTTTATACAATCAACCCGTCGTCCACCTCAAGCCAAAAGTAATTACAAATAGGCCTTGGAATTAATGAAAACAACCCCGAACTCCCTGGTTTTTGTGTCTGCAGTCCATAGGTTATCCAGAAACTATAAATTAATATGGAAAAAGATTTCTAGTATAAATATAATTCTAGAAACTTGTTTAATTCATAAGTAACTCATTTTAACTCCTTTTTGATCCATTCTAGTTGCATTAAATTCATATTAATATTGTTTATCATTTGGTAACTTTATTTTGTTATGAAACATAGGATAAAACTATACACTTAATTGTTTTATTATCTACCACTTGAATCTTCAGAAAATCATAACTCTTTAATCGTAACTCCGAATTTAGTGGTTCTCAAAACTACGATCTCATTACGACGCGTAGAACATTATTATGCAATCTGTTCTAATGTTTGGTGTGATGTTAATTTTGCCTATACCATGTTTGTTTGTATTGCTACGAGTAGCAGCGATGTTACGAATCACTTGAAGATCAAGTTGGTACTTGGGAATCTCGAGTCTAAGGCAAGTTGTGCCCTTGGTCACTTTTCTCTTTACCCAATAATGTTCCAGTTAATCACTATGACATGCTCAGGTTAATTTGATGGGACCTAATAGGTTTCCCTAGATTTGTTTATCCCACACCTTGTTTACCACTGAACTTTTGGGTAGTTTCGATATTGCTCCACCTGGCTTTGGGATTAATGTTACATTATGATCATGTTCCAGTTATGCTATTATTTTAATTATTGTTCATGACAAGATCATTGTGTTAATTGGAACATGGAGCTTAACTTGAGATATACGTGCTACCACAAGGGTGGAATGGGATGCCCTTGGCTGACTAATTAGGAAAGCTAGTGGAGGACTACCTTACCCAAAAGGGGCAAGGGCGGTAGAGGAGCTACGTATAGGGAGGTTCTCGGGTCGATCATGCTGCGATGGCTTTTTGGACGAGGGATTCCTATATTGCCCTTCTCAAAAACCGTAGTGGGTTTTTTGAAGCTAGTGGAACTTTGTAAAGGCCTCGTAGTGATACCATGCCTCGTCTCCTCGGTAGAGATGAATGGGAAGTCACGATCCCTTGGCGGATGGGTAACACGACTTATGGGTAAAGGGTCAAACCTCTGCAGAGTGTAAAACTGGTATATCAGTCGTGCTCACGGTCAAGAGCGACTCAGGACTCTTGCATCATTAACTTATGGAACTAAACTTAATTTGTCATATGCATGCATTGTGGGTGTTGTTATTAATTTGATCTCTTATTTATTAGGGCTGATATCTACTTACACCTAGTAACTACTAATAAAATTTTGACCAACTCTAAAAGCAATGTTCAATTGTAACCATCTTCTTTGGTAAACCTTACACTTCACATGAGCTCCCACCTTTGGAGCGTTCATGCACATTATTCCACACAACTTGTTGAGCGATGAACGTATGTGAGCTCACCCCTTCTGTACTCACATCCCCCTCAGGTCAAGAACATGTACCACAGGATGAGGTGCATGCAGGATGTTGTGATGAGTACGTGAGAGGACAAGGTCGTCGTCTCACAGTCAACTATGGTTGCTGGATCATTGTCTTAGTATGATGTAATTATTTAATTATTTTATACAGAACTCCCTTATATATTAATGATGTGACATTCGTTTCTGTACCATGAGTCATCATATGTGTAAGACTTGATCCTAGCACATTTGGTGATTATTCGCGCTCGGGTTTGGTGCCCCTAAAACCCGGGAGTGACAATAAAGGATGAAATCCACCGGCTTTTAGAAGCTAATTTTATTAGACCTTGCAGATTCGTAGAGTGGATCTCCAATATTGTGCCGGTGGAGAAGAAAGAATCAGATAAGCTCAGGGTGTGCAATGATTTCCATAATTTAAATAGAGCAACTCCTAAAGATGAATATCTTATACCTATAGCCGATGTTTTGATTAATAATGCATCAGGAAATAGAATTATTAGTTTTCTTGATGGTAATGCTGGATATAATCAGATTTTTATGGCCGAAGAAGATGCGTCTAAAACGGCCTTTATATGCCCTGGCTTCATTGGTTTATTTGAGTGGGTTGTCATGACATTTGGTCTAAAAAAATGCTGGCGCTACTTATTAGAGGGTTATGAATTTGATGTTTCACGAGTTGTTGGGAAACACTATGGAAGTTTACATCGATGATATTGTAGTTAAATTGGTTGAGTTTAGTTCTCATATAGCTGATTTGCGCAAAGCCTTTGATAAAATTTGCCGGTACGATCTAAAGATGAACCCACGGAAATGTGCTTTTGGAGTGTCGGTTGGTAAGTTCTTAGGATTTATCATTCATGAACATGGTATAAAGATAGACCATGACTGTTGGGGGCCTTCGGCTTCCGAAGGTCCTCAAAAACATGATTTAACAATGTTTCTGGAGTACAATGTGTGAACAGGTATCTTCGGACCCGAGTTAAGACCACAACATGAAGAAGCACAGAAGGGGTACGAAGGACGGCGCTGAGCCGAAGCTGTGTGTAGAAGAGCTTCGGCATGATAGCGGAAAGGGAAACCGACTTAAAGATGAAAAGGCTATTTAGACCTTGATGAATTATTATAGAGTTATTAACAGATGTAAAGGGCATAGGTGTAATTTTACATGGGTTGCGTCTCGTGCCTATAAATAGATGAACAGTAACCCTGTACTGTTCACGCTGACTTGGCATTTGCTTTTGCATCACGCTTGTATCTTTGCCTTCTTTCAAGTCAAAGGTATATTTGTAACCCGATGTCATTTCTATTTTTCCATAGCAATAAAATAGAAATGAGTTGATAATAATACATAATTATTTATGTTATCTTTTATATTCCATGTAATTCCTTCTTCATTATGATATGTAATGTTTATAGAGATATGTCCTTCATAACCTTTGTCCGAAAATCATTATATCTCAAGGGAAATAATGCTTCGAAGCACGAAGGACTTTAACGTTTAACATTTTCTGTGTTGCCTTGTTCTTAACTCTTAGCATTTGAGAACAAGTCCCCAACATTGGCGCCCACCTCCGGTGAACTCACTTCCACTTTTTGAGCTTCGAACACCTTCGGCAAGCACCGACCTTCGTCATGCCGCCAAAGAAAGCTTCAGCGACAGGGGCTGCAGCTCTGCAGCCGCTGGACCCGAACCAGGAGACCCTTTCTCTTCGAGAGGCCCGAAGCCAGAAGAGGAAGGCCACCAGTCCAACGCCCCATGAGGACGACTTGGACCAAGAGATCAGGAATATGGAGATGCTCCATCAGCAAGTACAAAGGAAGAAGGAAAAGATGGCTCGGCTAGCTGATCTACAAAGACAGATAGACGAAGCCTTTGAAGAAGTTCGTCATCTTGCTCAAGATGAGCAAAACCGAAGGCCTCAGCACAGAGAGCTTCATCAAGAGGACTTCTTCAACGAGGATGACTGGTATGAGGATTTCCATCATGGAAATTTTGCTTTTGATGATGCTTCTCCTCTGTCAGCAGAACTGCAGGCTACACCTTGTCCTCCGTCTTACAAGCCACCCTAGCTCCCCATGTATGACGGACACTCGGATCCGAAGCAGTTTCTGATGAGTTACGAAGCAACAATATCTTCCTATGGAGGTAACACAGTGGTCATGGTGAAATCTTTCGTCATGGCAGTCAAAAATGTTGCACAAACCTGGTACTCCTCTCTTCGGCCAGGAACAATCACATCATGGCAAAAGCTGAAGGACATGTTGGTCACCAGTTTTCAAGGGTTTCAGAAGAAGCCAGTTACCGCTCAAGCTTTGTTCCAATGTACGCAAGATCAAGAAGAATACCTCCAAGCGTATGTCCGAAGGTTCTTGCGCCTGAGGGCACAAGCGCCAACAGTGCCCAATGAAATTGTCATTGAGGCCATGATTAAGGGGCTTCGGCTAGGACCTTCAGCCCAATACTTCGCCAGGAAGCCCCCTCAGACCCTGGAGAAACTGCTTCAGAAGATGGATGAATACATCCGCGCCGACAATGACTTTCGACGGAGAAGGGAGGAAGCTTACAGGTTCTCCGAAATGGCCAGGGGCTTCGGTGGGAGAATCCATCCTAGGCATGTCAGATCCATTCATTCCACTCAGAATGACGACAGGGGAAGTCAGCAGCAGAGGCCGCAATATTCCTCCTAGGCTTCGGGGGCAGCAACAGAGTTATCCTCGACCCCCAGCTCCAAGGGGCAAAGGCGCCAGGGGCTTCGGAGGAAGGTTTGGGGATCAGCCCAGAAAAATTTATTGTTTATTCTGTGGTGAGGACAAGGGCCACACTACCAGGATGTGCCATGTCACCATCCAGAAACATAAAGAGATAGCAGAAGCTGCAGCCCAACAGAGCCAGCCGAAGCAAGTTATGCATACTGCTTCGTACCACTCTCTGTATATTCTAGAGTATGTGGGTAACCACCCTGCAGCTTCTGTTGCTTCGGGAAGCCAACCTCAGGCATCTTGGCAACAGCCTCCACCTCCACCACCAATGCAACGAGACCAGCAGCCAGAAGGGAGTCAGCATACTCACCACCAACGACACTTCAGAGAGGAGTCCGAAGCTCACACAGTCAATAGTACTGTGCCAGAATCGAAGCACATCTACTAACAGATATCCTACCTCGACAACAGTTTTTGCATTCAGTATTATTTTCTTTTTAATAAGGAACAATTATTGAAAGCTTAAGTGTTTTTTGTCGTTTTCAATTTCTTGTAATAGCTTTGTTTTGCCATAGTAAAAATACACCTTCTCCACAGAATAATTAAGTTCAAAAAAAAAGTTGCTGAAGCATAAGAATTAATGGTTACAAGGAGAATCTCCGAAATAACAAAAAATCGTTCTAAGGAACGCAGCGTAAGTTTCCCGAATCAACAAAAAGTCGTTCCTAAGGGAGCGCAGCGTAAGTTTTTTGCTCAAAAGTCGTTCCAAAGGGAATGCAGAGCTTACAGTGAAAAATAAACGCTGATACCGCCGAAGTAGAAGGCAAAGAAGCTCCTAAGGGAGGCTTACAGCGAAAAATAAACGCTGATACCGCCGAAATAGAAGGCGTAGAAGCTCCTAAGGGAGGCTTGCAGCGAAAAGTCAGCGCTGATCTTCGACACAAATATCATTTTGCATAACATCGCATCATCACATCATTTGCATAGCATAACATCATACATCATATTGCATCAATGAGGCAAGAAGGGGGTTCAACGTTGATCTTCGGAGATTGTCTCGAAGAAGCAGTGCCAAGGCACAAAATAATTATTGAAGAAGCATACCTTCGTCAAACTCTAAAATGAAAAGATCTATTGCTTGCTGATTTTACGAAGATTGGATGTTTTTACGAAATATGGATATTCTTCACGAAGCATGAAAAGAAGGGAAGGTGTTTTTTCGCCGAAGGCTCAAAAATGGTATGTATGTAAAGTTTCATGCATCGTAAAGAATTAAGTTACAAGCAACTTATATATTACATTCAAAGTTATAAAAATATTACACACTTTGTTCAGCAAATATTACATTCCAAATGTTTTTTACAATAACAACTATTCTTCTTTCAAAACTGCTTCCGCAGCTTCGTTCAACAGTCGAGAAACAGCTTCGTCTAAAATAGCTTCAGCCATTTTAGTAATTTATTCCTCCCTCTTTGCTTCTGGGTCGGCCGTTAGCTCGAAGGGCTCTGGGGAAGAAGATAGCTCAGCTGCGATAGAAAACGTAAATAAGTTCGAAGTCGCAAAAATAAAACATAAAGTTAGAAGTTATTAAATAATACATGTTCTCCTTTCTAGTTCCGCAGTTTTTTCGGATGCCTTCATCACTTATTTTGCATCATGAGAATCTTTTTCACTCTTTTTTATTATCTCGTGTGCCATATTTCGGCCGCCATTCTCCCAGATGTCAGTAAAGAATTTTCTGCCCACTAAGCTGACTTCAGCCGAAGGGTCTTTTGTATCTTCAATACTTAAAGTAGCTTCGGCTTGAGCCAAAGTTTTCACATGGTCGCAGCCTAATTTCTCCAAAATAGCCACGATTCCTCGGGCACCTGAGAAAGCGCATATATCCCCGCGACCACTCAAAACTTCCTCAAAAAAAGCTTTAGCTTCGTTGCTGATCCAATCAATTGGGCCTTCAGGATCACCTCTTACGAAGTTGTCTTCGTTAGAGAATGCGCCAACATTGGCGAAGCTAGTTTTTATTTTCTTAACACACTCTATAGACTTTTCATAACACCTTTCCTTGGATGCACGAAGTTCTTCAATGTTTTTCGCTAAATGATTTGTCCATTGTTCACTAATTTCTCGTTTAGCTTCTGCAACTGCGCATTTTTCTTTAGCTTTGGCTAACTGTTTCCGAAGATCCTCAATTTCGCGCTTCTGGGCCTCAGCTTGGGCTTTGGAAGCAGCCTCGTCTTCTTTTATTTTATTCACCAATGAATTTAATATTTTATCTTTCTCAAGACCTTCGTTCCTTAGCTCAATTACTTCGGAACGAAGGTTGTTTAAAGCCATGGTGCACCCTTCATCTTCAGCACTTTTTTGCGCTCTAAGGGCATTGCTGAGAATAAGGCCCTGCAAAAGGAATGTGATATTAATAAATAAACACACGAATTTCTAACCACGCAAAAAGTGTATTTTCTCACCTTTAAGCTGTTATATGCTAAGTTGTTGGCCAATTCATATTTTGACAAAACTGAAAGTCCATCTTCTAGAGTTGGGAATCCGAAGCTTCGTGTCATCTCCCGACAGACAGAGATCTCCTTGTTGTCTGGAAGACAATACAAGAAGTCTTCTTCTCCGCTGCCATTGCATATCAACGCCCCTTTCGGATATTTTAATTTCTGGGCATAATGATGAGCTTCTCGTTTTTCTTCTTCAGATAGTATCTTGCCCGAAGCATGTCGCACAATATAATCAGGCAATTTGGAAGGTGCTTCAGGAGTTGAAGAAAGAATTTTTTCAGACAGAATTTTCTTTAAAGTTTCCTTTCTACTTTCTCCTTCGGTTTCCAAGGATTTTTCTTTGGTAGACTCTGAAGGTCCAGTTTTGATTTCAGCCTGGTGCTTTGTAGTTTCGCCTCCAGAGGTTGTTGTTTCAATTTGTGCTTTTTGAGCTTCGATAACTTTTTTCAGCGTAGAGCTTGAAGACTTTATTGTCTCCAGTACATCCAAAACATTAACCATCCTTTTCCTTTTGGGGGTCACAGCCGGACCCTTCTGGGTTCGTGGCACTCCAACTTCTGACGAAGGGCTCAAAATTTCTGATATTTTTGCCTCTTCAGCTTTCGACTCTTCAGTTCTTTCAACCTTCGGTGTTGCAGACAGCTCTTCAGCTTTATGCACAGGTACAGGTTTTTTGGCTTCAGTAGCCGAAGAAGCCTCGTCGACAAACTCGGGCACTGTGGCCGGCTCAATATAGCGTGGCCGGTGCGTAAGAACTTTCATCTTCTTTCTCTTCGGCGTTGGCTCACTAGGAGCGGCCGAAGCAACTTCCTTCACAGAAGCTGTACCTTTTCTTTTTTGACCCCGTATTGGGTAACGGTAGTCAGGATAGACAAATCCGATAGCATCAAAAACTCTGTTCAACCTCTTCTTTTTCCGGCCTCCGAAGGCCGCTGATAGCGCAGTATCTTCTGCCTTTGAGTATGGTCCAAGCAATTCATCACTTGTAGCTTCAACGCATTTCAACCAATCGTCGTCTGGCTCGATAAATTGGTCTACGAACCTGAAGGTATATTTTAGTCGAATCAGACCACCTTCGTGTGGGTTGTTGATGGTTTCCTTCGGCATTTCCCAGTTAGATACCAATGGCCATATCCTGTAGGCCACGTGCTCTTGAACTAAGTCCCTCGTCCCGATGAAAGAGCGAACTATGTCGAAGGCCCTCTGGCATTCTTCGGCTGCTTCATCCATTTCCACCTTCGGTTTCCAGAGTCCGAAACGCTGCCAGATAGGGCGCATGATGATATCTTTAATATCTTCTCGTGCCTTCAAATCGTTTTTCACATAGAACCATTCCTTCATCCAGTCCCCGGGCCATCTCTTCCGAAAAGTTGGCACCGGACAACTTGACCCAGAGCGGGCATCGAAGCTATAACAGCCAAAATTGTTATGATATTGCTCTTTACCCCAGGGTTTCGTCTCATATACTAGCTCATGTAGATTACAAAAGCTTTTTGCATTTGGCTCCAAGCCCTGGCTCCTCACGGCCCAGACAAAGATTCCCATTCTTATGATTGCTTCGGGCGTAATTTGATGAAGGTAGATTTGATAAATCTTTAAAACCTCAACCACAAATTTGCTTAATGGAAACCGAAGCCCAGCCTTAAAAAAGCTTCGGAAGATCACAACCTCATTCTCTTCGGGAGTAGGCACAGTCCTCTCTCCGTCATCAGCCCTTACAATAGACATGTCCCGAAGATATCTTCCCCTCATATTGTCAAGATGACTCTGTTTAATAGTTGATTTTCCAAAAACTGTATGACTTGGTCACTAGGGACGATCTTCGGAGTCTTCTCCACCACTTTCCATATCAAAATTGTCGCTATCACTAGTATCTTCAGACAAGCCTTCCAAAATCTCCCTGGTAATCTTCTCTGTATTTGTCTTTGCCATTAATTCAAGAAAACCAAGATTCTTCTCTTCAGAAAGGCTCAGTTTCGCCTCAGCAACAGCTTTTTTTCTTGCGACATCTTCGGAGGTGCTGAAAAACTGCTCTCGAATATGAAGCTTAAAAACTCAAAGCCAAGAAAGTGTTGGTGCGCAAGGGCTAAAAATTAGGCAAGCAAAAACAGATGGCAAGGGAGTGTGTCAAATGAATCCGCGATGTGCTCTTATTTATATGTCGAGTACGTCGAAAACTGAAGGGTCCCGCTTGTCAGTGGCTGTTGCTATTCTAGCAAAGGGAAGGTGTTTTTTCGGACCTTCGGCTCGGGGCCTTCGTCCATATCGCAATCTGAATTTATCATTCTAACAAATTAATATTGCAAGGGGCTACTGTTGGAGGCCTTCGGCTTCCGAAGGTCCTCAAAAACATGATTTAACAATGTTTCGGGAGTACAATGTGTGAACAGGTATCTTCGAACCCAAGTTAAGACCACAACGTGAAGAAGCACAGAAGGGGTACGAAGGACGGCACTGAGCCGAAGCTGTGTGTAGAAGAGCTTCGGCATGATAGCGGAAAGGGAAACCGACTTAAAGATGAAAAGGCTATTTAGACCTTGATGAATTATTATAGAGTTATTAACAGATGTAAAGGGCATAGGTGTAATTTTATATGGGTTGCGTCCCGTGCCTATAAATAGATGAACAGTACCCCTGTACTGTTCACGCTGACTTGGCATTTGCTTTTGCATCACGCTTGTACCTTTGCCTTCTTTCAAGTCAAAGGTATATTTGTAACCCGATGTCATTTCTATTTTTCTATAGCAATAAAATAGAAATGAGTTGATAATAATACATAATTATTTATGTTATCTTTTATATTCCATGTAATTCCTTCTTCATTATGATATGTAATGTTTATGGAGATATGTCCTTCATAACCTTCGTCCGAAAATCATTATATCTCAAGGAAAATAATGCTTCGAAGGACGAAGGACTTTAACGTTTAACATTTTCTGTGTTGCCTTGTTCTTAACTCTTAGCATTTAAGAACAAGTCCCCAACAATGACCAAATTAAATCCATTCAAAATGTGGGACCTCCGGCCTGTAAGCTTGAAGTGCAGAAGTTCCTCGGTAAGGTAAATTATTTATGAAGGTTTATTTCTAACCTAGCAGGAAGATTGATGCCTTCACCCCTATCCTTCAGCTTAAAAATGATGCTGAATTTACCTGGGGGCAGACAACAGGAAACATTTGATCTTATTAGAAAATTTTTGTCTTTGGCTCCCGTGTTAAAAGCTCCACAAGCAGGAGTGTCTTCAGGTTATACATTGCAGCCGAAGATAAAGTTATTGGTGTTGTTCTGACATAAGAGACCGAAGGAAGGAGCACGTGATAACCTAACTAAGTCGGAGGCTTGTGGATGCTGAAACGAGGTACACTTTCATCAAAAAATTATGTTTATGCATGTTTTATGCATGCACCAAATGTAGGTGTTATTTATTATCTAGTCATTGTACCGTTTCTGGTCAAACCGATGTGATGAAATACATGTTGCAAAACCCGATCATGAGTGGTAGAATTGGTAAATGGGCTTATGCACTTATAGAATATGACTTGGCCTATGAACCATTAAAGTATATGAAAAGTCAGGTCATAGCAGATTTTATTGTAGAACATCGGATTGATGATACTCGTAAACTAGACATATCATATCTCACTGTTACTCCCTAGACTTTGTATTTTGATGGATCAGTTTGCAATGATGGACAAGGAATTGGCATCGTGCTTGTTTCGCAAAGTAATGCCTCCTTCGACTTCTCTAGACGGTTAAAAACTTATTGCATGTAATACCCAAGTTGTAAAAAAGAAAGAGAGGAGATAATTTTCTATATGATTTGCCTCTATTCATTTGAACACATGAATAACCACACCTAAAAGGGATTAATTAACAAATGAGACATGAACAATTTGTGCATCATGTTGGAGTTTTGGTTGTGCATTTAATTATAATATTGACTATAGAGACAGAAATAAATTAATGTCCAAATCGGAGATTAATATCTAATTTGAATATTTAGGAAGGGGGAATAACAAAGAAAGAGAGGAAAATATCACATAATATAAAAGAAATAAATACATAAATAAATATATTCTGTTCATAACTAGATTTGAATTTGTACATTTGATATATGTACAAGTTCACAACCAAATTCAAATTCAAAATTTTGAAATTTAAAATGAGAAAGGAAAATAAAAAGGAAAAGAAAAGAGAAAATACAAATGAAAAAGGAACCCCGTTGGTCAGCACCGGCGCGCACGCACTGCATAACTCGCTGGCGAGTGGACCGATTAGTCAGTGGCTGCTTCGCGCCGTCAGTCTCCTTTCCGTCTGGCATGCGGGACCCACCTTGCAGGCCCTGTTCTCTTCTTCCCCGTGGTTCTCGGCGCGGGCAGTTGACTAACGAACCTCGTGAAACTCGGCTCGCGGGGGAAGTGGGGGGTGGTCGACCCGGTATAAAGCAGTGCCCTACTCGGCCGCCCTGACTCCCGCAAACTAGGACCGGCACATCCGTAGCCAGTGCACCCGTCGCCGATCGTTCCGCCGCCGCCACAGACGATCAACGCCGGCAGCGACCACGTGCCTACAAGGACCGACGCTGGTGATTCGACTACATGCTAGGAGTCTGTTTGTTGCGATCGATGTGGGCGTGGTGTCTAGGGTCACGACGAATTGCTCGTCGTGCTTCTCTGTTCGTCGCAAAGCCGCTCCTCGTCGTGGGCAACTCAATGGGCATCAAATCCATCGCTGGTGAGTCTCTAGTCGCATCTGCCATGTACGTAGCACTGCGGTAGACCTATTAATTTGGGGTTTAGGGGGCTTAGACACAATCCGGTGATGGTCGCCGGTGAATCTGCGTCGGGGCGTCGTCGGCTCGTCGCCTTGCTCGGCCAGGGAGGAAGACATGCCCACGTTTGTTAGATTGGTACTGAACGGCTAAGATTAGATCTCCCTAGAACCGAATCAGGGCGGTTGGATCGCGATCGTGCGGTCCGGATCGAATACCGTGTAACGTTTCACTGAGAATAACGATAAGCGTTGATCTTAGATCGGATGATCGTGGGAGCGACTCCGAAACATTCAATCTTGACTATCGATACTATATCCTACGGCTACTATGGCTGACCGGTTCGTGGGAAGCACGTTTTAAACTGAGTTGCATGCTCCACTAGTCAATGGCGCGCGCATGCGCGCGCATGCAAATTAAATACTTAATATTGGCATACAGTTGTAGAAGAGAGACAGTATATTACAATACGGATATAAAGTGCTTCGATGATTATGGGCATTATATAATATATTATGGCTACATAAAAGGCTGAGTTGCAAACAATATGTTTCTGGTAGCATTTCAGTCTACATATATCAGGATGCATAGACAAAAAGACATGAGGATCCTGTTTTCCCGATAAGGCATGAGGATCCTATTTTCAAGGATTAACTTTGAACTCAGAACGTCTTTCCTACAGTTTAAGGTAAATAAGTTACTTTAAAGTTCAACAAAATGTTGTTGTAATTGAAGTAAGGAATTGCAATAGATTGGACGCAAAAGTAGAGTGAATTAGATCATACATTTGTATTTGTCGGAGTCATTTTCGTCAGATTTGAATTTTAAGGACATGTACTTAGATCTGATCCGAAAAAGAATAGTAAAATGGCGAATGTGTGGGAAGTAAGGAGGTTGCCATGTTATGTATCTGAGTTTAGTACCTTTTTCTGGTGGTGATTCAAAAGTTTCCAGGTCCTGGTCTTCAATTCTAAGATTGCCTTTGCTTGTATGTATAATTATGCGTTAGAACGGAACATATAAATGTAAATAAATTGGTAAACAAAATGAACTCGAAATAGTAAATACATTGAAGTTGACTTACATTTGGAGAAATGTTTATTGACAGTTTGCACATTGTTGTAGAAGGTGAAACTGATTGGTTTGTAAATATATTGAAGTTGACTTATATTTGGAGAAACCTTAGAGTGACTTGATAATAGTCCATAACATAGAAAAGGGTTTGGCTCATTTTTCTTATAATGAAAACGATAGCAAAAAGAAATCTTGCATAGTCACATGAGACCTTCTATTCTTATCTGCATTCTCCATTTCAACATATGGAACACCAATTTGAAATCCACGCTCACCAAAAGTAAATATCACAATGGATATTGCAGTGGCATATAAACTGGACATATGGAACAAATACGTTTAAGGTCTTTGTTGTGTTTTTGAATGATAATGTCTCTTTTAAATGTACCAAAAGATAGTCTCCGTAAACTATTCAGTAAATGCATGTAAAAAGGAATATACTCCGTAGAAGACCAAAATAAGAAAGGTGCGCAAGAACTGTTCCCTTTTTCTAGGGAAATATTGCAATCATAAAACAGAAACACAGCTTTGCTAACGCGTGAGCAGCAAAAGGCAACTGCAGGTCCACAATACCTGCCCTTAGATTTAGGGTTTGCAATATCCTAAGAAAATGGGAAAAAGTATGTGGGTTTGCGGCTGTAGACGTAGAGCGCATTGCAACGTGAGTTTGGAGAGCGATGAGGAAAATAAATGTGTAATTTGCAGTAAGCCACGAATGGCGGAAAGCGAACAAAAACATGAAAAACATTTCTTTACCTGAAAAAGTGACAATGGCCGAATGTAGACGCTGACGACGGAGGAAGCCGCAAGCTCGCAGTCCCTCGAAACTGGGCGGAGGTGGACGTCGACGATGGAGGAAGCCATGGGCTTGCTGTCGCCCTCGAAATGGATGCGGGAGCCATAGTAAGGGACGACCAGTGGGTAGAGAAGGGAAGCATATGAATCTTTTTTTACCTGGAAAAGCGGCGTCGGAGAGTGCAGCGGAAGCCGCGGAGTCTCTGTCGGCGGCGGCGTCCCCTACCTCTCTGGCAGGTTCTGGAGTGTTCACTCGGCGGCGTCATCGTTTCATTTTTTTAATAAATGTGAAGGGCAAGCAAAATGGTAAAGGAAGAGTAGCACCAGGCTGAGCATGCGTCGTGATACGAAGGAGTAGGGAACACGTGTGCGGCCTAGATTTTTTTGTTGACGTGGATGGAACGGCTGGCCAGGGAACTGCATCGGTTTAATATGAAGAAACATCCGACGGTCCAGATCTCAACATAACCCTTCGACCAGGAAATCTTCTTAAAGAGCCCCTGAGTTTTTTAGGAAACCAACCCGCAGTCCATAGCAACTGTGTACTGAGTCTCAGAATTCTTGCGTAGAAACCCCTAACGTTTGGTTTAATTGTGCGCGCAGTTCAGATATTTAACAAAACAGAGAAATTAATTTAGAAATTGATTTTAGTGTAAAAATAATTGCTGGAACTTGTTTAATTCCTAGAAAATTCATTTTAACTCATTTTTAGTCCATTCCAGTTCCTATAATTTTGTATTAATATTGTCTATCAATTGGTAACACTGTTTTAACATGAAACACATATTAGAATTGATCACTCAATTAATTTTGTACCAAACATATAAGAACTTCGGAAAATCATATCTCGAAATCCGTAACTCCGAATTTAGTTATTCTTTTTCCTACGATCTCGTTTTGATGCGTAGATTTATATTATGTATTCTGTATTTATGTTTGGTATGATGTTAATTCGTGCTATAACATGTTTGTACCGTTGCGAGTAGAAGAGCAAGCCATAGAGGATCTAGGTGTTCAGCAGGTAGAAGTTGCTGAGCAGGAGCTCATTGAAGGCAAGTTGTGCCCTTAACCACTTTTATTTACCCAATAATGTTCTCGATAATCATTTCATCATACATAGGCTTAATTTTGATGGGACCCTATAGGTCACCCTAGTCTGGTTATCTTTTCACCTTGTTTACCCCTGAACTTTTGGGTAGTCTTTGTTATTGCTTTATATGGTTTTGGGTGTTGAGACAAATATTATACATTATCATTTTTATTATTTTGCTATTTCTGTTCATGATAAGACAACTATGTTAATTGGAACATCGAGCTTAACTTGAGAAACACGTGCCAACACAAGGGTGGAATGGGACGCCCTTGGCTGGCTAACTAGGAAAGCTAGTGGAGGACTACCTTACCCGAAAGGGGCAAGGGCAGTAGGGCGCGTGTAGGGAGGTTCTCGGGTTGATTTTGCTGCGATGGCGGTCAGACAGGGGATTCCTGCATTGCTCTTCCTAGAAACTGTAGCGGGTTTTGTGAAGCTAGTGGAACTTTGTAAAGGCCTCGTGGTGGAACCCTAGCCATTCACCTCGGTAGTGTCTAAGGGTCTAGCTAACCCTGGCTAGACGGGATACACGACTTGTGGGTACAGGGTGTAACACCCCTAGTGTTATAAGAACTAAAACTTGGGCATGGCATCATATGCATTGACATTTCATTATGTATGTTACACATAGAGTGCATCCACTAGGCTAAAATCCCAAACAAGCTTGTGATATGATGACATGGCTTGATCATTAACCCTAGGATAGGGTACTTACCCAAGGACTAGAAGCATGTGGATGTGTGAGATAACAATTTGAGTAAGAACTAGAAGGTTAGTGGAGATGTTCAACAGAGACTAAATTTAGAGAGTTTGAGTGGCACATAAACCCTAGAACACTCAAAACCCTAATAAGGACCCTAGAAACCCTAATTAGTGCTCCATGAGATGAGATCAATTTCTATACACTTTTGGACCAAAGTGCATATATCAAAGTGGTAGAGTATCAAAAATTTAGCAACTTTTACATTTGGAGATTTCCATGTTTTGTGTAACAAGTTGGAGTAAATTGCAAAAAATCCCAAAGGCACCCATATGGCTTAACTCTGAAAAATAGTGAGATTGGCCTAACTTGGGGTTCCTGTATCTCTTGATCCATGGAGATTTTGTCATGAGTCACTACAACAAAATTGTAGAGCTACTATAGTAGTTTAAGTTTGATTAAGTGATTAAACCCTAAAGTTGTACAGAAATTGGAGAAAAATGGACTTGAAGATGGGCTGTCAGTCATGTATCAGTCTGAAATCAGACTAACAGTTGCATCGAGTTAACTTTGAGGCTGAATCATACGTAATATCATGAGTATTTGATCAAGATCTTTATAACAAAATCAAATCTGGTATGTTGAGCAACAACTTTGATATAGTCGGATCGGTAGCTTCCCACATGAAAATCGAAGAATAGAGCTCTTCAAATCGCTCTATCAGATGGAATGAACCAGATCGCGATGGTACAGTGACTGAAAATATCAGTGGTGCGGAGTATCTTGCCGCTGGTGAAACCCGCGCCACGATCCACGTCGGCGCTGTGATTAGTGCCCAGGGTCGCGCAGATAACTGTGAGAGGTAAAAATATCGAAAGGGAGGAGGATTTGGTCCCGGATGTGAGCTTATCGGCCGCACTCGGTTGCCTGGCGACTTGTCCGTGCGGTCGATGTCAACGGGGAACATCGGCGATCTCAGTCGTGCCACACTATAGGATGTTTTACCACGTCGTCGCGAGTCGTGGAGAGTAACTAGCCACATGAGAAGGAAGTCTCGGTGTAGTGTCTTCGTTTGAGTCGATTAAGGACCGAACCGATGTAGGCTTGATGACCGTGGACCTTTTAACTGGCCACATGCCTCATCATGGGTAAGCTTTTCCTCGGTCGAACCAATACTAGAAAGGCCACCACACAATGGGAGTGGAGAGATGGCGAGAGTAGCGTGTACCCTCCGTGGCAAGAGGCTGGACGGTGGAGTATCTGTGCTCTCGGTTGGCGTGAACCCATTCTAGTCTTGAGAAACTCGGTGGCGAGTTGACATATGCAAGTGTTAAGTGCTACATATGTTTGGTGTGATGTTAATTTATCCCTTGTACCATGTTTGTTTGTATTGTGGTGAGTAGACGAGCCAGTGGCCGAGGATCCGGGTGTTCACCAGGTAGAAGTTGCTGAACAGGACCTCATTGAAGGCAAGTTGTGCCCTTAACCACTTTTATTTACCCAATAATGTTCTCTATGACCATTTTATCATGCATAGGCTTAATTTTGATGGGATCAAGTCACCCTAGTCTGTTTATCTTTTCACCTTGTTTACCCCTGAACTTTTGAGTAGACTTTGCTATTGCTATATATATGGTTTTGTGTGTTGAGATAACTATTACACATGATCATACTTTATTACTGTTCTATTTCTGTTCATGATAAGACAACTATGTTAATTGGAACATCGAGCTTAACTTGAGAAACACGTGCCACCACAAGGGTGGAATGGGACGCCCTTGGCTGAATAACAAGGAAAGCTAGTGGAGGACTACCTTACCTGAAGGGGCAAGGGCAGTAGGGAGTAGGCGTGTAGGGAGGTTCTCGGTTGATTTTGCTGCGATGGCGGTCAGACGGGGGATTCCTGCATTCTCTTCCTTGAAACTGTAGCGGGTTTTCTGAAGCTAGTGGAACTTTGTAAAGGCCTCATAGTGGATCCCTAGACATTCACCTCGGTAGTGTCTAAGGGTCTAGCTAACCCTATCTAGACGGGATACACGACTTGTGGGTACAGGGTACAACCTCTGCAGAGTGTAAAACTGGTATACTAACTGTGCTCGCGGTCATGAGCAGCTCAAGACTCTTGCATGATTAAAGTATGGAATTAAATTCAATTTTTCATTTGCATCACATTGGGATTTATTATTAATTTTGATCTACTATTACTTTGGTTTGGTATCTACTTACATTTAGTATCTGCTAATAAAACTTGACCAACTTATTAAAAGCAATGCTCAACTTTAACCTTTATTTGTTGATCAGCCTTACACTTCACATGAACTCCCACCTTTGGTGAGTTCATGCACATTATTCCCCACAACTTGTTGAGCTATGATCTTTTGTGAGATCACCCTTGCGATATATAACCCCCCCCACACAGGAGAAGAACATGTGGTCCAAGAGGAGTCGTACAATGAGGAGTACGAGTTGATCTAGGTGGCGTCTCCCAATCAGCTTTATGGCGCCAAGGATGGATGTTTAGTTCGCTTTATTATTATCATTTATTTTAGTAAGACTTCTGCTATGTAGTAATGACATCTATGGTATTTGTGACATTTATCTCTATACACTTTGTCATTATATGTGATGTTCTTCTTTAGCGCACATATGAGACGCACCCGACTTTATCCCTTAAATCCGGGTGTGACAGTTTGTTACTGGTTAGAAACTCGTATGTTGTCTTCCTGAGGAGGCGATGAAGATAGAGGCGGTTTATGGCATGGTAGGTCGTATTTACAGCTTCCGACCAAAATTGCTCTAGCGTCTTGTATTTTCCTAGCATAGTTCTTGACATGTCGATGAGCGTCCTGTTTTTCCTTTCCACCAAGCCATTTGGTTGTGGAGTGTAGGGTCGGAGAACTCATGCTTGATACATTCCTTCCCAAGGTACTCTTCCACTTGAAGGTTCTTGAATTCTGATCTGTTGTCGCTACATATCTTCACCTTTATCTCAAGCTAATTTTGAGCCTGTCTTAAGAAGCGCTTGAGGGTTTCTTGGGATTTAGATTTATCCTCTAAAAAGAATACCCAAGTGAAGCGGGAATAGTCATCAACCATAACGAGACCATACTTACTTCCCTCGATGCTAACGTAAGCAACGGGCCATTAGTGCAATTGTTCTAATCTTTCTTGGTGTGTGCACTCCTTGGGTCGTGGAGGGGTCCTTTTATAGCCCCCATGCCCCAAATAGTCGTTGCAAAACAAATGGAGAAAGTGATCTATGCAGGGGCATCGGACTGATCCAGTGTGCACTGGACCTCCAACGGTCACCTGCCTTCGTGCGATCTGATTAGCTGCCTTCAAAACCAGGGGGTCACCGGACCGGTCTGATGCACCATCGAACCGAGCCACATTAGCTAGTCATTCCGCCAGACTGAGGTAGTCGTTGGGCTGAGGTCCGATGCACCACCAGACGTTTACTATTCACGGTCTGGTGAATGTTAACCAAAATTCCCGAGACCGAACAATTTACTGCAAAGGGTCACGTGCACCACCGGACCGACCCTGTAGAGAGTCCAGTGTGCCTAGACAACCCTTTTTAAGTCCTTTTCTTCTCCAATCTTTCTCCTTTTGTATTGAACTTTTTGGAGGACTTTCCTGTGACTTAGACAAACATAATTAGAGTATAATCCAATTGAGTAAGTCCCAAAAAGTTTCCTCTTTCTCAACCTCTTCCTAACTTCTCTGTTTCTCCTCAAATAGAGCCCCAAATAACACTTTTCCCTACAAACAAGGTTAGAGAGCAAACCAAAGCACCAAATGCATAGTAAAAGATGCATGCAACATATTCCAACATTCAAACCTTGCATTTTTAACTTTTTTCTTCGTTTTGCTCCTTTTGGCCTATTTGAGATCGGGGTTGGACTCCAAAACTCCAAGTCTTCATGACTTAATCATTATAGCCATATATGAGCTCCAACACCTTGCAATGGTCACATAGAACATTTCCAAACACAAGAATGACCTAAACTAAAAGTTATAATGAACTTAGCTCTTTTGGGTCCCTTCTAGGTTCTGACTTTGATACTTCACTACTTTCTTGTGACCATGTCCTACTTCTTGAGCTAGGATCTTGAGCCTTATGACTTCAAACATAAATCCTAAGAATTACCTCAATGGTTCCAAGTCACGTTCTTATGTTGTGATCCTCGATGCACAAGACCCTTCTCATCTTGACCAACCTTGACTTCCTACATGCCATCTTCTTCACCCCTAGCTTTAGGTACCTCGGTCTTCTTGACCTTCTCCTGTGCACTCAGTCCCTCGAAGTTCCTCTTGTCTTTGTCCTTAGTTCCATTAGTTGTCTCCAAGTTAAGCACATCGAGTTCCACATAATCATTATCCATCCTTCAACTTTACTTATGATGTCCACATATCGTAGTCATCTCAACATGTGTGGATCATCACATCTGTTTCCATGTGTTGAACTTCTTAGTCTTTTCACTTAGCACATGTTCAACACTTAACACCCATGTCAGACCTTTAATTGTGTTGTCATCCAAAACACCAAAACCCACAAGGGAGGTTTCAACATGCTCTCATACACTTAGCAAATAAGTCAGTACATGATGGTGTGTTGGACATTCAATCACCAAAATAGGTAGAAATGGCTAACTAGCCCATTTCCCTTCCAATTATAAACTAAACCGGCCATGGCCGATTTCTAAGTGACTGATTTCGTTACTGTAGCTTCATGAGGTTGTTGTTGTTCAAAGGATAGTTTTAGGTTGTGCTGGACCACTCACGTTTGCACCGTGTGCACTAGGACAATATGATGTGCGGATGTGATATTTTGATCACTTGGAAATACAATCTTCAGATCCGTCCTTGTAGATTTTGTTTTCATTAGTGGGTTCCTGATGATATTTTCTACGTTCCTAGGGTAGTGGCACAAGCCTTGTTGTTGTTGGCATTCAAGTTTTGGAGGTTAGTGTTATTGCGCTTTATGACCTCCTGTAGCTTTACTCTTGTAGTATCTATGTATAAATTATCTTGAGAACATTGGGACTAAGATACAGATTGTGCAGACAAATGAAACAAGTATGTTATACGTGTTGTTTTCATATTTCAAGATGTTTTTCCTAATCTCTACACACTATAGTTTAACTATAGTTAAGGTTTAGTGGTATATTATGAGAAAATGCCTTCTTATTCTAAGCTACTAGTTAGATACCTTTTCATTGCTACGGTTTCTATATTTCACATAGATAGATGTTGTTTAAATTTGATAGTTATTCAAATGTTTCTCATCAAATGTTTTGGCCTTTGTTCACAACGTTTTGTTTCATTGCTGATCCTTTTGCAATCACATTTGTCATGACATCATGGGTCTTGCTCACATAGACACTACTATTGGTACCGACATTAGCCTATGCAGTAGGACAAGAGAACTTCTCAATAATAACAATTGTTAGCATAATACGATTTGTAAGAAATAATGAGATAACACGATAATCCACTTCATATGAGTGTTTTTATAAAATTACGACCGTGGAACCATTGAACCATGGAAACTTATGCTTTAATATAGATCGAGCCCATGTACGCGTGAAGGACTATGGGTTGTTTGAAGCAAATTTGAGGAGTATGTTTTTTAAAAATTGCGACTATGGAACCGTTGAACCATGGAAACTTGTACTTTAATATAGTAAAGAACGGTATCTGTTGGGGGTCTTCTACTCTGCCGAAGGTCCTCAAGACGAAGATCCTGCGTAGAAGTAACAATGCGGAATGCCAAAGCTCGGTAGCTTCGGTCCAGACCAAGCAAAGAAGGAAAAAGGACTAGTTAGACCCTCTTAGTTTAAATTGCTTGTAAACTAATGTTCAAGGACATGGATGTAATTTTACCTGGGCTGCGTCCTTGCTTATAAATAGATGAACAGTACCCTTGTACTGTTCACGCTGGATTGTATTCACTCTATCGCATCCTCGCCTTCGAGCAAGCCAAAGGTATTAATGTAATATTAACATTGTTGATATTCATATATGTTTTATGGAATGAAAGAATAAATGAATTATTAAGATATGACTATCATATTCATTCATTTGCATTCTTATCCATGTATTGATATGATGAAGGTGTGTCCTTCTTGGTCTTCGTCCGAGAAGCATTATACCCATAAGGAGATAATGCTTCGAGGGACGAAGGTCCTTAACGATTAACAATCGTGTTGCCTTGTTCTTGACTCACAGCATTTGAGAACAAGTGTCACACCCGGTTTTGGAAGGTAAACCAAATGCGAACCATGTACGTGCCAGGATCAGAACTCACGTACACAGCGATTACATAATTGGACATCATCACACAATGCTTGAATTAAATAGCGGAAAGGTACTTAGTTACATCAAGATGTTTGAGACATCCATAGGGTCTAATACATATCCATAAGGTTCAACAATAATATCAAAGTGCGGAGAAACGAAACGTAGAAGATAAGCCTACACAGGCAGCTAACTGAGGGTTTGCCACTAAAATAAACTAGAACTCATCGTAGTCCTGGAACTCCTCAAAGTCCTCCATGTTGCCAGCTTCACCTCATGAGCACTGAGAACAGTGGGGACAACCTGGGGTGGGGTGGTTTGTAAAGCAAGGGTGAGTACACATCAACATACTCAGCAAATGTCTCGTTTGGCTAAAGTGGACTAGCTGTATGTGGAGTTAAGGTTAAGCAGTTGCTTTTAGTTGGTCAAGTTTTATTATTATAAGTATAGCCCAAATTTTAGTAATAACCCAGTTATTACCCAAAAGTACTCCCTCCAAGAGGAAATACCAGAGATCAGAATTATAATCACCATTGCTAATCATCATCATAAAAGTAATCAAATTCTTCTAATCGAAAAGGATCCCAAGGCTGCTCATAACTATGAGCATGGCTGATATAGCAGTTTCTAACACTCTGCAGAGGTTGCACACTTTACCCATAAGTCGTGATTCCCATTCTGCCCGGGGTTCTAGCCTCCCCATTGATCACTACCAAGGTGACCTAGCAGGGTCTCACTACGTAGCCTTTACAAAGATTTCCCAGAGGTCATAGTCACCCGTTAGGTTTCTCTAGTTTGATAAACACAGTACATCTTCCCAGAGGAAGGGTGACTAACAAAACCAAATCAAAGAACCTCTACAACCAGCCTCGGCAGAGCAAGTATTGTGCCCGGACCCCATTGACGGCCCTACGGCGAAGCCAACTACTCCTCTGGTTCCTCTAATTAATCAGCTAAGGGTGTCCCATTCTACCCTCATGGTTGCACTGTTATCCCAGGTTGTCACTCCCCAAACACATCCTTACGGAGAGGTACTCAGGAAACAGCCTGAGCCACCTAAAGTAATCACAAGGACCCCATCGGGATAACATCATCGTATCATAAAAGATCACATCATGTTCATTGATTTAGTTAAAGCAATAGCATAAGCTAACCATGATTAACCCAAAAAGGTAAACAAGGGTAAGGTAAATACAGACTAGTCAATCCTTAAGTTTCAATAATAGAATGCGAGATAGTGAATTATAAAGTAAAGTAGGACATGATAGGTCTGAGGACACTTGCCTTCACCAGGATGTTGCTCAGAGGGATCTTCGGCAACACACTCAGGAACCACGAGCTGCTCGTTGTCTAAGTAAAGCGAGCATTCATTCAATACATCTGGAAGGTAAAAAATGAACATCACATCACACATGTACAAACATTGGCATACAACTCAAAAATGTATATTAGTAACTACAGGGGAATGAGATCAAGTTATAAAATGGACCAATCCTACTTGGGGACTAATTACTCTCTAAGTGTTTGGAACATAGCTCAAAAAGGTTAAGTAGTAATTAAACAAGAAAAGATTAAATTGTAAGATGAACTACTCTCATTTAGGGAATTTGATTATCCTTTAAATGTTATCCATAATTACATACCTAATTCTATTTATTTCATTAAGGCCTAAAGGTTAAACCAAAAATGAATCCATGAAATGCATAACACTAATCTCACAAGATTAAATATACTTTACTCCTAGGGTTCTCCTTTTATTGATTTTATTAAATAAATAAGTCAGCATATACTTTAATTCTATATTCTAAGTGTAAAAATTAAAGTATACAGATTACAGTTGGACATATTTTATTTGAACAGAGAATAATCTTGTGAACATTTTGCAATTTGAACCACTAAATTTAGAGTTCATATGAAAAAGATATGAAATAAACAAGTTTTGAAGTTTGAAATATGAAATTAGGGCTAAATCTGTGATTAAATAAAAGTACAGGGGGCTAACTAAAACAAACCAGGGGCATGCGCGCTAAAACAGAGGACGACGGGTTGATTTCCTAAAACCAGGGGGCTCTTAAGCAAAACTCACATGCGAAGGGGTACGGGGTAACCTCAGCCATCGGATCAGAGATCAACGACCCAGATTAGATCGCGCGGGCGCGGCTGACAAGCAGAGCCAAGGTGCCAGCGAGCCAGGGCGGGCTGACTGACCGGGCGCAGGGGTAGAGACGCGGGTGAGGGGGAAGAGAGAGAGGCGGTCAGATCCCGATCGAAGGGCTAGGATTAGATCTACTCGGGTTGAGTCCAAACCATCCGATCTCGGACAGACAACCGAGATCTAACGGCCAGGGCTAGCTTGGGCGCGGTGGCGCCGCTCGGTCCCGCGGCTAGAGTTCGCCGGAGACGAGCAGGCCGGCCACGGTGGGGCACTAGAGACTCGGGGACTAGCCTAGGCGCAATCAGGGCGGTCTGGCGAACTCGACCATGGCCTTCACACTGGCGCGGGGGCACCAGCGAGCGTAGACCACGGTGGGGCGGGCTAACGGCGGCGCTGGATTACTCCGGCGAGCAATCGCGTGAGCTATAGAGCGAGGATGACCAAATTAGGGGCACGGGCAGGTTGCTCACCTCGAGCAGAAGCGCTGGCGTCGCGAAGCAACGGCGGAGGCGCAAGGGCTCGATGGGGCGACGGTGGCGGACTCCGGCTGCGCAAGAAAACGCTCCGGTGAGCGCGGACCGGACGCATCAGGGAGGGAGATGGCACGTCGAAGGGTGTCCCAAGCAGCTGACAGTAAGGCGAAGCTCACCGTGGCACTGGACGAGGCACGGGCGCGACAGTGGCCACAGAACAGGAGGTGGGCGTCGTCGGGCGGTGGCGGAGCTCCCTGTTCGCGTGGGCAGAGCGAGAGAGAGGGCGAGAGAGCTGGGCAGAGGGCGCAAATGAGAGAGGGTAGGTGGGCGAGCAGGGAGTGGGGGCTCGAACGTGGCCGGAGAACGCGCGGTCGTGTGCGCGTCCACGGCAGGGAGATCGTGGGCGGAATGTTAGAGACGGCTGATAGGTGGGGACGGCAGGGCAGAGAGAGAGGGAGCGGGCGCGCGCGAGGGAAACAGCGCCGACAGCTCGGCCCCACAGAGCAGCGAGAGAGGGGGGAGTGAGCGCGCTCGGGTTGGCGCCGACAGGCGGGACCCGCCTATCACACGCAGGGGGCGCGCGGGCGGGGGCGCGCGCGCGCGGGCTTGGCTTATTGGACTGCTTGGGCCAAAATGGCCTTTTTCTTTTCCTGGAATTTCTATTGCCTTTTCTATTTATTTCCTCTAGGGTTCTCAATTCAAATTCAAATCATGTTTCAAATTCAAACCAAATCAATTATGTGCAACCATTCAAAGAATATTTAGGCTTAATATGATGCAACATTCCATGACTCATATATTTTGGGCAAAATAAATTAAATAATCCCTCACTAATACAACTAACTCTAATTAAAAGAGAAATAGAGAGATAAAACTAGAGAGAGAGAGAAACTAGAGTGAGGTAGAGAAGAGTAACACCTGAATTTGGATGATCATAAGAAAGAAATTTTATACCCCCAAATTCATGGTGTTACAACAAGTGACCAACATTGGCGCCCACCTCCGGTGAACTCATTTTCCATAATTGCAACAATGGCTTCGCAAGTCAACCAAGTTGTGGCACCTTCGGCTACGAAGCCGGTGCTTCTGATCACAGGCGGCTCAGGTTCTGAACCAGCCAACAAGAAGCAGAAGAAGGAAGCGCGGAGAAGGGTACATCATGTTGGATTACAAGGACCCTTCATCAAGTCCAAGTGGTCTCACATACCAATCACCTTCTCCCAGGAAGACCTTCAGCTCAAGGATTATCCCCACAACGATGCAATGGTCATATCTTGTGTCATCAAGGGGTTTCTGGTCCACAACGTCTTAGTGGACACGGGCAGTGCGACAGATATCATCTTCGCAAAGGCTTTCAGGCAGATGCAAGAGCCGGATGACAAGATACATGATGCAACACACCCCCTTTGCGACTTCAGAGGAAGACAAATTGTGGCGCCTGGCAAGATAACTATGCCAATCACCTTTGGCTATGTTCACAACACAAGGATAGAACAGGTTGTCTTTGACATTGTCGATATGGACTTTCCTTACAATGCAATCACTAGACGAGGGACACTGAATGCCTTCGAAGAGCAATACTTCATCCAGCATATCTTTGCATGAAGATACCTTCGGAATAAGGGCCCATTTTTGTGCATGGAAGCCAGAGGCTGCCAGGAGAGCCGAAGGAAGCTGGACGGATTCGAAGGCCATCCATAATATAGATGAAGTCGAAGCTCATCAACAATATAAGCATAAAACAGAAAAGGCTGCTTCAGCAGATCAACCAAAGCCCATGCTTTTGTGTGAAGACATAGCCGAGCAAAAAGTGCTATTGGGATCTCAATTATCTGATGAACAAGAGAAGACCTTGCTGAGATTTCTGTTCAACAACAAAGATGTTTTTGCTTGGTCGGCCAATAATCTTTGTGGTGTCAATAGAGATATTATTGAGCACTCACTCAATGTAGACCCGACCTTCAGACCAAGAAAGCAGAGGCTTCGGAAAATGTCCGATGATAAAGCCGAAGGTGCACGAAACGAAGTGAAAAGACTTTTGAGCGCCGGTGTTATCAGAGAAGTGACATACCTAGAGTGGCTGGCTAATAATGTCATGGTAAAGAAAGCCAATGGAAAATGAAGAATGTGCATTGACTTTACATATCTCAATAAGGCATGCCCGAAGGATGAATTCCCATTGCCAAGAATAGATTCCCTTGTGGATGCAACAGCTACTTCGGAGCTCATGAGCTTATTGGACTGCTACTCAAGCTATCATCAAATCTGGATGAAGAAGGAGGATGAGCCAAAGACAAGTTTCATAACTCCTAGTGGAACCTATTGTTACCTTTGAATGCTTGAGGGGCTCAAAATGCTGGAGGAAGCTTCAGCAGGATGACTGCCAAAGTTCTTCACTCTCAAATTGGCAGAAATGTGGTAACATATGTTCATGACATCATAGTAAAGAGCACAAAGCAAGAAAACCATGTTGCTGATTTGCAAGAGTCATTTGCCAACTTCAGATGGGCTGGTCTTAAATTAAATCCAGAAAAATGTGTCTTTGGAGTAAAGAAGGGCAAGTTTCTTGGTTGCTTGGTATTAACAAAGGGTATCAAAGCTAATCCAAGTAAAAAAGAAGCCATGCTTCGAATGGAGCCACCAAAGTCAAGGAAGGGTGCCCAAAGATTGACAGAGAGGCTGTCATCTTTGAACAGATTCATTTCAAGGTCAGCAGAGAGGAACTTGCCATACTTCGAAGTGCTAAAGTCAGCTGAAGTATTTCAATGGGGACCAAATCAGCAGAAAGCCTTCGAAGAACTGAAACAATATTTAATAGAGCTAACAACTTTAACTCCATCTTCGTCAGGAACTCCATTGCTATTGTATGTAGTTGCTTCTCATGCTGTGGTTAGTGCAGCACTGGTGCAAGAGAAGCAGGAGGGCCAGGCAAGAAAACAAGTGCCAGTTTACTTCGTTTCCGAAGTGCTCAGTGCATCAAAGAAAAATTATACAGAGATAGAGAAGGTACTATATGTTGTACTAATGGCTTCTAGAAAGCTTCGACATTATTTTCAAGCATACCACATCATAGTACCCTCTTCGCAACCTCTCAAGGACATAATGAGAAATAGAGAGGCCACAGGAAGAGTTAGAAAATGGGCTGCAAAACTAAATGAATTCATTATTGATTTTGTTCATAGATCTTCGATCCAATCCCAGGCGTTAGCAGACTTCAAACTTCATTGCTGATTGGACACCAGGGGCTCAGGACGAAGAGAAAACAACTTATGTTAAAGCCTGGACAATATTTTGTGATGGGTCTTGGGGAACCTTTGGTGCAGGAGCAGCAGCTATCTTGATTTCACCATCAAAAATCAAAACTTGCTATGCAGCAAGATTGGACTTCAATTGCACAAATAATATTGCATAGTACGATGCCCTTCTCTTGGGGCTCCAAAAGCTTAAAGCAATGGGAATAAGAAGGGCAATACTCAAATCTGACTCACAGGTCATCTCAGGTCATGTTGACAAAAGCAGCAAAGCAAGATACCCAAAGCTAGAAAAATATTTGGATGCAGTCCGAAGGATGGAGGCTTCCTTCGAAGGTTTTTCTGTAAAAATATTCCGAGAGGAGAAAACGAGCACACAAATTTGCTAGCTAAATCAGCAGCACAGGGGCTTCCGTTACCTTCAGAAGTTTTCTTCGAAATAATAAAAGCACCTTCGGTTGAGCTCATGGAAAGAGCGGTGCTCACAATTTCACCAGTACATAGTGAAGATTGGAGGAGATTGTATCTTTCCTCCAAGGCAACTGTCTTTCGGGCGATGAAGTTTACAATAAAAGAATGGAAGCAAGGACAAGAGTACAAGACCTTATGTAATCATAGAAGGGGAGTTATACAAACACGGAGTCTGAACTCCATTGCTCAAGTGTCTGTCCAGAGCCGAAGGTCAAGAATTGATGAAGGAAATACATGCAGGTTTATGTGGGGCTCATACTGGGTCTAGGCCTCTACTGGGGAAGGTCTTCAAGCAAGGTTTTTACTAGCCGAAGGCAGCTTCGGATGCAGCAAATTTAGTTCAAAAATGTGAAAATTGCCAAAGATGCGCCAGAGACCAGAAGCAACCTTCGTCTCTAACCCAGCTAATACTGCCAACTTGGCCATTGCAAAGATGAGGCTTGGATTTGTTAGGTCCACTTCCACCAGCGCAAGGCAACTTGAAATATGTTGTGGTGGCAATGGAGTACTTTTCTAAGTGGATTGAGGCAAAGCCCTTAGCTACAATAACTTCGGGCACTGTACAGAAATTCTTCTGGCAGAATATTGTTTGTCGCTTCGGCGTGTCGAAGGCTATCACCGTTGATAACGGAACTCAGTTTGATGTTGAAACTTTCAAAACCTTTTGTAACCAGATTGGTACAAAAATACACTTCACATCAGTGAGGCATCCGGAGTCAAATGGACTAGTAGAAAGGGCAAACGGAATTATAATAATAGGAATAATGAAGTCAATCATCAATCAACCCAAAGGGAAGTGGCCAGACGAATTAATAAAGGTAGTGTGGAACCACAACATTGTTGTTTCAAGGTCAACAGGATTTAGTCCGTTCAAGCTTTTGTTCGGTGACGAAGCAATAACACCAGAATAAGCAAGAGCGGGTTCAATAAGAACCTTAGCCTCGACAGAGGATGAAGGTGATTGCCAAGTAACAAAAGACACCATAGAAGGGACTAGACTACAAGCAATAGAGCACATCAATAAATACCAGACCAAAACAATCAAATGGCATGACAGAAAGGTAAAATTGAAGAATATTAATACAAGACATTTGGTGCTTCGAAGAGTGGTCAACCCTGATACAGTGGGGAAGCTTCAGCTCAAGTGGGAAGGTCCCTTTTTGGTGGTGTCTTTGTCAAGACCTGGATCTTATAGATTGAAAGACATAGACGGCAGCGACATACCAAGGTCTTGGAATGCGAATGATCTTCGTCAGTATTATGTGTAAACCATGTAATTTTCTTATTTTTTCCTATGGCACTCGTTTCCTTTCAAGAAGGGAGAAAGGTTTTTAATGGGGCAATATGTTGTAATTTTCATTTTTTGTTTAGCCTTATGCAATACAAGGGCCAAATTCCCCCACATGTAAAATGTAACAAAAAAGGAACGCACCATCGAGTGCAAGAGGCCATGAAGAAGCTCAAAAGTCGTCCCTAACATTTGCATTTTTTCATCACATCATCCTTTGCATTCATGTGAGCATACATTAGACATTCGTAGGATCATCATCATGGCATAAAGCATAGACATTAACAGGAAGAACAGGAAATGCTTGTCCTTGACGAGAAAACACTTCATTGCATACGAAGATGCTTCGTCTTTAATAAAATGCTTTGATGTGAACGAAAAGAAGGGAAGGTGTTTTTCGCCTTCGGCTCAAAATATTAAAAATATTGGTTTCGTCCACAACAAAGCAATTCACACATGAGCGAAAGGTAAAATGGTATTACAAGGTATTAACAAATATGTACAATATTTTGTCCAATTGTCAATTACAATTCTTAGCCATATGATACAGAGAGTTCCTAAGTCTTTCTACAGATAAGTACAAAAGGAGATTCTAGAGTCTTCGGTGCTTCGGCACAAGCTTCGGCTTAGCGACCTTCGGCGCCATCATCCTATAGACAAGACAAGGTATAAGGTAATTGGAAATTTAATAAGGAGAAATCAGGGTAAAAAGACAAAGGTAAAATTTCATACTGAGTTAAGCAGTTTTCATGCTTCATCCCCGGCTAATTCACGCCGCCCTTTGCCCAAATTTGGGTAATAAATCTATTTCCTATGTTTCGAGCCTCAGTTGGAACGTCAACCAAGTCTGATGATGAAAGATTGAAATTTGGCTTGTTGACGGCCCTCGCGTGATTGCACCCGGCCTTCATAAATGCTGCAGTTGTGACGCGTGAAGCCATCAGAGCACAGAAATCTCTGTGCCCGGTTATAACTTTGAAAGGGAAATGTGCCCTTGGGCCATTTCTAAGTATTTTGGTGATTGAGTGCCAACACAAGTGCTTAAATGTGAATTCATGCTTATGGATGGACAAAGTGCAAAACAAGAGCAAAGGTATGTTTCTAAGTCTTAGTACATTGGTTTTGTGTACTAATATACTTGTCTAAGTATTAGAAACAGAAAGAAGAAGAAAAGAGTTGGCTGTGTACAGCCAAAAGGCTGTTTCGGTCTGGGGCACCGGACTGTCCGGTGGTGCACCGGACAGTGTCCGGTGCGCCAGACTGCCTCGAGCGAAGTGGCCGCTCTCGGGAATTCGCCGACGGCATACGGCTAAAATTCACCGGACAGTCCCGTGTGCACCGGACTGTCCGGTGAGCCAACGGTCGGCCGGGCCAACGGTCGGCCGCGGAATCCGCGCGCGACACGTGGCTGAGCCAACGGTCGGAAGGGGGCACCGGACTGTCCGGTGTGCACCGGACATGTCCGGTGCGCCAACGGCTCCCAGATCTGCAACGGTCGACTGCGCCATTTTTGGAAGGAAATCGGGCACCAGACAGTGTCCGGTGTGCACCGGACTGTCCGGTGCGCCCGATGACAGAAGGCAAGAATGGCCTTCCAGATTTGCTCTCAACGGCTCCTAGCTGCCTTGGGGCTATAAAAGGGACCCCTAGGCGCATGGAGGAGGAAACCAAGCAAACTAAGAGCATTCTTGATCATCCACACTCAGTCTTTGCGCATTCGTTTGTCATTCTCAGTGATTCGAGCTCCGTTCTAGTGAGAACCTTGAGATAGTCTTTTGAGCTCGATTCTTGGCCGTGTGTGTGCGCATTTTGCTGTGGATTTGTGTGTGTTGCTTCCCTTCCTTACTCTGTGATTCTTTGTGAACATCAAAAGTGTAAGGGCGAGAGGCTCCAAGCTGTGGAGATTCCTCGCGAACAGGATAAGAAAAGAAAAGCATAACACTGTGGTATTCAAGTTGATCATTGGATCACTTGAGAGGAGTTGAGTACAACTCTCATCCGTTGGGACGCCACAACGTGGAGTAGGCAAGTTTTGTACTTGGCCGAACCACGGGATAAACCACTGTGTCTTCTCTGTGTTGAACTCTTTGTGGTTATCGTATTGTGCAAGATCTTCTCTCTAGCCACTTGGCATTAACTGTGCTAACGTTTAACCAAGTTTTGTGGCTTAAGTTTTTAAGTTTTACAGGATCACCTATTCACCCCCCCCCCTCTAGGTGCTCTCAATTGGTATCAGAGCCGTTCTCTTCAAGGAGGGACTAATCGCCCGAAGAGATGGATCCTAAAGGGAAGGGAATCGTGATCAACGACAAGGAGAAGGAGTCCTTCGTCAACGAGCCAAGGGATGACAAGTCCAACGACTTGGGCTCGGGCCACAGACGCAAAGATGGGAAGAAGAAGAAGACAAGACGCATCAAGGAGATCGTCTACTACGACAGCGATGAGTCTACTTCCTCCCAGAAGGACGACGACCACAACGACTACGAGAAAAAGGAACCGGTCAATTCGAACTTTTCTTTTGACTACTCTCGTATTCCGCATAGTTCAAGTTCACATTTGCTCTCCATTCCACTCGGCAAGCCCCCACACTTTGATGGAGAGGACTTCGGATTTTGGAGCCACAAAATGCGTAGTCACCTATTCTCTCTCCATCCTAGTATATGGGAGATTGTAGAAAGTGGAATGCACTTTGATAGTTCGGATAGTCCCATGTTCATTAATGAGCAAATACATAGGAATGCACAAGCTACTACTGTTCTTCTAGCTTCTTTGTGCAGGGATGAATACAACAAAGTGAGCGGCTTGGATAACGCCAAGCAAATATGGGACACCCTCAAGATCTCTCATGAGGGGAACGACGTCACCTTGCTCACCAAGATGGAGTTGGTGGAGAGCGAGCTTGGACGGTTCGCAATGATAAGGGGCGAGGAGCCAACTCAAACATACAACCGGCTCAAGACCCTTATCAACAAAATAAGGAGCTATGGAAGCACGCGATGGATGGACCACGACGTCGTCCGACTGATGCTAAGGTCCTTTACCGTTCTTGATCCTCATTTGGTGAATAATATTCGTGAGAATCCCAGGTACACCAAAATGTCGCCCGAAGAAGTCCTTGGAAAATTCGTAAGTGGGCGAATGATGATCAAGGAGGCAAGGTACGTGGACGACGCCTTGAATGGACCAATCAACGAGCCGCAACCTCTTGCTCTCAAAGCAACAAGAAGCAAGGAGGCGCTACCTAACAAGGTGGCACAAATTGAGGCGGCCGGACTTAATGATGAAGAGATGGCTCTCATCATCAAGAGATTCAAGACGGCGCTCAAAGGTCACAAGGGACAGCCAAGCAAGACCAAAGCCAAAGGGAAGCGCTCATGCTTCAAATGCGGTAAGATTGGTCATTTTATTGCTAACTGTCCCGATAATGAAAGTGACCAGGAACTCGGGAGCAAGAGGGAAAAGAAGAAACATTACAAGAAGGCCAAGGGCGAGGCACATATCGGAAAGGAGTGGGATTCGGATTGCTCCTCCTCCGACTCTGACAATGAAGGACTCGCCGCCACCGCCTTCAACAAGTCGTCCCTCTTCCCCAACGAGCATCACACATGCCTCATGGCGAAGGAGAAGAAGGTATGTACTCGAGAAAGTACCACTTATTCTTCTAGTGATGATGATTCTAGTGACGACAATGAAATAGACTATTCTAGTTTATTTAAAGGTCTAGATAGAATTAAAATTGGCAAAATTAATGAGTTAATTGATGCCTTGAATGAAAAGGATAGGCTTTTAGAAAAGCAAGAGGATTTGTTATATGATGAACATGATAAATTTGTAGAAGCACAAAAATCTCATGCTTTAGAAGTTAAAAGAAACGAAATGCTTTCCTGTGAATTATCTTCTTGCCATGAGACAATTTCTAGCTTAAGGAGCATTAATGATGACTTGAATGCTAAGATTGCTAGTAAATCTAACTCTTGCGTAGAGAATGTTATAACTTGCACTAGGTGTAAAGATATTAACATTGATGCTTATAGTGAACACCTAGCTTGCATTTCTAAATTAAATGAAGAGGTGGCTAGTCTTAATACCCAACTTGAGACTAGCAAAAGTGATTTTGAGAAACTAAAATTTGCTAGGGATGCCTACACGGTTGGTAGACACCCCTCAATTAAGGATGGACTTGGCTTCAAGAGGGAAGCCAAGAACTTAACAAGCCATAAGGCTCCCATCTCCGCCAAGGAGAAAGGGAAGGCCCCTATGGCTAAAAGTACTAAAAGGAACCATGCTTTTATGTATCATGATAGGAGACAAACTAGAAATGCTTATAGGAGTTATAATGCTTATGATGACTTTAACTCTCATGCCATGGTTGCTTCTAGTTCCTCACATATGCATGGTAGAAATATGTCTAGGAGAAATACTATTCATCATGTGCCTAGAAAGAATATTATTCATGCTCCTAGGAAAGTAGTGAATGAACCTTCTACAATTTATTGTGCTTTAAATGCTTCCTTTGCTATTTGTAGAAAGGATAGGAAAATAGTAGCTAGGAAGTTAGGGGCAAAATGCAAGGGAGACAAAACTTGCATTTGGGTCCCTAAGGATATTTGCACTAACCTTGTAGGACCCAACATGAGTTGGGTACCTAAGACCCAAGCCTAAATTTGCCTTGCAGGTTTATGCATCCGGGGGTTCAAGCTGGATTATCGACAGCGGATGCACAAACCATATGATGGGGGAGAAGAAGATGTTCACCTCCTATGTCAAGAATAAAGATTCCCAAGATTCAATTATATTCGGTGATGGGAATCAAGGCAAGGTAAGAGGGTTAGGTAAAATTGCAATTTCTAATGAGCACTCTATCTCTAATGTGTTTTTAGTTGAGTCTCTTGGCTACAATTTGCTATCTGTTAGCCAACTATGCAATATGGGATATAATTGTCTTTTTACAAATGTAGATGTGTCTGTCTTTAGAAGAAGTGATGGTTCACTAGCCTTTAAGGGTGTATTAGACGGCAAACTTTATTTAGTTGATTTTGCAAAAGAGGAGGCCGGTCTAGATGCATGCTTAATAGCTAAGACTAGCATGGGCTGGCTGTGGCATCGCCGCTTAGCACATGTAGGGATGAAGAACCTACACAAGCTTCTAAAGGGAGAACACGTGATAGGTTTGACTAACGTACAATTCGAAAAAGATAGACCTTGTGCAGCTTGTCAGGCAGGTAAACAGGTGGGAGGAACGCATCACAGCAAGAATGTGATGACCACATCAAGACCCCTGGAGCTGCTACATATGGACCTCTTCGGACCCGTCGCCTATCTGAGCATAGGAGGAAGTAAGTATGGTCTAGTTATTGTTGATGACTTTTCCCGCTTCACTTGGGTGTTCTTTTTGCAGGATAAGTCTGAAACCCAAGGGACCCTCAAGCGCTTCCTCAGGAGAGCTCAAAATGAGTTTGAGCTCAAGGTGAAGAAGATAAGGAGCGACAACGGGTCCGAGTTCAAGAACCTTCAAGTGGAGGAATTCCTTGAGGAGGAAGGGATCAAGCACGAGTTCTCCGCTCCCTACACACCACAGCAAAATGGTGTGGTAGAGAGGAAGAACAGGACGCTAATCGACATGGCGAGGACGATGCTTGGAGAATTCAAGACCCCCGAGCGTTTTTGGTCGGAAGCTGTGAACACGGCTTGCCACGCCATCAACAGGGTCTACCTTCACCGCCTCCTCAAGAAGACTTCGTATGAGCTTCTAACCGGTAACAAACCCAATGTATCTTACTTTCGTGTATTTGGGAGTAAATGCTACATTCTAGTGAAGAAGGGTAGAAATTCTAAGTTTGCTCCCAAAGCTGTAGAAGGGTTTTTGTTAGGTTATGATTCAAATACAAAGGCGTATAGGGTCTTCAACAAATCATCGGGTTTGGTTGAAGTCTCTAGCGACGTTGTATTTGATGAGACTAATGGCTCTCCAAGAGAGCAAGTTGTTGATCTTGATGATGTAGATGACGAAGACGTTCCAACGGCCGCGATACGCACCATGACGATTGGAGATGTACGGCCTCGGGAGCAATTGGAGCAAGATCAACCATCTTCCTCAACTATGGTGCATCCCCCAACTCAAGACGATGAACAGGTTCATCAAAAGGAGGTGTGTGATCAATGGGGAGCACAAGATGATCACGTGATGGAGGAAGAAGCGCAACCGGCACCTCCAACTCAAGTCCGAGCGGTGATTCAAAGGGATCATCCCGTCGACCAAATTTTGGGTGACATTAGCAAGGGAGTAACTACTCGATCTCGATTAGTTAATTTCTGTGAGCATTACTCTTTTGTCTCTTCTATTGAGCCTTTCAGGGTAGAGGAGGCCTTGCTAGATCCGGACTGGGTATTGGCCATGCAGGAGGAACTCAACAACTTCAAGCGCAATGAAGTTTGGACACTGGTGCCTCGTCCTAAGCAAAATGTTGTGGGAACCAAGTGGGTGTTCCGCAACAAACAAGACGAGCACGGAGTGGTGACAAGGAACAAGGCTCGACTTGTGGCAAAAGGTTATGCCCAAGTCGCAGGTTTGGACTTTGAGGAGACTTTTGCTCCTGTGGCTAGGCTAGAGTCTATTCGTATCTTGCTAGCATATGCTGCTCACCATTCTTTCAGGTTGTACCAAATGGATGTGAAGAGTGCTTTCCTCAATGGGCCGATCAAGGAGGAGGTGTACGTGGAGCAACCCCCTGGCTTCGAGGATGAACGGTACCCCGACCACGTGTGTAAGCTCTCTAAGGCGCTCTATGGACTTAAGCAAGCCCCAAGAGCATGGTATGAATGCCTTAGAGACTTTTTAATTGCTAATGCTTTCAAGGTTGGGAAGGCCGATCCAACTCTTTTTACAAAGACATGTGATGGTGATTTGTTTGTGTGCCAAATTTATGTCGATGACATAATATTTGGTTCTACTAACCAAAAGTCTTGTGAAGAGTTTAGCAGGGTGATGACGCAGAAATTCGAGATGTCGATGATGGGCGAGTTGAACTACTTCCTTGGGTTCCAAGTGAAGCAACTCAAGGACGGCACCTTCATCTCCCAAACGAAATACACGCAAGACTTGCTAAAGCGGTTTGGGATGAAGGACGCCAAGCCCGCAAAGACTCCGATGGGAACCAACGGACACACCGACCTCAACAAAGGAGGTAAGTCCGTTGATCAAAAAGCATACCGGTCCATGATAGGTTCTTTGCTTTATTTATGTGCTAGTAGACCGGATATTATGCTTAGCGTATGCATGTGTGCCAGATTTCAATCCGATCCTAAGGAGTGTCACTTAGTGGCGGTGAAGCGAATACTGAGATATTTAGTCGCTACGCCTTGCTTCGGGATCTGGTATCCTAAGGGGTCTAACTTTGACTTAATTGGATACTCAGATTCCGACTATGCTGGATGTAAGGTCGATAGGAAGAGTACATCGGGGACGTGCCAATTCTTAGGAAGGTCCCTGGTGTCGTGGAACTCTAAGAAACAAACTTCCGTTGCCCTATCCACCGCTGAGGCCGAGTATGTTGCCGCAGGGCAGTGTTGCGCGCAACTACTTTGGATGAGGCAAACCCTTCGGGACTTTGGCTACAATCTGAGCAAAGTCCCACTCCTATGTGATAATGAGAGTGCTATCCGCATGGCGGAAAATCCTGTTGAACACAGCCGCACAAAGCACATAGACATCCGGCATCACTTTTTGAGAGACCACCAGCAAAAGGGAGATATCGAAGTGTTTCATGTTAGCACCGAGAACTAGCTAGCCGATATCTTTACCAAGCCTCTAGATGAGAAGACCTTTTGCAGGCTGCGTAGTGAGCTAAATGTCTTAGATTCACGGAACTTGGATTGAATTGTAGCATACATGTGTTTATGTCCTTGATCATGTTCATTCTGCATTTTGTTGCTTATTGTGGTGCACAAGTTGTACAAACATTCCCCGGACCTCACAAGTCCTTGTGTAAGTGATGCACATATTTAGGGGGAGTTGTGCTACAACTTGACCCTTTGAGACTAACCATATGCTTGAGTTTGGTTGTTTTAGTCTCCAAGGAGGATTGAAAGGGAAAAGGTGGACTTGGACCATGCAAGACTTCCACTGCACTCCGATGAAAAGAGTAACTTTTCCAAGTTCATCTTTAAACTCTTATTGCCTATTTTGCTCTTAATTGAAGAATTTGGTGAGGCAATGGGGTTACAGGGCCAAGATTGATCCCGTTTTGGTGCTTGATGCCAAAGGGGGAGAAAATAAAGGCCAAAGCAATAGATGGATCAGCTACCACTTGAGAAATTTTGAAAATAGTAGAATAGAGCTTTTGGTTTGTCAAAACTCTTGCATTGTCTCTTTTGTCAAAAGTTGGCCTCTTGTGGGGAGAAGTGTTGAATATGGGAAATAGGGGGAGTTTTTGAAATCTTTGATCAATCTCTTTTGGAATGACTCTCTTTATGCTTCAACATGTATGTTTGACTTAGAGATAGAGATTTGAGTTTGATTTGCAAAAACAAACCAAGTGGTGGCAAAGGATGATCCATATATGCCAAACATGAATCAAAATAAATTTGAGTTTTATTTGAAGTGATTTTGCACTTATTCTAGTTGCTTTATGTTGTGTTGGCATAAATCACCAAAAAGGGGGAGATTGAAAGGGAAATGTGCCCTTGGGCCATTTCTAAGTATTTTGGTGATTGAGTGCCAACACAAGTGCTTAAATGTGAATTCATGCTTATGGATGGACAAAGTGCAAAACAAGAGCAAAGGTATGTTTCTAAGTCTTAGTACATTGGTTTTGTGTACTAATATACTTGTCTAAGTATTAGAAACAGAAAGAAGAAGAAAAGAGTTGGCTGTGTACAGCCAAAAGGCTGTTTCGGTCTGGGGCACCGGACTGTCCGGTGGTGCACCGGACAGTGTCCGGTGCGCTAGGCTGCCTCGAGCGAAGTGGCCGCTCTCGGGAATTCGCCGACGGCATACGGCTAAAATTCACCGGACTGTCCGGTGTGCACCGGACTGTCCGGTGAGCCAACGGTCGGCCGGGCCAACGGTCGGCCGCGGAATCCGCGCGCGACACGTGGCTGAGCCAACGGTCGGAAGGGGGCACCGGACTGTCCGGTGTGCACCGGACATGTCCGGTGCGCCAACGGCTCCCAGATCTGCAACGGTCGACTGCGCCATTTTTGGAAGGAAATCGGGCACCGGACAGTGTCCGGTGTGCACCGGACTGTCCGGTGCGCCCGATGACAGAAGGCAAGAATGGCCTTCCAGATTTGCTCTCAACGGCTCCTAGCTGCCTTGGGGCTATAAAAGGGACCCCTAGGCGCATGGAGGAGGAAACCAAGCAAACTAAGAGCATTCTTGATCATCCACACTCAGTCTTTGCGCATTCGTTTGTCATTCTCAGTGATTCGAGCTCCGTTCTAGTGAGAACCTTGAGATAGTCTTTTGAGCTCGATTCTTGGTCGTGTGTGTGCGCATTTTGCTGTGGATTTGTGTGTGTTGCTTCCCTTCCTTACTCCGTGATTCTTTGTGAACATCAAAAGTGTAAGGGCGAGAGGCTCCAAGCTGTGGAGATTCCTCGCGAACGGGATAAGAAAAGAAAAGCATAACACTGTGGTATTCAAGTTGATCAATGGATCACTTGAGAGGAGTTGAGTACAACTCTCGTCCGTTGGGACGCCACAACGTGGAGTAGGCAAGTTTTGTACTTGGCCGAACCACGGGATAAACCACTGTGTCTTCTCTGTGTTGAACTCTTTGTGGTTATCGTATTGTGCAAGATCTTCTCTCTAGCCACTTGGCATTAACTGTGCTAACGTTTAACCAAGTTTTGTGGCTTAAGTTTTTAAGTTTTACAGGATCACCTATTCACCCCCCCTCTAGGTGCTCTCAAACTTCATCAAGGGCTTCAACTTCATTTTCAATATGATCAAAGGCCCCAGGGATATCTTCGGTAGAAGGGGTGATTTCTTTAGAAGCGGCTCCGACTGAGTTAAATATCTCCTTCAATCAATTAATGCATCGGGCGGCAAAGCCAGAGCATTTGTCCCAAAGATTCTTAACAATTTCACTTAGCTTTGCATTCCTTTCAGCTTTGGCTTCGACCTTCGCTTTGAACTCCTTCATCTCATGGTCGAAGCTCTGACCTTTCCTTCAAGGCTGCTTGAGCTTCGTCTAGCTCTCTGCTCAGCTTATCATTCTGAGACCTTGCTTCTGCGAGAGAGCCTTGGACTGATTGCAGCAAGATGTCCTTTTCTTTTAAAGAGTATTCAAGTTTTTTAATCTTATCTTCTAAGCCTTCGATAATAACTTCATTTCCTCTATTTTTAGTATTCTGCTGCATTTTCAGGCCTTGCTTAATAACATACTCTGCAAAACAAGTTAAAATTAGAATACCCAAACCACTACAAAGGTAATAAAAAAATTTAGAGAAAAGCCTCACCTTGAAATTGGAATAAAACAAGCTACCGACAATATGTTGTCGTCTGTAACAGCTAATGTCAGACTCCAACTTCGGGAATCCAATGCTCTTGGATAAAGTGCCTACAATCTTCGCCCCGGCGCGGTCGCAAATGCATCATAAGATTTCTTCATCGACCCCACCGAAGAGCATGGACCCCGGGTGGTGTTGGGTCTATGCTTCGTCGCCGAAGGTCTTCTAGGAAGAAGCGGCTTTCGGCTGAAGCTGTCTGTATGAGATGGCCGAAGGTTCCTCTTCACGAAGCTTCGGCATTACAAACCGACTTAAAGATAGAATGACCTTTTAGTCCGTAAAGGTCTGAGTCAATGTTGTAAACTTTTATGAGGGGCATAATTGTAATTCCTCACAGGCCGTGTCCTGTGCCTATAAATAGTGAACAGTATTCCTTTACTGTTCACGCATTCTGATAATTGCAGTCGCATCTTTCGGAAATCAACCTTTGCCAAGGCAAAGGTATTATTGTATTCAATGATTCAATATATTAAGTAAATATAATATAATTCGTATATGATTTATTTACCCTTTTATACCCTTTATTTTATGTTATCTTATACAATCTATTGAAATTCTATTACGAAGACTTGAGCTTCGTAATTATATTCTCATCAACCTTTGCCCAAGACTCATTATCCTCAAGGGAATAATGTTTCATGGACGAAGGACGTTAACATTTAACATTTTATGTTGCCTTGTTCTTAATTCATAGCATTTGAGAACAAGTCCCCAACATTGGCGCCCACCTCCGGTGAACTCACTTCCACTTTTTGAGTTGATGGCTTCGTTCAACGATCAAGCTGGAGCTGCTTCGGACCCAAAGCTGGTGCTCCCGATTACATGTGGTTCGTCCTCAGAGCCAGCCAACAAGAAACAGAAGAAGGAAGCACATAGAAGGGTACAGCATGTTGGGGTGCAAGGACCCTTCATCAAGTCAAGATGGTCTCACATTCCTATTACCTTCTCCCAAGAGGACCTTCAGCTCAAGGATTACCCACACAATGATGCCATGGTTATCTCTTGTGTTATCAAAGGATTTCTGGTCCACAATGTCTTGGTTGACACAGGCAGTGCAGCTGATATCATATTTGCTAAGGCCTTCAGACAAATGCAAGAGCCAGAAGATAAGATTCATGATGCTACACATCCTCTCTGTGGCTTCGGAGGAAGGCAGATTGTAGCACTGGGCAAGATCACCATGTCAGTGACCTTTGGGTTCATCAACAACACTAGAACTGAACAAGTTGTTTTTGACATTGTTGACATGGAATACCCTTACAATGCAATTATTGGTCGTGGCACCCTCAATGCTTTCGAAGCAATTCTTCATCCTGCTTATCTTTGCATGAAGATACCTTCGGATCAAGGACCCATCGCTATTCATGGAAGTCAGGAAGCTGCCAGAAGGGCCGAAGGAAACTGGACTGACTCAAAAGCAATCCATAACATAGATGGATCTGAAGTTTGTGAACAGTACAAATTCAGAAGGGAAAAAGCAGCTTCAGCAGATCAGCCGAAGCCCATGCTCTTATGTGAGGACATAGCAGAGCAGAAGGTGCTGTTGGGCTCCCAATTATCTGAAGAACAGGAGAAAACCTTGATAAGGTTTTTGTTCAACAACAAAGATGTTTTTGCATGGTCAGCCAATGATCTCTGCGGAGTAAATAGGGATGTTATTGAACACTCGCTCAATGTTGACTCATCCTTCAGACCCAGAAAGCAGAGGCTTCGGAAAATGTCTGATGATAAGGCCGAAGGTGCTCGTAATGAAGTCAAAAGACTCCTCAGTGCAGGAGTTATCAGAGAAGTAAAGTACCCAGAATGGCTAGCTAACACTGTTATGGTAAAAAAGGCCAATGGCAAGTGGCGAATGTGTATCGATTTTACAGATCTTAACAAGGCTTGTCCAAAGGACGAATTCCCATTGCCAAGGATAGACTCTTTAGTTGATGCAGCAGCTTCTTCAGAACTCATGAGTCTGCTAGACTGTTACTCAGGCTACCACCAAATCTGGATGAAGAAGGAAGATGAGCCGAAGACTAGCTTCATAACCCCAAGTGGCACATATTGCTACCTTCGAATGCCTGAGGGGCTAAAAAACGCTGGAGGAAGTTTCAGCAGAATGACTGCGAAGGTTCTCCAGTCTCAGATAGGCAGAAATGTGCTAACTTATGTTGATGACATCATTGTAAAAAGCACGAAACAGGAAAATCATATTGCTGATTTGCAGGAGACCTTCGCCAGTTTCAGACAAGCTGGCTTAAAATTGAACCCAGAAAAATGTGTCTTCGGAGTAAAGAAGGGGAAATTTCTTGGATGCTTGGTTTCAACAAAGGGAATTGAAGCTAATCCAAGTAAAATTGAAGCTATACTTCGAATGGAACCACCAACTACAAAAAAGGGGGCCCAAAGATTAACAGGGAGGTTGGCATCTCTTAATAGATTTATATCAAGATCAGCAGAAAGAAATTTACCATTCTTCGAAGTGCTGAAATCAGCCGAAGTCTTTCAATGGGGACCAAGTCAGCAAAAAGCCTTCGAGGAACTGAAGCAATATCTCATAGATTTAACAACATTAACTCCACCAACGCCAGGGGCTCCTTTGTTATTATATGTGGCAGCTTCGCACTCAGCGGTAAGTGCAGCACTTGTCCAGGAGAAGCTTGATGGCCAAGTCAAGAAGCAGGTCCCAGTGTATTTTGTATCTGAAGTTCTTAGTATATCAAAGAAAAACTACACAGAATTAGAGAAAGTGTTATATGCTGTTTTGATGGCATCCAGGAAGCTTCGGCACTACTTTCAGGCATACAATATTGTTGTTCCTTCTTCGCAGCCGTTGAAGGATATTATGAGAAATAGAGAAGCTACTGGGCGGATTGGAAAATGGGCTGCAGAGCTCAATGAATTTTGCATTGATTATGTGCATAGATCTTCGATCCAGTCACAGGCGTTAGCAGACTTCATTGCTGACTTGACGCCAGGGGCTCAGGATGAAGAAACAAATAAAGATGCCGAGGTATGGACAGTGTTTTGCGATGGGTCTTGGGGAACCTTCGGGGCAGGAGCAGCTGCTGTGTTGGTTTCGCCATCCAAAGTTAAAACTTGTTATGCGGCAAGACTCGATTTTAGTTGCACAAATAATATTACCGAGTACGAAGCCCTGCTTTTGGGTCTTCGGAAGCTAAAAGCAATGGGAATCAGAAGGGCCATTCTTAAAACTGATTCCCAGGTTGTTTCGGGTCATATTGACAAGAGTTGCAAGGCTAAAGATCTGAAGCTTGAAAAATATCTGGACATGGTTCGAAGAGTCGAAGCTTCCTTCGAAGGATTTTCTGTCAAAAATATCCCTCGAGGACAAAATGAGCATGCTGATTTGCTAGCTAAGTCAGCAGCACAGGGGCTGCCCTTACCTTCGGATGTGTTCTTCGAAACAATAAAAGCACCTTTGGTGGAACTTCTTGAAAGAGCAGTCCTCAATATATCTCCTGTTTATAGTGAAGATTGGAGAACCGAGATTATCTCTTACCTTCAGGGTAAATTCCTTTCAGATGACGAAACTTATAACAGGAGGATAGAGGCAAGAGCTCGTCCATATGTCATGATAGAGGGGGAGTTGTACAAGCATGGAGTTTGTGCTCCGCTACTCAAGTGTTTATCTAGAACCGAAGGCATAGAATTGATGAAAGAAATACATGCAGGCCTGTGTGGATCTCACATTGGATCTAGGCCGTTACTTGGAAAAATTTTCCGTCAAGGGTTTTATTGGCCGAAGGCAGCTTCGGATGCAGCGGAATTAGTTCAAAAGTGCGAAGGTTGTCAGAAATGTGCAAGAGATCAAAAACAACCTTCGTCCTTAACACAGCTCATACAACTCATCTGGCCATTGCAAAGGTGGGGCCTTGACTTGTTGGGTCCATTACCACCGGCCCAAGGGAACTTAAGATATGTTGTAGTGGTTGTGGAATATTTTTCCAAATGGATTGAGGCAAAGCCTTTAGCCACAATAACTTCGGCCACCATTCAAAAGTTTTTCTGGCAGAATATTGTTTGTCGTTTCGGGGTACCAAAGGCCATCACTGTGGATAATGGAACACAGTTCGACTCCGAAGCCTTTAGGGATTTCTGTGATCAAATTGGTACGAAGATCCATTTTGCATCAGTCAGGCATCCGGAGTCAAATGGGCTCGTTGAAAGAGCCAATGGCATTATAATGACAGGAATAATGAAGTTAATCTTCAATCAACCCAGGGGAAAGTGGCCAGATCAGTTAACCAAAGTGGTGTGGAGCCACAACACAACAATATCAAGGTCAACAGGCTTTACTCCATTCAAACTATTGTTTGGTGACGAAGCAATAACTCCAGAAGAAGCTAAAACTGGATCAATAAGAGTAGTAGCTTCGGCAGAATCAGGTTCTGAACATGCTTACTCTGTGGAAAAAGATGCTTTAGAAGGGATCAGGCTTCAAGCTGTGGAGAATATCAATAAATATCAAGCCGAAACAATCAAATGGTGAGATAGAAAAGTTCGGCTAAAGAATATTGAGCCAGGACATTTGGTGCTTCGGAGAGTGGCCAACCCAGACACAGTGGGCAAGTTGCAGTTGAAATGGGAGGGACCTTTCTTAGTAGCATCTTCGTCAAGACCCGGTTCATACAGATTGAAGGATATGGACGGCAACGACATTCCTAGATCTTGGAATGCGGATGAGCTTCGGCGATACTATGTGTAACTTGATGTAACTTTTTATGTTTTTTCTTTTTATGGCACCCTTTTCCTTTCTAAAGGGGGAGAAAGGTTTTTAATGGGGCCATCATATGTAATTTCCTTTTTTAGTTCTATAAGAGCAAAATCCCCCCACGGAATGTAAATGTAAAAGCTGAGAACGCACCATCGAGTGCCGAAGTAAAAAAGCGAAGAAGCTCCAAAGTCGTTCCTAAGGGAATGCAGAGCTTACAGCGAAAAGTCAACGCTGATTCCGCCAAAAGTAAAAGGCGAAGAAGCTCCAAAGTCGTTCTTAAGGGAATGCAGAGCTTACAGCGAAAAGTCAACGCTGATTCCGCCGAAAGTAAAAGGCGAAGAAGCTCCAAAGACGTTCCTAAGGGAATGCAGAGCTTATGTATGATTGTTTCTAAGAAAATAATGGCTGAGAATATGGCTTCGGATATGTGTTTGGACATTCATTTGCACATCACATTACATCATAGCATTTGCATTCATAAACATTCATCCAGGCATATGTAGGATAATCATTATCATGGCATAAATGGTTGCTTCGGCAAAAAGAAAAAAAAAGAAGAGAAGAGCTTCTTCGCGTACAAAAAGGAGAGCTTCGGAGAAAAGGGAAATGTTGTTTTCTATGCTTCGCTGAGTACGAAAAGAAGGGAAGGTGTTTTTTTTCGCCTTCGGCTCAAAAAAGATAATTTCGTCCACAACGAAGCACATCGCATACATTAATGGAAGGGTAAGAGCATAATACAAGGTATGAACAGAGCTTATTAAAGTTAAGTTTAGTTACATTTACAAAGGTTATCTCACAAGTTTCCTGAGTCTGTCTACAGTCTACTCCTATTTAATCTTCGAGGGATTTTAGCTTCGGCGTCATTCTTCTTAATCATAGACTTCGGCTTCGTCATCCTGCATGAATTAAGTTGTTGCAAGTCAAAATTGAGCTTGAAGGAAGAGGTAAGCACAAGGTATGATTTCTTACTGGTTCAAGATGACTCCGAGCTTCGTCCCTAGCTTTTTCCCGCCCGCCTTTTGTCCATATCATTTTTACAAATCTATTGGAAATACTTCGGGCGAGATCAGGGATGTCATCTAGGATTGATGGTGATAAAGTGAAATTGGGCCTATTGACAATCTTTCCGTGATCGCAGCCAGCTTTTAGGAAGGCTGCAGCAGTGCCCCGAGAAGCTACCCAGGCACAGAAGTCACTGTGCCCAGCTATAACTTCGTCGAGCTCGTCAATTTCACCCTCAATATGTTCGAAGGTCTTCGATAAATCTTCAGCTGAGGGGGTGAATTTCTCATTGCTGGCTCCAACTGAGTGAAAAAATTTTCTTAGTCGTTGAATGCATCTGTTGCTAAATTCCAAACATTTTTCTTGAAGGCCCGCCAATAGATTTTTCAAATCTGAATTTTGTTGAGCTTCGGCTTCAAGTTTTGTATTAAGTTCTTGCTTTTCTTGTTCAAACTGCTCAGATTGGCGGAGAAGCTTCGTGTTCAGTTCTGTTATTTTTGCTTCGGCTTCCGCCAATAAACCTTCGGTTGCCTGGAGCTCAAAGTTCTTTTTCTCGATAGCATCTAATTGCTCCTTTATTTTGCTTTCTAAATTTTCAATTATAACTTCGTGTTTCTTGTCTTCAAAATCTTGCTGCATTTTCAAGGCTTTGCTCAGCAGCATACTCTGCACGAAAACAACTCTTGTTAGACATGTTTTTATTATTAAAAACAAAAAAGGTTAAAGGAAAAGTAGTTCACCTTGAAATTGGAATAAAATAAACTACCAACGATATGTTGTCGTCGGTAGCGGCTAGTGTCCGTTTCTAGCTTCGGAAAGCCGATACTCTTTGACAGAGTACCGATAACTTTGGCTCCAGTTTGGTTTCGGATACAATCTAATTTCTCATCATCAATACCTCCGAAGAGGAGTGCTCCTGGCTTGTACCCGCAAGATTTGGCATACTCTTTAAGTTCTTCTATTTCGGGTTTTGACAATTTTTCTCCAACTAAATTTTGAAACATGAAGGCTTCGTTTTCTGAAGCTTCATCAGCAACTTCCTTTCCTTTCCCCGATACTGCGGCCGCGGCCTCTTCGGCGGCGGTGGTAGCTTCTTCTGTGGCCATGTCTAGCAGTATTTTGTCAATGTGTTCGATTGTGCTCTCCAGGTTTAAATCTTCAGCTGAGGCAGCTTCGGCAGCCGCGACCTCTGAAGGTGTGATTTCAATATCTGTCCTTTCCTCAGCCGCTGGTGTCTTCTGAGCTGAAGCTCTTGGCGGTGTCTTGTCAATTACCTCTGTCACACCGATGATTCTCTGTCTCTTTACTTTAGTCGTTTTCTTCATTTGTTCGGGCTCCTTTTCCTTCTGAAAAAACTTTGTCAGTTGAGGCCCCAATGGACTTAGCTTCGCAGGCAGGGATTCAGTCATTACCTTCAAAATTGCCTCCACATCAGTGGCAGAGGGTGATGCGGGGGTTTCTTCTTCGTCGGATATTTTTCGCTTCGGAGAAGACGCTTTCCTCTTCTTCGGAATTTTCTTCTTTGGTGTTTCTTTTTCATCTTCATTTAAGGCTTCGGTTATCCTTTTCCTTTTTTGGCCTCCGGCACCTTTGTTCAGATTTTCATAGTCAGGGTATTCAAAACCCAAGGCGTCCAGCACTCGGTTCAGTCTTCGCTTCGGACGGGTGCCGAAGGCTGCAGTCATCAATTGATCTTCTTTTTTGGAATAGTTGCCAAGTATTTCATTACACATTACTTCAATTGTATCCAGCCACTCTTGGCAAGGTGTTTTAAAGTATTTCTTAAACTTGAAATAGTAAGGTAAACGCACAAGTTCACCTTCTTTCTTTTCCCCCTTCAGCTTCGGCATGTCCCATTCTTTCAAACTAGGAAAAACTTTGAAAGCCAAAAACTCCTGAACCAGGTCTCTTGTACTTATATGCTCTGCAATAATTCTAAATTCATTCAATGCTTGTTGTGTTGGACCTTCTGGTGTCATGTTGCAGCGAGGTCGGGTTTCTCCGAAGATTAGTTCGAGTGGACTTTGCACAAGCTTCTCCTTGTCATCATCAACCTTGACATAGAACCACTCCGACTTCTAGCCTGCTGCCCATTTACTCCGGTAGCTGATTACAGGAAACTTTGTGGTTTTCCGATAGGCGAAATTATAGCAACCAAAATTGTCATGCAATCCATCTTTTCTAGCCTTCGTTTGATAGTGCAGTTCGTGAACTCGGCAAAAGCTGTCCGCAAACGGCTCCACCGCTTGGCTTCGGAGGGCCCAGATATAAACACTAAGCCTAACAATAGCGTTAGGAGTCAACTGATGAAAATAGATACCGAACCTCCTCAGTACCTCTGCAATAATCCCGTGTAGGGGGAATCTTAATCCAGCCTTTAGAAAGCTTTTGAAAATAACAATTTCATCCTTCTCCGGCTTTGGGGTAGTCTCCTCTCCCCCGAAGCGTAATAGCTTCTTCTGATTTTCATTAAAAAAGCCCGACTTTACCATCTTGGAGAGATCAGCCTTCGAAACAGTAGACTTTCCGAAGTCCAAGTGGCTGGGCTTGCTTGGCATGGCAATGCGATAATCATCTTCGGGATCAGTTTCCTCAATATCTTCTTCTTCTGCTTCGGCAATTGCTTGTTCTGCTTGTTCCGCATCATCGCTGGGGATCTTTTCCGAAGTTACCAGTCCGGATCTTTGCATCACTTCGGAGATGGGAACAGTCTCCGAACCTTCAGCTTCGCCCCCCTCATGCTCAACCCTAGCGGTAGAACGTACTCTGGCCATTTAATTCTGAATTTGTGGAAATTAAATACTTTTTTCTTCCGAAGTTTTTTCTTTTGACGAAGCAGGCTTCAAGTTGGAGCTTCGTTCGATTCCGAGAGTCAAGCTTCGGCGATGGTTAAAAATTTTGGCAGCAGAACAGTGCAAGTAGCAATGAATGCTGTGGTAACTTCACACCTACTCATCTGTTTATATAGTACTGCAGGTAAGAAGGCGAAGCGCCAGGATTTTTACACCAGGCGGACACCCGCTTGCACTCGCTGCGCGGTGGACCGCAGGGACAAACAGTAACTCTGCAAGGTGGGACCACTACGCGCTGGGAAACTAAATCGTTTCTCGACAACGAGCTCAGGGAAGGTGTTTTTTGGACCTTCGGCTCCCCGAAGCTTAGAAGACTTTTTTCACGGATCAAGCTCGTTACGAAAAACGATCTAGCACCGCGAAAGGGGCTACTGTTGGGTCTATGCTTCGTCGCCGAAGGTCTTCTAGGAAGAAGCGGCTTTCGGCTGAAGCTGTCTGTATGAGATGGCCGAAGGTTCCTCTTCACGAAGCTTCGGCATTACAAACCGACTTAAAGATAGAATGACCTTTTAGTCCATAAAGGTCTGAGTCAATGTTGTAAACTTTTATGAGGGGCATAATTGTAATTCCTCACAGGCCGTGTCCTGTGCCTATAAATAGTGAACAGTATTCCTTTACTGTTCACGCATTCTGATAATTGCAGTCGCATCTTTCGGAAATCAACCTTTGCCAAGGCAGAGGTATTATTGTATTCAATGATTCAATATATTAAGTAAATATAATATAATTCGTCTATGATTTATTTACCCTTTTATACCCTTTATTTTATGTTATCTTATACAATCTATTGAAATTCTATTACGAAGACTTGAGCTTCGTAATTATATTCTCATCAACCTTCGCCCAAGACTCATTATCCTCAAGGGAATAATGTTTCATGGACGAAGGACGTTAACATTTAACATTTTATGTTGCCTTGTTCTTAATTCATAGCATTTGAGAACAAGTCCCCAACAGGTGGTAGCCGCAAGACAAAGCGAACTCTTTCAGCTCTAATTTATCTTCCTTAGAAAGTTCCTGACCACCCAGGTGCCAAAGGTCAAAATCTTTATCTTCCGAAGGAGTATCATCAATTTTCTTCCCTTTATCAGGCACTGCGCCCATGCCTCCCTCCGCAACCACACATGTCTTCTCTGCAACCACGTCTGATATAAGTTTGTCAATTTCTGACATTGTGGCTGCGAGTTCTTCAGCTTCGGCTCCGCCAGTATCTTCAGTATCCACAGGAATTGCTGCTTTCACCGCCGAAGCTGAAGGCAGCGTTTGCTCAATCGCTTGCATTACGTTCACAATTTGTCGTTCCTTTTGCCCTCCAACCTTCTCCTCCGTAGCCGAAGGCACTTTCATCTTCTGTAAAAGGTTGGTAAGTTCCGATCTCACAGGACTTATCAGCTTGAATGGTGGGGATTCAGTCATTACCTTCAAAATTTCCGCCACCTCGACAGCAGTGGGCGACGAAGGGCTCAAGGTTTCCTTCGGCGTTTCATCTACCTTTGGTTCGGCAGAAGGTATCTCATCAAGTTTCCACTTCTTAGGGGCTTGCGCCTTTGGCTCCAGCGCTGCTTTCACCTTCTTCAAAGCCTTTTCGTCTGCCTTCACGGACCGGGTAGCTTCCATGCTCAGAATGCTAACAACTCTTTTTCTCTTCGCTCTCTCGGTCCCTTTGTCAAGCCTCTCATAATCTGGATATTCAAAGTTCAGTGCATCCATTACTCGATTTAACCTTCGATCATCTCTAGCCATTCAGTGCACAGTTTCATGAATTGCTTCTCAAATTTAAAATGGTAGGGGAGCCGAACAAGTTCATATTTCTTTCCTACTTCTTTCTTCTTCGGCATCCCTCAACCGCTAGAGGTTGGAAAAGTCTTGTTTGCCAGGTATTCCTGTACTAAATCCCTGGTGCTGATTTCGGCAGCCACCACTCTGAATTCAACCTCGGCCAGTTGTCATGGGGAGCCGAGTTGCATATGGCACAATGGCCTTGTCATTCCGAAGCTCAATCGCATAAGACTCATAACCATGGTCAACTTCTCCCTCTTCTTCTCGTCAGCCTTCACGTAGAACCACTCATTTGTCCACTCGGTTGGCCACTTGGTGCGGTAGCCGATTACCGTAGCTCTGGTGTCCTTTCGGTACGCGAAGTTATAGCATCCAAAGTTTTTGTGAAGGTCATCCGCCCTAGCCTTCGTCTGATAGTGCAACTCGTGCACTCAGCAAAAACCTTCGGCATCAGCACTCAAGCCTTGGCTTCGGAGAGCCTATATGTAAACACTTAGCCTAACAATGGCATTTGGCGTTAACTGATGAAGGTATATTTCAAACATCTTCAAAACCTCTCCTATTATATCATATAGAGGGAACCGAAGCCCTGCTCTGAAGAAGCTCTTAAAGACAACAACTTCATCCTCCTTCGGCTCCGAGATCACTTCTTCGCCAGCAAAACGAATAAGTTTACTTTCAGCTTCCCCAAAATAGCCCAGCCTCTTCATCATAGTCAGGTCCTCCGCTGACACGGTGGACTTCCCAAATTCAATATGGCTCAGTTTCGACGGCCTCAAAATAATGTTGTCTTCTTCAAACTCATCATCACTCCCTTCCTCAGCTACAACTTGTTCAGCTTCGGCAGTGTCACCTTCGGCAATAGCCTCTTCCGGCACTATTAAACCCGATCACCTCATCATTTCTGATATTGGCGTCGTCTCTATCATTTCAGCACCATCTCCCTCACGGGACACCCTAGCAGTGGATCTCACTCGGGCCATTTCAAGTATCGTGGTCCCTTAAAACGAAGTTGACTTCGAATGACGAAGAGTGTGTCTAGAAAGAGCAAACCGGAAAGCTTCGGCTTTGGTTAAAAATTTTAACAGCACAATAGTGCAATGACAATAAATGTTGTGGTAACTCCTCACCAACCTGTCTTCTTATATAGTGCTGTAGGGGAAGAAGGCGAACCGCCAGACCGCCCACACTGGCTGAGCAGAGGACTGCTCGGCGCTCGAAATATTTTAATCGTTTTTCAATAACGAGCTCAGGGAAGGTGTTTTTCGGACCTTCGGCATTCCGAAGCCTTTATGCTTTTCGCGGATCGAGCTCGTTACGAAAAGAACGATCTAGCACCGCGAAAGGGCTACTGTTGGTGGTCTTCTACTCTGCCGAAGGTCCTCAAGACGAAGATCCTGCGGTAAAAGTAACAATGCGGAATGGCAAAGCTCGGTAGCTTCGATCCAGACCAAGCAAAGAAGGAAAAAGGACTAGTTAGACCCTCTTAGTTTAAATTGCTTGTAAACTAATGTTCAAGGACATGGATGTAATTTTACCCGGGTTGTGTCCCGTGCCTATAAATAGATGAACAGTACCCCCGTACTGTTCACGCTGGATTGTATTCACTCTCTCGCATCCTCGCCTTTGTCGGGGACCATAATTAGGGGTACCCCAAGACTCCTAAACTCGGCTGGTAACCACCATCAGCACAAGCTGCAAAGGCCTGATGGGCGCAATACAGGTCAAAGCTCCGTCCACTCAAGGGACACGATCTCGCCACGCCTGAGCCCAACCTCGGGCAGGAACAGTAGACCCAGGTGGATTCACGCCTCGCCCGAGGGCCTCCTCAAGCAATGGGCACTCCTTCGACTCGCCCGAGGCCCAGCTCGGGCAGGCTTCACAGTGAAGCAACCTTGGCCAGATCGCCTCGCCAACCGACCGTATCGCAGGAGCATTCAATGCAAGGATCGCCTGACACCTTATCCTGACGCGCGTTCCTCAGTCGACAGGGCCGAAGTGACCGCAGTCACTTCGCCCCTCCACTGACTGACCTGACAGGAAAACAGCGTCACCTGCCCTGCTCCGACTGTTGTGCCACCCGCCAGGGTGAGGCTGACAGCAGCCGAGTCCAGCCTCAGGTGCCATAGGAAGCTCCGCCTCGCCCGACCCCAGGGCTCGGCCCCCGCCTCAACCTCGGAAGACGATCTCCGCCTCGCCCGACCCCAGGGCTCGGACTCCGCCTCGACCTCAGAAGACGGTGTCTGCCTCGCCCGACCCCAGGGCTCGGAGTCAGCCTCGACCTCAGAAGACGGTCTCCGCCTCACCCGACCCTAGGGCTCGGACTCAGCCTCGACCTCGGAGGAATCACCGCCTCGCCCGACCTTGGGCTCGGACCGACCACGTTACATGGGGGTACATCATTACCCTACCCCTAGCTAGCTTAGGCTACGGGGAACAAGACCGGCGTCCCATCTGGCTCGCCCCGGTAAACAAGTAATGATGGCACCCCACGTGCTCCCATGATGACGGCGGTTCTCAGCCCCCTACGGAAGCAAGGAGACGTCAGCAAAGGACCCGACAGCCCTCACAGCTGTGCTTCTACAGGGCTCGAGCGCTCCTCCGACGGCCACGACACCACATGAACAGGGCACCAACACCTCTCCGACAGCCACGTCGGCATGTACATAGGGCTCTGGCTCCTCTCTGCTAGACATGTTAGCACATTGCTACACCCCCCATTGTACACCTGGGCCTTGTCCTTACATCTATAAAAGGAAGGTCCAGGGCCCTCGTACGAAAAGGTGACCGCGCGGGAGGACGGACTGATGAGCAGGCTCTCTCTCTCTCCCTCGCGAACGCTTGTAACCCCCTACTGCAAGCGCATCCGCCCTGGGCGCAGGACAACACGAGCCGCGGTCCCCTTTTTTTCCCCCTTGGTGTTCCGTCTCGCGCCGACCCATCTGGGCTGGGACACGCAGCGACAATTTACTCGTCGGTCTAGGGACCCCCCGGGGTCGAAACGCCGACAGTTGGCGCGCTAGGTAGGGGCCTGCTGCGTGTTAACGAACAGCTTCCCGTCAAGCTCCAGATGGGTAGTCTCCAGCAACCTCTCCAGCCCGGGATGCTGCTCCGTTTCGGGAGTCTCGAGTTCATGTCCCTCGACGGCAGCTACGACATGGTACTCCTTCCTCCGCCGCGCGACAACGACAATGACGGCCGTCAGTCCACCCGACGGCGTCGGAATCAACGACGTCTTCCCCGCGTGGCAGAAGAGCGGCATCCGGGTCTATCCCGTCACCTTCCCCGCCGCAGGAGGAGGAGGCGGGGCAACCATGGCCAAGCAGGAGGCGGCACCTCGTTGGCTGTCGAGCGAGTCGACGGCGCCGGCGCCCCAGCGGAGGACACGTCGGGCGTTGATCTCACGTCTGAGACGAAGACGAGCGTTGTTTCCCCGCAACACGCCAACCCCGAGCGGACGGATGACGCCAGCACGCTCGCGAAGGACTTGCTGGGCGTTAGCCTCGTACCTGAGATAACGGTGCAGTTCGTCCCCGACGCGACTTCATCACCATCCGTCGATCAGGAGGTACCGTCCGTTTTCCACCTTGTGCCTTTTAGATTTAGCTTCGACCCACCAAGCGACCCCACTTCGGTGGACGCTTTCATAAAGGCATATCCTAACCTTCCGGGGTACCATATGTGGTCAACCTAGGACTGACTGATGGCCGTCTCGACCTACGGGCCTCCGGGTTCCGAGGAAGATGACGGGCCCGACTCTGGTTGGGATTTCTCCAGGCTCGGTAACCCCAGTGCCATGCGAAACTTCATGGCCGCATGTGACTACTGCCTCTCCGATTACTCCAATGATGGCCACAGCCTTGACGATGAGGACTGTGGCCCAAGTCGCGAATGTTTCCACGTCGATCTAGGGGGTCTCGACGAAGGCAACCACCTTGGTATGCCGGAGGACGGCGATCCCCCTAGGCCTGCGCTTCGCGTTGACATCCTTCGGGAGCTAGCTGTGGTCCCAGTCCCTGCGGGGGGTCAGGACACACAGCTCGAGCAAATTCGTGAGATGCAGGCCAGGCTCGACGAGGAAGCAGGACAACTTGTACATCTCCGGCAGAACATCGGGCAGGAGTGGGCAGGCCGAGCACCAGCCGGAGAAGTGCGTCATCTGGTCCAGGACGTCCAGCACCGCATCGCTGACGATGCTAGGGCAAGGCTGCCCTCGGCTTCCAGTGGGGTCGGCCAGAACCTGGCTGCAGCAGCAATACTACTCCGAGCGATGCCGGAGCCATCCACCACCGAGGGGCGGCGTATCCAGGGAGAGCTCAAGAATCTTCTGGAGGATGTCGCGGTCCGACGGGCCAAAAGCTCTGCCTCCCGAAGGCAGGGGTACCCCCCGGAGCATCGCGCCGCGACTTCCCAATTCATGCGGGAAGCCTCGGTCCACACCAGCGCACGCGGGACGCAACGCCTGCGGCCCCGGGTCGCCTCGGCAACGAGCACCACCACCGCGACCGTCGAGCCCACCTCGACGAGAAGGTGCACCGAGGCTACCACCCCAGGCGTGGGGGACGCTACGACAGCGGGGAGGATCGGAGTCCCTCGCCAGAACCACCCGGTCCACAAGCTTTCAGCCGGGCCATACGACGGGTGTCGTTCCCGACCCGGTTCCGACACCCGACTACCATCACCAAGTACTCGGGGGAAACAAGGCCGGAACTATGGCTCGCGAACTACCGGCTGGCCTGCCAGCTGGGTGGAACGGACGATGACAACCTCATCATCCTTAACCTCCCCCTGTTCCTCTCCGACGCCGCCCGGGCCTGGTTGGAGCATCTGCCTCCTGCGCAGATCTCCAACTGGGACGACCTGGTCAAAGCCTTCGCCAGAAACTTCCAGGGCACATACGTGCGCCCTGAGAACTCCTGGGATCTCCGAAGCTACTGCCAGCAGCCAGGAGAATCCCTACGAGACTACATCCGGCGATTTTCGAGGCAGCGCACCGAGCTGCCCAACATCACCGACTCAGATGTCATCGGCGCGTTCCTCGCCGGCACCACTTGCCATGACCTGGTGAGCAAGCTGGGTCGCAAGACTCCCACCAGGGCGAGCGAGCTGATGGACATCACCACCAAGTTCGCCTCTGGTCAGGAGGCGGTCGAGGCCATCTTCCGGAAGGACAAGCAGCCTCAGGGGCGCCAGCAGGAAGACGTCCCCGAGGCGTCCGCTCAGCGCGGCGCAAAGAAGAAGGGCAAGAAGAAGTCGCAAGCGAAACTCGACGCCACCGACGCAGATCTTGTCGCCGCCGCCGAGCACAGGAACCCTCGGAAGCCTCCCGGAGGGGCCAACCTGTTCGACAAGATGCTCAAGGAGTCATGCCCCTATCATCAGGGTCCCGTCAAGCACACCCTTGAGGAGTGTGTCATGCTTCGGCGCTACTTCCATAAGGCCGGCCCCCCGGCGGAAGGTGGCAAAGGCCACGACGACGACAATAAGGAGGGCCACAAGGCAGAGGAGTTCCCCGAGGTCCACGACTGCTTCATGATCTACGGTGGGCAAGTGGCGAACGCCTCGGCTCGGCACCGCAAGCAGGAGCATCGGGAGGTCTGCTCGGTGAAGGTAGCGGCGCCAGTCTACCTAGACTGGTCCGACAAGCCCATCACCTTCGACCAAGGTGACCACCCTGACCGCGTGCCGAGCCCGAGGAAGTACCCGCTCATTGTTGATCCTGTCATCGGCAACGTCAGGCTTACCAAGGTCCTCATGGACGGAGGCAGCAGCCTCAACATCATCTACGCTGAGACCATCGGGCTCTTGCAGATCGATCTGTCCATGATCCGGGCCGGTGTGGCACCCTTTCACGGTATCATCCCCGGGAAGCGCGTCCAACCCCTTGGGCAACTCGATCTGCCTGTCTGCTTCGGGACTCCCTCCAACTTCCAAAAGGAAACCCTCACGTTCGAGGTGGTCGGGTTCCGAGGAACCTACCACGCAGTGCTGGGGAGACCATGCTACGCCAAGTTCATTGTCGTCCCCAACTACACCTACCTCAAGCTCAAGATGTCGGGCCCCAACGGGGTCATCACCGTCGGATCCACGTACTGACACGCGTACGAATGTGACGTGGAGTGCGTGGAGTACGCTGAGGCCCTCGCCGAATCCGAAGCCCTCATCGCCGACCTGGAGGGCCTCTCCAAGGAGGTGCCAGATGCGAAGCGCCACGTCGGCAACTTCGAGCCTGCAGAGGCGGTTAAGTCCGTCCCTCTGGACCCCAGCGACGACGCCTCCAAGCAAGTCCGGATCGGCTCCGAGCTCGACCCCAAATAGGAAGCAGTGCTCGTCGACTTTCTCCGCGCGAACGCCGAGGTTTTTGCATGGAGTCCCTCAGACATGCCTGGCATACCGAGGGATGTCGCCGAGCACTCGCTGGATGTCCGAGCTAGAGCCCGCCCCGTGAAGCAGCCTCTGCGCCGATTCGACGAAGAAAAGCGCAGAGCCATAGGCGAGGAGATCCACAAGCTGATGGCTGTAGGATTCATCAAAGAGGTATTCCATCCCGAATGGCTAGCCAACCCTGTGCTTGTGAAAAAGAAAGGTGGGAAATGGAGGATGTGTGTAGACTACACCGGTCTAAACAAAGCATGTCTGAAGGTTCCCTACCCTCTGCCTCGCATCGATCGAATCGTGGATTCCACTGCTGGGTGTGAAACTCTATCATTCCTCGATGCCTACTCAGGGTATCACCAAATCAGGATGAAAGAGTCCGACCAGCTCGCGACCTCTTTCATCACACCCTTTGGCATGTACTGCTATATTACTATGCCATCTGGTTTGAGGAATGCAGGCGCGACATACCAAAGGTGCATCAACCATGTGTTCGGAGAGCACATTGGCCGAACGGTCGAGGCTTACGTCGATGACATCGTAGTCAAGACGAGGAAAGCCTCCGACCTCCTCTCTGACCTTGAAATGACATTCAAGTGTCTCAAGGCGAAAGGCGTAAAACTCAATCCCGAGAAGTGTGTCTTCGGAGTCCCCCGAGGCATGCTCCTGGGGTTCATCATCTCCGAGCGGGGCATCGAGGCCAACCCGGAGAAAATCGCGGCCATCACCAACATGGTGCCCATCAAGGACTTGAAAGGAGTACAGAGGGTCATGTGATGCCTTGCGGCTCTGAGCCGCTTCATCTCGCGCCTCGGCGAAAGAGGCCTACCCCTGTACCGCCTCTTAAGGAAGACCGAGCGCTTCACTTGGACCCCCGAGGCCGAGGAAGCCCTCGGGAACTTAAAGGCGCTCCTTACAAGCGCGCCCATCCTGGTGCCCCCCGCTGCCGGAGAAGCCCTCTTGATCTACATAGCCGCAACCACTCAGGTGGTCAACGCCGCGATCGTGGTCGAGAGACGAGAAGAAGGGCATGCATTGCCCGTCCAGAGGTCGGTCTACTTCATCAGTGAGGCACTGTCCGAGACCAAAATCTGCTACCCGCAAATTTAGAAGCTACTGTACTCGGTAATTCTGACGCGGCGAAAGTTGTGACACTACTTCGAGTCTCATCCGGTGACTGTGGTGTCATCCTTCCCCCTGGGGGAGATCATCCAGTGCCGAGAGGCCTCGGGTAGGATTGCAAAGTGGGCGGTGGAGATCATGGGCGAGACAATCTCGTTCGCCCCTCGGAAGGCCATCAAGTCCCAAGTCTTGGCGGACTTTGTGGCTGAATGGGTCGACACCCAGCTTTCAGCAGCTCCGATCCAGCCTGCTCTTCATCTCACCCCTCGGGAAGCACCTTCGCTACGTGCTGCGCCTCCATTTCCCGGCATCAAACAACGTGGCCGAGTACGAGGCTCTGGTCAACGGGTTGCGCATCGCCATCGTGCTAGGGGTTCGGCGCCTCGACGCTCGTGGCGACTCACAGCTCGTCATCGACCAAGTCATGAAGAACTCCCATTACCGCGACCCGAAGATGGAAGCCTACTGCGACGAGGTTCGGCGCCTGGAAGACAAGTTCTATGGGCTCGAGCTCAACCACGTCGCTCGACGATACAACGAGACTGCGGATGAGCTGGCTAAGATAGCCTCGGGACGGACAATGGTTCCCTCGGACGTCTTCTACCGAGACCTACATCAACCCTCCGTCAAGACCAACGACACGCCCGAGCCCTAGGAGGCCTCGGTCCAGCCCGAGGCACCCTCGACCCCCGAGGGTGAGGCACTGCGCGTCGAGGAAGAGCAGAATGGGGTCGCGCCTAATCGAAACTGGCAGACCCCGTACCTGCAATATCTCCACCGAGGAGAGCTACCCCTCGACAGAGCTGAAGCTCGGCGACTGGCGCGGCGCGCCAAGTCGTTCGTCTTGCTGGGTGACGAAAAGGAGCTCCACCACCACAGCCCCTCAGGCATCCTCCAGCGATGCATATCCATCGCCGAAGGTCAGGAGCTATTGCAAGAAATACACTCAGGGGTTTGCGGTCATCACGCATCACCTCGAGCCCTCGTTGGAAACGCCTTCCAACAAGGTTTCTACTGGCCGACCGTGGTGGCCGATGCCACTAGGATTGTACGCACCTGCCAAGGGTGTCAATTCTACGCAAGGCAGACACACCTGCCCGCTCAGGCCCTGCAAACAATACCCATCACCTGGTCGTTTGCTGTATGGGGTCTAGACCTCGTGGGTCCCTTGCAGAAGGCACCCGGGGGCTTCACGCACCTGTTGGTCGCCATCGACAAATTCTCCAAATGGATCGAGGTCCGATCCCTAAACAGCATCAGGTCCGAGCAGGCGGTGGCGTTCTTCACCAACATCATCCATCGCTTTGGGGTCCCGAACTCCATCATCACCGACAACGGCACCCAGTTCACTGGCAGGAAGTTCCTGGACTTCTGCGAGGACCACTGCATCCGGGTGGACTGGGCCGTCGTAGCTCACCCCATGACGAATGGGCAGGTAGAGCGTGCCAACGACATGATTCTGCAGGGACTTAAGCCGAGGATCTATAACGACCTCAACAAGTTCGACATGCGATGGATGAAGGAACTCCCCTCGGTGGTCTGGAGTCTAAGGACGACGCCAAGCCGAGCCATGGGCTTCACGCCGTTTTTCTAGTCTATGGGGCCGAGGCTATCTTGTCCACAGACTTAGAATACGGCTCCCCGAGGACAAGGGCGTACGACGACCGAAGCAACCAGACCAGCCGAAAAGACTCACTGGACCAGCTGGAAGAGGCTCGGGACATGGCTTTACTACACTCGGCACGGTATCAGCAGTATCTGCGACGCTACCACGCCCGAGGGGTTCGGTCCCGAGACCTCCAGGTGGGGGACTTGGTGCTTCGGCTACGACAACACGCCCGAGGGCGCTACAAGCTCACACCTCCCTAGGAAGGGTCGTTCATCATCGCCAAGATTTTGAAGCCCGAAACATACAAGCTGGCCAACAGTCAAGGCGAGATCTACAGCAACGCTTGGAACATCCGACAGCTACGTCGCTTTTACCCTTAAGATGTTTTCAAGTCGTTCATATACCTCGTTCTCTTTCATACACAAATAAAGTCTAACCATCAAGGAAGGGTCAGCCTTGCCCCGGCAAAGCCTGACCCTCCCTCGGGGGCTAGAAGGGGGGAACCCCCTCTGCGTCAAAATTTTCCTCAGAAAAAGTCTTCTACCAAAACGACTTTCGTGTTTCTCAGCTATATCAGTAATAGAACCCCGCGAAACGAATAAGAGCGCATGTAAGCGGCAAGGGCGACCGAGCCGAGGGACTCCTACGCCTCCGGGATACGGATACGTCACTCGTCACCTTTCGCAAAAAATAACTCTTACTCGGATAAGCGATTCTGCTACTGACGAACAAGTCCGGATACTCGAAACGGGAGGAAAAGAAACGCAACTTTATAACACGACAACAAAGTGTTCAGGCCTCGGCGGCCGCGAAAGACACATACATGTTCAAAACAAACTGCTCCGGCAGAATCAGGCATCGCCCGGGGGAGGAGCAGCACCCTCGGCTTCGTCTCCACCCTCAGCGCTGTTTCCACCCTCGGCGAGATCCGCCCCGGCCTCGGACGGCGACGCAAGCGGAAGGATTTCCACCTCGAAGGAGGACGCCAGCACCGTGCTTGGGCCCGCGGCGGCCGCATCAAGCCTCTGAACTTCGGCCAGGGCAGCTTCATCTTCGTCGGGAAGACAGTACCCCTCGCTGACCCGCTCCAGATCCACATCGTAGTGGGAAGCGAGCACGGCGAAGGCCCGACTAACGCCGTGATGCAGCGCCTCGCGGAGTCTACCGCGCACATGGTCACCTAAAGCCTGCAGACGACTCTAGGGGGAGCTTCCCAAGGGGACGTCGTCAAGACCAAAGACCTGGCAGAAGGCCGAGATAGCTTCAGACATGGCCATGCGGTCGGCCTCCTTCTGCTCAGCCGCCTGGGCAAGTGCCTTGGCGGACTCATTGAGGGCAGACTCGAACTCTACAAACAGCCAAAACAGAATTCTTCAAACACGAGTTGAAGAATGAAGCTGAATCAAAATCTCAAAGCAGCCAAGACGTACCTTCAGCCCGGGCACGTTGCTCCGAGGCTGCGGCTTGGGCGGACTGAGCAGACCCGACGGCCACGGCCAGGTCCGCCGCAAGGGCTCCGGCCCGAGCACACGCCTCGGCTAGCTGGCCTCCAAGGGCCTTAGCCCGGCTTTCAGCCTCGGTAGCCTGGCTCCGAGATTGGTCCCGCTCACCGATGACCTGGCCAAGCTCCAACTGCCGCCTCTACGCGTGCCGCCGCTGCCTCTACCCCCAACTCGTCACAGAGAAACCGAAGGTCCACCACCTCGGCGCTCCGTTGGGAGAGGCGCTCGATAGCCTCGGCAAGCGCGGCCCTCAGGAACCACAGCGAACCCCAGACGTCGGCCTCGCGGCGGATGAACGACGACTTGGCAGTACTCAGATCCGTCAAATACTGAGGAAAGGAAGCAGGGCGTCACAAAGAATGCCCTGGTCACGTGAAAGGTATGCCTGAAATCCTTACCTGGAGGATCCTGGGAACGTTCCTGGAAAGGACCTCCATGGTCGACCGAAGCGACCCCATCGCTGCCTCGGCACACTCATGGAGCTCGTCCCGAGACTGCTCCTCCCGCTCATCGTCAAGAACGAAGAGGGGTTTCGAGGCACCACGGGTCCAGAACCGGAGCGCCTGCCCACGCCGCTCATTGGGATCGCGCCGCGTGAGGACGAGGTCGCCGCTCCCCAGGACGGGCCGCGGTTCTGCGCCCCCCTCCTCCAAGGCGCCGACACCCCCTGCAGTCGACGCATCGGGTACCTCCTCGGCTAAAGGGGCAGGCTTCCGATCACCGGCCTCGAGTAGCGGCGCCTCAGCCATCTCAGCATCGGTGGCAACGGGTGGCTCCACGTCCAGAACGGCAACAGCCTCGGCAGAAGCCGGTGCCGGCTCCGGCAACACGACAGGTGGGCTCAAGGCCGCAGCCGCGTCAGCAGTCTCCCTCGGCACGACGGCCGCCTCGACGGAGGGGTCAGCCTAGGGAGCTCGCCCCACGGCAACTCGTGCCGCCTGGGCCCCCTGCTTGGGGGCATCTTGTGTAGAGGCCAGCCGGCCGGCGTGGCCGGTGCGGCACCGGCTGCAGAAGCCGGCACCATCTTAAGGGCCTTCTGGGGAGCCAGACCGGTCGAACCGTGCCTCCGTTTGCTGGGAGGAAAAGGGAAAGCAGGATCAGGACACACGAAGAAGGAGCTAGGACAGAGATATCCTTGGATACTTACCCACACCGGACCAAGGCCAATCGTGCCTGCGGGGAGGCCCCTCGGGCCTCGGCCCCCGCAGGCGCTGCCAAGGTTTGCACCGATGCCGGCTTCGGCACCATCCCCGCCTCGGGCGCCCGGGGCGCCGAAGGAGCGGTCCGCCCAAGCGCAGTCACGACGACCTGAGGATCAACCTCCTGTGCAGCCGGCATGGGCGACTGCTCTTGGGGGACAGGCGGGTCGGCCTGACTCCCCGGGGTCACCTCAACTACCTCGGCCAAGGGGTCAAGTATCCCCTCGGCCTGCCCCTGTTCTTCGGACCGGGACCCTGATGTCCCGGCCCCAGATACCGACGACCCCTGGCCCAGCCTCAGATCCGGGCTGAGGCTAAGGCGGGCCGCCATGTCATCGTCTTCGTCATCATCATCGTCATCGTCGTTGTCAGGCGTCTCCGGCGACGGCTCCCTCGGGAGCCCGTCCCTCTCCTGCCTCCGACGGCGCCTCTCCAAGGCGTCCCGAGCCCGCATCCGCTCGCGAGCCTGAGCCTTTTTCGCGTCCTTCTTCTCCTTCTTCTTCTCCGCAGCGACCCTCCGCGCGGCTCGGTCCACCGCGTCCTCCGGGACCGGTGGCAGGGAAGGCTTGTGACACCCCAATTCCTGGAGACGGACGGAAATCTCGACTATGAGAACCAAGGGCAATCTGACACAAGAAAGAAGGAGCGGACACTCACCAGGGATATGCACCCGCGCTCGGGACGCATCAAGGGCTGGGTAAGGGCGCCGGCGTCCAGTCTCCCTACCGTGCCAGCTACCCGCCTGTGGAGGTCATCGGCGGAGAGGGGGACCGGGACATCTGCGAACCCTCCAAGTCGACCCCCGGCATCATCTCCGAAAGCAGCAACCGCCGCTCTGCCAAGGGAAGCACCCTCCGGCGATGGATGGCAGCGACCACCCCCGCGGCGGTAAGCCCCCCATCTCGCAGCTCCTGCAAGGCCTCCATAAGGGGCTGGAGATTCTTCTGTTTCTCGTGCGCAGCCCCATAGCGCCAGTTGCTGCCGGCGGCAGTCACCACTCGTTGAGAAAACGACGGGAGCCTCCCATCGTCATTCCGGAGGTAAAACCACCGGCGCTGCCACCCCTTGTTCGAAGACACAAGGATAGTGGGGATGTACTGTTACGTGCGCGCCTGCCTCAACTGGAGGATGCAGCCACCGACCCGCACCGCCATGCGGACCCTCCTTTCCCCCGTCGTCAAGGCAAAAGGCTCCGCAGAGAAGAGATGGGTCCACAGATCCCAGTGTGGGTCAATCCCCAAAAATCCTTCGCAAACTGCCGCGAAGATGGCCGCTTGCGCGATGGAGTTGGGGTTGAGATTGTGCAGCTCCACCCCATTGTAATGCAGAAGCGCCCGCATGAAACGGCTTGCTGGCACTCCGAACCCCCGCTCATGGAAGGAGACGAAACTCAGCACATACCCCGCCGGCGGGGTCAAGGCGGCCCCGCTCGGAGGGACCATCCACTCCGGCTGCGGGTCACCAGAGAGGGGACGGAGCAAGCCATCGGCGACAAGGGCCTCCAGATCGTCCACCGTGACGGTGGAGAAGGACCACGGGTCGCGCGGCGGAACGACGGTTACCCGGTCTGCCATCGCCAAGCGAAGGGGGTGGCGGCGGAGCGGACAAGGTGCGTGGTTTTCTTTCTCTGGCTATTCCCTTGGGTTGCGGAAACCAAAGCAGGAGGCGAGCAGCAGAGTAAAGAACCACCATCGGTCCCCCTTCCGGATATATAAAGGTCCGGGCAAGACCCGTTCAACGCTTCGCCCGAACCCGCTGCGAAATTCAGACTCGAAGACGAAACACCCGTTCCTCGAACGGCTCATGCAACAGCTGCCCCGCGAACCACTCGTCCCGTCGCATTAACTCCGCGGCAGGGCAGGCGACACCTTTGGCAGGTGAAGCGGGCGACGCTTCACCTCCGCCATGATGACCGCGTCAAAAAAGGTGCGCCACATCGTTCAATTTCGTATCCTTTTCCTCTTCCCCTTTCTCTCTCTTGCTACAGGGACCGAGAAAGGGGATACTCCAAAAGGGATCCTTCTCTGCGAAGGAAGTAGGCCCTGAGCCCTCCTACTGATCAGGGGTTCGAAGGCTGGCCCCTCGGAAGGGTTCGACAGCCACCCCAGAGCACTCGGGCTCCGCGCCCACTACTCATCAGAGGTTCGAAGGTTGTCCCCTCGGAAGGGTTCGATAGCCGCCTCAGAGCACTCGGGCTCCGCGCCCATTACTGGTCAGAGGTTCGAAGGCTGGCCCCTCGGAAGGGTTCGACAGCCGCCTCAGGCCACTCGGGCTCCGCGCCCACTACTGATCAGGGGTTCGAAGGCTGGCCCCCCGAAGGGTTCGACAGCCGCCTTAGAACACGCAGAGCGAGGGATGACTCTAGGTACGTCCGATACATGGCCGAGGCTCGGGCTACGCTCCCGAGGTACCCTAGGACATTTCCGAGACCAGCAGGAGCGATTCTGTAACGGAATCCCATCAGAGGGAGGCATCGAGCCCTCGGACCCTATCAAACGGGACCGGGTCTGGCAAATCACCTGCAGGTACTTTTGGAGCGCGCCTCTGGGCCACTAGCCGACCCTTATCGAATGGGGCACGGGCGTCCACTCGGATCACCCGTTAGCAACTCACTGGAGACACCATGTTCGGCGCCTTCCGAGGGCAACATGGTGCTTTCCCCCCTCCCTCCTCCTTGCGGAAAGGCGACGAAGGGGCGTATGATAAAAGCCGAGTCAGTCCTTGGCCGTCCTCTCGCTCTGTGCAGAGGCTTGGGGGCTGCTCTCGCAAACCCGGCTCCGGCCAAACCGTTGACAGCGTCAACATACCAGCCCAAGAACTCGAAACCTGACCATGCACCCGGACTACGATCAGATCGCATGAGAGAACAACCAGACCGGCCAAGGCATCACAAAAGGCACTAAGACCTCGGAGGAGTCAAACCACTCCTCCGAGGCCTCAGGGGCTACACCCGGCGGGTGCGCTCGTGCGCACCCACCGGAACAAAATGCAACCGAGAAAGGTCGGTCCCCTTGCAAAAAAGTGCGATAAAACCTCCAAGCGAGTACCAACACTCCCTTTGAGGCTCAGGGGCTACTGTCGGGGACCATAATTAGGGGTACCCCCAAGACTCCTAAACTCAGCTGGTAACCACCATCGGCACAAGCTGCAAAGGCCTAATGGGCGCAATACAGGTCAAAGCTCCGTCCACTCAAGGGACACGATCTCGCCTCGCCCGAGCCCAACCTCAGGCAGGAACAGTAGACCCAGGTGGATTCACGCCTCGCCCGAGGGCCTCCTCAAGCAACGGGCACTCCTTCGACTCGCCCGAGGCCCAGCTCGGGCAGGCTTCGCAGTGAAGCAACCTTGGCCAGATCGCCTCGCCAACCGACCGTATCGCAGGAGCATTCAATGCAAGGATCGCCTGATACCTTATCCTGACGCGCGTTCCTCAGTCGACAGGGCCGAAATGACCGCAGTCACTTCGCCCCTCCACTGACTGACCTGACAGGAAAACAGCGCCGCCTGCCCTGCTCCGACTGTTGTGCCACCCGCCAGGGTGAGGCTGACAGCAGCCGAGTCCAGCCTCAGGCGCCATAGGAAGCTCCGCCTCACCCGACCCCAGGGCTCGGCCCCCGCCTCGACCTCGGAAGACGATCTCCGCCTCGCCCGACCCCAGGGCTCGGACTCCGCCTCGACCTCAGAAGACGGTCTCCGCCTCGCCCGACCCCAGGGCTCGGACTCAGCCTCGACCTTAGAAAACGGTCTCCGCCTCGCCCGACCCCAGGGCTCGGACTCAGCCTTGACCTCAGAGGAATCACCGCCTCGCCCGACCTTGGGCTCGGACCGACCACGTTACAGGGGGTACATCATTACCCTACCCCTAGCTAGCTCAGGCTACGGGGAACAAGACCAGCGTCCCATCTGGCTCGCCCCGGTAAACAAGTAATGATGGCACCCCGCGTGCTCCCATGACGACGGCGGTTCTCAGCCCCCTACGGAAGCAAGGAGTCGTCAGCAAAGGACCCGACAGCCCCGACAGCTGTACTTCTACAGGGCTCGAGCGCTCCTCCGACGGTCACGACACCACATGAACAGGGCACCAACACCTCTCCGACAGCCACGTCGGCATGTACATAGGGCTCTGACTCCTCTCTGCTAGACACGTTAGCACATTGCTACACCCCCCATTGTACACTTGGGCCTTCTCCTTACATCTATAAAAAGAAGGTCCAGGGCCCTCGTACGAAAAGGTGGCCGCGCGGGAGGACGGGCTGACGAGCAGGCTATCTCTCTCCCTCGCGAACGCTTGTAACCCCCTACTATAAGCGCATCCGCCCTGGGCGCAGGACAACACGAGCCGTGGTCCCCTTTTTTCCCCTTGTGTTCCGTCTCGCGCCGACCCATCTGGGCAGGGACACGCAGCGACAATTTACTCGTCAGTCCAGGGACCCCCCGGGGTCGAAACACCGACAGCCTTCGAGCAAACCGAAGGTATTAATGTAATATTAACATTATTGATATTCATATATGTTTTATGAAATGAAATAATAAATGAATTATTAAGATATGACTATCATATTCATTCCTTCGCATTCCTATCCCTGTATTGATACGATAAAGTTGTGCCCTTCTTGGCCTTCGTGTGAGAAGCATTATACCCGTAAGGAGATAATGCTTCAGGGGAAGCATGTTCTTAACGATTAACAATCATGTTGTCTTGTTCTTGACTCACAGCATTTGAGAACAAGTGACCAAGAGTATCTAAATTTGTTGTTCTCATATCAGACTACTAGGATGATTCCGTCACAAATGCTGGCCGCGGTTCAAGTTTGACTGGATGATTCCGTCACAAATGCTGGCCGCGGTTCAAGTTTGACTGAGAGTGGTGATGTGGAGTGCGATGCAAGCATCATGGATGGAAGTATTGGTCTTTTTGGAGCTGTTGGAGCTACTTGTACTTGTAATTTGGAGCACGGAAGTTGATAACTAAGTAGTATGAATGTAAAATTAGTACTAAATGCTACATGTTTGTCCTGTGAACTTTGACTCCTGCTCTGGCCATATTTTCTCCTTCTTGTGGATCAGATGTAAAAAAAATCCAATCCAAATCGCTTTGCACTTGGAAAAGGAACAAATGGCGGGACTGTCATTGCTTAGTCGGATACCCCAAATGTAATCATGAAAAACGAGCATCTTCTCCATTTTTTTGCTCGCTCAAAAATGTTTTTCTCCATGTAAATTCTTGCCCACATGTTTTCATGTTTTCTTCTGGACACTCAACTAATTGATAGTGCCATGTTATTCAGTGTTGCATGAATTGCATCTCATTTTGTAATGCAAGCTATTGCTTTTGTCCGTTGAACCAACTACATACAAAGTTCCCTTTACAATGTCATCTCAGGCTGTAAACTGATCAATGTGCAATGTACCACTGGCAAACGTCTCTATGAAAAATCACTTTAGTCAAAACTGTCTAAAATCAACGTGAACACAGAATCAGTCGAGTCGTTGGAAATTGGAATAGCAGAAAATCGTCACTTTCTATGTCCTAAACCCTATGGACTCTTCTATCTTCTAAAATCAACGTGAACACAGAATCAGTCGAGTCGTTGGAAATTGGAATAGCAGGAAACCGTCACTTTCTATGTCCTAAACCCTATGGACTCTTTTATCTTCCTCCGTATGTCCACAATACTCAGATTATCTCTATTCTCTCCTAAAAAACTAAACCAAACCAACCCTATGTATGTCGATATAAGCAACACCCATTTATGTTCATTCTATTAATTTGCTACTATCCTACTCACCATCTTGTCTCTATATCTAAATACCAAATTATTCCTTGATATAGGTTTCTGGTTGGTGAAGAAGCATAACAATGGGTAAAAATGGTAGTGCTTTCGTAGTCTCTCATGTCGTAGCAAAAGGCGAGGAATTCAGAAGAAACAATTCTTTTATACCCCGTTTGGATCTTTGTAATTAAATTTTATTTTAATAATACTAATTTAGACACATATCAATTAGGCCAATATGGTTTATATAAAATATATTTGTATACTATTGTTAGCAAGATATCAAAGATATTTATGTGCTATATGTTTGCTATAGAGGAGTGAGCCGAAGAACGTCCTATAAGTTACAAAGTAGAAACATATTTTACTGATACATAAAATCATTTCTCATCTTGCACCCATGAATTTGAGACATGCTTATATCTTAAGTTTGGAAAGTGATGGAATGTCAAATTTCAAACCTAATAATTTATATTGTTTGCTTATATTTTAACTTATTTAAGTTGGATTATATAATCTAGAGGGTAAACAAATAGGGCCTTAACCTGCAAAAACCAAAACTCGACGGGTATTCGACTAGACGGGTGCGGGGATGGGTTAATATTTTGACCTGCGGGTGCAACTCGTATCTGATCCAAAGTTTCGCGGGTGTGGGTGCAGGTTTCTATTTTAACCCGCACGTGGCCTGCACTCGACCCAAAATTTAGTTTATTTTTTATTTTACGCAAAAAAATGATTAACGTAGAACAATATCTATCTTGAATAAGTAACTTAACTAACGATTCATGAAATGTTTTGTTGTTGCTCAATATGAGAAGGACTAAAATTTATAAATATAATTTAATGTTAATACTTAATTGCTTATAGCTGAATTATTATTAAAGTGCACATCGAGTAAAAACCCGCGGGTGGTCCAAAACCCACCTGAAATCTAACGAAGGGTAGTTTTTTCTCCACCCGATTTAAAAACCCGACCTATTGCCATCCCTACTCCCACTCGTTATCCTAATCCATTTTAGCACGATTCTTAATGTGTATTCAATTCGTTTCGATTAAAATTATTGTATTTTAGATTTATCGTATCGTTAGTATGGACATCTTACTAGTAGTAGTTATTTCTTCACTATTAATGTAAGAGTCCAAGTGTTTCTTTCAAAGTTTCTTAGTTCTTGTGTCTAAGCCGGCTATAAATTTACAAACCGCTTTTCCTCTCTTTGTTTCTCTCTCTCATTCACCTCAATATTTAACCACTTATCATCTTACTAGTTAGTTGCCCGTGCGTTGCAACGGTTTCTATTTATGCTTTAGAGTATAGTTGTCGGCGTTTCGAGACCGGGGGGTCCCTGGGCCGACGAGTGAGTGTCGCCGCGTGCCCCAGCCCAGATGGGTCGAGCGCGAGGGCGAGCGCGAAGGGGGGAGAGCGAGGCGGCCGGAGACCGGCGTGAGAGAGGTGGGAATCCCGCGGCCTTCGTGTTCGTCCCGCGCCCAGGTCGGGTGCGCTTGCAGTAGGGGGTTACAAGCGTCCACGCGGGAGAGGGAGCGAGCGGCCCCAAGCGAGCGCCTGTCTCGTCCTCGTCCCCGCGCGGCCAACCCTCTCTAAGAGGGCCCTGGTCCTTCCTTTTATAGGCGTAAGGAGAGGATCCAGGTGTACAATGGGGGGTGTAGCAGAGTGCTACGTGTCTAGCGGGGGAGAGCTAGCGCCCTAAGTACATGCCGTCATGGCAGCCGGAGAGATTTTGGCACCCAGCTGGTGTGATGTCGTGGCCGTCGGAGGAGCGATGGAGCCTGGCGGAGGGACAGCTGTCGGAGCGGTTGGGTCCTTGCTGACGTCGTCTTGCTTCCGTAAGGGGGCTGAGAGCCGCCGTCGTCACAGAGCATGCGGGGCGCCATCATTGCCTATCTGGCGGAGCTAGCCAGATGGGACGCCGGTCTGGTTCCCTGAGGCCCGAGTCAGCTCGGGGTAAGGTGATGATGGCGCCTCCTGTTGACGTGGCTGGCCTGCGCCCTAGGTTGGGCGATGCGGAGGCTCCTCCGAAGCCGAGGTCGAGTCTGTCTTCTGTGGCCGAGGCCGAGTCCGAGCCCCTAGGTCGGGCGAGGCGGAGGTCGTCGGCTGAGGCCAGGGCGGAGTCCGAGCCCTGGGGACGGGCGAAGCGGAGTTCGTCGTCTTCTGGGACTTAGCCCGAGTCCAAGCCCTGGGTCGGGCGAAGCGGAGTTCGCCGTCTTCCGGGACTTAGCCCGAGTCCGAGCCCTGGGTCGGGCGGAGCGGAGTTCGCCGTCTTCCGGGACTTAGCCCGAGTCCGAGCCCTGGGTCGGGCGGAGCGGAGTTCGCCGTCTTCCGGGACTTAGCCCGAGTCCGAGCCCTGGGTCGGGCGGAGCGGAGTTCGCCGTCTTCCGGGGCTGAGCCCGAGTCCGAGCCCTGGGTCGGGCGAAGCGGAGCTTCCTACGGTGCCTTTGGCAGGGCCTGACTGCCTGTCAGCCTCACTCTGTCAAATGGCACCGCAGTCAGAGTGGCGCAGGCGGCGCTGTCCTTCTGTCAGGCCGGTCAGTGGAGCGGCGAAGTGACGGCGGTCACTTCGGCTCTACCGGGGGGCGCGCGTCAGGATAAAGGTGTCAGGCCACCTTTGCATTAAATGCTCCTGCGACTTGGTCGGTCGGTGCGGCGATTTAGTCAGGGTTGCTTCTTAGCGAAGGCAGGGCCTCGGGCGAGCCAGAAATATGTTCGCCGTTGGAGGGGGGCCTCGGGCGAGACAGAAATCCTCCGGGGTCGGCTGCCCTTGTCCGAGGCTAGGCTCGGGCGAGGCGTGATCGAGTCGCTCGAATGGACTGATCCCTGACTTAATCGCACCCATCAGGCCTTAGCAGCTTTATGCTGATGGGGGTTACCAGCTGAGAATTAGGAGTCTTGAGGGTACCCCTAATTATGGTCCCCGACAGTAGCCCCCGAGCCTCGAAGGGAGTGTTAGCACTCGCTTGGAGGCTTTCGTCGCACTTTTTTGCAAGGGGACCAGCCTTTCTCGGTTGCATTTTGTTCCGGTGGGTGCGCGCGAGCGCACCCGCCAGGTGTAGCCCCCGAGGCCTCGGAGGAGTGGTTTTACTCCTTCGAGGTCTTAATGCCTTGCGTAATGCTTTGGCTGGTCTGGTTGTTCCCTCATGTGAACTGGCCGTAGCCCGGGTGTACGGTCGGGTCCCAAGTTCTCGGGCTGGTATGTTGACGCCGTCAACGGTTCGGCCGGAGCCGGGTTTGCGAGAGCAGCCCCCGAGCCTCTGCACAGGGCGAGAGGGCGATCAGGGACAGACTCGGCTTTTTTACATACGCCCCTGCGTCGCCTTTCCGCAAGGAGGAGGGGGGGAAAGCGCCATGTTGCCCTCGATGGGCGCCGAACATGGTGTCTCTGGTGAGCTGCAAGCGGGTAATCCGAGTGGACGTCCGTGCCCCGTTCGTTAGGGGTCAGCTAGGGGCCCAGAGGCACGCCCAAAAGTACCTGCGGGTGATCTGCCGGACCCGGTCCCCTAGCGACGGGGTCCGAGGGCTCGATGCCTCCCTCTGATGGGATTCCGTTACAAGATCGCTCCCGCTGGTCTCGGAAATGTCCTAGGGTACCTCGGGAGCGCAGCCCGAGCCTTGGTTATGTATCGAACGTACCCATGGTCATCCCTCGCTCGGTGTCTGAGGCGGCTGTGAACCCTTCGGGGGCCAGCCTTCGAACCCCTGATCAGTAATGGGCACGGAGCCCGAGTAGCCTGAGGCGGCCGTGGAACCCTTCGGGGGGCCGCCCTTCGAACCTCTGACCAGTAGTGGGTGTAGGGCCCACGCGATCTGAGGCGGCTGTCGAACCCTTCGGGGGGCCAGCCTTCGAACCTCTGATCAGTAGGGAGGCTCGGAGCCTGGTTCCTTCACGGGGAAGGATCCTTTTCGGGGTATCCCCCTTTCCCGGTCCCTGTTGCAAGAGAGAGAGAAAGAGGAAAAAAGGAAAAGGATACGAAATCGAACGACGCGGCGTACCTTTACTGGCGCGGTCATTATGGCGAAGGCGAAGCGTCGCCCGCTTCTCCTGCGAGAGGCGCCGCCTGTCCCGCCGCGGAGTTAATGCGACGAGGCGAGTGGTTGGCGGGGCGGTCGTTGCGCGTGCGCGAGCCGTTCGAGGAACGGAACACGCGCGCGTTGTCTTCACGCCGTGAGAGAGGGTTCTCTCGCTGCCCCTGGATAAGATGTGAGCTTGGCTGACGACGTGACTGCTGCTCCTGCCCGCCTGCCACCGTCATTACTGCCGGCCCATTTTTGGTCGCACTGACCGCCGCGCCAGACTGGCGCTGCTGGGTCGTGCGCTGGGTCGCCTCGAGTCGCGGTATTGGTTCCGCAGTCGAGGAGGCGCGGTGGTGGCGCAAGTGGCGGTGCAGTTGCATGCACGAAGCAGTCGGCGCGTCGGTTGCATGACACGTGGGCCTGGGCCTCCAGGCTGGGCGTGTCGGGAGTCGGAGAAGGGCGTCCACTTGGCGCGGTTGCATGCCGCCTGCATGGCTGCCCGCCTCTTTCGCCCGTTGGTCTGGGCAAAAGTGGAGGGTCACTTGTAACCGCTGGGCGGTCGTGCGCACCGCGCGCGGCGGTTTGGCTTCTTCTGCTCTGAGCCGGCTTGCATGACGTGTGGGACCCAGCCCCCGCGCCGCAGGGGGGGGGACCTTGGAGCGTGTTGGAGAAGACTCAGCCCGTGACGGCTGGGGACGCGAGTAGAGATAGTCGCCTTTAAAAGGAGGGTGACCCCCTTGGAAGGCGACCATGTCTTCGCACTCCCTTATGCATCGTGTCTTTCCACCTTCCAAGCCCCCGGATGGGGGATACCCGCCGTCTTTTCGCCTCATCGTTGGAGGAACGCAACTCCGTGGGAGTTGGTACCTTTCAGCCATCGTTCGACTTCAAGGATTTTCATCAGCCAGCCCGGCTGTACCCCCCCCCCCCCGCCCCCCCCCCCCCCCCCCCCCCCGTCGGTGGTCACCCAAGACGGTGACCACCAGCCCCTGGGTGGGGAGAAGCAAGCCGGGCTGCGATCTTGGCCCCACCCTCAGCTTCAAGGATGTTCATCATCCTCGCTGGGGTGGAGGCCGGGCTGAGCCGGAGCTCTACCTCCCGCGCGGGTTCGTGGGTCACCCTCTCCTGCGGTGTTCGAGGGAGAGGGCGCTCGCTGGCCCTGCGGGCGGGTCGGACTTCGACAACGCGGGGCTGGTCGATGGCGGGCGTCGTCAGCCCCAGCGCGTCGAGCTCGTCGGCTTGGCCCCCGGTGGCCCCTCGTGCCGGAAGGCGGATGCCGCGCCGTGTGCACGGGAGGACCGCCCGAGATGTCGCGCGCTGCTAGGGCGGCGTTCGTGTTCTGGGGCGGTCCTGCCTTTGCACCGGTATGGCGCCTCCGCGCGGAGGTCGGTGCCCCACTCGTCCGGGAGGATCTGAGTGGGGATCTGCCGGAGGGCTGACGGCCCCTGTCGTCGGTGCCGGGGTGGAGGCGGCTCGAGAAGTCCCCGTCGCCGACGGGATCACCGCCACCATCCGCGCCTCGGGCCTCCGGCTCTTTGTACTTGTCCTCGCCCCTCGGGCGTCGGCGCGGGCGAGGGCGAGGGCAAGATTGCAGCAGCGCCCACCCTGAGGTCTGCGCTGCTGCAGTTCGGCCACCGGAGCAGGGGTCGTTGTTGTTGCTGTCAGAGCGGGCGGCGGCGAGCCGCCCGTCAGTCTTCTGTTGCTCCGCAGGCCCTCCCCCATCGAGTGGGGTTGTTCGTACCTGCGGAGGGGGAACCGGAGTTCCGTTTGTAATGGCACTTTGAATGCCAGTGTTTTTGTTCATTGTGGCTGTCGAGGCCTCAACATGTATGTAATTTCGGCACGGAGCCGTGTTTTTTCCTCATTTTCGAGCACTAGGACTCGCCTGTTGGTTGTCTGAACCGCTTCACCAAGCGTGAGTCGCCCCGTGTCAAGGTGACGAGTGAGGTATCCGTATCCCGGAGGCGTAGGAGTCCCTCGGCTCGGTCGGCCTTGTTGTCTAAGGCTTCTCTAGCTTAGTTAAAGGGACCCCTTGGCCGCTCTTCGATGAGCCGAGGCCAGGGGTAGCGATATCAGCATGAACAGGGGCGGAGTTGGCTCGAAAAGGAAACCTGGTTGGCCGGAGCCCAGCCGGGTCGTCCGTTAGCGGGACCGACGCCGGAGTTGACCAGCCGAGGCCTCGGGTCGGGCTGGCGCCCTTGGAAGATGGTTGGCCGAGGCCCCAGAGTGACCGGCCGAGCCGCCTGCTCGGGCCAGATTTCCGGAGAAGACCCTGGCAGCGATTGCCCGGGTGTGGCGATGACGTCGTCCTTTAGAGCGGAGATCCTTGGACCGTGTCGCCGTCCGAGGCTAGGTCGGACCTTGCCGAAGGTGTCGTCGATGCCGAGGGTGCTGCTGCCCCTTCCAGCGTCAAGACCCGAGCCTGCAGGATCAGATCGTCTTGTAGCGTGTGTCTCCTGCGGCCGCCGAGGCCAGAACACACACCCTCGCTGTGTTGTAAAGCTGTGTCTCTTTTCTTCTTGTTTCGAGTATCTGGACTTTTTTGTCGGCAACAGGGATGTTTGTGCGAGCGAGAGTTGCTTCTCGCGGAAGGTGATGAGTGAGGTATCCGTATCCCGGAGGCGTAGGAGTCCCTCGGCTCGGTCGGCCTTGCCGCTTACACGCACTTTTACCCGTCCATGAGGCTCTGTCACCGACTCAGTCGAGAAGGCTCGAAGGATCACTTCGGCAGAAGAACTTCCGAACGTGAAGACTTGTTCGGTCCGCGGAACCACTTATCCGAACGTGAGTTACTTATCGCAGAAGGTGATGAGTGAGGAATCCGTATCCCGGAGGCGTAGGAGTCCCTCGGCTCGGTCAGCCTTGGCTGCTTACGTGTACTCCGTCGTTTTCAGGATCCACTTTTCGACGTAGTCAAAAAGCACGAAAGACATTCTGGCAGAAGAGATCTTTTTTCGAGGAAAATTTCAACGCAGAGGGGGTTCCCCCCCTTTTAGCCCCCGAGGGAGGGTCGGGCTTTGCCGAGGCGAGGCCGACCCTTCCTTGATGACTAAACTTTGCGTGGGTGCGAGGTATATGAACAACTTGAAAACATCTTAAGGGTAGAAGCGACGTAGTTGTTGGATGTTCCAAGCGTTGTCGTAGACCTCGCCTTGATTGTTGGCCAGCTTGTACGTTCCGGGCTTCAGAACTTTGGCGATGACGAATGGCCCCTCCCAGGGGGGCGTGAGCTTGTGCCTCCCTCGGGCGTCATGTCGCAGCCGAAGCACCAGGTCGCCCACCTGGAGGTCTCGGGACCGGACCCCTCGGGCGTGGTAGCGTCGCAGGGACTGCTGGTACCGCGCCGAGTGTAGTAAGGCCTTGTCCCGAGCCTCTTCCAGCTGGTCCAGCGAGTCTTCTCGGCTAGCTTGGTTGCTTTGATCGCCGTAGGCCCTCGCCCTCGGGGAGCCGTATTCCAGGTCTGTGGGCAAGACAGCCTCGGCCCCGTAGACTAGGAAGAACGGCGTGAAACCCGTGGCTCGGCTCGGCGTTGTCCTCAGGCTCTAGACCACCGAGGGGAGTTCCTTCATCCATCGCTTGCCGAACTTGTCGAGGTCGTTGTAGATCCGAGGCTTGAGCCCTTGTAGGATCATGCCGTTGGCACGCTCTACTTGTCCATTTGACATGGGATGAGCCACGGCGGCCCAGTCCACCCGGATGTGGTGATCCTCGCAGAAGTCCAAGAACTTTCTGCCGGTGAACTGGGTGCCGTTGTCGGTGATGATGGAGTTCGAGACCCCGAAGCGATGGATGATGTTTGTGAAGAACGCCACCGCCTGCTCGGACCTGATGCTGTTCAGAGGTCGGACCTCGATCCACTTGGAGAATTTGTCGATGGCGACCAGCAAGTGCGTGTAGCCCCCGGGTGCCTTCTGCAAGGGGCCGACGAGGTCCAGACCCCACACAGCAAAGGGCCAGGTGATGGGTATTGTCTGCAGAGCCTGAGCGGGCAGGTGGGTCTGCTTCGCATAGAATTGACACCCTTCGCAGGTGCGAACAATTCTTATGGCGTTGGCCACCGCCGTCGGCCAGTAGAAGCCCTGTCGGAAGGCATTCCCGACAAGGGCTCGAGGCGCTGCGTGATGGCCGCAAGCCCCCGAGTGTATCTCCCGCAGGAGTTCCTGACCTTCGGCGACGGAGATGCATCGCTGGAGGATGCCTGAGGGGCTGCGGTGGTAGAGCTCCTTCTCATCGCCCAGCAAGACGAACGACTTGGCGCGCCGCGCCACCCGCCGAGCCTCGGCTCGGTCGAGGGGTAGCTCTCCTTGGTCGAGATATTGCAGGTACGGGGTCTGCCAGTTTCGATCAGGCGTGGCCCCGCTTCGCTCCTCCTCGATGCGCAGTGCCTCACCCTCGGGGGCCGAGGGTACCTCGGGCTGAACCGAGGTCGCCTCGGGTTGAGCTAAGGGTGCCTCGGGCCGTGCCGAGGGTACCTCGGGCTGGGCCGAGGGTACCTCGGACTGGGCCGAGGTCGCCTCAGGCTCGGGCGTGTCATCGATCTTGACGGAGGGCTGATGCAGATCCCGGGAGAAGACGTCCGGGGGAACCGTTGTTCGCCCCAAGGCTATTTTAGCCAGCTCGTCCGCAGTCTCGTTGTAGCGCCGAGCGATGTGGTTAAGCTCGAGCCCGTAGAACTTGTCTTCCAGGCGCCAAACCTCATCACAGTAGGCCTCCATCTTCGGGTCACGGCAGTGGGAGTTCTTCATGACTTGGTCGATGACGAGCTGCGAGTCACCGCGGGCGTCGAGGCGCCGGACCCCTAGCTCGATGGCGATTCGCAACCCGTTGACCAGAGCCTCATACTCAGCCACATTGTTGGACGCCGGGAAGTGGAGGCGTAGCACATAGCGTAGGTGTTTCCCGAGGGGCGAGATGAAGAGTAGGCCTGCGCCGGCTCCTGTCTTCATCAACGACCCGTCGAAAAACATGGTCCAGAGCTCCGGTTGGATCGGAGCCGTCGGTAGCTGGGTGTCGACCCATTCGGCCACGAAGTCCGCCAAGACCTGGGACTTGATGGCCTTCCGAGGGGCGAACGAGATCGTCTCGCCCATGATTTCCACCGCCCACTTTGCGATCCTACCCGAGGCCTCTCGGCACTGGATGATCTCCCCCAGGGGGAAGGATGACACCACAGTTACCGGATGAGACTCGAAGTAGTGTCGCAACTTCCGCCGTGTCAGGATCACTGCATATAGCAGCTTCTGAACTTGTGGGTAGCGGATCTTGGTTTCGGACAGTACCTCGCTGACGAAGTAAACTGGCCTCTGAACGGGCAATGCATGCCCCTCTTCTTGCCTCTCGACCACAATCGCGGCGCTAACCACCTGAGTGGTCGCGGCGACGTAGACCAAGAGGGCTTCTCCGGCAGCTGGAGACACCAAGATAGGCGCCTTTGTGAGGAGCGCCTTCAAGTTCCCGAGAGCTTCCTCGACCTCGGGGGTCCAAGTGAAGCACTCGGCCTTCCTTAAGAGGCGGTACAAAGGTAGACCTCTTTCGCCGAGACGTGAGATGAAACGGCTCAGAGCCGCGAGACATCCCATGACCCTCTGTACGCCCTTTAAGTCCTTGATGGGCCCCATGCTGGTGATGGCTGCGATCTTCTCCGGGTTGGCTTCGATGCCCCGCTCGGAGACGATGAACCCCAAGAGCATGCCTCGGGGCACCCCGAAGACATACTTCTCGGGATTGAGCTTGACGCCTTTCGCCTTGAGGCATCGGAATGTCACTTCAAGGTCGGAAAGGAGGTCGGAAGCTTTCCTCGTCTTGACTACGATGTCATCGACGTAGGCCTCGACCGTGCGACCGATGTGTTCGCCGAACACATGGTTCATGCACCGCTGGTACGTCGCGCCCGCATTCCTCAAGCCAAACGGCATGGTGACATAGCAGTACATGCCGAAGGGTGTGATGAAAGAAGTCGCGAGCTGGTCGGACTCTTTCATCCTGATTTGATGATACCCCGAGTAGGCATCGAGGAAAGACAGGGTTTCACACCCAGCGGTGGAATCCACGATTTGATCGATGCGAGGCAGAGGGTAGGGAACCTTCGGACATGCTTTGTTGAGACCTGTGTAGTCTACACATATCCGCCATTTCCCCCCTTTCTTTCTCACAAGCACAGGGTTGGCAAGCCATTCGGGATGGAATACCTCTTTGATGAACCCTGCCGCCATTAGCTTGTGAATCTCCTCGCCTATCGCTCTGCGCTTCTCCTCGTCGAATCGGCGCAGAGGCTGTTTGACGAGTCGGGCTCTGGCCCGAATATCCAGCGAGTGCTCGGCGACATCCCTCGGTATGCCGGGCATGTCCGAGGGACTCCACGCGAAGACATCGGCGTTCGCGCGGAGAAAGTCGACGAGCACTGCTTCCTATTTGGGATCGAGCCCGGAGCCGATCCGGATCTGCTTGGAGGCGTCGCTGTTGGGGTCGAGGGGGATGGCCTTAACCGTCTCCACTGCCTCGAAGTTGCCGGCATGACGTTTCACGTCTGGCGCCTCCTTAGAGAGGCTTTCCAAGTCGGCGATGAGGGCCTCGGACTCGGCGAGGGCCTCGACGTACTCCACGCACTCCACGTCGCATTCGAACGCGTGCTTGTACGTGGGGCCGACGGTGATGACCCCGTTGGGGCCCGGCATCTTGAGCTTCAGGTAGGTGTAGTTGGGGACGGCCATGAACTTCGCGTAGCATGGCCTTCCCAGTACCGCGTGGTAGGTTCCTCGGAACCCAACCACCTCGAACGTCAGAGTCTCCCTTCGGAAGTTGGAGGGCGTTCCGAAGCAGACGGGAAGGTCGAGTCGTCCGAGGGGCTGGACGCGCTTCCCGGGAATGATCCCGTGGAAGGGCGCAGCGCCTGCTCGGATGGAGGACAGATCGACGCGCAGGAGCCCGAGGGTCTCGGCGTAGATGATGTTGAGGCTGCTGCCTCCGTCCATAAGGACCTTGGTGAGCCTGACGTCACCGATGACGGGGTCGACGACGAGCTGGTATTTCCCCGGGCTCGGCACGTGGTCGGGGTGGTCAGCTTGGTCGAAGGTGATGGGCTTGTCGGACCAGTCTAGGTAGACTGGCGCCACCACCTTCACCGAGCAGACCTCCCGGCGCTCTTGCTTACGGTGCCGAGCCGAGGCATTCGCCGCTTGTCCACCGTAGATCATAAAGCAGTCACGGACCTCGGGGAACTCTCCTGCTTGGTGATCTTCCTTCTTGTCATCGTCGCGGGCCCTGCCACCCTCCGCGGGTGGCCCGGCCCTGTGGAAGTGGCGCCGAAGCATGACGCACTCCTCAAGGGTGTGCTTGACGGGCCCCTGATGATAGGGGCATGGCTCCTTGAGCATCTTGTCGAAGAGGTTGACACCTCCGGGGGGTTTCCGAGGGTTCTTGTACTCGGCGGCGGCGACAAGGTCCGCGTCGGCGGCGTCGCGTTTCGCTTGCGACTTCTTCTTGCCTTTCTTCTTGGCGCCGCGTTGAGTCGACGCCTCGGGAGCATCTTCCGGTGGGCGGCCCTGGGGCTGCTTGTCCTTTCGGAAGATAGCCTCGACCGCCTCCTGGCTGGAGGCGAACTTGGTGGCGATGTCCATCAGCTCTCTCGCCCTGGCGGGGGTCTTGCGACCCAACTTGCTCACCAGGTCGCGGCAGGTGGTGCCGGCAAGGAACGCGCCGATGACATCCGAGTCGGTGATGTTGGGCAGCTCAATGCGCTGCTTCGAGAATCGTCGGATGTAGTCCCGGAGAGACTCTCCCGGCTGCTGCCGGCAGCTTCGGAGGTCCCAGGAATTCCCGGGGCGCACATATGTGCCCTGGAAATTGCCGGCGAAGGCTTGGACTAGGTCGTCCCAGTTGGAGATCTGCCCCGGAGGCAGGTGCTCCAACCAGGCGCGAGCGGTGTCGGAGAGGAACAGGGGGAGGTTGCGGATGACGAGGTTGTCGTCGTCCGTTCCACCCAGTTGGCAGGCCAGGCGGTAGTCCGCGAGCCACAGTTCCGGTCTCGTCTCCCCCGAGTACTTTGTGATAGTAGTCGGGGGTCGGAACCGGGTCAGGAACGGTGCCCGTCGGATGGCCCGGCTGAAGGCCTGCGGACCGGGCGGTTCGGGCGAGGGACTCCGATCCTCCCCGCTGTCGTAGCGTCCCCCACGCCTAGGGTGGTAGCCTCGGCACACCCTCTCGTCGAGGTGGGCCCGACGGTCGCAGTGATGGTGCTCGTTGCCGAGGCGACCCAGGGCCGCAGGCGCGGTGTTGCGCGTGCGCCCGGTGTAGACCGAGGCTTCCCGCATGAATCGGGAAGTCGCGGTATGAGGTTCCGAGGGGTATCCCTGCCTTCGGGAGGCAGAGCTCTCGGCCCGTCGGACCGCGGCGCCTTCCAGGAGATTCTTGAGCTCCCCCTGGATTCGCCGGCCCCCGGTGGTTGATGGCTCCGGCATCGCGCGGAGAAGCATCGCTGCGGCAGCCAGGTTCTGGCCGACGCCACTAGATGCGGGTGGCGGCCTGACCCTGGCGTCGTCGGCGACGCGGTGCTGGAAACCCTGGGGCAGATGACGTATTTCTCCGGCCGGGGGTTGGCCCGCCCATGCCTGCCCGACGTCCCGGCGGATCGGCTCAAGCGCCCCTGCTCCCTCGTCGAACCTGGCCTGCGCCCCGCGGATTTGCTCGAGCTGTGGGTCATGGCCCCCCGCCTGAACGGGGACCACAGCTAGCTCCCGTGGGATGTTGACGCGGGGCACTAGCCTAGGGAGATCACCGTCCTCCGGCATGCCGAGATGATTGCCTTCGGAGGGACCCCCTAGATCGATGTGGAAACATTCGCGGCTTGGGCCGCAGTCCTCGTCGCCGAGGCTGCGGCTACCGTCGGAACAGTCGGAGAGGCAGTAGTCACAGGCGGTCGTGAAGTCCCGCATGGCACTGGGGTTGCCAAGTCCAGAGAAATCCCAACAGATGCTGGGCCCGTCGTCTTCCTCAGACCCAGAGGGCCCGTAGGTCGAGACGTCCGTCAGCCGGTCCCAAGGCGACCGCATGCGAAACCCCATAGGGTTTGGACTCGCCTCTACGAGAGCGTCCGCAAAGCGAGGTCGCTAGGCGGGTTGAGGCTGAATCCAAATGACGTAGGATGGGAATCGGTCGGTACCTTTTGGTCGACGAGCGGCGATGAAGTCACGTCGGGGACTGACCGCATCGTCGTCTCAGGTACGAGGGTGACGTCCAGCAAGCTCTCCGCGAGCGCGCTGGCGTCGTCCGCTTGCTCGGGATGGGCGTGTCGCGGGGAGACGGCGCTCGTCTTCGACTCAGGCGCGAAGTCGATACCCGGTGCGCCCCTCGTTGGGGTGCCGGTGTTGTCGGCTCGCTCAACAGCCAACGAGGCGCTGCCTCCTGCTTGGCCTTGGTCGCCCTGCCTTCCCCTCCGTCGGCGGGGGAAAGGGCAGGATGAGCTCGAAGGTCGTTCTTCCACCACGCGGGGAAGACGTCGTCGATTCCGCCACCGGCGGGCGGGTTGTCGGCCGCCATTGTCGTTGTCGCGCGGCGGTGGAAGGAGTATCATGTCGTAGTTGCCGTCGAGGGACATGAACTCAAGACTCCCGAAACAGAGCACCGTCCCGGGTTGGGGAGGTTGCTGGAGACTGCCCATCTGGAGCTTGACGGGAAGTTGTTCGTCAACACGCAGCAGGCCCCTACCTGGCGCGCCAACTGTCGGCGTTTCGAGACCGGGGGGTCCCTGGGCCGACGAGTGAGTGTCGCCGCGTGCCCCAGCCCAGATGGGTCGAGCGCGAGGGCGAGCGCGAAGGGGGGAGAGCGAGGCGACCGGAGACCGGCGTGAGAGAGGTGGGAATCCCGCGGCCTTCGTGTTCGTCCCGCGCCCAGGTCGGGTGCGCTTGCAGTAGGGGGTTACAAGCGTCCACGCGGGAGAGGGAGCGAGCGGCCCCAAGCGAGCGCCTGTCTCGTCCTCGTCCCCGCACGGCCAACCCTCTCTAAGAGGGCACTGGTCCTTCCTTTTATAGGCGTAAGGAGAGGATCCAGGTGTACAATGGGGGGTGTAGCAGAGTGCTACGTGTCTAGCGGGGGAGAGCTAGCGCCCTAAGTACATGCCGTCGTGGCAGCCGGAGAGATTTTGGCACCCAGCTGGTGTGATGTCGTGGCCGTCGGAGGAGCGATGGAGCCTGGCGGAGGGACAGCTGTCGGAGCGGTTGGGTCCTTGCTGACGTCCTCTTGCTTCTGTAAGGGGGCTGAGAGCCGCCGCCGTCACAGAGCATGTGGGGCGCCATCATTGCCTATCTAGCGGAGCTAGCCAGATGGGACGCCGGTCTGGTTCCCTGCGGCCCGAGTCAGCTCGGGGTAAGGTGATGATGGCGCCTCCTGTTGACGTGGCTGGCCTGCGCCCTAGGTTGGGCGATGCGGAGGCTCCTCCGAAGCCGAGGTCGAGTCTGTCTTCCGTGGCCGAGGCCGAGTCCGAGCCCCTGGGTCGGGCGAGGCGGAGGTCGTCGGCTGAGGCCAGGGCGGAGTCCGAGCCCTGGGGTCGGGCGAAGCGGAGTTCGTCGTCTTCTGGGACTTAGCCCGAGTCCGAGCCCTGGGTCGGGCGAAGCGGAGTTCGTCGTCTTCCGGGACTTAGCCCGAGTCCGAGCCCTGGGTCGGGCGGAGCGGAGTTCGTCGTCTTCCGGGACTTAGCCCGAGTCCGAGCCCTGGGTCGGGCGGAGCGGAGTTCGCCGTCTTCCGGGACTTAGCCCGAGTCCGAGCCCTGGGTCGGGCGGAGCGGAGTTCGCCGTCTTCTGGGGCTGAGCCCGAGTCCGAGCCCTGGGTCGGGCGAAGCGGAGCTTCCTACGGTGCCTTTGGCAGGGCCTGACTGCCTGTCAGCCTCACTCTGTCAAATGGCACCGCAGTCGGAGTGGCGCAGGCAGCGCTGTCCTTCTGTCAGGCCGGTCAGTGGAGCGGCGAAGTGACGGCGGTCACTTCGGCTCTGCCGGGGGGCGCGCGTCAGGATAAAGGTGTCAGGCCACCTTTGCATTAAATGCTCCTGCGACTTGGTTGGTCGGTGCGGCGATTTAGTCAGGGTTGCTTCTTAGCGAAGGCAGGGCCTCGAGCGAGCCGGAAATATGTTCGCCGTTGGAGGGGGCCTTGGGCGAGACGGAAATCCTCCGGGGTCGGTTGCCCTTGTCCGAGGCTAGGCTCGGGCGAGGCGTGATCGAGTCGCTCGAATGGACTGATCCCTGACTTAATCGCACCCATCAGGCCTTAGCAGCTTTATGCTGATGGGGGTTACCAGCTGAGAATTAGGAGTCTTGAGGGTACCCCTAATTATGGTCCCCGACAATAGTACAATACTCGTACATTGCGACAACATAAATTATTCGATAAAATGTTAGTTTACAATAATTATATGAAAATGACTAACATATATTACAATCTACCTCAATATCTCATAAATTCTTACACAATACGAACTGGCAATTTCCAACTAAACCTAGACACTTATACAACTACTTTTTGACTTTTGAAGGTATGAGTTGACAACATTTTTTAATTGCCATTGAAGTTATGAAACTATAGAACAATAAATGAATTTTTGAAGGTATGAGTTGATGCAATCCACTTGTCCATTCTCGCTCGAATCATTAGTTGCTACAGCATTTCCAGTCACATCAATAGAGCTAGCAGTCAGAGCTTTTAAATACTTGCCAACCCTACCACCAGCAATTGTTGAACCAACAACACCAGTTTCTAGGTTAATATACCATGATCCCGCCTTATCCTACATCGATGCAACCGTATGTTGGTATAATTGGGGAATTTTAAATGCAAACAGACTATGGTTAGCTTAAACAAGATATTTCAACATTACATAATCATCATCCTTTTTCTTCTCCTCCTAGAAGCATATAACATTGGATCATTGACTCAGAACTCAGGAGATATGAAAATAGAACGGTGCACTAAGGGGGTGTTTGTTTGGGATTATAATCTGGGCAGATTATAATCCAAACAGACACCCCAAAAGTGTAATTGTAAAAGAAAAAATAGCAAACCTGAACATAATGGTTAAAAATCTAGTCAGCAGCCTCTTATGAAGCTTTGGTAAACAAGTATATCCTCTTGCATTTGTAAGAAAAGCCTGCGATGTAAACATCAAACGGTGACCTGAGTTTTCATTGCCTAACATCACATCAACATTAATCTGTCGGATAAAAAATTGTGATTACATTGGGTTGCAGAATAGCACCCCTTACAGGCTCCCCAAACTAGCGCTCTAATGAGTTTGTTGATGGCAGTTTGCTCCTGGTAAAAGAATGAATCTTTGTGGATACCAAAACTATTTCATTATAGATTAAGAATAATTAAATAGTTGCACAAGTACTGGTATGGGCAGGTATGACACTTACAAAATATCAAGTGCCACACATAGTTGGCTACTATGGTCACATAGCAATCTGAATGAATTCCATAATTCCCACGAGTCTGCCATTTCACTTTGTAACTACAGGAAACACGTAAACATGTGCATTATATATAAGCTAAAATACTTTTGCACCATGTTCCATGCACACTCGAATTGTCGAAAAATATCGTGTGGTTGTTGTTCTTTATTTTATCAATATCACCATCCATAGGCTCGGACTTCTCTAGAAACAACCTAAGCCACAACTTGAGAAAGAAGCAGATGAAAATATAGCATTCAGATATAAGCATATCTAGAACATGGATAAAACTGACAAAACGAGGACTGGGAGATGGAGGGCAATACATTCATATTGGCCAGGCCTTGCAAAATTGATTCACAACTTTGGCATAATTGCGACAAAAACTCCTGCAGGCAGCAAGAACACATATGCCTGCATGAACGTGCACCAACATTCATTTTGTTTCTTCGAAAAAGAAAATTTGATCCACTCGCTGATCTTCCTAATGACGTGGTTGCTCCACTGGTCCTTTTCCACGTATGCACAAATTTCTTTCACGAGTGGTTTAAAATCAAAAATATATTAGAACAATTACCTCCACCTCTCTTATCTCGTACTCTACCTCGTGCTTCAGTATACCTTGTGCTTCAGTATGCAGAACGAAACTATGCACAAAATTACCTGCTTTGCTTTTGGTCTTGATAAACAAAACTACATTGAAAGATTTGTGCTGCTGGTATGCATTCACAGGTAAAAAAAATTATTTGTAACACATCACCACACATACTTGCAATCACTCCTAGTCTTAGGAGCAGGCCGGACTTGAGCTGCTTGAGGAACACCACTCTCTTCACCATGAAGCGCCCCACGAGGAGGATCAGCACCGTCCGAGGCATGATGCCCGATCTAAACAAACAAAAGGCGATTGGAATCAAATGTCCATGCTGAAAGTCGCCTACAGGGGGGTGAATAGGGCGAATCTGAAATTTACAAAGTTTAAGCACAACTACAAGTCGAGTTAGTGTTAGAATTAAATTTGAGTCCGAAAGAGAGGGAGAAAACAAATCACAAGCAAATAAGATGAATGACACGGTGATTTGTTTTACCGAGGTTCGGTTCTTGCAAACCTACTCCCCGTTGAGGTGGTCACAAAGATCGGATCTCTTTCAACCATTTCCCTCTCTCAAACGGTCACTTAGACCGAGTGAGCTTCTCTTCTCAATCAAACGGGACACTAAGTCCACAAGGACCACCACACAATTGGTGTCTCTTGCCTTGGTTACAATTGAGTTGGAATCAAGGAAGAATGAAGAAGAAAAGCAATCCAAGCGCAAGAGCTCAAATGAACACAAGTATCTCTCTCTCACTAGTCACTATTTGATTGGAATTGTCTTTGGACTTGGGAGAGAATTTGATCTCTTTGGTTGTGTCATGTATTGAATGTTATAGCTCTTGTATGAGGTGTGAAGGCTGAAAACTTGGATGCAATGAATGGTGGGTGGTTGGGGGTATTTATAGCCCCAACCACCAAATGAGCCGTTGGTGGAGGCTGCTGTCGCATGGTGCACCGGACAGTCCGGTGCGCCACCGGACACTGTCCGGTGCGCCAGCCACGTCACCCGACCGTTGGAGCTTCTGCTGGGCCACCGGACAGTCCGGTGGTGCACCGGACAGGTCCTGTAGACTGTCCGGTGCGCCGTCTGGCGCGTGCTCTGACTTCTGCGCGCGCAGCCGCGCACTGTAGCACATTTAATGTCCTCTGCAAACGACCGTTGACGCGAAGTAGCCGTTGCTCCGCTGGCACACCGGATAGTCCGGTGCTACACCGGACAGTCCGTTGAATTATAGCGGAGCGCCCCCAGATTTCCCGAAGGTGGCAAGTTTGGAGTCGGGTTCCCTGGTGCACCGGACACTGTCCGGTGGCACACCGGACAGTCCAGTGCGCCAGACTAGGGCAAACTTCGGTTGTCTTTTGCTCTCTTTGTTTGAACCCTTTCTTGGTCTTTTTATTGGTTTATTGTGAACCTTTTTGGCACCTGTAAAACTTATAATCTAGAGCAAACTAGTTAGTCCAATTATTTGTGTTGGGCAATTCAACCACCAAAATCAATTAGGAAAAGGTGTAATCCTATTTCCCTTTCAATCTCCCCCTTTTTGGTGATTGATGCCAACACAAACCAAAGCAAATATAAAAGTGCAGAATTGAACTAGTTTGCATAAGGTAAGTGCAAAGGTTGCTTGGAATGGAACCAATAATTATTTCTACTAGATATGCATGGATGGCTTTCTTCTAATTTAAAATTTTGGACCACGCTTGCACCACATGTTTTGTTTTGCAAATGTTTTGGAAATTCTTTTCAAAATAGTCAAAGGTAAATGAATAAGATTTTGAGAAGCTTTTCAAGAATGAAATTTTCTCCCCCTGTTTCAAAATTTTTTCCTTTGACTAAACAAAACTCCCCCTTTATGAAATCCTCCTCTTAGTGTTCAATAGGGTTTTAGATATTAATTTTGAAGAGGGTATACCAATTATATCAAAAATAAGATACCTATTGAAAAACATACCAATTGAAAAATCTTTTCTTAATCCATATTTGAAAGACTATATTTTTGAAATTGGTGGTGGTGTGGTCCTTTTGCTTTGGGGCTAATACTTTCTCCCCCTTTGGCATGAATCGCCAAAAATGGATACTTGTGAGTGAAATATAAGCCCTTGACTAATTTCTCCCCTATGGTAAATAATATATGAGTGAAGATTATACCAAATTGGAGAGCGTTGCGGAGCGACGGCGAAGGATGAATAATTCGATGGAGTGGACTGGAAGCCTTTGTCTTCGCCGAAGACGTCATTTCCCTTTCAATCTATGACTTATCATGAAATGCACTTGAAACCACATTAGTCATAGCACATGAAAGAGATATGATCAAAGGTATAGATGAGCTATGTGTGCAAAATATCAATCAAAATTCCTAGAATCAATAATATTTAGCTCATGCCTAAGTTTGGTAAATGTTTGCTCATCTAATGGCTTCGTAAAGATATCGGCTAATTGTTCTTTGGTGTTAACATATGCAATCTTGATATCCCCCTTTTGTTGGTGATCCCTTAAAATGATACCGAATGGCTATGTGTTTAGTGCGGCTATGCTCAACGGGATTATCCGCCAAGCGGATTGCACTCTCATTATCACATAGAAGAGGAACTTTGGTTAATTTGTAACCATAGTCCCTAAGGGTTTGCCTCATCCAAATCAATTGCGCGCAACAATGGCCTGCGACAATGTACTCAGCTTCGGCGGTAGAAAGAGCGACAGAGTTTTGCTTCTTTGAAGCCCAAGACACACCAGAGATCTTCCCAAGAACTGGCAAGTCTCTGATGTGCTCTTTCTATTAATTTTACACCCTGCCCAATCAGCATCGGAATACCCAATTAAATCAAATGTGGATCCCCTGGGGTACCAAAGGCCAAACTTAGGAGTATAAACTAAATATCTCAAAATTCGTTTTACGGCCCTAAGGTGAACTTCCTTAGGATCGGCTTGGAATCTTGCACACATGCATACGAAAAGCATAATATTCGGTCGTGAAGCACATAAATAGAGTAAAGAACCTATCATCGATCGGTATAACTTTTGATCTACGGATTTACCTCCCGTGTCGAGGTCGAGATGCCCATTAGTTCCCATGGGTGTCTTGATGGGCTTGGCATCCTTCATCCCAAACTTTGTGAGTATGTCTTGAATGTACTTCGTTTGGCTAATGAAGGTGCCCTCTTAGAGTTGCTTGACTTGAAATCCTAAGAAATACTTCAACTCCCCCATCATAGACATCTCGAATTTTTGAGTCATGATCCTACTAAACTCTTCACATGTAGATTCGTTAGTAGACCCAAATATGATATCATCAACATAAATTTGGCATACAAACAAATCATTTGCAAGTGTTTTAGTAAAGAGAATAGGATCGGCTTTTCCGACTTTGAAGCCATTAGCGATAAGAAAATCTCTTAGGCATTCATACCATGCTCTTGGGGCTTGCTTAAGCCCATAGAGCGCTTTAGAGAGTTTATAGACATGGTTAGGGTACTCGCTATCTTCAAAGCCGGGAGGTTGCTCAACATAGACCTCTTCCTTGATTGGTCCATTGAGGAAGGTACTTTTCACGTCCATTTGGTAAAGCTTAAAGCCATGGTAAGTAGCATAGGCAAGTAAAATACGAATTGACTCAAGCCTAGCTACGGGTGTATAAGTTTCACCGAAATCCAAACCTTCGACTTGTGAATATCCCTTGGCCACAAGTCGGGCTTTGTTCCTTGTCACCACACCATGCTCATCTTGCTTGTTGCGGAAGACCCACTTGGTTCCTACAACATTTTGATTAGGACGTGGAACTAAATGCCAAACCTCATTCCTTGTGAAGTTGTTGAGCTCCTCTTGCATCGCCAACACCCAATCCGAATCTTGAAGTGCTTCCTCTACCCTGTGTGGCTCAATAGAGGAAACAAAAGAGTAATGTTCACAAAAATGAGCAACACGAGATTGAGTGGTTACCCCCTTATGAATATCGCCGAGGATGGTGTTCACGGGGTGATCTCGTTGAATTGCTTGATGAACTCTTGGGTGTGGCGGTCTTGGACCCTCATCATCTTCCTTGTCTTGATCATTAGCATCTCCCCCTTGATCATTGTCCTCCTCCTTAGGTGGCTCCTCTTGATCTTCTTCATCATCATCTTGAGCTTGATCCTCATCTTGAGTTGGTGGAGATGCTTGCATGGAGGAAGATGGTTGATCTTGTGCTTGTGGAGGCTCTTCGGATTCCTTAGGACACACATCCCCAATGGACATGTTCCTTAGCGCGACGCACGGAGCCTCTTCATCATCTAGCTCATTAAGATCAACTTGCTCTACTTGAGAGCCATTAGTCTCATCAAACACAATGTCACAAGAAACTTCAACTAGTCCAGTGGACTTGTTAAAGACTCTATATGCCCTTGTGTTTGAATCATATCCTAGTAAAAAGCCTTCTACAGCCTTAGGAGCAAATTTAGATTTTCTACCTCTTTTAACAAGAATAAAGCATTTGCTACCAAAGACTCTAAAATATGAAACATTGGGCTTTTTACCGGTTAGGAGTTCATAAGATGTCTTCTTGAGGATTCGGTGAAGATATAACCGGTTGATGGCGTAGCAAGCAGTGTTGACCGCCTTGGCCCAAAACCGATCCGAAGTCTTATACTCATCAAGCATGGTCCTTGCCATGTCCAATAGAGTTCTATTCTTCCTCTCCACTACACCATTTTGTTGTGGCGTGTAGGGAGAAGAGAACTCATGCTTGATGCCCTCCTCCTCAAGGAAGCCTTCGATTTGTGAGTTCTTGAACTCTGTCCCGTTGTCGCTTATAATCTTTTTGATCCTTAAGCCGAACTCATTTTGAGCCTGTCTCAAGAATCCCTTTAAAGTCTCTTGGGTTTGAGATTTTTCCTGCAAAAAGAACATCCAAGTGAAGCGAGAATAATCATCCACAATTACAAGACAATACTTACTCCCGCTGATGCTTATGTAAGCTATGGGGCCGAATAGATCCATTTGAGTAGCTCAAGCGGCCTGTCGGTCATCATGATGTTCTTGTGTGGATGATGAATACCAACTTGCTTCCCTGCTTGGCATGCGCTACAAACCCTGTCTTTCTCAAAATGAACATTTGTTAGTCCCAAAATGTGCTCTCCCTTTAGAAGTTTATGAAGATTCTTCATCCCAACGTGGCCTAGTCGGTGATGCCAGAGCCAACCCATGTTAGTCTTAGCAATTAAGCAAGTGTCGAGTTCAGCTCTATCAAAATCTACCAGGTATAGCTGACCCTCTAACACTCCCTTAAATGCTACTGAATCATCACTTCTTCTAAAGACAGTAACACCTATATTCATAAAAAGACAGTTGTAACCCATTTTACATAATTGAGAAACTGAAAGCAAATTGTAATCTAAAGAATCTACAAGAAAAACATTGGAAATAGAATGGTCAGGTGATATAGCAATTTTACCCAATCCTTTGACCAAACCTTGATTTCCATCCCCGAATGTGATCGCTCTTTGGGGATCTTAGTTTTTCTCATAGGAGGAGAACATCTTCTTCTCCCCTGTCATGTGGTTTGTGCACCCGCTATCGATAATCCAACTTGAGCCCCCGGATGCATAAACCTACAAAACAATTTTAGGCCTTGTTCTTAGGTACCCAAACGGTCTTGGGTCCTTTGACATTAGAAACAAGCACCTTGGGTACCCAAACACAAGTCTTTGACCCCTTGTGTTTGCCCCCAACATATTTGGCAACTACTTTGCCTGATTTGTTAGTAAGCACATAAGATGCATCAAGAGTCTTAAATGAAATATTAGGTTCATTTGATGCAATAGGAGTTTTCTTCTTAGGCAATTTAGCACGGGTTGATTGCCTAGAACTATATGCCTCACTCTTATACATAAAAGCATGATTAGAGCTAGAGTGAGACTTCCTAGAGTGAATTCTCCTAATTTTGTGCTCGGGATAACCGACAGGGTATAAAATGTAACCCTCGTTATCCTGAGGCATGGGAGCTTTGCCCTTAACAAAGTTAGATAATCTTTTAGGAGGGGCATTGAGTTTGACATTGCCTCCCTGTTGGAAGCCAATGCCATCCTTAATGCCAGGGCGTCTCCCACTATAGAGCATGCTTCTAGCAAATTTAAATTTTTTATTTTCTAAGTCATGCTCGGCAATTTTAGCATCTAGTTTAGCTATATGATCATTTTGTTGTTTAATCATAGACATGTGATCACGAATAGCATCAATGTTAACATCTCTACATCTAGTGCAAATAGTAACATGCTCAACAGTAGATGTAGAGGGTTTGCAAGTTTTTAACTCAACAATCTTAGCATGTAAAATATCATTTTCATCTCTAAGATTAGAAATAGAAACATTACAAACATCTAATTCCTTAGCCTTAGCAATTAGTTTTTCATTCTCATTTCTAAGGCTAGCAAGAGAGGCATTCAATTTTTCAATCTTAGCAATTGAACTAGCATTATCATTTCTAAGATTGTCAATTGAATCATCACAAACATTTGATTTCTCAACCTTAGCAATTAGTTTGGCATTTTCATTTCTAAGGTTGGAAATAATATCATGGCAAGTGCTTAGCTCGCTAGATAATTTTTCACATTTTTCTACTTCTAGAGCATAAGCATTTTTTAACCTTAACATGTTTTTTGTTTTCTTTAATTAGGAAGTCCTCTTGGCTATCCAAGAGTTCATCCTTCTCATGAATAACACTAATCAATTCATTTAATTTCTCCTTTTGTTGCATGTTAAGATTGACAAAAAGAGTGAGCAAGTTATCCTCATCATCACTAGAATTATCCTCATAACTAGAGGTTGCATACTTAGTGGAGGATCTTGATTTTACCTTCTTTTTCTTGTCGTCCTTTGCCATGAGGCACTTGTGGCCGACGTTGGGGAAGAGAAGTCCCTTGTTGACGGTGATGTTGGCGGCGTCCTCGTCGGAGGAGGAGTCGGTGGAGCTCTTGTCGGAGTCCCACTCGCGGCATACATGGGCATCACCGCCCTTCTTCTTGTAGTACCTCTTCTTTTCTCTTCTCTTTCCCTTCTTGTCGTCGCCCCTGTCACTATCACTTGATAATGGACATTTTGCAATAAAATGACCGGGCTTACCACACTTGTAGCACACTTTCTTGGAGCGGGGTTTGTAGTCCTCCCCCCTCCTTTGCTTGAGGATTTGGCGAAAGCTCTTGATGATGAGCGCCATCTCCTCGTTGTCAAGCTTGGAGGCATCGATGGGGACTCTACTCGGTGTAGAGCCTTCTTTCTTCTCCTCCGTTGCCTTGAATGCCACGGGTTGTACATCGGGTGTGGAGGAGGCGCCTTGCTCGATGATTTTCTTGGAGCCTTTGATCATCAATTCAAAGCTCACAAATTTTCCTATCACTTCCTCGGGAGACATTAGCTTGTATCTAGGATCACCACGAATTAATTGAACTTGAGTGGGATTAAGAAATACAAGTGATCTTAGAATAACCTTGACCATCTCATGGTCATCCCATTTGGTGCTCCCGAGGTTGCGCACTTGGTTCACCAAGGCCTTGAGCCGGTTGTACATCGCTTGTGGCTCCTCCCCTTGGTGAAGCATGAACCGACCGAGCTCCCCCTCGATCGTCTCCCTCTTGGTGATCTTGGTCACCTCGTCTCCTTCGTGCGCGGTCTTGAGCACGTCCCAAATCTCCTTTGCGCTCTTCAACCCTTGCACCTTATTATACTCCTCTCGACTTAGAGAGGCGAGGAGTATAGTAGTGGCTTAGGAGTTGAAGTGTTGGATTTGTTCGACCTCCTCCGAATCATAATCCTTGTCCCCTTCTTTTGGTACATGTGCTCCATACTCAACAATATCCCATATGCTTTTGTGGAGTGAGGTTAGGTGATGCCTCATTTTATCACTCCACATTGAATAATCTTCACCATCAAACATAGGTGGTTTGCCTAATGGGACGAAAAGTAATGGAGTGCATTTTGAAATGCGAGGATAGCGAAGGGGCATCTTACTATACTTCTTGCGCTCATGGCGCTTAAAAGTGGCGGATGCCGATTCCGAGTCGGAGGTGGAGGGTGACGAAGAGTCGGTCTCGTAGTAGACCACCTTCTTCATTTTCTTCTTCTTGTCACCTTTCCATTGGGACTTGATGGAGGAAGAGGATTCCTCCTTGTGCTTGTGGGCGGACTCCCTTGAGTGCGTTCTCCCCGAGCTTGCGGACTTGTCGCCGGTCCCGATCTCCCTTTTGGCGGATGCTCCTGACATCACTTCGAGCGGTTAGGCTCTAATGAAGCACCGGGCTCCGATACCAATTGAAAGTCGCCTAGAAAGGGGGTGAATAGGGCGAATCTGAAATTTACAAAGTTTAAGCACAACTACAAGCCGGGTTAGTGTTAGAATCAAATTCGAGTCCGAAAGAGAGGGCGAAAACAAATCACAAGCAAATAAGACGAATGACACGGTGATTTGTTTTACCAAGGTTCGGTTCTTGCAAACCTACTCCCCGTTGAGGTGGTCACAAAGACCGGGTCTCTTTCAACCCTTTCCCTCTCTCAAACGGTCACTTAGACCGAGTGAGCTTCTCTTCTCAATCAAACGGGACACTAAGTCCCCACAAGGACCACCACACAATTGGTGTCTCTTGCCTTGGTTACAATTGAGTTGGAATCAAGAAAGAATGAAGAAGAAAAGCAATCCAAGCGCAAGAGCTCAAATGAACACAAGTATCTCTCTCTCTCACTAGTCACTATTTGATTGGAATTGTCTTTGGACTTGAGAGAGGATTTGATCTTTTTGGTTGTGTCTTGTATTGAATGCTATAGCTCTTGTATGAGGTGTGAAGGATGAAAACTTGGATGCAATGAATGGTGGGTGGTTGGGGGTATTTATAGCCCCAACCACCAAATGAGCCATTGGTGGAGGCTGTTGTCGCATGGTGCACCGGACAGTCCGGTGCGCCAGCCACGTCACCCGACCGTTAGGGTTCGACCGTTGGAGCTTCTGTCTTCTGGGCCACCGGACAGTCCGGTGGTGCACCGGACAGGTCCTGTAGACTGTCCGGTGCGCCGTCTGGCGCGTGCTCTGACTTCTGCGCGCGCAGCCACACACTGTAGCGCATTTAATGTCCTCTGCAGACGACAGCTGGCGCGAAGTAGCCGTTGCCTCGCTGGCACACCGGACAGTCCGGTGCTACACCGGACAGTCCAGTGAATTATAGCGGAGCGACCCCCAGATTTCCCGAAGATGGCAAGTTTGGAGTCGGGTTCCCTGGTGCACCGGACACTGTCCGGTGCCACACCGGACAGTCCGGTGCGCTAGACCAGGGCAAACTTCGGTTGTCTTTTGCTCTCTTTGTTTGAACCCTTTCTTGTTTTTTTGTTTATTGTGAACCTTTGGCACCTGTAAAACTTATAATCTAGAGCAAACTAGTTAGTCCAGTTATTTGTGTTGGGCAATTCAACCACCAAAATCAATTAGGAAAAGGTGTAAACCTATTTCCCTTTCACATGCAAAATAAACACGAACACCATGCGGACATCAACTTGAAGGAATGGCTTTTGCACTTGAGTTTGGTGGGCTTAGGCTTGCGAATGCTGTGAACACGAGGCTTGACATCGTCGGTGGGGTAGAACTTGGGTTCTGTGACCACCTCGCGCGCCGCAGCCTCCTTTGCTTCGATGCCCAGATCATCCATGGTAGTCAGCCTCCACGGATGCTGCAGCAGCAGCCTGCACATTAGTCCCACGACATGGTTTGTGGTGGTGGCTGCTGGATTCCCGGTGGCGGCGCTAGGGTTTTAGCGGCTTTTGTGAGGAGCGAGGGGGCGAGGTCGACAACGCGGGGTGGTGCGAGCGGTGTCGATGCTGTGGGACACGGGAGGGCATGGAGCGGGGTTCCAGGGGGAAGAGCCGGGATGACGCGGCGACAGATATCACAGCGGACGGGGATGGGGTGGCAGACACGGAGCCAGCAACCACGACGGGGGAGGCGGGCGGGGGCATCGCTATTCGCGAGCGAGGGCAAGAGCGCGCGGGCGGGCGGTGGCAGGCGTGGACTGCGGGCGAGAATGGCGCGGGCGAGAATGGCGTCGCGTTGCCGGATATTGTGGAGAAGGGCGTGGATGGCAGGCGGGAATGGCGTTGCGCTGCCGGATCCCAGTGTGAGGGGCGGGAATAGCGTGGACTACGGTGGGGAAGCGCGGTGGGAAAGGGCGGGGGACGGTGAAGCCTACCGTGGACGCCCAAAGTAGGTATATATAGAGTAGTAGAGATTTTGCGCTCTTAAACGTGACACTGGAAAACCAATTTGCCCATTAATTAACCTAGAAAACTGGAACCGTCAAACTGATCATTGATCACTGGTTCTGAAAAGTCTACAGAAACGTCGCCCCGCCCATATGTAAAGCGCTGCACGATCACCTTCCGCGCCGAGCTGCATCCATCCCCACGATCCGCCGCAGGGCGCCGCAACGCCCTCGCCGCCTCCGGTGGCCACTGACGTGTCACCCCACTCCCTTCTTCGTCACCCCATCTCCCTTTCCCGCCACTTCTCCGCGCCATTTCCCTTGCCCACTCGCCTCCTACCTACTAATAATCCCCTCCAGCCAGCAATTCTCCCGCAAAAAAAGACAAAACCCTAAACCCGCGGAGCCGGGGTGGAGAGCAGCCATTCCTTCGCTCCCCTCCGCAATGGCGTCGCGCCGAGCCAGCAACGGCCGCTCTCCCCTCGTGCGGAAACAGAGTCAGATCACCGCCTTTTTCTCCTCCCCTACCCCCTCTCCGTCCCCCTCGGGCCCGAGCCCCGGCGCATCCAAGCCCTCTCCATCGCCGCTGAACCCTAGTGCGAGGACGAGGTCCCCACTTGCCGCGGTATCCCCCTCCTCTCCCAAGCTGCCACAGCCGCAGCAGAAACAGAAGGAGGTAAAGAAGGTTAAGGAGGAGCATGATGCCGCCTTGGTGCCTGCGCCCGCGGCCGCGGAGGTGGTGGGGAGGTGTTTGCGGGTGTACTGGCCGCTGGACGACGCGTGGTACAAGGGCAAGGTGGAGGCCTACGACGCGGCCTCCCGCAGGCACCGCGTGAAGTATGACGACGGCGACGAGGAGGAGGTCGATCTCAGGAAGGAGAAGTTCGAGTGGGCCGCCGTCGTTGAGGAGTCGACCTTGCTGCCGGCGAGGAAGCTGCGGCGTCTCCGGCGGATGTCTGATATCTCGGTGGCAAAATCACCGGCTGAGGCAGAGGATGGCGCAGGGGATTCCACTGAGGACGAGGACTGGAAGAGGGATACTGTTGTGGAGGATGCTTCTGAGGAGGTGGAGCTGGATGAGGAAGACGAGGAGGAAGTTGTTGCAGTGCGATCACGAAAGAGAAATCCAAAGAATTCCTTGATGTCAGGTTCAACACCATCGACATTGGGTTCTGGTTTGACATCAGAATCGGAGCCAAGAATTTCGAAGAGGAGGAAAAACGTGGATGTGGCCTCATTGGATTTTGCTAAAAGGTTCACCTTCGAAGCAGTTAATACCAATAGAAAAGTTGACCCAGAAGTGCCAATGAGCTGTGGCCAGAGTAAGTAGTGGTGTCTTAACTGTTGATGAGCTTGAATTTGTTTCTCCTTATGGTTTTGGTTGCTTTTGTTACAGAGGGGCAAACTACGGGGAATGACTACACTGCTCCTACTGGGGATGCAGCTGAGCGCTTTGGGCAGCGGGATGCTGAGAAGTTTAAATTCCTTGGAGAGTGAGTGTTAATATTGCTAGATGATTTCGATCTTTGCAATGCTAAATTTAGTATGTTATAATGTGTTTCTCAAGCATACATTTTTTACATGTATTGAGTAGAAACTTTATTGCCTTGCTTTATTCTCTTTGGTCTAGAGAAATGTGTTTCTTCCCATTCTCTAGTAGTCTAACGAAAGCAAAGAATTGCTATGCTTGGTTGAATCTTTAGGGCTATGGATTTCTTACCTTAATAACCTTTTGTAACTGAAGAGGGCGCAAAGACGCAAAAGGCAGACGTCCTGGAAACCCGGGCTTTGATCCGAGAACACTTTTATTGCCACCTCAGTTCTTGAAGAATTTGACAGGAGGGCAGGTATAAGTTCATGTTAATAAACCTCATTTTCTGTGGCACAACCTGTATTAATGCTAAGTATTGACAATTGATAAACAGAGGCAATGGTGGGAATTCAAATCACAGCACATGGATAAGGTTCTGTTTTTCAAGGTACATTTATATTTTGCCACAAGTTACTTGGTACTTAAATGCAACTATTTTATTTAGTGATTACAATAATAAAATATGAATTTGAATAGATGGGCAAATTCTACGAACTATTTGAGATGGATGCACATGTTGGAGCAAAGGATCTTGATCTTCAGTACATGAAGGCACAAATATCTTCTCACATTTATGCTTATTGATTCTTCTGCTACTAAGCAATCCAGATGATCTGCCATTTCTCGTATTATCTAGAACTCACTGTCTGTATTCAATCATGTTATCTTAGGGTGAACAGCCCCACTGTGGATTCCCAGAGAAGAATTTATCAGTGAATTTGGAGAAGTTAGCTGAGAAGGTAAACTTATTTAATGTTTTTCCTCATTAAATTTCACACATAATTGCATTTTAGCAATAACATTAATTGCATTACAGGGTTATCGAGTTCTGGTTGTCGAGCAAACTGAAACACCTGACCAGCTTGAACTTCGGCGTAAGGAGATGGGTATAAAGGACAAGGTATGCTTAGATTTCATCATTTCATGGTGTCAATGAAATTGTGTTATGGGAACATGCAAATGTGTTAATCTCAAAGTTGTCTGCTGAATTTAGATTGCAAGCTTTAGCAATATTTCTTTCCTTATTCTGTAATTTCAAAACATCTTAAAGTATGCATAAGATAACGCTATTTTGCATGCTTTACCCTCTGAAGGTTGTCAGACGTGAAATATGTGCAGTAGTCACAAAAGGAACACTAATAGAAGGAGAGCACCTACTGGCAAACCCAGATCCTTCATACCTCCTGTCCGTGACTGAAAGTTACCAACGAAGTCCAAATAAGAGCCAAGACACATGTACCATTGGTGTTAGCATAGTTGATGTTTCTACAAGCAAATTTATTGTAGGACAGGTTAGTACTTACATAATTCTATGTCCATTTCCATGGTTTGCATATTTGATGTTTCTACAAGCAAATTTATTGTAGGACAGGTTAGTGCTTACATTATCTTGTGTCTATTTCCATTTGTATTAAATTGTATAAAACTATTATTAAATTAGGCAAACTGCTCTTGGAGCTGGTGTAACCTCTTACACTAGTATTGTTGCTTTTGCAGTTCCAAGATGATCCAGAGCGCCATGGATTGTGTTCAATTTTGTCTGAAATGAGGCCTGTGGAAATTATAAAGCCTAGTAAAATGCTGAGTCCAGAAACTGAGAAGGCATTAAACAACAACACAAGGAAGCCTTTAATAAATGAGCTGGTTCCGTCCACAGAATTCTGGGACGCAGAAAAGACTATTGATGAGATAAAACAGTACTACAGCTCAGCCAATAAACAGAAAAAAGCCGATGATATACAAGACTGTGTGGACTGTCTGCCTAACTTATTACGCGAGTTAATTGGAGCAGGTGATAAAACATATGCACTTTCAGCTCTAGGAGGTTCCTTATTTTATTTAAGGCAAACCCTTCTGGATGAGAAAATACTTCCATGTGCTGAGTTTGAGCCACTTGCATGCTCGGGGTTCATCAACAATATCCGAAAACATATGATACTTGATACAGCAGCATTGGAGAATCTAGAACTTTTGGAAAATACAAGAACTGGTGGCCTCTCAGGGTAATGCCTGCTTGGAACTATCTTTTTTCTTAGAAATCAAATTCTGATATCTAAGTGCTAATGTATATTCTTCAGGACCCTGTATGCACAACTGAATCATTGTGTTACTGGATTTGGAAAGAGATTGCTCAAACGGTGGATCGCAAAGCCATTGTATGATCGCAGAGAAATACTTCGGCGTCAAAGTGCTGTTGCTACTTTCAAGGTTTCTGTTTTTTGGAATTATATTCCTAAATTATGGCTGTCATCCTGCCTAGTAGGGTGGTATCCACTAATTCAAAAAATCGGGATACAAAGAGCACCGTGAACACCAAATTATCTTCCTTTTCTTGCTGTTCACAGTGGAAAACTAAATTGTGGCAACTTTGAGAAATATCTCTCAGTTGCCATTCCACCTTCTCTTCATATATAAAAATCATTCTACTTCAGAATGACAGCACTATTACTTCTTTGGAAATGAATAAAAACACTGATTTTCATTACTCCTTCAATACTAATCATGATTGCTAACCATCTTCTATCTTTTCTTCAAGCTTTTCTGTTAATTCCCTAGATTATTTGGAGATGCTACCATCTATACCTAATATTATTAAAGTACGAAAATTTCTTCATCTCTCGGTCTGTCATCCCTCGCTCCCACCCCTCTTCTTCCATCACTCACTTTGACTGTTCTCGCTTTCACGGTCGTCCCTCACTCATGCCTTTCTTCTTTTGTTCCTTGGTTCGTCATCTCTTACTTAGCTTGCAGTTGCAAAACCTTCATTGGCATTGCACCGCTCATGTGGTGGCCTGGTCAGCCGAACCCAAGCCCATGTGCATCATGACTTGACACATTTATAACCTCGCAACAGATGTAGACCTAGCCCTATTTATCTCACAAAGTCACAATTATAACCTCACAATAGATGTAGAAATGGCCACCTATTTATGCCGAGTCGATCTTTAGACATTTACCTATATATGATTAATCTTTTATTGTTGCTAGCATTTGTTATAGGCCTTAGGATTTAATTAAATCAGGGTTGGGCCAAGCCCATTTAAATTCAACAAGATAGCTGGCTAATTATGGCCTTATAACCACACAATATGTTGTACGTCCCATTGCAACGCGTGGGCATATTTGCTAGTCTTATATATTTGAATAAGCCATCTTTTGTTTCGAGCTTGGCTGTGTCTGTTTAAATCTAACTAGAATCTATGTATAAGCGCTTATTTTCTATCTACATCAGTTTCTTATTAGTCTCCTTTGTTCGTGGCTTGAAGAATAACCAGTGACTATACTAAGTCATTCACCTTAGTTTTACTGGTTTACATGTATTATTAATAGTGGGAGCATGTGAAGACTTATCTTTATATGTTGAGTTATATGTTGAAATGTAACGTGAAAGGGTCTCTAGCTGAGTTGGTTAGGTGGTTTAAGTAGCCCTTCTCAGGTCTTGAGTTCGACTCCCCATGGGAGCGAATTTTAGGTTGAGACTAGAAAATCCCTTCGTCTGTCCTACACCAAAGCACAGGTATAAGGCCCGGCCCTGATCGCACTCATTCTCACATTTTCTACGATGCTGCTGTGTATGGGTGAGGTAGGGGTTCAGAGGTTTTCTCTTCCTGCGTGAGAATGTCTTTTAAATGTAATGCTCAGGGCTGTCTTACCCCCGCAGGTCGAATTTTTTTATGTTGAAACGTGACAGATTATGAATTGACAAATAAAAACACCAGAAATTTTAAACTGATGGTTAACATGTAGTCTCATGCTTATTGTACATATGTTTGTACTGTACATAGAAAAACATCAGAATAGAGCTTTATTTTCCATATGTCCTATGATTTTGCATTACCATTTGAATCATCTTCATTCCAGGGAGTTGGCCAAGATTGTGCTGCACAGTTCCGTAAGGATTTGTCTAGGCTCCCTGACATGGAACGCCTGCTTGCACGTCTTTTCTCAAGCTGGTAATTTGGTATATTATTTTGTATGAGTCCGGATGCAATACACTGGATTGCTTCACCTTTTGGTTCTGTAGACTGTTTCCTTATGTTTAGCGTCAGAATACTGTCTTGCTTTTGTACTTTGGGACCATTGATTTTTTTGGCTATTTATTTAACCTGATTCACTCAAGTACATTTTTCTGCAGTGATGAAAACAAGAGAAGTTCATCAGTTGTTCTTTATGAAGATGCATCAAAGAAACTGCTTCAACAGTTTACTTCTGCGCTTTGTGGATGCCAGCAGATGTTCCATGCATGTTCTTCTATTAGTACATTGATATGCTCAGAGGGATCTCAACTTATTGATTTGCTGTCACCAGGTAGAATACTATTTTTAATGCATTTTCTCATTAGTTTTGTTGCACACTCATATGTTGCTCCTTTTGTCTTCATTTTTTATTTTCCTTGTTTGTCTGCTTTAAGTTAGTATAATAGAATTTAATGCATTAGGTAACCCTTGGATGTGATAACTATTTGCAGGCAAAGGCCTATCAAATATTTCATCTATTTTAGACCGATTCAGAGATGCATTTGATTGGTCAGAAGCAGACCGCAATGGTCGGATCATTCCTTCTGAAGGTTGTGATCCTGAATATGATGCCACTTGCAATGCAATAGAAGAGATCAAATCCAGTCTAAAAGAGTACTTGAAGGAGCAACGAAAGCTTTTGAGACCTGCATCGGTAGTGCTACACCATACTTCTTTTTCAAGCTTTGCATGATTAATGATTTGTTAGTCTCTTTGCCAATTAACTATTATTCAACAACCATTCAGGTTAATTATGTTAATGTTGGAAAAGATATGTACCTAATTGAAGTGCCTGAGAGTTTGGGAGGTTCAGTTCCCAGAAACTATGAGTTGCAGTCTACAAAAAAGGTAATCAAAATGTTTCTCCCTCTTGTATTTAAGTGTAAATAAATACTTAAATGTATAACTGAGCTACTACTATTGCATACATTTGATTCGCTAATATATATCTACTACTTGTTTTACAAATAATGTGTACCTTACTACCTACTACTAATAACAAAAAAAATAAAAAAATAAAGGCATTCTTCAGAATTTGATTCAGCGATTTCTTTTTCAAATAGTGTGACCTACTACCACTATCACCACCGTGTAATCTAGTGTAGTCTATAATGTAGTTCAAGGTGTTAATGATGTGTGCTGATAAACTTGAAAAGGTACACACTAAATACTTAGTTGCAACATTATTGTTCTGTTGTGCATAAACTAGGTACATTATTATCATGCCTCAAATTTCAGACCTCTGTTTTGACATTAATTGGAGTTAGATTGTTTGCTTGGGGGCTAGTTTTGAAATCTCTCTTTCTTCCGGCAACTGAGATGAACCCCAAAATAACAGGATCATTTAATGTTCAGAATTAACTATTTATCATCTATTACTGAATTCCTATGTGTGTAATGACTGCCTGAATGCCAGCAGTTCAAGTTCATTTTTCTTTCATCTTTTGTGCTAAGGCACTGCATTTTTGTTTTACTTTACCTGAACACACGCTTTCTGCCACCTGTGTTATTAAAACTACGTTTACGTTTAAACGTCAAACCTCTAATTAGAGGTTGAAACCGTGTTTTGGCATTCTAGACTGTAAAACGCGGTGTTTCATGCGTTTTAGACCATTAGTTACTTTTGGGCCCAGTCTGTTAGTTACTTTTGAGGTCCAATCCGGCTCATGGGTGATGTTTTGGTAAGCCACTAACCTCTCTGTTTTGGTATTTAACTTCATGTTATTGTCCAAAATTATGATATATTGGTTTTTTTCTATGTTGTTTAAAACTACATTTAAACTTTGTTTAAAAGTTTAAAAGTCAAAACTTTACCCATGAGCGTTTCAACGTTTTATCGTTTTGATAACCTTGGTTGCCACTAAAGCCAGCTGCGGTTGCTGGCATTATAGCCGTTGAAGCCACTGTACAAATGTACTGAAAGCTTAGCAGCAACAGTGCCCATCACAGCCAGCTGAACGCGTTGATTGAATATGGTTCATAGATGTTCGATTCAAACTGGGGCCTATGTTAAGAAATCCTAAGAGTGTAAGACAATTTAAATGTTCTAACCAGGGTTTCTATCGGTACTGGACGCCAGAACTGAAAGAGCTAATATTAGAACTTTCAAAGGCTGAGTCAGAGAAAGAATCAAAATTGAAAGCCATTCTTCAGAATCTGATTCAGCTATTTGTTGAGCATCACACTGAGTGGAGGCAGCTGGTTTCTGTTGTTGCTGGTAACGCTTCATGCAATATTGTTTTTCTCTCTAGCACTTTAGTTTTAGTTTACCACAGGTTAGCAATATTCCTAGTGTTCTATATTTTAATGATATTTTCTCCTAATGGATCTCTATTATTTTACTGTACCCTGATTTGCTATTTCATTGAAAGAAAGTACTGAGAATTTGTTTGATGTTCTAAGTTGCTAATTTTGCATACCATCTTACCATCTGCCAAGTATATATCAACTGTTTCTTTCTTCCAAAAGGCATGTTTGTGCGACCTACTATATGGAGATCTTTATTGTCAAGCAAGACTGAGTAACAGTGATGTTGGTTAATAACTAATATTACCAGTATGACAGTTGATTCATGACTAGTAAAGAATTGTTATCCTGCTAGCTGTACTTCTAACAAAGACGCGTAGCTGTGTATACCACATTCATTGTGTAGGTATATTTTCTATTCTAAATATTTCCTTTGATTTTATCATACAGAGCTTGATGTATTGACAAGTCTTGCTATTGCAAGTGGTTATTTTGAGGGACCAAGTTGCTGTCCAACTATAAAAGAATCAAATGGCACAGACGATACTCCTACTTTCCATGCTAGAAATCTTGGACATCCCATTCTACGAAGTGATTCCTTAGGCAAGGGTTCATTTGTACCGAATGACGTTAAGATAGGTGGTCCAGGGAATGCCAGTTTTATTGTTCTTACTGGTCCAAATATGGGTGGTAAATCAACTCTCTTGCGCCAAGTTTGTCTTACCATTATACTGGCTCAGGTAATTCACCATCTTTATCATGTATATATATCAGCATTGCTTGTTCATGACAACTGATTTCATATTCTTTGCCAGATTGGAGCAGATGTTCCTGCAGAAAAACTTGAGCTTTCTCTTGTTGACCGTATCTTCGTTCGAATGGGAGCAAGGGATCATATTATGGCTGGCCAAAGTACATTCTTGGTGGAGCTCGAGGAGACTGCCTCAGTGCTTGTAAGTTCTTCCTTGGAGATATGAGGATTTATATTAATTTTTAATTTTGTATGTTCTCAACCGTGTTCAACTTTTGCTCCAGTCATCAGCTACCAAGAATTCTCTTGTGGTGTTAGATGAGCTTGGACGGGGTACATCAACTTCTGATGGACAAGCTATCGCGTAAGTTGGATTACTGGTCATAACATTGGTTGCTGCCTACTTCTGATATCTATTTATTCTCTTGTAGTCTCATTTACCTTTAATAATGCTCACTATGAGATCACTGACTCGCCCTTACTACTACAACAGGGCTTCAGTTCTGGAATATCTAGTTCATCAGGTGCAGTGTCTAGGCTTGTTTTCTACACACTATCATAGGTTAGCAATGGAACACAACGATACCAAGGTAATCGACACATACCTTGTCCTTTTTTGTTGTTCCTTAATCCAACTTTATCCAATGTTGTAACCTGCATATATGAATACTGAACATCGCAGGTATCGCTGTGCCATATGGCGTGCGAGGTGGTCGAGGGAGTAGGAGGTCTGGAAGAAGTGACTTTCCTTTATAGATTAACACCTGGTGCTTGCCCTAAAAGTTATGGTGTAAATGTTGCTCGATTGGCAGGTAATTCTCAAGCTAATGCACTTGTTTCTTAATGTCTTCTGCTCTGAATTCAAATGCTCTTTTTCCTCGGGCCGTGTTATGTTGACACATAATACCATGCCCATTTGCTGTCTTCGCTCTTGATACTCAGGAATTCCTACTAAATTGCTTCAAAGAGCGAATGAAAAGTCGAGTGAATTTGAGGCCAATTACGGGAAGCGACACAAGATGACCAACGATAAGCACGTCAGTGCACAGAGCGATGATAAGTTTTCTGCCATAAGGGATCTGTTTCGAATTGTGAAGACATGGCCTCGTCCTGAAGATCAGGAAGCGAGTATAAGCATGCTCCGTAAATTGCAGAAGCGTGCCAAGGTATAGGCTGTGGAAGGCTAGGTAGGCGATTGTTACATAGCATGCTCGCCTGGTAGAGATGGCCTCGTTTTGCTACCTTGGTGGCATTTTTTTTGTTGGATTGGCGTCATACCGAGAGGGGAGAAAATTACGTGGACACGGGTTCCAATCGAGGACAGCATTGCCCTAGGTTTAGTGTGGAAGCAGAAAAAGGCTCAGTCCCATCGGATGTGTCAGGATTCATTGATGGGACGTGGATTGAGAATTCTGCGTCTACAGCTTTACTATCCCTTCCAACAATTTTGTGCCCTCACTAATTCTCCTACCAGGCCAGGAGCCCCAAGGTATTGGTCTGTCCTGGTTTGTTCGAGCTCGGTAGGGTGTTGGATCAGTGCTGACCTGAGACGTGGAGAAACATCCCGGACTGTAACTTTCCTGAAGGGTTAATTATGATTACTATATGTAAATCAGAACTACTCTCTCGAAGTTGCAAGGCAACTTAGGATTAATTTTAGTGCCTTTTTGTATTCTGAAAAGTTCGAGCTTGTATTTAGTCGAGATTTGAGCTGTAATCCAAAACAAAATAGGCCCCACTCCAACGTTTTATAGCCTTATCGTAGAACGATACAGGACACGTGGACATGAATCTTACTACGGTTATTCCCATCTGGGTTAGTTTGTGAACTTAAATCCTTTGGGATCTCCTGGGGTGAGGAATTTTAGGAGATACTATTTAAATAAGATATTTAATTATTTATGATAGGTTTTTTCTCTTTACCTCTCCTTGTTAGATCTGAGCATAGACCTTCTGATCCAACGAACTTGCTCGAAAAAAAACTGATTAATGCAAATCTGATTAATGCGATGTATGGGTATATGCTAGTGTTTGACCAGTAACCATCCATGGGTTAGGTACAGTTCATCCCAAACCTAATCTAAGCTAAAAAAATCCGACCCAATCTAGAAAAAATCTAACCCGACGTGTTCAATAGAGGCATGGGCTAATCTAACATAACTCGATACTATGCATGAGTTGGACATGAGCCGGATCAAACGATCCAATATTTACACGATCCAATCTTTACTTGACCCGACGTTTGAACGATCCAACCTTTATGTGACCCGACGTTTGAACAAGTCCACACTTTGCTTTCAAACTAGCACTTTAAATCCATTCAATCTCCTTCCATCTATATGAATTAAGATTAAAATGAACATGTAAAGAGTGCTAATAACCTTCCCACGGGACCTTGCAGAATACTAGCAATACCGATTACCGTAGGAGTCGATGAATCTAAAAGTAACCAAAATGTGAAAGCATATAAGCGGGTCCACGGTCCAAAACTCCGAATCAACGAGCCGAAGAACAGCAGAGCAGTCGTAGAAAAAGGATGTGTGGAAGCGGAAAGGGCACTGCATGGAAGCCAGCCTGCGCTGCTTGTGCCCCGGAATCTGATTCCCAAAAAGCACATAGATCGAGCCCACACGGGAATGAATCACTCGAGTGAAGCGTCCATAAAAGATCAGGCTCACAAGTTACAAGTAGTCAAGTACGGCTGCAAGCAAAGCGAAGCACACCAAAGCGAGCATCAAGCAGCGCCTCGCACGCTAATCCCTTCCTTTCCTCTGCTGGCCGCCCTTAACAGCACTCGGTCCTCGCTCTCCCTGCGGCGGCCTTTTTCACACTCTGCACCTCCTCCCCTCCGGCCAGTCGAAACCGTCGCCGCCGCCGCCGGGAGGAGAAGAGCTCCATGGACTACAGGGTGAGTGCGTGCCAACATGAGGGTTTCATGTTATGTCAGTCCTAGCAAAATTGTTGTCGAGAGCTGAAACTCCGAGAGGCAGTTAAGTGACGTGTGCTCTTTACTCTCAGCAGCAGTCCTACTGCATGACCCTGAGGATGAACATCGACTGCAACGGGTGCTACCAGAGGATCAGGAGGGCGCTCCTCCAGATGCGAGGTAAACACTCTAGCCGCCCATCTGCGGTGATGCCTGAAAGGCTGAAACCTCGGTTTGTGAAGCTTCTCTGAACTGAACCTTTTTGGTTTTTTTGCAGAGCTGGAGAAACACCTGATCGACAAGAAGCACGGCCGGGTCGTAGTGTGGGGCGCCTTCAGCCCGCAGGACGTGGCCATCAAGATCAGGAAGCGGACCAACCGCCGCGTCGAGATCCTCGACCTCAGCGAGGCCTCGCCGGCAGCCCCAGAAGGCGGCCCCGACGGCCACATGTCCTGAAGGAACCACGTCACCAATACGTACTCTGGAGAACTGCTTGCTATTCTCTTCACTCTTCACCAAGGCAGGCCCGCCTCAGAGGACGTAACCATATGCCTGCCTGGCATCTTTTACCTTCTTGTAATTTAGGAATCCTGCATCATTTTGTTCTGTAACTGTGAAGGCTTGTTGAAGTAACCAGAAAAAAAATCTAGGTACCGTTCTAAAAGTCCATCTGATGCGACCAGAGAGGCTATGCTCGTTTGCTTTAACTTTACTCAAAACAGGAAAAAATGATCTGTTGAATTTCCTGTCAATTAGTATTGTCCAGTTAAGACATAAACAAGATCTATATAGGAACCAGGAAGCAGCCTCTATCATTATTAATGCCCCAAAGTGTTTACACAATTCATGGTTTCTTGAATCAGGGTCTCCCTCCAAGAATAGATAAACACACGGAGCGAAAACGATCAGTGTATAAACTGTACACAAAAATCTGTATGTGGAGATATAACATTGAAAAGTGTCTTTTTATTATCTATATTGGCATTGTCTTCCAATTGTGAATAAAAAAAAATTGAGAACTTGTATGAAGCTTCCCTTACAATGTGAGGCATTCAGGATCCTCAACAATCTTTGCAAATGTTTGCAGGAATGCTGCCAAATCAGCACCATAGATAATCCTGTGATCAGCAGTAACATTCACCTGAAAAACAAATGGCAGGATCAACCATCTCTGCAGGGAAAATTGGTTGCTATTATGGACCAGGATCGTGGGGGGTTTTTTTTTGCCCCTGTTCTGTGAGTATGATGCCTACCCCACCCCCAAATTGCTCAGCACAAAAGACTTCGTTGTTGTTTTGAGAATAGGATGGTATGGTGTTGTATAAATCTAGAATAGTTCTTATTGACAACAAAAATTATAACACATCATTGGAGATCATTAGTATGTACTTATGTGACAGAAAATAATCAGTGTTAATCACTAGTACTGAATAAGGAGGCCAAGCATTGTAATTACTGATTTATCATGACATGATTGATACCACCAAACAAAACTTTATCACAACACATAATTATGATTTAGTATAAAAACCAACTTAGATACACACAAAAAAAAACTAATCATCACCTTGCTAACATAGAAGTGTGAATCTGAAACCGCAGCAAGCCTACACCGTGCCTCTTACATTCAGGCGCAGTCAGCCAATCCTTGGCTTGCATATATTTGATATTTGAAATGATGTTATGACATAAATTTCACTTACATGTTCTAGGGAACAAGCAGACGGATCACAGATTATTTGGGCTTTAAGGTTTAGCTATGTTAACACCAAATAAATTTCATAACATACTACTGCGGTTTAGCATTTCTAATGAAATGTGCTAAGGAAAATACACAATTGATCTTCACAATTACATGTAAATGCCAGAAATACTAAACATCAGTCAGTAACCAGAGCTTCGGTATACTCAAATTTTAGATACAGATACGAGAATAAACTAACCAGCATTTCACTCTTGATACTAAAGAAACCATCCTTATCAGCCACTACAGTAGGTCTTGACGCTCCAACAGCCATGATAGCCCCCTGCATATAACCATGCAATCTTCTTGTGTTTAATAAAATAGAATACAATTCTATCAACATTTCATACTAACTAGACAAACATCAGACACCAGGGAAGAAACCCATACAATTCTATCAACATTTCATACTAACTGGACAGACAACATACACCAGGGAAGAAACCCACCTGACCAGCAGGAAGGATTGCGTCGAATTTATCCACCCCAAACATACCCAAATTGGATAGTGTAAACGTCCCTACAGACAGTCAGCTCTTCAGGTAAGCAAAGTTTTCGTGAACAGCTGATGTCAATAGAGCAAAGGATATGTTGTATACCAGAGTTGTATTCATTTGGTTGCAGCTGCTTCATGCGTGCCTTCTTGAGCAGCACTCTCCACTTTCGTGCAAGCAGATATATATCCATCTGCCATGTCAATTTTTGGAGCTACTTAGTAGACGAAAATTGTATGCACTCGACAATCCACTCATACCCTAAAATGCTGCGTTGCCACCCTCGAGTGCAATAAGCACCGACCTTATCAGCATCCTCTAATACTGGAGTAAGAAGGCCACCCTCGAGTGCAACAGCCACTCCAATGTTGACATCATTGTTGTAGGAGAAGCTCTTTCCATCTCTGCAGCTAGCATTTACTACAGGGTGTTGGGTGAGCGCCACAGCTGCCGCCTTCACCAGCAGCACTGTCTTTGTAACCCCCTTTGACTTAACCTATATCAAACTCAAATCAATCAGTACAGCATGGTCGAGGTATGAAATCCAACGCTCTGCCTGAGATCAATAGAAAATTGTACCTTCTCATAGAGTGCGTCAAGCTTGTCAGTGATCATGGAGTAGCTAACCCGGAATGTCGGTACCCTCAAGCTCTCCACCATGTTCTTGCTCACCGCCGCCTGCATTGTCGTGAACGGCACCACCGTGCCACCGGGTACTGGTGGCAGCACCGCACTTGCGGGCACTAGTGGCGCAGCGTCAACAGAAGCAGGGGGTGGAGGTGGAGGGGGTCGCTTGTGCTTGATGCCAGCAGCTGCCTCGACGTCAGCCGCCGTGACGCGGCCGTGTGGCCCGGTGCCGACAACCCCGGCGATGTCCACCCTGTGCTGCTTCGCGAGTTTCTTGGCGTAAGGTGTCGCGATGCCCTTTGTCGCTGGAGGCGCCACAGGCGCTGGAGGAGGTGGCCCCAGGGCGGCGGCGGCATGGGGAGGAGAGGGTGCCTGGCTTTGTCCCTGCGAGAGGGCCTGAGCGCGCGCCCGCGCCAGCGCGACCTCCTCCTCTGATTCAGCGAGGAGGGCGATAGGGGCGCCTACGGGGGCGGTCCCACCGGCCGGGACGAGGACGACTGCGACTATGCCATCGTGGAACGTCTCCACATCCATATCGGCCTTGTCGGACTCCACGACCACCACTGGGTCGCCCTTGCCCACGCGGTCCCCCTCGGCGGCCGTCCAGGAGACGATCTTGCCCTCCATCATCGTTGAGCTCAGCGCCGGCATGAATATCTCCCGAATCTTCGCCCTCACCACCGCCATCCTCCTCCGCCGCGGCGCCCCCGGAGCAGCAAGGCGCGCGCGTCCCGGGGCGGTGGGGACGGAGAGGCAGGGAGGAATCAGAGACGCCATGGTGCACTGGTTGATGATCACTGAACAAATGACCCCCCTTTCAGGACTCGGTTGGGTTGGGTCTAGGAGAACGCGGGCAGGGCGGCGGAATCCGGCGAGCGGCGCGAGGTGGGAGACGAACCAGATCGTTAGGTGAAGCCGTGAAGGCGGCCAGCCACTGCAGTGTGGGCCCGGGGCGCCAGCCGCCGTTAATACTCCGTACCCTAATACTATCTCCTGCAGATTACCCATCCATGTACCAGATTACCCATCCATGTACCTGTATTCAAATTTTACTCTGCGATTATTGCGGTCTATAATGGAAAATAGTATATATAGATAAAATTTGAATAATATGCTGGAGTTGACCTACCATGTGGACTAAACGCCTCTTAGTAAAAGCTATGCCGTAGCAACTCCAAGAGAAAGCTAAAAAAAGTCCCAAAACGTTTTAAGGGAGAAAAGGGCCACATCTTCTCTCCAACAGCATACTGTTAATACTTTTCCAATTTTTAATTATCGACAGCCTTCCTCCTGCGTATTTATGCAAACCAATGATATCCAATTTATATCTATACTATATTTAAAGCATCAGTTTCAACGGTCATCCCGCGTCATCTTTTTACAAATAATCCCTCATAGTTATTTCAAATTAATCCGTTGCACGCCTATAGATGGCCAAAGGCGGGCATGGACCAGACGCCCGCGGGGCACCTCTAGCCCAGACACGTCATGCTGACCTACTGACTGTGTCGGACCAGCTCGTTAGCCCGTCGACCCATTTGATTAAATCAACGTAAAATGTAACAGTTATTTCAAATTAATCCGTTGCACGCCTATGAATGGCTAAAGGCGGGCACGGACCAGACATCCACGGGGCACAACTCTGGCCTAGACCCTTGGATTCGTTTCGCAAAGGGAGACATCTTGGCTAAACACTAACACAATCTACAAATACCACTTCCAATACAATTTGTAGAAACTCCGACTCCCGTTCAGAAAGAAATGGGACTTCCCCCGAGAGGGGATTCACTACTTGATGATGGTCCGTCGGCTCATTTGATTAAATCAACGTAAAATGTGGAGGTGGTGATTGAACCCATGCTCTGATAGAAGAAGAGCGGGAGACACTGTCTAACCAGTAGAACATCATGCTCAAATATTTTTAATATTGAATATAAATTATATATGTATATACGTTTTTTTGTAAAATAAAAAAATATAATCGTGTCGGACCGGACCGGGCCGGGCCAGCACTACAGACCGAGGCTACCACAACAGCACGCACAGTCATTTTCGGCGGCCAGAGGCCGCCGAAAATAAGCTATTTTCAGCGGCTTTAGGCCTATTTTCGGTGGTCTCTGGCCGCCAGAAAAAATCAGCCGAAAATTAGCACTTATTTTTGGCGGCTGACATCTGGCCACCGAAAATAGCTTATTTTCGACGGCCAATAGAACAGTCGTCGAAAATAAGTGCCAATTTTGGCGGCCAGACGTCGCTGCCAAAACTAAGGGCTGCCGAAAATAACCCATGCTTATTTTCGGTGGCTCACTGAGGCCGCCGACCAACAGAACAGCCGCCAAAAATAAGTTCTCTTCCCATCAACTATATGTCATCTATGTTGGTTCCCAAGAGTGTGCTCAATGCCATTGATCGTTGTAGGCGTGCCTTCCTCTGGTCACGGAACGATGCCTCGTTGCCTCGAATGAGGTTTGTCGTCCCAAAAATTGTGGCGGCCTTGGCCTTCCTACAGAATCTGGTGATTTAACAAGGTTCTCAGTGTCTCTCATGTTCATTGGGTAAAATGGTGCTTCGGTGGTTCTGATCCCAATTAGCTTCCATGCCCTGTTGCTCCCATATACATTGGGTGTGTCTTCACTTCCCTCGTTGATCTCCTTAGGTCATGCACCTTCGTTGTTGTGACTTCTTTCTGGCTTCATAGGTGGAATCTTACTTTCTTAGCGACCCTTGTGTGTCTCCTTCTCCTCCCTCTTTTCTCATTCTATCGAAACTAAAGTATCGGTCAAAGGTGTCCTTAGTAATAATCTTGATTTGCGCCTACGGCCTCGACCAAGCTCGTTACCCTATATGCAATTTTGACACAAGTTCAACTATCGTTACCCTACATGAAAATGATGGGCTCAGAAAATGATTTCTTCACCAGCATGGCGTAGTATACTATTGTTGAATATATAGGAACAACTATATATTCAACAAGAATGAAGATCCCCGGTGCATGTCCTCATCACTAGGATTGTTAGTGATCTTGGTGTATATATAGTGCCATCGGCTTCCTGTAACGGGGTGTTTGGATCTCTTTATTTTAGAGGAATTGGAACTCACTTAATAAAGTAACATATTTAGCTTGGAATATGACATCTCACCACTTTCTTAAGTTTAGATATAAGTCTATCTTAAATTCATGAGGTGAAAGATGAGAAATGATTTTATATACTAGTAGAATATGTTTCTACACTGTAATTTACATGACGCTCTTCGACTCACTCCTTTATAGTAAAAATATAGCACATAAATATCTCCGACATCTTGCTAATAATAGTATACAAATATATTTTGTATAAAACCGATTTAGCTTAATTGATATATACCTAAATTACTATTATTAGAATGGAATTTAATTCCAATTAACCAAAGAGGACGTAATATGAAAAAGTTTCAATTTAGACCTGGTGTGGTTAAGTAATCTCACTGTCCCTGGATCTTCACCATGCACCTCCCTCAGGTGCTGGTTTTTAAAAGTTAATGTTATTGGTGAAAATGAATGTCTGGATATCCGAATTATCCGTATTCGATTTCAATATGGATGTCAAATGGATATATTCGAATTCGATTTATATTACGTTTTTCTATCCGATTCCATATTCGTATTCGAAAATACCATGAAACATCCGATACTATCCGTATTTGTGAAAAAATATGTTTCATGGAACCATTTAAAACTTAACTTTATCACTAATTACTAATTAAAAATGATTTTAAGTTTAATAATGTCGGCGTTTCGAGACCGGGGGGTCCCTGGACCGACGAGTGAAATGTCGTCGCGTGCCCCAGCCCAGATGGGTCGGCGCGAGACTGTAAGTGCAATCAACCCTAATTGAGGGTTTTGGTGATTAATGACAAAACAAACTGAGATTCTAACAAGTTTGCTCCTAGCATGTACACAGAAATTCTACAGACAAGAGAAGCACAGATCTTACGAGCATAACAGTATAAAGCACAGCGGATTTAAAATTACATATCAAATGGCGTGCTCCAAGTGCTAAGAAACAACGACGATGCTAAATTTATAATTCTTGAGTCATAGGAATCACCGTGCAATTAAGAGGGATCCGCGACCGTTAAGTAAGTTGTGCAATGAGCCAAGTTCAAAATCTTTTGAAAACATCTTGGAGATCATTTTTCTAGATCATGAATGTCCTTGAGAAAAACAAATTTTACTTCCCACAAAGACTCCGCCTTTTGTTCTCTTCAAAATACTTCAAATTTGGTTTCAGCCCCCAAAACCGGTTCAACCGGTCCTGAAACCGGTTCAACCGGTTTCGGTACTGTTCACCTGCCACCTCTGCTCTGACCTGTCTGACAGTCAGTGCTGTCAGAAAAGTCGCAGCAGATATTTTTCTAAAACCGGTTGAGCCGAATTTTTTCCTTACTCAGCCGGTTTTGAAATCGGTCGAGTCTCCGGCTGAGTAGCTCAGTGGACCGGGATCCCCCTGGTAGAAACCGGTTCAACCGGTCTGAAAACCGGTTCAACCGGTTTTTACTCTTTTTCTCCCAACTGCTGCCAGCTTTTGGGGGATCCTTTATATACCCCCTCACACTCTCTCTCTCATTTACTCCTGCCTCTCCCACGAATTCTTGGCTGACCAACCTTCAAACAAGCGCATTCCTTTCACCTTTCACACCCGCAATCGCATCTCCTTCAATCATTTGAAGGACCCTTGGTGTGAGGTGAACTCGATCGAACTCGCTGTCAATTTCATCTCGATTCTCCCATTCTCTTTGTTCTTGAGCTCGTTGCAAACTTAACCGTGTGCGGATTTGTTACTCTTGGAACCTCGTGTTCCTTGACGGTTAGAGGTTGCTTGGGAGTCTCCAAATTTGTGGACGACCCCAAGAAGTTTGTATCACCCGCTCTTTGAGCTGATTTGAGAAGAGATTGCCTTGACCTTTGTGGTCGGCTTGTGGAGGATTAGGGTTGGAAAAGACCCAGCCCTTTGTGGGTTCCTCAACGAGGAGTAGGACACCTTTGTGGTGGTTGCCGAACCTTGGGTTATATCGCGTGTTCTTGTGTGTTCTTGTCAAGCGCTTTATATTCGGTAGTTGGTTCATATTATTCATTCGAGTAGATTTTGTGTAGGGCAAGTCTTTAGCTATATTCTTCACTACTTCGTATTTGTTCAACAGATTATCTAATTTAAGTTGAGCAGGTTCAAACTTGTTCAGTTGTAATTAAAATCGACTGAACCGGTTTGCACCAGTGCAACTTTAATTTAACCTATCTCGAAGTTTTTAGTGAAAATTTTCAGGTGTAGCCTATTCACCCCCCTCTAGGCTACTTTCAATTGGTATTAGAGCTTCGTACCTCGTTTTATGCTTAACCGCGTGAGGAAACGATCATGTCTACACAACGGGACCATGTGGATCCTCTCCTCGAGGAAATCCCCGTCACATCTTCCGGTGAGGAAGTGGACCCCAAGGTCCTCGACCTCGCCATGAAGATTGCCAAGAGAATGTTCCTCAAAATGAAAGAGGAAGATGCTAAGAAAAAGGCCGAAGAAGAAGAATCAAGAAGAAAGGCCGAAGAAGATAAAGGTAAGGGAACATTTGATTATAATAACGATCTAGTGGATCTTTTGGTGTCTAAGGTATTGAGCAAGGTAAGTCTCAACACCGAAGGATCATCTACCAAAAGCAAAGGTAACGAATTTAGCAAAGTTCAATTCGATTACTCTAGAAATTATATTCCCAACTTCTCTTCCGCCCCACTTAGAAAGTTACCAACTCTTAGTGAGTTGAACTATGATGAGTGGGCCGACAAGATGAAGTCGCATTTAATCGGTGTGCATCCTAGTCTTTGGGAGATTGTTAATGTAGGTATGTATAAGCCCGCCCAAGGAGAAGAGATGACTCCGGAAATGATGCAAGAGGTTCATCGAAATGCTCAAGCAGTGAGCATAATTAAAGGAAGTCTTTGTCCGGAAGAATACCGAAAAGTTCAAGGAAGAGAAGATGCCCGTGACATTTGGAATATTCTTAAAATGTCATATGAAGGAACAAGAAGCCAAGAAGGAATACAAGAAGGACAAGTTTAAAAAGGGAGGCAAGACCAAGGGATACTTCAAGAAGAAGAAGTATGGTCAAGCCCATATTGGTGAAGAATGGAACTCCGATGAAGAGAGTTCTAGCTCCGAGGAAGAGGAAGTGGTGGCAAATGTGGCCATCCAATCTACATCAAGCGCGCAACTCTTCACCAACCTACAAGACGACTCCTACACTCCAACTTGCCTCATGGCAAAGGGAGATAAGGTAACCTTATTTAGTAATGATTTTTTAAATGATGATGACGATGATCAAATTGCCATGAAAAATAAAATGATTAAAGAATTTGGCTTGAATGGATACAATGTTATCACCAAATTAATGGAGAAGCTAGATAAAAGAAAAGCAACTCTTGATGCTCAAGAAGACTTGCTTATCCTTGAAAAGGAAAGAAACCTAGAGCTTCAAGAGTTGATTCACAATAAAGATGAAATGCTAGATGTCTTGACTAAGGAAGTCTCTTTAGTCAAGATAACTATAGAGAATAAAGATAAAGAAGTAATTAACATGAAAACCTCTATAGCTAATCTTGCAAATGAAAAGAATGCACTTGAAACAAGCATGTTAAGCTTGAATGTTCAAAATCAAGAACTTCAAGTGCAACTTGAAAATTGCAAGAACATCAATGCCTCATCGTTAGTATTTGAATCTAAGTCTAGCTCAAATGATAATTCTTGCAAACATTGTGCCAAATATCATGATTCTTGTTGTCTAACTAACCATGCAAGGAAGAATAGCCCACAGGTGAAGGTCAAAGAAATTTTGAAAAGATGCTCTAGCAATGATGGGTTAAAGAAAGTTGAACCCAAGTACAAGTCCCTTAAGCCCAACAATGGAAGAAGGGGCTTGGGTTCAACTCATCCAAGGAAAACCCTAGCACAGTGCATAAGGGGTGGAGATCCCCCAAGTTCATAGAGGGAACTACCCTATATGATGCCTTGGGGAGGATTCACTCCTCAAATGACAAGTCACCTCAGGTAAAGGTAAACTTGAGTTCCACAAAGAGTAAGATGAAGGAAGTGGGATCCTCAAGTGGACAACAATTTAATGCTCCCATTTCCCACTCTTATCTTTGTGATTATATGTTGACTTGGGATTTAGGGAAATTGGTTGTGAAATATGTGGGTGCCTACACTAAAAGAAAAGTCATGAAAAGAAGTGTGTGGGTACCCAAGGCTATAACTAACACTGTAGGACCCAATTCAATTTGGGTACCTAAAAGCATAGCCTAAACTTGTTTTGCAGGTCTACTCCTCTAGTGGGTCAAGTTGGGTGCTTGACAGTGGATGTACAAATCACATGACCGGGGAGGAAGACATGTTTCATTCATTGCAACTAACTCAAGAAGCACAAGAAATTGTGTTTGGAGATAGTGGCAAGAGTAAGGTGATTGGTATTGGTAAAATTCCTATCTCTGACCAACAATCACTTTCAAATGTTTTATTGGTAGATTCTTTAAGCTATAATTTGTTGTCCGTTTCACAACTTTGTGGAATGGGTTATAATTGTTTATTTTCTGATGTGGATGTGAAGATCCTTAGAAGGGAGGACTCCTCAGTTGCCTTTACCGGTCGCTTGAAGGGCAAGCTTTATCTTGTTGATTTCACAACAAGTAAAATGACGCCTGAGACTTGTTTAGTGGCAAAGTCCGACAAGGGTTGGCTATGGCATCACCGGCTAGCCCATGTCGGTATGAGGAATTTGGCCAAACTTCAAAAGGATAATCACATCATTGGACTAACAAATGTTGTATTTGAGAAAGATAGGGTTTGTGGCGCATGCCAAGCAGGAAAGCAACATGGAGTCCCACATCAATCAAAGAATGTGGTCACAACAAAGAGGCCATTGGAGCTTCTTCACATGGACCTCTTCGGACCTGTGGCCTACATTAGCATTGGTGGTAGTAAGTATGGTTTAGTCATTGTTGATGATTTTTCTCGATTCATCTGGGTTTTCTTTTTGAGTGATAAAAGTGAAACTCAAGAAATATTGAAGAAATTCATGAGGAGAGCTCAAAATGAATTTGAGCTCAAAATCAAGAAAGTGAGAAGTGATAATGGGACGGAATTCAAGAACACAGGTGTCGAAGAATTCTTAGGAGAAGAGGGAATCAAACATGAGTTCTCGGTGCCTTACACTCCACAACAAAATGGTGTTGTGGAAAGAAAGAACCGAACTCTAATTGAAGCTGCAAGAACCATGTTGGATGAGTACAAGACACCTGACAACTTTTGGGCAGAGGCGGTCAACACCGCCTGTCATGCAATCAACCGTCTCTATCTTCATAAGATCTACAAAAAGACTGCTTATGAGCTTCTCACTGGTAACAAACCTAAAGTTGATTATTTTAGAGTATTTGGTTGTAAATGTTTTATTCTTAACAAGAAAGTCAAGAGCTCAAAGTTTGCTCCTAGAGTGGACGAGGGCTTCTTGCTTGGTTATGCATCAAATGCGCATGGATATCGTGTTTTCAACAATACCACCGGTCTTGTTGAAATAGCGATAGACGTGACATTTGATGAGTCTAATGGCTCGCAAGGGCATGTTTCTAATGACACTGCAGGAAATGAAGAACTACCTTGTGAGGCCATAAAGAAACTTGCAATAGGTGAGGTGAGACCTCAAGAAAAGGATGATGAAGAAGGAACCTTATGGATGACCAATGAGGTTGTTGATGTGGGTGCAAGGGTGGTGAGTGACAAAGTCTCCACCCAAGCAAACCCATCAACCTCAAGTCATCCAAGCCATGAAGAAAATCATCAAAGGATGCCAACAGTGGTAGAAGATGAACAAGAAAGTATTGATGGTGAAGTGCCTCTTGATCAAGAGAATGATGAGGAGGAGCAAATACAAAGACAACCATCAATGCCTCATCCTAGAGTCCATCATACAATTCAAAGGGATCATCCGGTGGACAACATCCTGGGTAGCATCAGGAGAGGGGTAACAACTCGATCTCGTTTAGCTAATTTTTATGAATTTTACTCGTTTGTTTCCTCTCTTGAGCCACTTAAGGTTGAAGAAGCATTGGGTGATCCGGATTGGATAATTGCCATGCAAGAGGAGTTAAACAACTTCACCCAGAATGAAGTCTGGTCCTTAGTCCAAAGACCTAAACAAAACGTGATTGGGACTAAATGGGTCTTTAGGAACAAACAAGATGAACATGGCGTGGTTACAAGAAACAAGGCACGGTTGGTTGCCCAAGGCTATACTCAAGTGGAAGGACTTGATTTTGGTGAAACATATGCGCCGGTAGCAAGGTTAGAATCAATCAGAATATTAATTGCCTATGCTACTAACCATGATTTCAAGCTATATCAAATGGATGTCAAGAGCGCATTTCTAAATGGACCACTACAAGAGAGAGTATATGTGGAGCAACCACCAGGTTTTGAAGATCCAAAGAAGCCAAATCATGTTTATCTACTTCACAAGGCACTCTACGGGCTTAAACAAGCCCCTAGAGCTTGGTATGACTGTCTTAAAGATTTTTTAATTAAGAATGGGTTTACAATAGGAAAAGCTAACTCTACTTTATTTACTCGAAAAGTTGACAATGAATTATTTGTGTGCCAAATATATGTTGATGACATTATATTTGGTAGTACTAATGAAAAATTTTGTGAAGAGTTTAGCAAAGTAATGACGAACAGGTTTGAGATGTCTATGATGGGCGAGCTTAAATACTTCCTGGGATTTCAAGTCAAACAGCTCAAGGAAGGTACTTTTCTATGCCAAACCAAATATACACAAGATATGCTCAAGAAGTTTGGCATGGAAAAAGCAAAACACGCCAAGACTCCAATGTCATCAAATGGACATCTCGACCTAAATGAGGAAGGTAAACCTGTAGATCAAAAATTATATAGATCAATGATAGGATCACTGCTTTACTTATGTGCATCTAGACCTGATATAATGTTGAGTGTTTGCATGTGTGCACGTTTTCAAGCAAACCCTAAAGATTGCCATCTTGTAGCCGTTAAGAGAATTCTAAGATACTTAGTCCACACCCAAAACCTAGGATTATGGTATCCCAAAGGCTCCCTTTTCGATTTGCTTGGCTACTCTGACTCAGATTATGCCGGTTGCAAAGTAGATCGAAAAAGCACTACTGGGACTTGCCAATTCCTTGGGTGGTCCTTAGTGTCATGGAGTTCCAAGAAACAAAATTATGTTGCACTTTCCACTGCAGAAGCTGAGTACATAGCAGCTGGAGCATGTTGTGCACAATTGTTATGGATGAAGCAAACCCTTAGAGATTTTGGTTGTGAGTTCAACAAAATTCCACTTTTGTGTGACAATGAAAGTGCCATAAAACTTGCAAACAATCCGGTGCAACACTCTAGAACAAAACATATTGACATCAGACACCATTTCTTGAGAGACCACGAAGCCAAAGGAGATATCGAATTGTTTCATGTGAGCACCGAAAATCAACTAGCCGATATCTTCACAAAACCCCTTGATGAGACTAGGTTTTGTTTTCTTAGAAGTGAGCTAAATATCTTGGATTCTCGAAACGTGTCTTAATAACTAAAATTTTGATCAAATTTTGATGGATGTAAATTGATTGTTTGAGCAATATGAAATGAGAAATAACTTTTTTATCATTAAAATCACTCATGTCATATTTGCTATGTGCTATTATAGCCCTTCCGGGCAATTTCTGGAAACTGGTTGGGTAAACCGGCTGAGTAGGCCACTCAACCGGTTTTCCCCTGGTGGAAACCAGTTGAACCGGTTGAACCGGTTTTGGCCTTCGCGCCGTCAGTCTGCGCACAGTCTGCGCTGACAGCTGCGCAGTCTGCGCTGTCAGTTTTTGCAGTCTGTGCTGTCAGACTGCTAGAATTTTTGCGCAGTCAACACCGTTTTCTGCGCGCTTTTACTGCGCAGTTTGACCAGAAACCGGTTGAACCGGTTGAACTGGTTTTCTGTATTCTGGCGGCCGACTCCCCCCTTTTATTTCTCCCTCTCTCCTCTTCTCTTCTTCTCAGTTTCATTTCCCAGCCGCCGCGGCCCACTCTTCCTCCTCTCTCTCCTTCACACTCCACTCCAAAAACTCACACCTTTGGAAGAGTTGTTGGAGATCCGTTCATCCTGGCGTTCTCCATCATCTTCCTCAATCTCATTGGGATTTCTTGACTACATCTCCGGATCGAGGTATTGCCCTATTTCATTTCCTTGTACTCGATCCTACACGTTCTTGATTATCTAATGTATCATTCGTTGGGTACATTATAGTTTAAGTGATTGCAACACTTAGATTATCTTCATTTGTCATAAACATTGTTAGAGTTTAGCGATTTGATATTGTTCGTTGTAGTTGAACCGCTCATATGAACGGTTGAAGTGCATGCTCAATATCTTATGTGTTTCTACTCAAACGTGTTTGATCCTTGCTCATCATAGGTTCTATTTTTGTTTCTTAGAATGGTGCGTCGGAGGAACCCGTCTGTGGTTGAATCCGACTCCTCATATGATCAGGAAATCCATGGAGATACTCCCCCACGCTCTCGATCCAAGCGTGGGAGAGGAAGCGGAAATATCATGCAAGGTGCTGAGGCCTCCGGGTCTCAAAGTGCTCGCAGTCGGACATCCCGGAATCCTTCCGGTCGGTCCCGACCCGCGACGAATCCGCAGGCATGGGAGGCTACAAGTGATGATGAAGGCGGGAAGGATGATGAAGTTGATCTTCCCCCGGCCCACGCCCCTATGATTCGTGGGTTGGTCCTCCACCGGGCAGAGGCTCGGCGTGCTGGCAATGAGCCAGTCACTGATTTCACTGCCAGTGGAGGCTCTGCTCTACTTCAGGATCTTCGTTTCCAAAATCCTGCATTGCGCATTCGCGATGCTAGGATTGATGGAAACCGCTTTTGGACGCTTCATCATGTGGACTTTTATAATTCCGTCATTCTCCCCAAGAAGCATCAACCTATCCTGCATCAACGTTATATCAACTGGGAAGGTTGTGAGGCCATTGGGGATCCAGAGATGTCACAGGCATTGAGGGCCTATGAAAGGAAAAAGATGAAGAGTATCATGACATTCCAATATGATTGGAATGATGAAGTTATTGCTCAATTCTACTCAACTTTATGGATAAAGCCAGCTGATGAGGAGAGTCCATACAACTACCCTTATCTGAACTTCTACATTGAAGGTAGTTGGTATAAGGTGAGCTATCATCGATTTGCTCACATTCTTGGCTTTTCTGACAATGATATCTCTGGCGACAAGATCAAGATACATGATTTCCGGCAGCCTACTAGAGATGAAGCCAAAGATCTTCACCTTTCTGAGTCTGGGAAGTATTGGGAGTCGACAAACATTCATAAGTATTATCGTTACATCAACTCCCTCTGCAGGATGATCCTCATTCCAAAAGGGGGTAATCAGATGAACATTCTTGGAGAGAGCAAGGTCTTGCTCTCCTTCATGAAACCCAGCAGCTCAGAAAGCATAAATGTCTTTGATATGATTTGGCAGGAAATCATTCATGCCGCCTGCTTTCCTTTGAAGGGGTGTCTTCATGCTCCGTTTATCATGAAGATGATTGAGGTTGTGACCCAGTTCAGATTTGACAAAGGTACCAGACATCAGTCATATACCCCTTTCTGGATTGATCCCAACAATCCAGCAGGGCGCCTCAGGAAAGCTCCCTCCAGTTCTCGTGCTCATACATCTGCGGGTCAGTCTGCTGCTGCTGCTGCTGCCGCCGGTGCCTCGCGTCCTTCCCCTGGCCGCGGATCTCCCATGCCACGTGGTCGTGGTCATGGTCGAGGTCGTGGCCGAGGGATGGGTGCCCGCTTGGCTCACGGGTTTGCGGCATTTTTCTCCATGTGCCGAAACATTGCTGCGGATGTCCATGAGGTGGCTCAACGTCAGCGGGAGACTGACGACAACCTACGTCGTCAAGCTTCCGCTTTGGGTACTCCCTTCGCCCCCGCTCTCCTGATGTACCTCTCCATCCTCCTCCTCCAGAGGTCGACGAGTGGTACCAGCAGGCATATGGGGTGCCTTTTTCGACAGCTGATGACGTCGAAGAAGAAGAAGAAACTTATTTTGATGATCGGGAGCAGTTTGTCCAGCCTCCGTATCACGGGGATCCGGGCCAATCGTCCTCTTACCCTCCGCCCCAGGATCCCTCTGGCAGTGCTCCTCCCCCGGCCCAATCTGGGGAAGAACACTTTTCCTCTGACCTGGCGCACCACCTCTTTGCTCCTCATCATCCTCCTCCCCACTGGTGATCATTGGATTGGCGTCTCTCTCTCTCTTTTTGGTTCTTGTTGCCAAAAAGGGGGAGAAGGTTTATTATGCAGTACCCTTTATGCAGTACCCCTTTATTTTTGTAATGAACAATCGGTCTGTAATAACTATTTGGTCTCTCGTATGATGCATGCATGGCTCTAATGCCATAAACACTTTTATGATGTGATGAGATGAGTTCTCATTATTGTAATAGCAGTAGAATTTTTCACATCATATGCTATGCAATAATGAGCTTGGATGTGTAATTTTTACTCTTTCTATCCAATTATGTTTCATACCTTATTGTTTTGTGTATGGCGTTGATGGTTCTCTCTCTCTAAATATGTTGCAAATTGACATATCAAGTCAATGTTAATATCGCAAAACTCATGCACATATTTAGGGGGAGCTACACATACACAAAAGATTTTATCTCGCAAGTACTTGTAACTTTTAATTCTTATTTCTATTACAGTTTGTTTTGGCATCAATCACCAAAAAGGGGGAGATTGTAAGTGCAATCAACCCTAATTGAGGGTTTTGGTGATTAATGACAAAACAAACTGAGATTCTAACAAGTTTGCTCCTAGCATGTACACAGAAATTCTATAGACAGGAGAAGCACAGATCTTACGAGCATAAAAGTATAAAGCACAGCGGATTTAAAATTACATATCAAATCGCGTGCTCCAAGTGCTAAGAAACAACGACGGTGCTAAATTTATAATTCTTGAGTCATAGGAATCACCGTGCAATTAAGAGGGATCCGCGACCGTTAAGTAAGTTGTGCAATGAGCCAAGTTCAAAATCTTTTGAAAACATCTTGGAGACATTTTTCCAGATCATGAATGCCCTTGAGAAAAACAAATTTTACTTCCCACAAAGACTCCGCCTTTTGTTCTCTTCAAAATACTTAAAATTTGGTTTCAGCCCCCAAAACCGGTTCAACCGGTCCTGAAACCGGTTTAACCGGTTTCGGTACTGTTCACCTGCCACCTCTGCTCTGACCTGTCTGACAGTCAGTGCTGTCAGAAAAGTCACAGCAGATATTTTTCTAAAACCGGTTGAGCTGAATTTTTTCCTTACTCAGCCGGTTTTGAAACCGGTCGAGTCTCCGGCTGAGTAGATCAGTGGACCGGGATCCCCCTGGTAGAAACCGGTTCAACCGGTCTGAAAACCGGTTCAACCGGTTTTTACTCTTTTTCTCCCAACGGCTGCTAGCTTTTGGGGGATCCTTTATATACCCCCTCACACACTCTCTCTCATTTACTCCTGCCTCTCCCACGAATTCTTGGCTGACCAACCTTCAAACAAGCGCATTCATTTCACCTTTCACACCCGCAATCGCATCTCCTTAAATCATTTGAAGGACCCTTGGTGTGAGGTGAACTCGATCGAACTCGCTGTCAATTTCATCTCGTTTCTCCCATTCTCTTTGTTCTTGAGCTCGTTGCAAACTTAACCGTGTGCGGATTTGTTACTCTTGGAACCTCGTGTTCCTTGACGGTTAGAGGTTGCTTGGGAGTCTCCAAATTTGTGGACGACCCCAAGAAGTTTGTATCACCCGCTCTTTGAGCTGATTTGAGAAGAGATTGCCTTGACCTTTGTGGTCGGCTTGTGGAGGATTAGGGTTGGAAAAGACCCGGCCCTTTGTGGGTTCCTCAACGAGGAGTAGGACACCTTTGTGGTGGTTGCCGAACCTTGGGTTATATCGCGTGTTCTTGTGTGTTCTTGTCAAGCGCTTTATATTCGGTAGTTGGTTCATATTATTCATTCGAGTAGATTTTGTGTAGGGCAAGTCTTTAGCTATATTCTTCACTACTTCGTATTTGTTCAACAGATTATCTAATTTAAGTTGAGCAGGTTCAAACTTGTTCAGTTGTAATTAAAATCGACTGAACCGGTTTGCACCAGTGCAACTTTAATTTAACCTATCTCGAAGTTTTTAGTGAAAATTTTTAGGTGTAGCCTATTCACCCCCCCTCTAGGCTACTTTCAGAGACGGAGCGCGAAGGGGGGAAAAGGCAGCCGGAGAGAGAGGGAGGTGGAAATCCCGCGGCCTTCGTGTTTGTCCCGCGCCCAGGTCGGGTGCGCTTGCAGTAGGGGGTTACAAGCGTCCACGCGGGAGAGGGAGCGAGCGGCCTCACGCGAGCGCCTGTCCCGTCCTCTTCCCCGCGCGGCCAACCCCCTGTAAGAGGGCCCTGGTCCTTCCTTTTATAGGCGCAAGGAGAGGATCCAGGTGTACAATGGGGGTGTAGCAGAGTGCTAACGTGTCTAGCGGAGGAGAGCTAGCGCCCTAAGTACATGCCGTCGTGGCAGCCGGAGAGGTTTTGGCACCCGGTTCGTGTGGTGTCGTGGCCGTCGGAGGAGCGCTGGAGCCTGGCGGAAGGACAGCTGTTGGGGATGTCGAGTCCTTGCTGACGTCCTCTTGCTTCCGTAAGGGGGCTGAGAGCCGCCATCGTCATAGAGCGTGCGGGGTGCCATCATTACTTGTCTAGCGGAGCGAGCCAGATGGGACGCCGGTCTCGTTCCCCGTAGCCTGAGTCAGCTTGGGGTAGGGTAATGATGGCGCCTCTTGTTGACGAGGTCGGTCCGCGCCCTAGGTTGGGCGATGTGGAGGCTCCTCCGAGGTCGAGGTCGAGTCTGTCTTCCGTGGCCGAGGTCGAGTCCGAGCCCCTGGGTCGGGCGGCACGGAGACCGTCGGCTGAAGCCAGGGCTGAGTCCGAGCCCTGGGGTCGGGCGAAGCAGAGTTCGTCGTCTTTCGAGGCTGAGCCCGAGTCCGAGCCCTGGGGTCGGGCGGATCGGAGTTCGCCGTCTTCCGGGGCTGAGCCCAAGTCCGAGCCCTGGGTCGGGCGGAGCGGAGTTCGCCGTCTTCCGGGGCTGAGCCCGAGTCCGAGCCCTGGGTCGGGCGGAGCGGAGTTCGCCGTCTTCCGGGTCTGAGCCCGAGTCCGAGCCCTGGGTCGGGCGGAGCGGAGTTCGCCGTCTTCCGGGGCTGAGCCCGAGTCCGAGCCCTGGGTCGGGCGGAGCGGAGTTCGCCGTCTTCCGGGGCTGAGCCCGAGTCCGAGCTCTGGGTCGGGGCGGAGCGGAGTTTTCTATGGTGCCTGAGGCCGGGCCTGACTGCCTGTCAGCCTCACTCTGTCGAGTGGCACAGCAGTCGGAGCGGCGCAGGCGGCGCTGTCCTTCTGTCAGGCCGACCAGTGGAGCGGCGAAGTGACTGCGGTCACTTCGGCTCTGTCGACTGGAGGACGTGCGTCAGGATAAAGGTGTCAGGCCGCCTTTGCATTAAATGCCCCTGCGATTTGGTCGGTTGGCGTGGCGATTTGGCCAGGGTTGCTTCTTGGCGAAGACTAGGCCTCGGGCGAGCCGGAAGTTTGTTCGTCGCTGAAGGGGGGCCTCGGGCGAGACGGAGATCCTCCGGGGTCGGCTGCCCTTGCCTGAGGCTGGGCTCGAGCAAGGCGTGATCGAGTCCCTCGAATGGACCGATCCCTGGCTTAGTCGCACCCATCAGACCTTTGCAGCTTTGTGCTGATGGGGGTTACCAGCTGAGAATTAGGAGCCTTGAGGGTACCCCTAATTATGGTCCCCGACAGTAGCCCCCGAGCCTCGAAGGGAGTGTTAACACTCGCTTGGAGGCTTTTGTCGCACTTTTTTTGCAAGGGGACCAGCCTTTCTCGGTTGCGTTTTGTTCCGGTGGGTGCGCTGCGCGCGAGCGCACCCGCCGGGTGTAGCCCCCGAGGCCTCGGAGGAGTGGTTTGACTCCTCCGAGGTCTTAATGCCTCGCGCAATGCTTCGGCTGGTCTAGTTGTTCCCTCATGCGAGCTGGCCGTAGCCCGGGTGCACGGTCGGGTCCCAAGTTCTCGGGCTGGTATGTTGACGCTGTCAACGGTTTGGCCGGAGCCAGGTTTGCGAGAGCAGCCCCCGAGCCTCTGCACAGGGCGAGAGGACGGTCAGGGACAGACTCGACTTTTTTACATACGCCCCTGCGTCGCCTTTCCGCAAGGAGGAGGGGGGAAAGCGCCATGTTGCCCTCGGAGGGCGCCGAACATGGTGTCTCCGGTGAGCTGCTGGCGGGTAATCCGAGTGGACGCCCGTGCCCCATTTGTTAGGGGTCGGCTAGAGGCCCGGAGGCGCGCTCAAAAGTACCTGCGGGTGATCTGCCGGACCCGGTCCCCTGCCGACGAGGTCCGAGGGCTCGATGCCTCCCTCTGATGGGATTCCGTTACAAGATCGTTCCCACTGGTCTCGGAAATGTCCTAGGGTACCTCGGGAGCGTAGCCCGAGCCTCGGTTATGTATCGAACGTACCCAGGGTCATCCCTCGCTCTATGTCTGAGGCGGCTGTGAACCCTTCGAGGGCCAGCCTTCGAACCCCTGATCAGTAGTGGGCGCGGAGCCCGAGTGGCCTGAGGCGGCCGTTGAACCCTTCCGAGGGGCCGGCCTTCGAACCTCTGACCAGTAGTGGGTGTGGAGCCCACACGCTCTGAGGCGGCTGTTAAACCCCTCCGAGGGGCCAGCCTTCGAACCTCTGATCTGTAGGGAGGCTCGGAGCCTGTTTCCTTCACGGAGAAGGATCCTTTTCGGGGTATCCCCCTTTCCCGGTCCCCGTTGTAAGAGAGAGAAAGAGGAAAAGGAAAAGGATATGAAATCGAATGACATGGCGTACCCTTTTTTTGATGCGGTCATTATGGCGAAGGCGAAGCGTCGCTCGCTTCTCCTGCCAGAGGCGCCGCCTGTTCTGCCGCGGAGTTAATGCGACGGGGCGAGTAGTTCGCGGGGCGGCCGTTGCGCGTGAGCGAGCCGTTCGAGGAACGGCACACGGGCGCACCGTCTTCACGCCGTGAGAGAGGGTTCTCTCGCTGCCCCAGGATGGGACGTAAGCTTGGCTGACGACGTGTCCGCTGCTCCCGCCCGCCTGCCACCGCCATTACTGCCGGCCCATTTTTCGCCGTATTGACCATGGCGCCTCGCTGGCACTGCTGGGTCGTACGCAGGGTTGCCTCGAGTCGCGGTACTGGTTCCGCAGTCGAGGAGGCGTGGCAGTGGCGCGAGTGGCGGCACAGTTGCTTGCACGTAGCGTCCGACGCGCCGGTTGCATGACACGTGGGCGTGGGCCCCCATGCTGGGCGTGTTGGAAGTCGGAGGGGCGCGCCCACTTGGCGCGGTTGCATGCCGCCTACATGGCTGCCCGCCCTTTCGCCCGCTGGTCTGGGCGAAAGTGGAGGAATGCTCGTAACCGCTGGGCGGTTGCATGCACCGCGCGCGGCGGTTTGGCTTCTTCTGCTTTGGGCCAACTTGCATGATGCGTGGGACCCAGCCCTCGCGCCGTAGGGGGAGGACCTTGGAGCGTGTTGGAGAAGACTCAGCCCACGACGGCTGGGGACGCAAGTAGGGAGAGTCGCCTTTAAGAGGAGGGTGACCCCCTTGAAAGGCGACCATGTCTTCGAGCTCCCTTATGCATCGTGTCTTTCCACCTTCCGAGCCCCCGGATGGGGGACACCCGCAATCCTTCCGCCTTGTCGTTAGAGGAACGCAACTCCGTGGGAGTTGGTACCATTCAGCCATCGTTCGGCTTCAAGGATTTTCATCATGCAACTCGGCTATACCCCTCTGCCGGCGGTCACCCAAGACGGTGACCTCCAGTTCGATGGCGGGGGAATGCAAGCCGGGCTGCGGCCTCTGCCCCTCCCTCAGCCTCAAGGATTTTCATCATCAGTGCTGGGGAGGGGAGTGTGCCGAGTTGGGGTCGGTCCCTGCGCGGGCGGCGGCCCGCTCCTTCCCTCAGTGATCGGGGGGAAGGGCGTTCGCCGTCCGTGGCGCTGGCAGCTGCCGCGTGCCTGGCTCTCCGACCCGAGTGGCTTCGAAGCCGCTCCCAGCGCCGCCTTCCGCCACGGCAGCTGGAAGAGGTTCTTCCACCGACGAGATGGCCGAGGCCGCCCACGGACCGACCTCCAACTCTACAGCCTTCTTCCCGTCCTTGCCTCACGAGTTTGGGCACGGACGAGGGCCTCATGGCAGCAGCATCCGCCCTGAGGTCATTGCTGCTGCCATTCGGCCCCTCGGAGCAGAAGTCGTCGTCGTTGCCACTGCTGGAGCGGGTGACGGCGAGCCGTTCGTCGGTCTTCTGTTGCTCCGCAGGCCCCCCAATCGTGTGGGGTTGTTCGTACCTGCGGAGGTGGAACCGGAGTTCCGTTTGTAGTGGCACCTTGAATGCCGGTCTTTTGTTCATTGTGGCTGTCGGGGCCTGAACGTGTATGTATTTTTGGCGCGTAGCCGTGTTTTTCCTCATTTTCGAGCACTAAGACTCGCCTGTTGGTTGTTTGAACCGCTTCACCAAGCGTGAGTCGCCCCGTGCAAAGGTGACGAGTGAGGTATCCGTATCCCGGAGGCGTAGGAGTCCCTCGGCTCGGTCGGCCTTGCTGTCCGAGGCTTCTCTTGCTTAGTTAAAGGAACCCCTCGGCCGCTCTTCGGTGAGTCGGAGCCAGGGGTAGCGGTGTCAACACGGACAGAGGCAGAGTTGGCTCGAAAAGAAGACTTGGTCGGCCAGAGCCCTGCCGTGTCGTCCGTTAGCGGGACCGACGCCGGAGTTGATCCGCCGAGGCCTCGGGCCAGGCTGATGTCTTCGGGGGACAGCTGGCCGAGGCCTCGGGGTGACCAGCTGAGCCGCCTGCCCGGGCATGATGATGATGTCGTCCTTCAGAGTGGAGATCCTCGGACCGCGTCGCCGTCCGAGGCTAGGTCGGACCTCGCCGAAGGTGTAGTCGACGCCGAGGGTGCTGCTGCTCCCTTCAACTGTCAAGATCCGAGCCTGCAGGGTCGGATTATCTTGTAGTGTGCGTTTTCTGCGGCCGCCGAGGCCCAAAAACACACCCTCGCCGTGTTGTGAAGCTGCGCTTCTTTTCCTCTTGTTTCGAGTATCTGGACTTTTTCGTCGGTAACAGAATTGTCTGTGCGAGCGAGAGTTGCTTTTCACGGAAGGTGATGAGTGAGGTATCCGTATCCCGGAGGCGTAGGAATCCCTCGGCTCGGTCGGCCTTGCCGCTTACGCGCGCTCTTGCCCGTCCATGGGGTTCTGTCACCGACGCAGTCGAGAAGGCCCGAAGAATTGCTTCGACAGAGGAGCTTTCGAGCGTGAAGACTTGTTCGGTCCACGGAATCACCTATCCGAACGCGAGTTACTTATCACAGAAGGTGATGAGTGAGGTATCCGTATCCCGGAGGCGTAGGAGTCCCTCGGCTCGGTCAGCCTTGGCTGCTTACGTGTACTCCGTCGTTTTCAGGATCCACTTTCGAAGTAGTCGAAAAGCACGAAAGACATTCTGGCAGAAAAGATCTTTTTTTGAGGAAAATTTCGACGCAGAGGGGGTTCCCCCCTTTTAGCCCCCGAGGGAGGGTCGGGCTTTGCCGAGGCAAGGCTGACCCTTCCTTGATGACTAAACTTTACTTGGGAGCGAGGTATATGAACAACTTGAAAGCATCTTAAGGGTAGAAGCGACGTAGCTGTTGGATGTTCCAAGCGTTGCTGTAGACCTCGCCTTGACTGTTGGCCAGCTTGTACGTTCCGGGCTTCAGAACTTTGGCGATGACGAATGGCCCTTCCCAGGGAGGCGTAAGTTTGTGCCGCCCTCGGGCGTCCTGTCGCAGCCGAAGCACCAGGTCGCCCACCTGGAGGTCTCGGGACCAGACCCCTCGGGCGTGGTAGCGTCGCAGGGACTGCTGGTACCGTGCCGAGTGCAGTAAGGCCATGTCCCGAGCCTCTTCCAGCTGGTCCAGCGAGTCTTCTCGACTAGCTTGGTTGCTTTGGTCGGCATAGGCCCTCGTCCTCAGGGAACCGTATTCTAAGTCTGTGGGCAAGATGGCCTCGGCCCCATAGACTAGAAAGAACGGCGTGAAGCCCGTGGCTCGGCTCGGTGTTGTCCTCAGGCTCCAGACCACCGAGGGGAGTTCCTTCATCCATCGCTTACCGAACTTGTTGAGGTCGTTGTAGATCCGAGGCTTGAGTCCTTGTAGAATCATGCCGTTGGCACGCTCTACTTGCCCATTCGTCATGGGGTGAGCCACGACGGCCCAGTCCACCCGGATGTGGTGATCCTCGCAGAAGTCCAGGAACTTTCTGCCGGTCAACTGGGTGCCGTTGTCGGTGATGATGGAGTTCGGGACCCCAAAACGATGGATGATGTTGGTGAAGAACGCCACCGCCTATTCGGACCTGATGCTGTTTAGGGGTCGGACCTCGATCCACTTGGAGAATTTGTCGATGGCGACCAACAGGTGCGTGTAGCCCCCGGGTGCCTTCTGCAAGGGGCCGACGAGGTCCAGACCCCACACAGCAAAAGGCTAGGTGATGGGTATCGTCTGCAGAGCCTGAGCGGGCAGGTGGGTCTGCCTCGCGTAGAACTGACACCCTTCGCAGGTGCGGACAATTCTAGTGGCGTCGGCCACCGCCGTCGGCCAGTAGAAACCTTGTCGGAAGGCGTTTCCAACAAGGGCTCGAGGTACTGCGTGATGGCCGCAAGCCCCCGAGTGTATCTCTCGTAGGAGCTCCTGACCTTCGGCGATGGGGATGCATCGCTGGAGGATGCCTGAGGGGCTGCGGTGGTAGAGCTCCTTCCCATCCCCCAGCAAGACGAACGACTTGGCGCGTCGCGCCAACCGCCGAGCTTCAGCTCGGTCGAGGGGTAGCTCTCCTCGGTGGAGATATTGCAGGTACGGGGTCTGCCAGTTTCAATTAGGCGTGACCCCGCTTCGCTCCTCCTCGACGCGCAGTGCCTCACCCTTGGGGGCCGAGGGTACCTCGGGCTGAACCGAGGGTGCCTCGAGCCGAGCTGAGGGTGCCTCGGATGGAGCCGAGGGTACCTCGGGCTGGGCCGAGGGTGCCTCGGGCTCGGGCGTGTCGTCGATCTTGACGGAGGGTTGATGCAGGTCTCGGGAGAAGACGTCCGGGGGAACCGTTGTTCGCCCCGAGGCTATTTTAGCCAGCTCGTCCACAGTCTCGTTGTAGCGCCGGGCGATGTGGTTGAGCTCGAGCCCGTAGAACTTGTCTTCCAGGCGCCGAACCTCATCGCAATAGGCCTCCATCTTCGGGTCGCGGCAGTGAGAGTTCTTCATGACTTGGTCGATGACGAGCTGCGAGTCACCGCGAGCGTCGAGGCGTCGGACCCCTAGCTCGATGGCGATCCGCAACCCGTTGACCAGAGCCTCGTACTCAGCCACATTGTTGGACGCCGGGAAATGGAGGCGTAGCACGTAGCGTAGATGCTTTCCGAGGGGTGAGATGAAGAGTAGGCCTGCGCTGGCTCCCGTCTTCATCAACGACCCGTCGAAGAACATGGTCCAGAGTTCTGGTTGGATCGGAACTGTTGGGAGCTGGGTGTCGACCCATTCAGCCACGAAGTCCGCCAAGACCTGGGACTTGATGGCCTTCCGAGGGGCGAACGAGATTGTTTCGCCCATGATTTCCACCGCCCACTTTGTGATTCTACCCGATGCCTCTCGACACTGGATGATCTCCCCCAGGGGGAAGGATGACACCAAAGTTACCGGATGAGACTCGAAGTAGTGTCGCAACTTCCGCCGCGTCAGGATCACTGCGTATAGCAGCTTCTGAACTTGTGGGTAGCGGATCTTGGTCTCGAACAGTACCTCGCTGATGAAGTAGACTGGCCTCTGGACGGGCAATGCATGCCCCTCTTCTCGTCTCTCAACCACGATCGCGGCGCTAACCACCTGAGTGGTCGCGGCGACGTAGATCAAGAGGGCTTCTCCGGCAGCGGGGGGCACCAAGATGGGCGCATTCGTGAGGAGCGCCTTCAGGTTCCCGAGGGCTTCCTCGGCCTCAGGGGTCCAAGTGAAGCACTCGGCCTTCCTTAAGAGGCGGTACAGAGGCAGGCCTCTTTCGCCGAGGCGTGAGATGAAGCGGCTCAGAGCCGCAAGACATCCCATGACTCTCTGTACGCCCTTCAAGTCCTTGATGGGCCCCATGCTGGTGATGGCTGCGATCTTCTCCGGGTTGGCTTTGATGCCCCGTTCGGAGACGATGAACCCCAAGAGCATGCCTCGGGGTACCCCGAAGACACACTTTTCGGGATTGAGCTTCACACCTTTCGCCTTGAGACATCGGAATATCACTTCAAGTCGGAAAGGAGGTCGGAGGCTTTCCTCGTCTTGACTACGATGTCATCGACGTAGGCCTCGACCGTCCGGCCGATGTGTTCGCCGAACACATGGTTCATGCACCGCTGGTACGTCGCACCCGCATTCCTCAAGCCGAACGGCATGGTGACATAGCAGTACATGCCGAAGGGCGTGATGAAAGAAGTCGCGAGCTGGTCGGACTCCTTCATCCTGATTTGGTGATACCCTGAGTAGGCATCGAGGAAAGACAGGGTTTCACACCCAGCAGTGGAATCCACGATTTGATCGATGCGAGGCAGAGGGTAGGGAACCTTCGGACATGCTTTGTTTAGACCAGTGTAGTCTACACACATCCGCCATTTCCCTCCTTTCTTTCTCACAAGCACAGGGTTGGCAAGCCATTCGGGATGGAATACCTCTTTGATGAACCCTGCCGCCATTAGCTTGTGGATCTCCTCGCCTATGGCTCTGCGCTTTTCTTCGTCGAATCGGCGCAGAGGCTGCTTGACGGGTCGGGCTCCGGCTCGGATATCCAGCGAGTGCTCGGCGACATTCCTCGGTATGCCGGGCATGTCCGAGGGACTCCACGCGAAAACATCGGCGTTTGCGCGGAGAAAGTCGACGAGCACTGCTTCCTATTTGGGGTCGAGCTCGGAGCCGATCCGGATCTGCTTGGAGGCGTCGCTGCTGGGGTCGAGGGGGATGGACTTAACCGTCTCCGCTGGCTCGAAGTTGCCGGCGTGGCGCTTCACGTCTGGCACCTCCTTAGAGAGGCTCTCCAGGTCGGCGATGAGGGCCTCGGACTCGGCGAGGGCCTCGGCGTACTCCACGCACTCGACGTCGCATTCGAACGCGTGTCGGTACGTGGGGCCGACGGTGATGACCCCGTTGGGGCCCGACATCTTGAGCTTGAGGTAGGTGTAGTTGGGGACGACCATGAACTTCGCGTAGCATGGCCTCCCCAAGACTGCGTGGTAGGTTCCTCGGAACCCGACCACCTCGAACGTGAGGGTCTCCCTTCGGAAGTTGGAGGGTGCTCCGAAGCAGACGGGAAGGTCGAGTTGTCCGAGGGGCTGGACGCGCTTCCCGGGGATGATCCCGTGGAAAGGCGCAGCGCCTGCCCGGACCGAGGACAGATCGACACGCAGGAGCCCGTGGGTCTCGGCGTAGATGATATTGAGGCTGCTGCCTTCGTCCATGAGGACCTTGGTGAGCCTGACGTCGCCGATGATGGGGTCGACAACGAGCGGGTATTTCCCCGGGCTCGGCACGTGGTCGGGGTGGTCGGCTTGGTCGAAGGTGATGGGCTTGTCGGACCAGTCTAGGTAGACTGGCGCCGCCACCTTCACCGAACAGACCTCCCGACGCTCTTGCTTGCGGTGCCGAGCCGAGGCGTTTGCCGCTTGCCCACCGTAGATCATGAAGCAGTCGCGGACCTCGGGGAACTCTCCTGCCTGGTGATCTTCCTTCTTGTCGTCATCGCGAGCCCTGCCACCCTCCGCGGGTGGCCCGGCCCTGTGGAAGTGGCGCCGAAGCATAGCGCACTCCTCAAGGGTGTGCTTGACGGGCCCCTAATGATAGGGGCACGACTCCTTGAGCATCTTGTCGAAGAGGTTGGCACCTCCGGGGGGTTTCCGAGGGTTCTTGTACTCGGCGGCAGCGACAAGGTCCGCGTCGGCGGCGTCGCGTTTCGCTTGCGACTTCTTCTTGCCCTTCTTCTTGGCGCCGCGCTGAGTTGATGCCTCGGGGGCATCTTCCGGTGGGCGGCCCTGGGGCTGCTTGTCCTTTCGGAAGATAGCCTCAACCGCCTCCTGGCCAGAGGCGAACTTGGTGGCGATGTCCATCAGCTCGCTCGCCCTGGTGGGGGTCTTTCGACCCAGCTTGCTGACCAGGTCGCGGCAAGTGGTGCCGGCGAGGAACACGCCGATGACATCTGAATCGATGATGTTGGGCAGCTCGGTGCGCTGCTTCGAGAATCACCGGATGTAGTCTCGGAGAGACTCTCCCGGCAGCTTCGGAGGTCCTAGGAGTTTCCAGGGCGCACGTACGTGCCCTGGAAATTGCCGGCGAAGGCTTGGACCAGGTCGTCCCAGTTGGAGATCTGCCCCGGAGGCAGGTGCTCCAACCAGGCGCGAGCGGTGTCGGAAAGGAACAGGGGAAGGTTGCGGATGATGAGGTTGTCATCGTCCGTTCCACCCAGTTGGCAGGCCAGCCGGTAGTCTGCGAGCCACAGTTCCGGTCTCGTCTCCCCCGAGTACTTTGTGATAGTAGTCGGGGTTCGAAACCGGGTTGGGAACGGCGCCCGTCGTATGGCGCGGCTGAAAGCCTGCAGACCGGGTGGTTCGGGCGAGGGACTCCGATCCTCCCCGCTGTCGTAGCGTCCCCCATGCCTGGGGTGGTAGCCTCGGCGCACCCTCTCGTCGAGGTGGGCCTGACGGTCACGGTGATGGTGCTCGTTGCCGAGGCGACCCGGGGCCGTAGGCGCTGTGTTGCGCGTGCGCCCGGTGTGGACCGAGGCTTCCCGCATGAATCGGGAAGTCGCGGCGCGATGTTCCGAGGTGTACCCCTGCCTTCGGGAGGCGGAGCTTTCGGCCCGTCGGACCGCGGCGCCCTCCAGGAGATTCTTGAGCTCTCCCTGGATTCGCCGCCCCTCGGTGGTTGATGGCTCCGGCATCGCGCAGAGAAGCATTGCCGCTGCAGCCAGGTTCTGGCCGACTCCACTGGAAGCGGGTGGCGGCCTCACCCTGACATCGTCGGCGATGCAGTGCTGGAAGCCCTGGGGTAGATGACGCACTTCCCCGGCCAGAGGTTGGCCCGCCCATTCCTGCCCGACGTCCCAGCGGATCGGCTCAAGTGTTCCTGCTCCCTCGTCGAGCCAGGCCTGCACCCCGCGGATTTGCTCGAGCTGTGGGTCATGACCCCCCGCCTGAACAGGGACCACTGCTAGCTCCCGTAGGATGTCAATGCGAGGCACAGGCCTAGGGAGATCACCGTTCTCCGGCATACCAAGATGGTTGCCTTCGGAGGGACCCCCTAGATCGACGTGGAAACATTCACGACTTGGGCCGCAGTCCTCGTCGCCGAGGCTGCGGCTACCGTCGGAACAGTTGGAAAGGCAGTAGTCGCATGCGGTCATGAAGTCCCGCATGGCACTGGGGTTACCAAGTCCGGAGAAGTCCCAACAGAAGTCGGGCTCGTCATCTTCCTCGGACCCCGAGGGCCCGTAGGTCGAGACGTCCGTCAGCCGGTCCCAGGGTGACCGCATTCGATACCCCAGAGGGTTCGGACTCGCCTCTACGAGAGCGTCCGCCAAAGCGAAGCCGCTTGGCGGGTCGAGGCTGAATCCAAGAGGCGTGAGATGGGAATCGGTCGGTACCTCTTGGTCGACGGGCGGTGACGAAGTCACGTCAGGGACTGACTGCACCGTCGTCTCAGGTACGAGGGTGATGCCCAGCAAGTCTTTCGCGAGCGTGCCGGGTTGCGGGGAGACGACGCTCGTCTTCGTCTCAAACGCGAGGTCGACGCCCGACGTGCCCCCCGTTGGGGCGCCGGCGCCGTCGACTTGCTCGACAGCCGATGAGGTGCCGCCTCCTGCTTGGCCTTGGTTGCCCTGCCTCCTCCTCCGTCGGCGGGGGAGAGGGCGGGGTGAGCTCGAACGTTGTTCTTCCACCACGCGGGGAAGACGTCGTCGATTCCGCCGCCGGCGAGCGGGCTGTCGGCCGCCATTGTCGCTATCGCACGGCGGGGGAAGGAGTATCATGTCGCAGCTGCCGTCGAGGGACATGAACTCAAGACTCCCGAAACGGAGCACCGTCCCGGGCTGGAAAGGTTGCTGGAGACTGCCCATCTGGAGCTTGACGGGAAGCTGTTCGTCAACACGCAGCAGGCCCCTACCTGGCGCGCCAACTGTCGGCGTTTCGAGACCGGGGGGTCCCTGGACCGACGAGTGAAATGTCGCCGCGTGCCCCAGCCCAGATGGGTCGGCGCGAGACAGAGCGCGAAGGGGGGAAAAGGCAGCCGGAGAGAGAGGGAGGTGGAAATCCCGCGGCCTTCGTGTTTGTCCCGCGCCTAGGTCGGGTGCGCTTGCAGTAGGGGGTTACAAGCATCCACGCGGGAGGGGGAGCGAGCGGCCTCACGCGAGCGCCTGTCCCGTCCTCTTCCCCGCGCGGCCAACCCCCTGTAAGAGGGCCCTGATCCTTCCTTTTATAGGCGCAAGGAGAGGATCCAGGTGTACAATGGGGGTGTAGCAGAGTGCTAACGTGTCTAGCGGAGGAGAGCTAGCGCCCTAAGTACATCCCGTCGTGGCAGCCGGAGAGGTTTTGGCACCCGGTTCGTGTGGTGTCGTGGCCGTCGGAGGAGCGCTGGAGCCTGGCGGAAGGACAACTGTCGGGGCTGTCGAGTCCTTGCTGACGTCCTCTTGCTTCCGTAAGCGGGCTGAGAGCCGCCATCGTCATAGAGCGTGCGGGGTGCCATCATTACTTGTCTGGCGGAGCGAGCCAGATGGGACGCCGGTCTCGTTCCCCGTAGCCTGAGTCAGCTTGGGGTAGGGTAATGATGGCGCCTCTTGTTGACGAGGTCGGTCCGCGCCCTAGGTTGGGCGATGTGGAGGCTCCTCCGAGGTCGAGGTCGAGTCTATCTTCCATGGCCGAGATCGAGTCTGAGCCCCTGGGTCGGGCGGGGCGGAGACCGTCGGCTGAAGCCAGGGCTGAGTCCGAGCCCTAGGGTCGGGCGAAGCGGAGTTTGTCGTCTTCCGGGGCTGAGCCCGAGTCCGAGTCCTAGGGTCGGGCGGATCGGAGTTCGCCGTCTTCCGGGGCTGAGCCCAAGTCCGAGCCCTGGGTCGGGCGGAGCGGAGTTCGCCGTCTTCCGGGGCTGAGCCCGAGTCCGAGCCCTGGGTCGGGCGGAGCGGAGTTCGCCGTCTTCCGGGGCTGAGCCCGATCCGAGCCCTGGGTCGGGCGGAGCGGAGTTCGCCGTCTTCCGGGGCTGAGCCCGAGTCCGAGCCCTGGGTCGGGCGGAGCGGAGTTCACCGTCTTCCGGGGCTGAGCCCGAGTCCGAGCTCTGGGTCGGGCGGAGCGAAGTTTCCTATGGTGCCTGAGGCCGGGCCTGACTGCCTGTCAGCCTCACTCTATCGAGTGGCACAGCAGTCGGAGCGGCGCAGGCGGCGCTGTCCTTCTGTCAGGCCGGCCAGTGGAGCGGCGAAGTGACTGCGGTCACTTCGGCTCTGTCGACTAGAGGACGTGCGTCAGGATAAAGGTGTCAGGCCGCCTTTGCATTAAATGCCCCTGCGATTTGGTCGGTTGGCGTGGCGATTTGGCCAGGGTTGCTTCTTGGCGAAGACTGGGCCTCGGGCGAGCCGGAAGTTTGTTCGTCGCTGAAGGGGGGCCTCGGGCGAGACGGAGATCCTCCGGGGTCGGCTGCCCTTGCCCGAGGCTGGGCTCGGGCGAGGCGTGATCGAGTCCCTCGAATGGACCGATCCCTGGCTTAGTCGCACCCATTAGGCCTTTGCAGCTTTGTGCTGATGGGGGTTACCAGCTGAGAATTAGGAGCCTTGAGGGTACCCCTAATTATGGTCCCCGACAAATAATATACTAGGAAAATAATATATATATATATATATATCATTTAAAATATTTAAAATATTTATATGATAAAAATATATATATACCTTATATTTCTAGTGGTATTCAATACTAAAATTCAATAGGTTTCATAAACATTCAATTATAACTCTCCACTTTATCTATATAGTGAACACATCTCAACGAAGTTCCATAAACATTCAACTATAACTCTCTACTTTACAATATAAAGATAAATTTCTTCATGTTTTCATTTAAAGATTTGGTACACAAATTTATATATGACATTCATTCACTTTAGAACTGAAAATTTGTTTTTATTGTTACATTTACTATTTATATCAATTCTAATTTACTTGTATTTGTACAAATGTCACTTATTAAATATCATGTGTTATTATTTATCTTTTATTACATGATTCGATAGTTTAAAAATATTATTTATATAGTTTTGTTGATTTGGATATGGAGGATCACGAGAAGCCTATTTTAATTTAAGTTTGTTTTGACTATCTATAATCTTGTACTTAAATAGAAATCCACATATACATCTGTTAAATTTTAGGGTATGCTGTTTGAGTTGAATTAAGTAAATATCCGAATAAGAATTCAGATTTAACTATCCGTTTTATATTTGTATCCGAAAATATTCGAATTTGTATCCAAATTCGGACAAAAATATGGTAAACTGTGACATTCATATTCGTATCCGTGTGTATTCAATCCGTTTCTATCCCTAGATCAAATGCTAATATCCATGACCTTAAAGCGAGCTTTTATAAATGGTAACGACTAGATGAATATCTTTTTAGATAATGGAACAAAGGTCCCATGCAGCCCTACGTCCGGGGCTTGCACTCGAACACTGAGTCCGGTCTCCGCCTCCCACGGTACCGGCACCCACAGCCGCCACGTGCATCTCTATATATTTGGTCACCGTGCCCGCCTAACGCCTCAATCACGCCACGCTATCTCAGTCCACAAAGTCACTGCTCGATTTCCTACCTGTTCAGTGCCCACCTCTCGAGCGATCAGCAACGCCTCTTCATGGCGCTCACCAAGCCACCGGCGGCGACCAGGCCGAGCGGGAGTACCTAGCGTCATGCCTCATCATGTTCTCGCACGGCCTCCGCGACGGTGACACGACCGACGCCACGAGGGCGGTGGGCATGGGGCCTACGTCTGCGAATATGGCCGACGGGTACAAGTGTTCAGTTTGCGAAAAGGTGTTCACGTCCTACCAAGCGCTGGGCGGGCACAAAACGAGCCACCGGAAGCCGCCGGCAGCCGCAGCGCCAAGTGACAAGGCGTCGTCCAGCGGCACCGCGCACGAGAAGCTGCACCAGTGCTCGCTCTGCCCCCGTACGTTCTCGTCGGGGCAAATGCTTGGCGAGCACATGACGAGCCACCGGAAGCCGTCGCCGCCGGTCATGGTGCGGGACTTCGACCTCAACATGCCGTCCGAGGCCGAGCCTGAGGCCGCGCCGCCGGATGTCAAGCGGGCATGCACGGACGACGATGTTGCTGGTGACTGATCCTCCGGTCGTTCCAACGGCGGCTGGGAGGTGCCTGACCAGGCAGTCTAGGTTGTTATGGTGGCAGCATTCTTCTCCTCTCTCCTACATGTCTACACCCACGCACATCAGCACATGCCATCGATCGCCTCATGAAACCGGCTCGTGTTTCTCTACGTCCGATGGCGGCGACGGCCTGTATGCAAGTTGAGCTGCTGTCGCCCTCCGTGAGCCCCATATCCGCTAGGTCCTCAAAGGCCTCTCCCGCTCGTGTTTCGCTGAGCGGCGGCACGGCCAAAAGAGCCATGTGTTGGTGGAGTGGCTCTCCGACAACGGCCCGACGTAGACCATCTCCCTCCAGCGGAGGCCTAGGGCGTCGAGGACTGGGAAGAGCAGCACAGCGTAGCCAGGAGAGCGTGCAAGGGCGACGAGAGGAACAAGAAAACGAATCACACACACAAATTTAGTCTCTGTATCGTAAAATTATGTCATTTTATATTCTATGTTTGTTCAGTCAGTCGTTATGAATTATCTTCTAATCGCTCATTTCATTGGCCGTGTTGTACCAAGACATATTGCATAGAGTAAAAAATAACATCAGTTAGCCAAATCAAAAAAATATTATAGAAGACAATCAATAAAAAATCATGAAGTTTTTTGGTGGATTGTTTACGTGGATATTGTTGTAAGCCGTCGCAACGCACGGGCAACCGACTATATACTTAAAGCAACAGTTTCAACGATCATATTTTTACCAAAAAGTCCTACATTTCTTCCGGATCAACTCACTGTAAAATGTTAAAAAGCGATGCAAGAGTTGGGGTTTGAACCCACACACTGATGTAAGAAGAGTGAGAGATACTAGACGAAGTTATCTAACTAGTAGAACATCATGCTCAGGTGTTTATAATATTGAATATAAATTGTACATATGTATATATGATTTTGTGTAAAATAAAAAAAGAATCGTCTCGGGCTTGGCTAGCACTACGACCGAGGCTACGGCCCAAGCACCGTACGTCGCTCGTGCCGGGTTGGCCTAGACACTATTAAATGGGTCGTGCCTCGGACTGGCTCGCCAGACACGGCCCATTTAGCCATCTATACCTCCGCACGATAATGATGTTCCTTGGCTCAATTGCCACCACCTCGTTCCCCATTCTACCTCTTTTCTCTCTCCCCTCATGCCTCCACCTCCGCGCCACTCCATTCTCGGCAGAGGGCGTAGGAGCATGCGCCTCCTCCCCATATTCGTCCGACACCAGCCCCGACACCGACTCGCGCAGTGACTATTGCACGTCCAAGAGGACGTTTCACATCATGCGCATACCATCGTTTTCGCCGTCGTCGGACATCCCGTTCGTCTTCCCCGTCTTTGCCCTGTTCTTCCTCCCCAACCTGCTGCCCCCGCCCACGGTCGCAGCCGCAAGCCGACCGACGCTTGTCGACGCGGGTACGGGGCGAGTCGGTCATGCTCCTGGCCTTACTCTGTGCATGCCGTCGAGGAGGACATGGTGGCGTCTGCCACGCTTAGGTTATCTTGGTGACGAGGAGTCCAGGTCTGAGATATTGGACCACCAAGGTCCGTAGCGTGGCAGCAGTTGGCAGATGCTACGGAGTTGGTGGTGGTGTTGTGTCGCTTCAGCGGGTCTAGGGTTGGAAGACACTCGCATTCTCTCGCCCTTCTCGGATTGACGCCTGGTGCGGGTGACTCGGTTTTGGAGCTGCTCCGGCTGGGCTTCTTTATCCGCTTGCATGCTCTCTCTCTCTATATATCTAGCGGTATACTACCTATGTCGCCTCCAGATGTCTAGGTCTTCGTCGTGTCCTTCTCCAGCAACGAACATGTATATCCTCCTCTTCTCTTCTCCTCCTGCTCTACGAAACCTTGGAAGTGGGGGAGGCGAGGGATGGGGGTCTCTGATTTGCTACCTATGGTACCCGTGCGTTCATAAAAATATTATGCGAAGAGCGGAGACAATCAATAAAAAATCTTGAGTTCTTTTTGGTGGATAATTTACGTGGATATTGTTGTGAGCCGTCGCAACGCACGGGTAACCGACTAGTCCATCCCACATATTTCAGCTCCTTCAGATTGTGCGACGAGTGACACGAGCTGAGCGAGTGCCATGCAAGCCCGAGCGCGTGCCACAGGACTGTCGATCGACTCATGCAGTCGCCTCGCCTGCACACGAGTCGCCGCCAACTCGATATCACTGGTGACCTCTACCGCATCTCATAGTCATATCATCTTGCGCTTTATCTCTTAGGGCTAGTTTGGGAATTCCATTTTCTGAAAGGATTCCTATTTTTCCAAGGAAAAATAAACTAATTTTCCTTAAAAATTGAAAATCCCATAAAAATGGGGTTGCCAAACTAGCCCTTACTGTTAATCCCACTTGCCATCATTCTCTCGTTTGTTCAATAACTAAATGGAGGTGATTTCTTTTAAGTTAGTTCACTTTTCAATTTTTCAGCATTTATTTAAAGAAATTGTTGGAGTATATACTATAATTTACTCCAATAATCATATTTAGGGGGGATTTTTAGCATTCTTTTGGAGTTGCTCTCACCCCTAGATTCACCAAAAATAGGTTCACTCCACAAAAAGTTAGCTAAATGGTCTAGATGTAGGACCCCATACGCTCGAACCCAGATGCAATAAATTAGCGAATTTGAGAGCCAAATTCACCATTACGATGAAGCTCTTCAAAGGTGCGCCATCAACTCAAGTTCGATGGATTTTATGAAAATTGCCCACCACTATTACTTACCCCACGTTTCACATCACTTATTTCTTTCACAAGTCTACCCCCACCATGATAGTTAGTCGTGCCCCTCCACCGACCGGATGTGCCCTCCACCCATGCCTTTACCAGTAGTGCCCCGCCTTGACTGGTGTGCGTTGCCCGTGTCGATTCACCATACAACCATACCGTACTCTTGACCAATCATGCCTCACCCATCCCTATCGCCCGCCCTAGGTGATCTTCTCTCTCTCCCTTGCCCCGACTGACCATGCCCTCTCTCCCTCTCTCCTAACTGCTAGCTCTCTACGCACCTAGACATGAGTGTCACATCTGCCCTAGTCACTAGCAACAACCCTACCTTGCTCATGCATCAACAACAAACTTCAATCGTCGGTGTCACTAGCCACACATGCTTCGTGTGTGCCCTAGATCGAGAGGTAGAAGAATAGCTACCCGCACACCAGACATCTTCTTTTCTTAGAAAAAGAAGAATGTATTAATATTTGACATGTGGGGCCTATCCTTGGGGAAAAAGAGGCCATTCCAATTAAAATGTCCTTGTGTGGATATGGAGTTGGTGCCTAAGACAAGCGATTTCGTGTTGGATCTCATATCACTATTTAAATTGCTCCACGGTGAATCCTAAATCCAGATTTAATGTTTCATTATTGGATTTGTCCCGAATAGGGCCTAAGGGCATATTGGGACACCTCCTCCAACTCCAGATTCACCAAAAATAGTTTTACTTCATAAAAGTTAGCCAAACAGTCCAGATCCATGAAATTTAAATTCACCATTCAAGTGAAGCTCATCAAGGGGTGCTCCACCAAATAATTTAGATAGAGTTGATAAAAATTACACACCACTGTCACTCATTACACAACTTACTAGTTTGTTATTTTATTTCCCGTCGCTTTGTATTTCTTCCCTAAGCCTACCCTAGTCATGGCCACCATCCACGTTCCTCCTCCCTCGACCGCCCCCTTGATAGGTTTTTGATTTGATGGTCACACGCTCCACACGAAGTTTCTTTGCCTTGACACACCCTTCTTTGTGATGCCACATGCAGCCATCGATTTCCTCTGGAATCGCCACCGCCGAATTTTGAGGCCCAAACTCAGCAAAACCCGTCATCCGCAGCGCGGGGTGTTTTTTCGAGGATCAACTACCAAACCGTCGTGAGTGTCACACCAAGTGCGCGTCCCCCACTTCTTAGACACGTGTCCAGTCAATCCTTGACTACGCCGGAAATATGGTCTGCTCTGCCACATCCTCGCGCGTGTGCGTGTCCTAGGTGTTAGCCACCACAGCTAGTCACCCCGTGACTATGGTCCCTTAGTCAAGTCTCATCACTCGTCCTTCACTGCTCTCGGTCCATCGGCACGAACCCGCATGAACTTCACCTTCGTCATCGACCACCGTCCCGGTGCTTCACACCTGCACACCACAAGGCGTCCGACATGGTTGCACAACACATAATCTCACGTTCCGGTCAGTCCACGACTTGACCTAGGACGCTACCCATTGACAATCACTCATCATCAACCCGAACCACAAGGGATAAGTCAACCTTGTGTTCACATCTTTTTGTTGTGATGGATTCTTGGACCAGATGGCACTTGAGGGTCTGTTTGGGAACACAATATTTTTCTAGTTCCAAGACAATGCTGTGATATTTGATTATATCATGGTATTTTAGGCCAAAAGTTGATTAAGAGCACATCTTGAAACTTTGTATTTTAAACCATGGTTACATAAATACCACAATTTTCTGGTGTCTAAAAAACTTTGGTTTAGACCAAAGTTTTTCACAAGCGCATGACTGTAGTCTTATCCTTTCTCATTTCTTCATATGTTGCAACCAAAATACTGTGTCTCCAAACAGATGTTGAATTAGACTCATATTACCATGGTTGTGTTATGATGGTATTATAAATTGTGGTTTTGAAAAATAGTGTTCTCAAATAGGCCCTGACACTCTGGCAGTGAAGGCGCCTATCCACCATCATCATGATTGTCATCATCGAGGTAGGGGTGGTAATGGATCGTGATCCAAATGCTTCTTCACAAAATAGTAGGGCCCTAAATAAATTTTAGTCAAAAAATGAATAGAAATAGGACCCGATCCTAATCCGATCTAATCCTTAAATTTTATAGTGTAAAATTTAGAGCACATTGTCACCCCTACATTGAGGGCAAGAAGCAAGCTGTGGATAGAAGAATAATGGGCGTGATTGGTTGTTGGGTAGCCTGCTCTGTATTGGTCTGTATTTGAGGAACCATGTTTGTTGGTACCCTGAAACTAGGGTACCCCTTACTACTGTATAAAGACGTAGTACCCACACAGCTATTTTTAGTCGCGTGGTAAAGGAGCTGTATGTGGGACCAGGCCATGACTCGCCACAACCTCGGGCGACTACTCTAGGCCAGCAACAGCACCTGACCCCACCACATGGGTGGGTCCGATGCCGCCACGTGTCCAGAGAAAGTGACATACTCTGAGGTATCACCAGTGAGTCCGGACCCCCATGGGAAGGTGCCGGACCCCTGTATATACGGTCCGGGCCTCCAAGTTTGGTCCAGGACCTCCACGTGTGCGAACCGGACCCCTGGAATGGGATCCGGACCCCCTGTATGGGGTTCAGGCCGTCCACAGTGGGGTCCAAGGGTCCCAGGACAGAGCATACCCGGGCCTTAATCAGGTCCCAGGCGGGGGTCCGGTGCCGACACGTGTCCAGACCTGATCTGGTGGGATCCGGACCTTATCACATACACTCCTGCTCCCCGCCCAGGCGGAGACCCGATGCTGCCACGTGGCCAACTGCGCGCGGCGTAAGCCAACGGGCAGAGCCTGACATAAAGCCTCTGGGCTACGCGTGTCTTTGCATTTATTATGGATAAGATGTGCGTATGTCCATTCCAGTGATAGGCGGCACACCCAGTCCACGTTACGTGGGCCGTGCTATTACTCACACGTTACCATAGCAAGGACAATGACTCACCATTACTCCTGTGTTACCAGGAAAAGGGTCACTGCCTATCAATACTGCATGGACTACAGTCATCATGACTCCCGCTGATTACTCATGCGTTACTAAGGCGGAGGGAATCTGAACGGCTCTGCCTATACGCCTCTACTCATGTGTGCTGTCAGCATTAATTATTCACATAATGTATTCCTTCCATTATGCTCCTGGGCCCACATGTCGGAGCTCAGCATCCTTGTATGTACCCCCCTTAAACTATAAAAGGGAGGGGACACATCGTTACAAGGGACACGATCAATACAACTTACACACAATGGAGGTAGGGTATTACCCTCCAGCGGAACCACTATAAACCCTCGAGTGTTCTTGTGTTCATCTGAAATTCTCCAAACAGGCAAGCGCTTAGGCCCCCTCCTCATCTTAGGATTAGGGCGGGTGCATTCTGCCACCTGGTCGGAGGATTTTCCCACCGACATTTGGCGCGACAGGTAGGGAGTATGGCTTTAGGTTTTTCGCCTGTTTTCTTGCTCAACACGATGGTTCAGATCGTCGAGCACCGCGACTTGTCTCCCGAGGACTTCCTGATGGAGGAAGGGGCAACATCTTCCGTGCCATGAGGCTCTTACTGCCCTGCGCCTGGTGCTGTTGCTATGCACGCTACGCAGCAGCACACGCCCGCGCAGACATCCAGGGCTCCATCGGGGGCTGCTCCTGGTGGGGCATTGTCTGCAGCCAGGGAGTTGCTATGTAACCCTCCAAGCTCCACGACCTCGCCGGGGGCCATGAGGCAGTGGCGCGAAGATGTCGACCGTCTCCTCGACATGGCCCATCCTGGCTCGGCCAGGTCTAGGCCTCGATCATTCCGACGTCAACACGAGGCGTCAGCATCTGTGCGCTCACCCTCAGTGAAGGGTGCACAGACTGACGACCTGCAGGTAGAGCTCCCCCAAGAGAGGGAGCGTGAGTGCCGACAAAACTTCGAGGGTCGCAACCTCGACCAAGACTTCACTGCAAGGGGCGCCCGAATCTAGGCGGGTGTCCCTTTGGTCGGCGTGGGCTGTGCCGCACTAGAGGATCATCTCCGCGCGACGACTTTGCCACCCAAGTTCCGGCCACACCTGCCGGAGAAGTACGACGGTACATCAAACCCATCGGAATTCTTGCAGGTCTACGTCACCGCCATTACGGCAGCTGGTGGAAACACTATCGTAATGGCAAGCTACTTCCATGTAGCCTTGACCGGGCCGGCCCGAACCTAGCTCTTGAACCTCACCCCGGGGTCGATCTACTCCTGGGAAGAGCTCTGTGCACGGTTCACAGCAAACTTCGCCAGTGCTTATCAGCAGCATGGCGTGGAGGCTCATCTCCATGCAGTGAGGCAAGAATCCGGGGAGACTCTCTAGGCTTTTATCTCCCGCTTCACCAAGGTACGAGGGACTATACCTCGCATCTCCGATGCCTCTATTATCACTGCTTTTCGACAGGGAGTGCATGATGAGAAGATGTTGGATAAATTGGCGATGCATGATGTAGAAATCGTCACTACGCTCTTTGCTCTGGCCGACAAATGCGCCAGAGCTGCCGAGGGCCGTGCATGGCACTCGGCACTGTAGACCGGAGTTACCTAGACAGGCGGCTCAGGTGTCGCCACCCAGGGCGGTGGCAAGAAGAAGATGAAGAACCACGGTCACGATAGGCCGCAGTTTGGTGCTCCAGTCGCCGTAGCTGCGGCTGGGGGCCGGGACGAGCGCGGCAAGCGCCCACGGCAACAGGGAAGTAACAGCGGGTCATGCCCTGTCCATCCCAATAGTCGCCACAATGCCTCGGAATGCCGAGAGATCCTCAAGCTCGCGAAGCGCATCAGCGAGCGACGTGAGTAGGCCTCCAAGGATGGCTTGCCGCCTCATCGCCGGCCTGGCAAGGAGAAGTTTGACGAAGGCGACCTGGCCGTGGGAGAACGGGACCTCGGGTATCAGTCCCCCAAGCAAGTTCTCAAGGACATCCTCACTGGAGACTCGGACTCCGGTGATGACAACGACCGCCGCAAGAAGCTGTACGTGATGTATGGCGGAAGCTAGGAGCTCACCTCCCGTAGGAACGTAAAGTCCCTGCGCCGCGAGGTCCTTTTGGCGACCCCAGGGTCCCGAAGGCAGCCCCACATCAGCGGTGGCGGAGCACCACTATCTCCTTCGGGGCATCCGACTGCCCCGAAAACATGGCAGGGGCCGGCATACTACCACTCATCACCGCCCCTGTCATCGCCAACATGAGGCTACATCATGTCCTGATTGATGGTGGAGCTGGGCTCAACGTCATCAGTCATGCTGCGTTCAAGCAGCTGCAGATCCCAGGATCCCGACTGGGACCCTCTCGCCCATTCTCTGGAGTGGGCCCTCAACCGGTGTATCACCTTGGGAGCATCGCACTCCCGGTTACATTCGGGACCGAGGAGAACTTCTGCACTGAGAACGTCCAGTTCAACGTTGCAGAGGTTAACCTCCCTTTCAATGCCATCATTGGCAGGCCGACCCTGTACCGGTTCATGGCCATTGCCCATCACGGGTACTTGGTCCTCAAGATGCCGTCCCATGCTGGGGTCCTCATCGTGCGGGGCGACCGCCCCGCTGCGCTTGCAGCTGTCGAGAAGTTGCACGCCCTGGCGGTAGAAACCGCTCGCCTGGATGACGGGGGGACCCCTCGACTTCTGTATCAAGGCGCCTACCAAGGTGCCTAAGGTGCAACCATTTGGAGCAGACGACGGTCCTATCAAGACTATCCAGCTCGGCAGGGATTCCTCCCAGACCACTCGCATCGCGGGCAATCTAGAGGAGAAATAGGAAATCGTGCTCGTCGCCTTCCTCCAGGCAAATGCCGACAAATTCGCATGGGAACCATCGCAGATGCCTGGGATCCCCAGGGAGGTGATCGAGCACCATCCAAAGATCCACCCTGACACCAAACCAGTGAGTCAGAAGCCTCGGAGACAGTCCATTGAGCGGCAGGATTTTATCCGTGAGGAGGTCCGGAAGCTGCTGCGCGCTGGCTTCATCGAAGAGGTCCATCACCCAGTATGGCTGGCCAATCCAGTCATCGTTCCCAAGGCTAACGAGAAGCTTCGGATGTGCATCAACTACACCAACCTTAATAAGGCCTATCCCAAGGACCCATATCCACTTCCACGAATAGATCAAATCGTGGATTCTACCTCTGGGTGCGACCTCCTGTCCTTCCTAGATGCTTACTCTGGTTTCCATCAGATCCAGATGTCTAGGCAATATAGGAAGCATACCACTTTTGTAACTACGGATGGCCTTTACTGTTATGTTGTAATGCCTTACAGCCTGAAAAACACCTTGCCAACATTTGTACGGGCGATGAGTAAGACTTTTGGTGACCTGATTAGGGACAGGGTAGAGGTATACGTTGATGACATCATGGTCAAAACTATGAGAGGGTCGACCCTAGTGGAAGACTTAACCCTGGTCTTTGACAAGCTGCGGGCAACATGCACGAAGCTGAACCCGGAAAAGTGTGTCTTTGGTGTCTCCACAGGGAAGTTGCTGGGATTCCTGGTTTCGCACCGGGGCATTGAAGCAAACCCAGAGAAGATCAAAGCAAGTGAGACAATGAGGCCTCCAGCCCGAATCAAGGACGTCCAGAAGCTTACGGGGTCACTGGCTGCCCTTAGCCGCTTCATCTCAAGACTGGCTGAGAGGGCGCTACCTTTCTTCAAGCTATTACGGAAGTCCGGCCCATTCTCTTGGACTGAGGAGGCAGAACGAGCCTTTCAAGATTTGAAACAACACCTTGTGTCCCTACCAATACTAGTAGCTCCAGAGCCAGGGGAGCCATTGTACTTATACATTGCAACGGCTGCAGAGGTGGTGAGCATGGTGCTGGTCGCCGAAAGGACGACACAACATTCTCAGGGGAGTCATAAAGTTCCCCTAGGAGAAGGTGGTGGTCCGACCACCACGATGGTGATGGAAGGTCAAGAGTTTGAGGGATTAGGACCAACCGCAGGGGTCCGAACCATCCAGAAGCCAGTCTACTACGTCAGCGAAGTCCTCCATGAGGCGAAGGCCAAGTACCTTGAGACGCACAAGCTTATCTATGCTATACTTGTTGCGTCCAGGAAGTTGCGCCACTATTTTTAGGCACACAAGGTCGTGGTGGTGACCTCCTTCCCGTTAAGGGCCATTCTCCACAACTCTAACGCCACAGTCAACATCGCCAAGTGGGCCGCGGAGCTTGCTGAGTTCCAACTGGACTTCCAGCCTCGCCACGCTGTCAAGAGCCAGGTCCTGGCTGACTTCATCGTGGAATGGACCCCTTCCCCGAGCGCTCCTGGGGGTCTGGATCCTGATTCGGACCCCACACCTGCGGAGCCTAGGACTCCGGTCTTCACCGAGCCCCACTGGACGCTCTTCTTCGACGGATCCGCCCGCCAGCAGGGTGGCGGTGCTCGAGTGGTCCTCATCGACCCAAGCGGAGATCAAGAGAAGTATATGGTGCACCTTGAGTTCAAGGCCACCAACAACATGGCAGAGTATGAAGCACTGATTTTCGGCTTGTCTGTGGCCCTATCCCTAGGGATCCGCCAGCTCCTTGTAAAGGGGGACTCCCAGCTGATTATCAAGCAGGTCCGCGGAGGATGTAGCTGCAATGAGCCTAGGCTCGCAGCTTACCTCCTCCACATAAGGAAGCTAGAAAAGGGTTTCATTGCCCTGGAACTGCAACATGTTCCTCGGGCTAACAACTCAACAGCAGATGAACTCTCCACGAGGGCATCAACTTGGGCACCCGTTCCCGAGGGCATCTTTGAAAGACGGCTGTTGAGACCTACCGCCCAGCCTGCCGAACCGGGCGAAGGGGGCAAGACTAGCAGATCGAAGCTAGCGGTCCCGGTGGCGTTCCATCTGCAGAATCCACCAAGGATTGTGTGTGCTACAGAGGGTCCTGCCAACCTCTTAGCGCCACAACCAGTAGCTCAGAGTGGTCCCGATGCATGAATCTCTAAGGTCCGGGACTACCTGAAAGAAAATATCATTCCTGAAGATCATGTGTCCGCAGAGCACATAGTGCGGTTGGCTAAACGATACACGGTGGTAGAAGGGGATCTATACCGCCGTGGCGCCAATGGCATTCTCATGCGGTACATCACCCAGGAGGAGGGCCGTGAGTTGCTCGTGGAGATCCATGGAGGTGAGTGCGGAAGTCATTCATCATTCCGCAGACTGGTTGGTAAGGCCTTCTGGCACGGTTTCTATTGGCCAACCGCTCTCTAGGATGCAGCTGAGTTGGTAAAGTCCTGCAAAGCATGTCAGTTCCATGCAAACAGATACACACACCGGCTCAGGCTCTGCAAATGATTCCACCCTCCTGGCAATTCGCTGTATGGGGGTGGATATCCTGGGACCATTCCCTAGGGCTGTTGGCGGGTACCGTTTCTTCTTCGTCGCTGTCGAAAAATTCACAAAGTGGCTAGAGGCCACCCCTGTGGTCAGTATCACCCAGGGTGCTGCTGTTGCCTTCCTCAAGTCGATTATCTGTAGATTTGGGGTCCCAAGCCATATCATTACGGACAACGAGACCCAGTTCAAAAGTCGGCTCTTCCAAGAGTATTGCGAGGGCATCGGCACCCAGCTCTGCTTTGCGTCTGTGGCTCATCCCAAGAGCAACGGCCAAGCTGAGAGGGCAAATGCAGAAATCCTTAGGGGACTCAATACACACACTTATGACTGCTTAAAAAAGCATGGTGCAAATTGGGTCAATGAGCTTCCGTGTGTACTATGGGGGAACCGGACCACACCCAGCCGAGCTACCGAGGAGACCCCCGTTCTTCCTGGTCTACGGGGCTGAAGCCTGTCTTCCCCTGGAAATCATTATGGGCTCGCCACGGGTCCAGTCTTTCGATGAATCTATGCAGGAACAACTGCAGCGTGAGGACGTGGACTTAATCGACGAACGTAGATGGCGAGCGGCTATCCGAAATGCACGGTACAACCAAGCGCTAAGGTGCTACCACCAGCGTTTGTGCATAGTAGGGAGCTCAGGGTCGAGGACCTAGTCTTAAGGCGAATACTGAACCGAGAAGGGCTCCACAAACTCTCCCCCAGTTGGGAAGTACCCTTCAAGGTGACGGAAATATGCCGACCTGGGTGTGTCCGCCTAGCCACAACAGAAGGAGTACCTCTTCCCAATCCCTGGAATATAGAGCATCTCCGTAAGTTCTATCCATAAAAGTAAAACTAGGAGGTTGAGTTTTCTTCCTTTGTAACTAGGTTGCACATATGTCTACGTCAATCCGGTGAGGCCTGCCCTCGTAAGCCCGGTCTGTTGGTCTACACCCATGTATATCAAGTTATAAGGAAGAGATTTACCCCCCAGATGTGCTTTTGTGATGGTTTTATTCTACTTCAGTTTACAAGCATTATTTTTTATCTAACCCACCCATACAGTTTCCCACCCTTGCTGGTATGATGACATCCGAATTGAGTAGCCTGGCCTGCAGGGGGTTTGACAACCTGGGGTCCATTTCTAGAGAATGGGCGCTCGTCTCCTGGAGTGGTCCGGAGCTGTGTAGCTGCTTAGCATGGTTTCGTACCCTGAGCCTGCACCCTCCACCACTCTGCAACGGGTGCCCTAGTATTTGGAACTGTGATCCTGTGGGTCCGGGCATACGACTTAGCTTCCCAGGCTAAATCCTGCAGGTCCTGTTGCATTAATCAAAGTATGAAAGATACCAGATGGTGGGTCCTACGGGTGTGCTCCTAAAACTTCAAAGCCGAAGCTGTGTGCAGGTCCAGGTCCTAGTCTAGAGGTAGGTAGTCTCAAACTATAGAGACTACCTCCTAGGGGTCGGGCCACCAACTTTTTCTTTGGTATACTGGTATCCAGCCTCGACACGTCGAGCCTACCTCCTAGGGGGGCCAAGTACCAGGTGGTAGTTGATGACGCTACACACAACAAGGGAAAATAACATACAGATAAGTTCCAGTGCTACTTGATTAACAGTTCTTAAAATATGTTACACAACCAAAAGTTATTACAGCCACCCCCAGCGAGACCCTCGCCTTGTCTCTACAGGTACAACTATTCGGTGTCGGCAGGATCATGCTGAAAGCGAGCGGCCACCATCTCCACTGCATCTTGTACGCTCTCTCGGTCGACGTCTTCTGTGGCGGCTACTGGACCATCGATCACTGGTGCCAAGGATATGGCGGGGTCATGACTCCGGAAGCACGTCAGGACGTATTCAACCACCGCCCGGTAGAGCTTGTTGCCCTCTGCCTCCAGGCGGGCACCGAGGATCTAATCCAGGCGCCGGAGGCGGTCGGCGGCAGAGTCCAGCACTGGGAGGGCATCGGAGATCGACACTGGCAGTTCCGACACTGGGATGGGGCTCATCCCTAGTGGAACCAGTGTCGTGCTTGCCTCACCGGCCCACTCGGCGATGCGCTGGACCCCAACGCGGTGTTCTGCTTGGAGATCTTCAAGGGCCTTTCTGGTAGCCTCCATTGCCTGGGGCCTGGCGCCGCCTGCGCCGCATTGAACTGGCGGATCTGCTCCTCCAGCTTCCTCTCTTTTTCCTCTGCTTCGAGCTCGTGCTCGGCCAGCAACTCGCCTCGCCGGGTGAGCATTTCTTCCCTGAAGGCGAGATCTGTCTCTCGCCTGGCGAGGTCCATCTCCCGCCTGTCCAAGGACAACTCCTTCTCCTTAAGGTTCTCCTCGGCGAGGGCTGCATCGCTGGCCTTGCCCTCGAGCTCTTGCTACCATTTCTGCAGCCTTTTGTCACACCCGGTTTTAGAAGGCAAACCGAATGCGAACCATGCACATGCCAGGATCAGCAAATTCACGTACACAGCAGTTACATAACTGGACATCATCACACAGTGCTCAAATAATAACATAAAAGGGTAATAATAGTCGATTACATCATATGTCTAAGATATCCACATTGTGTTTACAATAATCAAAGTGCGGAAAAGAAACGTAGATACACGCGGCCTTCACAGGCAGCCGACTGGGGGTTGCCGCTAACCCACGCCTAGAACTCGTCGTAATCTTGGAACTCCTGGAAGTCTCCTTCCATGGCTTCATCTTCTCCTGAGCAGTGGTTGCAATGCTGACAACCTGGGGATGGGGGGGGGGTTTGGTGTGTAGAGCAAGAGTGAGTACACATCAACATACTCAGCAAGTGTCCTGTTTGGCTGTAGTGGACTAGCTTTATGTGGGGGTAAGTCAAGCAGTTGCTTTTAGTTGGTCAGATTATTATTACTAGTAGAGAAAGCCAAGTTTTAGAATTAACCCACGTTATTAACCCAAACGTACCCTTTCCAAACGGAAAGAATACCACTTACCATTACCAGAGTCAATACCAAAACCATCATTCTCATTGCCACCTGTAATCCAAACATCTCTGATCAAGTGCCACTAATCAATGGAGCTCCCTTGGCCGCTCATAACCGCGAGCAAGGCTGATATATCAGTTTTCAAACACTCTGCAGAGGTTGCGCACTTTGCCCACAAGTCGTGATTCCCTTTCTACCCGGAGATCATGACTATCCATTGATCACTACCAAGGTGATCCAGTAGGGTATCACTATGTAGCCTTTACAAAGATTCCCTGGGGTTATAGCCGCCCGTTAGGTTTCCTAAATGCATCGCACTCCTCCCCAAGGGGTGAACCAAACTTGGCGGAGCGAGCCGCATACACCGAGCCCATTAACGGCACGACGGCGAAGCGAACTACACCCCGGTTCCTCTAATTATTCAGCTAAGGGCATCCCATTCCACCCTCATGGTTGCACTGTTTTCCCGGGCTGTCATCCAACGAACAGGTACTTACGGAGAGGCACTCGAGAAACCGCTCGAGCCCCCTTAAATGCCACAAGTATATCGTAAATAAGAAGGAAACAACGTATCATTGATAATTCTCATCATGTTCATTGATTAGTGTTGAGCAATAGCAATAAGCTAAACAATAATAATCCAACCCAAATAGGTAAACAAGGACATGGATAACAAAAGCTAGTCAATCCTTAAGTATAACTATGTAAATGTGGGAAGTGAATTATAGAATGTATAGGACAAAGATAGGTCAAGGGACACTTGTCTTCACCAACCGACTGCTGCTTAGGGTCTTCACCTGCAACTCCTTCGGACTCCACCAACTGACCGTTATCTATACGAGTTCAAACATACATTCCACACATTGAATACAAAAGAACAGTACACCATACAATGGAATGCAATAATCAAACAGACGTTCAACGCGGGGCTCGCAATTACAGTTACGCGAGAAAGAGGAAATGGCGGTCGAGTCTACGGTCGAGAAGCGATCACGTTACATAATTATAAATTAAACCACTCGCTTAACAGAAGGGCATTAATTTGGCCACTGCGTTTAGCATAAAGTAAGGTCATGTTCCACATTTAATCATTATAAATAGATAAAGATGAATGAAAGGGAGTGATCGCATGGCGAGACGTGCGACTCAGCATTTTAATTGAATTAAGAAATAAACGACTCGCCGCACGACAGAGCACGCAACGAGATTCTTGCATTGATTATAGATAAACGTTAAACGTTGCGTGACGAAACGCACGACGGCTTACGTCAACAGAAATGCATTTAAAACGAATCGTCGCGCGATGAAGCACGCGACGTAGCACCTTAATAAATATAAATTTAAAAAGAATCATCGCGCGACGAAGCGCGCGACGCAGCACATTAATAAAGACAAATTTAGAATGAACCATCGCGCGACGAAGCGCGTGACGCAGCACATCGACTAAACTAAAATTAAAATGGATTAAGACGAGGGTTGAACGCAGCGCGACTACGTCGCACGCGCGAGAGCACGCTGCGCGTGCCGAGGGCATGCGAACCGTGCAGGCCCGCGGGGCGTGAGGCCGTGGGGGCACGGGCTCGGGCAGGGGCACGCGAGGGCGCGGCCGGGGCACAAGACCGAGGTGTGGTCGAGGGCGCGTGACCAGGGCGCAGGACCGGGCGCGGCCGCCGGGGCACGCGGCCAGGGCGCGCGGCCAGGGCGTAGCCGCCGGGGTGCGGCCGGGGAGGGAGCTCGCCGGGGAGGGGCTCCGGGGAGGGGCCACGGCGGAGAGGGGCTCGCGCGGGGGGAGGGGCGCGACGGGGCGGGCTCGGCGGGGAGGGCCGCCAGGGAGGGGGCTCGCCGGGGAGGGGCACCGGGGAGGGGCTCGCGGCGGGGCAGGGCCACGGCGGGGGCGGGGCTCGCCGGGGAGAGGGGCACGACGGGGGCGGGTGGGCTCGCCGGTGAGAGGGGCGCGATGGGGGCGGGCTCGGTGGGGGAGGGGCTCACGGCGGGGCAGGGGAGGGCGCACGGGCAGGGCACGCAAGCAGGAAGAAAGGGAGGGGGAGGGAGAGAGAGAGGGAGAGGGAAGGGGATGCTCACCTCGAGGATCCAAACTTCGGCGATCACCGTCTCCAAACCCTAGGGCACCACGGGGAGAGAGAGGGAGAGGTGGGAGAGGGAGAGGGAGGTTGCTGCGCGGGAGAAATCAAATGAGAGAAAGAGACAAGGGGGAGGGGGGCGCGCGCATGGGGAGGGCAGGGGGCGCCAGGGGCGCGCGGGCCGGGCCAGACCGGGCCGGGCTGGGTCGGGCTAGGCCACATCGCGGATCAAAACCCACGACACGCACGACCACCAATCAGAATCCGATCGTGAACCAAAATCCGAAATGGGACGAGACGAACACGCGACTAACCACGACATCAGACAAAAAAATATGCTTCAGCATGATGCAACACCCATGACACTTAGATTTTGCTTACACATGAAATGGACACCCTTCACTATATTGCTTTGAAATTGGGAAGAAGGAGCGAAACGAGAAAAGGAAAGAGAGTAACGCCTGAATTTGGCGAGTAAAAAGAAGAAAAAAATTCTACCCCCAAATTCAGGGCGTTACAAACTTATCCCCCTTAAAAGAATCGCGCCCTCGAGATTCAAGGTTGGCCAGCAAAAAGCTCAGGGTACTTGGCCATCAGATCATCTTCACGCTCCCAGGTTGCTTCTTCCTTCATGCAACTTACGTGGGGAAAGAAAAATAGATTTAGGAATTCCTTTTTTTTGTTGGGAGTTAAAGCCAAAGTAAATTAATTATTAATTAAGGCACTCAAAGAACAAAAATAAAATATTTAGAGTTTATAAAATATTTTTGGGTGTCTCAAACAAATATATTTTGATCTTCAGAAGAGGAGAAAATACTCAGAAAATAAATATGACAATTTACCGAAGACTTCTACACGGTATATTAACATGTTTCAAACACCATTTGCACTTAGAAACACTATGCAACAACATGAATTAAACAATCAAAGCTTCTCTAGGGTTTCACTTTACTAGGCTTATGGTTATATATAAAACAAAATAATTCCTCACTCTTTGGGCCAAAGAAAAGAAAAGCATGGAAAAGAGAGAGTAACACCTGAATTTAGTGGATATTAGAAAAGAAATATTATACCCCCAAATTCAGGGTGTTACAAATCTAACCCCCTTAACAGGAGCGTTGATATGCACTTGGTGAAGATGCTACCGACTCTGATCTTGACTGATTAAGAAAGGTTGGAGAATGCCAACCAGATAGGTGCAAGAGGAAAGGGTATAGATAGAAAATGTAAGCATAGATGGATTAAAGAGAGAAAGGGAGAGCACTCAACTACCTAACTCTATGGCACTCAACTAGTAAATTGATGTCATTGCGGACCAAGGGCCACAACACATCAACACTCAACACAAAGAAGCAAACCAGTCATCACACAAGGACAAACAACACAAGCATACAACAACACACATCTCGTTGCTATACGTTAATGTTAACTAGATGGTGGTCTTTCCTTACCAAGGGAAAACTACTCTAAGGCCATCGAAAGGAAAGGGGAATGATAAGCAATGCAGGATAAGGGCATGAGCATAATAAAGGATGAAGCTAAAGCAAGAATTGTAACAAGGAAGGGAGAGAATGCAACCAAGGTCAAGATCGGTAAAACACCATTCTCAAATCAAGATGGAAAAGATGATTTTTCAAAAGGTAGGCATAAGATAAGCATCATGAAAAGATCTAGAGACTACAAATGTAAGGGAGGTAACAGGCAAAAGTCCACCAAAAGATCGAGTTAAGGAAAGACTTGCAACACGACAGAGAAAAAGGGAACGAACAAGAGCGGGATGGGTAAGGCAACACTCTTGAACTGAAAAGGGATAGACATCTTTAAAATGCAGGTACATGATAAGCATCAAGGTAAAGATCGAGGGACAACAATGGTTAAGGTGATAACGGACAAACACACAACAAAGGATGTATTTTAGACAAAACTTGCAAGGCGTCGAAGAAGGGGGAGCAATCAATGGTGAAAGTGGGTGAGGCATTACCCTCAAACAGGGACAGAAAAGAGGAGGCTTTAAAAGGTAGGTTCAAAGTAAGCGTGTAAGGGTATGGATATTAAGGTGATAACGGACAAGAATGTAAGAGAGGAGGTAAATGGGCATAAGAACAAAGGGTATAAGTACCACAAACGATGGAGTTAAGATAGGACCTGTAAATGGAAAAGAAGAGGGTACGTCCAAGGGCCAGATAGGTAAACTGCCACTCTCAAATTGAGGTGGAAGAGAGGAGATTTTTTTTAAAGAGCCGGAATAAAGATGAGTGTCAACGCAAGATCGACAGATGACAAGGTGTCGGTGATAGCAAATAAAAAGACATCAAAAGATGGAATTAAGACAAAACTTGTAAGGTGACAAGGAGTAAAAAGAAATCAAGGGAGAGGTAGGTAACTCATAGCTCTCAAATCGGGTCGAAAGACATGGGAGGCTTTTAAAGAATAAGTTCAAGGTAAGAATTTAGGTAGAAGACATAAATATCGCAAGGGTCAAAGGTGATAATAGACAAGGGCATAAGGGAAAAGATGAAGGCACAAAAGAGCCAGTGGTATAAGTACAATAAAGAATGGAGTTACATCAAGGCTTACACGCAGTAAAGAAGAGGATATTGCCTAGAGTAAGATAAGTAAAACACTGCTCTTAATATAGGGATAGGAGATTGTAGATTTTAAATAACAGACATAATGTCATCACCAAGGTAAGATTGAGAAAAGAGAGAGGTAAAGGCAATGAAGATCAAAAGCACAACAATGGATAGAGTTAAAAAAACTCGCAAGCGACACCAAAGAGGATACGACCAAGGGAAAGTAGGTAAGTTACAACTCTCAGATTGAGATGGAGAGGAGATTTTAAAGGGTAGGTATAAGATAAACATCAAGTAAGATATAGAGGTGTCTAAGGTGAAGGTGATAAGAACAAAAGGCATGACAAAGGATAGAGTTAAGGCAAGACTCGCGAAGTGGCGAAGTGGAGAAAATAATCAAGGGTAAGATAGGTGAGGGTGCAATAGAATGGTTGAAGTAATAATTCATTATCGAGAGAAGTTATAACAGAACAATGAGATCACCAAGGATGGGCAACATAAAATGATCGCTCATGGACCATTAAGAAATAGGGGTGGTCAAGGACATGTTAACTGAAATGTCTTGAATAGTTATTGGGGTATGAAAATAAGGATACATAAGAATATAAGAGTATGCAAGATTCCAAGGATACGAGCATACTAAGACCAAGGGCATAGAAACTATCGAAAGATAGCGACTTAACAACAGAATAAGAAAGGATCTCAGAAGATAAGAAGGTCATGGACACATAAACTGAACTGTTTAAATATGCAACAGAAGTACAAGGGTAAGTACTTTAGATTAAGGGATAAGGGTATTTAAAAATGCAAGGATACGAGCATGTCAATAACAAAATGGAATAGAGATGGTCAAATGGTAGCATTTTAATAATGGACGAGGAAAGACTCCCAAAAGACTAAAGGCTATGGTCAGGGGGCATCTACAAAGATGTCGCAAGCACAAGAGTGAGATCAGATCTAATAGAATGTGAGAAGTATAGACCATACTAGAATAAAATACTTTTGGCATGGGGGCATATAGGAGCACAATATAGAATTAGTCGAGGTGACTAATATTTTGAAGCAGAATCAAGGATGGGGTGAAGTAATAGTCAATAAGTCCTTAAAACGGCCAATGCTACTCTAGGCTAACAATCCTACAGTCAGCACGACTTTGATACCACCTATGTCACACCCGGTTTTAGAAGGCAAACCGAATGCAAACCATGTACGTGCCAGGATCAGCAATTCATGTACACAACAGTTACATAACTGGACATCATCACACAATGCTCAAATAATAACATAAAAGGGTAATAATAGTCGATTACATCATATGTCTGAGACATCCACATTGTCTTTACAATAATCAAAGTGCGAAAAAGAAACATAGATACACGCGGCCTTCACAGGAAGTCGACTGGGGGTTGCCGCTAACCCACGCCTAGAACTCATCGTAATCTTGGAACTCCTGGAAGTCTCCTTCCACTGCTTCATCTTCTCCTGAGCAGTGGTTGCAATGCTGACAACCTGGGGATGGGGGGGGTTTGGTGTGTAGAGCAAGGGTGAGTACACATCAACATACTCAGCAAGTGTCCTATTTGGCTATAGTGGACTAGCTTTATGTGGGGGTAAGTCAAGCAGTTGCTTTTAGTTGGTCAGATTATTATTACTAGTAGAGAAAGCCAAGTTTTAGAATTAACCCACGTTATTAACCCAAACGTACCCTTTCCAAATGGAAAGAATACCACTTACCATTACTAGAGTTAATACCAAAACCATCATTCTCATTGCCACCTGTAATCCGAACATCTCTGATCAAGTGCCACTAATCAATGGAGCTCCCTTGGCCGCTCATAATCGCGAGCACGACTGATATATTAGTTTTCAAACACTCTGCAGAGGTTGCGCACTTTACCCACAAGTCATGATTCCCTTTCTGCGCGGAGATCATGACTCTCCATTGATCACTACCAAGGTGATCCAGTAGGGTATCACTACGTAGCCTTTACAAAGATTCCCTGAGGTTATAGCCGCCCGTTAGGTTTCCTAAATGCACCGCACTCCTCCCCAAGGGGCGAACCAAACTTGGCGTAGCGAGCCGCATACACCGAGCCCCATTAACGACACGACGGCGAAGCGAACTATACCCCGGTTCCTCTAATTATTGAGCTAAGGGCGTCCCATTCCACCCTCATGGTTGCACTGTTTTCCCGGGCGGTCATCCAACGAACAGGTCCTTACGGAGAGGCACTCGAGAAACCGCTCGAGCCCCATTAAATGCCACAAGTATATCGTAAATAAGAAGGGAAACAACATATCATTGATAATTCTCATCATGTTCATTGATTAGTGTTGAGCAATAACAATAAGCTAAACAATAATAATCCAACCCAAATAGGTAAACAAGGACATGGATAACAAAAGCTAGTCAATCCTTAAGTATAACTATGTAAATGCGGGAAGTGAATTATAGAATGTATATGACAAAGATAGGTCAAGGGACACTTGCTTTCACCAACCGACTGCTGCTCAGGGTCTTCACCTGCAACTCCTTCGAACTCCACCAACTGACCGTTATCTATACGAGTTCAACATACATTCCACACATTTAATACAAAAGAACAGTACACCATACAATGGAATGCAATAATCAAACAGACGTTCAACGCGGGGCTCGCAATTACAGTTACGCGAGAAAGAGGAAATGACGGTCGAGTCTACGGTCGAGAAGCGATCACGTTACATAATTATAAATTAAACCACTCGCTTAACAGAAGTGTTGGGGGCCTACTTCGTCGACGAAGGTCCCATAAGAAGAAACATCTTCGAAAGACTGGCACAAAGCCGAAGCTATCAATCAAAGGGCTTCGGAGTACATTTCCAAATGCGCCGACTTAAAGATGAAATGACCAATCGGCATGTGATAACTTGTATTATGATTATAAACCTTTGTAAAGGACATGAATGTAATTTCTCACAGGCTGCGTCCTGTGCCTATAAATAGATGAACAGTACCCCTGTACTGTTCACACTATCTTGTATTCGCTCGTGCACAATGCTTGGATTTTTTGCCTTCTGTCAAGCCGAAGGTATAAATGTGATTAAATATTGTATTTAAATACTTGAATTTATGTAATGAAGATATGTGAATAATGCTATATGATTGTTCATGTTATCTTTCATGTTTTATATGCTTCGTCTTTCATTATCACTTATCATGACGATGAAGGTACGTCCTTCATGACCTTCGTCCGAAGATCGTTATATCCTAAGGGAAATAATGCTTCGAAGAACGAAGGATATTAACCTTTAACACTGTGTTGCCTTGTTCTTGATTCATAGCATTTGAGAACAAGTCCCCAACATTGGCGCCCACCTCCGGTGAACTCACTTCCACTGATTGAGCTGATGGCTTCGTTCAACAATGAAGCTGAAGTAGCTTCGGCTACGAAGATGGTGCTCCCGATAACAGGCGGTTCATGTTCAGAACCGACCAACAAGAAGCAGAAGAAGGAGGCTCAGAGAAGGGTGCAACATGTTGGGGTGCAGGGACCTTTCATCAAGTGAAAATGGTCCCACATCCCAATCACCTTCTCTAGGAGGACCTTCAGCTCAAGGATTACCCTCACAATGATGCTATGGTTATATCTTGCGTCATCAAAGGATTTCTGGTCCACAATGTTCTGGTTGATACAGGCAGTGCAACGGATATCATATTTGCTAAGGCCTTCAGATAGATGCAAGAGCCAGAGGACAAGATTCATGATGCTACACACCCTCTTTGTGGCTTCGGAGAAAGGCAGATTGTAGCACTTGGCAAGATCACAATGCTAGTGACCTTCGGATTTGTCCATAACACAAGGACTGAACAGGTTGTGTTTGATATTGTTGACATGGAATACCCCTACAATGCAATCATTGGTCGTGGGACACTTAACGCTTTCGAAGCAATTCTTCATCCAACATACCTATGCATGAAGATACCTTCGTAACAAGGGCCTATTGCAATTCATGGAAGTCAGGAAGCTGCCAGGAAGGCTGAGGGAAATTGGACAGACTCAAAAGCCATCCACAATATAGATGGAGCTGAAGCTTGTGAGCAGTACAAGTACAGAAGAGAGAAGGCTGCTTTGGCTGATCAGCCGAAGCCCATGCTTCTATGTGAAGACATAGCAGAGCAGAAGGTACTGTTGGGGTCTCAATTATCTGAAGAGCAGGAAAAAACTTTGATAAGGTTTTTATTCAACAACAAATATGTTTTCGCATGGTCGACCAATGATCTCTGTGGTGTCAACAGGGATGTCATTGAACATTCACTTAATGTCGATCCATCCTTCAGGCCCAGAAAGCAAAGGCTTCGAAAAATGTCTCATGATAAAGCCGAAACTGCTCGGAATGAAGTAAAAAGACTTCTCAGTGCTGGTGTCATCAGAGAAGTAAAATATCCAGAGTGGCTAGCCAATATTGTTATGGTGAAGAAGGCCAATGGCAAATGGAGAATGTGTATTGATTTCACGGATCTCAACAAGGCCTGTCCGAAGGACGAATTTTCATTACCAAGGATAGACTCCCTTGTGGATGCAGCAGCTTCTTCAAAATTTATGAGTCTACTGGATTGCTATTCAGGATATCATCAAATATGAATGAAGAAGGAGGATGAGCCGAAGACTAGCTTCATAACTCCCAGTGGAACCTATTGTTACCTTCGAATGCCTGAGGGGCTCAAAAATGCTGGAGGCAGTTTCAGCAGGATGACGGCCAAGGTCCTTCATTCTCAGATAGGCAGAAATGTGCTAACATACGTTGATGACATCATAGTAAAAAGCACGAAGCAATAAAATCATATCATTGATCTGCAAGAAACATTTGCTAACTTCAGACAAGTTGGCCTAAAATTAAATCCTGAAAAGTTTGTCTTCAGAGTGAAGAAGGGTAAGTTCCTTGGCTGTCTAGTTTCAACAAAGGGGATTGAAGCTAACCCAAGCAAGATCGAAGCCATCCTTCGAATGGAACCGCCGAGCACAAAGAAGGGGGCCCAACGGTTGGCAGGAAGACTGGCTTCATTGAATAGATTTATATCTAGATCAGCAGAAAGAAACTTGCCATTCTTTGAAATACTGAAGTCAGCCAAAGTCGTTCAATGGGGCCCAGCTCAACAGAAAGCCTTCGAAGAGCTGAAACAATACTTGATTGATATAACAACGTTAATTCCACCTGCGCCAGGGGCTCCGTTACTATTATATGTGGCAGCTTCACACTTTGCAGTGAGTGCGGCACTTGTGCAGGAGAAATTGGAAGGACAAATCAAAAAGCAAGCCCCAGTATACTTTGTCTCCGAAGTTTTAAGCTTCTCAAAGAAAAATTATACAGAATTGGAGAAGGTGTTGTATGCTGTCTTAATGGCCTCTAGGAAGCTTCAGCATTATTTTCAAGCATTCCATATAATTGTTCCTTCGTCACAGCCTCTGAAGGACATCATGAGGAACAGAGAAGCTACTGGAAGAATTGGAAAGTGGGCTGCGGAACTCAACGAATTCAGCATTGATTATGTGCATAGATCCTCAATTCAGTCCCAGGCGTTAGCAGACTTCATCGCTGATTGGACGCCAGGGGCTCAGGAAGAAGAAGCAAATAAAGATGCCGAAGCTTGGACGGTGTTCTGCGATGGTTCTTGGGGAACCTTTGGGGTAGGTGCGGCTGCTGTCTTAGTTGCACCTTTCAAAGTCAGAACATGCTATGCAATAAAGCTTGACTTCAGCTGCACAAATAATATTGCTGAATACAAAGCTTTGCTTTTGGGGCTTCGGAAGTTAAAATCAATGGGGATAAGAAGGGTGGTCCTTAAAATCGATTCCCAAGTTATTTCTGGTCATGTTGACAAGAGTTGCAGGGCAAGAGACCCAAAGCTTGAGAAATACCTGGACACAATTCGAAGGCTTGAAGCTTCTTTCGAAGGGTTTTCTGTCAAGAATATTCCACGAGAAGAAAACGAGCACGCTGATCTGCTAGCCAAGTCAGCGGCACAGGGGCTACCTCTACCTTCAGAAGTATTTTTTGAGACAATAAGAGCACCTTCGGTGGAACTTCTCGAAAGAGCAGTGCTAAATATATCTCCTGTTCATAGTGAATATTGGAGGACTGAGATTATATATTTTCTCCAAGGTAACTACCTTTCAGATGACGAAGCTTATAATAAGAGAATGGAGGCAAGAACAAGACCATATGTAATAATAGAAGGGGAGTTATACAAGCACAGAGTCTGCTCTCCACTTCTCAAGTGTCTATCCAGAACCGAAGGTATAGAACTGATGAAGGAAATTGTCGGGGACCATAATTAGGGGTACCCCCAAGACTTCTAACCTCAGCTGGTAACCCCCATCAGCACAAAGCTACAAAGGCCTGATGGGCGCAATTCAGGTCAAGGCTCCGTCCACTCAAGGGACGCGATCTCGCCTCGCCCGAGCCCAGCCTCGGGCAAAGACAGCCGACCCAGGAGGATTCACGTCTCGCCCGAGGGTCCCCTCAAGCGACAGGCACACCACGACTCGCCCGAGGCCCAGCTCGGGCAGGCTTCGCGGAGAAGCAACCTTGGCCAGATCGCCTCACTAGCCGACCGGATCGCAGGAGCATTCAATGCAAGGATCGCCTGACACCTTATCCTAACGCGCGCTCTTCAGTCGACAGAGCCGAAGTGACCGCAGTCACTTCGCCCCTCCACTGGCTGACCTGACAGGAAAACAGCGCCACCTGCACTGCTCCGACTGCTGTGCCACCTGTCAGGGTGAGGCTGACAGCCGCCAAGTCTGGCCTCAGGCGCCATAGGAAGCTCCGCCTCGCCCGAACCTAGGGCTCGGACTCAACCTCGACCTCGGACGATAGTCTCCGCCTTGCCCGACCCCAAGGCTCGGACTCGACCTCGACCTCGGACAACGGTCTCCGCCTCGCCCGACCCCAGGGCTCGGACTCAACCTCGACCTCAGACAACGGTCTCCGCCTCGCTCGACCCCAGGGCTCGGACTCAACCTCGACCTCGGACGACGGTCTCCGCCTCGTCTGACCCTAGGGCTCGGACTCAACCTCGACCTCGGACAACGGTCTCCGCCTCGCCCGACCCCAAGGCTCGGACTCAGCCTCGACCTCGGAGGAGCCTCCGCCTTGCCTGACCTTGGGCTCGTACCGACCACGTCGCAGGGGGGCACATCATTACCCTACCCCTAGCTAGCTCAGGCTACAGGGAACAAGACCGGCGTCCCATCTGGCTCGCCCTGGTAAACAAGTAATGATGGCACCCCGCGTGCTCCATGACGACGACGGTTCTCAGCCCCCCTACGGAAGCAAGGAGACGTCAGCAAGGACCCGACAGCTCCGACAGCTGTGCTCCTACAGGGCTCAAGCGCTCCTCCGACGGCCACGACATCACATGAACAGGGCGCCAAAACCTCTCCGACAGCCACGTCGGCATGTACATAGGACTCTGGCTTCCTGTAACACCCTAAAATCCTATTTTAGTATTTGAGAAAAAAAATTTGCTAAAGATTTACAATTTAAAGCGTCTTTCTAATAAGCTTATCCATTGAAGTATTTTCCCAAAGTTAACTAAAAGGTTAATATAAATTTTGCTATGGATTTGAACTATTTTCTTAACTAAATAATATGATGAGATGTTTTACATAAATCATACTTCATTATAATTTTTGTGGCATGGACAAAGGATAAATATAAATAAACATATAATTTATACTTGCATGGTCATGCTGAGAATTCTATTTGGTACATCAAATATATGTTTGAAAATTCAGAATCAAACTTAGGATTGAAATGGGAAATGAAAATATGAAATAAAAATAGAAAAAAGGGTGAATAAGGAACCAAACCGGGCCTCACTTCTTGGCCCACTCCCTCATTCCCTTTTCTCGCCAGCCCACCACGCCCTGCCTCTGGCTGCGGGACCCACATGGCGGTGGCTCCAACTGGAGTAAGCGCGCGCGACATTGGCTTGTATCACCGACCGGTGGGCCGTGCATGTCAGCTCCATCCCTTCCACCGAATCCCCAACCAAATGCGCGAGATCCTCTCAAGGCCGTCCGCAAGTTCTGGCTCGGCTCTGCGTCCGTGCCCCTGGATGTCACTGGCACGCGGGCCCACTCGTCAGACTCTCCTATGCGGCGCCGTCTTCTTCCCCTTCAACCGAAGCCCGATTCCGATGCCGCTATGCTCGGTGCTCGCGGCTGCGTGCCTGCGTTTTCCTCGGACCCGTAACAACCTCGCGACCGGCCGGGAGCCCGGGGCTCCGCCATCTGCGCGCTCGTAACCAGGTCTGGGGCGCCGCTCTCCTCCTCTGTGTTCGCAGCGTCGGGCGGAAACAGAAATCCGCCGAATCCGCGCGCGGCAAGAACCGATCCCGGCCGTGTTTCTCATACGCGCGGACTCGGCTTGTGCCCCGACCTCCATAAAAGCAATCGGGCTTTCTCCCTGACATCGCGCTAAATTTTGATGGCGGCTGCTGAGTTCTGAGAACCACCAAGTCACAGAGAACAGAGAGAAATCGAGAGAAGGAGAGAGGTTTAGAGTGAGAGAGTTGAGCCGCCACAAGCTTCATGGGTCGGAGCCTCTGCCGTGTCCTCGGTCGGGATCTTGGAGTTCCATCACGTTACAGGGAGGTTGTAACACCCTCGCCCTGGGATTTGGGGGGCTGGTGTTCCCAGGGTACTCGTCGCGCGCGTGCTCTGTCGTGAAGCCGTCGTGCGCCATGGGCAGATATCTAAGCTGCGTGATTCACAGTGAGTCCTCCCCATTTCTATTCACCTTGTTCCCAGCATAGCATTGAACCGCTTGGGTATGTGTTTGGGGTGCTGATGCACCAGGGCACGTAACGCCGGTAATGGTTCCACCGTGGGTGGGGCGGCGGCGCCGTCGTGTGTCGATGTTGAATGGGGGGGAAAGCCTCTGGCCGTCGATTCACAATTGGAGGGTGGCGATTAGATGATGCGAATCGTTTCGGCCAGAGCTATCCGGGTCGTTCGTTGGCGATCGTAGGAATTTGGGGTGATCACGGATACTTTAGATCGTGACCGTCGATTGCTCGATCGACGGTTCTCTGTGCACACCGATTCATTATGGGGCCAGATCTAATCTGGGCCGTTTATTTTTAATCGGACGACCGTAATATACCGATACCCCTTCGGCCGTTGCTTTTTGCTAAAAAGACCTCGGGGAAAGACATAATAAACCCGCCGTCCCTCGCTACTGTGCTCTGAGTCTTAGGTTTATTTGCGCAGAGGCCCCTCTAGTTTTCTGTTTTTATGCGCGCGAACCAGAGACCCGAGTAATTCAATAAATAAATTTAGAAATTGATTTTAATGTATAAATAGTTCCTAGATATTGTTTAATTCCTAGAAAATTCATATTAAGTCCGTTTTGATCCATTCCAGTTGCATTAGTCTCACAATAATATTTATTATCATCTGGCAACTTTGTTTTGTCATGAAATATAGGTTAAATGTTGCACTTAGGCTATTCTATATTTAACCACGGGGATCTTCGGAAAACCATAACTTCACAACCGTAACTCCGATCTTAGTAGTTCTCGATCCCGCGATCTCGTAGTTTCGCGTAGACTATTATTACGCAGTTTATTCTTATGTTTGGTGTAATGTTAATTTTTGCCTATACCATGTTTGTTTGTATTGGTACGTTTAGCAGTGAGGTCACGAGAATCTGAAGATCATCCTGGTACCTGGAATCTCAAGTCCCAGGCAAGTTGTGCCCTTGATCACTTCTTTTACCCACTCATGTTCTAATTAATCATAATGATCTGCATAGGTTAATTTTGATGGGACCCAATAGGTTACCCTAGTTTGATTATCTTTATACCTTGTTACCACTGAACTTTTTGGGTAGTACTTGCTAGTGCTTTATGTGGTTTTGGGTATGAAGATACATTACTCATGATTATACTTTTGTTATCCGTTGTTATTTATCGTTCATGATAAGATCATTATGTTAATTGGAACATGGAGAACCACCCGGGAAAACAGTGCTACCACAAGGGTTTAATGGGACGCCCTTGGCTGATTAATTAGGAAAGCTAGTGGAGGACTACCTTACCCGAAAGGGGCAAGGGCAGTAGGGGAGTGGTCAGTGTAGGGAGGCCCTCGGGAGGATTTTGCTGCGATGGCGGTCCTGCAAGGGATTCCTGCATTGGAGCTTCCTATAAACTGTAGCGGGTTTTCTGAAGCTAGTGGAACTTTGTAAAGGCCTCGTAGTGTTACCCTGCCTCGCCTCCTCGGTAGAGGTGTATGGGAAGTCGCGATCCCTTGGCAGATGGGTAACATGACTTGTGGGTAAAGATGCGCAACCTCTGCAGAGTGTAAAACTGGTATACTAGCCGTGCTCACGGTCATGAGCGGCTCGGACACTCACATGATTAATCTATGGAACTTAAATTCAATTTGTCATATGCATTGCATCGCAGGTGATGTTGTTACTTCTGTTCTACTATTTAATTGGGTTGGTATTTACTTATACTTAGTAATTGCTAATAAAATTTTGACCAACTTTAAAAGCAATGCTCAGCTCTAACCATCCTCTTTGGTAAGCCTTACACTTCACGTGAGCTCCCACCTTTGGCGAGTTCATGCACATTATTCCCCACAACTTGTTGAGCGATGAACGTATGTGAGCTCACTCTTGCTGTCTCACACCCCCCCACAGGTCAAGAACAGGTACCGCAGGATGAGGCGCTTGGAGGATGTTGCGATGTGTTCGTGAGAGGTCTAGGCCGTCGTCTCCCAGTCAACTTTGGGTTGCTGGATCGTTTTCCTCATATGATGTAATTATCTAATTATTTTTGTACAGAACTCCTGTTATATAGTAAAGATGTGACATTCGATCCTGTGCCACTATGCATCATATGTGTGAGACTTGGTCCCAGCACACCTGGTGTTTATGTTCGCACCCGGGTTTTGGACCCCTAAAATCCGGGTGTGACACTTCCCTCTGCTAGACACGTTAGCACATTGCTACACCCCCCATTGTACACCTGGGCCTTCTCCTTACATCTATAAAAGGAAGGTCCAGGGCACTCGTACGAGAAGGTGGCCGCGCAGGAGGACGGGCTGACGAGCAGGCTCTCTCTCTCTCCCCGCGAACGCTTGTAACCCCCTACTGCAAGCGCATCCGCCCTGGGCGCAGGACAACACGAGGCCGCGATTCCCCTTATTGTTTCCCCCTTGTGTTCTATCTCATGCCGACCCATCTGGGCTGGGACACGCAGCAACAATTTACTTGTCGGTCCAGGGACCCCCCGGGGTCGAAACGCCGACAGTTGGCACACCAGGTAGGGGCCTGCTGCTTGTTGACGAACAACTTCCCGTCAAGCTCCAGATGGGTAGTCTCCATCAACCTCTCCAACCCGAGACGATGCTCCGTTTCGGGAGTCTCGAGTTCATGTCCCTCGACGACAGCTATGACATGATACTCCTTCCTCTGCCGCGCGACAACGACAATGGCGGCCGTCAGCCCGCCCGCCGGCGGCGGAATCGACGACGTCTTCCCCGCGTGATGGAAGAACAGCATCCGGGTCTGCCCTGTCACCTTCCCCGCCGACGAAGGAGGAGGCAGGGCAACCATGGCCAAGCAGGAGGCGGCACCTCGTCGGTTGTCGAGCGAGTCAACGGCGCCGGCGCCCCAGCGGGGGACACGTCGGGCGTTGACCTCGCGCCTGAGACGAAGACGAGCGTCGTTTCCCCGCAATACGCCAACCCCAAGCAGACGGACGACGCCAGCACGCTCGCAAAGGACTTGCTGGGCGTTAGCCTTGTACCTGAGATAACGGTATAGTCCGTCCCCGACGCAACTTCGTCACCATCCGTCGATCAAGAGGTATCGTCCGTTTTTCGTCCTGTGCCTTTTAGATTCAGTTTCGACCCACCAAGCGACCCCGCTTCGGTGGACGCTTTCATAAAGGCATATCCGAACCTTCTGGGGTATCGTATGCGGTCAACCTTGGACCGACTGACGACCGTCTCGACCTACGGGCCCCCGGGTTCCGAGGAAGATGACGAGCCCGACTACGGTTGGGATTTCTCCGGGCTCGGTAACCCTAGTGCCATGCGGGACTTCATGACCACATGTGACTACTGCCTCTCCGATTGCTCCAATGGTAGCCACAGCCTCGGCGACCAGGACTGTGGCCTAAGTCGCGAATGTTTCCACGTCGATCTAGGGGGTCTCGACGAAGGCAACCACCTTGGTATGCCGGAGGACGGCGATCCCCCTAGGCCTGCGCCTCGTGTTGACATCCTTCGGGAGCTAGCTGTGGTCCCAGTCCCTGCGGGGGGTCAGGACGCACAGCTCGAGCAAATCCGCTAGATGCAGGCCAGGCTCGACGAGGAAGCAGGACAACTTGTGCAGCCCCGGCAGAACATCGGGCAGGAGTGGGCAGGCCGAGCTCCAGCCGGAGAAGCACGTCATCTGGCCCAGGACGTCCAGCACCGCATCGCCGACGATGCCAGGGCAATGCTGCCCCCAGCTTCCAGTGGGGTCGGCCAGAACCTGGCTGCAGCTGCAATACTACTCCAAGCGATGCCGGAACCATTCACCACCGAGGGGCGGCGTATCCAGGGAGAGCTCAAGAATCTCCTGGAAGATGCCACAGTCCGACGGGCCGAAAGCTCTGCCTCCCGAAGGCAGGGGTACCCCCCGGAGCATCGCGCCGCGACTTCCCGATTCATGCGGGAAGCCTCGGTCCACACAGGGTGCACGCGGAACACAGCGCCTGCGGCCCCGGGTCGCCTCGGCAACGAGCACCACCGCTGCGACCGTCGAGCCCACCTCGACGAGAAGGTGCGCCGAGGCTACCACCCCAGGCGTGGGGGACGCTACGACAGCGGGGAGAATCGGAGCCCCTCGCCCGAACCACCCGGTCCGCAAGCTTTCAGCCGGGCCATACGACGGCCGTCGTTCCCGACCCGGTTCCGAACCCCGACTACCATCACCAAGTACTCGGGGGAGACAAGGCCGGAACTGTGGCTCACGGACTACCGGCTGGCCTGCCAGCTGGGTGGAACGAACGATGACAACCTCATCATCCGCAACCTCCCCCTATTCCTCTCCGACGCCGCCCAAGCCTGGCTGGAGCATCTGCCTCCTGCGCAGATCTCCAACTGGGACGACCTGGTCAAAGCCTTCGCCGGTAACTTCCAGGGCACATACGTGCGCCCTGGGAACTCCTGGGATCTCCGAAGCTACCGCCAGCAGCCGGGAGAGTCCCTACGGGACTACATCCGGCGATTTTCGAAGCAGCGCACCGAGCTGCCCAACATCACCGACTCGGATGTCATCGGCGCGTTCCTCGCCGCCACCACTTGCCGCGACCTGGTGAGCAAGCTGGGCCGCAAGACTCCCACCAGGGCGAGCGAGCTGATGGACGTCGCCACCAAGTTTGCCTCTGGTCAAGAGGCGATCGAGGCCATCTTCCGGAAGGACAAGCAACCTCAGGGGCGCCAGCCGGAAGATGTCCCCGAGGCGTCCGCTCAGCGCGGCACCAAGAAGAAGGGCAAGAAGAAGTCGCAAGCGAAACGCGACGCCGCCGATGCAGACCTTGTTGCCGCCGCCGAGCACAGGAACCCTCGGAAGCCTCCTGGAGGCGCCAACCTATTCGACAAGATGCTCAAAGAGTCGTGCCCCTATCATCAGGGTCCCGTCAAGCACACCCTTGAGGAGTGCGTCATGCTTCGGCGCTACTTCCACACGGCCGGGCCCCCGGCGGAAGGTGGCAGAGCCCACAACAACGACAAGAAGGAGGATCACAAGGCAGAGGAGTTCCCCGAGGTCCACGACTGCTTCATGATCTACGGTGGGCAAGTGGCGAACGCCTCAGCTCGGCGCCGCAAGCAAGAGCGCCGGGAGGTCTGCTCGGTGAAGGTGGCGGCGCCAGTCTACCTAGACTGGTCCGACAAGCCCATCACTTCCGACCAAGGCGACCACCCCGACCGCGTGCCGAGCCCGGGAAAGTACCCGCTCGTTGTCGATCCCGTCATGGCAACGTCAGGCTTACCAAGGTCCTCATGGACGGAGGCAGTAGCCTCAACATCATCTACACCGAGACCCTCGGGCTCCTGCACATCGATCTGTCCACGATCCGGGTCGGCGTGGCGCCTTTTCACGGGATCATCCCCGGGAAACGCGTCCAACCCCTTGGGCAACTCGATCTGCCCGTCTGCTTCGGGACTCCCTCCAATTTCCGAAAGGAAACCCTCACGTTCGAGGTGGTCGGGTTCCGAGGAACCTACCACGCAGTGCTGGGGAGACCATGCTATGCCAAGTTCATGGCCGTCCCCAACTACACCTACCTCAAGCTCAAGATGCCGGGCCCCAACGGGGTCATCATCGTCGGCTCCACGTATCGACACGCGTACGAATGCGACGTGGAGTGCGTGGAGTACGCCGAGCCCCTCGCCGAATTCGAGGCCCTCATCGCCGACCTGGAGAGCCTCTCCAAGGAGGCGCCAGATGCGAAGCGCCACGCCGGCAACTTCGAGCCAGCTGAGGCGGTTAAGTCCGTCCCTCTCGACCCCAACAACGACGCCTCCAAGCAGATCCGTATCGGCTCCGAGCTCGACCCCAAATAGGAAGCAGTGCTCGTCGACTTTCTCCGCTCGAACGCCGAGGTTTTTGCGTGGAGTCCCTCGGACATGCCTGGCATACCGAGGGATGTCGCCGAGCACTCGCTGGATATCCGAGCTGGAGCCCAACCCGTGAAGCAGCCTCTGCGCCGATTTGACGAAGAAAAGCGCAGAGCCATAGGCGAGGAGATCCACAAGCTGATGGCTGCAGGGTACATCAAAGAGGTATTCCATCCCGAATGGCTAGCCAACCCTGTGCTTGTGAGAAAGAAAGGTGGGAAATGGCGGATGTGTGTAGACTACACTGGTCTAAACAAAGCATGTCCAAAAGTTCCCTACCCTCTGCCTCGCATCGATCAAATCGTGGATTCTACTACTGGGTGTGAAACCCTATCATTCCTTGATGCCTACTCAGGGTATCACCAAATCAGGATGAAAGAGTCCGACCAGCTCGCGACTTCTTTCATCATACCCTTTAGCATGTACTGCTATGTTACTATGCCGTTCGGTTTAAGGAATGCAGGCGCGACATACCAAAGGTGCATGAACCATGTGTCCGGAGAGCACATTGGTCGAACGGTCGAGGCTTACGTCGATGACATTGTAGTCAAGACGAGGAAAGCCTCCAACCTCCTCTCCGACCTTGAAACGACATTCAAGTGTCTCAAGGCGAAAGGCGTAAAACTCAATCCCGAGAAGTGTGTCTTCGGAGTCCCCCGAGGCATGCTCCTGGGGTTCATCGTCTCCGAGCGGGGCATCCAGGCTAACCCAGAGAAAATCGCGGCCATCACCAACATGGGGCCCATCAAGGACTTGAAAGGAGTACAGGGGTCATGGGATGCCTTGCGGCTCTGAGCCGCTTCATCTCGCGCCTCGACGAAAGAGGCCTACCTCTGTACCGCCTCTTAAGGAAGACCGAGCGCTTCACTTGGAGCCCCGAGGCCAAGGAAGCCCTCGGGAACCTAAAGGCGCTGCTTACAAGCGCGCCCACTTGGTGCCCCCCGCTGCCGGAGAAGCCCTCTTGATCTATGTCACCGCTACCACTCAGGTGGTCAGCGCCGCGATCGTGGTCGAGAGACGAGAAGAGGGGCACGCATTGCCCGTTCAGAGGCCGGTCTACTTCATTAGTGAGGTACTGTCCGAGGCCAAAATCCGCTACCCGCAAATTCAGAAGCTACTGTACGCGGTAATTCGGACGCGGCGAAAGTTGCGACACTACTTCGAGTCTCATCCAGTGACTGTGGTGTCATCCTTCCCACTGGGGGAGATCATCCAGTGCCGAGAGGCCTCGGGTAGGATTGCAAAGTGGGCGGTGGAAATCATGGGCGAGACAATCTCGTTCGCTCCTCGGAAGGCCATCAAGTCCCAAGTCTGGGCGGACTTTATGGCTGAATGGGTCGACACCCAGCTTCCAGCAGCTCTGATCCAACCGGAACTCTGGACCATGTTTTTCGATGGGTCGCTGATGAAAACAGGAGCGAGCGTGGGCCTACTCTTCATCTCACCCCTCAGGAAGCACCTCCGCTACGTTCTGCGCCTCCATTTCCCGGCGTCCAACAACGTGGCCGAGTACGAGGCTCTGGTTAACGGGTTGCGCATCGCCATCGAGCTAGGGGTCCGGCGCCTCGACGCTCGTGGCGACTCGCAGCTTGTCATCGACCAAGTCATGAAGAACTCCCATTGCCGTGACCCGAAGATGGAAGCCTACTGCGATGAGGTTCGATGCCTGGAGGACAAGTTCTACGGGCTCGAGCTCAACCACATCGCTCGATGATACAACGAGACTGCAGACGAGCTGGCTAAGATAGCTTCGGGGCGGACAACGGTCCCCCCGGACGTCTTCTCCCGAGACCTACATCAACCCTCAGTCAAGACCGACGACACGCCCGAGCCCGAGAAGGTCTCGGCCCTGCCCGAGGCGCCCTCGGCTCAGCCCGAGGCACCCTCGGCCCCCGAGGGTGAGGCACTATGCGTCGAGGAAGAGCGGAATGGGGTCCCGCCTAATCGAAACTGGCAGACCCCATACCTACAATATCTCCACCGAGGAGAGCTACCCCTCGACAGAGCCGAAGCTCGACGACTGGCGCGGCGCGCCAAGTCGTTCGTCTTGCTGGGTGACGGAAAGGAGCTCTACCACCACAGCCCCTCAGGCATCCTCCAGCGATGCATATCCATCACCGAAGGTCAGGAGCTATTACAAGAAATACACTCGGGGGCTTGCGGTCACCACGCAGCACCTCGGGCCCTCGTTGGAAACGCCTTCCGACAGGGTTTCTACTGGCCAACCGCGGTGGCCGATGCCACTAGGATTGTACGCACCTGCCAAGGGTGTCAATTCTACGCAATGCAGACGCACCTACCCGCTCAGGCCTTGCAAACAATACCCATCACCTGGTCGTTTGCTGTTTGGGGTCTGGACCTCGTCGCCCCCTTGCAGAAGGCACCTGGGGGCTACACGCACCTGCTGGTCGCTATCGATAAATTCTCTAAGTGGATTGAGGTCCGACCCCTAAACAACATCAGGTCCGAACAGGCGGTGGCGTTCTTCACCAACATCATCCATCGCTTCGGGGTCCCGAACTCCATCATCACTGACAACGGTACCCAGTTCACTGGCAGAAAGTTCCTGGACTTCTGCGAGGACCACCACATCCGGGTGGACTGGGCCGCCGTAGCTCACCCCATGACGAATGGGCAGGTAGAGCGTTCCGACAGCATGATTCTATAGGGACTCAAGCCAAGGATCTACAACAACCTCAACAAGTTTGGCAGGCAATGGATGAAGGAACTCCTCTCTGTGGTCTGGAGTCTGAGGACGACGCCAAGCCGAGCCACAGGCTTCACACCGTTTTTTCTAGTCTATGGGGCCGAGGCTATCTTGCCCACAGACTTAGAATACGGCTCCCCGAAGACGAGGACATACGACGCCCGAAGCAACCAGACCAACCGAGAAGACTCATTGGACCAGCTGGAAGAGGCTCGGGACATAGCCTTACTACACTCAGCGCGGTATCAGCAGTCCCTGCGACGCTACCACACCCGAGGGGTTCGGTCCCGAGACCTCCAGGTGGGCGACTTGGTGCTTCGGCTACGACAAGACGCCCGAGGGCGCCACAAGCTCACGCCTCCCTGGGAAGGGCCGTTCATCATCGCCAAGATTTTGAAGCCCGAAACATACAAGCTGGCCAACAGTTAAGGCGAGGTCTACAACAACGCTTGGAACATCCGACAGCTACGTCGCTTCTACCCTTAAGATGTTTTCAAGTCTTCATATACCTCGTTTACATACACAAATAAAGTCTAACCATCAAGGAAGGGTCAGCCTTGCCTCGGCAAAGCTCGACCCTCCCTCGGGGGCTAGAAGGGGGGTACCCCTCTGCGTCAAAATTTTCCTCGAAAAAAGTCTTTCTGCTAGAACATCTTTCGTGCTTTTCGACTACTTCGATAGTGGGATCCTGAAAACGACGGAGTACACGTAAGCGGCAAGGTCGACCGAGCCGAGGGACTCCTATGCCTCCGGGATACGGATACCTCACTCATCACCTTCTGCGATAAGTAACTCACGCTCGGATAAGCGATTTCGCTGGCCGAACAAGTCTTAACGCTCGAAAACTTTTCTGCCGAAACGATTTTTTGTGCCTTCTCGACTATATCGATAACAGAATCCTACGAACGAGTAAGAGTACACGTAAGCGGCAAGGCCGATCGAGCCGAGGGACTCCTACGCCTCCGGGATACAGATACTTCACTCATCACCTTCCGCAATAAGTAACTCTCGCTCGGATAACCAATTCTGTTACCGACGAACAAGTCCTGATACTCGAAACAAGGGGAAAAGAAACGCAGCTTTACAACACGACGACGGTATGTTTGGGCCTCGGCGGCCGCAAAAAAACATACACATACTACAAACAAACTGATCCTGCAGGATCAGACATCAGTAGGGGGAACAACAGCACCCTCGGCGTCGACTCCACCTTCGGCAGAATCCGACACGGCCTCGGACGGCGACATGGTCGGAGGATCTCCACCTCGAAGAAAAACGTCAGCACCGCGCCTGGGTCATCGCCGCCAGGGCCTCCTCTAGGAACCCGGCCCAAGCAGACGGCCGGACCGGCCGCTCCGTAGCCTCAGCCAGCTGTCCCCCGGGGACACCGGTCCGGCTCATGGCCTCGGCAGCCCGACTCCAGGGTTGGTCCCACCAGAGGACGACCCGGCGAGGCTCCGGCCGCCGCTGCTACACCTCCTCGGCCTGGGAAGTCACCCGCCCCTAGGCCGACAAAGTCTTCTTTTTGAGCCAACTCCGCCTCTGTCCATGCTGACACCGCTGCCTCCGGCTCCGGCTCATCGCAGAGCGGCCGAGGGTTTCTTTAATTGGGCAAGAGAAGCCTCGGGCGGCAAGGCCGACCGAGCCGAGGGACTCCTACGCCTCTGGGATACAGATACCTCACTCGTCACCTTCCGCACAGGGCAACTCACACTTGGTTAAGCGGTTCAGCTAGCCGACAGGCGAGTCCTAGTGCTCGAAATGAGGAAAAAACATGGCTTTATGCCCAAATACACAGATGTTCAGGCCCCGACAGCCGCAATGAACAGACACCGGCACTCAAGGTGCCATTACAAACGGAACTCCGGTTCCACCCCCGCAGGTACGAACAACCCCCCCACATTGGAGGGTCTGCGGGACGACAAAATCCCAGGTGGCTCGCTGCCACCCACTCCGGCAGCAGCGACAACGACCTCCGCTCTGGGCGGCCAAACAGCAGCAGCGATGACCTCAGGGCAGACGCTGCTGCGATAAGGTCCTCGCCCATGTCCCCACTCGAGGGGTGAGGACAAGCTATCAAAGCCAAAGAGCCGGAGGCCCAGAGCGTAGATGGTGGCGGCAATCTCGTCGGCGGCGAGGACTTCTTCAGCCGCCACCACCTCAGCACCGACGACGGCAGCCATCTGCCCACCAGCAGATCCCCACTCGGGTCCTCCCGGACGGGCGAGCACCGACCTCCGCGCAGAGGCGTCGTACCGGAGCAAGGGCAGGACAGCCTAAGAACACGAACACCGCCCTAGCAGCGCGCGACGTCTTGGGCGGTCCCCCGGTGCGCGCGGCGCAACAACCACCCGTACGACGGACATATAGCCGCACTCCGCCCAGCGGTGGGAGGTGGCACCGGAAGCTGCGCCAGAGCCAGCTGAGCCAGCGAACCGGGCACGCTGGAGCTGACGACGCTTGCGGCCGATCGACCCCGCGTTGTCGAAGTCCGCCCCCCCCGCTAGGCCGGTGAGCGCCCTCTCCCCTGAATGCTGAAGGAGGAGGTGGCCCACCGGCCCATACGGGAGGTAGAGCTCCGGCTCAGCTCACCCTCCGCCCCAGCAAGGATCATGAAGATCCTTGAAGCTGAGGGCGGGGCAGAGGCCGCAGCCCGGCTTGCTTCTCCCCACCATCAAACTGGTGGTCACCGTCTTGGGTGACCATCGGCGAGGGGATGCAGCCGGGCTGCCTGATGAAAATCCTTGAAGCCGAGCGATGGCTGAAAGGTACCAACTTCCGTGAAGTTGCGCTCCTCCAACGACAGCAAGACGAAAGCAACACGGGCGCTCCCCATCCGGGGGCTCGGAAGGTGGAAGGACGCGATGCATGAGGGGAGTGCGAAGGCATGGCTGCCATCAAAGGGGGTCGCCCCCTTTTTAAAAAGGCAACTCTCCCCACTTGCGTCCTCAGCCTTCGCGGACTGACTCTTCACCAACACGCTCCAAGGTCTTCCCCCTACGACACGGGGGCTGGGTCCCACGCGTCATGCAAGCTGGCCCAGGATAGAAGAAGCCAAACCGCCGGGCGCGGAGCGCGTAACTGCCCAGCGGTTACGAGCACTCCTCCATCTTCTCCTAAACTAGCGGGCGAAAGGGCGGACCGCCATGCAGGCGGCATGCAACTGCACCAAGGGGATGCACCCTTTCGACTTCGACGCGTCCAGCATGGAGGCCCAGGCCCACACGTCATGTAACCGGCGCGCTGGTTACTACGTGCGAGAAACTGCACCGCCACTTGCGCTAGTACCACGCCTTCTCGACTGCGGAACCGGTACCGCGACTCGAGGCAACCCTGCGCATGGCCCAACAGTGCCAACCGAGCACATCGGTCACGGGTCAGTCTGCCGCGGGAGAAGGCGCGATGGTCGATATGGCCAAAAGTGGGCCGACAGTAATGGCGGCGGCAGGCGGGCGGAAGCAGCAGTCAAATCATCTGCACGCTCATGTCCCCTCCTGGGACAGCGAGAGAGCCCTCTCCCACGGCATGAAGATGACGCGCCCATGTTCCGTTCCTCGAACGGCTCGCGCACGCACAACGGCTGCCCCGCCAACCACTCGTCCCGTCGCATTAACTCTGTGGCAGGGCAGGCGACACCTTTGGCAGGCGAAGCGAACAACGCTTCACCTCCTCCATGATGTAACACCCCTGGTGTTACCATAACTAAAACTGGAGCATGACATCATAAGCATTGGCATTGCATATGTTTGACACACCTAGAGTGCATTCACTAGGCAAAAATTTCAAATTAGTTGTATTGTTTTAAGTGTTTTTGCAAATAGAACCCTGGTTAAGGGACTTAACCCTAAATAGAGGTTGAAGGGGATAAAACTTAACCCAAGTGGAGAAAACCTAAAGACTTTAGGGAAATAGTTGTAAAATACCCCAAAAACAAAGTTGAATCTCATTTATACCCCTGGGATACTAAAAACCCTAATTGGAACCCTGGAAAACCCTAAAACCCAACCCTAGGGGCTTATGTGCAAAATTAGTCCACTTTTGGACTAAAGTGCAAAAACCAAGCCAAATAAGTTTCTTAAGACCTTTGGTTCACAAATATGTGGACTTGAAAGCCAAACCCAAAGTTTTGGACTTAAATGCAAAATGGACCTCATTTGAGTTCTATACTAAGTCTGAATTTCAGTTTAGTTGGTTCAACTTTGGAGCCCTGTATCATTTAAAACATAGGGATTTTGCCCAAAGTGATCACAACAAGTTTGTAGCCCAATCATAGGAGAACAACTTTGTTTAAGGGTTCAAGCCATGATCCTATGAGAAATTTGGAGAAAAACCCAATCAAAGATGGACTGTCAGGCTGCCTGAAGTCTGAAATACAGATTAACAGTGTTGTGAGATAAACTTTGAGCTCGATTTTTAAGGGGATCCAGTGACTTTTTGTGGGAGCACATTGTAGCAAAATGATAGACGGATTATAGCTCTATAATTTTGCTGCAGAAAGTTGGCTTAGGTTTCACATGAAAATTTGAGAAAACTGGGCTCCAACTTGGTCAGACAGTCGAGCTTTTTACTGAACCGAGTGCACTGTTCACCGTCTTCAGATAATATCGCGCGGTGGATAAGGTTTTGGACCTCGCCGGTGATAAGGACGCCACGGCGGTCGGGATGGACTGGAGGCCGCGGTAAATATCCTTGGTCACGTGGCAGTAACTCTCTGTGGTGGCGGACTCCAGTTAAACGGCGGTCGCCGTGCCATCCCCGAGTTCTGCCGCGCGGCGAGCTCACCTGCACCATTTAAAATCCGCGATCTTCATCCGTCTCCGGCCAGCCACATTCCGGCCTTGTGCCACGTATCTCCACCGCATCACCGTAAGCCTTAGTGACTATCCGTTGATCGCCAGAATGACCGCCACGGTAGGAGCCACGAATCCATTGCGCCAGTACTCTTCTTCCTCCTCCGGCCGCCAGCACAACCTGCTCGAATTGACCGCCGCCGCTGTCGCTCCCTATAAATTGAGCCCCCCATCAGTTCCGTAAAGTCCTAAGCTAACCAGCCACCTCAAATTAGCCCCGATCGTTCGCTGAGGTCCGCGAATTCGGAGTTTCCCCCAAATTGATCTCCGCCACCGTAAAACCCACCCCACCGCGACCAGACCATTCCGGTAAGGCTCTGCGCCCCTCCACTATTGTTCTAGCAGCTATGTAGGCCCGTAAAGCTCACCGTAGCATCCGCTTGACCAATTCGGGCCTAGGTAATTGAGAACATAAGATCGACGCCGCGGTTTCCGCTGTGCTCGTGGACCGGTCGTTCTTGGGGTGTTTAGGTCCAATTGATGTATGTTCCGAGGCTGTCATAGGTTAGTAATGCCTCCCCGGTAGTTGGCCGTAGCCGCCGTCGCCGGCCATGGCCGGTACGAACCACGTCGGAGACAATCTCTGTGCGCGCCGTGATCAGGGACATTCGCGGGGAAGAAATAGAAGGGGAGGGCCTTTCTGTGATTTGTCAGTGACACAGTGCAACAGTAAAGAAGCTTGTTCTCCAATTAGCCAAACCCCGAGGGCCTCTTTGCAATTCTGCCATCGCGCCCGGACGCGGGCGCGCGCTTCCTGCGTTGTTGGGCCGGTTCAGGCCGAAATCAGCCCAACACTATTGGATATTTTCCTTTTTCTTTTTCGGCAGAACTTTAGAAATTCATGGAAAAATGTAGAAAAATGCTAAAATTATGAAACTAATTTTCCTAGGCTTGTTATTTTCCCTAGTATTTAGTAAAAATAGTTTTGTGATTTTTAGTGGAAATAAGGAATTTTAGGGTATTTAAAGTGGTTAAAGGTAATAGTTATGGATTTTTAGAAAATAATTGGTAAGTCCAAAAATGCCCAAACTTTTTATGGGAACTTAAAACAATATTTAGAAGCCTTGGGTAGGGTTTGAATTGATTTGGGCCTTGTTTGATCACTAAACCCCAAAACACCCCCCTGCCCTATGAACTCCTTTACTGACTCCGGAAACCCTAGGTTCTCGGAGTACCGTGAAGGAAAGTTGTACTCAAGACTTAGATAATAAGTTTATATTATCTTTGCATCCTCATGAGCATCCCATGGCATCCATTCTTATGCATGTATATGGTTATGTTAGAACACGAAGAAGAAGAAGAAGTCACTGAAGAAGGGACACCACCATCCTCAGATCCTCAAGCAGGCAACTGCTTTTACTTCGATATTTGTGGATCCGAGCAGGACTCACCTGATAACAAAGGCAAGCCCCGGTGCATTTGCCAGCTTCCTTGATGTTTTAAAAATCTTTCTCACTTGCTTGCTGCATTAGGTGATAGGAGTTGCTTGATAAAACAATTCCTGCATTACCTTCCTTGATCTTGATTACCTTCCTTGAAACCCTGTTTTTACAAAAAGGTTTTACTATGCTTAGCATTGCTTTAGAAAAACAAAATGTTTTGTTTTTACAAAAGATGATGTGGCAAAGGTGGGTGGGTTGTTTTCAAAAATAAAACTTGATGGTGAATCCATCACGGCCGTGATGGATTCAACATCGGAAAAGATGTACCTCTGCCAGGTACCAAGTTTTTGGGTTGAAAAGATTAAGCTGAGACCGGGCGGGTGACTTGCACGAGAAAGGAGTCTCGGTGTAGTGTCTCCGTCTGAGTCGATTAAGGACCGTCTCGATGTAGGCTTGTTGATCGAGGACCCTTTAACTGGTCACATGCCTCGTCATGGGTAAGCCTTGCTTCGGGCAGACTAAGGCCGGAATAAGATAACACGAAATGGGCGTGGAGCGGTGGCGAGAGTAGCGTGTACCCTCCGTGGCAAGAGGCTGGACGGTGGTGTATCTGTGCTCTCGGTTTGCGTGAACCTGATCCGGTCTTAAGAACCCCGGTGGTGGGTTGACATATGCAAGGGTTAAGTGCTACATATGTCGTGTGATTGGAGATCCTCAGCTGAGTATAATCGATTTGGATCGCCGTACCTTCGCGGTTATGAAGACTTGGTCACTACCCTACACGTAGCATTCCACTAAAGATGATGGGTATTTGTTAAGAAATTGGCTAGTGCAGGACCAGTGATTGAACTAGGGTAGAAAGAACTCTAGTTGCAAGTAATTGAACTTAACTTGACAAATAAAATTGGATTTTTAAGGATCCACTTTAGTAAGCATTTCTGCAAAACAGAGTCTTTGACTATTGAGAAGCCTTACCTTGACTCCCTAAAAGCCAGCATACCCTTGAGAGTCTTTTCTTTAGTCCGGTAAGTCTTGCTGAGTAATTCCATACTCAGGGTTTATCCCTTCGTTGTTTTTAGGTGAGGAAGTAGCAGATTTCTGTTGCTTCTGTGCCAAGGTGGTTCCCAAGGAAGAAAAACAAGACTGAAGTGCGGGAGGACTTGGTCCTCCGTATAGATCTTTTGCTTAAAACTTATCGGGAGGGGTTTTTGCCTCCCTTGGTTTGTATAATATTACTACTCTGCACTCGCCTTTAGTTCTGGTCTTTAATAAAATAACTCAAGCTTGCTTTTGAAATAAATGTAATTTATGTAATCGCTTCCGCATTTCTTTATCTCCGATGTTCTGTAATGTCTGCAAGACGGGTGAAACGTTCCTGGTAAGGTAAGGAAAGATACCGAACTTGTCAAGTGACTTAGGAACATCTACAGGGTGTCTGATGTCTGTTGGACAAGGACAACCGTAGGTGGGCCTAATTACTTGGGAGGTTCCGTCACAGCTGGTATCGGAGCGTAGCCCTTCTTTGCAGATATTATGACGCATCTTCAAAAGGATTTTCAAAAGTCTTACCTAAAAATTCTTTTCACTCCTTACCTAAGTATTCTGAAGAGTCTATCTTAAAGACCAGATAGGAAGAGTGCAATGTATAGAAGGTTGAATCGACTAAGGTTGATTCTGTAATTATACATGCATCATGCTAAGAATTATATTAATAACATTTTCCCCCTTAGAAAAGATGCCGCCACGCACAAGGCTAACGGCACGCAAGTCTACGGGACCAATTGGAGTGCCTCGGCATCTACTGGCTCCCCGACATGAAAGTAGCAGCAGTGGAAGTAATGACCCCATCGGAGATCTTGAAGCCCGAGTGAGTCGACTTCAAGCAGCGCTGCAACACCGGACCGATGCTTGGATCGCCGACGGAGATAGAATTAATGAACTAAGAAGGGACATCCGTCACCTGCAGGATCAGCTTGCTGATCGAGACTTAGCACTTGACTGGGCCGTACAGTCTCGTTTGCTAGCATGCGCTAAGGAAGCAAGGGCTCAGGCCCGAATTAAAGAACTTAGCTCAACTGTTGACAACCTGCAGGTCTACTGCAATACGTTGCACGAGGAAGTCCATGTACTATACTCACAATTACACCCTTGTGTGCCTGCACACCCTGCTGAGGCGGAAGCCGGACCCTCTCACGTTGCGGGACGCGCGCTGGGTGGGGAGTTAGACCTTTTTGAGCCCCCTCCTTCTTTGAGGTTGGTTGATGTCTGGACTCCCACACCTGACGATGAGGCCGCCAAGAGTAATGGAAAGCAGGAATAATGGTGTAATAGATGTAGAGTAGTGTATTGTAGGGTGTACTGTTGTATAATAGGTTGAACTTTTGTATAATGGGTAATGTATCCTGTTATGTAATATCGAGTCTGTATCATTACTTTTTATAGTAATGTAAAATGGAAGGTTTCTCTGGCATATTATGTTTACTTCAAATGTTCTTTGCCACAGATGCCGACCAGGACTCGAGGACAGGACGCAGCCGGAACTTCTGGGGGAAGGGATGTTACCCCAAACCCACCTCCGGTTCCTCCCATGTTAGCCGAGGCGATTGCCGCCTTGGTGAATGCCACCGCAGACAATACCCGCTTCCTTAGGGAAATGGCGGGTCAGCAGCAATTCCAGCAGCAGGCAGGAAGGGGTTTTCAGCATGGCCCCCGTGAAACTACTTATTTGGATTTCTCGGAAACCCGTCCACCCCTATTCGTCAAAGCTGAAGATTCACTAGAAGCTGATGAGTGGATACGGGTTATTGAACAAAAGTTTGGTCTTCTCCGTTGTTCAGAGACGCAGAAGCCGTTATTTGCAGCACAACAACTACGTGGTCCTGCTAGTACCTGGTGGGGAAATTTTGTGGCTATTCAACCCGTCAACCATCAAGTCACCTGGGAAGAGTTTAAAGCAGCCTTCCGTGAGCACTACATACCCGAAGGAGTGCTGCATATGAAACAAGAGGAATTTGTGAAGTTAAAACAAGGAGGAGATACCGTCACTCAGTATCTCAACAAGTTTAATCACCTGTTGCAGTATGCCATCGACCAGGTGAATACTGATTTAAAGAAGAAGAACTGTTTTATGCGGGGTTTAAATGATCGGCTACAGAGAAAGATGGCCACATGTATTGATCTCACATATGGAAAGGCTGTCAGTACAGCCTTATCTGTGGAAGCAAAATACGCAAGTTCTGGGAAGAATAAGGGATTCGGTGGTGAGAGGCCTAATCAGGGCCAGGCGAAGAAGCAACGATTTGTGATCCGACCTTCAAGCCAAAATCGCATTTTTTCTCGTCCACCCTCATTCCCTTTCAAACAACCAATCATTATTCGCCCCAACAATACCCCCACTACCCCAAATCAGCCGGGTGCCCCAGGCACTCGATTCCCTGCCTTGCCTAGTTCTTCATCTTCAACTGGGTGTTTTAATTGCGGCAAGTTGGGACATTTCATCAAAGACTGCCCATATCCCAAGCAAAATCAATCCAATGCTCAGCAAGGAACTGGGAACTCCACTCAGCCCAAGGGAAATGCTGTGGGGAGAAATACCAAGAAGACGGGGTGTGTATATTACACCCAAGTGGCCACTACACCGGAAGGAGAGCCGGTGATGATGGGTACGTTTCCCGTGGCCAGTCACCCTGCAATTATTCTTTTTGATTCTGGTGCTTCACATACCTTTATTAGCAAGAAATTTGTGGAGCAACATCACATTGCATGTCATGAATCAAAAGAGGGATTTAAAATTCATTCACCTGGGGGACACATTTTTACTAGAGAAGTGGCCTATGAAGTGCCAGTAACAATGGCCGGACGGAACTTTCCTGCTAACATGATTGTTCTGAAAGGCCAGGATATAGATGTAATTTTGGGTATGAATTGGTTAACCCAACACAAGGCAATTCTCAACACTGAACTCAGAACCGTCAGGTTGAGCTATAATCAAGAAGAGATTCTTTTGTCTCTCCCCGTAACCAATCCAGCCAAAGCTTCTGGTAGAATATTTGAAGCCATTGTACCGGAGATCAAGAACATTCCGGTAGTATGTGAGTTTCCAGATGTATTTCCGGAAGATTTGCCTAGACTGCCCCCTGAAAGAGATGTAGAATTCGTAATTGAGCTAAAGCCCGGTACGGCTCCCATCTCCCGAAGATCGTACCGTATGCCCCCTAATGAGTTGGTGGAATTGAAGATTCAATTACAAGATCTACTGAATAAGGGATTCATCCGGCCAAGCTCGTCCCCATGGGGTTGTCCCGCCATTTTTGTTAAAAAGAAAGATCAAACCTTGCGGATGTGCGTGGATTATCGGCCCCTAAATGAGGTCACCGTCAAGAATAAGTACCCTCTTCCAAGGATCGACATTTTATTTGATCAACTGACTGGGGCGAGGGTATTTTCCAAAATTGATCTCAGGTCGGGCTATCATCAAATCCGTATTCGGCCCGAGGATATACCGAAGACCGCGTTTACTACGCGGTATGGATTGTTTGAATACTTGGTAATGTCTTTCGGGCTCACAAATGCTCCTGCCCACTTCACCTATTTGATGAACTCGGTGTTTATGCCCGAGTTGGACAAGTTCGTGGTAGTCTTCATTGACGATATCTTGATATATTCTAAAAATGAAGAGGACCATGCTCAGCATCTACGGATTGTATTGACGTGCCTGAGGGAACATCAGCTGTATGCCAAGTTCAGCAAGTGCGCGTTCTGGCTGGAGGAAATTCAATTTTTGGGGCACGTGTTATCAGCTAAAGGAATTGCGGTAGATCCTAGCAAGGTCAAAGATATTCTGGAGTGGAAACCCCCAACCACCGTTCACCAAGTCCGGAGTTTTCTTGGACTAGCTGGGTATTATCGCAGATTCATACCAGATTTTTCTAAGCTTGTGAAGCCAATCACAAGTTTATTGAAGAATGACATTAAGTTCAATTGGTCTTCTAAGTGTAATGAAGCCTTTGAGCAATTGAAGACACTATTAACCACTGCTCCGGTATTGGCTCAACCGGACATCACCAAGCCCTTTGATGTATATTGTGATGCATCTGGCAGTGGGCTCGGCTGTGTACTAATGCAAGAGGGCCGAGTAATTGCGTATGCTTCAAGGCAGTTGCGCCGACATGAGGAGCATTATCCAACTCATGATCTGGAGCTAGCTGCTGTGGTTCATGCCCTGAAAATATGGCGTCACTATCTGCTGGGAAACATCTGTCACATATATACAGATCATAAAAGTTTGAAGTACATCTTCACCCAGTCAGAGTTAAACATGCGGCAAAGACGATGGCTTGAGCTCATTAAAGACTATGATCTGGAGATCCATTATCACCCAGGCAAGGCCAATGTGGTGGCAGATGCACTAAGTCGTAAGACTTCCTGCCACTGTCTTATGGCGAAGACCTCCGAGAACACTTTGTGTCAAGAAATGGAGAAGCTAAACCTGGGGATAATCCAACAAGGGACTCTGAATCAGCTAAAGCTTGAGTCAATCATTCTGCAAAGGATAATTGATGCTCAAAAGGATAATCTGGGTATGAAGCACATACGAGAAAAGATAAAGGCTGGAGTAGCCAAATGTTTCAAGGAAGACGATCAAGGTGTGATATGGTTTAAAAACCGCATAGTAGTGCCAAAGAATGAAGAACTCCGCCAGCAAATTCTTGATGAAGCACATCTTAGTCGTTATTCTATTCATCCCGAAAGCACTAAGATGTACCAAGATTTAAAGCAACATTATTGGTGGACAAAGATGAAAATCGAAATTGCACGCTATGTGGCTAAGTGTGACACTTGCAGACGTGTCAAGGCCATACACATGAAAACTGCTGGTCCATTGCAGTCATTACCAATACCAACATGGAAATGGGAAGACATAAGCATGGACTTCATTGTGGGATTGCCCAGGACCACAAAAGGGTATGACTCTATTTGGGTTATCACTGATCGATTTACCAAGATCGCCCACTTCCTCCCTGTCAAGGTAAAATATCACGTCATTACCTATGCGGAGTTGTACATCGCCCGTATTCTCAGTTTGCATGGTGTTCCAAAGACTATAGTGTCGGATCGTGGACCACAATTTGTATCTAAATTCTGGGAAGAACTTCATAAATTCCTGGGTACTAAGTTACTCCACAGTTCGGCCTATCATCCTCAAACCAGTGGACAGACTGAGAGAGTGAACCAAATACTTGAAGATATGCTGCGGGCATGTGTCCTAGATTTCTCACCAAAATGGGATGAATGTTTACCTTTGGCGGAGTTTTCATACAATAATAGTTATCAAGAAAGTATCAGGATGGCACCTTTTGAAGCTTTATATGGACGACGGTGTCGGACTCCGCTAAATTGGTCTGAACCTGGTGAGAGGTGCTTCTTTAGACCTGATCTGGTGAAAGAAGCCGAGGATAAAGTTCAGAAAATTATTCATAATCTGAAGCAAGCACAAGCTCGTCAGAAGAGTTATGCAGACAAACGGCGAATGCCCTTATACTTCCTGGAAGGAGACTACGTCTACTTAAAGGTTTCACCAATGAAGGGAGTATCGCGTTTCGGGGTAAAGGGAAAGCTTGCCCCCAGGTACATTGGTCCATTTCCTATTCTTCAAAGATATGGGCCAGTGGCGTATCAACTTCAACTTCCCGAAACATTGTCTGCTGTGCATAATGTGTTCCACGTGTCACAATTGAAGAAGTGTCTTCGGGTTCTCGATCGAACCATTGAAGTGACTGATGTTGTCCTGGAACCAGATTTAACATACTCGGAACATCCTATTCGAGTTCTGGATCAAAAGGACAGGGTTACCCGGAGAAAAACTCTCAAGTTTTATAAGATACAGTGGAACCGGCATTCTGAAGATGAAGCTACTTGGGAAACTCAAGACTTCTTGAATAAGAATTTCCCAGGCTTTCTAGCCTCATGTAATTTGTAAAGTGTATATAGTTATTGCAATAAAGGAATGAACCCCCACACCACCCTGCCTTGTACCAGAAATAAGGAAATAAAAATGTGACACATTTCCTTTTCCATTACTCACCCTAGGACTTTAAATCTCGGGACGAGATTCTTTTATGGGGGGAAGGATGTAACACCCCTGGTGTTACTATAACTAAAACTGGAGCATGACATCATAAGCATTGGCATTGCATATGTTTGACACACCTAGAGTGCATTCACTAGGCAAAAATTTCAAATTAGTTGTATTGTTTTAAGTGTTTTTGCAAATAGAACCCTGGTTAAGGGACTTAACCCTAAATAGAGGTTGAAGGGGATAAAACTTAACCCAAGTGGAGAAAACCTAAAGACTTTAGGGAAATAATTGTAAAATACCCCAAAAACAAAGTTGAATCTCATTTATACCCCTGGGATACTAAAAACCCTAATTGGAACCCTGGAAAACCCTAAAACCCAACCCTAGGGGCTTATGTGCAAAATTAGTCCACTTTTGGACTAAAGTGCAAAAACCAAGCCAAATAAGTTTCTTAAGACCTTTGGTTCACAAATATGTGGACTTGAAAGCCAAACCCAAAGTTTTGGACTTAAATGCAAAATGGACCTCATTTGAGTTCTATACTAAGTCTGAATTTCAGTTTAGTTGGTTCAACTTTGGAGCCCTGTATCTTTTAAAACATAGGGATTTTGCCCAAAGTGATCACAACAAGTTTGTAGCCCAATCATAGGAGAACAACTTTGTTTAAGGGTTCAAGCCATGATCCTATGAGAAATTTGGAGAAAAACCCAATCAAAGATGGACTGTCAGGCTGCCTGAAGTCTGAAATACAGATTAACAGTGTTGTGAGATAAACTTTGAGCTCGATTTTGAAGGGGATCCAGTGACTTTTTGTGGGAGCACATTGTAGCAAAATGATATACGGATTATAGCTCTATAATTTTGCTGCAGAAAGTTGGCTTAGGTTTCACATGAAAATTTGAGAAAACTGGGCTCCAACTTGGTCAGACAGTCGAGCTTTTTACTGAACCTAGTGCACTGTTCACCGTCTTCAGATAATATCGCGCGGTGGATAAGGTTTTGGACCTCGCCGGCGATAAGGACGCCATGGCGGTCGGGATGGACTGGAGGCCACGGTAAATATCCTTGGTCACGTGGCAGTAACTCTCTGTGGTGGCGGACTCCAGTTAAACGGCGGTCGCCGTGCCATCCCCGAGTTCTGCCGCGCGGCGAGCTCACCTGCACCGTTTAAAATCCGCGATCTTCATCCGTCTCCGGCCAGCCACATTCCGGCCTTGTGCCACGTATCTCCACCGCATCGCCGTAAGCCTTAGTGACTCTCCGTTGATCGCCAGAATGACCGCCACGGTAGGAGCCACGAATCCATTGCGCCAGTACTCTTCTTCCTCCTCCGGCCGCTAGCACAACCTGCTCGAATTGACCGCCGCCGCTGTCGCTCCCTATAAATTGAGCCCCCCATCAGTTCCGTAAAGTCCTAAGCTAACCAGCCACCTCGAATTAGCCCCGATCGTTCACTGAGGTCCGCGAATTCGGAGTTTCCCCCAAATCGATCTCTGCCACCGTAAAACCCACCCCACCGCGACCAGACCATTCCGGTAAGGCTCTGCGCCCCTCCACTATTGTTCTAGCAGCTATGTAGGCCCGTAAAGCTCACCGTAGCATCCGCTTGACCAATTCGGGCCTGGGTAATTGAGAACATAAGATCGACGCCGCGGTTTCCGCTGTGCTCGTGGACCGGTCGTTCTCGGGGTGTTTAGGTCCAATTGATGTATGTTCCGAGGCTGTCATAGGTTAGTAATGCCTCCCCGGTAGTTGGCCGTAGCCGCCGTCGCCGGCCATGGCCGGTACGAACCACGTCGGAGACAATCTGTGTGCGCGCCGTGATCAGGGACATTCGCGGGGAAGAAATAGAAGGGGGAGGGCCTTTCTGTGATTTGTCAGTGACACAGTGCAACAGTTAAGAAGCTTGTTCTCCAATTAGCCAAACCCCGAGGGCCTCTGTGCAATTCTGCCATCGCGCCCGGACGCGGGCGCGCGCTTTCTACGTTGTTGGGCCGGTTCAGGCCGAAATCAGCCCAACACTATTGGATATTTTCCTTTTTCTTTTTCGGCAGAACTTTAGAAATTCATGGAAAAATGTAGAAAAATGCTAAAATTATGAAACTAATTTTCCTAGGCTTGTTATTTTCCCTAGTATTTAGTAAAAATAGTTTTGTGATTTTTAGTGGAAATAAGGAATTTTAGGGTATTTAAAGTGGTTAAAGGTAATAGTTATGGATTTTTAGAAAATAATTGGTAAGTCCAAAAATGCCCAAACTTTTTATGGGAACTTAAAACAATATTTAGAAGCCTTGGGTAGGGTTTGAATTGATTTGGGCCTTGTTTGATCACTAAACCCCAAAACACCCCCCTGCTCTATGAACTCCTTTACTGACTCCGGAAACCCTAGGTTCTCGGAGTACCGTGAAGGAAAGTTGTACTCAAGACTTAGATAATAAGTTTATATTATCTTTGCATCCTCATGAGCATCCCATGGCATCCATTCTTATGCATGTATATGGTTATGTTAGAACACGAAGAAGAAGAAGAAGTCACTAAAGAAGGGACACCACCATCCTCAGATCCTCAAGCAGGCAACTGCTTTTACTTCGATATTTGTGGATCGGAGCAGGACTCACCTGATAACAAAGGCAAGCCCCGGTGCATTTGCCACCTTCCTTGATGTTTTAAAAATCTTTCTCACTTGCTTGCTGCATTAGGTGATAGGAGTTGCTTGATAAAACAATTCCTGCATTACCTTCCTTGATCTTGATTACCTTCCTTGAAACCCTGTTTTTACAAAAAGGTTTTACTATGCTTAGCATTGCTTTAGAAAAACAAAATGTTTTGTTTTTACAAAAGATGATGTGGCAAAGGTGGGTGGGTTGTTTTCAAAAATAAAACTTGATGGTGAATCCATCACGGCCGTGATGGATTCAACATCGGAAAAGATGTACCTCTGCCAGGTACCAAGTTTTTGGGTTGAAAAGATTAAGCTGAGACCGGGTGGGTGACTTGCACGAGAAAGGAGTCTCGGTGTAGTGTCTCCGTCTGAGTCGATTAAGGACCGTCTCGATGTAGGCTTGTTGATCGAGGACCCTTTAACTGGTCACATGCCTCGTCATGGGTAAGCCTTGCTTCGGGCAGACTAAGGCCGGAATAAGATAACACGAAATGGGCGTGGAGCGGTGGCGAGAGTAGCGTGTACCCTCCGTGGCAAGAGGCTGGACGGTGGTGTATCTGTGCTCTCGGTTTGCGTGAACCTGATCCGGTCTTAAGAACCCCGGTGGCGGGTTGACATATGCAAGGGTTAAGTGCTACATATGTCGTGTGATTGGAGATCCTCGGCTGAGTATAATCGATTCGGATCGCCGTACCTTCGCGGTTATGAAGACTTGGTCACTACCCTACACGTAGCATTCCACTAAAGATGGTGGGTATTTGTTAAGAAATTGGCTAGTGCAGGACCAGTGATTGAACTAGGGTAGAAAGAACTCTAGTTGCAGGTAATTGAACTTAACTTGACAAATAAAATTGGATTTTTAAGGATCCACTTTAGTAAGCATTTCTGCAAAACAGAGTCTTTGACTATTGAGAAGCCTTACCTTGACTCCCTAAAAGCCAGCATACCCTTGAGAGTCTTTTCTTTAGTCGGGTAAGTCCTGCTGAGTAATTCCATACTCAGGGTTTATCCCTTCGTTGTTTTTAGGTGAGGAAGTAGCAGATTTCTGCTGCTTCTGTGCCAAGGTGGTTCCCAAGGAAGAAAAACAAGACTGAAGTGCGGGAGGACTTGGTCCTCCGTATAGATCTTTTGCTTAAAACTTATCGGGAGGGGTTTTTGCCTCCCTTGGTTTGTATAATATTACTACTCTGCACTCGCCTTTAGTTCTGGTCTGTAATAAAATAACTCAAGCTTGCTTTTGAAATAAATGTAATTTATGTAATCGCTTCCGCATTTCTTTATCTCCGATGTTCTGTAATGTCTGCAAGACGGGTGAAACGTTCCTGGTAAGGTAAGGAAAGATACCGAACTTGTCAAGTGACTTAGGAACATCTACAGGGTGTCTGATGTCTGTTGGACAAGGACAACCGTAGGTGGGCCTAATTACTTGGGAGGTTCCGTCACACATGATGACCGCGTCAAAAAGGTGCGCCACGTCGTTCAATTTCGTATCCTTTTCCTCTTCCCCTTTCTCTCTCTTGCTATAGGGACCGGTGTTGGGGACTTGTTCTCAAATGCTAAGAGTTAAGAACAAGGCAACATAAAAAGTGTTAAGTGTTAAAGTCCTTCGTCCTTCGAAGCATTATGTCCCTTCGGGAAATAATGAGTTTCGGACGAAGGTCATAAGAGACATACCTTCGTAAACATAACAAGTAATGACGAAGGATTCATATAAAGCATGAAATATAATATAAGCATCATCATAGAATCATTTCTATTTTATTAACATGGAAAAATAGAAATGATTTCAAATTACAGACGTACCTTCGGTCCTGAGAGAAGGTAAAAAGTACAAGCGTGACGCAAAAGCAAATGCCAAGTTCGTGTGAACAGTACGGGGGTACTGTTCATCTATTTATAGACACAGGACGCAGCCTGTGACGAATTACAATTATGCCCTTTACAAAAGTTTACAACATTATCTTAGACCTCTATGGATAAAAAGGTCATTCTATCTTTATGTCGGTTTGCAACGCCGAAGCTCTATAAAAAGGAACCTTCGGCCATTTCCTGGGGACAATTTCAGCCGAAGCTGCTTCTTCACGCAAGACCTTCGGCGCAACGAAGCATGGGCCCAACAGTAGCCCCTTTCGCGGCGCTAGATCGTTTTTCGTAACGAGCTTGAACCGTGAAAAAATCCTCTCAAGCTTCGGGAAGCCGAAGGTCCAAAAAACACCTTCCCTGAGCTCGTTGCCGAGAAACGATTCATTTCCCGAGATCGTGTCGGTCCCACCTTGCAGAGTCACTGTTTGGTCTTTGCGGTCCACTGCGCAGCGAGTACAAGTTACTGCCCGCCTGGTGTAAAAACCCTGCCGCTTCGCCTTCTTACCTGCAGCACTATATAAACAGACGAGTAGGTGTGAAGTTACCACAGCATTTACTGCTATTTGCACTGTTTTGCTGCCAAAATTTTTAACCATCACCGAAGCTTGTTTGTCAGGTTTGAACGAAGCTCCATCTTGAAGCCTGCTTCGGAGAAAAAAGTATTAAAGTTTCACAAGTTCATAATTAAATGGCCAGAGTTCGCTCTACAGCTAGGGTTGAGCGTGAGGGGGACGAAACTGAAGCTTCGGAGACTGTGCCCATCTCCGAAGCGATGCAGCGCTCCGGACTGGTGACTACGGAAGAAATGGCTGCTGCCGGAGCAAACCCGACAGCTGCCGAAGGAGAAGGGAACATTGAAGAAACCGACTCCGAAGATGACTACCGTATTGCCATGCCCAGCAAACCCAGCCACCTAGACTTCGGAAAATCGACTGTTTCAAAGGTTGATCTCGCCAAGATGGTGAAAGCAGGTTTTTTCAGTGAAGATCAGAAGAAGCTACTTCGCTTCGGGGGAGAAGAGACCACCCCGAAGCCAGAGAAGGACGAGGTTGTCATCTTCAAAAGCTTTTTAAAGGCTGGGCTAAGATTCCCTGTTCACGAGATTGTTGCGGAGATATTGAAGAGGTTTGGCATCTACCTTCATCAGTTAACTCCTAACGCTATCGTTAGGCTTAGCGTTTATATTTGGGCCCTCCGAAGCCAAGCAGTGGAGCCTTTTGCTGACAGTTTCTGTCGAGTTCATGAATTGCATTATCAAACAAAGGCCAGAAAAGATGGGCTTCATGAAAACTTCGGTTGCTACAATTTTGCCTACCGGAAAACCGCAAAGTTTCCTGTAATTAGCTACCGAAGCAAATGGCCGGCAGGCTGGAAATCAGAATGGTTCTATGTCAAGGTTGATGAGGACAAGGAGAAGCTTGTGCAAAGTCCACTCGAGCTAACTTTCGGAGAAACCCGACCCCACTGCAACATGACACCAGAGGGTCAAACTCAACGGGCAATGGATGAATTCAGAATCATTGCAGAGCATATTGGTACCAGGGATCTGGTTCAAGAATTCTTAGCATTCAAAGTTTTCCCTACTCTGAAAAAATGGGAAATGCCAAAGTTAAAGGGGGAGAAGAAGGAAGGGGATCTTGTCCGGCTTCCTTACCACTTCAAATTCAAGAAATATTTTAAGAAGCCCTGCCAAGAGTGGCTGGACACAGTTGAGGTGATGTGTAATGAAATTCTTGGAAATTATTCGAAAAAAGAAGATCAACTGATGACAGCAGCCTTCGGTACCTGTCCGAAGCGAAGGCTGAACCGAGTGCTTGATGCACTGGGCTTCGAATATCCTGACTATGCGCAGCTGAACAAGGATGCTGAGGGCCAGAGAAGAAAAAGAGAGGCCGAAGCTTTAAACAAGGATGAAGAACAACCACCAAAAAAGAAGAAAATTGTCAAGAGAAAAATATCAACTCCAAAGCGAAAACTATCCGAAGGAGAGGGGACCCCCACACCACCTTCTACCAGCGACGTGGAGGAAATTCTAAAGGTAATGACTGAACCCATGCCCACGAAGCTAAGTCCATTAGGGCCTCGACTGACGAAGCTTTTTCAAAAGGTGGCGGAGCCGGAAAAAACGAAGATAACCAAAGCAAAAAGGCAAAGAATTATTGCCGTAACAGAAGTTATTGACAAGACGCCACCGAGAGCATCAATTCAGAAAACAGCAGCTGCTGAAGACACAACAAACGTCGAAGTCGCACCTTCGGAGGTCGCGGCTACCGAAGCCGCTACAGCCGAAGATGTGAACTTAGAGACTACCATTGAGAATATCGACAAAATTTTAGAAGACATGGCTGCAGAAGAAGCTGCCGCTGCTGCTAAAAAAGTCATGGCCGCAGTGCCTGAGAAGGGGAAAGAAATAGTCGAAGTCGCTTCGGACGACGAAGCCTACACATTTCAAAATTTAATTGGGCAAAAACTTTCGGAGGACGAAATAGAAGAGCTAAAAGACTATGCCAAATCTTGCGGATACAGGCCAGGAGCTCTTCTATTCGGAGGTGTGGACGATGAAAAATTAGGCTGCATTCGAGACCAAACCGGAGCTAAGGTCATCGGTACTCTGTCAAAGAGTATCGGTTTTCCGAAGCTAGAGATAGATATCAGCCGCTACCGACGACAGCATATCGTCGGCAGCTTATTTTATTCCAATTTCAAGGTAAACAATCTTTTCTCTGTTCCTTATTGCTTTGGATAATGAAAATGTTACTAACGAAAACTGTTTTTGTGCAGAGCATGCTACTGAGCAAAGCTCTGAAGATGCAGCAGGATTTAGAGGACAAAAAACACGAAGCTATAATTGGAAATTTGGAGAGCAAAATAAAAGAACAATCAGTCATCATTGAAAAGAAAGACTTCGAACTTCAATCAACCGAAGGCTTGCTGGCAGAGACCGAAGCTAAAATATCAGAATTGAATTCGAAGCTTATCAGTCAATCAAAACAGTTTGAACAAGAAAAGCTAGAGCTTAATTCTAAACTTGAAGCCGAAGTCCAAGCCAACTCAAATTTGAAGAAATCATTAACAAGCCTTCAGGATAAATGTTTGAATTTTAGCAACAATTGTATCCAACAACTAAAGAAGATCTTTTACTCAGTTGGAGCCAGCAGCGGGAAATTTACCCCTTCGGATGAAGATTTACCAAAAGCCTTCGATCATATCGAAGCTGAAATTGAAGAACTTGACAAAGTTATAGCTGGGCACGGTGACTTCTGTGCCTGGGTAGCTTCTCGGGGTACTGCTGCAGCATTCCTGAAGGCTGGCTGCGAGCATGGAAAGATCGTCAACAGGCCCAACTTCACCCTGTCTCCATCAATCCTGGACGATATACCTGACCTCGCCCGAAGTATCTCAAATAGATTTATAAAAATGATATGGACAAAAGGCGGCCGGGAGAAGGCTGGAGACGAAGCTCGAAGTCATCTTGAACCAGTAAGAAATCCTACTTTGTACTTACCTTCTCCTTCATACTTGATTTTTACTCTGGAAACCTGGATTCATGTAGGATGACGAAGCTGAAGGTGATTAAAGAATATGCCGCCGAAGCGGGAGCCTGAAGAAGATTAGTAGTAGTAGGCTAGAAAATTTGTAACAACTTGTTGTAAATACAATTAAACCGTTCTCAAGGAACTTTGTACATACCTTGTAATATATCCTTACCCTTTTATTAAGACGCTTTGATGTGGACGAAATCAATATTTTGAGCCGAAGGCGAAAAACACCTTCCCTTCTTTTCGTACACAACGAAGCATTAAAGACTGCTTCTTCTTTTTGCGGAAGCTTTGCTTTTTTGTACAAAACATAAAAGACTACTTCTTCTTTTTGCCGAAGCAACCACTTAGTAACACAGATGCTATGAATGAATGCTTATGAATGCAAATGCTATGATGTAATGTGATGTGCGAATGAATGTCCAAAACATATAACCGAAGCCACACTCAACCATTATTTCCTTGGAATCAACCACACATCAGCTCTGCATTCCCTTAGGAACGACTTTGGAGCTTCCTCGTCTTTTACTTAGACGGTATAAACTCTGCATTCCCTTAGGAACGTCTTTGGAGTTTCTTCGCCTTTTACTTAGGCGGTATAAGCTCTGCATTCCCTTAGGAACGTCTTTGGAGTTTCTTCGCCTTTTACTTAGGCGGTATAAGCTCTGCATTCCCTTAGGAACGTCTTTGGAGCTTCTTCGTCTTTTACTTAGACGGTATAAACTCTGCATTCCCTTAGGAACGTCTTTGGAGTTTCTTCGCCTTTTACTTAGGCGGTACCAGCGTTGACTTTTCGCTGAGAGCTCTGCATCCCCTTAGGGACGTCTTTGGAGCTTCTTCTCTTTTTTCTTTTTCAGTTCCTGCACTCGATGGTGCGTTCTCAGCTGTTACATTTACATTTTTTGGGGGATTTTGCTCTTATAAGACTAAAAAAGGAAATTACACATGATGGCCCCATTAAAAACCTTTCTCCCCCTTCGGAAAGGAAAAGGGTGCCATGAAAAAGAAAAGAAAAAACATAAAAAATTACATCATGTTATACATAGTATCGCCGAAGCTCATCCGCATTCCAAGACCTTGGAATTTCGTTGCCATCCATGTCCTTTAATCTGTACGATCCAGGCCTTGTCGAAGATACTACTAAGAATGGTCCTTCCCATTTCAACTGTAGCTTACCCACTGTATCTGGGTTAGCCACTCTCCGAAGCACCAAGTGTCCCGACTCAATATTTTTTAACCGGACTTTTCTATCTCGCCATTTAACTGTTTCAGCCTGATATTTATTGATATTCTCCACGGCCTGAAGCCTGATCCCTTCTAAAGCATCCTTTTCCACAAGGCAAGCATCTTCGGGACCTGATTCTGCCGAAGCTACTACTCTTATTGATCCAGCTTTGGCTTCTTCCGGGGTTATTGCTTCGTCTCCGAATAATAACTTGAATGGGGTAAAGCCTGTAGATCTTGATGCTGTTGTATTGTGGCTCCACACCACTTTGGTTAACTGGTCTGGCCACTTTCCCCTGGGTTGATTGAAGATTAGCTTCATTATTCCTGTCATTATAATGCCGTTGGCCCTTTCAACAAGCCCATTCGACTCCGGATGCCTGACTGATGCAAAATGGATCTTCGTTCCAATTTGATCACAAAAGTTTCTGAAAGCTTCGGAGTCAAACTGCGTTCCATTGTCTACAGTGATGGCCTTCGGTACTCCGAAGCGACAGACAATGTTCTGCCAGAAAAACTTTTGGACAGTGGCCGAAGTTATTGTAGCTAATGGCCTCGCCTCAATCCATTTGGAAAAATACTCCACAGCTACTACAACATATTTTAGATTCCCTTGGGCCGGTGGTAATGGACCCAACAAGTCAAGGCCCCATCTTTGCAATGGCCAGATGGGTTGTATCAGCTGTGTCAAAGACGAAGGTTGCTTTTGATCTCTTGCACATTTTTGACAACCTTCGCACTTTTGGACTAACTCCGCTGCATCCGAAGCTGCCTTCGGCCAATAAAAACCTTGGCGGAACACTTTTCCAAGTAACGGCCTGGATCCGATGTGGGATCCACACAGGCCTGCATGTATCTCTTTCATCAACTCTATACCTTCGGCTCTAGATAAGCACTTGAGCAGCGGAGCGCAAACTCCATGTTTGTATAATTCCCCTTCTATCATGACATATGGACGAGCTCTTGCCTCTACTCTTTTATTGTAAGCTTCGTCATCTGAAAGGAACTTACCCTGAAGGTAAGAGATTATTTCAGTTCTCCAATCTTCGCTGTAAACAGGAGATATGTTGAGGACTGCTCTTTCAAGGAGCTCCACTGAAGGTGCCTTTATTGTTTCGAAGAACACATCCGAAGGTAACGGCAGCCCCTGTGCCGCAGACTTAGCTAGCAAATCAGCATGCTCATTTTGTCCTCGAGGGATATTCTTGACAGAGAATCCTTCGAAGGATGCTTCGATCCTTCGGACCGTATCTAGGTATTTTTCAAGCTTCGGATCTTTAGCCTTGCAACTTTTGTCAACATGACCCGAAACCACCTGGGAATCAGTTTTAAGAATTGCCCTTCTGATTCCCATTGCCTTTAATTTCCGAAGGCCCAGAAGCAGGGCTTCGTACTCAGCAATATTGTTTGTGCAGATGAAATCAAGTCTTGCTGCATAACAAGTTTTGACCTTGGATGGTGAAACCAACACAGCAGCTGCACCTGCTCCGAAGATTCCCCAAGATCCATCACAAAATACTGTCCACACCTCGGCATCTTTATTTGCTTCTTCATCCTGAGCCCCTGGCGTCCAGTCGGCAATGAAATCTGCCAATGCTTGAGACTGGATCGAAGATCTATGCACATAATCAATGTAAAATTCGTTGAGCTCTGCAGCCCATTTCCCAATCCGTCCAGTAGCTTCTCTATTTCTCATTATATCCTTCAACGGCTGCGAAGAAGGAACAATGATATTGTATGCCTGAAAATAATGCCGAAGCTTCCTGGATGCCATTAAAACGACATATAATACCTTCTCCAGCTCTGTATAATTTTTCTTTGAGACACTAAGGACCTCAGATACAAAATACACTACTACAAATATGATTATTTAAGACGCACATGTTAAGACGTATATCGATACATTTTATAGAAGTGTCTTATATCATATGGTGTTGAGTAAGGTAAGACGTTTTTTGGAGACCCGTCTTAAATAGTAAAGTATTTTGAGACAGTTATATCATAACAAATGTCTCATATTGATTTAAGGTGTATTTTTAATTAAACCGTCTCAAAAAAGGATAATATTTGAGTCATCGACACTGTAAGAGTTGTCTTAGATGTTAGTGAGTATATTATACACTTCTATATATGAAACCATCTAAAATAAGGATACTTTTAGAGTCATGTATACTATAAGAATCGTCTTAAATGTTAGTGAGTATATTAAACTTGTTCTAACAAGTTGTTAAAAATTTTAAAACTATTTGGTACAAACCACTAAAAGGCACTAAAAGTTCTTCCAGATATATTTTCACAATTCCATCCAAAAGTTGCTAAAAGTAGGTCCAGATGTGCTTTCAGTTTTGTAATGTGAAAAAGTCGGCTTTAAGAAAAAAATTGCTTCGTGGATCTAGCCCTTTGGTTTGGCTTTGGACTTTTAGGAAGCCAAAGCCAAAAACCAAACCAAAACACATCCAAATAAAAGATTTAGTGTTATTAGTATGTATGGTATGTGCAAAGCATGATTGTGCTTCTTTCTATTCTTGACAATTTTATGTCAACGCGAAAGATTTTCTCTACTTCTCTACTCTTTTTAGTGTGAGTAGTCACTCCACATGTCATTTTTATAAAAAACCTTCATCTTCATAGAAATAAACCCTAGTCCAATTCAATTTTATCAAAACCCACACACCCACCCCCTCAATGTTGTTTCCTTGGCTCCCCTAATGCCGCCTCCATGCAACTTAGCACCGTCGTCTCCTCCTCTCCATGCCAGCGCCTCCCCCTACCCAGCGTTCTCCCCACCACGCCGCCAATGTTGTCCATCCCCACCGCGCCCACGCCTGCACCCTCTAGCCCCACCGCGTCGGCCTACGCCCAGTCGAGCATGACATCTCGTTTCCAGTGAGGCGGCGGTGGCGAATCGGATCTGGTGCAGTTGCATCTGGAGTCGGTTCTCTTGGTGGCGCTAGGTGGCAGCACAACTGATCTGCACCACACCTGCTCGACTCTAGAGGATCTCTCCTTGGGCGCCTTCAGCACACAGGAGGAGGAAGCGAGGCATACGATATCGCAACGATCAAGGTCCGTGGCCTCAACGCCTTCACCAAATTTGACATGAGTCGCTACGACATCAAGAGCATCCTGGATAGCAGCGCTCTCCCCTTCGGCGACACTGCCAAGCACCTCAAGGAGACCGAGGCTGCCGCGTCCGCACGAGATCATACCGGCGTGCTAAGCTATGACATCGGGGGTGACGCGCACAGTGCGGTCAGAGTTGGCACCTAGCGTTTGCTGCAGCGGAGTGAAGCACACGGGGCAGCCCTTGTGGAGATGGTCAGTCTACAAATCGGTGCACAGGGTGTTGGAGGTATGGCCCATACCATATTTGATGAAATGCCTCTAAACATCGGCGAGGAAGAAATTGCCCTGTTCTCTGGTGGTTATTCTGATTATTCAGTGTTTGATGAAATGCCACTTGGGGATGTGATTTGGGATGAGGAATATGGGCATCATGATTTGTTGGATCAGCCAGCACCAGATGCATATTACTTAGCTGCCAAGAGGACGCCCTATGACTCCGTCCCAATGAACTTATTCAATGATGTTGCAGTCTCTGCTCCCAAGTATGATGATCTGACTAATGTTGGGCAGGCCAAAGGAATTGTGCACTCTCATGGCATGTTGCCATGCTCGCATCCATGGCCATGCCGAGGTAGACTTCTCCTCGTCACGTGGCTCTGGTTCGCAATGGTGGACGGCGATGGTGACAGGGAACACCAGCAATAGCCGGTTGTGGCAGCCGCCACCGCGTCACATAGCGCCGAGTTGGAGGGGCACATCACATGAATAGATCCGCGCAATCTTGCATCATGGCAGTGCCGGCGGCCTCCCGGGCATGGCGACTCTCCCCAGTCCACCAGGCACCTCTTCGTCCTTTGGGCCCGTACGCCTCCGCTTCCTCGGGCGTGTCCGCCGGCCATTTGGATGCCGTCAAACCGGTTGGCCGTGTCCGGGTCATCTCCGCGCTCCTCCTCCAAATGGCCAAACCCTACCTTGTTGTAGCTAGCCTACCCCTCCAGACGCCATTGTCTTCCTGATCAGTCTCGCCCACTACCCGTCTCATCAGGTAACACTTTGTATATGGCAGTCAACAAGGAAACTCTAGTCAGACTTTACATGCAAAGCTAGCCTTAACACAACTTTCTGCTCCAATAAGTTTAGCAACACATAAATGCTGACTTCTTGTCTATGGATTTCAATTAACCCCTAATATGTATATATTTTTATTAACAAAGCAATGAAACTGTATATTTCACTATGTGCAGACTACTCTTTTACCATACCCGTTCTATCATTCTGATGTGTATATATTTTTATTAATAAAGCAAAGTTGTATATATTGCATTAAATGTGATTCAGGTGTCGATGATTGAAGCATACCTGCGAGCTAACAAAATGTTTGTGGACAAGCATGAGGTCTGCCTTTTAAATTTTACAGCACTTGGGTTCCATCCATCAATTCCTGATTTATAAGAAATTGACATATTTGCACTACTCATGGTGCCATGCAGCCTGAGACGGAACGAGTTTTCTCTTCATATCTGGAGCTGGACCTTAGTGAGGTGGAGCCTTGCGTTTCAGGCCCCAAAAGGTAGATATAGTGCTCCTTAGTTATGGTTTTCTCACTGTTGGACAATAACTATATATTTGTGCTAGTGCTAATGGGGACTTGGATCATTCTGTCCCTGTTTGATTTGCCATCTTGCAGGCCTCGTGATCGTGTCCCTTTGAAGGAAATGAAGTCAGACTGGCATGCTTGCCTGGACAACGAAGTTGGTTTCAAGGTAATAAGCCCTTGCTTTTGTAGTCCATGATATTTCCCTTACAATTTTCTTTTAAAAAATAATGTTTGTGCATCTTAAATTTATTACATGGCAAACACTACTCCAGGGCTATGCGGTGCCAAAGGAACAGCAAGGCAAAGTTGTAAAATTCGACTTCCATGGAAGGCCAGCTGAAATCAAGCATGGCAGTGTTGTTCTTGCAGCAATATGTAGCTCCACAAACACATCAAATCCCAGCGTCATGATTGGTGCTGGCCTTGTGGCAAAGAAAGCCTGTGAATTGGGCCTTGAGGTTGGTTCAGTGTACATAATCTTTTGTTATTGTATTGATTAACTTCTCTTCTCTGTTTTCTTACATGTGGAACAACTCTTATATATATCGTCAGGTGAAGCCATGGGTAAAGACAAGCCTTACCCCTGGATCTGTGGTTGCTACCGAGTACTTGAAACATAGGTATATCTATAGTTTAGCCATCCAAACCTTGTTCTGTTAGTCCAAAATTGAGATGCACCATGTCATCCGATGGCAATGAAGTAACTGTTTGTGGTTTCTCCATGCAGTGGCCTTCAAGATTATCTGAACCAGCAAGGGTTCCATGTCGCTGCGCATGGCTGCGCCACTTGTGTGGGCAACTCTGGTGACCTAGATGGATCTATATCTGTTGCTATCACAGAAAATGGTAGGGCATTATCGATGTTTTTTGTAGCTGCGCACATAACAAGTTTTTTTTGAATTGATTATTTGGTAGCTTATGGTCTACTCTTACACATACAGATATCGTTGCTGCTACGGTGCTGTCAGCCAACCGAAACTTCGAGGGGCGTGTGAACCCTCACTCAGGCTAACTACCTTGCCTCACCGCCTCTGGTTGTTGCCTACTGTAAGTACTCCACCACACATTGTTGTTTCTTATTCCACTTGGACTATTGCTTTGTGGCTGACACACACACTACGTACGGCAATCGCATAGGTTGACATTGACTTTGAGAAAGAGCCCATTGGAGTTGGAAAGGTTGGGAAGGAAGTTTTCTTGAGGGACATATGGCCTTTAAACCAAGAGTTGATGAGGTTGTGGAGTCCAGCGTGCAGACTCACTTGTTAATTCAAGAAAGTGTACGACTCCATCATGGAACTCAAATTTTGGTGGTTGCACTAGTGTGGAGACTTGAATTCATGTATACACTTAGTTAGACTCAACGTTAGCGCAAACAGTTGATGACCAAGTTTTTTAATTAGTATTTTAGTTTGGATGTATAGTACACTTATGTATGAGTTATTTGACAATGCTTATTTATGAGATATTGAATGACACTTGTCTATGTTATATTAATTATAATGTTATTAAATATATGGGCATGTGTGTATTTCTCTTTCAAATTATTATACCGTGGTATCTCAAAAATTCAAAAATGATTATAAATTGAAGAATGTACTGTCATGTAAGTCATTTCATTTAAATTCCCAAAACGTCCAATATCAGTCTCCTAAATAAGATGGTTCCTAAAACGTCCAATACCAGTATCTTAAATAAGATGGTTTTTCTGTTTAAAACGTCTATTATTATAGGATATTTTAGACAGTTCGATAAATGCTTTGTGACTTATAATGTTCGTATTCTCAACCGTTGTTTAGAATAAGTGTTTTAAATAAAAACATAATTCAAGACGGTTTATCAGACAAAATGACTTAAACAAATATCTTTTTTAGACGGTTATAAATTAAAAAATTGTCTTATATAATATCTTTTGAGACGGTTTACAACCATCTTAAATGTGAGACATCTTTTGCGACTCCATCAAATTTGGACACTTCATAAGCGTCTTAATAACTGAAAATTAACTGTCTCATATAACATGATTTGTAGTAGTGATACACTGGGACTTGCTTCTTGAACTGGCCATCAAGCTTCTCCTGGACAAGTGCCGCACTTACTGCTGAGTGCGAAGCTGCCACATATAACAACAGAGGAGCCCCTGGCATTGGTGGAGTTAATGTTGTGAGATCTATCAAGTATTGCTTCAACTCTTCGAAGGCTTTTTGTTGACTTGGGCCCCATTGAAAGACTTCGGCTGACTTCAGCACCTCGAAAAATGGTAAGTTTCTTTCTGCTGATCTGGATATAAATCTGTTGAGAGATGCCAGCCTTCCTGTCAATCTTTGGGCCCCTTTTCTTGTAGTTGGTGGCTCCATTCGAAGTATAGCTTCGATTTTATTTGGATTAGCTTCGATTCCCTTTGTTGAAACCAAGCATCCAAGAAATTTACCCTTCTTTACTCCGAAGACACATTTCTCTGGATTCAGCTTCAAACCAGCTTGTCTGAAGCTGGCGAAGGTCTCCTACAGATCAGCAATATGATTTTCCTGCTTCGTGCTTTTGACGATAATGTCATCAACATAGGTCAACACATTTCTGCCTATTTGAGACTGAAGAACCTTCGCAGTCATTCTGCTGAAACTTCCTCCAGCGTTTTTGAGCCCTTCAGGCATCCGAAGATAGCAATACGTGCCACTTGGAGTTATGAAGCTAGTTTTCGGCTCATCTTCCTTTTTCATCCAGATTTGATGATATCCTGAGTAACAGTCCAAGAGACTCATGAGCTCTGAAGAAGCTGCTGCATCGACTAGAGAGTCTATCCATGGCAACGGGAATTCGTCCTTCGGACAAGCCTTGTTGAGATCTGTGAAATCGATACACATTCTCCACTTGCCATTGGCCTTCTTCACCATAACAGTGTTAGCTAGCCACTCTGGATACTTCACTTCTCTGATAACTCCTGCACTGAGGAGTCTTTTTACTTCATTGCGAGCCCCTTCGGCCTTGTCATCAGACATTTTCCGAAGCCTCTGCTTTCGGGGTCTGAAGGATGGGTCAACATTGAGCGAATGTTCAATAACATCCCGATTTACTCCACAGAGATCATTAGCCGACCATGCAAAAACATCTTTGTTGTTGAATAAAAACCTTATCAAGGTTTTCTCCTGGTCTTCAGATAATTGCGAGCCCAACAGCACCTTCTGCTCTGCTATGTCCTCACACAATAGCATGGGCTTCGGCTGATCTGCTGAAGCTGCCTTCTCCCTTCTGAATTTGTACTGTTCACAAGCTTCGGCTCCATCTATATTATGAATTGCTTTGGAGTCAGTCCAGTTACCTTCGGCCCTTCTTGCGGCTTCCTGACTTCCATGGATAGCAATGGGTCCCTGTTCCGAAGGTATCTTCATGCAAAGATAAGCAGGATGAAGGATTGCTTCGAAGGCATTAAGAGTACCACGACCAACAATTGCATTGTAAGGATATTCCATGTCAACAATGTCAAACACAACTTGCTCAGTTCTAGTGTTGTTGATGAATCCGAAGGTCACTGACATGGTGATCTTGCCCAGTGCTACAATCTGTCTTCCTCCGAAGCCACAGAGAGGATGTGTAGCATCATGAATCTTATCTTCTGGCTCTTGCATTTGTCTGAAGGCTTTAGCAAATATGATGTCAGCTGCACTGCCTGTGTTAACCAAGACATTGTGGACCAGAAATCCTTTGATAACACAAGAGATAACCATGGCATCGTTGTGTGGGTAATCTTTGAGCTGAAGGTCCTCTTGGGAGAAGGTAATAGGAATGTGAGACCATCTTGTCTTGATGAAGGGTCCTTGCACCCCAACATGCTGTACCCTCCTCTGTGCTTCCTTCTTCTGTTTCTTGTTAGCTGGCTCTGAGGACGAGCCACCTGTGATCGGTAGCACCAGCTTCGGGTCCGAAGCAGCTCCAGCTCGGTTGTTGAACGAAGCCATCAGCTCAAAAAAGTGGAAGTGAGTTCACCGGAGGTGGGCGCCAATGTTGGGGACTTGTTCTCAAATGCTTCGGTCCTGAGAGAACGTAAAAAGTACAAGCGTGACGCAAAAGCAAATGCCAAGTTCGTGTGAACAGTACGGGGGTACTGTTCATCTATTTATAGACACAGGACGCAGCCTGTGACGAATTACAATTATGCCCTTTACAAAAGTTTACAACATTATCTTAGACCTCTATGGATAAAAAGGTCATTCTATCTTTATGTCGGTTTGCAACGCCGAAGCTCTATAAAAAGGAACCTTCGGCCATTTCCTGGGGACAATTTCAGCCGAAGCTGCTTCTTCACGCAAGACCTTCGGCGCAACGAAGCATGGGCCCAACAACCGGGAAAGGGGATACTCCGAAAGGGATCCTTCTCCGCGAAGGAAGTGGGCCTCGAGCCCTCCTACTGATCAGAGGTTCGAAGGCTGGCCCCTCGGAAGGGTTCGACAGCCGCCTCAGGCCACTCGGGCTCCGCGCCCACTACTGATCAGGGGTTCGTAGGTTGGCCCCCGAAGGGTTCGACAGCCGCCTCAGAGCACGCAGAGCGAGGGATGACTCTGGGTACGTCCGATACATGGTCGAGGCTCGGGCTACGCTCCCAAGGTACCATAAGACATTTCCGAGACCAGCAGGAGCGATTCTGTAACGGAATCCCATCAGAGGGAGGCATCGAGCCCTCGGACCCAATCAAACGGGACCGAGTCCGGCAAATCACCTGCAGGTACTTTTGGAGCGCGCCTCTGGGCCACTAGCCGACCCTTATCGAACGGGGCACGGGCGTCCACTCAGATCACCCGTTAGCAACTCACTGGAGACACCATGTTCGGCGCCCTCCGAGGGCAACATGGCGCTTTCCCCCCTCCTCCTTGCAGAAAGGCGACGAAGGGGCGTATGATTAATGCCGAGTTAGTCCCTGACCGTCCTCTCGCTCTGTGCGGAGGCTCGGGGGCTGCTCTCGCAAACCCGGCTCCGGCCAAACCGTTGACACGTCAACATACCAGCCCGAGAACTCGGAAACTGACTATGCACCCGGGCAACGACCAGTTCGCATGAGGGAACAACCAGACCGGCCGAGGCGTCACGAAAAGCGCTAAGACCTCGGAGGAGTCAAACCACTACTCCGAGGCCTCGGGGGCTACACCCGGCGGGTGCGCTCACGCGCACCCACCGGAACGAAATACAACCGAGAAAGGCTGGTCCCCTTGCAAAAAAGTGCGACAAAAGCCTCCAAGCGAGTACCAACACCCCCTTCGAGGCTCGGGGGCTACTGTCGGGGACCATAATTAGGGGTACCCCCAAGACTCCTAATCTCAGCTGGTAACCCCCATCAGCACAAAGCTGCAAAGGCCTGATGGGCGCAATTCAGGTCAAGGCTCCGACCACTCAAGGGACGTGATCTCGCCTCGCCCGAGCCTAGCCTCGGGCAAAGACAGCCGACCCAAGAGGATTCACGTCTCGCCTGAGGGTCCCCTCAAGCGATGGGCACACCTTCGACTTGCCCGAGGCCCAGCTCGGGCAGGCTTCGCAGAGAAGCAACCTTGGCCAGATCGCCTCGCCAGCCGACCGGATCGCAGGAGCATTCAATGCAAGGATCGCCTGACACCTTATCCTGACGCGCGCTCTTCAGTCGACAGAGCCGAAGTGACCGCAGTCACTTCGCCCCTCCACTGGCTGACCTGACAGGAAAATAGCGCCGCCTGCGCTGCTCCGACTGCTGTGCCACCCGTCAGGGTGAGGCTGACAGCCACCAAGTCCGGCCTCAGGCGCCATAGGAAGCTCCGCCTTGCCCGACCCCAGGGCTCGGACTCAACCTCGACCTCGGATGACGGTCTCCGCCTTGCCCGACCCTAGGGCTCGGACTCAACCTCGACCTCGGACAACGGTCTCCGCCTCGCCCGACCCTAGGGCTCGGACTCAACCTCGACCTCGGACGACGGTCTCTGCCTCGCCCGACCCCAGGGCTCGGACTCAACCTCGACCTCGGACAACGGTCTCCGCCTCGCCCGACCCCAGGGCTCGGACTCAGCCTCGACCTTGGAGGAGCCTCCGCCTCGCCCGACCTTAGGCTCGGACCGACCACGTCGCAGGGGCACATCATTACCCTACCCCTAGCTAGCTCAGGCTACGGGGAACAAGACCGGCGTCCGATCTGGCTCGCCCCGGTAAACAAGTAATGATGGTACCCCGCGTGCTCCATGACGACGGCGGTTCTCAGCCCCCTACGGAAGCAAGGAGACGTCAGCAAGGACCCGACAGCTCCGACAGCTGTGCTCCTACAGGCCTCAAGCACTCCTCCGATGGCCACGACATCACATGAACAGGGCGCCAAAACCTCTCCGACAGCCACGTCGGCATGTACATAGGACTCTGGCTTCCCTCTGCTAGACACGTTAGCACATTGTCAAATTTTTCGGCAGCACAACAGTACAATAGCAGTAAATGCTATGGTAACTTCACAACTACCCGTCTGTTTATATAGTGCTGCAAGTGGGAAGGTGAATCGTCAAGCCGCTCGCACCCTCTGAACAGTCACCCGCACTCGCTGAACGGTGGACCATAGTGCCCAAGAAGCTGAATCACCAGATCGCGCGTACCCATTGCATGGTGGGACCATCCTTCACTCGGAATATTTAAATCGTTTCCCGGCAACGAGCTCAGGGAAGGTGTTTTTCGGACCTTCGGCATTCCGAAGCCTGAGAGAGTTTTTCATGGCTCGAGCTCGTTACGAAAAACGATCTAGCACCGTGAAGGGGCTACTGTTGGGGGCCTGCTTCATTGTCGAAGGTCCCATAAGAAGAAACACCTTCGGAAGACTGGCACAAAGCCGAAGCTATCAATCAAAGGGCTTTGGAGTACATTTCCAAATGCACCGACTTAAAGATGAAATGACCAATCGGCCCGTGATAACTTGTATTATGATTGTAAACCTTTGTAAAGGACATGAATGTAATTTCTCACAGGCTGCGTCCTGTGCCTATAAATAGATGAACAATACCCCTGTACTGTTCACACTATCTTGTATTCGCTCGTGCACAACGCTTGGATTTTTTGCCAAAGGTATAAATGTGATTAAATATTGTATTTAAATATTTGAATTTATGTAATGAAGATATGTGAATAATGTTATATGATTGTTCATGTTATCTTTCATGTTTTATATGCTTCGTCTTTCATTATCACTTATCATGATGATGAAGGTACATCCTTCATGACCTTCGTCCGAAGATCGTTATATCCTAAGGGAAATGATGCTTTGAAGGACGAAGGATATTAACCTTTAACACTGTGTTGCCTTGTTCTTGATTCATAGCATTTGAGAACAAGTCCCCAAAAAGAAGGGCATTAATTTATCCACTGCGTTTAGCATAAAGTAAGGTCATATTCCACATTTAATCATTATAAATAGATAAAGATGAATAAAAGGGAGTGGTCACACGGCGAGATGCGCGACACAACATTTTAATTGAATTAAGAAATAAATGACTCGCCGCGCGACAGAGCGTGCAATGAGATTCTTGCATTAATTATAGATAAACGTTAAGCGTTGCGCGACGAAACGCACGACGGCTTACGTCAACAGAACCGCATTTAAAACGAATCGTCGCGCGACGAAGCGCGTGACACAACACCTTAATATATATAAATTTAAAAAAAAATCGTCGCGCGACGAAGCGCGCGACGCAGCGCATTAATAAAGACGAATTTAGAATGAACCATCGTGCGGCGAAGCGTGCGACGCAACACATCGACTAAACTAAAATTAAAATGGATTAAGACGAGGGTTGAACGCAGCATGACTACATCGCACGCGCGAGAGCACACTATGCGTGTCGAGGGCACGCGAACCGTGCAGGCGCGCGGGGCGCGAGGCCGCCGGGGCACGGGCTCGGGCAGGGGCGCGCGAGGGCACGGCCGGGGGCGCGGCCAGGGCACGCGGCCGAGGCGCGGCCGAGGGCGCGGGACGCGAGAGGCGGGGCGCGCGGCCAGGGCGCGGCCACCGGGGCGTGGCCGGGAAGGGAGCTCACCGTGGAGGGGCTCGCGCGGGGGGAGGGGCGCGATGGGGCGGGCTCGGCGGGGAGGGGCGTAAGGGAGGGGGCTCGCCGGGGAGGGGCACTGGGGAGGGGCTCGCGGCGGGGCTGGGCCGCGGCGGGGCGGGGCTCGTCGGGGAGAGGGGTGCGACAGGGGCGGGCTCGGCGGGGGAGGGGCTCACGGCGGGGCAGGGGAGGGCGCGCGGACAGGGGAGGGCGCGCGGGCAGGGCGCGCGAGCAGGAAGAAAGGGAGGGGAGGGAGAGAGAGAGGGAGAGGGAAGGGGAGGGGAGGGGAAGCTCAACTCAGGGATCCAAACTCCGGCGATTACCATCTCCAAACCCTAGGGCACCACAGGGAGAGAGAGGAAGAGGTGGGAGAGGGAGAGGGAGGTTGCTGCGCGAGAGAAATCAAATGAGAGAAAGAGACCAGGGGGAAGGGGGGCACGCGCATGGGGAGGGCAGGGGGCGCTAGGGGTGCGCGGGCCGGACCGGGCCGGGCTGGGCCGGGCTGGGCCACATCGTGGATCAAAACCCACGACACGCACGACCACCAATCGGAATCCGACCGCGAACCGAAATCTGAAACAGGACGAGACGAACACGCGACTAACCACGACATCAAACAAAGAAATATGCTTCAGCATGATGCAACACCCATGACACTTAGGTTTTGCTTACACATGACATGGACACCCATCACTATATTGGTTTGAAATTGGAAAGAAGGAGCGAAACGAGAAAAGGAAAGAGAGTAACGCCTGAATTTGGCGAGTAAAAAGAAGAAAAAGTTCTACCCCCCAAATTCAGGGCATTACACCTTTCCACGGCCTTCACCTGCTGGGCCCGCTGGGCTTCCAGAGTCTGGTCCAGAGCACTTAGCTTGGCCTGGTACTCCGTCGTGAGGGCCTCCGTCTGGGTCACGGCTTCCTCCCTCCTCGCCACCTTCTTCTCCCTCCGGGCCGCCTCCAGCTCCCTGGCACACACCCTCTGGAGGTCTCTCTTGTACTCCTTGCAGTCCCGCTCGAGTTGGGACCGCTCGGAGGTGAACTGTCGGGACGCCGTCTTGGTGCACTCCTCTAGTTGGATGCACCAGTTACTGAGGCGCTGGTGCTCAGCTTCAAGTGCCTCCCACTCCCGCAAGATTGCTTCCTCAGTTTCACTAAGGACCTGGTGGGCACAGGACAACATGTGGGGGAGGGGGACTGGCACAGCTTCTTGCTCGGCACCCGACCGGAGTCGCCGCCCAAACACCACCTCCATCTCCTTCGGAGCAGGCGGGGGGTTGGAGCTGGATGCGCCTCTTGTGTCACCCTCGTGTCGGGAGTAGGCGTAGATCCCCCAGTTGGGACCTTCTCCGCCACTGTGACGCCGCCTGACGCTGGCGCCACTGCCGCCGGATCCCCGGCTGGGGCATGGGAAGCCGCTGGCGCTGTCCTGGCAGCAGCAGGGAGCGGACCACCGGCACCACCCTCAGCGTATTCCTGCTGCTGAGAGCCAGACCTGTCGGTGGGCCTGGTGTCTGGCGGAGGAGGCGTGACCTTGGGAGTAGCGGAGGAAGAAGCCCTGGCAAACAGATGATGGGTTAAGACTTGTCGACATGATGATTAGACTCGTGGAAAAAGGGACTACACTTACTTGGGGCCCTGGACTTTCTAGTGACCCTGGAAGAGAGGCGATCACCGCTCCTGCTGTTGTTGCTATTGCTGGTGCTCCCGGGAGAGACCACCCCCGGATGGTGGTGGTGGCGGCAGAATCGGAGGACTCACGCGCCTCTGCGCGTCGCGGGCCTGCGAGCTGGCCTCCTTGGCCCCACCTGCAGCCCTCTGGTCGGCGCATCTGGGGGGCTCCAAAACGAGCGACCCGTCAGCGCGACACAGTCTGCGTCGCCTCTCCTCCTCCAACCCCCCCGGAGCTACCTGGGGCGGAGGCACTGCTTGCAGCCCCTTTGCCCTTGTCCAAGGGGCTAGGGCCACAACGGGATTGGCGCTGGGAGCCACACCGGCGGGCTGGGGACCTCCAGTCGGTGCATCAGAGATCCGGATCCCACCAAGGGGGTCCTGGCCGCCGGTCTGGCGAACCGCCATGCCGCTGTCATCGAGGGTTGGCAACGTGGCCAAGATCGCCGTCCTCAGGCCTAGGTGATCACAGAGCACCGGGATGTCCTGGGGGAGTATCAGGGATTCAGGGACAAAAGTCTCCCCAGTAATCCCCCCACCAAGAGTTCCAGCTTGTCCCAGGACAGATTGGTACCTGGCCCGCGCTGGACCTACCGATGTCGTTCGAGCCGGTGAACCAGCAGGACAGACGTGGCCTCCTCTGCAGCGGCGCGATCCGGCGCTTCAGGAGATCGCCGACCACGTGCATTGATGTCAGGCCGCCCGTGTCCAAGACCTTTATCCTGTCCAATACGGGCAGGAACTCTGGCAAGAGGGATGACTTGGTCCTCCATTGCTTGCCCTCGAGGGCTGGCCCATTGCTCGGCAGGATGAGGCGGTCGTTGGCCTCGGTGCTAGCAATCACCCAGTCGCTGCGTCAGTTTTCCCACCTCATACCACCAAAGGTGGTGATGTAGACTATGGCCAGATCTGGCCTCGTATGAAAGTAGTAGGCACCGATGTGGTCCCTAGCCTTCCCGGACCTGACCAGCACGAAGAAGTAGCGGAAGAGGGAAGTGCAGGGGGCCACACCTACGAACATATCGCAGAGGTGGACGAAGATTGCTGCCTGGAGAATGGAGTGGGGCGTGAGGTGTGGAAGCTAAAGCCTGAACTCCTCCAGTAGTAGCAGGAAGAAGGGCAAAATCGGCAGCGCCAACCCGCAAGAGATGTAGGAGGTGAAAACAACACAAACTCCCCGGCGGCGAGATCGCCAAGGGGGGCAGCGCCGGCACGGATTCTTCCGGCGAGCCCTAGCGCGCTCCACCCAAGCAGGCCACACACCAGAACGAGCGCTTCCTAAGCCTGAAAGCGATCAGGATGACCGATCGAAGCCATGGCGTGTGCGGCGGCGCGGGCATGGAACATAGGAGCACGAAGGCAAAGGGGCGCAGCCGATTGGGAGAGAATGCGAAAAGGTAACTACTGCACGTGGGGTGAATCCTTTTTCAAGGAAACCAAAATCCCTTCTCAGGGAAACTTTCCAACGTGCCCCTGAAACACAGCAAGAAATCCCGTTCGACGAGCACCTAGGACCCAAGCAGCCTAGTGTCTGACACGGGCGCCCGGGTCCACAAGTCATACAGTTCGTCTGCCGGATTTTGGGTGCGGAAAGAGCGGGATGCGAACCGCCGCACGTGATAACATGCCTCCTTGGGGCCACTGCAGAAGACAAAAGTTATTTTAAACCAGTGCAGCGGCAACGAGGCGCCCTGCGCGTGGCCCAACAAAACCACCAGGCGTGGGGACCGTGGGTCAATCAGCCGCGGAGACAGATATGGCAGTTGACGTGACTGAAGGTGGATTAACAACGGGTGCGTCAGCAGACGTGCTAAAACAGGGCGCCAATCACCGATCAGGCCATGTTGGGACAAAGTTCAAGCTTTGGCCCCACCTACAGGCTCGCATCCTCCCCTGAGGTGGGCCCGGGGGCCACTGTCGGTACCCTGAAACTAAGGTACCCCTTACTACTGTATAAAGACGTAGTACCCACGCGACTATTTTTAGTCGCGTGGTAAAGGAGCTGTATGTGGGACCAGGCCATGACTCGCCCCAGCCTCGGGCGACTACTCTGGGTCAGCAACAGCACCTGACCCCACCACATGGGCGGGTCCGGTGCCGCCACGTGTCCAGAGAAAGTGACATACTCTGAGGTATCACCAGTGAGTCCAGACCCCATGGGAAGGTGTCGGACCCCTGTATATACGGTCCGGGCCTCCACGTGTGTGAACCGGACCCCTGGAATGGGATCTGAACCCCCTGTATGGGGTCCAGGCCATCCACAGTGGGGTCCTAGGGTCCCAGGACAGAGCATACCCAGGCCTTAATCAGGTCCCAGGCGGGGGTCCTGAAAGTCGCCAAGAGGGGGGTGATTGGGCGGAATCTAAAAATTATAAACTTAGGCACACATTATAAGTTGGGGTTAGCATTAGAATTAAATTTGAGTCCAAAAGAGAGGGAAAACAAATCAACCAAGAAATAAAGTGGATGAACACGGTGATTTGTTTTACCGAGGTTCGGTTCCAAAGAACCTAGTCCCCGTTGAGGTGGTCACAAAGACCGGGTCTCTTTTAACCCTTTTTCTCTCTCAAATGGTCACTTAGACCGAGTGGGCTTTCTCCTTAATCAAACGGGTCACTTAGACCCCTACAAGGACCACCACAACTTGGTGTCTCTTGCTTTGATTACAAGTGTCTTGAGAATAATAATGGGAAGAGAAGAAAGCACGATTTCAAAAGCCAAGCGACAAGAGCGACAAATAACACACGGATCACTCTCTTTCTCTCAAGTCACTAATCACTAATGGTCACTTGTCTCAATTGTGGAACTTGGAGAGATTGGAGGCTTTGATTGTGTCTTGGAATGGATTGCTAGCTCTTGTATTGAATGTTGAAGATTGGAATACTTGGGTGAAGTGAATGGAGGTGGTTGGGGTTGTATTTATAGCTCCCAACCACTTCCTAGTTGTTGCTTCATTTCTGCCAACCATGGACGGTCCGCGCTCCTGGTCCGGATGCTCCGCCCCTGTACATCAACGACTGAAATCCCAACGGTCAGCAGTAACGGCTATATCAACGGCTATAATGCATTAAATGTGTCGTCATATGTCAGATAAAGGCAGTCGCGGACGGTCCGGTCGTGCACCCCGGACGGTCCGCGAGGACGCTATAATTCATTTTACGGAACCCGTCACCTTCGGGTTTTTCGGTTCTGTGCCGACCGGACGGTCCGCGCCTGAGGCCGGATGGTCCGAGCCTGGTCTCGGACGGTGCTTGCTTTTCGATCAGACGGTCCGCAGTGTTGACTTGCGTTTATGCAGTTTTCCTGTCCGAGGCTCACTTTGGTGTCACGGACGGTCCGCCGCAAGGGCCCAGACGGTCCGCGTTTGGTCTATTTTTCCAAAAAGCTTCTCCTGTCTGGAATAATCTACGGTATTCCGGACAGTCGATTTAGAATAGTTGTAGATGCACTTATGCACCTGTGAAATGATCAACTAGAGCAAACTAGTTAGTCCAATTATTTGTGTTGGGCATTTCAACCACAAAAATCATTTAAGAAAAGGTTTGACCCTATTTCCCTTTCAATCTCCCCCTTTTTGGTGATTGATGCCAACACAAACCAAAGCAAATATATAAGTGCAGAATTGAACTAGTTTGCATAAGGCAAGTGCAAAGGTTGCTTGGAATTAAACCAATTTTATACTTACACTAGATATGTATGGATTACTTTCTTTCTTTTAATATTTTGGACCACATTTGCACCACTTGTTTTATTTTTGCAAATTCTTTTGGAAAATCTTTTCAAAGTCTTTTTGCAAATAGTCAAAGGTACATGAATAAGATTTTCAGAAGCATTTTCAAAATTTGAAATTTTCTCCCCCTGTTTCAAATGCTTTTCCTTTGACTAATCAAAACTCCCCCTAAATGAAATTCTCCTCTTAGTGTTCAAGAGGGTTTTTCTAATTGAAGGAATATCAAAATATTTTAGATACCAATTTTTGAAAATTTCCTCCTTAAAATTGAAAGGGAAATGTGCCTTTGGGCCATTTCTAAGTATTTTGGTGATTGAGTGCAAACACAAGTGCTTAAATGTGAAAATATGCCCAAGGATGATCAAAGTGCAAATCACAAGTTAAGGTATGTTTCTAAGCCTTAGTACATTGGTTTTGTGTACTAATATATTTGTCTAAGTGTTAGAAACAGATAGAAGAAGAGAAGAGAAGACTTGGCTGTGTACAGCCAAGGGGCTGCTTCGGTCTGGGGCACCGGACTGTCCGGTGGTGCACCGGACAGTGTCCGGTGGTGCACCGGACAGTGTCCGGTGCGCCAGGCTGCCTCGGCCGAAGAGGCCGCTCTCGGGTTTTTCTCCGGCGACTTCGGCTAAAATTCACCGGACTGACCGGTGTGCACCGGACTGTCCGGTGAGCCAACGGTCGGCCGGGCCAACGGTCGGCCGCGCGATCGGCGCGCGACACGTGGCCGAGCCAACGGTCGGAAGGAAGCACCGGACTGTCCGGTGCGCCACGAGACAGAAGGCAAAGATGGCCTTCCAGATTTGTTCCCAACGGCTCCTAGCTGCCTTGGGGCTATAAAAGGGACCCCTTGGCGCATGGAGGAGTAGACCAAGCATTCCTACAACTCTTCTAAGCACCAAGACATCAATCTCACGCATTCGTTTCATTGTGATAGCATATAGAGCTCTTGTGGAGTTGTGAACTCTTTGTGTTGCGTTGCGAGCTCTTGTTGCGACTTGTGTGCGTGTTGTTGCTCTGATTTTCGAGTCTTGTGTGCGTTGCTCATTCCCACCTTACTCCGTATTCTTTGTGAACTCAATTGTAAGGGCGAGAGACTCCAAGTTGTGGAGATTCCTCGCAAACGGGAAAAGATCAAAGGAAAGAAAAACACCGTGGTATTCAAGTTGATCATTGGATCACTTGAGAGGAGTTGAGTGCAACTCTCGTCCATTGGGACGCCACAACGTGGAGTAGGCAAGTTTTGTACTTGGCCGAACCACGGGATAACCACCGTGTCAACTCTGTGATTGCTTTCTTGTGGTTATCGTGTTTTGAGCTCTCTCTAGCCACTTGGCCATACTTGTGCTAACCCTTAACAAGTTTTTGTGGCTTAAGTTTTGAACTTTTACAGGATCACCTATTCACCCCCCCCCCTCTAGGTGCTCTCAATTGGTATCAGAGCCGTTCTCTTCAAGAAAGGGACTAACCGCCCGAAGAGATGGATCCTAAGGGGAAGGGAATTGTGATAAACGACAAGGAGAAGGAGTCCTTCGTCAACGAGCCAAGGGATGACAAGTCCAATGACTCGGGCTCGGGCCACAAGAGAAGAGATGGGAAGAAGAAGAAGACAAGACGCATCAAGGAGATCGTCTACTACGACAGCGATGAGTCCTCTTCTTCCCAAAAGAACGACGACCACGACAAACAAAGGAAACCGGTTAATTCGAACTTTTCATTTGATTATTCTCGTATTCCACATAGTTCGAATTCGCATTTGCTTTCCATTCCTCTTGGTAAACCTCCACATTTTGATGGGGAGGACTACGGATTTTGGAGTCACAAAATGCGTAGTCATTTATTCTCTCTCCATCCAAGCATATGGGAGATTGTAGAGAATGGAATGAAATTTGATAGCTCGGATAGCCCTATGTTTATCAATGAACAAATTCATAAAAATGCACAAGCTACTACTGTTCTCTTAGCATCTTTGTGCAGGGAAGAGTACAATAAGGTGAGCGGCTTGGACAATGCCAAGCAGATATGGGACACCCTCAAGATCTCTCACGAGGGGAACGACATCACCATGCTCACCAAGATGGAGTTGGTGGAGGGCGAGCTTGGACGATTCGCCATGATAAGGGGAGAAGAGCCAACTCAAACTTACAACCGGCTCAAGACCCTTATCAACAAGATAAGGAGCTACGGAAGCACGCGTTGGACGGATCACGACGTCGTCCGCCTAATGCTCAGGTCATTTACCGTTCTTGATCCTCATCTCGTGAACAATATTTGTGAGAACCCCAGGTACACGATGATGACGCCCGAAGAAATTCTTGGAAAATTTGTAAGCGGGCGGATGATGATCAAGGAGGCAAGGTACGTCGATGACGCGTTGAACGGTCCAATCCACGAGCCTCAACCCATTGCTCTCAAGGCATCGAGGAGCAAGGAGGCACTACCAAGCAAGGTGGTGCAAATTGAGGCGGCCGGGCTTAATGATGAAGAAATGGCTCTCATCATTAAGCGCTTCAAGACGGTGCTAAAGGGTCGCAATGGACAGCCAAGCAAGACTAAGACCAAGGGGAAGCGATCATGCTTCAAATGCGGTAAGCTTGGTCATTTTATTGCTAACTGTCCTGATAATGAAAGTGACCAGGAAAAGGGAAACAAGGGGGAAAAGAAGAAGCATTATAAGAAGGCAAAGGGCGAGGCGCATCTAGGCAAAGAGTGGGACTCGGATTGCTCCTCGTCCGACTCCGACAATGAGGGACTCGCCGCCACCGCCTTCAACAAATCAACCCTCTTCCCCAACGAGCGTCACACATGCCTTATGGCAAGGGAGAAGAAGGTATGTACTCGCAACTCTACCTATGCTTCTTCAAGTGAGGAAGAATCTAGTGATGAGGATGAAGTAGATTATTCATGTTTGTTCAAGGGCTTAGATAGATCTAAGATAGACAAAATTAATGAGTTAATTGATGCCTTGAATGAAAAGAATATACTTTTAGAAAAGCAAGAGGATTTGTTGTATGAAGAGCATGATAAATTTGTTGAGGCACAAAAATCCTATGCTTTAGAAGTTAAAAGAAATGAAATGCTTTCTTTTGAACTATCTACTTGTCATGAAACCATTTCTACTTTGAAAGGTGTCAACAATGATTTAAATGCTAAATTAGAAGTAGCAAATAAATCCAATTCTTGTGTAGAACATGTTGAAATTTGTACTAGGTGTAAAGATTTTGACATTAATGCTTGTAGTGAACACCTAGTTTCAATTTCCAAGCTTAATGATGAACTGGCTAGTCTTAATGCTCAACTTAAGACTAGCAAGAATGATTTCGATAAGCTAAAATTTGCAAGGGATGCCTATACAATTGGTAGACACCCCTCAATTAAGGATGGACTTGGCTTCAAGAGAGAAGCTAAGGACTTAACAAGCCATAAGGCTCCCATTCCCGCCAAGGAGAAAGGGAAGGCCCCTATGGCTAGTAATGTGCAAAAGAACCATGCTTTTATGTATTATGATAGGAGACAAACTAGAAATGCTTATAGGAGTTATAATGCTTTTGATGATTTTGACTCTCATGCCATGTTTGCTCCTAGTTCCTCTTATGTGTATGATAGAAATGTTACTAGGAGAAATGTTGTTCCTAAGAGAAATACTATTCATCATGTGTCTAGAAAGAATGCTATTCATGCTCCTAGGAAAGTAGTGAATGAACCTTCCACAATTTATTATGCTTTAAATGCTTCCTTTGCTATTTGTAGAAAGGATAAGAAAATTGTTGCTAGGAAGTTAGGGGCAAAATGCAAGGGAGACAAAACTTGCATTTGGGTCCCTAAGGATATTTGCACTAACCTTGTAGGACCCAACATGAGTTGGGTACCTAAGACCCAAGCCTAAATTTGCCTTGCAGGTTTATGCATCCGGGGGTTCAAGCTGGATTATTGATAGCGGATGCACAAACCATATGACGGGGGAGAAGAAGATGTTCACCTCCTACGTCAAGAATAAGGATTCCCAAGATTCAATCATATTCGGTGATGGGAATCAAGGCAAGGTAAAAGGGTTAGGTAAAATTGCAATTTCTAATGAGCACTCTATCTCTAATGTGTTTTTAGTAGAGTCACTAGGATATAATTTACTATCTGTTAGTCAATTGTGCAATATGGGATATAACTGTCTGTTTACAAATATAGATGTGTCTGTCTTTAGAAGAAGTGATGGTTCACTAGCTTTTAAGGGTGTATTAGACGGCAAACTTTATTTAGTTGATTTTGCAAAAGAAGAGGCCGGTCTAGATGCATGCTTAATGGCTAAGACTTGCATGGGCTGGCTGTGGCATCGCCGCTTAGCACATGTGGGGATGAAGAACCTTCACAAGCTTCTAAAGGGAGAACACGTGATAGGTCTAACCAATGTTCAATTCGAAAAAGATAGACCTTGTGCAGCTTGTCAAACAGGGAAACAGGTGGGAGGAGCGCATCACAGCAAGAATGTGATGACCACTTCAAGACCCCTGGAGCTGCTGCATATGGACCTCTTCGGACCCGTCGCCTATCTAAGCATAGGGGGAAGTAAGTATGGTCTAGTTATTGTTGATGACTTTTCCCGCTTCACTTGGGTGTTCTTTTTGCAGGATAAGTCTGAAACCCAAGGGACCCTCAAGCGCTTCCTCAGGAGGGCTCAAAATGAGTTTGAGCTCAAAGTGAAGAAGATAAGGAGCGACAACGGGTCCGAATTCAAGAACCTTCAAGTGGAGGAGTTCCTTGAAGAAGAAGGGATCAAGCACGAGTTCTCCGCTCCCTACACACCACAGCAAAATGGTGTGGTAGAGAGGAAGAACAGGACGCTCATTGACATGGCGAGGACGATGCTAGGAGAGTTCAAGACCCCCGAGTGCTTTTGGACGGAAGCCGTGAACACTGCTTGCCATGCCATCAACAGGGTCTACCTTCATCGCCTCCTCAAGAAGACGTCGTATGAGCTTCTAACCGGTAACAAACCCAATGTATCTTACTTTCGTGTATTTGGGAGCAAGTGCTACATTCTAGTGAAGAAAGGTAGAAATTCTAAGTTTGCTCCCAAAGCTGTAGAAGGGTTTTTGTTAGGTTATGACTCAAATACAAAGGCGTATAGAGTCTTCAACAAATCATCGGGTTTGGTTGAAGTCTCTAGCGACGTTGTATTTGATGAGACTAATGGCTCTCCAAGAGAGCAAGTTGTTGATTGTGATGATGTAGATGAAGAAGATGTTCCGACGGCCGCTATACGGACCATGGCGATTGGAGAAGTACGGCCACAGGAACAAGATGAACGAGATCAACCTTCTTCCTCAACTATGGTGCATCCCCCAACCAAAGATGACGAACAGGTACCTCAAGTGGAGGCGCTTGATCAAGGGGGAGCACAAGATAATCAAGTGATAGAGGAAGAAGTGCAACCGGCACCTCCAACCCAAGTTCGAGCGATGATTCAAAGGGATCATCCCGTCGACCAAATTCTGGGTGACATTAGCAAGGGAGTAACTACTCGATCTCGATTAGTTAATTTTTGTGAGCATTACTCCTTTGTCTCTTCTATTGAGCCTTTCAGGGTAGAAGAGGCCTTGCTAGATCCGGACTGGGTGTTGGCCATGCAAGAGGAGTTAAACAATTTCAAGCGCAATGAAGTTTGGACACTGGTGCCTCGTCCGAAGCAAAATGTTGTGGGAACCAAGTGGGTGTTCCGCAACAAACAGGACGAGCACGGGATGGTGACGAGAAACAAGGCTCGACTTGTGGCAAAAGGTTATGCCCAAGTCGCAGGTTTGGATTTTGAGGAGACTTTTGCTCCTGTGGCTAGGCTAGAGTCAATTCGAATCTTGCTAGCATATGCCGCTCACCATTCTTTCAGGTTGTTCCAAATGGATGTGAAGAGCGCTTTCCTCAACGGGCCAATCAAGGAGGAGGTGTACGTGGAGCAACCCCCTGGCTTCGAGGATGAACGGTACCCCGACCATGTGTGTAAGCTCTCTAAGGCGCTCTATGGACTTAAGCAAGCCCCAAGAGCATGGTATGAATGCCTTAGAGATTTCTTAATTGCTAATGCTTTCAAGGTTGGGAAAGCCGATCCAACTCTTTTTACTAAGACTTGTAATGGTGATTTGTTTGTGTGCCAAATTTATGTCGATGACATAATATTTGGTTCTACTAACCAAAAGTCTTGTGAAGAGTTTAGCAGGGTGATGACGCAGAAATTCGAGATGTCGATGATGGGCGAGTTGAACTACTTCCTTGGGTTCCAAGTGAAGCAACTCAAGGACGGCACCTTCATCTCCCAAACGAAGTACACGCAAGATCTGCTAAAGCGGTTTGGGATGAAGGACGCCAAGCCCGCAAAGACTCCGATGGGGACCGACGGACACACCGACCTCAACAAAGGAGGTAAGTCCGTTGATCAAAAAGCATACCGGTCAATGATAGGTTCTTTGCTTTACTTATGTGCTAGTAGACCGGATATTATGCTTAGCGTGTGCATGTGTGCTAGATTTCAATCCGATCCTAAGGAGTGTCACTTAGTGGCGGTGAAGCGAATTCTTAGATATTTGGTTGCTACGCCTTGCTTCGGGCTCTGGTATCCAAAAGGGTCTACCTTTGACTTAGTTGGATACTCAGACTCCGACTATGCTGGATGTAAGGTCGATAGGAAGAGTACATCGGGGACGTACCAATTCTTAGGAAGGTCCCTGGTGTCATGGAACTCTAAGAAACAAACCTCCGTTGCCCTATCCACCGCTGAGGCCGAGTATGTTGCCGCAGGACAGTGTTGCGCGCAACTACTTTGGATGAGGCAAACCCTCAGGGACTTTGGCTACAATCTGAGCAAAGTCCCACTCCTATGTGATAATGAGAGTGCTATCCGCATGGCGGAAAATCCTGTTGAACACAGCCGCACAAAGCACATAGACATCCGGCATCACTTTTTGAGAGACCACCAGCAAAAGGGAGATATCGAAGTGTTTCATGTTAGCACCGAGAACCAGCTAGCCGATATCTTTACCAAGCCTCTAGATGAGAAGACCTTTTGCAGGCTGCGTAGTGAGCTAAATATCTTAGATTCGCGGAACTTGGATTGAATTGTAGCATACATGTGTTTATGCATTTGATCAGGTTCATTCTGCATTTTGTTGCTTATTGTGGTGCTCAAGTTGTACAAACCCTCCCTGGACCTCACAAGTCCGTTGCAAAGTGATGCACATGTTTAGGGGGAGATGTGTTACAACTTGACCCTTTGAGACTAACCTTGTGCTTGAGTTTGATAATTTAGTCTCGAAGGAGGATTGAAAGGGAAAAGGTGGACTTGGACCATGAAAGACTTCCACTGCACTCCGATGAGAGGGTAACTAATTCCAAGTTCATCTCATGAAATCTTATTGCCATTTGCTCTTAATTGAAGACTTTGGTGAGGCAATGAGGTTAAAAGGCCAAGATTGATCCCGTTTTGGTGCTTGATGCCAAAGGGGGAGAAAATAAAGGCCAAAGCGATAAATGGATCAGCTACCACTTGAGAGATTTTGAAAATAGTAGAATAGAGTTTTTGTTGTGTCAAAAGCTTTTATTGTCTCTCTTGTCAAAAGTTGGCTTCTTGTGGGGAGAAGTATTGATTATGGGAAATAGGGGGAGTTTTTGAAATCTTTGATCAATCTCTTTTGGAATAACTCTCTTTATGCTTCAACATGTGTGTTTGACTTAGAGATAGAGATTTGAGTTTGATTTGCAAAAACAAACCAAGTGGTGGCAAAGGATGATCCATATATGCCAAAATTGAATAAAACCAATTTGAGTTTTTATTTGAAGTGATTTTGCACTTGTTCTAGTTGCTTTATGTTGTGTTGGCATAAATCACCAAAAAGGGGGAGATTGAAAGGGAAATGTGCCTTTGGGCCATTTCTAAGTATTTTGGTGATTGAGTGCAAACACAAGTGCTTAAATGTGAAAATATGCCCAAGGATGATCAAAGTGCAAATCACAAGTTAAGGTATGTTTCTAAGCCTTAGTACATTGGTTTTGTGTACTAATATATTTGTCTAAGTGTTAGAAACAGATAGAAGAAGAGAAGAGAAGACTTGGCTGTGTACAGCCAAGGGGCTGCTTCGGTCTGGGGCACCGGACTGTCCGGTGGTGCACCGGACAGTGTCCGGTGCGCCAGGCTGCCTCGGCCGAAGAGGCCGCTCTCAGGTTTTTCTCCGGCGACTTCGGCTAAAATTCACCGGACTGACCGGTGTGCACCGGACTGTCCGGTGAGCCAACGGTCGGCCGGGCCAACGGTCGGCCGCGCGATCGGCGCGCGACACGTGGCCGAGCCAACGGTCGGAAGGAAGCACCGGACTGTCCGGTGTGCACCGGACTGTCCGGTGCGCCAGATCTGCAACGGTCGGCAACGGTCGGCTTCGCCATTTAAGGAAACAAATCGGGCACCGGACAGTGTCCGGTGTGCACCGGACTGTCCGGTGCGCCACGAGACAGAAGGCAAAGATGGCCTTCCAGATTTGTTCCCAACGGCTCCTAGCTGCCTTGGGGCTATAAAAGGGACCCCTTGGCGCATGGAGGAGTAGACCAAGCATTCCTACAACTCTTCTAAGCACCAAGACATCAATCTCACGCATTCGTTTCATTGTGATAGCATATAGAGCTCTTGTGGAGTTGTGAACTCTTTGTGTTGCGTTGCGAGCTCTTGTTGCGACTTGTGTGCGTGTTGTTGCTCTGATTTTCGAGTCTTGTGTGCGTTGCTCATTCCCACCTTACTCCGTATTCTTTGTGAACTCAATTGTAAGGGCGAGAGACTCCAAGTTGTGGAGATTCCTCGCAAACGGGAAAAGATCAAAGGAAAGAAAAACACCGTGGTATTCAAGTTGATCATTGGATCACTTGAGAGGAGTTGAGTGCAACTCTCGTCCATTGGGACGCCACAACGTGGAGTAGGCAAGTTTTGTACTTGGCCGAACCACGGGATAACCACCGTGTCAACTCTGTGATTGCTTTCTTGTGGTTATCGTGTTTTGAGCTCTCTCTAGCCACTTGGCCATACTTGTGCTAACCCTTAACAAGTTTTTGTGGCTTAAGTTTTGAACTTTTACAGGATCACCTATTCACCCCCCCCCTCTAGGTGCTCTCAAAAATATAGATACCAATTGAGATAGAATTTCTTAGAGGAATACTAATTTGAAAGATGCCAATTGAAAACATTAAACACTTTGTTTTGAAAATTTTGAAGCGTGGTGGTGCGGTCCTTTTGCTTTGGGCTAATACTCTCTCCCTCTTTGGCATTAATCGCCAAAAACAGAGTCTTTTGAGCCCTTTTTATTTCCCCCAAATGGTACAATTAAATAAGAGTGAAGATTATACCAAAGTGGAGAGCGGTGCAGAGTGGAAGGTTAAATAATACCGATAGAGTGGAGTGGAAGTCATGTCTTCGCCGAAGACTCCATTTCCCTTTCAATCTATGACTTAGCATAAGAATTTACTTGAAAACACATTAGTCATAGCACATGAAAAAGATATGATCAAAAGTATATAAATGAGCTATGTGTGCAAAGTATCAATCAAAGTTCCTAGAATCAAGAATGTTTAGCTCATTCCTAAGTTTGGTAAAGGTTTTCTCATCTAATGGTCTGGTAAAGATATCGGCTAATTGTTCTTTGGTGCTAACATAAGCAATCTCAATATCCCCCCTTTGTTGGTGATACCGCAAAAAGTGATACCGAATGGCTATGTGCTTAGTGCGGCTGTGCTCAACGGGATTATCCGCCATGCGGGTTGCACTCTCATTGTCACATAGGAGAGGGACTTTGGTTAATTTGTAGCCATAGTCCCTAAGGGTTTGCCTCATCCAAAGCAATTGCGCGCAACAATGGCCTGCTGCAATGTACTCGGCTTCGGCGGTAGAAAGAGCTACTGAATTTTGTTTCTTTGAAGCCCAAAACACCAGAGATCTTCCCAAGAACTGACAAGTCTCTGATGTGCTCTTTCTATCAATTTTACACCCTGCCCAATCAACATCTGAATAACCTATTAAATCAAAAGTGGATCCCTTGGGGTACCAAAGACCAAACTTAGGTGTATGAACTAAATATCTCAAGATTCTTTTCACGGCCCTAAGGTAAACTTCCTTAGAATCGGCTTGAAATCTTGCACACATGCATATAGAAAGCATAATATTCGGTCGAGATGCACATAAATAGAGTAAAGATCCTATCATCGACTGGTATACCGTTTTATCTACGGATTTACCTTCCGTGTCGAGGTCGAGATGCCCATTAGTTCCCATGGGTGTCTTGATGGGCTTGGCATCCTTCATTCCAAACTTGGTGAGTATATCTTGAATGTACTTAGTTTGGCTGATGCAGGTACCTTCTTGGAGTTGCTTTACTTGAAATCCTAGAAAATACTTCAACTCCCCCATCATAGACATCTCGAATTTTTTAATCATGATCCTACTAAACTCTTCACAAGTAGATTTGTTAGTAGACCCAAATATGATATCATCAACATAAATTTGGCATACGAACAAATCATTTGCAATGGTTTTAGTAAAGAGCGTAGGATCGGCTTTTCCGACTTTGAAGCCATTAGCGATAAGGAAATCTCTTAGGCATTCATACCATGCTCTTGGGGCTTGCTTGAGCCCATAAAGCGCCTTAGAGAGTTTATACACATGGTTAGGGTACTCACTATCTTCAAAGCCGAGAGGTTGCTCAACATAGACCTCTTCCTTGATTGGTCCATTGAGGAAGGCACTTTTCACGTCCATTTGATAGAGCTTAAAGCCATGGTAAGTAGCATAGGCAAGTAATATACGAATTGACCCAAGCCTAGCTACGGGTGCATAGGTTTCACCGAAATCCAAACCATCGACTTGTGAATATCCCTTGGCCACAAGTCGGGCTTTATTCCTTGTCACCACACCATGCTCCTCTTGCTTGTTGCGGAAGACCCACTTGGTTCCTACAATATTTTGGTTAGGACGTGGAACAATATGTCATACCTCATTCCTCGTGAAGTTGTTGAGTTCCTCTTGCATAGCCAACACCCAATCCGAATCTCTTAATGCATCTTCCACCCTGTATGGCTCAATAGAAGACACAAAAGAGTAATGTTCACAAAAATGAGCGACGCGAGATCGAGTTGTTACCCACTTATGAATATCGCCGAGGATGGAGTTCACGGGGTGATCTCTTTGTATTGCTTGGTGGACTCTTGGGTGAGGCGGTCTTGGACCTTGATAATCTTCTTTGTCTTGATCAACTTCATCTCCCCCTTGATCGTTGTCCTCCTCTTGAGGTGGCTCTTCTTGATCTTCATTTTCATCATCTTGAGCTTGATCCTCATCTTGAGTTGGTGGAGATGCTTGATTTGAAGATGATGGTTGATCTTGTGCTTGTGGAGGCTCTTTGGTTTCCTTAGGACACACATCCCCAATGGACATGTTCCTTAGCGCGACGCATGGAGCCTCTTCATCATCTAGTTCATCAAGATCAACTTGCTCTACTTGAGAGCCATTAGTCTCAACAAACACAATGTCACAAGAAACCTCAACTAATCTAGTGGATTTGTTGAAGACTCTATATGCCCTTGTGTTTGAATCATATCCTAGTAAAAAGCCTTCTACAGCCTTAGGAGCAAATTTAGATTTTCTACCTCTTTTAACAAGAATAAAACATTTGCTACCAAAGACTCTAAAATATGAAACATTGGGCTTTTTACCGGTTAGGAGTTCATATGATGTCTTCTTGAGGATTCGGTGAAGGTAGAGTCGGTTGATGGCGTAGCAAGCGGTGTTGATTGCTTCCGCCCAAAACCGGTCCGAAGTCTTGTACTCATCAAGCATGGTCCTCGCCATGTCAAGTAGAGTTCTATTCTTCCTCTTCACTACACCATTTTGTTGTGGTGTGTAGGGAGAAGAGAACTCATGCTTGATGCCCTCATCCTCAAGAAAGCCTTCTATTTGTGAGTTCTTGAACTCTGTCCCGTTGCCGCTTCTTATTTTCTTGATCCTTGATCCGAACTCATTTTGAGCCCGTCTCAAGAATCCTTTTAAAGTTTCTTGGGTTTGTGATTTTTCCTGCAAAAAGAACACCCAAGTGAAGCGAGAATAGTCATCCACAATAACTAGACAGTACTTACTCCCACCTATGCTTATGTAAGCTATCGAGCCAAATAAATCCATATGGAGTAGCTCAAGTGGCCTATCGGTCGTCATGATGTTCTTGTGTGGATGTTGAACACCAACTTGCTTTCCTGCTTGACATGCGCTACAAACCCTGTCTTTCTCAAAATGAACATTTGTTAGTCCCAAAATGTGTTCTCCTTTTAGAAGCTTGTGAAGATTCTTCATCCCAACATGGGCTAGTCGGCGATGCCAGAGCCAACCCATATTAGTCTTAGCAATTAAGCAAGTATCGAGTTCAGCTCTATTGAAATCAACTAAGTATAGCTGACCCTCGAGTACTCCCTTAGATGCTACTGAATCATCACTTCTTCTAAAGACAGTAACACCTGTATCCATAAAAAGACAGTTGTAACCCATTTTGCATAATTGAGAAACTGAAAGTAAATTGTAATCTAGAGAATCTACAAGAAAAACATTGGAAATAGAATGATCAGGTGACATAGCAATTTTACCAAGTCCTTTGACCAAACTTTGATTTCCATCCCCGAATGTGATAGCTCTTTGGGGATCATCGTTTTTCTCGTAGGAGGAGAACATGCTTTTCTCCCCAGTAATGTGGTTTGTGCACCCGCTATCAATGATCCAACTTGAGCCCCCGGATGCATAAACATACAAAACAAGTTTAGGCCTTGTTCTTAGGTACCCAAACGGTCTTGGGTCATTTCACATTAGAAACAAGCACCTTGGGTACCCAAACACAAGTCTTTGAACCCTTGTGTTTGCCCCCAACATATTTGGCAACTACTTTGCCTGATTTGTTAGTAAGCACATAAGAAGTATCAAAAGTCTTAAATGAAACATTAGGTTCATTTGATGCAACATGAGATTTCTTTTAGGTAATTTAACATGGGTAGAATGCCTAGAACTAGATGTCTCATTCTTATACATAAAAGCATGATGAGAACCAGAATGAGACTTCCTAGAATGAATTCTCCTAATTTTATGATCAGGATAACCAGCAGGATATAAAATGTAACCCTCGTTATCATGTGCCATGGGAGCCTTGACATTGTCTCCCTGTTGAAAGTCAATGCCATCCTTAATACCAGGGCGTCTCCCATTATAGAGCATGCTTCTAGCAAATTTAATTTTTTCATTCCCTATCTTATGCTCATTAATTTTAGCAGTTAGTTGAGCTATGTGATCATTAATAGCATCAACATTAAAATCTCTACATCTCATGCAAATAGAAACATGATCAACAGTGGATGTAGAGGGTTTGCAAGTAGAGATGGCAATGGGTAAATACCTACCGGGTATTACTACCCCATACCCATACCCACGACATAAAAATAACCCCATCGGGTCACCCATATACACTGGTGGGTATGGATTTACCCCCATACCCACGTGGGTATGGGTCACCCATCGGGTCACCCGTACCCACAAAAATTAAACATCTATCAAAATATTATATTATACAAATGTCAAGTATATCCATCTAAATACCATTGTAAAATTTATAGCATCATTTAACCATCCATTCAACACACCAAAGATAATTGGATAAAGTAGTAACACTAGGACAATACTACACAACACATTACATGTTCTATTACATGGTCATTCAATTGTCGTTAAGCCTTCTATGACATTATGGCCTAAAATGTTGTTAAATAGTAAAAAAGATGGATGACTAAAGTTCAAGTTCATGCTTGGGTTAAGTTTATATTGGGTATTTTATACCCACGGGTTAACGGGTATGGGTGAAGGTGGAATGTTCTAATACCCGTTTACCCATTGGGTGAAGATTTTTGCCCAATAACAGACCCACGGGTAGAATATTTAGCCCACATACATACCCTAATGGACTAAATACCCATCGGGTATCGGGTCGCGGGTACCCATTGCCACCTCTATTTGCAAGATTTTAATTCATCTATCTTAGATTTTAGCATAGCATTTTCATCTCTAAGACAGGAAATAGAAACATTGCAAACATTTAAATCCTTAGCCTTAGAAATTAATTTGTCATTCTCAATCTTAAGGCTAGAAATTGATTCATTCAATTTGTCAATCTTAGCAATTAAACTAGCATTATCATTCTTAAGATTGGTAATTGAATCATCGCAAATATTTGTCTTTTCAACCTTAGTTATCAAATTTGCATATTCAATTCTAAGGTTGGAGATAGTGTCATGGCAAATGCTAAGCTCACTAGTTAATTTTTCACATTTCTCTATTTCCTGAGCATAAGCATTTTTTACTTTAACATGCTTTTTATTTTCCTTAATAAGGAATTCCTCTTGGCTATCCAAGAGTTCATCCTTCTCATGAATAGCACCTATCAATTCATTTAATTTTTCTTTTTGTTGCATGTTTAGGTTGGCAAAAAGAGCAAGCAAATTATCTTCATCATCACTAGAGCTATCCTCATCACTAGATGTTGCATATTTAATGGAGGCCCTAGATTTTACCTTCTTCTTTTTGCCATCCTTTGCCATGAGGCACTTGTGGCCGACGTTGGGGAAGAGGAGGCCTTTGGTGACGGCGATGTTTGCGGCGTCCTCGTCGGAGGAGGAGTCGGTGGTGCTTTCGTCGGAGTCCCATTCCCGACACACATGGGCATCGCCGCCCTTCTTCTTGTAGTATCTCTTCTTTTCCTTCCTTTTCCCTTCTTGTCGTCGCCCCTGTCACTAGAAATAGGACATTTTGCTATAAAATGACCAAGCTTACCACACTTGTAGCAAACTTTCTTGGAGCGAGGCTTGTAGTATTTCCCCCTCCTTTGTTTGAGGATTTGGCGAAAGCTCTTGATGATGAGCGCCATTTCCTCATTGTCGAGCTTGGAGGCGTCGATGGGGAGCCTACTTGACGTAGACTCTTCTTTCTTCTCCTCCGTCACTTTGAATGCGACGGGTTGCACCTCGTGTGTGGAGGTGGCGCCTCGCTCGATGATTTGTTTGGAGCCTTTGATCATCAATTCAAAGCTCACAAATTTTCCTATAATCTCCTCGGGAGACATTAATTTGTTTCTAGGATTACCACGAATTAATTGAACTTGTGTAGGGTTAAAAAACGAGTGATCTTAGAATAACCTTGACTATTTCATGGTCATCCCATTTTGTGCTCCCAAGGTGGCTCCTCTCCTTGGTTGAGGACGAATCGACCGAGCTGCCCCTCGATCGTCTCCCGCTTGGTGATCTTTATCACTTCATCTCCTTCGTGCGCGGTCTTGAGCACGTCCCAAATTTCTTTGGCACTCTTCAACCCTTGCACCTTATTATACTCCTCTCGACTTAGAGAGCCGAGGAGTATAGTAGTGGCTTGGGAGTTGAAGTGCCGGATTTGGGCAACTACGTCTGAATCATATCCTTCATCCCCTACGAATGGTACTTGTGCTCCAAACTCAATAATGTCCCAAATGCTAGAGTGGAGTGAGGTTAGGTGATGCCTCATTTTATCACTCCACATACAATAATCTTCACCGTCAAAGATCGATGGTTTGCCTAATGGGACGGAAAGTAATGGAGTACATTTGGAAATGCGAGGGTAGCGTAAGGGGATCTTACTAAACATCTTGCGCTCATGGCGCTTAGAAGTGATAGACGGTGCGTCGGAGCCAGAGGTGGATGGCGACAAAGAGTCGGTCTCGTAGTAGACCACTTTCTTCATCTTTTTCTTCTTGTCGCCACTCCGATGCGACTTGACGCGGGAAGGTGATTCATCCCTTCCTTTGGCACCGGACTCCTTCAATGGAGCTTTCCCATGGCTTGTGTCCGTTTCCATTTCCCACTTGGCGGATGCTCCCGACATCACTTCGAGTGGTTAGACTCTAATGAAGTACCGGGCTCTGATACCAATTGAAAGTCGCCTAGAGGGGGGTGGATAGGCGGAATCTGAAAATTATAAACTTAGGCACACATTATAAGCCGGGATTAGCGTTAGAATTAAATTCGAGTCCGAAAGAGAGGGAAAACAAATCAACCATGAAATAAAGTGGATGAACACAGTGATTTGTTTTACCGAGGTTCGGTTCCAAAGAACCTAGTCCCCGTTGAGGTGGTCACAAAGACCGGGTCTCTTTCAACCCTTTCCCTCTCTCAAACGGTCACTTAGACCGAGTGAGCTTTCTCCTTAATCAAACGGGTCACTTAGACCCCTACAAGGACCACCACAACTTGGTGTCTCTTGCTTTGATTACAAGTGTCTTGAGAATAAGAATGGGAAGAGAAGAAAGCACGATTGCAAAAGCCAAGCGACAAGAGCGACAAATAACACACGGATCACTCTCTCTCTCTCTCAAGTCACTAATCACTAATGATCACTTGTCTCAATTGTGGAACTTGGAGAGATTGAAGGCTTTGATTGTGTCTTAGAATGGATTGCTAGCTTTGTATTGAATGTTGAAGATTGGAATACTTGGGTAAAGTGAATGGAGGTGGTTGGGGTTGTATTTATAGCCCCCCACCACTTCCTAGCCGTTGCTTCATTTCTGCCAACCGTGGACGGTCCGCACTCCTGGTCCGGACGGTCCGCCCCTATACATCAACGGCTCAAATCCCAACGGTCAGCAGTAACGGCTATATCAACGGCTATAATGCATTAAATGCATCGTTAGATGTCAGATAAAGGCAGTCGTGAACGGTCCGGTCGTGCATCCCGGACGGTCCGTGAGGACGCTATAATTCATTTTACGGAACCCATCACCTTCGGGTTTTTCGGTTCTGTGTTGACCGGACGGTCCGCGCCTAAGGCCGGACGGTCCGAGCCTGGTCTCGAATGGTGCTTTCTTTTCCATTGGATGGTCCACGGTGTTGACTTGCGTTTATGCAGTATTCCTGTCCGAGGCTCACTTTGGTGTCGCGGACGGTCCGCCACAAGGGCCTAGACGGTCCACGCTTGGTCTGTTTTTCCAAAAAGCTTCTCCTGTCCGGAATAATCTACGGTATTCCGGACAATCGATTTAGAATAGTTGTAGATGCACTTATGCACCTGTTAAATGATCAACTAGAGCAAACTAGTTAGTCCAATTATTTGTGTTGGGCATTTCAACCACCAAAATCATTTAAGAAAAGGTTTGACCCTATTTCCCTTTCAATCTCCCCCTTTTTGGTGATTGATGCCAACACAAACCAAAGCAAATATATAAGTGCAGAATTGAACTAGTTTGCATAAGGCAAGTGCAAAGGTTGCTTGGATTTAAACCAATTTTATACTTACACTAGATATGTATGGATTGCTTTCTTTCTTTTAACATTTTGGACCACATTTGCACCACTTGTTTTGTTTTAGCAAATTCTTTTGGAAAATCTTTTCAAAGTCTTTTTGCAAATAGTCAAAGGTACATGAATAAGATTTCGAGAAGCATTTTCAAGATTTGAAATTTTCTCCCCCTGTTTCAAATGCTTTTCCTTTGACTAATCAAAACTCCACCTAAATGAAATTCTCCTCTTAGTGTTCAAGAGGGTTTTTCTAATTGAAGGAAGATCAAAATATTTTAGATACCAATTTTTGAAAAATTTCTCCTTAAAATATAGATAGCAATTGAGATAGAATTTCTTAGAGGAATACTAATTTGAAAGATGCCAAATGAAAACATTAAACACTTTGTTTCGAAAATTTTGAAGAGTGGTGGTGCGGTCCTTTTGCTTTGGGCTAATACTCTCTTCCCCTTTGGCATTTGTTGGGGGTATGCTTCGTAGCCGAAGATCCTAAAGAAAGAAAACACCTTCGGCAGATCCTCTCAAGAGCAGCGCCGAAGCTATCGCCTATAAAGCTTCGGCATAGTGACATGCCTCAAGACGAAGGGGTGAACCGACTTTAAGATGAAATGACCTAAAAGACCCATGATGTTCTGTGTTATTATTGTAGTCGGTTCTAAAGGGTATAAATGTAATTATACACAGGCTGCGCCCTGTGCCTATAAATAGGTGAACAGTACCCCTGTACTGTTCACGCAATCTTGTAATCGCTGGCACATTACGCTGGAATTACTGTTTTCTGGCAAGGAAAAGGTATAAATGTACCTAAATGTTATGTTTTAATATTTAGGTTTGTTTAATAAAATATGTGAACAGTCTTACGTGTTTTTGATATATCATTCCCTTATGTTTCATATCTTTTATACACTTTATCCTACGTTGTTTTATAACTCTAATCACGAAGGTGTGACCTTCGTGATATCTTGCTCATGGCTTTCGTCCAAAGTTCATTAAATGCTTGGGAGATAATGCTTCAGCGAACGAAGGGCATTAATATTTAACATTTTATGTTGCCTTGTTCTTAATTCATAGCATTTGAGAACAAGTCCCCAACATTGGCGCCCACCTCCGGTGAACTCACTTCCACTTTTTGAGTTGATGGCTTCGTTCAACAACCAATCTGGAGCTGCTCCGGCTACGAAGCTCTTACTCCCGATAACAGGCGGTTCATGCTCAGAGCCGGCCAACAAGAAGCAGAAGAAGGAGGCACAGAGAAGGGTACATCATGTCGGGGTGTAGGGACCCTTCATCAAGTCGAGATGGTCTCACATCCCAATTACCTTCTCCAAGAGGACCTTCAGCTCAAGGATTACCCTCACAATGATGCTATGGTTATCTCTTGCGTCATCAAAGGATTTCTGGTCCACAATGTTCTAGTTGATACAGGCAGTGCAGCGGATATTATATTTGCTAAGGCCTTCAGACAGATGCAAGAGCCAGAGGATAAGATTCATGATGCCACACACCCTCTTTGTGGCTTCGGAGGAAGGCAGATTGTAGCGCTCGGCAAGATCACGATGCCAGTGACCTTCGGATTTGTCAACAATACAAGGACTGAGCAAGTTGTCTTTGATATTGTCGACATGGAGTACCCCTACAATGCAATCATTGGTCGTGGGACACTTAATGCTTTTGAAGCAATTCTTCATCCAGCATATCTATGCATGAAGATACCTTCGGATCAAGGGCCTATTGCTATTCATGGAAGTCAGGAAGCTGCCAGAAAGGCCGAAGGAAACTGGACAGATTCAAAAGCAATTCATAATATAGATGGAGCCGAAGCTTGTGAGCAGTACAAGTACAGAAGGGAGAAGGCTGCTTTGGCTGATCAGTCGAAGCCCATGCTCTTATGTGAAGATATAGCAGAGCAGGAGGTGTTGCTGGGATCTCAATTGTCTGAGGAACAGTAGAAAACCCTAACAAGGTTTCTGTTCAACAACAAAGATGTCTTTGCATGGTCAGCCAACGATCTTTGTGGTGTCAACAGGGATGTCATTGAACACTCGCTCAATGTCGATCCATCCTTCAGACCTAGAAAGCAGAGGATTCGGAAAATGTCTGATGACAAAGCCAAAGGTGCTCGGAATGAAGTGAAAAGACTTCTTACTGCTGGAGTCATCAGAAAAGTAAAATACCCAGAATGGCTAGCCAACACTATTATGGTGAAGAAGGCCAATGGTAAATGGAGAATGTGTATTGATTTTACTGATCTCAACAAGGCTTGTCCGAAGGATGAGTTCTCATTACCAAGAATAGATTCTCTAGTAGACACAGCAGCTTCGTCAGAACTCATGAGTCTACTAGATTGCTATTCAGGCTATCATCAAATCTGGATGAAGAAGGAAGATGAGCCAAAAACCAGCTTCATATCCCCCAGTGGTACATATTGTTATCTTCGGATGCCTGAGGGGCTCAAGAATGCTGGAGGAAGCTTCAGTAGAATGACAGCGAAAGTCCTTCATTCTCAGATAGGTAGAAATGTGTTAACATATGTTGATGATATCATAGTAAAAAGCACGAAGCAAGAAAATCAAATGCTGATCTGCAGGAAACATTTGCTAACTTTAGGCAAGCAGGCCTGAAGTTGAATACAGAAAAATGTGTCTTCAGAGTAAAGAAGGGAAAAATTCCTTGGTTGTCTAGTTTCAACAAAAGGAATCGAAGCTAATCCAAATAAAATCGAAGCTATTCTTCGGATGGAGCCGCCAAGCACAAAGAAGGGAGTTCAACGGTTGACAGGAAGACTGGCATCTTTGAATCGATTCATATCTAGATCAGCAGAGAAATTTACCATTCTTCGAAGTGCTAAAGTCGGCTGAAGTCTTTCAATGGGGATCAGCTCAGCAGAAAGCCTTCGAAGAGCTGAAGCAGTACCTAATAGACCTAACGACGCTAACTCCACCCACGCCAGGGGCTCCTCTACTGTTGTATGTGGTAGCTTCGCACTCTGCAGTGAGTGCGGCACTTGTACAGGAGAAGCTTGAAGGACAAAGTAAAAATCAAGTCCCAGTATATTTTGTCTCCGAAGTGTTGAGCTTGTCAAAGAAAAATTACATAGAGTTGGAGAAAGTGTTGTATGCTGTGTTAATGGCTTCCAGAAAGCTTCGGCATTATTTCCAAGCTTACCATATAATTGTTCCTTCGTCACAGCCTCTGAAGGATATTATGAGGAACAGAGAAGCTACTGGAAGGGTTGGAAAGTGGGCCGCAGAGCTCAATGAATTCACCTTTGATTACATGCATAGATCTTCAATTCAATCCCAGGCGCTAGCAGACTTCATTGCTGACTGGACGCCAGGGGCTCACGAAGAAGGGACAAGGATACCGAAGCTTGGACGGTGTTCTGCGATGGTTCTTGGGGAACCTTCGGTGCAGGAGCAGCTGCGGTCCTAGTAGCACCTTCAAAAGTCAAAACATGTTTTGCAGTCAAACTGGACTTCAGTTGCACAAATAATATTGCTGAGTACGAAGCACTTCTTTTGGGGCTTCGAAAGCTAAGGGCAATGGGAATAAGAAGGGCCGTCTTAAAGACTGATTCTCAAGTCATAGCTGGCCATGTGGATAAAAGCAGCAGGGCACGAGATCCGAAGCTTGAAAAATATCTGGATGCAGTCCGAAGGTTGGAAGCTTCCTTCGAAGGGTTTTCCGTCAAAAGTATTCCAAGAGGTGAAAATGAGCATGCCGATTTGCTAGCCAAATCAGCGGCTCAGGGGCTCCCTTTACCCTCTGAAGTATTTTTGAAACAATAAAAGCACCTTCGGTTGATCTTATGGAAAGAGCAGTGCTCACTATTTCTCCAGTGCACAGTGAAGATTGGAGAACTGAAATAATATCTTTCCTTCAAGGAAATTGTCTTTCAAGTGACGAAGCTTATAACAAAAGAATGGAGGCAAGAACAAGACCATATGTCATGATAGAGGAGAATTGTATAAACATGGAGTTTGCTCACCACTCCTCAAATGTTTATCAAGGACCGAAGGTATTGAATTGATGAAGGAGATACACGCAGGTCTGTGTGGATCTCACATTGGATCTAGGCCCTTGCTGGGAAAAAAATTCGTCAAGGATTTTATTGGCCGAAGGCAGCTTCGGATGCAGCAGAGTTAGTTCAAAAATATGAAGGCTGTCAAAAATGTGCAAGAGATCAGAAACAACCTTCATCTCTAACTCAGTTAATACAGCCCACTTGGCCGTTGCAAAGGTGGGGCCTCGATTTGCTAGGCCCACTTCCACCAGCTCAAGGAAATCTAAAATATGTTGTGGTGGTGGTAGAATATTTTTCCAAGTGGATTGAGGTGAAGCCTTTAGCCACAATAACTTCGGTCACTGTCCAGAATTTTTTTTGGCAAAATATTGTTTGTCGCTTCGGAGTGCCGAAGGCTATTACTGTGGATAATGGAACACAGTTCGATGCTGAAGCTTTCAAAGAGTTTTGTGGACAAATTGGCACGAAGATTCATTTTGCATCGGTCAGACATCCGGAGTCAAATGGACTTGTTGAAAGGGCTAATGGCATTATAATGACGGGAATAATGAAGTTAATCTTCAATCAGCCCAGAGGAAAGTGGCCAGATAAATTGATCAAAGTGGTGTGGAGCAAAAACACAATAATATCAAGGTCAACAGGCTTTACACCATTCAAATTATTGTTTGGTGACGAAGCAATAACCCCAGAAGAAGCTAAAGCAGGATCAATAAGAACAGTGGCTTCTGTAGAGGACGAAGCTGATTATTTTGTGGCAAAAGATGCTATAGAAGGGATCAAGCTTCAGGCTGTAGAGAACATCAATAAATATCAAGCCAAAACAATAAAATGGCGTGACAGAAAAGTTCGGTTAAAAAACATCAAGCCAGGGCACTTGGTACTTCGGAGAGTTGCCAACCCAGATACAGTAGACAAGCTACAGTTCAAGTGGGAAGGACCTTTTCTGGTAGTATCTTCGTCAAGACCCGGTTCTTACAGATTGAAGGATATGAACGACAACGACATTCCTAGATCTTGGAATGCAGATGAGCTTCGGCGATATTATGTATAGCTTGATGTAATCTTTTTATTTTTCCTATGGTACCCTTTTCCTTTCTAAAAGGGGAGAAAGGTTTTTAATGGGGCCATAACATGTAATTTCTTTTTTTTTATTTCAGCTCTACAAGAGCAATATCCCCCAAAAATGTAAATGTAAAAGCTGAGCATGCACCATCGAGTGCAAAGAGAAAAGAAAAAACATGGAGAAGCTCGAAAGACGTCCCTAAGGGGATGCAGAGCACGACGAAGCTACAAAAAGCCGTTCCTAAGGGAGCACAGTGTAAGTTTTCTGCTCAAAAGTCGTTCCTAAGGGAAAGCAGAGCTTACAGCGAAAAGTCAACGCTGATTCCGCCGAAATATAAGGCGAAGCGCGAAAAGTCAACGCGATACCGACGAAATAGAAGGCGAAGAAGTTCAAAAGACGTTCCTAAGGGAATGCAGAACTTACAGCGAAAAGTCAACGCTGATACACCGAAAAATAAACGGTGAAGCCAAAAAATAAACGGCAAAGAGACTTTGATTATTCCTAAGGGAATGAAGGCTATGGTTGTGGCTTCGTATGCGTGTGTTTGGACATTCATTTGCACGGTACATTACATCATACATTTGCATTCATAAACATTCATTTAGACATACATAGGATCATCATCATCATAACACAACCAGTTGCTTCAGCTCTAAAGTTAAGGCTTTAGAAAAAAGAAAAAGAAGCAGTTTTATGCTTCACTGTGTACGAAAAGAAGGGAAGGTGTTTTTCGCCTTCGGCTCAAAAATGCTAAGTTCGTTCACACCGAAGCATTTTATACATTGACGGAAAGGTAAGAATATATTACAAGGTATGGACAAGGTTCAGAATAAAATTTAATTACATTATTCTTTACAAAGGTTATTACAAGAGTCCTTAGAGTTTTTTCTACAGTTATCTACTCAAGCTTCATTAGTATCCATTAAGCTTCAGCTTCAGCTTCGTCATCCGTTGAGCTTCGGCTTCATCTTCTTACTCTTCAGCTTCGTCGGCTTCGTCATCCTGTATATATTAAAGTATTGTAAGGAAGATTCAAGTTTAAAGGAAGAGGTAAGCACAAGGTATGATTTTGTTACCGGCTTAAGATGACTCCGAGCTTCATCACCAGCTATGCTTCGTCCACCCTTTGTCCATACCAGTTTTATAAATCTATTTGCTATGCTTCGGGCAAGGTTGGGAATATTCTCTAGATCTGCTGGTGATAAACTGAAATTGGGTCTATTGACAACCTTCCCATGTTCACAGCCATATTTCAGGAAGGCGATAGCTGTGCCCCGAGAAGCTACCAGGGCACAAAAGTCACCATGTCCAGCTATAACTTCATCACCTTCGATATGTTCGAAGGCCCCTGGCAGGTCTTCAGCCAAAGGATTAAATTTCTCGCTGCTGGCTCCAACCGAATAAAAGACCTGCTTCAGTCGTTGTATACATCGATTACTGAACTCCAGACATTTGTTTTGAAGCCCTGTCAATGATTTTTCCAAATCTGAACTTTTCTGGATCTCAGCCTCAAATTTTGCATTGAGCTTCTGCTTTTCTTGTTTGAAGCTTACTGACTGGGAGAGAAGCTTCGTATTTAATTCTGCCATTTTAGCTTCAGCTTCTGCCAATAAGCCTTCGGTTGTCTGAAGCTCGAAGTCTTTCTTTTTAAGAGCAGTTGATTGGTCTTTTATCTTGCTTTCTAAATTCTCAATTATAACTTCGTGTTTTTTATCTTCCAAATCTTGCTGCATTTTCAAAGCTTTACTCAGTAGCATACTCTGCACACAAAAAACCTTCATTAGAAAACAACTTCGTTATTGAACCAATAAAAGTTAAAGAAAAACTGTTTACATTGAAATTGGAATAGAATAAACTACCGACGATGTGCTGTCGTCGGTAGCGGCTAATGTCTGTCTCGAGCTTCGGGAAACCGATACTCTTTGATAGAGTACCAATAACCTTTGCTCCGGTATGATCTCGAACACAGCCCAACTTTTCGTCATCGACACCACCGAAGAGAAGTGCCCCAGGCCGATATCCGCAAGATATGGCATACTCTTTTAGCTCTTCTTTTTCAGCCTTTGTCAGCTCTTGTCCAACTAAGTTTTGAAAGTTAAAAATTTCATCTTCCGAAGTGTCTTCGGCTATTTCTTTCTTCTTCTCAAGCTTTGGGGCCGTAGTCTCTTTAGTGGCTGCAACAGTTTCTTCTGCGGCCATGTCTAGCAGTATCTTATCAATATTTGCAATTGTGCTTTCTAACTGAATATCTTCGGCTGTGGCAGCTTCGGCAGCTGTAGCTTCCGAAGGTGCAGCTTCGGTAGCTGTTGTGCTCTCAACAGCTGGTGCCTTCGGAGCTGAAGCTTGTGATGGTGTCCCTTCAATGACTTCTGTTACTGTAATGATTCTTTGTTTTTCGGCCTAGCTGCCTTCTTCGTTTTTTCGGGCTCCTTTTCCTTCTGAAAAAGCTTCGTCAGATGTGGCCCCAGTGGACTTAGCTTGACAGGCAAAGATTCAGTCATTACCTTTAAAATTTCCTCCACGTCGGTGGTAGAGGGTGTTGCAGCAGTTTCTTCTTCTTCGTCAGTTGCCTTCTGCTTTGGAGCAGTAGCTTTTCTCTTCTTCGAAGCATCTGTTTTTGGCTCAGGCTTCGGCTTTTTCTTTTTCAATTGTTCTTCATTGTCTTTATTTAGAGCACCAGCCACTCTCTTTCTTTTCTGCCCTTCGGCATCCATGTCTAGCCGCTCGTAGTCGGGATACTCAAAGTCCAGAGCATCCATTACTCGGTTCAACCTTCGCTTCGGACGGGTGCCGAAGGCTGCAGTCATTAGTTGATCTTCTTTTTTGGAGTAATTGCCAAGAATTTCATTACACATCACTTCAATCGTGTCTAGCCACTCTTGGCAAGGCACTTTGAAATATTTCTTGAATTTATAATGATAGGGTAACCAAATAAGTTCTCCCTTCTTCTTTTCTCCTTTAAGCTTCGGCATGTCCCACTCTTTAAAAGTTGGGAACACTCTGAAAGCCAAGAATTCTTACACTAAGTCCCTAGTCCCGATATGCTCCGCAATAACTCTAAATTCAGCTAGAGCAATTTGGCTTGGACTCCCTGGTGTCATGTTGCACTGGGTCTAGTCTCTCCGAAGATTAATTCTAACGGACTCTGGACCAGCTTCTCCTTTTCTTCGTCAACTTTGACGTAAAACCACTCAGACTTCCAGCCAGCTGGCCACTTGCTACGATAGCTGATCACTAGAAATTTCGTACTCTTGCGATAGGCAAAATTGTAGCAGCCAAAGTTTTCATGTAGCCCATCTCCTCTAGCCTTGGTCTGATAATGAAGCTCGTGCACTCGGCAGAAGCCTTTGGCAAATGGTTCCACCCCTTGGCTTCGGAGGGCCCAGATATAAACGCTAAGCCTAACGATAGCGTTAGGAGTTAGCTGATGAAGGTAGATCCCAAACTTCTTCAATACATCAGCAATCATCTTATTTAAAGGAAATCTCAAACTAGCTTTAAAGAAACTTTTGAAAACCACTACTTCATCCTTTCCTAACTTCGAAGTAATCTCTTCCCCACCAAAACGAACCAGCTCTTTCTTTGCTTCACTGAAATAACCCAAATTTATCAGCTTCGGCATGTCATCTTCGGAAATGGTGGATTTCCCAAACTCCAGGTGGCTGGGTTTAATTTGCACTGCGCTGTAATCATCTTCAGACTCAAGTTCTTCGGCATCAGCCTGCTCGGCTTCAGCGGTAGGTGCATCCTCCGATGCTACCAGCCCTGAGCGCTTCATCATTTCGGAGATTGGGGCAGTTTCGGCACCTTCGGCCTCCTCTCCGTCACGAGTAACCCTATCTGTGGAACGTACTCTGGCCATCTGGTGACTGAATTTCTTGTTTTTCGAATAAAGTTGAAAATTTTCCTTAACTTTGATGAAGCTCTTTCTCGTTACGAAGCTTGAGCAAAATAAATAGCTTCGGTTGCGGAAATAGTGAGCAAGCTTCGGCTTTGGTCAATATTTTGGCAGCAAAATAGTGCAATAGCAATGAATGTTGTGGTAACTTCACACCTACCCGTCTGTTTATATAGTGCCGCAGGTGGGAAGGTGAATCGTCAAGGTCTTCCGCACCGGACAAACAGCCACCCGCACTCACTGAACGGTGGGCCATAGAGTCCGAGAAGGTGAATCGTCAGTGCGCGCATAACTGCTGCAAGATGAGGCCACCTTGCGCGTGGATTATTTTAATCGTTTCTCGCCAACGAGCTCAGGGAAGGTGTTTTCGGATCTTCGGCATCCCGAAGCCTAGAAGGCTTTTTCACGGATCAAGCTCGTTACAAAAAACGATCTAGCACCGCGAAGGGGCTACTGTTGGGGGTATGCTTCGTAGCCGAAGATTCTAAATAAAGAAAACACCTTCGGCAGATCCTCTCAAGAGCAGCGCCGAAGCTATCGCCTATAAAGCTTCGGCACAGTGACATGCCTCAAGATGAAGGGGTGAACCGACTTAAATATGAAATGACCTAAAATACCCATGATGTTCTGTGTTATTATTGTAGTCGATTGTAAATGGCATAAATGTAATTATACATAGGCTGCGCCCTGTGCCTATAAATAGGTGAACAGTACCCCTTTACTGTTCACGCAATCTTGTAATCGCTGGCACATTGCGATGGAATTACTGTTTTCTGTCAAGGCGAAGGTATAAATGTACCTAAATATTATGTTTTAATATTTAGGTTTGTTTAATAAAATATGCGAACAGTCTTACGTGTTTTTGATAAATCATTCCCTTATGTTTCATATTTTTATACACTTTATCCTACGTTGTTTTATAACTCTAATCACGAAGGTGTGACCTTCGTGATATCTTGCTCATGGCCTTCGTCCAAAGTTCATTAAATCCTTGGGAGATAATACTTCAGCGGACAAAGGGCATTAATATTTAACATTTTATGTTGCCTTGTTCTTAATTCATAGCATTTGAGAACAAGTCCCCAACAACATTAATCGCCAAAAACGGAGTCTTTTGAGCCCTTTTTCTTTCCCCCAAACGGTACAATTAAATAAGAGTGAAGATTATACCAAAGTGGAGAGCGGTGCGGAGTGATGGTGAAGGTTAAATAATACCGATAGAGTGGAGTGGAAGCCGTGTAGATGAACTTATGCACCTGTGAAATGATCAACTAGAGCAAACTAGTTAGTCCAATTATTTGTGTTGGACATTTCAACCACCAAAATCATTTAAGAAAAGGTTTGAACCTATTTCCCTTTCAGGTCCGGTGCCGACACGTGTCCAGACCTGATCTGGTGGGATCCGGACCTTATCACATACACTCCTGCTCCCCACCCAGGCGGAGACCCGATGCTGCCACGTGGCCAACTGCGCGCGGCGTAAGCCAACGGGCGGAGCCTCACATAAAGCCTCTAGGCTACGCGTGTCTTTGCATTTATTACGGATAAGACGTGTGTCGGTTCATTCCAGAGACAGGCGGCACGCCTAGTCCACGTTGCGTGGGCCGTGTTGTTACTTACACGTTACCATAGCAAGGACAATGACTCATCATTACTCCCGCGTTACCAGGAAAAGGGTCACTGCCTATCAATACTGCATGGACTGCAGTCATCATGACTCCCGCTGATTACTCATGTGTTACTAAGGCGGAGGGAATCTGAACGGTTCCGCCTATACACCTCTACTCATATGTGCTGTCAGCATTAATTATTCACATAATGTATTCCTTCCATTATGCTCCTGGGACCGCATGTCGGAGCTCAGCATCCTTGTATGTACCCCCCTTAAACTATAAAAGGGAGGGGACACAGCGTTACAAGGGACACGCTCAATACAACTTAAACACAGTGTAGGTAGGGTATTACGCTCCAGCGGCCTAAACCACTATAAAACCTCGAGTGTTCTTGTGTTCATCCGAAATTCACCAAACAGGAAAGCGCTTAGGCCCCCTCCTCATCTTAGGATTAGGGCGGGTGCATTCTGCTACCCGGCCGGAGGATTTTCCCACCGACATTTGGCGCACCAGGTGCGGAAAGAGCAGGATGCGAACCGCCGCACGCGATAGCATGCCTCCTTGGGGTCGCTGCAGAAGACAAAAGGTTATTTTAAACCAGTGCAGCAGCAATGAGGCGCCCCGCGCATGGCCCAACGAAACTACCAGGCGTGGGGACCGTGGGTCACTCAGCCGCGGGGACAGATATGGCAGTTGACGTGACTGAAGGTGGATTGACACCGGGCGCGTCAGTAGACGTGCTAAAACAGCGCGCCAATCACCGATCAGGCCATGTTGGGACAAAGTACAAGCTTTGCCCCACCTGGAGGCTCGCATCCTCCCCTGCGGTGGGCCCGGGGGCCACTGTCGGTACCCTGAAACTAGGGTACCCCTTACTACTGTATAAAGACGCAGTACCCACGCGGCTATTTTTAGTCGTGTGGTAAAGGAGCTGTATGTGGGACCAGGCCATGACTCGCCCCAGCCTCGGGCAAATACTCTGGGCCAGCAACAGCACCTGACCCCACCACATGGGCGGGTCCGGTGCCGCCACGTGTCCAGAGAAAGTGACATACTCTGAGGTATCACCAGTGAGTTCGAACCCACATGGGAAGGTGTCGGACCCCTGTATATACGGTCCGGGCCTCCAAGTTTGGTCCAGGACCTCCATGTGTGCGAACCAGATCCCTAGAATGGGATCCGGACCCCTTGTATCGGGTCCAGGCCATCCATAGTGGGGTCCTAGGGTCCCAGGATAGAGCATATCCGGGCCTTAATCAGGTCCCAGGCGGAGGTCCCATGCCGACACGTGTCCAGACCTGATCTGGTGGGATCCGAACCTTATCACATACACTCCTGCTCCTCGCCTAGGCGGAGACCCGATGTTGCCACGTGGCCAACTGCGCGCGGCGTAAGCCAACGGGCGGAGCCTAACATAAAGCCTCTGGGCTACGCGTGTCTTTGCATTTATTACGGATAAGACGTGTGTCGGTCCATTCCAGTGACAGGCGGCGTGCCCAGTCCACGTTGTGTGGGCCGTGCTGTTACTCACACATTACCATAGCAAGGACAATGACTCACCATTACTCCCGCGTTACCAGGAAAAGGGTCACTGCCTATCAATACTGCATGGACTGCAGTCATCATGACTCCCACTGATTACTCATGCGTTACTAAGGCGGAGGGAATCTGAACGACTCCGCCTATACGCCTCTGCTCATATGTGCTGTCAGCATTAATTATTCACATAATGTATTCCTTCCATTATGCTCCTAGGCTCGCATGTCGGAGCTCAGCATCCTTGTATGTACCCCCCTTAAACTATAAAAGGGAGGGGACACAACGTTACAAGGGACATGCTCAATACAACTTAAACATAGTGGAGGTAGGGTATTATGCTCCAGCGGTCTGAACCACTATAAACCCTCGAGTGTTCTTGTGTTCATCCGAAATTCACCAAACAAGCAAGCGCTTAGGCCCCCTCCTCATCTTAGGATTATGGCGGGTGCATTCCGCCACCCGTCCGAAGGATTTTCCTACCAACATTTGGCGCGCCAGGTGCGGAAAGAGCAGTATGCGAACCGCCGCACGCGATAGCATGCCTCCTAGGGGCCGTTGCAGAAGACAAAAGGTTATTTTAAACCAGTGCAGCGGCAACGAGGCGCCCCGCGCGTGGCCCGACGAAACCACCAGTCGTGGGGACCGTGGGTCAGTCAGCCGTGGGGACAGATATGGCAGTTGACGTGACTGAAGGTGGATTGACAGCGGGTGCGTCAGCAGACGTGCTAACAGCGCGCCAATCACCGATCAGGCCATGTTGGGACAAAGTACAAGCTTTGGCCCCACCTGCAGGCTTGCATCCTCCCCTGAGGTGGGCCCGGTGGCCACTATCAGTACCCTAAAACTAGGGTACCCCTTACTACTGTATAAAGATGCAGTACCCACGTGGCTATTTTTAGTCGCGTGGTAAAGGATATGTGGGACCAGGCCATGACTCGCCCCAGCCTCGGGCGACTACTCTGGACCAGCAACAGCACCTGACCGCACCACATAGGCGGGTCCGGTGCCGCCACATGTCCAGAGAAAGTGACATACTCTGAGGTATCACCAGTGAGTCCAGACCCCCATGAGAAGGTGTCGGACCCCTGTATATACGGTGCGGGTCTCCAAGTTTGGTCCAGGACCTCCATGTGTGCGAACCGGACCCCTGGAATGGGATCTAGACCCCTGTATGGGGTCCAGGCCGTCCATAATGAGGTCCCAGGGTCCCAGGACAGAGCATACCTGGGCCTTAATCAGGTCCCAGGCGGGGGTCCGGTGTCGACACGTGTTCAGACCTGATCTGGTGGGATCCGGACCTTATCACATACACTCTTGCTCCCCGCCCAGACGGAGACCCGATGCTGCCACGTGGTCAACTGCGCACGGCGTAAGCCAACGGGCGAAGCCTGACATAAAGCCTCTAGGCTACGCGCGTCTTTGCATTTATTATGGATAAGACGTGCGTCTGTCCATTCCAGTGACAGGCGGCGCGCCCAGTCCACGTTACGTGGGCCGTGCTGTTACTCACACGTTACCATAGCAAGGACAATGACTCACTATTACTCCCGCGTTACCAGGAAAAGGGTCACTGCCTATCAATACTGCATGGACTGCAGTCATCATGACTCCCACTGATTACGCATGCGTTACTACGACGGAGAGAATCCGAACGGCTCCGCCTATACGCCTCTACTCATGTGTGCGGTCAGCATTAATTATTCACATAATATATTCCTTCCATTATTCTCCTGGGCCCGCATGTCAGAGCTCAGCATCCTTGTATGTACCCCCTTAAACTATAAAAGGGAGGGGATACAGCGTTACAAGGGACACGGTCAATACAACTTACACACAGTGGAGGTAGGGTATTACGCTCCAGCGGCCTGAACCACTATAAACCCTCGAGTGTTCTTGTGTTCATCCAATTTTTTCTAAATAGGCAAGCGCTTAGGCCCCCTCCTCATCTTAAGATTAGGGCGGGTGCATTCCGTCACCCGGCCGAAGGATTTTCCGACCGACAATGTTTTTGGTTGGTCGTCTGAGCTTGTACAAGTCAGATTTAATTTGTGTTTGATTGTATGTACAAGTGATACAAATAAATAAATAAGTAAAATTAATCTTAAAAATTTATATAGCAAATGTGATCTAGTTTTGTTGGTAATAATGTTAGAAACATAAAAATGAAATCGTTCGATAATTAGATATTTTAATTAAAATTTATATAAAAACGTGTTTAAAAGCTACCTTGCTTTTCGTCCTGAAGCTGGAAGCCGCTCGCCAAGAGTAGGGATGGTAATAGATTATGATCTAAATACTTCTTAATAAAATGTTAGGCCCCTAAATAAAACATAGTTTAAAAATGAATAGAAATAGGGACTGATCCTAACCCTTTGATCCTTAAATCTTATAGTGTAAAATTTAGAGCCCATTATCAGTCCTAGCCAAGAGCTTTCACGCGCGGAGAAGGTCGGCAGCTTGCGCGACCTAGATGGAGGATCTCACTAGCATCCGACAAGCCAGACCAAGAATAAGGGGGTGTTTGGTTACCCCAAACTAAAATTTAGCCCCTGTCATATCGAATGTTTGAACCTCCGTTCCGGGTATTAAATGTAGTCTGATTATAAAACTAATTTCTCAGCCGAAGATTAAAAGACGAGACGAATCTAGTCCAGTTGGTTGGGTCTATATTTCATACTCCTATTTAAAAGTCAAATGCTTGATGTGACCCGGACTAAACTTTAGTCCCTACAACCAAACACCCCCTAACGCACAGGTAACCAAACACGTAAGAAAGGTTAAGATTAGGGATGACAACGGATATGTACCATTTCGATATTAGCATTTAATATATGTTCCCATCAAATAAAATTCTATCTACGCTCGTGGGTATATGATCTTACCCGTACCCGTATAAATAGTTTTACCCATCAGGTAATCTATGCCAGATAGAAAAGACTTAAATTCTAATATTCCAATCACTCCAAATGTTTTATATATATATATATAATAAGTTCAATTTAAAATATAACAACTCATGTGATTACATAATTTGAAAGTTAAAAACAAACAATAGTCGAACAAGGATTTTTATTTAGCTAATATGAGCTTTATTATATGATAATAGTAGTATTGTCGGCGTTTCAGACTCGGGGGTCTCTGGACCGAAGAGTAAATTTGTCGCTGCGTGCCCCTGCCCAGATGGGTTGGTGCGAGATGGAACACAAGAGGGTAAACGCGGCTCGTATTATCTCGCACCAGGGGGTGTGCTCGTAGTAGGGGTTACAAGCGTTCGCGAGGGAGAGAGAGTGAGCATGTTCGTTTGCTCGTCCCTCCGCGCGACCCCCTCCCGACCCTCTCGTAGGAAGGGCCTTGACCTCCCTTTTATAGATGCAAGGAGAGGGTCCAGGTGTACAATGGGGGTGTAGCTATGCGCTAACGTGTCTGGCAGAGAGGTGCCTGAGCCCTGTGTACATGCCAACGTGGCTGTCGGAGAGGCGCTAGAGCCCTGTGTATGTGATAACGTGGTCGTCAGAGAAGTGCCTGAGCCCCGTAGAAGCACAGCTGGTGGTGCTGCTGGGATCCTGCTGACGTCTCCTTGCTTTCGTAGGGGGCTGAGAACCACCGTCGTTATGGACGCACGCGGGGAGCCATCATTGCCTGTTACCGGGACGAGCCAGATGGGACGCCGGTCTTGTTCCCTCGTAGCCTGAGCTAGCTAGGGGTAGGGTAATGATGTATCCCCTGTGGCGCGATCGGTCCGAGCCCAAGGTCGGGCGAGGCGGAGACTTCTCCTGAGGTCGAGGCCGGGTTCGGGCGAGGACGTGATTTCTTCCGAGGCCGAGGCTGACGCCGAGTCTTGGGGTCGGGCGAGGTGGAGACCTCCTCCCAAGGCCGAGGCCCAAGGTCAGGCGAGGCGGAGCTTCCTGTTGCGCCCGCGGCTGAACTTGCTGTTGTCAGCCTTGCCCGGGTGGCTGGCGCAGTAGTCGGAGTGGGGTGAGCGGCGCTGTTTTCCTGTCAGATCGGTCAATGGAAGGGCGAAGTGACTACGGTCACTTTGACCTTGTCGACTGAGGCGCGCGTGTCAGGATAAGGTGTCAGGCGATCCTCGCATTGAATGCGCCTGCGATACGGTCGGTTGGTGAGGCGATTTGGCCAAGGTTGCTTCTCGATGAAGCCTGCCCGAGCTGGGCCTCGGGCGAGGCGTGAATTCGTCTAGGACTACAGTCCCGGCCCGAGGCCGGGCTCGGGCGAGATCGTGTCCCTTGGGTAGACGAAGCCTTGACCTGGACCGTGCCCATCAGTCTTTGCAGCTTGTGCTGATGGTGGTTACCAGCCGTGTTTAGGAGTGTTGGGGCTACCACTAATTACGGTACCCAGCAGTAGCCCCTGAGCCTCAAAGGGAGTGTTGGTACTCGCTTGGAGGCTTTGCCGCACTTTTTTGCGAGGGGACCGGCCTTCCTCGGTTATACTTTGTTTCGGTGGGTGCGCGCGAGCGCACCCGCCGGGTGTAGCCCCCGAGGCCTCGGAGGAGTGGTTTGACTCCTCTGAGGTCTTAATGCTTTTCGTGATGCTTCGACCGGCCTTGTTGTTCCCTCATGCGGCCTGGTCATAGCCCGGGTGCATGGTCAGGTTCCGAGTTTTTTAGGCTGGTTTGTTGACGCTGTCAACGGTTTGGCCGTAGCCGGGTTGCGAGAGCAGCCCCCGAGCCTCTGCACGGAACGAGAGGACGATCAAGGACTGTCTCGACTTTTATTATACGCCCCTTCATCGCCTTTCCGCAAGGAGGAAGGGGGGGGAAGCGCCATGTTGCCCTCGGAGGACGCCGAACATGGTGTCTCCAGTGAGTTGCTAACGGGTGATCCGAGTGGACGCCCGTGCCCCGTTCGATAAGGGTCGGCTAGTGGCCCAGAGGCGCGCTCCAAAAGTACCCAGAGTCATCCCTCACTCTGCGTGCTCTGGGCGGCTGTCGAAACCTTCCGAGGGGCCAGCCTTCGAACCCCTGATCAGTAGTGGGAGCGGAGCCCGAGTGCTCTGGGGCGGCTGTCGAACCCTTCCGAGGGGCCAGCCTTCGAACCCCTAATCAGTAGGAGGGCTCGGGGCCCGCTTCCTTCGTGGAGAAGGATCCCTTTCGAGGTATCCCCTTTCCCGGTCCCTGTTGGCAAGAGAGATAAAGGGGAAGAGGAAAAGGATATGAATTTAAATAGTGTGTCGCACCTTATTTGACGCGGTCATCATGGCGGAGGCGAAACGACGCCCACTTCGCCTGCCAAAGGTGTCACTTGCCCTGCCGAGGAGTTAATGCGACGGGACGGGCGATTCGCGGGGCGGCCGTTGCGCGTGCTCGAGTCGTTCGAGGAACGGAACACGGGCGTGTCGTCTTCGTGCCGTGGGAGAGGGCTCTCCTGCCGCTTCAGGAGGGGACGCGAGCCTGCGGGCGATTTGACCGCTGCTTCTGCTCGTCTGCTGCTGCAATTACTGCCGGCCCACTTTTGGCCATATCGACCGTCGCGCCTCCCCTCGCGGCTGACCGACCTGTGATCGTTGTGCCCGATTGGCACAGTTGGGTCATGTGCAGGGTTGTCTCGAGTCGTGGCACTGGTTCCGCAGTCGAGAAGACACGACATTGGCGTGAGTGGCGGTGCGGTTTCCTTGCATGCAGTAACCGTTGCGTCGGTTGCATGACATGCGGGCCCGGGCCTTCACGCTGACCCACCAGATGCGATGATGCCGAAAGGGTGCACAACCGTGGTGCGGTTGCATGCCTCCTGCATAGCGGTCCACCCTTTCGCACGCTGGTTTCGACAAGAATGGGGGAACACCTATAACCGTGGGGTGGTTTCCTGCTTCGCGTGCACTGGTTTGGCTTTCTTCCGTTTCTGGTCAGCCCGCATGACGTGTGGGACCCAGCCCCCGCGCCGGAGGGTGGGAACCTTGGAGCTCGTCGGTGGAGACTTTGCTCGTGACGCTTGGAATGCAAGTGGGGAGAGCCGCCTTTAAAAAGGGGTCGATCCCCCGGGCAGTGGACATGCCTCCGCGCTCCCCTCATGCATTGCGCCCTTCCACCTTCCGAGCCCCCGGATGGGGTGCACCCGTGTTGCCTTCGTCTTGCTGCTGTTGGAGGAGCGCGACCCCGCGGGGGTTGGTGCTCTTCAGCCATCGCTCAGCTTCAAGGATTTTCATCACGCAGCCCAGCTACATTCCCTCACCAATGGTCATCCAAGATGATGACCACCAGCTTCGTGGTGGGGAGAAGCAAGTCGGGCTGCGGCCTCTGCCCTGCCCTCAGCTTCAAGGATGTTCATCATCCGGGCTGGGGAGGGGGGCGCACCGAGTTGGGGCCTGTCCCTGCGTGGGCTGGCGACCCGCTTCTTCCTCCGGCATTCAGGGGAGAAGGGCATCCTCCAGCTCTGCGGAGGAGGCGTCCTCTAGCCATGCGGGAGAAGGCGAACTGCTGCTGCTAGGATAGGGTGCAGTTGTCCGTCTTCCACCCGGGCGACTGTGGCCGGCTGCACCGGGGGGTCGCACAACACGTCGTACGCCGCGAGGGCGGTATTCGTGTTCTGGGACAGTTCCGTTCTCGTTCTCGTGGCGAGAACGGGAGTGAGGACCTGCTGGTGCGCTTTGGGGCGGCCGCCGCTCGCTGGTGCGGTGTTGGTGGGCAGGTGGCCGCTGTCGTCGGTGCTGAGGTGGTGGCTGCTGCTGGAGAGGCTTCCCACCGCAGCGGTGGTAGCTTCCGCCGGCGAGACCGTCAGTGCCACCTGCGCTCCGGGCCTCCGGCTCTTTGGCTTTAATGGCTGGTTCTCGTCCCCCGTGAGGGGACGTAAACGAGGGCCTTTCAGCAGCAGCGTTTGCCCTGAGGCCGTCACTGCAGATGTCTTGCCGCCCGAGACGGAGGTCGTTGCCGCGCTGTTGGTGCAGCGGTCGCCGGCGAGCCACCCGGAGTTTGTTATCCCGCGGGCCCTCTGGTGTGGAGGTTGTTCATACCCGCGGGAGTGGAACCGGAGTTCCGTTTGTAATGGTACCCTGAGTATGGGTATTTGTTCATTGTGGCTGTCGAGGCATGAACATCTGGGTATTTGGGCGTGAAGCCGCGTTTTTTCCTCATTTCGAGCACCAGGACTTGCGCGGAAGGTGACAAGTGAGGTATCCGTATCCCGGAGGCGTAGGAGTCCCTCGGCTCGATCGGCCTTGCCGCTCAAGGCTTCTCTTGCTCAGTTTTAGAACCTTCGGCCGCTCTGCGATGAGCTAAAGCCGGAGGCAGCGGTGTCGGCATGGACAGAGGCAGAGTCGGCTCGAAAAGAGGCTTCGTCGGCCCGGGAGCACGTGGCTTCCTTGGCCGAGGAGGTGCGGCGGCGGCTGGAGCTTGGCCAGGTCGTCCGCTAGCGGGACCGACCCCGGAGTCATGCTGCCGAGGCCGTGAGCCAGGCTGAGGTCCTCGGGGGACAGCTGGCTGAGGCTACAGAGCGGCCAGCCGAGGCGTCCGCTCGGCCGGAACCCTTGCGGAGAACCTGACCATGAGGGCCCAAGCGCGATGTTGGCGTCCTCCTTCGGGGTGGAGATCCCTCCACCCGTGTCGCTGTCCGAGGCTGGGCCAGGTTCCGCCGAGGGTGGAAACGTCGCCGAGGGTACTGCTGCTCCCCCTGCCGATGTATGAACCTGCAGGAATAGTTTGTCTGTAGTATGAGTATGTTTTTTGTGTCCGCTCGAGCCTAAACATGTTAACGCCGGATTATAAAGCTGCGTTTTCTTTCCTCTTGTTTCGTGTGTTAGGACCTGTTTGGTAGCAGAATGCCTCTTCCGAGCGTGAGTTACTTTTCGCGGAAGGTGATGAGTGAGGTATCCATATCCCAAAGGCGTAGGAGTCCCTCGGCTCGGTCGACCTTGCCGCTTACGTGTACTCTTGTTGTTTTTAGGGTTCTACTATCGAAGTAGTCGAAACGGCACGAAAGTCATTCTGGCAGAAAAGTTTTCAAGCGATAGGACTTGTTCGGTAGCAGAATCGCCTATCCGAGCGCGAGTTACTTATCACGGAAGGTGATGAGTGAGGTATCCGTATCCTGGAGGCGTAGGAGTCCCTCGGCTCGGTCAGCCTTGCCGCTTATGTGTACTCTCGTCGTTTTTAGGACCCCGCTATCGAAGCAGTCGAAACGGTACGAAAGACGTTCTAGCAAAAGGCTTTTTCGAGGAAAATTTTGATGCAGAGGGGGTTCCCCCCTTCTAGCCCTCGAGGGAGGGTCGGGCTTTGCCGAGGCAAGGCTGATCCTTCCTTGACGGTTAGACTTTATTTATGCATGTAAAGAAAACAAGGTATATGAATGACTTGAAACATCTTAAGGGTAGAAGCGACGTAGTTGTTGGATGTTCCAAGCGTTGCTGTAGACCTCGCCTCGATCGTTGGCCAGCTTGTCTGTTCCGGGCTTCAAAATTTTGGCGATGATGAATGGCCCTTCCCAGGGAGGGGTAAGCTTGTGGCGCCCTCGGGCGTCTTGCCGCAGCCGAAGTACCAAGTCTCCCACCTGGAAGCCTCGGGGACGAACCCTTCGGGCGTGGTAGCGTCGCAGAGACTGATGATACCTCGCCGAGTGTAGTAAGGCCACGTCCCGAGCTTCTACGAGCTGGTCCAATGAATCTTCTCGGCCAGTCTGGTTCCTTCGGTCGTCGTACGCCTTTGTCCTCAGGGAACCGTATTCTAAGTCTGTGGGTAAGATAGCCTCGGCCCCATAGACTAGAAAGAACGGCGAGAAACCCGTGGCTCGGTTCGGCGTCGTCCTCAGACTCCAGACCACCGAGGGTAGCTCTTTCATTCACCGCTTGCTGAACTTGTTGAGGTCGTTGTAGATCCTCGGTTTAAGTCCTTGCAAAAACATACCGTTGGCACGCTCCACCTGCCCATTCGTCATGGGGTGAGCTACGGCGGCCCAGTCCACACGGATGTGGTGGTCCTCGCAGAAGTCCAAGAACTTCTTCCCAGTGAACTGCGTGCCGTTGTCGATGATGATGGAGTTCGGGACCCCAAAGCGATGGATGATGTTTGTGAAGAACGCCACCGCCTGCTCGAACCTGATGCTGGTTAGGGGTCGGACCTCGATCCACTTGGAGAATTTGTCGATGGCGACCAGCAGGTGTGAGAAGCCCCTGGGTGCCTTCTGCAAGGGACCGACGAGGTCCAGACCCCACACAGCAAAAGGCCAGGTGATGGGTATTGTCTGCAGGGCCTAAGCGGGTAGGTGCGTATGTCTCGCATAGAATTGACACCCTTGGCAGGAGCGTACAATCCTAGTAGCGTCGGCCACCGCGGTCGGCCAGTAGAAACCTTGTCGGAAAGCGTTTCCCACGAGGGCTCGAGGTGCTGCGTGGTGACCGCAAGCCACCGAGTGTATCTCTTGCAACAGCTCTTGTCCTTCGGCAACGGATATGCATCGTTGGAGAATGCCCGAGGGGCTACGGCGGTAGAGCTCCTTTTCATCCCCCAGTAAGACGAACGACTTGGCGCGCCACGACAGTCACTGAGCTTCGGCCTTGTCGAGGGGTAGCTCTCCTCGGTGGAGATATTGCAGGTACGGGGTCTGCCAGTTCGGGTTTGGCGTGACCCCATTCCGCTCCCCCTCGACGCGCAGGACCTCACCCTCGGTGGCCGAGGGTACCTCGGGCTGGGTCGAGGCCTCCTCGCGCTCGGGCGTGTCATCGGTCTTGATGGAGGGTTGATGTATGTCTCTGGAGAAGACGTCCGGGGGAACCGTTGTTGGCCCCGAGGCTATTTTTGCCAGCTCGTCCGCAGTCTCGTTGTACCGTCGAGCGATGTGGTTGAGCTCCAGCCCGTAGAACTTGTCTTCCAGGCGCCGAACTTCGTCGCAGTAGGCCTCCATCTTTGGGTCGCGGCAGTGGGAGTTCTTCATGACTTGGTCGATGACAAGCTCCGAGTTGCCACGAGCGTCGAGGCACCGAACCCCTAGCTCGACAGTGATGCGCAGCCCGTTAACCAAAGCCTCGTACTCGGCCACGTTGTTTGATGCCAGAAAATGGAGGCGCAGCACGTAGCGCACATGTTTCCCGAGAGGGGAGATGAAGAGCAGGCCCGCACCAGCTCCTATTTTCATCAACGACCCATCGAAGTACATGGTCCAAAGCCCGGGTTGGATCGGAGCTGTTGGCAGTTGGGTGTCGACCCATTCAGCCACGAAATCCGCCAAGACTTGGGATTTTATGGCCTTCCGAGGAGCGAACGAGATTGTCTCGCCCATGAGTTCCACCGCCCACTTTGCTATCCTACCCGAGGCCTCTCGGCACTGGATGATCTCCCCCAGGGGGAAGGATGACACCACAGTCACCGGATGAGACTCGAAGTAGTGTCGCAATTTTCATCGCGCCAGAATTACTGCGTATAGTAGCTTCTGGATTTGTGGGTAGCAGATCTTGGTCTCGGATAACACCTCACTGATGAAGTAGACCGGCCTCTGGACGAGCAGTGCATGCCCTTCTTCTCGTTTCTCGACTATGATCGCGGCGCTGACCACCTGAGTGGTTGCGGCTACATAGATCAAGAGGGCTTCTCCCGCAGTGGGGGGCACCAAGATGGGCGTGTTTGTAAGGAGCGCCTTTAAGTTTCCAAGGGCTTCCTCGGCCTCGGGGGTCCAAGTGAAGCACTCGGCCTTCCTTAAGAGGCGGTACAAGGGTAGGCCTTTTTCGCCGAGGCGCGAGATGAAGCGGCTCAGAGCCGCAAGGCATCCCATGACCCTTTGTACTCCTTTCAAATCTTTGATAGGCCCCATGTTGGTCATGGCCGCGATTTTCTCTAGGTTGGCCTCGATGCCCCGCTCGGAGACGATGAACCCCAGGAGCATGCCTCGGGGGACTCCGAATACACACTACTCGGGATTGAGTTTCACGCCTTTCGCTCACGGACACTTGAATGTCGTTTCAAGGTCGGAGAGGAGGTCGGAGGCTTTCCTTGTCTTGACAACGATGTCATCGACGTAAGCCTCGACCGTTCGGCCAATGTGCTCTCCGAACACGTGGTTCATGCACCTTTGGTATGTTGCACCTGCATTCCTCAAGACAAATGGCATAGTAGTATAACAGTACACGCCAAAAGGTGTGATGAAAGAAGTCGCGAGCTAGTCGGACTCTTTCATCTTGATTTGATGATAACCTGAATAGACGTCGAGGAATGACATGGTTTCACACCTAAAAGTGGAGTCCACAATTTGATCGATGCGAGGTAGAGGGTAGGGAACCTTTGGACATGCTTTGTTTAGACCAGTGTAGTCTACGCACATCCTCCATTTCCCACCTTTCTTTTTTACAAGCACAGGGTTAGCTAACCATTCAGGATGGAATACCTCTTTGATGAACCATGCAGCCATCAGCTTGTGGATCTCCTCACCTATGGCTCTGCGCTTTTCTTCGTCGAAACGGCGCAGAGGCTGCTTCACGGGTCGGGCACCGGCTCGGATATCCAGTGAGTGCTCGGCGACATCCCTCGGTATGCCGGGCATGTCCGAGGGACTCCACGCAAAAACTTCGACGTTTGCGCGGAGAAAGTCGACGAGCACTACTTCCTATTTGGGGTCGAGCTCAGAGTCGATCCGGACTTGCTTGCAGGCGTCGTTGCTGGGGTCGAGGGCGACAGACTTAACAGCCTCAGCCGGTTCGAAGTTATCGGCGTGGCGCTTCGCATCAGGCACCTCCTTCGAGAGGCACTCCAGGTCGGCGATGAGGGCCTCGGACTCCGCGAGGGCCTCAGCGTACTCCATGCACTCCACGTCGCATTCGTACGCATGTCGGTACGTGGATCCGACGGTGATGTAACGCCCCGAATTTTGCAGTGAATTTTTTTTTCTTTTCTTTACTCGCCAAAATTCGGGCGTTACCTTTTCCTTTTCTTTTTCCCTTCGCTAAACCTTGACCTTTTCCAAAGTTCTAAGCGGGATTCGGTTTGGAATTCCCGTGTAAGGAAAAACCCTAAATACTTTATGTTGTTTGATGCACCATGCCGAACCTTGCATTTCTTTTGATTGCTTTGAAAGCGCAATTGCATTCATGTAGAAAGATCGGATTTCGAAAATGTGGAGAAGATCTTTTCTTTCTTTTTTCTCCCTCTCTTTTTCTCTCCTCTTTTTTTCTCTCTCCCGCGCCGTGGGCCGACCCCGGCCGGCCCAGGCCCCTGCGCGCCCCCCCTCTTGGGCCTGGAAGGCCCAGCCGCCCCCCCCTCTTTCCCTTATTCCCTAACCCTCTCCCTCTCCCCCCTCATTTTCTCCCTCCCCACCTAAGCCGCCGCCCCTACCCCCTACCCGCCCCCTGCCCTAGGTCGCCGCGCCGCCCCCTGCCGCCGGCCGCCCCTCGCCGTCGATCCCCGACACCGGTGAGCCCCCCCCCCTCCTCTCTCTCTCCCTCCTCCCTCTCTCCCCTCTCCTCCCTCCCCTTCCCCTCGCCGCTCGGCCCCATGGCCGGTTCGGCCGCCCGCCCCACCCCGCCGGCTCGGCCGCTCGGCCGCCCCGCGCCCTGCCCCGCGCCCCTGCGCGCCCTGCGGCTCGGCCGCCCCGCCCCCTGCTCGGCCGGCTCGGCCGCCCCCTGCGCCGCCCGCCCTCCCCAGCCCGACCCCCCCCCGCGCGCCCGCCTGGCCGCCGGTTCAACCGGCCGGCTCAGCGGCTCAGCCGCCCGGCCAGCCCCGCCCGCGCCCGCGCCCCGCCTAGGGCCGGTTCAACCGCCCTAGGGCCGGTTCAACCGCCCCCCCCCTTCTGTTTTTTTTTATTTTTTTTATTTTATTTTATTTACTTTCTGTGATCATAATTACTGTATTTTAAGTAGGCTAATCACTGTTCATGCTATGAGAAAATAGGAAGTTTAATTTAAAATTTCGTTATGTTATTGATTCACGTAGTTAATTGTTTACCCTGTGCAATGTTGATCAACTAAAAGTGATTAGGTTTCCATCAGTATATATAAATATATATAACAGAATTATTTTGTTAAAAACCAATTGTGTCATTAGTGCATAAAATTTAACCCCCTGCGAGACCTTTCCCCGTTTCTTTCTAACCATAACAAATGCGTTATCGAATGTCATACTTGATGCATATTCGCTTTATTTGTTATCTTGTATGGTGTACTGTTCTTTTGTATTAAATATGTGGATGTATGTATGTATGTTTGCGCTCGCATAGAGAACGATCCGGTCGAAGAGCCCGAGGAATTCGCAGGAGAAGCCCCTGAGCAGCAGTCGGTTGGTGGAGGCAAGTGTCCTTTGACCTATCTATGTCCTATTCATTCTTTAATTCACTCCCCGCATTACACGTTTATACCTAAGGATTGACTAGCTTTTGTTATCCATGTCCTTGTTTACCTATTTGGGTCGGATTATTACTACTTAGTCTGATGCTATTGCTCAACTCTAATCAATGAACATGATGTGATTATCTATGATACGCTGTTTTCCCTTCTCTTATTATGATGTTGTACTTGTGGTTTTCAAGGGGGCTCGAGCGGTTTCTCGAGTGCCTCTCCGTAAGGACCTGTTCTATGGATGACCGCCCGGGAAAACAGTGCAACCATGAGGGTGGAATGGGGTGCCCTTAGCTGAATAATTAGAGGATCCGGGATGTAGTTCACTTAGCCGTCGTGCCGTCAATGGGGCTCGGTGTATGCGGCTCGCTCTGCCAAGTTTGGGTTCGCCCCTTGGGGAGGAGTGCGGTGCATTTAGGAAACCTAACGGGTGGCTACAGCCCCGGGGAATCTTTGTAAAGGCTACGTAGTGAAACCCTGCCTATTCACCTTGGTAGTGTTTAAGGGTTTGATCGGCCCGAGGCAAGAGGGAATCACGGCTTGTGGGTAAAGTGCACAACCTCTGCAGAGTGTTATGAAACTGATATATCAGCCGTGCTCACGGTTATGAGCGGCCAAGGGAGCTCCAGTGATTAGTGGTACTTGATCCGAGACATTGTGGTACAGGTGGTTATGAGATTGATGGTTCTGGTTATGATTATGGTATTGGTAAGTGGTATTCTTTCCGTTTGGAAAGGATACATTGGGTTAATAACTTGGGTTAATGTTAAAACCTGGCTTTCTACTAGTAAGTAATAACCTGACCAACTAAAAGCAATTGCTTGACTTATCCCCACATAAAGCTAGTCCACTACAGCCAAACAGGATACTTGCTGAGTATGTTGATGTGTACTCACCCTTGCTCTACACACCAAACCCCCCCCCAGGTTGTCAGCATTGCAACCACTGCTCAGGAGAAGATGAAGCTGTGGAAGGAGACTTCCAGGAGTTCCAAGATTACGACGAGTTCTAGGTGTGGGTTAGCGGCAACCCCCAGTCGGCTGCCTGTGAAGGCCGTGTTATCTACGTTTCTTTTCCGCACTTTGATTTATTGTAAGAACTATATGGACGTCTCAGACGTATGATGTAATCGACTATTTCCCTTATTAATACTATTTTGAGCACTGTGTGATGATGTCCATATTATGTAACTGCTGTGTACGTGAATAACTGATCCTGGCACGTACATGGTTCGCATTCGGTTTGCCTTCTAAAACCGGGTGTGACATAAGTGGTATCAAAGCCGTGCTGACTGTAGGACCGCTAACCTAGAGTAGAATGGTCGTTCTAAGGACTATAGACCTCTGTCTCTGCCTTGACTTTGATATCTCTTCAAAAGTTGGTCATACCGACCAAACCTATGTTCTACTATATATAATACCTTGCTGAAAATCATGTTTTATTCTAATCCTTCATTTACTCATGATTCATTATTTGCTGGTCATATTGATTCTGTTCTTACCCCTTTGCTTGCGATGTCTTTTGTAGATGGCTCGACTTAGACACACTGCACGAAAGTCAGTCATCCCCTTCTTACCCTCCCGCCTTGCTGAGCGTCCGCTTCGCCGTCCCGTGGCCGGACAGTCCAGCCACTTGGAGAGACTACACCACCGCCTGCGTGAGGAGCAGGAACGTCGACGACAGGAGCAGCAGAGCTCTTCCCTCTCGCTCCACCAGGAGATAGAGTCTGTGAGGAGCTGCTCCCCTGTGCTTCCTCTGGAGCCGCCCCCTGCACCACCACTGGGCGCCCCAGCCTCTGGAGTAGCTGCTGGAGGAGACCCAGACGACGGAGGAGGCGACGACAGCTCGAGCCACGACACCGACTTCTCTGCTAACCCTGAGCCGGAAGGATGGGTTGCTCGACCCATCACTCGCGACGCTGCTCGCGGGTGTCACTTCCATGATGCGCTCGACACCCTGCTACGTCGGGCATTTGACCGGCATACTTGGTCCGTCGAGTATCGCTGTGTGGTCTACCAGCATAGTCGCGGGGTCTACCCGGATCGCTGGGAGGCGACTTGCTTGGTGCGCTGCCCGGAGGACAGTCTCCAGGGTGCAGAGGCCTGTTCAGAGCACTATTCTATCTCTGAGCGGGACTCAGCTGAGGCAGCCATGCAAGATGCTGCACGGCGTGCGCTTTCGCACTACTGCTCGGTTTTCGGTGGGGCAGCTGACGGTCTTGACCTGAAGTATTACCCCCGCCGTTCATCCGGCAGCACAGGAGGCGTGATTGTCTCACCTGTCGGTGAGGGCAATCCTAGGTTGAGCAGCACAGTCAACCTAGCCGCCGTGCTAAACACGGAGCTGGACCATGCACTAGACGAGCTGAGTAGGGCTCGTGCTGAGATCGCCCTGCTGCGGGCTGAGCGCGCGGAACGTCGTTATCTGGACGGTGGTTCCCCCGCTCCCGTTGGGACTCAGCACCCGTACCGCTCACCTCAGCGTGGACACCAGTCTTATGGCAATCCCGCCTGCAAGACCAAGATAACTCTAGAACCATAGATCGTTAGAGTTGGATCTTGTAATTAATACGAAATAAATATATACATGGAAGCTTCAGTCTTAGCGTTAGTCTCGGTTTTAGTTAGTTTTAGTTAGACAGGGTAGTTTGCTATATCCTGTGCATTTATGTTTGTCATGATGAACTATGTTTGATTTGGATCTTTGTAATGATTGTCACCAGAGTGTGGGTATCCCCTGCATTTTGGTTTACATACTATGTCAATAAAGTTAGTTATATAGTTGGGAAACCCATTATTCTCCTTTCCTCTTTATCTGAGAAGCTGTGTGGTCTGTGTTGGAGATCAGTGAAGATGCTCATCTGTTCAGTGCTGTTGGAGAATTCTATACTCTTTTCTTATGCTGCAAGCTTTGCCAGATCAGTTCTGATGTGTGGTTGCGTTCTGCAGATGTCAGAGAACAGGCGTAGAGGAGGAAGGCGTGCTCAGCAGGAGCGAGCCGCTCCGCAGGATGAGGTGCCCCAGCAGCAGCACCTGCCGCCCCCGCCCCCGATGTCGATTGAGCAGATGTTTCTGATGCAGACTCAGGCAGTTCAAGCCATCGGTCAGACTCTGGCCGCCATTCAGCAGCAGCAGCAGCAGCAACAGCAGCAAGCACCACCCCAGCCTCAGATGCCTCAGATGCCTAGAGATAAGCGTGCTGAATTCATGAGAGGTCATCCACCAACGTTCGCTCATTCTTCCGACCCCATGGATGCTGAAGATTGGCTGCGCACTGTGGAGCGGGAGTTGCATACCGCTCAGTGCGATGACAGGGAGAAAGTTCTGTATGGTCCCCGTCTGTTGAGAGGAGCAGCCCAGTCATGGTGGGAGTCTTACCTCGCCACCCATGCCAACCCCGACACCATCACCTGGGAAGAATTCCGAGGTAGCTTTCGTCAGTACCATGTGCCTGCAGGTCTGATGACAGTGAAGAAGGAGGAGTTCCTGGCCCTCAAGCAAGGGCCATTGTCTGTCAGTGAGTACCGGGACAAGTTTCTGCAATTGTCTCGCTATGCTCCTGAAGATGTCAACACCGACGCCAAGCGACAGTACCGTTTCCTGAGAGGCTTGGTTGACCCTCTGCAGTATCAGCTGATGAACCACATCTTCCCGACATTCCAGCACCTGATTGACAGAGCAATCATGACAGAAAGGAAGCGCAAGGAGATGGAAGATCGTAAGCGCAAGATCAGTGGACCCCAGCCTGGAAGCAGCAGCCGTCCCCGTTTCTCAGGCAATCAACCTCAGCAGTTCAGGCAGAACCAGCGTCCATCTCAGCAGCATCAGCAGCGTCAGCAGTATCAGCAGTTCCAAAGGCAGTATCCTCAGCATCAGTACCAGAACCGTCAGAGCAATCAGTCAGGAGGTCAGTTTCAAAAGCAGAATCAGCAAACACCTCGTCTTCCTGCCCCAGCAAATCAGCAGAACAGTCAGGCAGCACCAGCTCAGGTTGGAAACAGGGCATGTTTCCACTGTGGAGAGCAAGGCCATTGGGTGATGCAATGTCCGAAGAAGGCAGCCCAGCAGCAGTCAGGCCCCAATGCCCCAGCAAAGCAGAATGTGCCTCAGCCTGGAGCAGGCAATCGCCCTCAGCCGCGCTATAATCATGGAAGGCTGAACCACTTGGAGGCTGAAGCAGTTCAGGAGACCCCCGGCATGATAGTAGGTATGTTCCCAGTCGACTCCCATATTGCAGAAGTGTTATTTGATACTGGAGCAACACATTCTTTCATTACTGCATCATGGGTAGAAGCACATAATCTTCCAATTACTACCATGTTAACCCCCATTCAAATTGACTCAGCCGGTGGTAGAATTCGAGCTGATAGCATTTGTTTGAATATAAGTGTGAAAATAAGGGGGATAGCATTTCCCGCCAACCTTATAGTAATGGGTACTCAGGGAATAGATGTCATCCTAGGGATGAATTGGCTAGATAAGTATCAGGCAGTTATCAGTTGTGATAAAAGGACAATCAAGTTGGTGTCCCCACTAGGAGAGGAAGTGGTGACCGAGTTAGTCCCGCCTGAGCCAAAGAAAGGAAGTTGTTATCAGATGGCTGTCGATAGCAGTGAAGCAGACCCAATTGAGAGTATCAAGGTTGTGTCTGAATTCCCAGATGTGTTTCCAAAGGATTTACCGGGTATGCCACCAGAGCGGAAAGTTGAATTTGCTATAGAGCTTCTTCCTGGAACCGCCCCTATCTTCAAGAGAGCTTACAGAATATCTGGACCAGAGTTGGATGAACTTAAGAAGCAAATTGATGAGCTGTCAGAGAAAGGTTACATCCGGCCAAGCACCTCGCCTTGGGCCGCCCCTGTCTTGTTCGTAGAAAAGAAAGATGGCACCAAGAGGATGTGTATCGATTATCGAGCTTTGAATGAGGTCACGATCAAGAACAAGTATCCTTTGCCCAGAATAGAAGATCTGTTCGACCAGTTGAGAGGAGCCAGTGTGTTCTCCAAGATCGATCTGAGGTCAGGTTATCATCAGCTCAGGATCCGACCTTCGGACATTCCGAAGACGGCATTCATTACCAAGTATGGTTTATATGAGTTCACAGTGATGTCTTTTGGTTTGACCAATGCGCCAGCATTCTTCATGAACTTGATGAACAGTGTATTCATGGATTATCTTGATAAGTTCGTGGTGGTATTCATTGATGACATTCTGGTTTATTCTCAAAGTGAAGAAGAGCATGCAGATCATTTGAGGATGGTATTGCAGAGATTGCGAGAGCACCAGTTGTATGCAAAGTTGAGCAAGTGTGAGTTCTGGATCAGTGAAGTCCTGTTCTTGGGTCACATAATCAACAAAGAAGGATTGGCTGTGGATCCGAAGAAAGTGGCAGACATTCTAAACTGGAAAGCGCCAACGGATGCTCGAGGAATCAAGAGCTTCATTGGAATGGCCGGATATTATCGGCGATTCATTGAAGGGTTTTCGAAGATTGCGAAGCCAATGACAGCGTTGCTAGGCAACAAGGTTGAGTTCAAGTGGACCCAGAAATGCCAAGAGGCCTTTGAAGCGCTGAAAGAGAAGTTGACTACAGCGCCCGTCCTAGTCTTGCCTGATGTGCACCAGCCCTTCTCGGTGTATTGCGATGCTTGTTACACAGGTTTGGGATGTGTGTTGATGCAAGAGGGAAGAGTTGTGGCTTACTCGTCCCGACAGCTGAAGGTTCATGAGAAGAACTACCCAATCCATGATCTAGAGTTGGCAGCAGTGGTTCACGCACTGAAGACATGGAGGCACTATCTGTATGGACAGAAATGCGATGTTTACACAGAACACAAGAGTCTGAAATACATATTCACTCAGTCAGAGTTGAACATGAGGCAGCGAAGATGGTTAGAGTTGATCAAAGACTATGAGTTGGAGATTCATTACCATCCAGGAAAAGCAAACGTAGTGGCAGATGCTTTGAGCAGAAAGAGTCAAGTCAATCTGATGGTTGCTCGCCCGATGCCTTATGAGTTGGCCAAAGAGTTTGACAGGTTGAGTCTCGGATTTCTGAACAATTCGCGAGGAGTCACAGTTGAATTGGAACCTACCTTGGAGCGCGAAATCAAAGAAGCGCAGAAAAATGATGAGAAGATCAGTGAGATTCGGCGATTGATTCTAGATGGCAGAGGCAAAGACTTTCGAGAAGATGCTGAAGGTGTGGTATGGTTCAAAGACCGCTTGTGTGTTCCCAATGTCCAGTCTATTCGGGAGTTGATTCTTAAGGAAGCTCATGAGACAGCTTATTCGATTCACCCTGGCAGTGAGAAGATGTATCAGGATCTGAAGAAGAAATTCTGGTGGTACGGAATGAAAAGAGAAATCGCAGAGCATGTGGCTATGTGCGATAGTTGTCGAAGAATTAAGGCAGAACACCAGAGACCAGCTGGATTGTTGCAACCGTTGCAGATCCCTCAGTGGAAATGGGATGAAATTGGTATGGATTTCATAGTCGGATTGCCTCGCACTCGAGCCGGCTACGATTCCATTTGGGTAGTAGTGGACCGCTTGACCAAGTCAGCCCACTTCATACCTGTCAAGACCAACTACAACAGTGCAGTATTGGCAGAATTGTATATGTCTCGGATCGTTTGTCTTCATGGTGTGCCAAAGAAGATAGTGTCAGACAGAGGAACGCAGTTCACCTCTCATTTCTGGCAGCAGTTGCATGAAGCCTTGGGCACGCATCTGAATTTCAGTTCAGCTTATCACCCGCAGACAGATGGTCAGACTGAAAGAACCAATCAAATTCTTGAAGATATGTTGAGAGCCTGTGCGTTGCAAGATCAGTCCGGATGGGACAAGCGATTGCCTTATGCAGAGTTTTCCTATAACAACAGTTATCAGGCCAGTTTGAAGATGTCACCGTTTCAAGCGCTGTATGGAAGGAGTTGCAGAACTCCGTTGCAATGGGATCAGCCTGGAGAGAAGCAGGTGTTTGGGCCAGATATTCTGCTTGAAGCCGAAGAGAACATCAAGATGGTCCGAGAGAATCTGAAGATAGCGCAATCAAGGCAGCGAAGCTATGCAGACACAAGAAGAAGAGAGCTGAGTTTCGAAGTCGGAGACTTTGTTTATCTGAAAGTGTCACCGATCAGAGGAGTCAGAAGATTCGGAGTGAAAGGCAAGCTAGCACCCCGCTACATTGGTCCGTATCAGATTCTTGCAAGACGAGGAGAAGTGGCTTATCAGCTCAGTTTGCCAGAGAATTTGTCTGCTGTGCATGATGTCTTTCATGTGTCTCAGTTGAAGAAGTGCTTGCGTGTGCCGGAAGAGCAGTTGCCAGTGGAAGGTCTGGAAGTCCAGGAGGACTTGACCTATGTTGAGAAGCCAGCTCAGATCCTTGAGGTTGCAGATAGAGTCACCCGAAGGAAGACCGTCAGAATGTGCAAAGTCAGATGGAGTCACCACTCTGAGGAAGAAGCAACCTGGGAGCGTGAAGATGATCTGATGGCTAAGTACCCGGAGCTCTTTGCTAGCCAGCCCTGAATCTCGAGGGCGAGATTCTTTTAAGGGGGATAGGTTTGTAACGCCCCGAATTTTGCAGTGAATTTTTTTTTCTTTTCTTTACTCGCCAAAATTCGGGCGTTACCTTTTCCTTTTCTTTTTCCCTTCGCTAAACCTTGACCTTTTCCAAAGTTCTAAGCGGGATTCGGTTTGGAATTCCCGTGTAAGGAAAAACCCTAAATACTTTATGTTGTTTGATGCACCATGCCGAACCTTGCATTTCTTTTGATTGCTTTGAAAGCGCAATTGCATTCATGTAGAAAGATCGGATTTCGAAAATGTGGAGAAGATCTTTTCTTTCTTTTTTCTCCCTCTCTTTTTCTCTCCTCTTTTTTTCTCTCTCCCGCGCCGTGGGCCGACCCCGGCCGGCCCAGGCCCCTGCGCGCCCCCCCTCTTGGGCCTGGAAGGCCCAGCCGCCCCCCCTCTTTCCCTTATTCCCTAACCCTCTCCCTCTCCCCCCTCATTTTCTCCCTCCCCACCTAAGCCGCCGCCCCTACCCCCTACCCGCCCCCTGCCCTAGGTCGCCGCGCCGCCCCCTGCCGCCGGCCGCCCCTCGCCGTCGATCCCCGACACCGGTGAGCCCCCCCCTCCTCTCTCTCTCCCTCCTCCCTCTCTCCCCTCTCCTCCCTCCCCTTCCCCTCGCCGCTCGGCCCCATGGCCGGTTCGGCCGCCCGCCCCACCCCGCCGGCTCGGCCGCTCGGCCGCCCCGCGCCCTGCCCCGCGCCCTGCCCCGCGCCCCTGCGCGCCCTGCGGCTCGGCCGCCCCGCCCCCTGCTCGGCCGGCTCGGCCGCCCCCTGCGCCGCCCGCCCTCCCCAGCCCGACCCCCCCCCGCGCGCCCGCCTGGCCGCCGGTTCAACCGGCCGGCTCAGCGGCTCAGCCGCCCGGCCAGCCCCGCCCGCGCCCGCGCCCCGCCTAGGGCCGGTTCAACCGCCCTAGGGCCGGTTCAACCGCCCCCCCCTTCTGTTTTTTTTTATTTTTTTTATTTTATTTTATTTACTTTCTGTGATCATAATTACTGTATTTTAAGTAGGCTAATCACTGTTCATGCTATGAGAAAATAGGAAGTTTAATTTAAAATTTCGTTATGTTATTGATTCACGTAGTTAATTGTTTACCCTGTGCAATGTTGATCAACTAAAAGTGATTAGGTTTCCATCAGTATATATAAATATATATAACAGAATTATTTTGTTAAAAACCAATTGTGTCATTAGTGCATAAAATTTAACCCCCTGCGAGACCTTTCCCCGTTTCTTTCTAACCATAACAAATGCGTTATCGAATGTCATACTTGATGCATATTCGCTTTATTTGTTATCTTGTATGGTGTACTGTTCTTTTGTATTAAATATGTGGATGTATGTATGTATGTTTGCGCTCGCATAGAGAACGATCCGGTCGAAGAGCCCGAGGAATTCGCAGGAGAAGCCCCTGAGCAGCAGTCGGTTGGTGGAGGCAAGTGTCCTTTGACCTATCTATGTCCTATTCATTCTTTAATTCACTCCCCGCATTACACGTTTATACCTAAGGATTGACTAGCTTTTGTTATCCATGTCCTTGTTTACCTATTTGGGTCGGATTATTACTACTTAGTCTGATGCTATTGCTCAACTCTAATCAATGAACATGATGTGATTATCTATGATACGCTGTTTTCCCTTCTCTTATTATGATGTTGTACTTGTGGTTTTCAAGGGGGCTCGAGCGGTTTCTCGAGTGCCTCTCCGTAAGGACCTGTTCTATGGATGACCGCCCGGGAAAACAGTGCAACCATGAGGGTGGAATGGGGTGCCCTTAGCTGAATAATTAGAGGATCCGGGATGTAGTTCACTTAGCCGTCGTGCCGTCAATGGGGCTCGGTGTATGCGGCTCGCTCTGCCAAGTTTGGGTTCGCCCCTTGGGGAGGAGTGCGGTGCATTTAGGAAACCTAACGGGTGGCTACAGCCCCGGGGAATCTTTGTAAAGGCTACGTAGTGAAACCCTGCCTATTCACCTTGGTAGTGTTTAAGGGTTTGATCGGCCCGAGGCAAGAGGGAATCACGGCTTGTGGGTAAAGTGCACAACCTCTGCAGAGTGTTATGAAACTGATATATCAGCCGTGCTCACGGTTATGAGCGGCCAAGGGAGCTCCAGTGATTAGTGGTACTTGATCCGAGACATTGTGGTACAGGTGGTTATGAGATTGATGGTTCTGGTTATGATTATGGTATTGGTAAGTGGTATTCTTTCCGTTTGGAAAGGATACATTGGGTTAATAACTTGGGTTAATGTTAAAACCTGGCTTTCTACTAGTAAGTAATAACCTGACCAACTAAAAGCAACTGCTTGACTTATCCCCACATAAAGCTAGTCCACTACAGCCAAACAGGATACTTGCTGAGTATGTTGATGTGTACTCACCCTTGCTCTACACACCAAACCCCCCCCCCCCCAGGTTGTCAGCATTGCAACCACTGCTCAGGAGAAGATGAAGCTGTGGAAGGAGACTTCCAGGAGTTCCAAGATTACGACGAGTTCTAGGTGTGGGTTAGCGGCAACCCCCAGTCGGCTGCCTGTGAAGGCCGTGTTATCTACGTTTCTTTTCCGCACTTTGATTTATTGTAAGAACTATATGGACGTCTCAGACGTATGATGTAATCGACTATTTCCCTTATTAATACTATTTTGAGCACTGTGTGATGATGTCCATATTATGTAACTGCTGTGTACGTGAATAACTGATCCTGGCACGTACATGGTTCGCATTCGGTTTGCCTTCTAAAACCGGGTGTGACAGGTGATGACCCCGTTGGGGCCTGGCATCTTGAGCTTGAGGTACGTGTAGTTGGGGACGGCCATGAACTTGGCGTAGCACGGTCTCCCCAACACCGCGTGGTAGGTTCCTCGGAACCCGACCACCTCGAACGTGAGGGTTTCCCTGCGGAAGTTGGAGGGAGTTCCGAAGCATACGGGCAAATCGAGTTGTCCAAGGGGGAGGACGCGCTTTCCGGGGACGATCCCGTGAAAGGGCGCCGCACCGGCCCGGATTGTGGATAGATCGATCCCCAAGAGCCCGAGGGTCTTGGCGTAGATGATGTTGAGGCTGCTGCCTCCGTCCATGAGGACCTTGGTGAGCCTGGCGTTGCCGATGACAGGATCGACAATGAGCGGGTACCTTCCTGGGCTTCGCATGCAGTCGGGGTGGTCACCCTGGTCGAAAGTGATGGGCTTGTCGGACCAGTCTAGGTAGACTGGCGCCGCCACCTTCACCGAGCAGACCTCCCGGCGCTCCTGCTTGCGGTGCTGAGCCGAGGCGTTCGCCACTTGCCCACCGTAGATCATGAAGCAGCCATGGACCTCGGGGAACTCATCTTCCTTGTCACCCTCTTTCTTGTTGTCGTCTCGGCCTTTGCCATCTCCCGCCGGGGGCCCGGCCTTATGGAAGTAGCGCCGGAGCATGACGCACTCCTCAAGGGTGTGCTTGATGGGACCCTGGTGATAGGGGCACGACTCCTTGAGCATCTTGTCGAACAGGTTGGCCCCTCCGAGAGGCTTCCGAGGGTTCTTATGTTCGACAGCAGCGACGAGATCCGCGCCAGCGGCGTCGCGCTTTGCTTGCGCCTTCTTCTTGGCCTTCTTCTTCGTGCCATGCTGGGCGGACGCCTCGAGGACATCTTCCTGCTACCGTCCTTGAGGCTGCTTATCCTTCTGGAAGATGGCTTCGACCGCCTCCTAGCTAGAGACGAACTTGGCGGCGATGTCCATCAACTCGCTCGCCTTGGTGGGGGTCTTGCGCCCCAGTTTGCTCACCAGGTCTCGGCAGGTAGTGCCGGCGAGGAACGCCCCGATGACATCCGAGTCGGTGATGTTAGGTAGCTCGGTGCGCTGCTTTGAAAACCGTCGGATGTACTCTCGCAGGGATTCCCCCGGCTGCTGGCGGTAGCTTCGGAGATCTCATGAGTTCCCAGGGCGCACGTACGTGCCCTGGAAGTTTCCAGCGAAGGCCCTGACCAGGTCGTCCCAGTTGGAGATCTGCGCGGGAGGCAGATGCTCCAGCCAGGCCCGGGCAGCGTCGGAGAGGAACAGGGGGAGGTTGCGGATGATGAGGTTGTCGTCGTCCGTCCCTCCCAGCTGGCATGCCAGCCGGTAGTCCGCAAGCCACAACTCCGGCCTTGTCTCCCCTGAGTACTTGGTGATGGTAGTCAGGGCCCGGAACCGGGTCGAAAACGGCGCCCGTCGTATGGCCCGGCTGAAGGCTTGCGGACCTGGTGGTTCGGGCTAGGGACTCTGATCCTCCTCGCTGTCATAGCGTCCTCCGTGCCTGGGGTGGTAGCCTCGGTGCACCCTCTCGTCGAGGCGGGCTCGACGGTTGCGATGGTGTGGCTCGTCGCCGAGGCGACCCGGGGATGCAGGTGTCCCGTCCCGCGTGCGCCTGGTGTGGACCGAGGCCTCCCGCATGAGTCGGGAAGTCGTTGCATGATGCTCCGGGGGGCACCCTTGCCTTCGGGAGGCAGAGCTTTCGGCCCGCCGGACCGCAGCATCCTCCAGGAGATTCTTGAGTTCTCCTTGGATACGCCGCCCCTCGGTGGTGGATGGCTCCAGCATTGCTCGGAGTAGTATTGTCGCTGCAGCTAGATTCTGGCCGATCCCGCTGGAGGCCAGGGGCAGCCTTGCCCTGGCATCGTCAACGGTACGACGTTGGACGTCCCGGGCCCGATGGCACGCTTCTCCGGTGAGTGCTCGGCCTGCCCACTCTTGCTCGATGTTTTGCCAGAGCTGCACAAGTTGCCCTGCTTCCTCGTCGAGCTTGGCCTGCATCTCGCGGATTTTCTCGAGCTGTGTGTCCTAACCCCCCGCAGGGACTGGGACCACAGCTAGCTCCCGCAGGATGTCAACGCGAGGCGCAGGCCCAGAGGGGTCGTCATCCTCCGTCATACCGAGGTGGTTACCTTCGTTGTGACCCCCTAGATCGACGTGGAAACATTCGCGACTTGGGCCACAACCCTCGTCGTCAAGGCTATGGCCATCATCGGAGCAATCAGAGAGGTAGTAGTCACATGCGGTCATGAGGCCTCGCATGGCACTAGGATCACGGAGCCCGGAGAAATCCCAACTAGAGTCGGGCCCGTCTTCTTCCTCGGAACCTAGGGGCCCGTAGGTTGAGACGGCCGTCAGTCGGTCCCAGGTTGACCACATATGATACCCCGGAAGGTTAGGGTATGCCTTTACGAAAGCGCTCAGCGAAGTGGGGTCGCTTGGTGGATCAAAGCTGAATCTAAAAGGCACAGGGTGGAAAACGGACGGTACCTCTTGGTCGATGGACGGTGGGGAAGTCGCGTCGGGGACGGACTGCACCGTTATCTCAAGTGCGAGGCTAACGCCCAGCAAGTCCTTCGCGAGAGTGCTGGCGTCGTCTGTCTGCTTGGGGTTGGCACGTTGCGGGGAAATGACACCTGTCGTCGTCTCAGGTATGAGGACAACGCTCGACATGTCCCCCGCTGGGGTGCCAGCGTTGTCGACTCGCTCGACAGCCGACGAGGCGCCGCCTCCTGCATGGCCACGGTTGCCCCGTCTCCTCCTTCTGCGGCGAGGAGGGTGGCGAGGCAAACCCGGATGCTGCTCTTCCGCCATGGGGGAAGACGTCATCGAGTTCGCCGCCGCCGGGCGAGCTGACGACCGTCGTTGTTGCTGTCGCGCTGCGGGGGGAGGAGTACCATGTCGTAGCTGCCGTCTAGGGACATGAACTCGAGACTCCCGAAGCGGAGCACTGTCTCGGGCTGAAGAGGTTGCTGAAGACTACCCATCTAGAACTCAACGGGAAGTTGTTCGTTAACACGCAGCAGGCCCCTACCTGGCGCGCCAACTGTCGGCGTTTCGGACCCGGGGGGTCCCTGGACCGACGAGTAAATTTGTCGCTGCGTGCCTCTGCCCAGATGGGTTGGCGCGAGATGGAACACAAGGGGGAAAACGTGGCTCGTATTATTTCGCACCAGGGGGGTGTACTCATAGTAGGGGTTACAAGCATTCGCGAGGGAGAGAGAGTGAGCCTGTTTGTTTGCTCGTCCCTCCGCGCGACCCCCTCCCGACCCTCTCGCAGGAAGGGCATGGACCTCCCTTTTATAGATGCAAGGAGAGGGTCCAGGTGTACAATGGGGGGTGTAGCTATGCGCTAACGTGTCTGGTAGAGAGGTGCCTGAGCCCTATGTACATGCCAACGTGGCTGTCGGAGAGGCGCTAGAGCCGTGTGTATGCGATAACGTGGCCGCCGGAGAAGTGCCTGAGCCCCGTAGAAGCACAGCTGGTGGTGCTGCTGGGATCCTGCTGACGTCTCCTTGCTTCCGTACGGGGCTGAGAACCACCGTCGTCATGGACGCACGCGGGGAGCCATCATTGCCTGTTACTGGGATGAGCTAGATGGGACGCCGGTCTTGTTCTCTCGTAGCCTGAGCTAGCTAGGGGTAGGGTAATGATGTATCCCCTGTGGCGTGGTCGGTCCGAGCCCAAGGTCGGGCGAGGCGGAGATTTCTCCTGAGGCCGAGGCCAGGTTCGGGCGAGGACGTGATTCCTTCCGAGGCCGAGGCTGAGGCCGAGTCTTGGGGTCGGGCGAGGCGGAGACCTCCTCCCGAGGCCGAGGCCCAAGGTCGGGCGAGGCGGAGCTTCCTGTTGCGCCCAAGGCTGAACTTGCTGTTGTCAGCCTTGCCCGGGTGGCTGGCGCAGCAGTCGGAGCGGGGTGAGCGGCGCTGTTTTCCTGTCAGATCGGTCAGTGGAAGGGTGAAGTGACTGCGGTCACTTCGACCTTGCTGACTGAGGCGCGCGTGTCAGGATAAGGTGTGAGGCAATCCTCGCATTGAATGTGAAAGTCGCGTAGAGGGGGGTGAATAGGGCGAATCTGAAATTTACAAACTTAATCACAACTACAAGCCGGGGTAGCATTAGAAATAAATGCGAGTCCGAGAGAGGGCGCAAAAACAAATCATAAGCGAATAAGAAGTGAGACACAAGGATTTGTTTTACCGAGGTTCGGTTCTCGCAAACCTACTCCCCGTTGAGGTGGTCACAAAGACCAGGTCTCTTTCAACCCTTTCCCTCTCTCAAACAGTCCCTCGAACCGAGTGAGCTTCTCTTCTCAATCAAACGGGAACCAAACTTCCCCGCAAGGATCACCACACAATTGGTGTCTCTTGCCTTGGTTACAATTGAGTTGATCGCAAGAAAGAATGAGAGAAAGAAGCAATCCAAGTGCAAGAGCTCAAAAGAACACAACAAATCTCTCTCTCTAATCACTAGAGCTTTGTGTGGAGTTGGGAGAGGATTTGATCTATTTGGTTGTGTCTAGAATTGAATGCTAGAGCTCTTGTAAGTAGTTGGAAGGTGGAAAACTTGGATGACTTGAATGTGGGGGTGGTTGGGGTATTTATAGCCCCAACCACCAAACTTGACCGTTGGTGGAGGCTGCTGTCGACGGGTGCACCGGATAGTCCGGTGCACCACCGGACACTGTCCGGTGCGCCAGCCACGTCACCTGGCCGTTGGGTTCTGACCGTTGGAGCTCTGACTTGTGGGCCCGCCTGGCTGTCCGGTGTGCCATCCGCGCGTGCTCTGCTCCTCTGCGCGCGCAGGCGCACATTTAATGCGTTGCAGTCGACCGTTGCGCGCGAAGTAGCCATTGCTCCGTTGTCACACCGGACAGTCCGGTGTGCACCGGACAGTCCGGTGAATTATAGCGGAGCGGATTCCCGAAGCTGGCGAGTTCAGAGTTGCTCTCCCTTAGGGCACCGGACACTGTCCGGTGGTGCACCGGACAGTCCGGTGAATTATAGCGGAGCTCCTCTGAAAATTCCCGAAGGTGAAGAGTTGGGCATCGAGTTCTATGGTGCACCGGACACTGTCCGGTGGCATGTTGGAACTTGCTCTCTTCTCGCAAGGGGGGCCAACAAGGGTGAACAGTGGCGTTAACAGGGTTACGCGCTAGATGGCTATAGCTCTGTTCATCCGGCCTCTCACGGGCACTATGCGGGGGTATTTATAGGTACCTGAGCGCCCAACGCCTTGTGCTAAGGACGCATGTGCCCTCAGCTACCTAGGTTATCCCCAGAATATTCCCATAAAGCGGGGTTACAGACTGTAATTACAGGGATGCCTTTACAAATTAGGCCCGTAACGCGCGGCGGCCACGCAGGGCCCGTTACAATGGGCCGGATCACACGTGGGCCTCTGAGCTAGACGAGGCCGCATTGTGGGATGATGTCATCGCAGGTCTTCGTCTGGTGCCGAACCAGCGAAGGGTGTCCCTGCCCGTTTTGTCTCTGTCAGACCAGCGGCTGCAGCGAAGGGTGGCGTCTTTGCCTTCGCCCCAACATTTGCCCTCCGAGGGACCAGTTCGACAAAGTCACCTGGTGCCGAAGACGTCGCTAGATGGCGGAGACGCTGCCCTCGCTCGAAGTGGTTCCGCGGGGGTTTTTGATATGACCGTTGATTGACAGCGTACTGTTGGATTGCGGGTTTCCCGAAGCGCCGCGCCCTATTGGATTGCGGGTTTCCCGAAGAGCCGCGCCCTGTCTATAAAAGGGGGCGGGGGTCGGCGCTTTTTGAACTTCACTTTCCGCGCTCCGTGAAAACCCTAGCCGCCTTTCTCGCCGTCTTGCTGCTCGTCTGCCCGCCGTGCTCTTGTTCGCCGGAGATCTGGCTCGAGTGAAGCAGACCGCCCGCTGCCGCCGACGGTACGTAGCGATGCCGACCTCCTCTTCTTCCGCTGCCGCTACGCCGCTGGCCGACCCCTCGCCGCCGGCCGCCGCCTCGCCGCCGGCCGACGCCTCGTCTGAGGAGACGCTGAGTAGTTTGATGGCGGAGGAGTTGCGCGCCGGCGATTCTGTTGATTTTGGCGTGTCGCGGATGTCGTTGGTCCGTGTGCAAGATATGCAGCGGTTGGGTTACTTCGGCGGCGGAGTTGCTCGTGTCCCGGGGACGGAGGAAGTCCCCGAGCCGGAGGGCGAGTTGGTTGTGTTCGAGGCATTCTTCGCCGCCGGTCTCCGCCTGCCTGCGCACCGATTTGTTGGCGAAGTCCTGCACAGGTTCAACGTTCAGATACATCAGCTGACACCGAATGCCGTGGTGGCTCTGTCGAAGTATGTCTGGGCGACGACTTCGTACGGCGGACAGCCATCAGTCGAAGTCTTTGCTAAGTATTATTGTTTGCACTGGCAGAAGAGGATAATTGGAGACGAAGTTGCTCAGTTTGGGTCCTGCACGTTCACGCCGAAGACCTGCAAGACCACGATGCAGGTAGTCGAGTTGGTTCCTTGCGCCCGCAACAAGTGGGGCAACTGGAATGAGTTTTGGTTTTACGTTGCTGAGGGTACCGTCGAAGGCCATGAGGGACTCCCCGTGTCTGAGATGTGCTCTCATTTTTACTCAGCGTACCCGCCCTTTGAAGTGGCGGAGGAGAATGCGGACGAAGGGGCCATTCGGTGCGCCGCCGACCTGAGCAGTGGGCGCGATTTGGTTGAAGAATTTGTGGCGTACGGGGTATGGCCCTTGGCGCATGGCTGGGCGTTGGGCGAAGTGTGCCCTCGCCAGATGCCTTTCCATGGTGGAAGGGTGGTGCGAAGTCCCGCCTTCGCGCTGAATCTACAAAGCCGCGATCCGGCCGCCTTTGTGCGTGAGGCGGAGGATGGGGCGGTGCGGCTCGTTGGACGTTACGTGCCGAGGACAGAGGGCCAGCGCAGCTTTGATATCCGCGGGTCGAATGACCGTTTGAACAGGGTTTTTGAATTAAATCAATTGTCGTATGACGGCTATCCTGGTCAAGACGATGTGGACCGCCGTGGGAAGAAGCCGGTGGTGGAGACTGGAGACGACCCTGCGTCGGCGGCCGCCCCATCCTCTAAAAAGAGAAAATTAGGTACAGCTATGGGAGGACTTGGGGTTTCTGATGGTTTTGCTAGATAGTTGATGAGGACATGCGCGGCCCCGGGGGAAGGATGTCTTCGCCCGAGCTCCGGGAGTCTTCGGCTCGAATGCTGAGGGTTATCGGGGGTTGTTGGCCTAGGAATGTTCCTATCCCCCGCGCGACTGGCGAGGACTTTTTTACATCTCGCATGGTTCGTGAATGGAGAGTTTTTCCTTACGAGCGGAATGTTGCTGCTGTTGTGTCGGCAGTGATGGACAAGGATCGCCAGGGAGCTGCGCAAAAGCGCCAGGCGGTTGTCAGGCTCGTTGAAGCCAGGCCGAAGAGGCAGCGGGGGGCTGCGAAGGCTGCGGCCCCCGGCGGAGGCAAGCCGCCGCTGGCGGCGAAGTCGGGCGCCCCTGCGTCTAGCAAAGCGCCGGAGGCGACGGCAGGCGCCGGAGGCTCCAAATCGACGAAGGCTGTGCCGCCGTCCAGCAGAGTGCCGGAGGTCGTGAAGGCGGCCCGAGCGTTGCCATCGGTAGGCAAGCGTGTCGCCGACTTCGCCACCGATATTAGTGTGGACGACTATCTTGGTGGTAAGTTGTTGGCTCTCTCGCGAAGGATGCCGGCACTTCGAGGTCTTCGACCAAGCTGACGAAGACTTCGAGCGAGATATCTACAAGGTTGAGGACCCCATAGTGAAGGAATCCGCCGGAGCCATCTATGACCGGATGTGGGGTCCGCACGGTCGCGAGGTGGTTAGGGAGCGGGCCGAGACGGCGAGGGCTCAGGTGACGTTTGGCGTGCGTTTGGAGTTTGCTGGATGTGGGCTATATGTGGTTTTTGCTGAATTTGCGTGCTGTGACTTAGGCGGCGCGTGGCGAGAGGGTGGATGACTTCGGGGCGTTGAACAGCGCGCTGCCTGACCTAGAGCCGACCCCGGCGGAGGCTGTGTCCGGGGCCGCCCTGGAGCCGCCCCTGGAGACTGCGGAAGGCGCGCCGGATACCCCCGCATCCGCTGTGGCCGGCGGAGACGTGCCCCCAGACACTGCCGAAGGCGCGCCTGATGCCCCCGCAGCCGCTGCGCCGAGTGCTGAAGATCCTGCGACGGTGGTGGCGGAGGCGGCAGCGGAGGCAACGGTGGAGGCGACGGCGGAGGCAACGGCAGGGTCTTCGCAGGTGGCGTAGTGGGTGTAGATAGTTGGGGAATTTTGGATATGTTGCTGAATTTTGGTTGCTGTGCAGGTTCAAGATTTTGGGCCTGCGCACGCAACCACCACTACTAAATTTCTGGCGGCTTCGACCGTGGATGGTGGTAATAAATGTGATGGTTCTGCATCTGAGTTTTCTGATTTTGCTGACTCTGGGAGCTCGGTTGAGTGGACTGAGGAGTCGTCGGAGGAGGACTTGGACTACTTTGCGGCTTTGGATGTGGCTGCGGCGGAGGCTTCACCGCGCGCTGCGGACACAGAAGATGTGCCCGGTCCTAGTACAGGGCGCCGGCGACGAAGGGCGGTTGCGAAGCGCAGAGTGAGTGAAGCGGAGGGAGGTCGGCTTCGTGTGAGTAGGGCTGGCCGGCAGGAACTATTGTCTTTGCCAGCCGCCGGGAGTACGGGTGAAGGGGAATTGCGAAGTCTTTTTGCGGGTGAGGAGCTGAGGATAATGTTGTTTATTATAGGGAGATGGGAATTATTCCTAAGGTTGAGCCGATGTAGAGTGTGGTGCCCTCGCTTGTATATGTGTAAAGGCTTGTATGATGAGGTTGTGTGCCCCCGTGCACTTGGCTATGCTTGCGAAGGCGTTGTGTACTTGGTTTGGTGTGCTTTGTTATGTTGTGCTGGTGCGCATATAGTTGGTCTTGGCGCGGACAGTTTGTCGTTTTTGCTTTTGTTGTGCTAGTCCGGCTGCACCCTTAGGCGGCTTCTGCACGGATAATCGACGCGGTAGACTTTGGTTTCTTTGCACTTGTTGTGCTGGTCCGGCTGCACCCTTAGGCGACTTCTGCGCGGATAGTCTTCGCGGTAGACTGAGGTTTTTCGCACTTGTTGTGCTAGTCCGGCTGCACCCTAAGGCGACTTCTGCGCGGATAGTCTTCGCGGTAGACTTCGGGTTTTTCGCACTTGTTGTGCTAGTCCGGCTGCACCCTTGGGCGACTTCTGCGCGGATAGTCTTCGCGGTAGACTTCGGTTTTTTCGCACTTGTTGTGCTAGTCCGGCTGCACCCTTAGGCGACTTCTGCGCGGATAGTCTTCGCGGTAGACTTCTGTAACACCCGGCTTTAAGGAACAAAGCCAGGTGCATCTCATACATGCGCCAAGAAGACAACATATATAATAACAGAGTGTATAGAGATAAATGTCACAATAATCAGAGTACTTATTACATAGCGGAAGACTTATTACAAAATAACATAATAAAGATAAAACGAACTAAGGATCGTCGGCGCCAATGTCGACTGGGAAACGCCACCTAGATCAGATCGAACTCCTCAGTGTTAGGCGGCTCCTCCTGAACCACCTGATCATCTCCTGTGGGGGGGGTGTGAGACAGCAAGGGTGAGCTCACACATGATCATCGCTCAACAAGTTGTGGGGAATAATGTGACACGAACTCACCAAAGGTGGGAGCTCATGTGAAGTGTAAGGCTGATCAATGATAGGGGTTAAAGCTGAGCATTGCTTTTAAGTAGTTGGTCAAAATTTTATTAGCAGTTACTAAGTGTAAGTAAATACCAAACCTTAAATAAAGTAATTGAACAAATTAATAATAAACCCATGCATATGCAAATGACAAAATTGAATTTAAGTTCCATAATTTAAACATCAGAGAGTCCTGAGCTGCTCATGACCGTGAGCTCGGCTAGTATACCAGTTTTACACTCTGCAGAGGTTGTACCCTTTACCCACAAGTCATGTTACCCATCTGCCAAGGGGTCATGAATCCCATACACCTCTACCTAGGAAGCGCCGCAGGGCAACACTACGAGGCCTTTACAAAGTTCCACTAGCTTCCGAAAACCCGCTACAGTTTATGGGAAGATCCAGTACAGGGTTCCTGGCTGACCGCCATCGCAGCAAAATCAACCAGGGACCTCCCCGCACTGACCTCTCCCCTACTGCCCTTGCCCCTTTCGGGTAAGGTAGTCTTCCACTAGCTTTCCTAGTTAATCAGCCAAGGGCGTCCCATTAAACCCTTGTGGTGGCACGTGGTTCTCAAGTTAAGCTCTATGTTCCAATTAACATTAATGATCTCAACATGAACATAAATAGAATAACAAAAAGAATTGGAACATAGAGGTAATAAATGATTATCCCAAAACCATGTGAAGCAATAGCAAACTACCCAAGTGATTCAGGGGTAAACAAGGTAATGAGATAAACAATCTAGGGTGACCTATTGGATCCCATCAAAATTAACCTATGCATGTATGAGTGATATTAAAGAACATTATTGGGTAAAAAGTGGTCAAGGGCACAACTTGCCTTCAATGAGCTCCTGCTCAGCTACTTCAATCTGCTGCTCACCAGGATCCTCAGCAACGGGCTCTTCTACTCGCCACAATACAAACAAGCACAGGATATAGGGAAAATTAACATTACACCAAGCATGTAAACAAAATACACAGAGATATTCTACATATTAAAATAAAAACCTAGGAACTGGAATCATAATTTTCTGAGTTATAGATTTCGAGTTATGCATTTTCAAAAGTTTTATGTGCTTTAAATAGGATTAAGTGGTAAATAAATTCCTTACTGTTTTCATGACATAACAGAGGCTCTAGGTGATAGAGAATTAAATTACAAAAATTTAGAAAGTGGAATGGCTCAATTTGGAGTTAGTATGAATTTTCTATGAATTTATAAAGTTCTAGCAATTATTTTTCTATTAAAAATCTATTTAATAATCATTTACTCTGGTTTTATTACGCTCTGGACTGGGCCTCAATATCTGTGAAGCGCAGGGGCTTCGGGGATAAAATTCCAGAGACCCAGAGCACAGTGCCAGTGGACGGCGGGTTCATTCACTGAAACCCGAGGGGCTCTTATGTGAATTTACAACGGTGAAGGGGTATCGTGCGTTCACGGCCGCCCGATCAGATTCTAACGGCCCAGATTAAAACGGACCAACCCGAACCGGTATGCGCCCTGAGCGCTCGGATCTACATCCAACGGCTCGAATTTAATGAAGCCGAGATTTCGCCGCGGCCCACGGATCCTAGATCAACGGCTACCGTTCACTTGTGGCGAACGGGTACGCCAGCCCTAATCTCGGTCGTCCGTCATGAGATCGACGCTCCATGATCTACCCCCTTTTCCCCACCTAGAACACGGCGGCAACGCCACCGGCTACGGCGGCGGACATGGCCGGAGCCAGGCCGTCGGCGATCCTGCACGCTAACTTAACGGAACATTGACCCTATACATAGCTAGCTCTCTACTGAGTTCGTTCGGGTCGACATTACTCGGAGTTAGGGCACTGAAACGCCATGACCCCACCTCCGGCGGCCCGAAGGTACCTCGGCCACTCCGGCAACGCATTACCCCGGGCTAATCAACCCCGTAAGATATGATTCTTGGTTCTACGCGTTCCAGGGAATAAGGGTAATATCGGGGGTGGTTTCTCACCGAGCACTGGAGAGTAGATAGCCCCGGTCACGGCGAAGTGCGCTCCTCCACGGCGATCGAATCTCCGACGAGCAATTCGGGCCCAAACAGCCCGCGATCCCGCCAAATTATGCGATGGGCAGAACACCCAGCCGGTGCCGAAGCTGCGCGCAGCTGCCCGCGACCTCCCGACGGCGTGAGCTCGGTTTGACCCGCGGCGACGCTCTTCCTATCACTGGTGGCGGTGGCGGCCCTAGAAATTAGGTTTCCCTAGTGAACTCAAGTAGCCGAGGACTAGAGGAATAGCCAAAGCGGGCGGAGCTTTATCTCCCAGCGCGGTCCGTTGGGTCGGGCGCGCGAGAAACGCGCCGATGGCGTGCCCGCCATGCGCGGTGAAGCCGTTAGGGAAGAACCTGACGCGCGGGGCCCATAGTTCAGTGGAGGCGCGAGCGCGAGGGACAGACAGGTGGGGCCCTATTGTCGGCGCCGATGGTGAGTGGTGGACCGCGCGGGTGGATTGTTCTGCTGGGCCGAAATGAGTAGAGGCCGGCCCATAAGGCATTTTATCCTTTTTCTTTTCCATTTCCTTTTCTTTTTCTCCATTTTCAAACCCAATTTGAATTCAAGTTTAATTCAAACTTTTGTGGATCTTCATTTATAAACTCTATTTTTTTGCAATTAGAAATACTAAGCCTGAAGATATTTATTTATACATTTTATTTATATTTTCATATCTCTTCTCTTTTCCTTATTTCTAGGATTATTTAGGATTTAAATTTTATTTTATTTTTTTTTGGAATTTAATATATTTCTTCTTCAAATTATTTTATGTTGACACAAAATGCACACAAAACAAAATCCAGCATGATGTCATGGTTTGGTAGCATATCTTTTTATTAATTGTTTTTGGGCATGGTGTTCACATATGATGATGCACAAAGATCAAACTCACATAAAGAAAAACTGTTTCTCTATTGGTATTATTCCTAACTAATTACAAAGTGGGTGTTACAAATCCTACCCCCCTTAAAAATAATCTCGTCCTCGAGATTTAGGAAGAACTAGAGAAAAGGTGGGGAAAATCTATACGAAGCTCTTCTTCTCTTTCCCAAGTTGCTTCATCTTCACCGTGGTGACTCCATTGAACTTTACACATCTTTATCACCTTATTTCTCGTAACTCGAGTCAAAGTATCCAAAATCTTGATCGGGTACTCCGTGTAAGTCAAATCACCTTGAACACTGAGCTCTTCCATGGGTAACTGTTCCTCAGGGACACGGAGACACTTCTTAAGTTGAGACACGTGGAACACATTATGCACATCCGATAGACTATCCGGTAACTCGAGTTGGTATGCCATCTCCCCAACTCTTCTAAAGATCAAGAATGGTCCAATATAGCGAGGGGACAATTTGCCCTTAACTTTAAATCTCCTCATTCCACGCAGTGGTGACACCTTGAGGTACACATAATCTCCTTCTTCAAATTCCAGTGGTCTCCTTCTATTATCAGCATAACTCTTTTGTCTGGTTTGAGCCACCCTCAAATTCTCTCGGATTATACGAACTTGTTCTTCTGCTTCTTGAATCAATTCAGGCCCAAAGAATTGTCTTTCTCCAGTCTGATCCCAATACAAAGGAGTCCTGCACTTCCTCCCATATAAAGCTTCAAAAGGTGACATCTTCAGACTGGCCTGGTAACTATTATTATACGAAAACTCAGCATAAGGTAGACTCTTATCCCAACTTCCTCCATGCTGAAGGGCACATGCTCTCAACATATCTTCCAATACTTGATTAGTCCTTTCAGTCTGTCCATCAGTCTGAGGGTGATAAGCTGTACTAAAATTCAACTTTGTACTCATGTTCTCATGAAAACTTCTCCAAAATCTTGAGGTAAACTGCGAACCTCGATCAGACACGATCTTCTTTGGTACTCCATGTAAACACACAATTCGAGCCATATATAACTCTGCTAGCTGAGAACCTTTATAAGTAGTCTTGACGGGAATAAAGTGAGCCACTTTAGTCAATCTATCCACAATCACCCATATAGCATCATATCCTTTCTGGGTGTGAGGCAATCCAGTAATAAAATCCATACCAATCTCTTCCCATTTCCATTCGGGTATCTTCAGTGGATGCAGTAGTCCAGCTGGCCTCTGGTGTTCAGCCTTAACTCTTTGACATACATCGCACATAGCCACATGCGCAGCTACATCTCTTTTCAATCCATACCACCAATACTTCCGCTTCAAATCCTGATACATCTTAGTACTACCAGGATGAATAGAATAATCCGAGTCATGGGCCTCTTTCAATATAGTCTCTCGAAGGCTTTTAATATCAGGAACACACATTCTGTCCTTGAACCATACAGTGCCTTGCTCATCTTCCGTGAACTCCGGAACTCGACCTTCAGTAATCAGATCCTTAATCTCTTGTATCTTAGCATCACCAATTTGTCCTTTGCGGATCTCTTGTTCCAGAGTAGGTTCCACCTCAATAGTAACTCCCTCAGTATGAGCAACTATCCCCAGGTTAAGTCTTCTGAAGTCCTCAACAATCTCATCGGGTAGCTGGGCAACAACAGCTGAATGAACATGCTCCTTGCGACTCAAGGCATCTGCAACCAAGTTTGCCTTGCCCGGGTGATAGTGAATCTCCAAATCATAATCCTTAATAAGCTCCAACCAACGGCGTTGCCTAAGGTTGAGATCCTTCTGGGTGAATATATACTTCAAGCTCTTATGGTCCGTGTATACTTGGCACTTAGTTCCCATGATGTAGTGTCTCCAAATCTTAAGCGCATGCACAACGGCTGCCAATTCCAAGTCATGAGTAGGGTAGTTCAATTCATGCTTGCGTAACTGACGAGAAGCATAAGCGATCACATGTCCTTCTTGCATGAGCACACATCCTAAGCCTTGGCCACATGCATCGCAATAGATATCAAATCCTTTCTGTAGGTCTGGCATAACCAATACTGGTGGCGACATCAACCTCTTCTTCAATAGATCAAAGCTGTCTTGGCACTTCTCGTCCCACTTAAATTCTCTTCCTTTCTCCAAAAGTGAAGTCATCGGTTTAGCAATCTTAGAAAATCCTTCAATAAATCTCCGATAATAGCCTGCTAATCCCAAGAAACTCCGAATCTCGGTAACTGTAGTGGGTACTCTCCACTCCATTATCTCCTTAACCTTAGCAGGATCCACTGCTATTCCTCCATTAGAAATGATATGACCAAGAAATGGCACCTCGCCAATCCAAAACTCGCACTTGCTGAACTTGGCATATAGTTGATTATCTCGTAGCTTCTGTAGCACCATCCTCAGATGTTCCTCGTGATCACTATCACTCTGAGAATAAATAAGAATATCGTCGATGAATACCACGACGAATCTGTCCAAATACTCCATAAACACCTTGTTCATCAAGTTCATAAAATAAGCTGGTGCATTGGTTAATCCAAATGACATAACAGTAAACTCATATAATCCATATCTCGTCGAGAAAGCTGTCTTAGGAATATCCGATGGTCTAATCCTCATCTGATGGTAACCGGAGCGGAGATCGATCTTCGAGAATACTCTAGCACCTCGCATCTGATCAAATAAATCCTCAATACGGGGCAACGGATACTTGTTCTTCACTGTAACATCATTAAGAGATCTATAATCCACACACATCCGCTGTGATCCATCCTTCTTCTGTACAAACAAGACCGGTGCTCCCCAAGGTGAGGAACTCGGACGAATGTACCCAGCCTCTTGTAACTCAGTTAACTGTTTCTTAAGTTCCTTCAACTCCTCTACGGACATTCTATATGGCCGTTTAGAAATAGGGGCAGTTCCAGGTAAGAGATCAATAACAAACTCAACTTCTCTATCAGGTGGCATTCCTGGTAACTCCTCTGGAAAGACATCCGAAAAATCTCTAACCACCCGTATGTTGTTACCAACAAACTCCTCAGGTATAAAGAACATTGCACGCATGGGTGAGGAGGTTACTGCAATATTAACTTGAAACCTTTCTCCTTTAGTGGTAGTGAGTTCTACGGTACCTCTACCACATGCTATAACGACCTTTGCCTTTCTTAGCCATGACATACCAAGGATCAAATCTATACTGCTTGACTCTAATATTATAGCAGTGGCTCCAAATTCTCTACCCATAATGGTTAATGTCAATCTACGTGTCATTTGGTTCGCCTCAACAGGCCCTTTAGGTGTAATTACTATCAGGGGTTTTCTCATGTTTAGCAGTGGTATTTCATTTGTGTTGGCATATCTAGCAGACATGAATGAATGTGTAGCACCAGAATCAAATAATATGGTTGCAGGAATTGCATTAACATAAAACATACCAAGTACGAGGTCCCCTCCATCCGGAGTAGCATCAACGCTGACTTGATTAACTTTGGCAATAGAATATCCCTTGCCAGTTCCTGGAGTTTGCTGCCTGTTCTGAACTGGAGTAGTAGCAATCCTCTGTGGGCAGACATTTGCATAATGACCCATCTTCCCACACTTGAAACATTGAGTGCCCGGACTCTGTCCTGCAAACTTCGTCGGGGTGCCAGTAGGGGTAGCCTGCCGAGGAGGTGGAGTCCTCAGTGGTGATTGCGGAACTGGACGTGGTCCTCCGGGTCGAGTCGGTGTACCCTGGGGTGAACTGTAGCGAGGACGAACACTGCTGCTTCCTTGTCCTTGAGATATGGCCTTTCTCTTCAAATCTCCCAGTTGAACACGCTTGTGTTCAATAGCCAGTGCCTTATCAAGCAGCCTCTGAAATGATGGAAATGTGTGTGCCACAAGAGCATACTGCAGTGGTCCGTTAAGTCCTTCAATGAAATTTTCCTGCTTCCTCTCGTCTTCAGCAACTTCTTCAGGGGCATATCTGGATAACTGAATAAACTTGTCGCGGTACTCGCTGACTGACATACTTCCTTGCTTCAGCGATAGAAATTCCTTCTTCTTGATCTTTATCATCCCAGCTGGAATATGGTAGTTCCTGAACTGCGTACTGAACTCTGCCCAAGTAATAGTGTCCGCATCATCATGGGCAGCAGTATAAGAGTCCCACCAGTCAGCAGCAGGACCAATCAGACGTCCAGAAGCATATAAAACCTTCTCCCGATCAGTGCATTGTGCAATATTCAGCATCTTCTCAACGGACTTCAGCCAATCATCCGCGTCAAGTGGATCTGGTGAGCTAGCGAATGTAGGTGGCTTATGACTCATGAACTCCCGGTGCTTATCACGGGGTGGAACTGGTGGTGGTGGAGGAGGCAGTGGCACTTGTTGCTGTTGTTGTTGCATTTGCTGTTGCAGCTGCTGTTGTTGCGCCCTCCTTTCCTGGCGTATCTCATCTCGCTCCTGGCGCAACTCCTGGCGTATATCCTCTCTTTCTTGACGCATCTCCTGGCGTTCTTGTTGCATCTGAGCACGCATATCGGCCATAGTATCTGCCATTTGCTGCATCACTGCCATCTGAGCAGCAACCAGTGGGTCAACTCCGCCTGGTGGAGGATTGGGAGGATTCATCTCTGCAGGCTGCGGCTGAGGTTGTCTTCGAGTGTGTTGGTTAGGAGGCAAGTCAATTCCACCACCCCGCCTGGTATTGACCATCTGAGTTAGATGCATATGGTAAGAAAATAGTAGACAAGGCAGGTATTTACAAATCAGGTTACTTTGGGGGACTTTTTAGCTAAGCGGATTAATATTTTACATATCCTAGCTAATTCACTACCTTATAGTGGTACATACTAAGATGTCCATAGTTCAATCAATCAAAGAAGCAAATCAGGCATTTAGCATCAGCACAATCAAACAACATTTTTAAATAGAGAAAATAGTTTTAATTTTGTCTTAGGTTCCCTATCTCTTAGAAAGATCATAGTCATAGGATTCCAGGGTGTGAAATCCCTCTTGTCTTAGAGTAGAAAAGGTAAGAATGATCAGAGTGGAACAATAGAAGGTGAGACAGGATCAAGATAAGTGTAGAAAGAATCAGAGTAAGGTAAGTGTAGAATGAATCAGAATGAGATAAGTAGGTAAGGGTTTGTCCATTCTGTCTAGGTTTCGTCCTACAGTCAACATTTCCTCTGATACCACTTCTGTAACACCCGGCTTTAAGGAACAAAGCCAGGTGCATCTCATACATGCGCCAAGAAGACAACATATATAATAACAGAGTGTATAGAGATAAATGTCACAATAATCAGAGTACTTATTACATAGCGGAAGACTTATTACAAAATAACATAATAAAGATAAAACGAACTAAGGATCGTCGGCGCCAATGTCGACTGGGAAACGCCACCTAGATCAGATCGAACTCCTCAGTGTTAGGCGGCTCCTCCTGAACCACCTGATCATCTCCTGTGGGGGGGGTGTGAGACAGCAAGGGTGAGCTCACACATGATCATCGCTCAACAAGTTGTGGGGAATAACGTGACACGAACTCACCAAAGGTGGGAGCTCATGTGAAGTGTAAGGCTGATCAATGATAGGGGTTAAAGCTGAGCATTGCTTTTAAGTAGTTGGTCAAAATTTTATTAGCAGTTACTAAGTGTAAGTAAATACCAAACCTTAAATAAAGTAATTGAACAAATTAATAATAAACCCATGCATATGCAAATGACAAAATTGAATTTAAGTTCCATAATTTAAACATCAGAGAGTCCTGAGCTGCTCATGACCGTGAGCTCGGCTAGTATACCAGTTTTACACTCTGCAGAGGTTGTACCCTTTACCCACAAGTCATGTTACCCATCTGCCAAGGGGTCATGAATCCCATACACCTCTACCTAGGAAGCGCGGCAGGGCAACACTACGAGGCCTTTACAAAGTTCCACTAGCTTCCGAAAACCCGCTACAGTTTATGGGAAGATCCAGTACAGGGTTCCTGGCTGACCGCCATCGCAGCAAAATCAACCAGGGACCTCCCCGCACTGACCTCTCCCCTACTGCCCTTGCCCCTTTCGGGTAAGGTAGTCTTCCACTAGCTTTCCTAGTTAATCAGCCAAGGGCGTCCCATTAAACCCTTGTGGTGGCACGTGGTTCTCAAGTTAAGCTCTATGTTCCAATTAACATTAATGATCTCAACATGAACATAAATAGAATAACAAAAAGAATTGGAACATAGAGGTAATAAATGATTATCCCAAAACCATGTGAAGCAATAGCAAACTACCCAAGTGATTCAGGGGTAAACAAGGTAATGAGATAAACAATCTAGGGTGACCTATTGGATCCCATCAAAATTAACCTATGCATGTATGAGTGATATTAAAGAACATTATTGGGTAAAAAGTGGTCAAGGGCACAACTTGCCTTCAATGAGCTCCTGCTCAGCTACTTCAATCTGCTGCTCACCAGGATCCTCAGCAACGGGCTCTTCTACTCGCCACAATACAAACAAGCACAGGATATAGGGAAAATTAACATTACACCAAGCATGTAAACAAAATACACAGAGATATTCTACATATTAAAATAAAAACCTAGGAACTGGAATCATAATTTTCTGAGTTATAGATTTCGAGTTATGCATTTTCAAAAGTTTTATGTGCTTTAAATAGGATTAAGTGGTAAATAAATTCCTTACTGTTTTCATGACATAACAGAGGCTCTAGGTGATAGAGAATTAAATTACAAAAATTTAGAAAGTGGAATGGCTCAATTTGGAGTTATTATGAATTTTCTATGAATTTATAAAGTTCTAGCAATTATTTTTCTATTAAAAATCTATTTAATAATCATTTACTCTGGTTTTATTACGCTCTGGACTGGGCCTCAATATCTGTGAAGCGCAGGGGCTTCGGGGATAAAATTCCAGAGACCCAGAGCACAGTGCCAGTGGACGGCGGGTTCATTCACTGAAACCCGAGGGGCTCTTATGTGAATTTACAACGGTGAAGGGGTATCGTGCGTTCACGGCCGCCCGATCAGATTCTAACGGCCCAGATTAAAACGGACCAACCCGAACCGGTATGCGCCCTGAGCGCTCGGATCTACATCCAACGGCTCGAATTTAATGAAGCCGAGATTTCGCCGCGGCCCACGGATCCTAGATCAACGGCTACCGTTCACTTGTGGCGAACGGGTACGCCAGCCCTAATCTCGGTCGTCCGTCATGAGATCGACGCTCCATGATCTACCCCCTTTTCCCCACCTAGAACACGGCGGCAACGCCACCGGCTACGGCGGCGGACATGGCCGGAGCCAGGCCGTCGGCGATCCTGCACGCTAACTTAACGGAACATTGACCCTATACATAGCTAGCTCTCTACTGAGTTCGTTCGGGTCGACATTACTCGGAGTTAGGGCACTGAAACGCCATGACCCCACCTCCGGCGGCCCGAAGGTACCTCGGCCACTCCGGCAACGCATTACCCCGGGCTAATCAACCCCGTAAGATATGATTCTTGGTTCTACGCGTTCCAGGGAATAAGGGTAATATCGGGGGTGGTTTCTCACCGAGCACTGGAGAGTAGATAGCCTCGGTCACGGCGAAGTGCGCTCCTCCACGGCGATCGAATCTCCGACGAGCAATTCGGGCCCAAACAGCCCGCGATCCCGCCAAATTATGCGATGGGCAGAACACCCAGCCGGTGCCGAAGCTGCGCGCAGCTGCCCGCGACCTCCCGACGGCGTGAGCTCGGTTTGACCCGCGGCGACGCTCTTCCTATCACTGGTGGCGGTGGCGGCCCTAGAAATTAGGTTTCCCTAGTGAACTCAAGTAGCCGAGGACTAGAGGAATAGCCAAAGCGGGCGGAGCTTTATCTCCCAGCGCGGTCCGTTGGGTCGGGCGCGCGAGAAACGCGCCGATGGCGTGCCCGCCATGCGCGGTGAAGCCGTTAGGGAAGAACCTGACGCGCGGGGCCCATAGTTCAGTGGAGGCGCGAGCGCGAGGGACAGACAGGTGGGGCCCTATTGTCGGCGCCGATGGTGAGTGGTGGACCGCGCGGGTGGATTGTTCTGCTGGGCCGAAATGAGTAGAGGCCGGCCCATAAGGCATTTTATCCTTTTTCTTTTCCATTTCCTTTTCTTTTTCTCCATTTTCAAACCCAATTTGAATTCAAGTTTAATTCAAACTTTTGTGGATCTTCATTTATAAACTCTATTTTTTTGCAATTAGAAATACTAAGCCTGAAGATATTTATTTATACATTTTATTTATATTTTCATATCTCTTCTCTTTTCCTTATTTCTAGGATTATTTAGGATTTAAATTTTATTTTATTTTTTTTTTGGAATTTAATATATTTCTTCTTCAAATTATTTTATGTTGACACAAAATGCACACAAAACAAAATCCAGCATGATGTCATGGTTTGGTAGCATATCTTTTTATTAATTGTTTTTGGGCATGGTGTTCACATATGATGATGCACAAAGATCAAACTCACATAAAGAAAAACTGTTTCTCTATTGGTATTATTCCTAACTAATTACAAAGTGGGTGTTACAACTTCGGTTTTTTCGCACTTGTTGTGCTAGTCCGGTTGCACCCTTAGGCGACTTCTGCGTGGATAGTCTTCGCGGTAGTCTTCGGTTTTTTCGCACTTGTTGTGCTAGTCCGGCTGCACCCATAGGTGACTTCTACGCGGATAGTCTTCGCGGTAGACTTCGGTTTTTTCGCACTTGTTGTGCTAGTCCGGCTGCACCCTTAGGCGACTTCTGCGCGGATAGTCTTCGCGGTAGACTTCGGTTTTTTCGCACTTGTTGTGCTTGTCCGGCTGCACCCTTAGGCGACTTCTGCGCGGATAGTCTTCGCGGTAGACTTCAGTTTTTTCGCACTTGTTGTGCTAGTCCGGCTGCACCTTTAGGCGACTTCTGCGCGGATTTGTCGCACGCGAGGGTGGCTAGCGCTGAGCCTCGCGGTGACCTCGTATTGGTCGAATGTCGAAGACCGTCGTCGCGGTCTTTTTTCGACGCATGTTTTTGCGGGGGATTTTTCACACATATATTACATGGCTCCGCCTCGTTAAAAACCTCACCCCCCGGGAGGAAAAGAGTGCGGGCCGGTATAAGATTGTTTTTGCGAATTACAAGGGCGAAATCAGCCCTGATGAGTCAAACAAAAAATTTGCGGAGGTTGTCGATGTTCCAGGAGTGCTCCAGGTCTTCGCCGTTTGGCGTTGTGAGCCTGTAAGCGCTGGGGGAAGCTTTCGTCTTGACTATGAAGGGGCCCTCCCACTTGGGCTCCAGCTTGCCCCTGGATTCTGTCCGAGCTGTTCGGACGAGTACGAGGTCCCCTTCGCTGAATTCCCTCGGGATGACTGTGTGGTCGCGCCATGCTTTGGTCTGGGTTTGGTATTTGTTTAGGGCCTGTAGGGCGAAGACTCGGTCTCCGTCAATGAGATCCTTTGAAGTTGGCTCGTCCACGTCGGGGACGGCTGACGGAACTGTTCGCGGGGACCCATGCTTTATTTCTTGTGGGGTCATGGCCTCCGATCCGTATAGAAGGCGGAAAGGAGTAAACCCAGTCGCCCTGCACTCAGTCGTGTTTAGTGCCCAGACTGCCTCGGGTAACAAATCGGTCCATCTGCCCTTTTTTCATCGAGGAGCATCTTTTTGACAGCTGTGAAGATTTTCCCATTGGCGCGTTCCACAACCCCGTTGGACTGCGGATGATAGACTGAGGCGAAGGCAAGCTTGGTGCCAATGGAGAAGCAAAAATCCTTGAAGTCTTGGCTGTCAAACTGCTTGCCGTTGTCAACTGTTAGTTCGGACGGTACTCCGAAGCGGCAAACAATGTTTTGCCAAAAGAATTTCTGGGCAGTTTTTGATGTTATTGTGGAAACAGCCCTTGCCTCGATCCATTTGGTGAAGTACTCGACAGCGACGAAGGCGAATTTAAGGTTCCCCTGAGCGGTGGGCAGGGGCCCGACAATGTCCAGGCCCCAGCGCTGGAGAGGCCATGTGTGGGCAATCAACTTTGTATACTGCGAGGGGTTGCTTGACCGAGGAGAAAACTTCTGGCAGGCTTCGCAGGACCTTGTGACTCAATTTGCGGCGCAGATCATTGCGGGCCAGTAAAAGCCTTGGCGGATCACCTTAGCGGCTAGGGCCCTTGGCCCTGCGTGCGAGCCGCACGTGCCGCTGTGGACTTCGCGTAGGATCTGGGTGCCCTCGGTTTCGGTGACGCACTTAAGCATTAACTGACTGACCCCTTTCTTGTAGAGTTGGCCTTCGATCAGTGCGAAGTCTCGGCTTCGATGTCCGAGGCGTTTGGCCTCACTGATGTCGGTTGGATGATAGTACCCCTGTAGGAACAGGGTTATTGGTGCCCGCTAGTCTTCGGTCATGATAAGGTTGACTATGCGGTGACCTTCGTTGTCATTAGTTATTTGGAGCCCTTCAGGGCTCCGGACGGCTGGCGTGCCGATGACATGAAAGAATACGTCGGAGGGCAAGGACTCGCCCCTGGCGGTGGCCTTGGCCAATGCGTCTGCCTCTTCATTCTTGGCCCGATCCACATGCTGCAAGGTGAATCCCTTGAATTGTCTCTCGAGGCTTCGGATGGCCGCGAGGTATTGCATAAGCGCGGGGTCCTTTGCTGCATAGTCTTTCTCGACTTGGCCGGCAACTACCTTGGAGTCTGTTTTGACGATGCAGGTGGTGACTCCGAGGGCCCTTAGCTTGCGGAGACCGAGGATGACTGCTTCATATTCTGCTATATTATTAGTGCACCTGTCGGATTCCAGAGCAAAGCTGAGGCGTGCTGCATATTTGTGCTTGACCCCGGCTGGTGAGGTGATGACTGCAGCGGCGCCTGCCCCCGCATGGCACCATGCGCCATCACAATAGATCGTCCAAATTTTTTCTGCGGACGGGTCTGGCTGTGTTATTGGCCCAGTCCAGTCGACGATGAAGTCTGCCAGGACTTGTGACTTGATGGCTGTCCTGGGCTCGAAGCTGATGTGGTAGCCGGATAGTTCGGCTGCCCACTTGGCAATCCTCACCGATGCCTCCGGGTTTCTGAACAATTCGCTGAGTCCCCTGTCTGAGGTGACTCGGACCTTGAATGCTTCGAAGTAGTGGCGCAATTTGCGCGAAGACATGACGACTGCATAGGCAATCTTCTCCAGCTCTGTCATGTTGCACTTGGACGGTGTTAGTACTTCGGAGACATAGTAAACAGGGCACTGCCTGACCGTGCCCTCAACTGTCTGCTCCTGCACTAGTGCCGCGCTGACCGCGTGCGGCGAAGCCGCGACGTAGAGCAATAGGGGGAGCGAGGAGTCGGGGCTTGTGAGGACGGCCAACTCCGACAGGTACTGTTTTAGTGAGGTGAAGGCCGCTGCCTGCTCCGGTCCCCAGGCGAAGTCTTTTGCACCGCGGAGTGTTTTGAGGAAGGGGAGACTTCGCTCAGCGGACCTGGAGATGAATCTGTTGAGAGCGGCCAATCTGCCTGTCAGGCGCTGGACGTCCCTGGCGGACTGCGGAGGCGTCATGTTTATGATGGCCTGGATCTTGGTTGGGTTGGCCTCGATGCCACGATGTGATACCAGGTAGCCCAATATTTTGCCTTGGCGAACGCCGAAGACGCACTTTTCCGGGTTTAGGCGGAGTCGTGCGTCTCGCATGTTCGCGAATGTCTCGGCGAGGTCGGCGAGATGGTCCTCCTTGCTCTTGCTGGCCACGACGATGTCGTCCACATATGTAAATATATTTCTGCCAACTTGCCCTTCGAGCACTGTTTTGGTGAGTCTGGAGAAGGTGGACCCGGCGTTCTTGAGTCCCTCCGGCATTCTGATGAAGCAATATGTGCCGAAGGGTGTTATGAAGCTGGTGCTAGCCTTGTCTTCCTCCTTCATGTATATCTGGTGGTAACCGGAGAAGCAGTCGAGGAGTGACATGACCTCGCATCTGGCCGCGCTATCGACTATTTTGTCGATCCGCGGCAACGGGAAATTGTCCTTTGGGCAGGCCTTGTTGAGATTGGTGAAGTCTATGCACATGCGCCACTTCCCGCTTTTTTCTGCACCATTACGACATTGGAGAGCCACGTAGGATAAGCCACAGGCTCGGAATTTGGCTTCCAGGAGTCGGTGCACCTCCGCCTTGGCGGCCTCTGTCTTCTCGTCGGACATTTTGCGAAGCCTCTGCTTTTTTGGTCACACCGAAGGGTCAATTCCCAAGCTGTGCTCAATTATGGATCGGCTGACTCCGACCAGATCGAGGGCAGACCATGCGAAGACATCCTTATTCTTGGTTAGGCAGCAGAGGAGTTTCTCCTCTTCATGCGGAGTGAGGTCTTCGCTGATAGTGACTGTCTACTTGGGCGTGGCCTGATCGAGGGGGACAGTCTTGGTCCCGTCGTTGCTCTGCAGCTGTGCCTTGTCGTGTTGTTTATTGGTTGGGCTGGCGGGCGCGGGGACCTCACGCTGTGCCGTGAGGCAGTGCACGTTTCTCTGACCGGGCACGAAGTCCCGCTCAATGTTGCGCGCAGTCTGTTGATTGCCGTAGACCGTAATGACGCCTAACGGACCTGGTATCTTCATACATAGGTACAGTCCGTGAATGGCTGCTTCGAACTTATTGATGGAGCCCCGGCCCATGATGGCATTGTATGGATATACCATATCCACGATATCAAAGGTTACTTGCTCACTTCGGGCATTGGGTGCTACACCGAAGGAAAGAGGCAGCTCTATTTTACCGACAAGAAAGGTGCCCTTGCCGCTGAAGCCATACAACGGGTTGTCCGAAGGCTTGAGCAGGCTGTGGCTTATGCCCATGCGATCGAAGGTGTGGAGGAAGATGATGTCCGCCTGACTGCCATTGTCAACTAGGACTTTGTGCAGGTCCCAGCCTGCCACGCTGCAATTGATAACCATGGCGTCGCAGTGGGGGGCACTGCGTAGGTCGACGTCTCGTGCGTCGAAGGTTAGCGGTATGTGGGACCACTTTGTTTGCACGACTGGGCTAGTGACGGCGACATGGTTGATGCTACGGTAGTGGTCCCGCTTCTGCCGCTTGGTGTCGAAGTCAGTGCTGGACCCCCAGTTATCATGTGAATGACTCCGCGATATGGCTGATCGGCGAAGTCTTCCTGCTTTGGAGCATGGGGATGTTCTGATGTTGTTGGTGTGGTGGTGGGGGTGGGGGAGGTACGATTTGTACTTCCGGATGGTGTTGGTAAGCGTGGTGCGGTGGATGCGGAGCGGGGGCGTGGATATATGGTGGAGGGGGTTGCTGGTAAGTGTGTGCGACAACTCTGGGGTTGTCGGCAGGCTGCGCCCGTGCCATCCTGTCTCTGGTGGCCTTCGTTTCTGGGCAGTCTTTGGTTTGGTGGGCGCAGTCTTCGCCATGGAAGAGGCAGTAGAATCGGCGCGGCGGCTGCGCCCGCCCCCGACCCCTACCGCGAGTTCCGTTTCCGCGGCACTGGGGGGGATACTCCTGGCGACGAGGGGCGTCAGCAGCGGGGTGCTGGTTGGCGATATTGTGCACTTGTTGTTGATTGCGGCCGTCTCGACCGGAGTCCGGCTGCGGTGTCCTCGTCCACGTGCGGCTGGATTGTGGAGCATCTTTGGGTTTCCGCTGCGACTCAATCTTGCGCTGGTGGAGCTCTTCGGATTTGGCATATTTTTCGAAGAGCTGATATAGCTCCTGGAGGTTCTTGGGCGGATCTCTGATGCAGTGGCTGTAAAGGACGCCGACGCGAAGGCCACTGATAGCGTAGTGTATAGCGATCTGATCATCGACTGAGGGCAGCTGTGACTTGAGTGTTAAAAATTTGCGGTAATACTCCCGCAGGGTCTCCTTTTCCAGCTGCTTGCAGAGCGAGAGTTCGGCCAAGGCGTCGGTGTCCGGGCAGTACCCTTGGAAGTTGAGCAGGAACTTGTCCCTGAGGCTTCTCCAGGAATCGATGGACAGCGGAGGCAATCTGGTGAACCAGGTGAGAGCTGGGCCCTCTAGGGCGATGATGAAAGACTTCGCCATTGTGGCGTTGTCCCCTCCGGAAGATGCAACGGCGACCTGATAACTCATTATGTATTGCGCCGGGTCAGTGCTGCCGTTGTACTTGGGATAGGTCCCTGCTCGGAAGTTAGTTGGCCAAGGCGTCACTTGCAGGTGTGGCGCCAGGGGACTTCGCTCGTCGAGATAGTTGACCCCTTGGAATGGCGCAGCGTGCTGGAAGGTGTGGTCGCGCTGGGGGAAACGTGGGTCTTCTGGTTGTGCTCGGTGTTGCAGGGGTGGCCCATGCTGCAGGCCGAGGTGGCCTTCGCGCGTGTCTTCCAGTTGTGCGTGCTGCTGGAGGGGTGGCCCTTGCTGCAGGCCAAGGTGGCCTTCGCGCTGCATCAGCGCGATCTCCCGCTCGAGGTCTTGGGCCTTCTGCTCTTCGTCGCGTATCATTTGCCGCACCTTGGCTAGTGCGGACACACGCTGGCGCTTGGCCTCCAGTATCTCTTTCTGCCTCTGGAGATTGCGGTTCTTGAGGTGCAGGGCGCGCAGCTGTAGCTGTTCTTCCGCTGAGACGCCGAGGACTTCACCATCCTCGGTGAGGTCCGCGCCCTCCAGTGGGGCGAAGCCTGGGGGTGGCTGCGATTGTCCTTCAGGGCCGCAGGTGCGGAGAGTGTCGTCTTCGCAGGTGCGGGGAACGTTGTCTTCAGTGGCCTCTTGGTGGGTGGATTGGGTGAGGGCGAGGGCCTTGCCCTTTCTTGCGGCAAGCAGTGCTGCCTTCGCAGCCTCGTCAGCCTTCGGGTTAGCTCTCTTGGGTGCCATCGCGGGTGGTTTTCTCGTAGCACGAACGGTGGGCGCCAAATGTTGGAACTTGCTCTCTTCTCGCAAGGGGGGCCAACAAGGGTGAACAGTGGCGTTAACAGGGTTACGCGCTAGATGGCTATAGCTCTGTTCATCCGGCCTCTCACGGGCACTGTGCGGGGGTATTTATAGGTACCTGAGCGCCCAGCGCCTTGTGCTAAGGACGCATGTGCCCTCAGCTACCTAGGTTATCCCCAGAATATTCCCATAAAGCGGGGTTACAGACTGTAATTACAGGGATGCCTTTACAAATTAGGCCCGTAACGCGCGGCGGCCACGCAGGGCCCGTTACAATGGGCCGGATCACACGTGGGCCTCTGAGCTGGATGAGGCCGCACTGTGGGATGACGTCATCGCAGGTCTTCGTCTGGTGCCGAACCAGCGAAGGGTGTCCCTGCCCGTTTTGTCTCTGTCAGACCAGCGGCTGCAGCGAAGGCCTCGAGCGAAGGGTGGCGTCTTTGCCTTCGCCCCAACATGGCACACCGGACAGTCCGGTGCGCCAGACCAGGGTGCCTTTCGGGTTGCCTTTTGCTCTCTTGTTTGAACCCTTTTCTTGGTCTTTTTATTGGTTTATTGTGAACCTTTGGCACCTGTAGAACTTATAGACTAGAGCAAACTAGTTAGTCCAATTATTTGTGTTGGGCAATTCAACCACCAAAATAAATTAGGAAATAGGTGTAAGCCTAATTCCCTTTCAATCTCCCCCTTTTTGGTGATTGATGCCAACACAAACCAAAGCAAATATAGAATTGCATAATCGAACTAGTTTGCATAATTGTAAGTGCAAAGGTTACTTAGAATTGAGCCAATATAAATTCTCATAAGATATGCATGGATTGTTTCTTTATATTTTCATCATTTTGGACCACGCTTGCACCACTTGTTTTGTTTTTGCAAATTCTTTTCAAAGTCTTTTGCAAAGAGTCAAAGGTAAATGAATAAGATTCTTGAGAAGCATTTACAAGATTTGAAATTTTCTCCCCCTGTTTCAAATGTTTTTCCTTTGACTAGACAAAACTCCCCCTTAATGAAATCCTCCTCTTAGTGTTCAAGAGGATTTTGATATTAATTTTGAAGAGGGTATACCAATTATATCACAAGTAAGATACCAATTTGAAAATACTTCTTTGAAACCAAACTAAAAATTTTGAAATTGGTGGTGGTGCGGTCCTTTGGCTTTGGGCTAACATTATCTCCCCCTTTGGCATGAATTGCCAAAAACGGAGGCATTAGAGCCCTTTTTAAAACTAACTTTCTCCCCTTTGGCAAATAAAAGCATGCGTGAAGATTATACCAAAGACGGAGAGTTGCTCAGAGCGACGGCGAAGGATGAGTTATGGAGTGGAGTGGAAGCCTTTGTCTTTGCCGAAGACTCCAATTCCCTTTCAATACACCTATGACTTGGTTTGAAATCCACTTGAAAACACATTAGTCATAACATATATAAATGTCGGGGACCATAATTAGGGGTACCCTCAAGACTCCTAATTCTTAGCTGGTAACCCCCATCAGCACAAAGTTGCAAAGGCCTGATGGGTGCGATTAAGTCAGGGATCGGTCCATTCGAGGGACTCGATCACGCCTCGCCTGAGCCTAGCCTCGGGCAAGGGCAGCCGACCCCGGAGGATCTCCGTCTCGCCCGAGGCCCCCCTCCAGCGATGAACATACTTCCGGCTCGCCCTGTCTTCGCCAAGAAGCAACCCTGACCAAATCGCCGCGTCAACCAACCAAATCGCAGGAGCATTTAATGCAAAGGTGGCCTAACACCTTTATCCTGACGCGCGCCCTTCAGTCAGTAGAGCCGAAGTGACCGCAGTCACTTCGTCGCTCCACTAACCGGCCTGACAGAAGGACAGCGCCGCCTGCGCCGCACCGACTGCTGTGCCACTTGACAGAGTGAGGCTGACAGGCAGTCAGGCCCGGCCTCAGGCACCATAGGAAGCTCCGCTTCGCCCGACCCAGGGCTCGGACTCGGGCTAAGCCCCGGAAGACGGCGAACTCCGCTCCGCCCGACCCAGGGCTCGGACTCGGGCTAAGCCCCGGAAGACGGCGAACTCCGCTCCGCCCGACCCAGGGCTCGGACTCGGGCTAAGCCCCGGAAGACGGCGAACTCCGCTCCGCCCGACCCAGGGCTCGGACTCGGGCTAAGCCCCGGAAGACGGCGAACTCCGCTCCGCCCGACCCAGGGCTCGTGTAACACCCTGAATTTAGGGGTATAAAATTTCTTTTCTGATATCCACCAAATTCAGGTGTTATCCTATTTCTTTCCTTCTTTTCTACTCTTTTTCCAAAATAGTAGAGAATTATTTTTGTTTTATACTTATGTGAAAGCCTAGTCAAGTAAAACCATAAGGGAATAATGATTGATGCATCATGCGGAAATATATTTGTTTTTGTGCGATGTTTTGCTTTGGTGTGTATCCAATCAGTATGTAGCTCATTTATTGTAAAAAATAGAAAAAAGAAGAAATCGAAAATGTAGAAAAACAAAAGGAAAAAGGCCTCCAGCAGCCGCGCGGCCCGCAAAACTTCAGCGCTCCCGCGGCCTGCCTCCCCGCGCGCAGCCCACCGGGCCATCTGCGTGCATCGGCCCAGCGTGCCCCCTCCCCGGCCCACCTCGCTCTCCCGCATGCTCCCTATTCGTCCGCGCGCGCGACGGATAAACTGCTCATGCCTTTGTCCCTATGTCTGCGCGACTCCATTCTCCTCCCTCCCTCTCACCTCGCGATGCCGCCCACAGCAACCGTGTCTGCGTCCCATGGCTACCTAGCGCGCTCGCCCGATGCACTCCTACTGCTGTGCAGCCACACCGTCACGTTGACGTCGACACCGACGAGCCCTTCTTCCCCGACGAGCCCTTCGTCTCTGGTGAGTTTCCTCCCTTCTCTGTTCTCCGTTTCCGTTTTCTCTACATCGTGCTGCTTAGTCATGCTCCCGCTTGCGCGCCCCGCTCCGTAGCCTCGTCGTGCCGTCCCTGCTGCCGCTGCGTAGCCCCGCCCCACACATCAGGCCGGTTGCGCGCCCCCACATCTAGCAGATGGCTGGTGCCCAGGCAGCCGCGACCAGGGGCTAGTGTGGCCAAGGCGCCGGCTCCCTGGGATGGCGGCCAGGGCAGGTCCCAGCGAGTTCTGCCGCTAGGAAGGCCATGGCTGGGCCACAGCTCCCGCGCAGCGTTGACGCGCAACCGTCCCTGCTCCCTTGGCGTCCTCCGTCCAGTCAGCCGCGACCTCCTCTGGCCGGCTAGCAGCCTCCGTCCATGCGTGAAATTATTGGATGAGGAAAACCGTTCTCCTGCATGCATGCGATTAGTGGAAGACGAAACCGTCACTAGTGGGCTCCACTGCATGCCGTGGGAAACCTCCAGCACACATGCGTGGAAAATGCCCCCTTCCAAACATGGCCACGTGTTAGTCATCCATTAGCCCTTCCCTTGTGCAAGATCTTCTGTGGCAAGATTCTCTACCGCACTATGTGCGGCCAAATCCTCAGCCAGTCAATTTGCGCCACCTCGCGTAGTTTGTTAAACCTCCATATCCTTTGCATTAAACGTCTATTTTAGCCCATTCCAATTGTGTTAACTTTATAATAATGTCCATATTAGTAATATTATCTTATCGTGTCACAAGTTTTAATTACTTAATTAGTGGTTTATTCAATATTTATGACCTTCTAATTAAGACTAGTTTATAGTTTATCTCGCGCTTTTATAAATAAATGTTAACTTGATTATTAATACTTGTGTATTATAAACTCATGGTGGTTTAGCGAGTATCGCGTATCGCGTGCGTTGCTCGCGCGGATCGCGCGAGCTGTTCGCACGCGTGTCGCGTGTCAATTGCACGTGGTCACGTGCGCTCATTGTTGTCGTGTCGTATGTTATAGCTAAATATTTAATTATTGGTTTGTTCGAGGGTTAATAAAATAACAATTTAATTAGAGCGAGTTTGTAGATTTAACTCATGCCTTTATAAATATAAACGTTAATTAACGCAATTAATGCCAACTAGGATACTTGTCATTAATTATTTATTTGTTGTTCGCACGCGACCTCGTTTATGCGTTATCGTGATGTTTCGCACGAGTCATTCGCGAGTGTCACGCGTACTGTTCGCACGCGTTGTCGCACGCCGTGCGCGTGCCGTAGTGTTGTTTCGTGTGTCGTGCGGCGTCTACGTGTGATAATAAATTATTTTCGCTTATAAACACTCATGTTAATAAGGTTAATTCGTCAGGTCATATATTTTAGATAATCAACCTATGGTTTGCTCGACTAATATTTATTAGATTAATATCTCAGTTAGATTAAATGTGTAATATTCAATTTGCGCTTTTATAATAAATATTAACATGGTAAATATTAACTTAACTACTTTTTATTTATTTAATATTTGTTTAGTATAAACGTGTCACTTATTTAGTTTTCCTCGTCTGTCGCGCGTGCTGTTCCACACGTGATGGCGTGCTCGTTCGCGCTCGTCGCGCGCGCTGTTTCGTGTGTCGTCAGCGTGCGATGTCACGCCTGTCCACGCGTCGTTCGCACGCTGTCGTGCTGTTTCGTGCGTCGTCAATTCGCACCGCTTAGAATCTCTTGTGTTAATTAAATTACTTATTTATTTGACAGCTGTTAGCGTAACAGATTTAATCAGAAGTAAATAGCAGTTATAATTTATATCTGATAATATCGAATTAAATGTTTTACTTAATATTTATTTAGCGTAAACGCGATATCTTCCAGATCGACGCTTTGAGTTCGACACTTCTTTTTCCTCGCGTGACGGTAGTAACGCGCTCTATTTCGTTTTGCATGTTTTATTATGTTTGTATTTGTATGGTGTAATGTTCTTATGCATATATGTGTTTGCTTGCTTGTGTCTGTTCGTCTTCGCTCCGCGTTGCGATTAGAATGCGATCCATCTCCAAGTTTCGAGGGATCGAAGATCAAGCATTGGTGACCATGTGATCAAGCTCTCTGAGTTCTATGAGGCTGAAGATCCTGAGCATCTGTTTGGTGAAGGCAAGTGTCCTCTGACCTATTATGTCCCATTTACTTTATAATTCATCAACCCGCATACCATGATCAACCTAAGGATTGACTAGCTTTGTATTTACCTTGTCCTTGATTACCTTTTGGGTTATTATGGTTAGCTTCATGCTATTGCTTTACTTTAATCAATGAACATGATGTGAACACTTATGATACGATGTTGTCTCTATGATTATGATGTTGGACTGGTGATACTTTAGGGGGCTCGAGCGGTTTCTCGAGTGCCTCTCCATAAGGACCTGTTCATTGGATGACCGCCCGGGAAAAAACAGTGCAACCATGAGGGTGAAATAGGACGCCCTTAGCTAATTAATTAGAGGAACTAGAGGTGTAGTTGCTTCGCCGTCGTGCCGTCAATGGGGTCCAGGCACAGTGCTTGCTCTGCCGAGCCTGGGTGTCGAGGTTCTTTCGTTTTGCTTTTGTTAGTCACCCTCCTGCGGGGAGGGGTACTGTGTTTATCAAACTGGAGAAACCTAACGGGCGGCTATGACCTCTAGGGAATCTTTGTAAAAGCTACGTAGTGATACCCTGCCGGACCACCTAGGAAGTGATCAATGGGGAGTCATGATCCCCGGGCAAAACGGGAATCACGACTCATGGGTAAAGTGTGCGACCTCTGCAGAGTGTTATGAAACTGATATATCAGTCGTGCTCGCGGTTATGAGCGGCCAAGGGAGCTCCATTGATTAGAGATACTTGATCAGAGATGGTTGGTTTAAAGGTGGTGATGAGGATGATGGTTGTGATTATGATTATGGTAATGGTAAGTGGTACTCTTTCCGTTTGGAAAGGGTACTTTTGGGTTAACAATTTGGGTTAATATTAAAACCTGGCTCTCTACTAGTAATAATTACCTGATCAACTAAAAGCAACTGCTTGACCTTAACCCCACATAAAGCTAGTCCACTACAGCCAAACGGGACATTTGCTGAGTACGTTGATGTGTACTCACCCTTGCTTTCACAAAACACCAGGTTGCCTTTGGTGCAATCTATGCTCAGGTAAAGAAGAAAGAGAACGGTGTCGAGGCGGATCTCGAGGAGTTCCAGGACTTCGACGAGTTCGAGGATTAGGCTAGCGACCACCCCCAGTCAGCTGCCTGTGGTGGGTTTATTTACGTTGGCTACGTTTCTATTCTGTGTACTTTGATTATATTTGTCGGTGTTTCGAGACCGGGGGGTCCCTGAGCCGACGAGTGAGTGTGCCGCGTGCCCCAGCCCAGATGGGTCGAGCGCGTGGGCGAGCGCGAAGGGGGGAAGTGAGGCGGCCAGAGACGGGCGTGAGAGAGGTGGAAATCCCGCGGCCTTCGTGTTCGTCCCGTGCCCAGGTCGGGTGCGCTTGCAGTAGGGGGTTACAAGCGTCCACGCGGGTGAGGGAAGCGAGCGGCCCCAAGAGAGCGCCTGCCCCGTCCTCGTCCCCGCGCGGCCAACCTTCTCTAAGAAGGCCCTGGTCCTTCCTTTTATAGGCGTAAGGAGAGGATCCAGGTGTACAATGGGGGTGTAGCAGAGTGCTACGTGTCTAGCGGAGGGAGAGCTAGCGCCCTAAGTACATGCCAATGTGGCAGCCGGAGAGATCTTGGCACCCGGCTGGCGTGATGTCGTGGCTGTCGGAGGAGCAACGGAGCCTGGTGGGAGGACAGCTGTCGGAGCGGTTGAGTCCTTGCTGACGTCCCCCTGCTTCCGTAAGGGAGCTGAGAGCCGCCGTTGTCACAGGGCTAGCGGGGCGCCATCATTGCCTATCTGGCGGAGCTGGCCAGATGGGACACCGGTCTTGTTCTCTGCGGCCCGAGTCGGCTCGGGGTAGGGTGATGATGGCGCTTCCTGTTGACGTGGTGGGCCTGTGCCCTAGGTCGGGCGACGTGGTGGCTCCTCCGAAGCCGAGGTCGAGTCTGTCTTCCGTGGCCGAGGCCGAGCCCGAGCTCCTGGGTCGGGCGAGGCGGAGGTCGTTCGGCAGAGGCCAGGGCGGAGTCCGAGCCCTGGGGTCGGGCGAAGCGGAGTTCGTCGTCTTCTGGGGCTTAGCCCGAGTCCGAGCCCTGGGTCGGGCGGAGCGGAGTTCGCCGTCTTCCGGGGCTTAGCCCGAGTCCGAGCCCTGGGTCGGGCGGAGCGGAGTTCGCCGTCTTCCGGGGCTTAGCCCGAGTCCGAGCCCTGGGTCGGGCGGAGCGGAGTTCGCCGTCTTCCGGGGCTTAGCCCGAGTCCGAGCCCTGGGTTGGGCGAAGCGGAGTTCGCCGTCTTCCGAGGCTTAGCCCGAGTCCAAGCCCTGGGTCGGGCGAAGCGGAGTTTCTTATGGCGCCTTTGGCAGGGCCTTCGCGTTAAATGCTCCTGCAACTTGGTCGGTTGGTGCGGCGATTTAGTCAGGGTTGCTTCTTAGCGAAGGCAAGGCCTCGGGTGAGCCGGAGATGTGTCCGCCGTTAAAAAAGGGGGGCCTCGGGCGAGACGGAAACCCCTCAGGGTCGGCTGCCCTTGCCCGAGGCTAGGCTCGGGCGAGGCGTGATCGAGTCGCTCGTATGGACTGATCCCTGACTTAATCGCACTCATCAGGCCTCTGCAGCTTTATGCTGATGGGGGTTACCAGCTGAGAATTAGGCGTCTTGAGGGTACCCCTAATTATGGTCCCCGACATTAGCCCCCGAGCCTCGAAGGGAGTGTTAGCACTCGCTTGGAGGCTTTCGTCGCACTTTTTTGCAAGGGGACCAGCCTTTCTCGGTTGCATTTTGTTCCGGTGGGTGCGCGCGAGCGCACCCGCCGGGTGTAGCCCCCGAGGCCTCGGAGGAGTGGTTTCACTCCTTCGAGGTCTTAATGCCTTGCGTAATGCTTCGGCTGGTCTGGTTGTTCCCTCATGCGAGCAGGTCGTAGCCCGGGTGCACGGTCGGGGCCCAAGTTCTCGGGCTGGTATGTTGACGCTGTCAACGGTTTGGCCGGAGCCGGGTTTGCGAGAGCAGCCCCCGAGCCTCTGCACAGGGCGAGAGGGCGATCAGGGACAGACTCGGCTTTTTTACATATGCCCCTACGTCGCCTTTCCGCAAGGAGGAGGGGGGAGAGCGCCATGTTACCCTCGATGGGCATCGAACATGGTGTCTCCGGTGAGCTGCAAGCGGGTAATCCGAGTGGACGTCCGTGCCCCGTTCGTTGGGGGTCGGCTAGGGGCCCAGAGGCACGCCCAAAAGTACCTGCGGGTGATCTGCCGGACCCGGTCCCCTGGCGACGGGGTCCGAGGGCTCGATGCCTCCCTCTGATGGGATTCCGTTACAAGATCGCTCCCGCTGGTCTCGGAAATGTCCTAGGGTACCTCGGGAGCGCAGCCCGAGCCTTGGTTATGTATCGAACGTACCCCTGGTCATCCCTCGCTCGGCGTCTGAGGCGACTGTGAACCCTTCGGGGGCCAGCCTTCGAACCCCTGATCAGTAATGGGCGCGGAGCCCGAGTAGCCTGAGGCGGCCGTGGAGCCCTTCGGGGGGCCGACCTTCGAACCTCTGACCAGTAGTGGGTGTAGGGCCCACGCGATCTGAGGCGACTGTTGAACCCCGCGGAGGGCCAGCCTTCGAACCTCTGATCAGTAGGGGGGCTCGGAGCCTGGTTCCTTCACGGGGAAGGATCCCTTTCGGGGTATCCCCCTTTCCCGGTCCCTGTTGCAAGAGATAGAGAAAGAGGAAAAAAGGGAAAAAGGATACGAAACCGGACGACGCGGTGTACCTTTTTTTTTGTGCGGTTGTTTCGGCGAAGGCGAAGCGTCGCCCGCTGCGCCTGCCAGAAGCGCCGCCTGTCCAGCCGCGGAGTTAATGCGACGGGGCGAGTAGCTGGCGGGGCAGCCGCTGCGCGTGCGCGAGCCGTTCGAGGAATGGCCGTTTCGCTTCACGTTTTTTGAATCTCGTGTCCGGTCCAGGCGGAACGTTGGAACCGTCTTCGCCTTGGTCTTTATATACCCCGGAGAGGGTCCGGTGACGGTTCTTTGCTCCGCTTCCTGCCTCTCCCTTTAGGCTTTCGCAACCCGAGAAGCCTTAGCCAGAGAAGAGGAAAAACCGTCCTTCCTGCCCCTTGCGCCGCCACCCCTTCCGTTTTGGTGATGGCTGATCGGGTGACCATAATCTCCCCGCGCGACCCGTGGCCCTTTTCCACGGTGACGACGAGCGATTTGGAGGAGCTGGTCGGCGAGGGTTTGCTTCGCCCTCTCACCGACGAGCAGCGGCCAGAATGGATTCCTCCCATGGGCGGAGTCGCTCCATCTCCCCCGCCGGGGTACGTCGTGAGCTTCATCTCCTTCCACGAGCGGGGATTTGGTGTGCCGACGGGCCGCTTTATGCGGGCCATCCTGTTCCACTATGGGGTGGAGTTGCATAACCTCACCCCCAACTCCATTTCGCAAGCCGCTATCTTCGTAGCGGTGTGCGAAGGGTATTTGGGGATCGCCCCTCATTGGGATTTGTGGACTCATCTCTTTTTCGCCGAGCTTTTTGCCTTGCCGACGGGGGAGAGGAAGGTCCGTGCGGCGGTGCGGGCCGGCGGCTGCACCCTCCTATTGAGGCAGTCGCGGGCGTCGCAGTACATCCCAGCCGTCCTCGCGTCCTCGATCAAGGGGTGGCAGCGCCGGTGGTTCTACCTCCGGAATGACGGTGAGTTGCTCCCGCCGTTCTCCCAGCGGGTAATCACCGCCGCCTCCGACGCCTGGCGTCACGGGACCCCACACGAGAGACAAAAGAACCTCGAACCCCTTCTCCAGGCCCTGAAGGCGTTGCGGGAGGGGGGACTCACCGCTGCAGGAGTGGTCGCCGCCATCCACCGTCGGAGGGTGCTTCCCTTGGCGGAGCGGCGGCTGCCGCTTTGGGAGATGACCCCGGAGGCTGACTGGGAGGGGTCACGAATGTCCCCTGATCCTCTTCCCTCCGACGCCCTCTAGTGGCGGGTGTCGGCCGCGATGGGGAAGCCGGACTCCCACGCCTTCTCTCAGCTTCGGATGCGCCCCGACCAGGGGTGTGTAACTCTGGTGAGTGTTCGCTTCTTCCTTCTTCATACATCGGGTTGCTCCTGGTTCTTACGATTGGGCTTCTCCCCCCCTTCTTTAGGAGGTGGGGTGGCACAAGCCCTCCCTGCCACGGGTCCCGGAGGACGCGGTGGACCGGGCAGCGCGGCGGGTCGCCGCGGAGGAGAAGAAGAAGAAGAAGGACGCGGAGAAGGCCCGGGCCCGCGAGCGGAGGCGGGTTCGGGACGCCTTGGAGAAGCGTCGTCGCCAGCAGGAGAGGGAAGGACTTCCAAGGGAGCCGTCGCCGGAGACACCCGACGACGATGATGACGACGATGATGAGGAGGAGGACGACATGGCCGCCCGTCTCGGCCTCAGCCCTGGCTTGGGGTGTGGTCAAGAGCCGTCGAGCCAGCCCCCGAGCGGGCCGATACCGTCAGTTCCCGGAGTCGGGGCGTCGGGGTCCCGGCCCAAGGCACAGGGGCGGCCCGAGAGATCACCTGACCCCTCGGCTGGAGGAGCCGAGGTGGCTCCGGAGGGCCAGGTCGGGGCGTCTGCTCCCCAGGGGCCGTCGCTTGTACCGGCAGCGCATGGGAGTGATCCTCAAGTCGTCGCGGCCGTGCCCGGGCCATCTGCTCCCCGAGCGTCCGAAGCAAGGGCGGCGCCGAAGTTGCCGGCGAAGCGGACCTCGGCGGCTGTTTCGGGAGCCGGGATCCAAGAAACCTCCCCTCAGGCGCGGTGGATCATGGCCCGGAGCGGGTAAGTACCTCGGAAAGTCTTCGTCTTGGCTTCCTATTCACAGATCTTGGCCGTGAATTTCCCCTTTTCTTTTTTTTTATTTAGCAAGCGAAGCCATGGCCAGACCGACCTGGCACCCCGGAAGGCCCTTAAGGCGTCGGTCTGTGCGGCCAGCGCCGCCCCGGGCCTTATCGTTCAGCCGACCCTTTCGCAGGGCGTTTCACCGCAGGGGGCTCGGGCGTCGCCTGCCTCTGGGGAGCAGGCTCCCGAGGCGGGCTCTTCTACCGAGGCGGCCATCATGATAGGGGAGACGGCTGGCGCCGACGTGGTCCCGAGCCCGCTTGTCGTGTCGGCCATGCTGGCGCCTGCCGCCACCGAAGTCGCCGTCGTCCCCGTCGTAGAGCGGTCGGTTGCTGCCAGCGTCGGGATGGCTGACGCGTCGGCACCCAGTGTCTCGGAAGAGGCGGGCGTGGATGCACAATCCGTCCAGCCGGGCGGCAGCCTCGTCGCTGTGCAGCGGAGCCCCGAGGCCCGGCGCCAGTTGCTCCGGTTCCGGACCCGCGAGGCCTCGGACCCTGTCTTCGTTCTCGACGATGAACAGGAGGACCAGTCCTGGGATGAGCTCTGCGAGCGTGCTGAAGCGACAGTGGGGTCGCTCCGGTCGTCGCTGGAGGTTCTCTGCAGGGACGTCCCCAAAATCCTCCAGGTAACGGTTTCAGGCATACCTTTTCCTTTCTGTGAGCGAGGCGTTCGTCGTGACGCCCCGTCTCCCTCCCCCAGGATCTGACGGATCGGAGCGCCGCCAAGTCGTCGTTCATTCGCCGCGAGGTCGGTGTCTGGGGCTCGCTGCGATCCCTGAGGACCTCGCTCGCCGGGGCTACCGCGCGCCTCTCTCAGCAGGATGCCAAGATAGCGGACCTCCAGTTGCTCTGCGCCGACCTGAGAGCCAAGGCGGCAGCAGCGCGCGTGGAGGCGCAACGGCAGCGGTCGGAGTTCGTCCAGGTCGTCGAGGAGCGGGACCAATCTCGGGGCCGTGCTGCCGAGGCCGAAAGCTGGGCTGAGACCCTTGCGGCCGACCTAGCCGCAGCCCAAGCCGCGACCTCGGAGCAGCGTGCCCGAGCCGGAGGTACGCCTTGGCCGTCCCTGGTTCTTGTTCTTGTCTGTTTCTTCTGCTTGTGCTTGAGGTCTTTCTTCCGGTCATTCGCAGAGCTCGAGTCCGCCCTTGACGAGTCCGCCAAGGCGCTCGCCGAGGCGCTTGCCGGAGCTGCCGAGCAGAGGGAGGCCGACCTCGCGGCCATGTCCGAGGCCGTCTCGGACGTTTATCAGAACCTCGGCCCTGGCGACGTCCCTTCAGGAAGCTCCCCTCAAAGCCGCCTTCAAGCCTTGGGTGATTACGCACGCGGCAGAGTCCGCGAGGCGCTATACCACGGCGTCAGACGGGCCTTCGCCGTGCTCGCTTCCCATTACGTTGTGGACCTGGAGCGGGTTAGCGAGGGGTATTGTCTTCCTGACAAAGACGAAGCTGCCCTGGCGGAAATCCAGCGGCTCGACGCGGTCGCCGCGGGTCCGAGCGCGGTGCTGGCGACCACCTTCGAGGCGGAGATCCTTCCCCCTGCGCCGTCTCCGGAAACTGAGATGGACCTTACCGACGGCAGGGGCGGAACTGAGGGCGCGGCTCCTTCCCAAGGCGGCGCCTAGCTCTTTGTTGGAAAAGTTTTTGTTGGATGTGCGTCTTACCACGGCCGCCGAGGCCTGAACACTTTGTTTTTCCTGCATGAAGTCGTACTCTCCTTTCTTTCAATTTGCGTGTCCGGCCTAGCTTGTCAATAATAGGGTGGCTTCCCGAGTTGGGTCATTTTTCGTGGCAGGTGATGAGTGAGGTGCCCCCAACTCGGAGGCATAGGGGTTCCTCGGCTCAGTCGGCCTCACCACTTACATGTACCCACGTTCGCCCCTCGGGACTCTGCTTCTGACATAGCCGGGAGAACGCAAAAGCCCCTTTTGGATCGAAAAATTTTTGATGCGGAGAAGTGCACCCAATCTCAACGCAGAGGGGTTCCTCCTTTTTAGCCCCCGAGGGAGGGTCGGGCTCTGCCGAGGCGAGGCCGGCCCTTCCTTGATGACTGAGACTTGCGCGGGAGCGAGGTGTACGAACAGCTTGAAAACGTCTTAAGGGTAGAAGCGACGTAGCTGTCGGTCGTTCCAAGCGTTGCTGTAGACCCCGCCTTGATCGTCGGCCGGCTTGTGCGTTCCGGGTTCCAGAACGTCGATGATGACAAGCGACCTTTCCCGGGGGTGTGTGCAGCCCCCGGGTGTCATCCGCGCAGAGGCCATTTGACAGGTCGGGCTCCTGCTCGAATATCCGGCGAGTGCTCGGCGACATCCCTCGGTATGCCGGGCATGTCCGAGGGACTCCACGCAAAGATGTCGGCGTTTGCGCGGGGGAAGTCGACGAGCATTGCTTCCTATTTGGGGTCGAGCCCGGAACCGATCCGGATCTGCTTGGAGGTGTCGCCACTGGGGTCGAAAGGGACGGCCTTAACCGTCTCCGCTGGCTCGAAGTTGCCGGCATGTCGCTTCACGTCTGGCACCCCTTTGGAGAGGGTTTCCATGTCGGCAATGAGGGCCTCGGACTCGGCGAGGGCCTCGGCATACTCCACGCACTCCACGTCGCATTCGAACGCGTGTTTGTACGTGGGGCCGACGGTGATGACCCCGTTGGGGCCCGGCATCTTGAGCTTCAGGTAGGTGTAGTTGGGGACGGCCATGAACTTCGCGTAACATGGCCTCCCCAATACCGCGTGGTAGGTTCCTCGGAACCCGACCACCTCGAACGTCAAAAACTCCCTTCGGAAGTTAGAGGGCGTTCCGAAGCAGACGGGAAGGTCGAGCCGTCCGAGGGGCTGGACGCGCTTCCCTGGAACGATCCCGTGGAAGGGCGCAGCACCCGCACGGACAGAGGACAGATCGATGCGCAGGAGCCTGAGGGTCTCGGTGTAGATGATGTTGAGGCAGCTGCCCCCATCCATCAGGACCTTGGTGAGCCTGACGTCGCCGATGATGGGGTCGACGACGAGCGGGTATTTCCCCGGGCTCGGCACGTAGTCGGGGTGGTCAGCTTGGTCGAAGGTGATGGGCTTGTCGGACCAGTCTAGCTAGACTGGTGCCGCCACCTTCACCGAGCAGACCTCCCGGCGTTCTTGCTTGCGATGCCGAGCCGAGGCGTTCGCCGCATGCCCTCCATAGATCATGAAGCAGTCGCGGACCTCGGGGAATTCTCCTGCTTGGTGATCTTCCCTTTTGTCGTCGTTGCGGGCCCTGCCACCCTCCGCGGGTGGCCCGGCCCTGTGGAAGTGGCGCCGAAGCAAGACGCACTCCTCGAGAGTGTGCTTGACGGGCCCCTGATGATAGGGGCACGGCTCCTTGAGCATCTTGTCGAAGAGGTTGGCACCTCCGGGGGGCTTCCGAGGGTTCTTGTACTCGGCGGCGGCGACAAGGTCCGCGTCGGCGGCGTCGCGTTTCGCTTGCGACTTCTTCTTGCCTTTCTTCTTGGCGCCGCGCGGAGTAGACGCCTCAGGAGCATCTTCCGTCGGGCGGCCCTGGGGCTGCTTGTCTTTTCGGAAGATGGACTCGACCGCCTCCTGGCCAGAGGCGAACTTGGTGGCGATGTCCATCAGCTCGCTCGCCCTGGTGGGGGTCTTGCGACCCAACTTGCTCACCAGGTCGCGGCAGGTGGTGCCGGCAAGGAACGTGCCGATGACATCTGAGTCGGTGATGTTGGGCAGCTCGATGCGCTGCATCGAGAATCGCCGGATGTAGTCCCGAAGAGACTCTCCCGGCTGCTGTCGGCAGCTTCGGAGGTCCCAGGAATTCCCAGGGCGCACATACGTGCCCTGGAAATTACCGGCAAAGGCTTGGACCAGGTCATCCCAGTTGGAGATCTGCCCCGGAGGCAGGTGCTCCAACCAGGCGTGAGCGGTGTCGGAGAGGAACAGGGGGGAGGTTGCGGATGATGAGGTTGTCGTCGTCTGTTCCACCCAGTTGGCAGGCCAGGCGGTAGTCCGCGAGCCACAATTCCGGCCTCGTTTCCCCCGAGTACTTTGTGATAGTAGTCGGGGGTCGGAACCGGGTCGGGAACGACGCCCGTCGGATGGCCCAACTGAAGACCTGCGGACCGGGTGGTTCGGGCGAGGGACTCCGATCCTCCCCGCTGTCGTAGCGTCCCCCTCGCCTGGGGTGGTAGCCTCGGCGCACCCTTTCGTCGAGGTGAGCCCGACGGTCGCGACGATGGTGCTCGTTGCCGAGGTGGCCTGGGGCCGCAGGCGCGGTGTTGCGCGTGCGCCCGGTGTAGACCGAGGCTTCCCGCGTGAATCGGGAAGTCGCGGCATGAGGTTCCGAGGGGTACGCTTGCCTTCGGGAGGCAGTGCTCTCGGCCCGTCGGACCACGGCGTCTTCCAGGAGATTTTTAAGCTCTCCCTGGATTCGCCGACCCTCGGTGGTGGATGGCTCCGGCATCGTGCGGAGGAGCATCGCCGCTGCGGCCAGGTTCTGAACGACCCCACTGGATGCGGGTGGTGGCCTGACCCTGACGACATCGGCGACGCGGCGCTGGAGACCCTGGGGCAGGTGACGTATTTCTCCGGTTGGGGGTTGGCCCGCCCATACCTGCCCGACGTCCCGGCGGATCGGCTCAAGCGCTCCTGCTCCCTCGTCGAGCCTGGCCTGCGTCCCGCGGACTTGCTCGAGCTGTGGGTCGTGACCCCCCGCCGGAACGGGGACCACAGCTAGCTCCCGCGGGATGTCGGCGCGAGGCGCCGGCCTAGGAAGATCACCGTCCTCCAGCATGCCGAGAAGGTTGTCTTCGGAGGGATCCCCTAGCTCGACGTGGAAACATTCGCGGCTTGGGCCGCAGTCCTTGTCGTCAAGGCTGCGGCTACCGTCGGAACAGTCGGAGAGGCAGTAGTCACATGCGGCCATAAAGTCCCGCATGGCACTGGGGCTGCCGAATCTAGAGAAATCCCAGCAGATGCTGGGATCGTCATCTTCCTCGGACCCAGAGGGCCCGTAGGTCGAGACGTCCGTCAATCGGTCCCAAGGCGACCGCATACGAAACCCCAGAGGGGTTGCACTCGCCTCAACGAGAGCGCCCGCCAAAGCGTGGTCGCTAGGCAGGTTGAGGCCGAGTCGAAATGATGTAGGATGGGAATCAGTCAGTACCTTTTGGTCGACGAGGAGCGACGTAGTCACGTTGGGGGCTGATCGCGTCGTCGTCCTAGGTACGAGGGCGACGTCCTGCAAGCTTTCCGCGAGCGTGCTGGCGTCGTCCACTTGCTCGGGATTGGCGTGTCGCGGGGGGACGACGCTCGCCTTCGTCTCAAACGCGAGGTCGATGCCCGACGAAGCGCGGCCTCCCGCCTAGCCTTGGTTGCCCCGCCTCCTCCTCTGTTGGCGGGGGAGAGGACGAAGCGAGCTCGAATGTCGTTCTTCCACCACGCGGAGAAGGTGTCGTCGATTTCGCCGCCGACGGGCGGGTTGTCGACCGCCATTGTCGTTGTCGCGCGGCGGTGGAAGGAGTATCATGTCGTAGCTGCCGTCGAGGGACATGAACTCGAGACTCCCGAAACGGAGCACCGTCCCGGGTTGGAGAGGTTGTTGGAGACTGCCCATCTAGAGCTTGACGGGAAGCTGTTCGTCAACACGCAGCAGGCCCCTACCTGGCGTGCCAACTGTCGGCGTTTCGAGACCGGGGGGTCCCTGAGCCGACGAGTGAGTGTGCCGCGTGCCCCAGCCCAGATGGGTCGAGCGCGTGGGCGAGCGCGAAGGGGGGAAGCGAGGCGGCCGGAGATGGGCGTGAGAGAGGTGGAAATCCCGCGGCCTTCGTGTTCGTCCCGCGCCCAGGTCGGGTGTGCTTGCAGTAGGGGGTTACAAGCGTCCACGCGGGTGAGGGAAGCGAGCGGCCCCAAGAGAGCGCCTGCCCCGTCCTCGTCCCCGCGCGGCCAACCTTCTCTAAGAAGGCCCTGGTCCTTCCTTTTATAGGCGTAAGGAGAGGATCCAGGTGTACAATGGGGTGTAGCAGAGTGCTACGTGTCTAGCGGAGGGAGAGCTAGCGCCCTAAGTACATGCCAATGTGGCAGCCGGAGAGATCTTGGCACCCGGCTGGCGTGATGTCGTGGCTGTCGGAGGAGCAACGGAGCCTGGTGGGAGGACAGCTGTCGGAGCGGTTGAGTCCTTGCTGACGTCCCCCTGCTTCCGTAAGGGAGCTGAGAGCCGCCGTTGTCACAGGGCTAGCGGGGCGCCATCATTGCCTATCTGGCGGAGCTGGCCAGATGGGACACCGGTCTTGTTCTCTGCGGCCCGAGTCGGCTCGGGGTAGGGTGATGATGGCGCTTCCTGTTGATGTGGCGGGCCTGTGCCCTAGGTCGGGCGACGTGGTGGCTCCTCCGAAGCCGAGGTCGAGTCTGTCTTCCGTGGCCGAGGCCGAGCCCGAGCTCCTGGGTCGGGCGAGGCGGAGGTCGTTCGGCAGAGGCCAGGGCGGAGTCCGAGCCCTGGGGTCGAGCGAAGCGGAGTTCGTCGTCTTCTGGGGCTTAGCCCGAGTCCGAGCCCTGGGTCGGGCGGAGCGGAGTTCGCCGTCTTCCGGGGCTTAGCCCGAGTCCGAGCCCTGGGTCGGGCGGAGCGGAGTTCGTCGTCTTCCGGGGCTTAGCCCGAGTCCGAGCCCTAGGTCGGGCGGAGCGGAGTTCGCCGTCTTCCGGGGCTTAGCCCGAGTCCGAGCCCTGGGTCGGGCGAAGCGGAGTTCGCCGTCTTCCGGGGCTTAGCCCGAGTCCGAGCCCTGGGTCGGGCGAAGCGGAGTTTCTTATGGCGCCTTTGGCAGGGCCTTCGCGTTAAATGCTCCTGCAACTTGGTCGGTTGGTGCGGCGATTTAGTCAGGGTTGCTTCTTAGCAAAGGCAAGGCCTCGGGCGAGCCGGAGATGTGTCCGCCGTTAAAAAAGGGGGGCCTCGGGCGAGACGGAAACCCCTCGGGGTCGGCTGCCCTTGCCCGAGGCTAGGCTCGGGTGAGGCGTGATCGAGTCGCTCGTATGGACTCATCCCTAACTTAATCGCACCCATCAGGCCTCTGCAGCTTTATGCTGATGGGGGTTACCAGCTGAGAATTAGGCGTCTTGAGGGTACCCCTAATTATGGTCCCCGACAATATTATGTAAATGACTCTAGTCTTTATATTATTACTTACTCTTTATTGTTATTCGAAGCATTGTGCTATGATGAGTCATTTATGTAATCGCCGTGTACGTGAATTTCTGATCCTGGCACGTACATGGTTCACATTCGGTTTACCTTCCAAAACCGGGTGTGACATAAGTGGTATCAAAGCCGTGCTGACTGTAGGATCGCTGACCTAGAGTAGCATTGGCCATTTTAAGGATTTATTGATCATTACTTCACCACATCCTTGATTCTGCTTCAAAATAATAGTCACCTCGACTAATTCTATGTTGTGCTCCTATATGCCCCCTTGCCATAATTATTTTATTCTAGTATGGTCTATACTTCTCTTAATCTATTAGATCTGATCTCACTCTTGTGCTTGCGACATCCTTGTAGATGCCCACTAACCATAACATTCTTGTCTTTTTGGGATTCTTTCCTTTTTCGTCATTAAGTTGCTACCATCTGGCGAACTCTAGTCCTTTGGTATTGACATGCTCGTATCCCTTCCATACTCTTGTTTCAAATACTTGCCTCTAAATTTCTACTACCTACTTAAACATTTCATTTACATGTCCATGACCTTCCTGTCTTTTGAGACCCTTTCCTCTTTTGTTGTTAAGTCGCTACCTTTCAGCAATTTATTGTCTCTTGGTATTGGTATGCTCATCTCCTTGAAATCTTTCATACTCTCATCCTTTTTATACTTACCTTTACATCCCAAGGTCTGTTTAAGATATTTCATTTTACATGCCCTTGACCACCCTTCTTTATCGATGATCCATGAGCGGTCATTTTATTTTGCACATCCTTGGTGATCTCGTTGTTTACTTATAACTTCCTTGGGTAATGAATTTTTACTTCAACCCTTCTGTTGGATTCATACTTATCTTACCCTTGATTATTTTCTCCACTTCGCCACTTCGCGAATCTTGCCTTAACTCTATCCTTGGTTATGCTTTTCACGATTATCATCTTTACCCTTGTTGCCTCTACATCTTACTTCGATGCTTATATTATACCTATCCTTTAAAACCTTCTCTCTTCCATCTCAATTTCATAGTTGTGTCTTACCTATTTTCCCTTGGTCGTATTCTATTCCTTGTCACTTGCGAGTTTTAACTCCATCCTTGGTCGTGCTCCAGTTGGGTATTACCTTTACCTTTCTCATCTCTTAATCTTACCTTGGTGATTACACTATGTCCGTTCTCTAAGATCTTCAATCTCCTATCCCAATTTGAGAGCATTGTTTTACTTATCTTACCCTTGGCAACATTGTCTTCTTTACCGCGTGTAAGCTTGTGCACAACTCCATTCTTTGTTGTACTCCTACCACTGGCTCTCCCATGCCTTCATCTTTTCTCTCATACCCTTGTCTATTATTGCCTTTGACCCTTGCGATATTGAGGTATTCTACCTAAATGCTTACCTTGAACTCATCCTTTAAAAGCCTCCCCTTTCTTTCTACCCAGATTGAGAGTTGTGAGTTACCTATCTCTCCCTTGATTTCTTTTCACTTCTTGCCGCCTTACAAGTTTTGTGTTAATTCCATCCCTTGCTGTGTTTTGATTTGCTATCACCCTCACCTTGTCGTCCATCGATATTGCCTTGATACTCATCTTTATTCCTACCCTTTAAAAATCCCCTCTCTTCCACCTCAATTCGAGAGTGGCAATTTACCTATCTGGCCCATGGACGCACCCTCTCCTTTTCCATTTGCAGGTCTTGTCTTAACTCCATCCTTTATGGTACTTATATCGTTCGTCTTATGCCTATTTACCTCCTCTCATACATCCTTGTTCATCAATACCTTTAAAAAACCCTTGTAATATCTATACCCTTACCTTCATGCTTACTTTGAACTTACCCTTTAAAGCCTCCTCTTTCCCATCCATGTTCGAGGATAATGCCTCATCTATTTCATAATTGACTGCTTCCCCTTCTTTGACATCTTGCAAGTCTTGCCTCAAATACATCATTTGTTGTGTGATTGTCCGTTATCACCTTAACCCTTGTGATCACTCGATCTTTACCTTGATGCTTATCCTGTACCTACAATTTTAAAGCTTCCTCTCCCATTTCAGTTCAAGAGTGTTGTCTTACCCATCTCGCTCTTGATCGTTCCCTTTTCCTCTGCCGCATTGCAGTTCTTAGCTTTTGTTTGATATCACTCTCACCTTTGTAATCACTAGATCTTGCCTTGATGCTTATCTTAAGTCTGCTTTTTGGAATCTCCCCTTTTCTATCTCAACTCGAGAGTAGTGTTCTACCCATTATGCCCTTGGTCGTATCCTTTTCCTAGTCGCTCACAATCCTTGCTTTAACTCCATCCCTTATTGTGCTCATGTCCCTATCCTACATGTCTTGTTCTCATCCTTGTCATTCAACAACCATAGGGAGTAGTTATTCCCTTTTCAAGGAGGACTACTATTTAATTAAAAGGAACGTATGGCAACGTGTTGTTTGTTGTCGTATGCTTATGTTGTTTGTCTTTGTGTGATGAGTGATTTGCTTCTTTGTGATGAGTGTTGATGTGTTGTGGCCCTTGGTCCGCAATGGCATCAGTTTACTAGGTGAGTGCCATAGAGTTAGGTAGTTTGGTTCTCTTCCCTGCTCACTTTAATCCATCTATGCTTACCTTTTCTATCTATACCCTTCCCTCTTGCACCTGTCCGGTTGGCAACCTCCAACTCCTCCAAATCAGTCAAGATCAGAGTTGGCAACATCATCATCAAGTGCGTATCAACGCTCCTGTTAAGGGGGTTAGCCGCTAACCCCAATGAAGACAATGCGATCAACATCAACCAACAAGATCAGAGTGGCGCAGTGAAAGCGTGTGTGGGTCCTAACCCACAGGTCCAGGAGATCCTTAAGAATTGCCTTAGCTGGTCATGAACATCCGAAGGTCAAAACAACCAGTCCACATGTTAATCTTGTAGAAAAGTCAACTCAAGAAAGCTGTGAACAGCCAATGAACCAACCTTGTTTTCTTGCTAGCTTCTTCTTGAATCTCGAGGGCGAGATTCCTCTTAAGGGGGTTAGATTTGTAACACCCTGAATTTGGGGGTATAAAATTTCTTTTCTGATATCCACCAAATTCAGTTGTTATCCTCTTTCTTTCCTTCTTTTCTACTCTTTTTCCAAAATAGTAGAGAATTATTTTTGTTTTATACTTATGTGAAAGCCTAGTCAAGTAAAACCATAAGGGAATAATGATTGATGCATCATGCGGAAATATATTTGTTTTTGTGCGATGTTTTGCTTTGGTGTGTATCCAATCAGTATGTAGCTCATTTATTGTAAAAAATAGAAAAAAGAAGAAATCGAAAATGTAGAAAAACAAAAGGAAAAAGGCCTCCCGCAGCCACGCGGCCTGCAAAACTTCAGCGCTCCCGCGGCCTGCCTCCCCGCGCGCAGCCCACCGGGCCATCTGCGTGCATCGGCCCAGCGTGCCCCCTCCCCGGCCCACCTCGCGCTCCCGCATGCTCCCTATTCGTCCGCGCGCGCGACGGATAAACTGCTCATGCCTTTGTCCCTATGTCTGCGCGACTCCATTCTCCTCCCTCCCTCTCACCTCGCGATGCTGCCCACAGCAACCGTGTCTGCGTCCCATGGCCAGGGGCGATTCTAGGCAGGGGCAGAGGGGGGCAATGTCCCCCCTAATCTTCTACAAATTCCATAGAAACTACTAATTTTTTTAGCTAATCACCATATAAATAATATAAAATACCTTTTAACAGCCCCCTCAATCTAATTTGTCCCTCTCAATCTCAAATGCTGGCTTCGCCCCATGGCTACCTAGCGCGCTCGCCCGATGCACTCCTACTGCTGTGCAGCCACACCGTCACGTTGACGTCGACGCCGACGAGCCCTTCTTCCCCGACGAGCCCTTCGTCTCTGGTGAGTTTCCTCCCTTCTCTGTTCTCCGTTTCCGTTTTCTCTACATCGTGCTGCTTAGTCATGCTCCCGCTTGCGTGCCCCGCTCCGTAGCCTCGTCGTGTCGTCCCTGCTGCCGTTGCGTAGCCCCGCCCCACACATCAGGCCGGTTGCGCGCCCCCGCATCTAGCAGATGGCTGGTGCCCAGGCAGCCGCGACCAGGGGCTAGTGTGGCCAAGGCGCCGGCTCCCTGGGATGGCGGCCAGGGCAGTCCCAGCGAGTTCTGCCGCTAGGAAGGCCATGGCTGGGCCACAGCTCCCGCGCAGCGTCGACGCGCAACCGTCCCTGCTCCCTTGGCGTCCTCCGTCCGGTCAGCCGCGACCTCCTCTGGCCGGCTAGCAGCCTCCGTCCATGCGTGAAATTATTGGATGAGGAAAAACCGTTCTCCTGCATGCATGCGATTAGTGGAAGACGAAACCGTCACTAGTGGGCTCCACTGCATGCCGTGGGAAACCTCCAGCACACATGCGTGGAAAATGCCCCCTTCCAAACATGGCCACGTGTCAGTCATCCATTAGCCCTTCCCTTGTGCAAGATCTTCTGTGGCAAGATTCTCTACCGCCCTATGTGCGGCCAAATCCTCAGCCAGTCAATTTGCGCCACCTCGCGTAGTTTGTTAAACCTCCATATCCTTTGCATTAAACGTCTATTTTAGCCCGTTCCAATTGCGTTAACTTTATAATAATGTCCATATTAGTAATATTATCTTATCGTGTCACAAGTTGTAATTACTTAATTAGTGGTTTATTCAATATTTATGACCTTCTAATTAAGACTAGTTTATAGTTTATCTCGCGCTTTTATAAATAAATGTTAACTTGATTATTAATACTTGTGTATTATAAACTCATGGTGGTTTAGCGAGTATCGCGTATCGCGTGCGTCGCTCGCGCGGATCGCGCGAGCTGTTCGCACGCGTGTCGCGTGTCAATTGCACGTGGTCACGTGCGCTCATTGTTGTCGTGTCGTATGTTATAGCTAAATATTTAATTATTGGTTTGTTCGAGGGTTAATAAAATAACAATTTAATTAGAGCGAGTTTGTAGATTTAACTCATGCCTTTATAAATATAAACGTTAATTAACGCGATTAATGCCAACTAGGATACTTGTCATTAATTATTTATTTGTTGTTCGCACGCGACCTCGTTTATGCGTTATCGTGATGTTTCGCACGAGTCGTTCGCGAGTGTCACGCGTACTGTTCGCACGCGTTGTCGCACGCCGTGCGCGTGCCGTAGTATTGTTTCGTGTGTCGTGCGGCGTCTACGTGTGATAATAAATTATTTTCGCTTATAAACACTCATGTTAATAAGGTTAATTCGTCAGGTCATATATTTTAGATAATCAACCTAAGGTTTGCTCGACTAATATTTATTAGATTAATATCTCAGTTAGATTAAATGTGTAATGTTCAATTTGCGCTTTTATAATAAATATTAACATGGTAAATATTAACTTAACTACTTTTTATTTATTTAATATTTGTTTAGTATAAACGTGTCACTTATTTAGTTTTTCTCGTCTGTCGCGCGTGCTGTTCCACACGTGATGGCGTGCTCGTTCGCGCTCGTCGCGCGCGCTGTTTCGTGTGTCGTCAGCGTGCGATGTCACGCCTGTCCGCACGTCGTTCGCACGCTGTCGTGCTGTTTCGTGCGTCGTCAATTCGCATCGCTTAGAATCTCTTGTGTTAATTAAATTACTTATTTATTTGACAGTTGTTAGCGTAACAGATTTAATCAGAAGTAAATAGCAGTTATAATTTATATCTGATAATATCGAATTAAATGTTTTACTTAATATTTATTTAGCGTAAACACGATATCTTCCAGATCGACGCTTCGAGTTCGACACTTCTTTTTCCTCGCGTGACGGTAGTAACGCGCTCTATTTCGTTTTGCATGTTTTATTATGTTTGTATTTGTATGGTGTAATGTTCTTATGCATATATGTGTTTGCTTGCTTGTGTCTGTTCGTCTTTGCTCCGCGTTGCGATTAGAATGCGATCCATCTCCAAGTTTCGAGGGATCGAAGATCAAGCATTGGTGACCATGTGATCAAGCTCTCTGAGTTCTATGAGGCTGAAGATCCTGAGCATCTGTTTGGTGAAGGCAAGTGTCCTCTGACCTATTATGTCCCATTTACTTTATAATTCATCAACCTGCATACCATGATCAACCTAAGGATTGACTAGCTTTGTATTTACCTTGTCCTTGATTACCTTTTGGGTTATTATGGTTAGCTTCATGCTATTGCTTTACTTTAATCAATGAACATGATGTGAACACTTATGATACGATGTTGTCTCTATGATTATGATGTTGGACTGGTGATACTTTAGGGGGCTCGAGCGGTTTCTCGAGTGCCTCTCCATAAGGACCTGTTCATTGGATGACCGCCCGGGAAAAAACAGTGCAACCATGAGGGTGAAATAGGACGCCCTTAGCTAATTAATTAGAGGAACTAGAGGTGTAGTTGCTTCGCCGTCGTGCCGTCAATGGGGTCCAGGCACAGTGCTTGCTCTGCCGAGCCTGGGTGTCGAGGTTCTTTCGTTTTGCTTTTGTTAGTCACCCTCCTGCGGGGAGGGGTACTGTGTTTATCAAACTGGAGAAACCTAACGGGCGGCTATGACCTCTAGGGAATCTTTGTAAAAGCTACGTAGTGATACCCTGCCGGACCACCTAGGAAGTGATCAATGGGGAGTCATGATCCCCGGGCAAAACGGGAATCACGACTCATGGGTAAAGTGTGCGACCTCTGCAGAGTGTTATGAAACTGATATATCAGTCGTGCTCGCGGTTATGAGCGGCCAAGGGAGCTCCATTGATTAGAGATACTTGATCAGAGATGGTTGGTTTAAAGGTGGTGATGAGGATGATGGTTGTGATTATGATTATGGTAATGGTAAGTGGTACTCTTTCCGTTTGGAAAGGGTACTTTTGGGTTAACAATTTGGGTTAATATTAAAACCTGGCTCTCTACTAGTAATAATTACCTGATCAACTAAAAGCAACTGCTTGACCTTAACCCCACATAAAGCTAGTCCACTACAGCCAAACGGGACATTTGCTGAGTACGTTGATGTGTACTCACCCTTGCTTTCACAAAACACCAGGTTGCCTTTGGTGCAATCTATGCTCAGGTAAAGAAGAAAGAGAACGGTGTCGAGGCGGATCTCCAGGAGTTCCAGGACTTCGACGAGTTCGAGGATTAGGCTAGCGACCACCCCCAGTCAGCTGCCTGTGGTGGGTTTATTTACGTTGGCTACGTTTCTATTCTGTGTACTTTGATTATATTATGTAAATGACTCTAGTCTTTATATTATTACTTACTCTTTATTGTTATTCGAAGCATTGTGCTATGATGAGTCATTTATGTAATCGCCGTGTACGTGAATTTCTGATCCTGGCACGTACATGGTTCACATTCGGTTTACCTTCCAAAACCGGGTTTGACAGCTCGGACTCGGGCTCAGCCCCTGAAGACGACAAACTCCGCTTCGCCCGACCCCAGGGCTCGGACTCAGCCCTGGCCTCAGCCGACGGTCTCCGCCTCGCCCGACCCAGGGGCTCGGACTCGACCTCGGCCTCGGAAGACAGACTCGACCTCAACCTCGGAGGAGCCTCCACATCGCCCAACCTAGGGTGCGGACCGGCCACGTCAACAAGAGGCGCCATCATTACCCTACCCCAAGCTGACTCAGGCTACGGGAAACAAGACCAGCGTCCCATCTGGCTCGCTCCGACAGACAAAGTAATGATGGCGCCCCGCACGCTCTGTGACGATGGCGGCTCTCAGCCCCCTTACGGAAGCAAGAGGACGTCAGCAAGGACTCGACAGCCCCAACAGCTGTCCTTCCGCCAGGCTTCAACGCTCCTCCGACGGCCACGACACCACACGAACCGGGTGCCAAAACCTCTTCGGCTGCCACGATGGCATGTACTTAGGGCGCTAGCTCTCCTCCGCTAGACACGTTAGCACTCTGCTACACCCCCATTGTACACCTGGATCCTCTCCTTACGCCTATAAAAGGAAGGACTAGGGCCCTCTTACAGAGGGTTGGCTGCGCGGGGACGAGGACGAGACAGGCGCTCGCGTGAGGCCACTCGCTCCCTCTCCCGCGTGGACGCTTGTAACCCCCTACTGCAAACGCACCCGACCTGGGCGCGGGACGAACACGAAGGCCACGGGATTTCCACCTCTCTCACGCCCGTCTCCGGCCGCCTTTTCCCCCTTCGCGCTCGGCCTCGCGCCGACCCATCTGGTCTGGGGCACGCGGCGACATTTCACTCGTCGGTCCAGGGACCCCCAGTCTCGAAACGCCGACAGTTGGCGCGCCAGGTAGGGGCCTGCTGCGTGTTGACGAACAGCTTCCCGTCAGGCTCTAGATGGGCAGTCTCCAGCAACCTCTCCAGCCCGGGACGGTGCTCCGTTTCGGGAGTCTTGAGTTCATGTCCCTCGACGGCAGCTACGACATGATACTCCTTCCCCCGCCGTGCGACAGCGACAATGGCGGCCGACAGCCCGCCCGCCGGCGGCGGAATCGACGACGTCTTCCCCGCGTGGTGGAAGAACAACATTCGAGCTCACCCTGCCCCCTCCCCCGCCGACGGAGGAGGAGGCGGGGCAACCAAGGCCAAGCAGGAGGCGGCCCCTCATCAGCTGTCGAGCAAGTCGGCGGCGCCGACGCCCCAACAGGGGGCGCGTCGGGCATCGACCTCGCGTTTGAGACGAAGACGAGCATCGTGTCCCCGCAACATGCCAGTTCCGAGCAAACGGACGACGCCAGCACGCTCGCGAAAGGCTTGCAGGGCGTCACCCTCGTGCCTGAGACGACGGTGCAGTCAGTCCTCGACGTGACTTCATCACCGCCCGTCGACCAAGAGGTACCGACCGATTCCCATCTCACGCCCCTTGGATTCAGCCTCGACCCGCCAAGCGGCTTCGCTTCGGCGGACGCTCTCGTAGAGGCGAGTCCAAACCCTCTGGGGTATCGTATGCGGTCACCCTGGGACCGGCTGACGAACGTCTCGACCTACGGGCCCTCGGGGTTCGAGGAAGATGACGAGCCCGACTTCTATTGGGATTTCTCCGGACTTGGTAACCCCAGTGCCATGCGGGACTTCATGACCGCATGCGACTACTGCCTTTCCCACTGTTCCGACGGTAGCCGCAGCCTCGGCGACGAGGACTGCGGCCCAAGTCGTGAATGTTTCCACGTCGATCTAGGGGGTCCCTCCGAAGGCAACCATCTCGGTATGCCGGAGAACGGTGATCTCCCTAGGCTTGTGCCTCGCGTTGACATCCTACGGGAGCTAGCTGTGGTCCCCGTTCAGGCGGGGGGTCATGACCCACAGCTTGAGCAAATCCGCGGGGTGCAGGCCAGGCTCTACGAGGGAGCAGCAGCACTTGAGCCGATCCGCCGGGACGTCGGGCAGGAATGGGCGGGCCAGCCTCCGGCCGGAGAAATGCGTCATCTACCCCAGGGTATCCAGCACCGCATCACCGGCGAGGTCGGGGTAAGGTCGCCACCCGCTTCTAGTGGGGTCGGCCAGAACACTAGTAGAAAAAGGCTCAAAGCCTGCGGGGACGATATATTTTTACAGACGGATTCGGTTATCCACCGACTGTGCTATTTCTAGTGGCGGTTCCTTAAGAAAACCGCCACTAGAAATCGTATTTCTACTGGCGGTTTCTTAAGAAAACCGCCAGTAGAAATCCATGATTTGTAGTGGCGGTTTTCTTAAGGAACCGCCAGTAGAAATACGATTTCTAGTGGCGGTTTTCTTAAGTAACCGCCACTAGAAATCATTTTTATCCTTAATTTTTCGAGTTTTTCAAACGGCCTCGTATGACAAAACCACCAAAATAAAAGTTGTAGATCTCTAAAAGTTATGAAACTTTGAAGTTGACAACTTTTTTATTTGAACTCATTTCGGTTCTAAAAAATTGAATCTAAGTATGTCAAATTTAAAATTCAAATTTTGCAAACTACCTCGGATGAAAAAAGTGTCAAAATAAAAGTTGTAGAACTTCAAAAGTTATTTATCTTTGTAGTTGACAACTTTTTTATTTGAATTCGTTTAGGGTCTCAAATAAGCAATTTACACTCAAATGGTTGTAATATGTGGAGAAAACAACTACAAACTAGACATAAGACATGTCATAGACGGAGTGGTAGGGGAGTGTACGCGCGAGGGTGAGGTCCACGGTTCGAATACTAACAACCGCGTAGCGCGTGAATTTTACGCGAAAAATGCCGCGACTTGCTACTTTGACGGGGTGGGTGGGCTGAGGCCCCCCTAATAAAAATAAATTTTTTTACTATTTTTAAAATATGTTTTATGTTTCCTGGAAACGATTTGCACTGGCGGTTTTATTACGTCGACCGCCAGTGAAAATCGATTTTCACTGACGGTTTTATTACGCCGACCGCCAGTGAAAATCGATTTTCACTGGCGGTCCTCAGTTACCCGCCAGTAAAAATGATGATTTCTACTGGCCCCTAGCACTGGCGGTTACGAAAAACGCCACTATAAATAGGTTTACAACCGTCACTATAGAACTTCTCTGTACCAGTGGAACCTGGCTGCAGCGGCAATGCTTCTCCGCGCGATGTCGGAGCCATCAACCACCGAGGGGCGGCGAATCCAGGGAGAGCTCAAGAATCTCCTGGAGGGCGCCGCGGTCCGACGGGCCGAAAGCTCCGCCTCCCGAAGGTAGGGGTACCCCTCGGAACATCGCGTCGCGACTTCCCGATTCATGCGGGAAGCCTCGGTCTACACCGGGCGCACGCGCAACACAGCGCCTGCGGCCTCGGGACGCCTCGGCAACGAGCACCATCACCGCGACCGTCGGGCCCACCTCGACGAGAGGGTGCGCCGAGGCTACCACCCCAGGCGTGGAGGACGCTACGACAGCGGGTAGGATCGGAGTCCCTCGCCCGAACCACCCGGTCTGCAGGCTTTCAGCCGCGCCATACGACGGACGCCGTTCCCGACCTGGTTCCGACCCCCGGCTACTATCACAAAGTACTCGGGGGAGACGAGACCGGAACTGTGGCTCGTGGACTACCGGCTGGCCTGCCAACTAGGTGGAACGGACGATGACAACCTCATCATCCGCAACCTCCCCCTGTTCCTCTCCGACACCACTCGTGCCTGGTTGGAGCACCTGCCTCCGGGGCAGATCTCCAACTGGGACGACCTGGTCCAAGCCTTCGCCGGCAATTTCTAGGGCACGTACGTACGCCCTAGAAACTCCTGGGACCTCCGAAGCTGCCGGCAGCAGACGGGAGAGTCTCTCCGGGATTACATCCGGCGATTCTCGAAGCAGCGCACCGAGCTGCCCAACATCACCGATTCGGATGTCATCAGCGCGTTCCTCGCTGGCACCACCTGCCGCGACCTGGTGAGCAAGCTAGGTCGCAAGAGCCCCACCAGGGCAAGCGAGCTGATGGACATCGCCACCAAGTTCGCCTCTGGCCAGGAGGCGCGATTGAGGCTATCTTCCGGAAGGACGAGCAGCCCCAGGGCCACCCACCAGAAGATGCCCCCGAGGCGTCAGCTCAGCGCGGCGCCAAGAAGAAGGGCAAGAAGAAGTCGCAAGCGAAACGCGACGCCGCCGACGCGGACCTTGTCGCGGCCGCTGAGTACAAGAACCCTCGAAAACCCCCCGGAGGTGCCAACCTCTTCGACAAGATGCTCAAGGAGCCGTGTCCCTATCACCAGGGGCCCGTCAAGCACACCCTTGAGGAGTGTGCCATGCTTCGGCGCCACTTCCACAGGGTCGGGCCACCCGCGGAGGGTGGCAGGGCACGCGACGACGACAAGAAGGGAGATCACCAGGCAGGAGAGTTCCTCGAGGTCCGCGACTTCTTCATGATCTACGGTGGGCAAGCGGCGAACGCCTCGGCTCGGCACCGCAAGCAAGAGCGTCGGGAGGTCTGTTCTGTGAAGGTGGCGGCGCCAGTCTACCTAGACTGGTCCGACAAGCCCATCACCTTCGACCAAGCCGACCACCCCGACCACGTGCCGAGCCCGGGGAAATACCCGCTCGTCGTCGACCCCGTCATCGGCGACGTCAGGCTCACCAAGGTCCTCATGGACGGAGGCAGCAGCCTCAACATCATCTACGCCGAGACCCTCGGGCTCCTGCGTGTTGATCTATCCTCGGTCCGGGCAGGCGCTGCGCCTTTCCACGGGATCACCCCCGGAAAGCGCGTCCAGCCCCTCGGACAACTCGACCTTCCCGTCTGCTTCAGAACGCCCTCCAACTTCCGAAGGGAGACCCTCATGTTCGAGGTGGTTGGGTTCCGAGGAACCTACCACGCGGTACTGGGGAGGCCATGCTACGCGAAGTTCATGGCCATCACCAACTACACCTACCTCAAGCTCAAGATGCCGGGCCCCAACGGGGTCATCACCGTCGGCCCCACGTACAAACACGCGTTCGAATGCGACGTGGAGTGCGTGGAGTACGCCGAGGCCCTCGCCGAATCTGAGGCCCTCATCGCCGACCTGGAGAGCCTCTCTAAGGAGGTGCCAGACTTGAAGCGTCACGCCGACAACTTCGAGCCAGCGGAGACGGTTAAGTCCGTCCCCCTCGACCCCAGCAGCGACGCCTCCAAGCAGATCCGGATTGGCTCCGAGATCGATCCCAAATAGGAAGAAGTGCTCGTCGACTTTCTCCGCGCGAATGCCGACGCCTTCGCGTGGAGTCCCTCGGACATGCCCGGCATACCGAGGGATGTCGCCGAGCACTTGCTGGACATCCGAGCCAGAGCCCGACCCGTCAAGCAGCCTCTGCGCCGATTCGACGAAGAAAACCACAGAGCCATAGGCGAGGAAATCCACAAGCTAATGGCGGCAGGGTTCATCAAAGAGGTATTCCATCCCGAATGGCTTGCCAACCCTGTGCTTGTGAGAAAGAAAGGAGGGAAATGGCGGATGTGTGTAGACTACACTGGTCTAAACAAAGCATGTCCGAAGGTTCCCTACCCTCTGCCTCGCATCGATCAAATCGTGGATTCGATTGCTGGGTGCGAAACCCTGTCTTTCCTTTATGCCTACTCAGGGTATCACCAAATCAGGATGAAGGAGTCCGACCAGCTCGCGACTTCTTTCATCACGCCCTTCGGCATGTACTGCTATGTCACCATGCCGTTCGGCTTGAGGAATGCGGGCGCGACATACCAGCGATGCATGAACCATGTGTTCGGCCAACACATTGGCCGGACGGTCGAGGCCTACGTCGATGACATCGTAGTCAAGACGAGGAAAGCCTCTGACCTCTTTTCCGACCTTGAAGTGACATTCCGATGTCTCAAGGCGAAAGGCGTGAAGCTCAATCCCGAAAAGTGTGTCTTCGGGGTGCCCCGAGGCATGCTCTTGGGGTTCATCGTCTCCGAGCGGGGCATCGAAGCCAACCCGGAGAAGATCGCAGCCATCACCAGCATGGGGCCCATCAAGGACTTAAAAGGCGTACAGAGAGTCATGGGATGTCTTGCGGCTCTGAGCCGCTTCATCTCACGCCTCGGCGAAAGAGGCCTGCCTCTGTACCGCCTCTTAAGGAAGGTCGAGTGCTTCACTTGGACCCCTGAGGCCGAGGAAGCCCTTGGAAACCTGAAGGCGCTCCTCACGAATGCGCCCATCTTGGTGACCCCCGCTGCCGGAGAAGCCCTCTTGATCTACGTCGCCGCGACCACCCAGGTGGTTAGCGCCGCGATTGTGGTTGAGAGACGAGAAGAGGGGCATGCATTGCCCGTCCAGAGGCCAGTCTACTTCATCAGCGAGGTACTGTCCGAGACCAAGATCCGCTACCCACAAGTTCAGAAGCTGCTATACGCGGTGATCCTGACGCGGCGGAAGCTGCGACACTACTTTGAGTCTCATCCGGTAACTGTGGTGTCATCCTTCCCCCTGGGGGAGATCATCCAGTGCCGAGAGGCCTCGGGTAGAATCGCAAAGTGGGCGGTGGAAATCATGGGCGAAACAATCTCGTTGACCCCTCGGAAGGCCATCAAGTCCCAGGTCTTGGCGGACTTCATGGCTGAATGGGTCGACACCCAGCTCCCAACAGCTCCGATCCAACCGGAGCTCTGGACCATGTTCTTCGACGGGTCGCTGATGAAGACAGGAGCCGACGCAGGCCTACTCTTCATCTCGCCCCTCGGGAAGCACCTACGCTACGTGCTACGCCTCCATTTCCCGGCGTCCAACAATGTGGCTGAGTACGAGGCTCTGGTCAATGGGTTGCGGATCGCCATCGAGCTAGGGGTCCGACGCCTCGACGCTCGTGGTGACTCGCAGCTCGTCATCGACCAAGTCATGAAGAACTCCCACTGCTGCGACCCGAAGATGGAGGCCTACTGCGATGAGGTTCGGCACCTGGAAGACAAGTTCTACGGGCTCGAGCTCAACCACATCGCCCGGCGCTACAACGAGACTGCGGACGAGCTGGCTAAAATAGCCTCGGGGCGAACAACGGTTCCCCCGAACGTCTTCTCCCGAGACCTGCACCAACCCTCCGTCAAGGTCGACGACACGCCCTAGCCCGAGGCACCCTCGGCCCAGCCCAAGGTACCCTCGGCTCAGTCCGAGGCACCCTCAGCTCGGCCCGAGGCACCCTCAGCTCGGCCTGAGGCACCCTCGGTTCAGCCTGAGGCACCCTCGGCCCCCGAGGGTGAGGCACTGCGCGTCGAGGAGGAGCGAAGCGGGGTCACGCCTAATCAAAACTAGCAGACCCCGTACCTGCAATATCTCCACCGAGGAGAGCTACCCCTCGACCGAGCCGAAGCCTGGCGGTTGGCGCGGCGCGCCAAGTCATTCGTCTTGCTGGGAGATGGGAAGGAGCTCTACCACCGCAGCCCCTCAGGCATCCTCCAGCGATGCATCTCCATCACCGAAGGCCAGGAGCTCCTACAAGAGATACACTCGGGGGCTTGTGGCCATCACGCAGCACCTCGAGCCCTTGTAGGAAACGCCTTCCGACAAGGTTTCTACTGGCCGACGGCGGTGGCCGACGCCACTAGAATTGTCCGCACTTGCGAAGGGTGTCAGTTCTACGCAAGGCAGACTCACCTGCCTGCTCGGGCTCTACGGACGATGCCCATCACCTGGCCTTTTGCTGTGTGGGGTCTGGACCTCGTCGGCCCCTTGCAGAAGGCACCCGGGGGCTACACACACCCCTGGAAAGGGCTGTTCGCCATCGCCAAAGTTCTGAAGCCCGGAACGAACAAGCTAGCCAACAGTCAGGGCGAGGTCTACACCAACACTTGGAACATCCAAACAGCTACATCGCTTCTACCCTTAAGATGTTTTCAAGTTGTTCATATACCTCGCTCCCACGCAAAGTTTAGTCATCAAGGAAGGGTCAGCCTTGCCTCGGCAAAGCCCGACCCTCCCTCGGGGGCTAAAAGGGGGGAACCCCCTCTGCGTCGAAATTTTCCTCGAAAAAAGATCCTTTCTGCCAAAAAAATCTTTCGTGCTTTTCGACTACTTCGAAAGTGGATCCTGAAAATGACGGAGTACACGTAAGCAGCCAAGGCTGACCGAGCCGAGGGACTCCTACGCCTCCGGGATACGGATACCTCACTCATCACCTTCTGCGATAAGTAACTCGCGTTCGGATAGGTGATTCCGCGGATCGAACAAGTCTTCACGCTCGAAAGTTCCTCTGTCGAAGCGATTCTTCAGGCCTTCTCGACTGCGTCGGTGACAGAACCTCATGGACGGGCAAGAGCGCGCGTAAGCGGCAAGGCCGACCGAGCCGAGGGATTCCTACGCCTCCGGGATACAGATACCTCACTCATCACCTTCCGTGAAAAGCAACTCTCGCTCACACAGACAATTCTGTTACCGACAAAAAAGTCCAGATACTCGAAACAAGAGGAAAAGAAGCGCAGCTTTACAACACGACGAGGGTGTGTTTGGGCCTTAGCGGCCGCAGAAAACACACGCTACAAGATAATCCGATCCTGCAGGCTCGGATCTTGATGGCTGAAGGGAGCAGCAGCACCCTCGGCGTCGACTACACCTTCGGCGAGGACCGACCTAGCCTCCGACGACAACGTGGTCCGAGGATCCCCACTCTGAAGGACGACTTCATCATCACGCCCGGGCCATCGCCGCCTGGGTCTCCTCCAAGAATCCAGCTCGAGCAGGCGGCTCGGCTTGTCACCCCGAGGCCTCGGCCAGCTGTCCCCCGAAGACATCAGCCTGGCCCGAGGCCTCGGCAGATCGACTCCGGCGTCGGTCCCGCTAATGGACGACCCGGCCAGGCTCCGGCCGACCAAGTCTTCTTTTCGAGCCAACTCTGCCTCTGTCCGTGCTGACACCGCTACCCCTGGCCTCGGCTCATCGAAGAGCGGCCGAGGGGTTCCTTTAACTAAGCAAGAGAAGCCTCGGACAGCAAGGCCGACCGAGCCGAGGGACTCCTACGCCTCCGGGATATGGACACCTCACTCGTCACCTTTGCACGGGGCGACTCACGCTTGGTGAAGCGGTTCAGACAACCAACAGGCGAGTCTTAGTGCTCGAAAATGAGGAAAAAACACGGCTCCGCGCCAAAAATACATACATGTTCAGGCCCCGACAGCCACAATGAACAAAAGACCGGCACTCAAGGTGCCATTACAAACGGAACTCCGGTTCCACCTCCGCAGATACGAACAACCCCACTCGATGGGGAGGGCCTGTGGAGCAACAGAAGACCGACAAACGGCACGCCGTCACCCGCTCCAGCAGCGGCGACGACGACGACTTCTGCTCCGGGGGGCCAAACAGCAGCAGCGATGACCTCAGGGCGGATGCTGCTGCCAGGAGGCCCCCGCCCGCGCCCAAACTCGTGAGGCAAGGACGGGTAGAAGGCCGTAGAGTTGGAGGTCGGTCCGTGGGTGGCCCCGGCTATCTCGTCGGCGGAAGAACCTCTTCCAGCTGTCGTGGCGGAAGGTGGCGCCGGGAGCGGCTCCGAAGCCACTCGGGTCCGAGGGCCGGGCACGCGGCAGCTGCCGGCGCCACGAACAGCGAACACCCCTCCCCCCGATCACTGAGGGAAGGAGCGGGCCACCGCCCACGCAGGGGCCGACCCCAACTCGGCACACTCCCCTCCCCAGCACTAATGATGAAAATCCTTGAGGGTGAGGGAGGGGCAGAGGCCGCAGCTCGACTTGTTTTCCCCCGCCATCAAATTGGAGGTCATCGTCTTGGGTGACTACCGGCGGAGGGGTGCAGCCGGGCTGCATGATGAAAATCCTTGAAGCCGAACGATGGCTGAAAGGTACCAACTCCCACGGAGTTGCGTTCCCCCAACGACAAGGCGGAAGGACTGTGGGCGTCCCCCATCCGGGGGCTCGGAAGGTGGAAAGATACGATGCATAAGGGAGCGTGAAGACATGGTCGCCTTTCAAGGGGGTCACCCTCCTTTTAAAGGCGACTCTCCCTACTTGCGTCCCCAGCCGTCATGGGCTGAGTCTTCTCCAACACGCTCCAAGGTCCTCCTCGTACGGCGCGGGGGCTGGGTCCCACGCGTCATGCGAGCCAGCCCAGGGCAGAAGAAGCCAAACCGCCGTGCGCGGTGCATGCAACCGTCCAGCGGCTACAAGCGACCCTCCACTTTCGCCCAGACCAGCGGGTGAAAGGGCGGGCAGCCATGCAGGCGGCATGCACCCGCGCCAAGTGGGCGCACCTCTCCGACTTCCAACGCGCCCAGCATGGAAGCCAACGCCCACGCGTCATGCAACCGGCGCGCCGGTCGCTACGTGCAAGCAACTGCACCGCCACTCGTGCCACCACCGCGCCTCCTCGATTGCGGAATCGGTACCGCAACTCGAGGCGACCCAGCGCGCGACCCGGCAGCGCCTGCCTGGTGCGACGGTCAATGTGGCCAAAAATGGGCCGGCAGTAATGGCGGTGCCAGGCGGGCGGGAGCAGCGGTCACGTCGTCAGCCAGGCCTGCGTCCCATCCTAGGGCAGTGAGAGAACCCTCTCTCACGGCATGAAGACGGCGCGCCTGTGTCTCGTTCCTCGAACGACTCGCGCACGCGCAACGGCCGCCCCGCGAACCACTCGCCCCGTCGCATTAACTCCGCGGCGGGACAAGCGGCGCCTCTGGCAGGGGAAGCGAGCGACGCTTCGCCTTCGCCATAATGACCGCGTCAAAAAAGGTACGCCACGTCATTCGATTTCGTATCCTTTTCCTTTTTCCTCTTTCTCTCTCTTACAACAGGGACCGGGAAAGGGGGATACCCCGAAAAGGATCCTTCTTCGTGAAGGAAACAGGCTCCGAGCCTCCCTACTGATCAGAGGTTCGAAGGCTGGCCCCTCGGAGGGGTTTAACAGCCGCCTCAGAGCGCGTGGGCTCCACACCCACTACTGGTCAGAGGTTCGAAGGCCAGCCCCTCGGAAGGGTTCAACGGCCGCCTCAGGCCACTCGGGCTCTGCGCCCACTACTGATCAGGGGTTCGAAGGCTAGCCCTCGAAGGGTTCACAGCCGCCTCAGACATAGAGCGAGGGATGACCCTGGGTACGTTCGATACATAACCGAGGCTCGGGCTACGCTCCCGAGGTACCCTAGGACATTTCCGAGACCAGCGGGAACGATCTTGTAACGAAATCCCATCAGAGGGAGGCATCGAGCCCTCGGACCCCGTCGACAGGGGACCGGGTCCGGCAGATCACCCGCGGGTACTTTTGGGCGCGCCTCTGGGCCTCTAGCCGATCCCTAACAAATGGGGCACGGACGTCCGCTCGGATTACCCGCCAGCAGCTCACCGGAGACACCATGTTTGGCGCCCTCCGAGGGCAACATGGCGCTTCCCCCCCCCTCCTCCTTGTGAAAAGGCAACGCAGGGGCGTATGTAAAAAAGTCGAGTCTGTCCCTGACCGTCCTCTCGCCCTGTGCGGAGGCTCGGGGGCTGCTCTCGCAAACCCGGCTCCGGCCAAACCGTTGATAGCGTCAACATACCAGCCCGAGAACTTGGGACCCGACCGTGCACCCGGGCTACGGCCAGCTCGCATGAGGGAATAACTAGGCCAGCCGAAGCATTGCGCGAGGCATTAAACCCTCGGAGGAGTCAAACCACTCCTCCAAGGCCTCGGGGGCTACACCCGGCGGGTGCGCTCGCGCGCACCCACCGGAACAAAACGCAACCGAGAAAGGCTGGTCCCCTTGCAAAAAAGTGCGACAAAAGCCTCCAAGCGAGTGTTAACACTCCCTTCGAGGCTCGAGGGCTACTGTCGGGGACCATAATTAGGGGTACCCTCAAGACTCCTAATTCTCAGCTGGTAACCCCCATCAGCACAAAGCTGCAAAGGCCTAATGGGTGCGATTAAGTCAGGGATCGGTCCATTCGAGGGACTCGATCATGCCTCGCCCGAGCCTAGCCTCGGGCAAGGGCAGCCGACCCCGGAGGATCTCCGTCTCGCCCGAGGCCCCCCTCTAGCGACGAACATACTTCCGGCTCGCCCGAGGCCCTGTCTTCGCCAAGAAGCAACCCTGACCAAATCGCCGTGTCAACCGACCAAATCGCAGGAGCATTTAATGCAAAGGTGGCCTGACACCTTTATCCTGACGCGTGCCCTTCAGTCAGCAGAGCCGAAGTGACCGCAGTCACTTCGCCGCTCCACTGACCGGCCTGACAGAAGGACAGCGCCGCCTGCGCCGCACCGACTGCTGTGCCACTTGACAGAGTGAGGCTGATAGGCAGTCAGGCCCGGCCTCAGGCACCATAGGAAGCTCCGCTTCGCCTGACCCAGGGCTCGGACTTGGGCTCAGCCCCGGAAGACGACGAACTCCGCTCCGCCCGACCCAGGGCTCGGACTCGGGCTAAGCCCCGGAAGACGGCGAACTCCGCTCCGCCCGACCCAGGGCTCGGACTCGGGCTAAGCCCCGGAAGACGGCGAACTCCGCTCTGCCCGACCCAGGGCTCGGACTCGGGCTAAGCCCCGGAAGACGACGAACTCCGCTCCGCCCGACCCAGGGCTCGGACTCGGGCTAAGCCCCGGAAGACGGCAAACTCCGCTTTGCCCGACCCAGGGCTCGGACTCGGGCTCAGCCCCTGAAGACGACGAACACCGCTTCGCCCGACCCCAGGGCTCGGACTCAGCCCTGGCCTCAGCCGACGGTCTCCGCCTCGCCCGACCCAGGGGCTCGGACTCGACCTCGGCCTCGGAAGACAGACTCGACCTCGACCTCGGAGGAGCCTCCACATCGCCCAACCTAGGGCGCGGACCGGCCACGTCAACAAGAGGCGCCATCATTACCCTACCCCAAGCTGACTCAGGCTACGGGAAACAAGACCGGCGTCCCATCTGGCTCGCTCCGCCAGACAAAGTAATGATGGCGCCCCGCACGCTCTGTGACGATGGCGGCTCTCAGTCCCCTTACGGAAGCAAGAGGACGTCAGCAAGGACTCGACAGCCCCGACAGCTATCCTTCCGCCAGGCTTCAACGCTCCTCCGACGGCCACGACACCACACAAACTGGGTGCCAAAACCTCTCCGACTGCCACGATGGCATGTACTTAGGGCGCTAGCTCTCCTCCGCTAGACACGTTAGCACTCTGCTACACCCCCATTGTACACCTAGATCCTCTCCTTACGCCTATAAAAGGAAGGACCAGGGCCCTCTTACAGAGGGTTGGCCGCGCGGGGACGAGGACGAGACAGGCGCTCGCGTGAGGCCGCTCGCTCCCTCTCCCGAGTGGACGCTTGTAACCCCCTACTGCAAGCGCACCTGGCCTGGGCGCGGGAAGAACACAAAGGCCGCGGGATTTCCACCTCTCTCACGCCCGTCTCCGGCCGCCTTTTCCCCCCTTCGTGCTCGGCCTCGCGTCGACCCATCTGGGTTGGGGCAAGCGGCGACATTTCACTCGTCGGCCCAGGGACCCCCCGGTCTCGAAACGCCGACAATAAAAGAGACATGATCAAAGGTATACTTATGAGCTATGTGTGCAAAACATCAAAAGAAATTCCTAGAATCAAGAATATTTAGCTCATGCCTAAGTTTGTTAAAAATTTGTTCATCTAGTGGCTTGGTAAAGATATCGGCTAATTGTTTCTTAGTGTTAATATATGCAATCTCGATATCTCCCTTTTGTTGGTGATCCCTTAAGAAATGATACCGAATGGCTATGTGTTTAGTGCGGCTATGCTCAACGGGATTATCCGCCATGCGGATTGCACTCTCATTATCACATAGAAGAGGAACTTTGGTTAATTTGTAACCATAGTCCCTAAGGGTTTGCCTCATCCAAAGTAGTTGCACGCAACAATGACCTGTGGCAATGTACTCGGCTTCGGCGGTAGAAAGAGCTATGGAATTTTGCTTCTTTGAAGCCCAAGACACCAAGGATCTTCCCAAGAACTGGCAAGTCCCTGATGTGCTCTTTCTATTAATTTTACACCCCGCCCAATCGGCATCCGAATAACCAATTAAATCAAATGTGGATCCCCTAGGATACCAAAGCCCAAACTTAGGAGTATGAACTAAATATCTCAAGATTTGTTTTACGGCCGTAAGGTGAGCTTCCTTAGGGTCGGCTTGGAATCTTGCACACATGCATACGGAAAGCATAATATCCGGTCGAGATGCACATAAATAGAGTAAAGAGCCTATCATTGACCGGTATACCTTTTGATCTACGGATTTACCTCCCGTGTCGAGGTCGAGATGCCCATTGGTTCCCATGGGTGTCTTGATGGGCTTGGCATCCTTCATCCCAAACTTGTTTAGAATGTCTTGAGTATACTTCGTTTGGCTAATGAAGGTGCCCTCTTGAAGTTGCTTCACTTGGAATCCCAAGAAGTACTTCAACTCCCCCATCATCGACATCTCGAATTTTTGTGTCATGATCCTACTAAATTCGTTACATGTAGATTCGTTAGTAGACCCAAATATGATATCATCAATATAAATTTGGCATACAAACAAATCATTGTCAAGAGTTTTAGTAAACAAAGTAGGATCAGCCTTTCCGACTTTGAAGCCATTAGTGATAAGAAAATCTCTTAGGCATTCATACCATGCTTTTGGGGCTTGCTTGAGCCCATAAAGCGCCTTAGAGAGTTTGTAAACATAGTTAGGATACTCACTATCTTCAAAGCCGGGAGGTTGCTCAACATAGACCTCTTCCTTGATTGGTCCATTGAGGAAAGCACTTTTCACGTCCATTTGGTAAAGCTTAAAGCCATGGTAAGTAGCATAGGCAAGTAATATACGAATTGACTCAAGCCTAGCTACGGGTGCATAGGTTTCACCGAAATCCAAACCTTCGACTTGTGAATATCCTTTGGCCACAAGTCGGGCTTTGTTCCTTGTCACCACACCATGCTCATCTTGCTTGTTGCGGAAGACCCACTTGGTGCCTACAACATTTTGATTAGGACGTGGAACTAAATGCCATACCTCGTTCCTAGTGAAGTTGTTGAGCTCCTCTTGCATCGCCACCACCCAATCCGAATCTTGTAGTGCTTCCTCTACCCTGTGTGGCTCAATAGAGGAAACAAAAGAGTAATGCTCACAAAAATGTGCAACACGAGATCTAGTGGTTACCCCTTTATGAATGTCGCCGAGGATGGTGTCGACGGGGTGATCTCGTTGTATTGCTTAGTGGACTCTTGGGTGTGGCAGTCTTGGTTCTTCATCCTCCTGCTTGTCTTGATCATTTGTATCTCCCCCTTGATCATTGCCGTCATCTTGAGGTGGCTCATCTCTTTGATCTTCTCCTTCATCAACTTGAGCCTCATCCTCATTTTGAGTTCGTGGAGATGCTTGCGTGGAGGAGGATGGTAGATCTTGTGCATTTGGAGGCTCTTCTGATTCCTTAGGACACACATCCCCAATGGACATGTTCCTTAGCGCGACGCACGGAGCCTCTTCATTACCTATCTCATCAAGATCAACTTGCTCTACTTGAGAGCCGTTAGTCTCATCAAACACAATGTCACAAGAAACTTCAACTAGTCCTGAGGACTTGTTAAAGACTATATGCCCTTGTGTTTGAATCATATCCTAGTAAAAAGCCTTCTACAGTCTTAGGAGCAAATTTAGATTTTCTACCTCTTTTAACAAGAATAAAGCATTTGCTACCAAAGACTCTAAAATATGAAATATTGGGCTTTTTACCGGTTAGGAGTTCGTATGATGTCTTCTTGAGGATTCGGTGTAGATACAACCGGTTGATGGCGTAGCAGGCGGTGTTGACCGCCTCGACCCAAAACCGATCCGAAGTCTTGTACTCATCAAGCATGGTTCCTGCCATGTCCAATAGAGTTCTATTCTTCCTCTCCACTACACCATTTTGTTGTGGCGTGTAGGGAGAGGAGAACTCATGCTTGATGCCCTCCTCCTCAAGAAAGCCTTCAATTTGAGAGTTCTTGAACTCCGTCCCGTTGTCGCTTCTAATTTTCTTGATCCTTAAGCCAAACTCGTTTTGAGCCCGTCTCAAGAATCCCTTTAAGGTTTCTTGGGTATGAGATTTTTCCTGCAAAAAGAACACCCAAGTGAAGCGAGAATAATCATCCACAATAACTAGTCAGTACTTACTCCCGCCGATGCTTATGTAAGCTATCGGGCCGAATAGGTCCATGTGTAGGAGCTCGAGTGGCCTGTCAGTCGTCATAATGTTCTTGTGTGGATGATGAACACCAACTTGCTTCCCTGCCTGACATGCACTACAAACCCTGTCTTTCTCAAAATGAACATTTGTTAGTCCCAAAATGTGTTCTCCCTTTAGAAGCTTGTGAAGATTCTTCATTCCAACATGTGCTAGTCGGCGGTGCCAGAGCCAGCCCATGTTAGTCTTAGCAATTAAGCAAGTGTCGAGTTCAGCTTTATCAAAATCTACTAAGTATAGTTGACCCTCTAACACTCCCTTAAATGTGATTGAATCATCACTTCTTCTAAAGACATTGACACCTAAATCAGTAAAAAGACAATTGTATCCCATTTGACATAATTGCGAAACGGAAAGCAAATTGTAGTCTAGAGAATCTACAAGAAAAACATTGGAAATTGAATGGTCAGGAGATATAGCGATTTTACCCAATCCTTTGACCAAACCTTGATTTCCATCCCCGAATGTGATAGCTCGTCGGGGATCTTGGTTTTTCTCATAGGAGGAGAACATTTTCTTCTCCCCTGTCATGTGGTTTGTGCATCCGCTATCGATGATCCAACTTGAGCCCCCAGATGCATAAACCTACAAAACAAGTTTAGTTCTTGATTTTAGGTACCCAAATGGTTTTGGGTCCTTTGACATTAGACACAAGAACTTTGGGTACCCAAACACAAGGTTTTGACCCCTTGTGCTTGCCCCCAACATATTTGGCAACTACCTTGCCGGATTTGTTAGTTAAAACATAAGAGGCATCAAAGGTCTTAAATGAAATGTTAGAATCATTTGATGCCTTATGAGTTTTCTTCTTAGGCAATTTTGCATGGGTTGATTGCCTAGAAGATGTCTCACCCTTATATATAAAAGCATGATTAGGGCCAGAGTGAGACTTCCTAGAGTGAATTCTCCTAATTTTGCTCTCGGGATAACCGGCAGGGTACAAAATGTAACCCTCGTTATCCTGAGGCATGGGAGCCTTGGCCTTTACAAAGTTAGACAATCTTTTAGGAGGGGCATTAAGTTTGACATTGTCCCCCTTTTGGAAGCCAATGCCATCCTTTATGCCAGGGCGTCTCCCACTATAGAGCATACTTCTAGTAAATTTAAATTTTTCGTTTTCTAAGTCATGCTCGGCAATTTTAGCATCTAATTTTGCTATATGATCATTTTGTTGTTTAATTAAAGCCATGTGATCATGAATAGCATCAATGTTAATGTCTCTACATCTAGTACAAATAGTAACATGCTCAGTGGTAGATGTAGAGGGTTTGCATGAATTAAGTTCAACAATCTTAGCACGTAAAATATCATTGTTATCTCTAAGATCGGAAATTATAACATTGCAAACATCTAGTTCTTTAGCCTTAGCAATTAGTTTTTCATTTCCAATCCTAAGGCTAGTGAGTGAGACATTCAATTCTTCAATCTTAGCAAGTAAGTTAACATTATCATCTCTAAGATTGGGAATTGAAACATCACAAGTATTAGAATCAACCTTAGCAATTGATTTAGCATTTTCATCTCTAAGGTTGGCAATAGTGTCATGGCAAGTGCTTAGCTCACTAGATAGTTCTTCACATTTTTCTACTTCTAGAGCGTAAGCATTTTTAACCTTAACATGCTTCTTGTTTTCTTTAATAAGGAAGTCCTCTTGGGAGTCCAAGAGATCATCCTTTTCATGGATAGCACTAATCAATTCATTTAATTTTTCTTTTTGTTGCATGTTTTGGTTGGCAAAAAGGGTACGCAAATTATCCTCCTCATCACTAGCATTATCATCACTAGAGGACTCATATTTAGTGGAGGATTTGGATTTAACCTTCTTCTTTTTGCCGTCATTTGCCATGAGGCACGTGTGGCCGACGTTGGGGAAGATGAGACCTTTGGTGATGGCGATGTTGGCGGCGTCTTCGTCGGAGGAGGAGTCGGAGGAGCTCTCGTCCGAGTCCCATTCGCGACACACATGGCCATCGCCACCCTTCTTCTTGTAGTATCTCTTCTTCTCCTTTCTTCTCCCCTTCTTGTCGTCGCCCCTGTCACTAGAAATGGGACATTTTGCAATAAAATGACCGGGCTTACCACACTTGTAGCAAACTTTCTTGGAGCGGGATTTGTAATCCTTCCCCCTCCTTTGCTTGAGGATTTGGCGGAAGCTCTTGATGATGAGCACCATTTCCTCGTTGTCGAGCTTGGAGGCGTCGATGGGTGTTCTACTTGATGTAGATTCCTCCTTCTTTTCTTCTGTCGCCTTGAATGCGACCGGTTGTGCTTCAGATGTGGAGGGGCCATCAAGCTCGTTGATTTTCTTTGAGCCTTTGATCATTAGCTCAAAGCTTACAAAGTTTCCTATCACTTCCTAGGGAGTCATTAGTGTATATCTAGGATTACCACGAATTAATTGAACTTGAGTAGGGTTAAGGAAAACAAGTGATCTAAGAATAACCTTGACCATTTCGTGGTCATCCCATTTTTGCTCCCGAGGTTGCGCACTTGGTTCACCAAGGTTTTGATCCGGTTGTACATGTCTTGTGGCTCCTCTCCTTGGCGAAGTCGGAAGCGACCGAGCTCCCCCTCGATCGTTTCCCGCTTGGTGATTTTGGTCACCTCGTCTCCTTCGTGTGCGGTTTTTAGCACGTCCCAAATCTCCTTAGCAATTTTCAACCCTTGCACCTTATTATATTCCTCTCGACTTAGAGAGGCGAGGAGTATAGTTGTGGCTTGAGAATTGAAGTGTTGGATTTGGGCCACATCGTCCTCATCATAATCTTCATCCCCTACGGATGGTACCTGTACACCAAACTCAACAACATCCCATATACTTTTGTGGAGTGAGGTTAGGTGAAATCGCATCAAATCACTCCACCTAGCATAATCTTCACCATCAAATGTTGGTGGTTTACCCAATGGGACAGAAAGTAATGGCGTATGTTTAGAAATGCGAGGATAGCGTAGGGGGATCTTACTAAACTTCTTGCGCTCATGGCGCTTAGAAGTTATGGACAGTGTGTCGGAGCCGGAGGTGGATGGCGACGAGGAGTCGGTCTCATAGTAGACCACTTTCCTCATCTTCTTCTTCTTGTCACCGCTCCGACGCGACTTGTGTGAAGGGGATTCCTTTTCCTTCCCCTTGTTGCGGGACTCTCCCGATGGAGCTTTCCCGTGGCTTGTAGTGGGCTTCTCGCCGGTCACCATCTCCTTCTTGGCGTGATCTCCCGACATCACTTCGAGCGATTAGGCTCTAATGAAGCACCGGGCTCCGATACCAATTGAAAGTCGCCTAGAGGGGGGTGAATAGGGCGAATCTGAAATTTACAAACTTAATCACAACTACAAGCCGGGTTAGCGTTAGAAATAAATGCGAGTCCGAGAGAGGGCGCAAAAACAAATCGTAAGCGAATAAGAAGTGAGACACAAGGATTTGTTTTACCGAGGTTCGGTTCTCGCAAACCTACTCCCCGTTGAGGTGGTCACAAAGACCGGGTCTCTTTCAACCCTTTCCCTCTCTCAAACAGTCCCTCGGACCGAGTGAGCTTCTCTTCTCAATCAAACGGGAACCAAACTTCCCCGCAAGGATCACCACACAATTGGTGTCTCTTGCCTTGGTTACAATTGAGTTGATCGCAAGAAAGAATGAGAGAAAGAAGCAATCCAAGTGCAAGAGCTCAAAAGAACACAACAAATCTCTCTCTCTAATCACTAGAGCTTTGTGTGGAGTTGGAAGAGGATTTGATCTATTTGGTTGTGTCTAGAATTGAATGCTAGAGCTCTTGTAAGTAGTTGGAAGGTGGAAAACTTGGATGACTTGAATGTGGGGGTGGTTGGGGTATTTATAGCCCCAACCACCAAACTTGACCGTTGGTGGAGGCTGCTGTCGACGGGCGCACCGGACAATCCGGTGCACCACCGGACACTGTCCGGTGCGCCAGCCACGTCACCTGGCCGTTGGGTTCCGACCATTGGAGCTCTGACTTGTGGGCTCGCCTGGCTGTCCGGTGTGCCACCCGCACGTGCTCTGCTCCTCTACGCGCGCATGCGCGCATTTAATGCGTTGCAGTCGACCGTTGCGCGCGAAGTAGCCATTGCTCCGCTGTCACACCGGACAGTCCGGTGAATTATAGCGGAGCGGATTCCTGAAGCTGGCGAGTTCAGAGTTGCTCTCCCTTAGGGCACCGGACACTGTCCGGTGGTGCACCGGACAGTCCGGTGAATTATGGCGGAGCTCCTCTGAAAATTCTTGAAGGTGAAGAGTTGGGCGTCGAGTTCCCTGGTGCACCGGACAGTCCGGTGCGCCAAACCAGGGTGCCTTTCGGGTTGCCTTTTGCTCTCTTGTTTGAACCCTTTTCTTGGTCTTTTTATTGGTTTATTGTGAATCTTTGGCACCTGTAGAACTTATAGACTAGAGCAAACTAGTTAGTCCAATTATTTGTGTTGGGCAATTCAACCACCAAAATCAATTAGGAAATAGGTGTAAGCCTAATTCCCTTTCAGAATGCGCCTGCGATACGGTCGGTTGGTGAGGCGATTTGGCCAAGGTTGCGTCTCGACGAAGCCTGCCCGAGCTAGGCCTCGGGCGAGCCGAGGGTGCGCCTGCTGCCTGAGGAGACCCTCGGGCGAGGCGTGAATTCATGTGGGACTACAGTCCCGGCCCGAGGCCGGGCTCGGGCGAGATCGCGTCCCTTGGGTAGACGAAGCCTTGATCTGGACCGTGCCCATCAGTCTTTGCAGCTTGTGCTGATGGTGGTTACCAGCCGTGTTTAGAAGTGTTGGGGGTACCCCTAATTACGGTACCCGACAAGTATGTTGTGGGTATATTTTATCCGTAGGTACAAGGATATGGTTAGTATCAACCCATACTTGTATCCGTCACCCTAACGTGTAGAGGTTTTTATCCATTAATATACCCACGAGTAAAGAATTCATCCCATACATATCTTCGTATCAGGTAAAACTTGTCGGGTGTTCGGGTACGCATTGCCATCCCATCGAGTAAAGATATTGCATCCCACCAGCCAGATCAAGGGTGCTGCAAGTAACCAGTCACGCCCATTATTGTCCAACGCATACGGCAGCTCATGATGTCGTTCAACGGGCACAGCAGCAACGAATCTAGCCAAAAATATTGTCGAGATCATTATCCTCAGTTTTGTTATATAATACTTAGAGATGGCCAAATGGACGGCCCGGTCCGGCCCGGGCCCGGTGAAGCCCGGCCCGTTTTGGGCCTGGCCCGCCAGGCACGGTAAGAAAACCGGGCCGGGCTGTCTAAGCCCGCGGGCTCGATTTCCTGTCCGAGCCCGGCCCGCAGCGGGCCTAAATGGGTCGGGCCGGCCCGTTTAGCACGAAAAAAGCGGGTCGAAAAGCGGGCTAAACGGGCCGGTAAGCACGTTTTAGTGCAAAAAAACGGGCTTAACGGGCTTAGGGGTAAACGGGTCGTGCCGGGCTTACCCACCGTGCCTAGTTTCCTGTCCGAGCCCAGCCCGCTTATTCGTATCGGGCCGTGCCGGGCTCGGACCGTGCCCAAATAGCGGGCTTCGTGCCGGGCTCGCGGGCCTCGTGCTTATTAGACATCTATAATAATACTCCCTCTGTTCTTAAATATATAATAACACTGACTTTTTTTTGAAAACTTTGCCACTCATCTTATTCAAAAATATTTATTCAAAAATAAAAAAATTCAAGTCATGCTCAAACATCCTTAAATGATAAAACAAATTATAACAAAATAATTAAATGATAAAACAAATTATAACAAAATAAATGATAATTTATATTTTTTAAATAAGATGAGTAATATTTAAAAAAAAAATCAACGACGTTATATATTTAATAGCGAAGATAGTATATTTTTTTAAACTTAAACAGTGTCTTGCTAAATGATTTATAAATTTTGTTCAGTCGGCTGCCCCGGACGACCCCCTAAATTCGCCCCGATGGCCACGGTGCGTCCACGTGTGCGCGGCGACCAACCTTCCGGTGAAGTCAAAGTCTTGTCAAGGTGGTCTGTTTCGCAGAGACGTCTGCATCTCTCGATCCTAGTCGTTCTGACCTGGTGCCCTGCTCACCTTGCTGCCTCACTATCACATGTGTGGGTACGCCCTAGCATGGTCGATAGTAAAGTACGTACTACTACTTCGGTAATCGGCCAGCTAACTGGGAGCCTGCAACAAGTCTCACGTTCAGTATTCCATATCATCATGACAAACAGTGCGGATAACCGCTCAGTAGGTCGCAATCGGGTAGCGTGAGCTGGGGAACGCAGCTCAAACGACGCAACAGTGCTGATTGTTAAGAAACCTTTCTTGGGCCAGCAAGGCCCATGTGACCCATAAACTCTAGTTATTGTCTATAAATATAGAGAAGATCTCCATATCATGTAACCTTGGACAGCAGCACCATACAATAATAAAGAATCAGTCACTCTCTACACTATTATCTCCTTGTGTTCTACTATTATTCAGTTAAGGAGCCCTTGGACTACACTCGGTAGCAAGGGGTTCTTAACACGTTATCACGCACATGGCTCTACTAAGGAGATCGAGCAAAAGGTCTATGGAGGATATATGTATTGTCGACAGTGGCACGACAAATACCATTTTAAGGGAAACAAAATACTTTCACACGATCATGAAGAACGTTGGAAGTATTACCACAATCGCCGGAAGCTATTCATGTGTAATAGGCTCCGGTAAAGCCACAATTACACTCCCGATGGGTACTCAAATCGAAATAAAAAAAAGCACTATTGTACCCCAAATCAACTAGAACTCTCTTGAGTTTTAGGGACATTCGTGCAAATGGTTTTCATGTAGAAACCACAAAGGAAAATAGTAAGGAATACCTATGCATAATAAAGTATGGGGAATATGACAAAGAAGTCATAGAAAAATTCCATCGCTAGAATCAGGGTTATATTATACTAAGATTAGTGCACCTGCAGTGTACACTTCCCTAAAGACGGTGTTTAGACATTTTGAATTATTCTCTTTATGGCATTGTCGACTAGGGCACCCTGGTCTTTGAATGATGAGAAATATCATCAATAACTCACAAGGACATTGCATAAATGTGAAACACTTCCCAAATCAAGAAGATTTTGTGTGCCAGGGATGTGCCATGGGAAAATTGATAGTGAGACCATCCCCCTTGAAAGTAAAGAATGAAATTCTCGCCTTCTCGGAACGAATCCAGGGGGACATTTATGGTCCAATTCAACCACTTTCGGGACTTTTTCGATATTTTATGCTCTTAATCGATGCATCCTCGAAGTGGTCGCATGTATGCTTACTATCAACTCGAAACCATGCATTTGCAAAGTTGATCTCGCAGATAATCCGGATTAAAAATACTTTTCCTAACCATCGAATAAAGTCCATTAGAATGGATAATGCTGGAGAATTTACCTCTAAGGCATTTGATGATTATTGTACCGCTTCGGGAATTGCAGTTGAGCACTCTGTGCCTCATGTTCATACGCAAAATGGACTAGCCGAAGCTTTGATTAAAAGAATAAAGCTAATTGCTCGATCACTCTTGCAGAGTTGTAACCTACCCAACACATGTTGGGGCCATGCCATCCTGCACGCAGCAGCACTTATCAATTTCCGTCCATCAGCATACAACATTCACTCACCAATGCAACTAGTGCAAGGAGTCATCCCAAAACTCTCTCACCTAAGAAAATTTGGATGCATGGTATATGTACCTATACCACCTCCACAACGAAGTGCAATTGGTCCTCTCTGGAAAATAGGGATATATGTTGGATATGAGAGTGCATCCATAATTAGACACCTTGACCCAATGACTGGAGAATTGCATACGGCCCGATTCGCTGACTGTATTTTCGATGAGGATAATTTCCCATCATTAGGGGGAGCAAAAGAACCGTTGGATGAGAAATGTCGAGAATTTATATGGCAATCCATAGGAATCCCCGCTCATGACCCTCGCACCAAAGAAGCAAATCTAGAAGTTCAAAAGATAATCGATTTGCAAAACTTAGCAAATGAACTACCTGACCATTTTTGTGATTTGAAGAGCGTGGTTAATGTCACACCCGGGTTTTAGGGATCCAAAGCCCGGGCGCGAACATAAACACCAGGTGTGCTGGGACCAAGTCTCACACATATGATGCATAGTGGCACAGGATCGAATGTCACATCTTTACTATATAACAGGAGTTCTATACAAAATAATTAAATAATTACATCATATGAGGAAACGATCCAGCAACCCAAAGTTGACTGGGAGACGACGGCCTAGACCACTCACGAACTCATCACAGCATCCTCCACGCGCCTCCTCCTGTGGTACCTGTTCTTGACCTGTGGGGGGGTGTGAGACAGCAAGAGTGAGCTCACATACGTTCATCGCTCAACAAGTTGTGGGGAATAATGTGTATGAACTCGCCAAAGGTGGGAGCTCATGTGAAGTGTAAGGCTTACCAAAGTGGATGGCTGAAGCTGAGCATTGCTTTTAAAGTTGGTCAAAATTTTATTAGCAATTACTAAGTATAAGTAAATACCAACCCAATTAAGTAGTAGAACAAAAGTAACAACATCACCTGCAATGCAATGCATATGACAAATTGAATTTAAGTTCCATAATTTAATCATGTGAGGGTCCGAGCTGCTCATGACCGTGAGCACGGCTAGTATACCAGTTTTACACTCTGCAGAGGTTGCGCATCTTTACCCACAAGTCATGTTACCCATCTGCCAAGGGATCGCGACTTCCCATACACCTCTACCGAGGAGGCGAGGCAGGGTAACACTACGAGGCCTTTACAAAGTTCCACTAGCTTCAGAAAACCCGCTACAGTTTATAGGAAGCTCCAATGCAGGAATCCCTTGCAGGACCGCCATCGCAGCAAAATCCTCCCGAGGGCCTCCCTACACTGACCACTCCCCTACTGCCCTTGCCCCTTTCGGGTAAGGTAGTCCTCCACTAGCTTTCCTAATTAATCAGCCAAGGGCGTCCCATTAAACCCTTGTGGTAGCACTGTTTTCCCGGGTGGTCGCTCCATGTTCCAATTAACATAATGATCTTATCATGAACAGAAATAATAAATAGATAATAAAAGTGTGATCATGAATACTGTATCTTCATACCCAAAACCACATAAAGCACTAGCAAGTACTACCCAAAAAGTTCAGTGGTAAACAAGGTATAAAGATAATCAAACTAGGGTAACCTATTGGGTCCCATCAAAATTAACCTATGCAGATCATTATGATTAATTAGAACATGAGTGGGTAAAAAGAAGTGATCAAGGGCACAACTTGCCTGAGACTTGAGATTCCAGGTACCAGGATGATCTTCAGATGACATGTGACCTCGCTCTAGTCGTAGCAATACAAACAAACATTGTATAGGCAAAATTAACATTACACCAAACATGTAAATAAAATACACAGAAATAAACTAGACATTAAAATATGATCACAGGAACTGAAATCATTAAATTTGGAGTTATAAATTTTAAGTTATGGATTTTCTAAGGTTTTATGCATTTAATATATGATTAAGTGGGAAATAAATATAAATGTGTATTTCATGTAAAAACAGTGGTACTATTTGGTAGAGAATAATATTACAAAATTATAGGAACTGGAATGGGTCAATTTGGAGTTCATATGCATTTTCTATGGATTACACAAGTTCTAGGATTATTTTTACACATAAAAATCTATTTCTTAATTTATTTTATAAGTTTTCCCACTGTCTGGACTAGGCGTCAATTACAGGAAAGCGCAGGGGTGTTGGCGCAAAAGATCCTAAGACACAGACTAGCCAGGGAAGGATTGCGGGTTGATTCCCGCTTTCCCCGAGGGCTCTTTAGTGAGATGGCCATCGCGAAGGGGTAAGCTCAGATCCTAGCCGTCCGATCTCTGCCTAGCGGCCCAGATTAAAACCCCCCAGTAGGGATGCGATACGCAATCAGGGCGGTTGGATCAGCGATCCACGGCTCGCATCAACCGAGCCCGCAGATCAATCCTACGTCGTCCGATCTCATCTAACGGCCAGGACGACGTCATCCCTACCGCGACCCCCTTTCCCCCGACGGATCCCCACGGCGCAGCCCAAATCCAGCACCGCCGGCGACGGCCAATGTGGCGTGCCACAGCGCCAAACTCAAATTACACGATACTACACGAAGCCCTAGCAATTGCGAGTCGACTGAGGTGCTTCATACCGAAAGAGGTGGTAGTAGAAGCGCGATCCGCGGCGATGAGCGGCCCGACGGAGATCCTTCGGCCACGGCAAGGAATTCCCCCAGGCACGGCGGTCCTCCCCGGTCGAGGCCATCACGGCGCCCCACTGATATCCCAGCGAGGTCTTAGACCGAACTCCAGGGTCCCGGTGGCAGCGTACGCGATTTGACCCGGCGGCGATCTCACCCTCTGCTCACGGTGGTAATGGTGATTTCTTGGTCGGCACCGCGAGATGGTTCGGTCCGAGGTTTTGAAGGGGGGGAGTCCGCGTGGTTCAGAGCGCTAGGCCGCGCGCGACTCGGGCGTTCGGCGCGCATGAATCGGGCGGTCGGTTGCTCAGCTACGGCCGGTCATGTCGGCATCCGTTGAGCTCACGCGTGCGGGATGACAACTGGGACCCAGCAGCAGAGGGCACGTACAGCATTGGTGACCGACACGTGGGCCCCATGGACCAAGCAACGCCAGCGTGCGGGCGCGAGCACAGCGGCCGGTGAACGCAGGAGCGTGGGGGGGTGACAAGTGGGCCGCGGCGCCAGAGAAGGCCAGACCAGAGCGCACATAAGCGAATGACAGGGATGGCCCACCTGTCGGCACCACCACTAGGTTGCTGGACGGGCCGCACGGAGTGTTTTGGCTACTGGGCCGAATTGGGTGGAGTTGGCCCATGAAGCCTTTTATTCTTTTCTGTTTTATGCTATAATTTCTTTTCTTCATTTCCAAGTTCATTTTGAATTTCGAATTTTAATTCAAACTTGTGCCACATCATATTGTTAAGTTTAGAAATACCACTTTTAGAAATATAATTATATATTTATTATTTATATTTTCATAGGCTTTCTCTCTTTTTATCCTTTTCTTTTCTCCATTCTAAGATTTCTTTTAGATCTCAAATTCCACTTTGGACTTTACTATATTTATTTTATATTATTTTTATTTTGTCACAATTAATGCACACAAAATAAAACCTCAGCATGATGCATAAATTAATGGTACGTCTTTTATTATTTATTTTTTTTGCTTCTAATGTGGTGTTCACATGTGTAAATGAATAGAGGCAATACATATAAGGGAAATAATCTCATTTTCTATGCTTTTACAAATCGGGTATTACAAATCCTACCCCCCTTAGAAAGAATCTCGTCCTCGAGATTTGTAAGAGAAAAAAAAAGGATTATACCAAGATTGGTTTGTAATTAAGGTTGTAGTTTCTAATTGATTCAAAAATTAAGAGTCTCTCTCTCTTTTTTAAATACAATTTAGCAAGTACTTATAAATGCATGGGTATCTTCTAGTTTAGACACACAGTTAGGTAAGAAGAGAGATGGTCAAAGTGAGGTTAGCTGATGGTAAGAAGAACTTGGTAAGGGAAGACTCCATCGAAGGTGGTAAATCTTGAATCATCTCGAGATCTGATTTGACTCCTATTTTTCCATGTCGAGGTTGATCTCCTCCTTCTTGCTCTTTGGTGTCTCCATCCGGGTTTGGGACAGGAGGTTAAGATAGATCTATTATGTAGGTCAAGTTGTTGGGTATGGCCGAGTTGATCTAAGATCTCAAACTTGTTTATAGGAGCAGGGTCTAATGTATTTCACTAGGATTAACTAACTTGTTAGGTCACTCTCTTTAAATTGGATCATAGTAGATTAGATGGGATCTAGATTAGATCGGTACAACTAGGTTAGACTAGATAATGTCTAATTACTTTGAATTAGATCATGGTTGTTACACTAGTGTGGAGTAAATATGCTTATTAGGGCAAGATGCATTCATAGGGATAAGGTAGAATCTTTTGAGGTTAGTTAGATCTATTAGGATAAGATAAAATCTTTTTAAGATAAGATTAATCTACTAAGGTAATAGAGTATCTTTTAAGATAAGATGGATCTATGAGTGCAGAATATGAATCTTTTAAGCTAAGATGGATATTGTTAGGCTAGATACTCTAGTTTATCTAGTTATTTTTTTATAGGTGTTTTTTTTTCTATATGTATATGCAGATGTAATTGTGGACATTACTCCACAATTGATCACACTCAATCAAAGATTCAAATCAGACAAGTATCATAAGAACAAACATTGAAAAAAAATAGTTTTGTTTTTGTCCCTAATATTAGGTCTCCTATTCCTAAAGGTCACTTTAGGCACAGGATTTCAAAGTGTGAAATCCACATTTTTCTTTAGAAAGAAAAAGGTAAGAATAATCAGAGTAAAGCGGAATTAGATGAGAAAAGATTAAGAAAAGTTTAGAAAAGAATCAGAGTAGCAAAGGTAAGTAAGTATTGGTTGTCCAGTTCTATCTAGGTTTCGTCCTACAGTCAACATTCCTCTGATACCACTTCTGTCACACCCGGGTTTTAGGGATCCAAAGCCCGGGCGCGAACATAAACACCAGGTGTGCTGGGACCAAGTCTCACACATATGATGCATAGTGGCACAGGATCGAATGTCACATCTTTACTATATAACAGGAGTTCTATACAAAATAATTAAATAATTACATCATATGAGGAAACGATCCAGCAACCCAAAGTTGACTGGGAGACGACGGCCTAGACCACTCACGAACTCATCACAGCATCCTCCACGCGCCTCCTCCTGTGGTACCTGTTCTTGACCTGTGGGGGGGTGTGAGACAGCAAGAGTGAGCTCACATACGTTCATCGCTCAACAAGTTGTGGGGAATAATGTGTATGAACTCGCCAAAGGTGGGAGCTCATGTGAAGTGTAAGGCTTACCAAAGTGGATGGCTGAAGCTGAGCATTGCTTTTAAAGTTGGTCAAAATTTTATTAGCAATTACTAAGTATAAGTAAATACCAACCCAATTAAGTAGTAGAACAAAAGTAACAACATCACCTGCAATGCAATGCATATGACAAATTGAATTTAAGTTCCATAATTTAATCATGTGAGGGTCCGAGCTGCTCATGACCGTGAGCACGGCTAGTATACCAGTTTTACACTCTGCAGAGGTTGCGCATCTTTACCCACAAGTCATGTTACCCATCTGCCAAGGGATCGCGACTTCCCATACACCTCTACCGAGGAGGCGAGGCAGGGTAACACTACGAGGCCTTTACAAAGTTCCACTAGCTTCAGAAAACCCGCTACAGTTTATAGGAAGCTCCAATGCAGGAATCCCTTGCAGGACCGCCATCGCAGCAAAATCCTCCCGAGGGCCTCCCTACACTGACCACTCCCCTACTGCCCTTGCCCCTTTCGGGTAAGGTAGTCCTCCACTAGCTTTCCTAATTAATCAGCCAAGGGCGTCCCATTAAACCCTTGTGGTAGCACTGTTTTCCCGGGTGGTCGCTCCATGTTCCAATTAACATAATGATCTTATCATGAACAGAAATAATAAATAGATAATAAAAGTGTGATCATGAATACTGTATCTTCATACCCAAAACCACATAAAGCACTAGCAAGTACTACCCAAAAAGTTCAGTGGTAAACAAGGTATAAAGATAATCAAACTAGGGTAACCTATTGGGTCCCATCAAAATTAACCTGTGCAGATCATTATGATTAATTAGAACATGAGTGGGTAAAAAGAAGTGATCAAGGGCACAACTTGCCTGAGACTTGAGATTCCAGGTACCAGGATGATCTTCAGATGACACGTGACCTCGCTCTAGTCGTAGCAATACAAACAAACATTGTATAGGCAAAATTAACATTACACCAAACATGTAAATAAAATACACAGAAATAAACTAGACATTAAAATATGATCACAGGAACTGAAATCATTAAATTTGGAGTTATAAATTTTAAGTTATGGATTTTCTAAGGTTTTATGCATTTAATATATGATTAAGTGGGAAATAAATATAAATGTGTATTTCATGTAAAAACAGTGGTACTATTTGGTAGAGAATAATATTACAAAATTATAGGAACTGGAATGGGTCAATTTGGAGTTCATATGCATTTTCTATGGATTACACAAGTTCTAGGATTATTTTTACACATAAAAATCTATTTCTTAATTTATTTTATAAGTTTTCCCACTGTCTGGACTAGGCGTCAATTACAGGAAAGCGCAGGGGTGTTGGCGCAAAAGATCCTAAGACACAGACTAGCCAGGGAAGGATTGCGGGTTGATTCCCGCTTTCCCCGAGGGCTCTTTAGTGAGATGGCCATCGCGAAGGGGTAAGCTCAGATCCTAGCCGTCCGATCTCTGCCTAGCGGCCCAGATTAAAACCCCCCAGTAGGGATGCGATACGCAATCAGGGCGGTTGGATCAGCGATCCACGGCTCGCATCAACCGAGCCCGCAGATCAATCCTACGTCGTCCGATCTCATCTAACGGCCAGGACGACGTCATCCCTACCGCGACCCCCTTTCCCCCGACGGATCCCCACGGCGCAGCCCAAATCCAGCACCGCCGACGACGGCCAATGTGGCGTGCCACAGCGCCAAACTCAAATTACACGATACTACACGAAGCCCTAGCAATTGCGAGTCGACTGAGGTGCTTCATACCGAAAGAGGTGGTAGTAGAAGCGCGATCCGCGGCGATGAGCGGCCCGACGGAGATCCTTCGGCCACGGCAAGGAATTCCCCCAGGCACGGCGGTCCTCCCCGGTCGAGGCCATCACGGCCGCCCCACTGATATCCCAGCGAGGTCTTAGACCGAACTCCAGGGTCCCGGTGGCAGCGTACGCGATTTGACCCGGCGGCGATCTCACCCTCTGCTCACGGTGGTAATGGTGATTTCTTGGTCGGCACCGCGAGATGGTTCGGTCCGAGGTTTTGAAGGGGGGGAGTCCGCGTGGTTCAGAGCGCTAGGCCGCGCGCGACTCGGGCGTTCGGCGCGCACGAATCGGGCGGTCGGTTGCTCAGCTACGGCCGGTCATGTCGGCATCCGTTGAGCTCACGCGTGCGGGATGACAACTGGGACCCAGCAGCAGAGGGCACGTACAGCATTGGTGACCGACACGTGGGCCCCATGGACCAAGCAACGCCAGCGTGCGGGCGCGAGCACAGCGGCCGGTGAACGCAGGAGCGTGGGGGGGTGACAAGTGGGCCACGGCGCCAGAGAAGGCCAGACCAGAGCGCACATAAGCGAATGACAGGGATGGCCCACCTGTCGGCACCACCACCAGGTTGCTGGACGGGCCGCACGGAGTGTTTTGGCTACTGGGCCGAATTGGGTGGAGTTGGCCCATGAAGCCTTTTATTCTTTTCTGTTTTATGCTATAATTTCTTTTCTTCATTTCCAAGTTCATTTTGAATTTCGAATTTTAATTCAAACTTGTGCCACATCATATTGTTAAGTTTAGAAATACCACTTTTAGAAATATAATTATATATTTATTATTTATATTTTCATAGGCTTTCTCTCTTTTTATCCTTTTCTTTTCTCCATTCTAAGATTTCTTTTAGATCTCAAATTCCACTTTGGACTTTACTATATTTATTTTATATTATTTTTATTTTGTCACAATTAATGCACACAAAATAAAACCTCAGCATGATGCATAAATTAATAGTACGTCTTTTATTATTTATTTTTTTGCTTCTAATGTGGTGTTCACATGTGTAAATGAATAGAGGCAATACATATAAGGGAAATAATCTCATTTTCTATGCTTTTACAAATCGGGTATTACAGTTAAGTCGCATGTTCCCGCACAGAATGCACCAGAGAGGGTTGAAATACCAAAGAAAATTGAAGGTATACCCGATCCTGTTAAGAGGCCTCATAACAAAAGGACAGGAACTCTGGCTTCTCAAACCCCAAATACTTGGAGACGTCCTGGGAAAAGAGGGCGAAAGGACTTACCACAGCCAGTAACGAAAATGCCCCAAAGCAAGAAGGGGAGCCAGACGAGACCTGGCACTGGGAAGGAACACATGAAGAAAAGAATTCCAAACTTGAACCTTCCCGTTGAAGAAACCGCCAACCCAAACATGTGCGCACACAAAGGCGATGAAAAACTAAAGGAACTCGCTCCCGCAACAAGAAGCAGCAGGGAAACGCAAGAAGAAATGCAAGAAGCATCCCATGATGAAATGGCCATAAACTATGTATTAACTGGAGAATGCATGAACAGAGCTGAAAGTCGCCTAGAGGGGGGGTGAATAGGCAAATCTGAAATTTATAAAGTTTAAGCACAACTACAAGCTAGGGTTAGCGTTAGAAATATAATCGAGTCCGAAAGAGAGGGCGAAAACAAATCACAAGCAAATAAGAGTGGATGACACGGTGATTTGTTTTACCGAGTTTCGGTTCTTGCAAACCTACTCCCCGTTGAGGTGGTCACAAAGACCGGGCCTCTTTCAACCCTTTCCCTCTCTCAAACGGTCACTTAGACCGAGTGAGCTTCCTTCCTTGATTTCCTAGGTCACTTAGACCCCGCAAGGACCACCACACAATTGGTGTCTCTTGCTTTGCTTACAAGGCTTTGAGCGTAAAAATGAGAGAAAAAAGAAAGGCCAACCAAGCAACAAGAACAACAAAAGAACACAAGTCGATCTCCTCACAAGTCCTAAAACTAGAGTTGAATTGTGGACTTTGATTCGATCGGTGGCTTTGATTTGTGTCTTGGAGTGTTGTGTATTGCTCTTGTATTGAATGAGGAGTAGTGAATGCTTGGATGTCTTGAAGAGTGGTGGTTGGGGGTATTTATAGCCCCAACCACCAAAATGGCCGTTGGGGAAGGCTGCTGTCGTATGGCGCACCGGACAGTCCGGTGCGCCACCGGACACTGTCTGATGCGCCAGCCATGTGACATAACTGTTAGGGTTCGACCGTTGGAGCTTCTGACATGTGGGCCACCGGACAGTCCGGTGGTGCACCGGACAGGTCCTATTCACTGTCTGGTGTGCCATCTGACGCTTGCTCTGACTCTGCGCGCACAGTCGGGACTGTTCACTGTTCAATGTAGCCATTGCAGACGACCATTGGAGTAGGTAGTCGTTGCTCCGCTTGGCACACCGGACAGTCCGGTGAATTATAGCGGAGTGGCTTCCCAAATTCCCGAAGGTGGCAAGTTTGGAGTTGATCTCCCTGGTGCACCGGACACTGTCCGGTGGTGCATCGAACACTGTCCGGTGGCACACCGGACAGTCCGATGCGCCAGACCAAGGCAGCCTTCGGTTGTCTTTTGCTCTTTTTATTTGAACCCTTTCTTGGACTTTTTATTAGTTTGTGTTGAACCTTTGGCACCTATAGAACTTATAATCTAGAGCAAACTAGTTAGTCCAATTATTTGTGTTGGGCAATTCAACCACCAAAATCATTTAGGAAAAGGTGTAAGCCTATTTCCCTTTTAATCTCCCCCTTTTTGCCAACACAAACCAAAGCAAATATATAAGTGCAGAATTGAACCAGTTTGCATAAGGTAAGTGCAAAGATTACTTGGAATTAAATCAATATTTATTTTATGAGATATGCATGGATGCTTTCTTCATATTTAACATTTTGGACCACGCTTGCACCACTTGTTTTGTTTTTGCAAACTCTTTTGGAAATTCTTTTCAAAGTCTTTTTGCAAATAGTCAAAGGTATATGAATAAGATTTTGAGAAGCATTTTCAAGATTTGAAATTTTCTCCCCCTGTTTCAAATGCTTTTCCTTTGACTACACAAAACTCCCCCTTAATGAAATCCTCCTCTTAGTGTTCAAGAGGGTTTTATATATTAATTTTGAAAGGGGTTATACCAATTTGAAAATTCTATCAAATATAAGATACTAATTGAAAAACTTTCTTTTACTATAAATTGGAAAGACTACATTTTTGAAATTGGTGGTGGTGTGCGGTCCTTTTGCTTTGGGCTAATACTTTCTCCCCCTTTGGCATGAATCGCCAAAAACGAATACTTATGAGTGAAATATAAGCCATTTCATCAAACTTTCTCCCCTTTTGGTAAATAATATAGGAGTGAAGATTATACCAAAGTGAAGAGCGGTGTGGAGTGACGGCGAAGGATGAATAATTCGATGGAGTGGAGTGGAAGCCTTGTCTTCGTCGAAGACTCCATTTCCCTTTCAATCTATGACTTAGCATGAAATACACTTGAAAACCACATTAGTCATAGCACATGAAAGAGATATGATCAAGGTATATAAATGAGCTATGTGTGCAAAATATCAATCAAAATTCCTAGAATCAAGAATGTTTAGCTCATGCCTAAGTTTGGTAAATGTTTTCTCATCTAGTGGCTTGGTAAAGATATCGGCTAATTGTTCTTTGGTGCTAACATATGCAATCTAAATATCCCCCCGTTGTTGGTGATCCCTCAAAAAGTGATACCGAATGGCTATGTGCTTAGTGCGGCTGTGCTCAGCGGGATTATCCGTCATGCGGATTACACTCTCATTATCACATAGGAGAGGAACTTTGGTTAATTTGTAACCATAGTCCCTAAGGGTTTGCCTCATCCAAAGCAATTGCGCGCAACAATGGCCTACGGCAATGTACTTGGCTTCGGCGGTAGAAAGAGCTACAAAATTTTGCTTCTTTGAAGCCCAAGACACCAGGGATCTTCCCAAGAACTGACAAGTCCCTGATGTGCTCTTTCTATCAATCTTACACCCTGCCCAATCAGCATCTGAATATCCAATTAAATCAAAAGTGGATCCCTTGGGGTACCAAAGGCCAAACTTAGGAGTATGAACTAAATATCTCAAGATTCGTTTTATGGCCCTAAGGTGAACTTCCTTAGGACCAGCTTGGAATCTTGCATACATACATACGGAAAGCATAATATCCGGTCGAGATGCACATAAATAAAGTAGAGATCCTATCATCGACCGGTATACCTTTTGATCTATGGATTTACCTCCCGTGTCGAGGTCGAGATGCCCATTAGTTCCATGGGTGTCTTGATGGGCTTGGCATCCCTCATTCCAAACTTGGTGAGTATGTCTTGAATGTACTTCGTTTGGCTAATGAAGGTGCCCTCTTGGAGTTGCTTGACTTGAAATCCTAGGAAATACTTCAACTCCTCCATCATAGACATCTCGAATTTTTGAACCATTATCCTACTAAACTCTTCACAAGTAGATTTGTTAGTAGACCCAAATATGATATCATCAACATAAATTTGGCATACAAACAAATCATTTGCAATAGTTTTAGTAAAGAGAGTAGGATCGGCTTTTCCCACTTTGAAGCCATTAGCGATAAGAAAATCTCTTAGGCATTCATACCATGATCTTGGGGCATGCTTGAGCCCATAAAGTGCCTTAGAGAGTTTATAGACGTGATTAGGGTACTCACTATCTTCAAAGCCGGGAGGTTGCTCAACATAGACCTCCTCCTTGATTGGTCCATTGAGGAAGGCACTTTTCACATCCATTTGGTAAAGCTTAAAGCCATGGTAAGTAGCATAGGCAAGTAATATGCGAATTGACTCAAGCCTAGCTACGAGTGCATAGGTTTCACCGAAATCCAAACCTTCGACTTGTGAATATCCCTTGTCCACAAGTCGGGCTTTGTTCCATGTCACCACACCATGCTCATCTTGCTTGTTGTAGAAGACCCACTTGGTTCCTACAACATTTTGATTAAGACATGGAACTAAATGCCATATCTCATTTCTAGTGAAGTTGTTGAGTTCCTCTTGCATCGCGAACACCCAATCTGAATCCCTTAATGCGTCTTCCACCCTGTATGGCTCAATAGAAGACACAAAGGAGTAATGTTCACAAAAATGAGCAACACGAGATCGAGTGGTTACCCCCTTTTGTATATCACCGAGGATGGTGTTCACGGGGTGATCTCGTTGTATTGCTTGGTGGACTCTTGGGTGAGGCGTTCTTGGACCCTCATCATCTTCCTTGTCTTGATCATTAGCATCTCCCCCTTGATCATTGTCCTCCTCTTGAGGTGGCTCCTCTTGATCTTCATTTTCATCATCTTGAGCTTGATCCTCATCTTGGGTTGGTGGAGATGCTTGCATGGAGGAAGATGGTTGATCTTGTGCATGTGGAGGCTCTTCGGATTCCTTAGGACACACATCCCCATAGGACATGTTCCTTATCGCGACGCATGGAGCCTCTTCATCATCTAGCTCATCAAGATCAACTTGCTCTACTTGAGAGCCGTTAGTCTCATCAAACACAATGTCACAAGAAACTTCAACTAGTCCGGTGGACTTGTTAAAGACTCTATATGCCCTTGTGTTTGAATCATAACCAAGTAAAAAGCCTTCTACAGCCTTAGGAGCAAATTTAGATTTTCTACCTCTTTTAACAAGAATAAAGCATTTGCTACCAAAGACTCTAAAATATGAAACATTGGACTTTTTACCGGTGAGGAGTTCATACGATGTCTTCTTGAGGATTCGGTGAAGGTAGAGGCAGTTGATGGCGTAGCAAGCGGTGTTGATTGCTTCTGCCCAAAACCGGTCCGAAGTCTTGTACTCATCAAGCATGGTCCTCGCCATGTCAAGTAGAGTTCTATTCTTCCTCTCCACTACACCATTTTGTTGTGGCATGTAGGGAGAAGAGAACTCATGCTTGATGCCCTCATCCTTAAGAAAGCCTTCAATTCGAGAGTTCTTGAACTCCGTTCCATTATCGCTTCTAATCTTTTTGATCCTTAAGCCGAACTCATGTTGAGCCCGTCTCAAGAATCCCTTTAAGGTCTCTTGGGCTTGTGACTTTTCCTGCAAAAAGAACACCCAAGTGAAGCGAGAATAATCATCCACAATAACTAGACAGTACTTACTCCCGCCGATTCTTAAGTAAGCTATCGGGCCGAATAGGTCCATGTGGAGTAACTCAACTGGCCTGTCAGTCGTCATGATGTTCTTGTTTGGATGATGAACACCAACTTGCTTCCCTGCTTGACATGCGCTACAAACCCTGTCTTTCTCAAAATGAACATTGGTTAGTCCCAAAATGTGCTCTCCTTTTAGAAGCTTATGAAGATTCTTCATCCCAACGTGGGCTAGTCGGCGATGCCAGAGCCAACCCATGTTAGTCTTAGCAATTAAGCAAGTGTCGAGTTCAGCTCTATTAAAATCAACTAAGTATAGCTGACCCTCTAACACTCCCTTAAATGCTACTGAATCATCACTTCTTCTAAAGACAGTGACACCTATATCCGTAAAAAGACAGTTGTAGCCAATTTTACATAATTGAGAAACAGAAAGCAAATTGTAATCTAAAGAATCTATAAGAAAAACATTGGAGATAGAATGGTCAGGTGATATAGCAATTTTACCAAGTCCTTTGACCAAACCTTGATTTCCATCCCCGAATGTGATAGCTCTTTGGCGATCATGGTTTTTCTCATAGGAGGAGAACATCCTTTTCTCCCCAGTCATATGGTTTGTGCACCCGCTATCGATTATCCAACTTGAGCCCCTAGATGCATAAACCTACAAAATAAATTTAGGCCTTGTTCTTAGGTACCCAAACGGTCTTGGGTCCTTTGACATTAGAAACAAGCACCTTGGGTACCCAAACACAAGTCTTTGAGCCCTTGTGTTTGGCCCCAACATATTTGGCAACTAATTTGCCTGATTTGTTAGTTAAAACATATGATGCATCAAAAGTCTTAAATGAAATGATATGATCATTTGATGCAATAGGAGATTTCTTTTTAGGCAATTTAGCATGAGTGGATTGCCTAGAACTAGATGCCTCACTCTTATACATAAAAGCATGATGAGAGCTAGAGTGAGACTTCCTAGAATGAATTCTCCTAATTTTGTGTTCGGGATAACCGGCAGAGTATAAAATGTAACCCTCGTTATCCTGAACCATGGGAGCCTTACCCTTAACAAAATTAGACAATTTCTTAGGGGCATTAAGCTTGACATTGTCTCCATTTTGGAAGACAATGCCATCCTTGATGCCAGGGCGTCTCCCACTATAGAGCATGCTTCTAGCAAATTTAAATTTTTCATTTTCTAAGTCATGCTCATTAATCTTAGCACTAAGTTGAGCTATGTGATCATTTTGTTGTTTAATTAAAGCTAAGTGATCATGAATAGCATCAACATTAATATCTCTACATCTAGTGCAAATAGTAACATGCTCAATGGTAGATGTAGAGGGTTTGCAAACATTTAATTCATCAATCTTAGCATGTAACATGACATTTTCATTTCTAAGATTGGAAATAACATTATTGCAAACATTTAAATCTTTAGCCTTAGCAATTAATTTTTCATTCTCAATTTTAAGGCTAGAGAGTGATGCATTCAAATTGTCAATCTTAGTAATCAAACTAGCATTATCATTTCAAAGACTAACAAGAGAATCATCACAAACATTTACATTCTCAACCTTAGCAATTAAATTAGCATTATCATTTCTAAGGTTTGAGATGACATCATGGCAAGTGCTTAGCTCACTAGTTAATTTTTCACACTTTTCTACTTCCTAAGCATAAGCATTTTTAACTTTAACATGCTTCTTATTTTCTTTAATAAGGAAATCCTCTTGGCTATCCAAGAGTTCATCCTTCTCATGAATAGCACTAATCAATTCATTCAATTTTTCCTTTTGTTGCATGTTTAAGTTGGCAAAAAGGGTGAGCAAATCATCCTCATCATCACTAGAGCTAGCCTCATCACTAGATGTTGCATATTTAGTGGAAGCTCTAGATTTTACCTTCTTCTTTTTGCCGTCCTTTGCCATGAGGCACTTGTGGCCGACGTTGGGGAAGAGAAGACATTTGTTGACGGCGATGTTTGCGGCGTCCTCGTCGGAGGAGGAGTCGGTGGAGCTCTCGTCGGAGTCCCACTCCTGGCAAACATGGGCATCGTCGCCCTTCTTCTTGTAGTACCTCTTCTTTTCCTTCTTCTTTCCCCTCTTGTCGTTATCCCTGTCACTATCACTAGACAAAGGACATTTAGCGATAAAATGACCGGGCTTACCACATTTGTAGCAAACCTTCTTGGATTAGGGCTTGTAATCTTTCCCCCTCCTTTGCTTGAGAATTTGGCGGAAGCTCTTGATGATGAGCGCCATCTCCTCGTTGTCGAGCTTGGAGGCATCGATGGGGAGCCTACTTGATGTAGACTCTTCTTTCTTCTCCTCCGTCGCTTTGAAGGCGACGGGTTGCACCTCGGGTGTGGAGGTAGCGCCTCGCTCGATGATTTGTTTGGAGCCTTTGATCATTAGTTCAAAGCTCACAAATTTTCCTATAACCTCCTCGGGAGACATTAGCTTATATCTAGGATCACCACGAATTAATTGAACTTGTATACGATTAAGAAATACAAGTGATCTTAGAATAACCTTGACCATTTCATGGTCATCCCATTTGGTGCTCTCGAGGTTGCACACTTGGTTCACCAAGGTCTTGAGCCGGTTGTACATCGCTTGTGGCTCCTCCCCTTGATGAAGCATGAAGCGACCGAGCTCCCCCTCGATCGTTTCTCTCTTGGTGATCCTTGTCACATCATCTCCTTCGTGCGCGGTCTTGAGCACGTCCCAAATATCTTTGGCGGACTCTAACCCATGCACTTTGTTATACTCCTCTCGACTTAAAGAGGCGAGGAGTATAGTTGTTGCTTGGGAATTAAAGTGTCGTATTTGGTCGGCCTCATCCGAGTCATAGTCTTTATCCCCCACCTGTGGTACCTGCGCTCCATACTCAACAACTTCCCATATGCTTTTGTGGAGTGAGGTTAGATGACCTTTCATTCTAGCACTCCACATAGAATAATCTTCACCCTAAAAATAGGTGGTTTGCCTAATGGAATGGAAAGTAAAGGAGTATGTTTAGGAATGCGAGGATAGCGTAGGGGGATCTTACTAAACTTCTTGCGCTCATGGCGCTTAGAAGTGACGGATGGCGCGTCGGAGCCGGATGTAGAAGGTGATGAAGAGTCGGTCTCGTAGTAGACCACCTTATTCATTTTATTTTTCTTCTCGTCGCTCCGATGCGACTTGTTGTGTGAAGGGGATCCCTTCACCTTGTTGCCGGACTCTCCCGGTGGAGCCTTCCCGTGGCTTGTGGCGGGCTTTTCGCCGGTCACCATCTCCTTCTTGGCGTGATCTCCCGACATCACTTCGAGCGGTTAGGCTCTAATGAAGTACCGGGTTCTGATACCAATTGAAAGTCACCTAGAGGGGGGTGAATAGGCAAATCTAAAATTTATAAAGTTTAAGCATAACTACAAGTCGGGGTTAGCGTTAGAAATATAATCGAGTCCGAAAGAGAGGGCGAAAACAAATCACAAGCAAATAAGAGTGGATGACACGGTGATTTGTTTTACCGAGGTTCGGTTCTTGCAAACCTACTCCCCGTTGAGGTGGTCACAAAGACCGGGTCTCTTTCAACCCTTTCCCTCTCTCAAACGGTCACTTAGACCGAGTGAGCTTCCTTCCTTGATTTCCCGGGTCACTTAGACCCCGCAAGGACCACCACACAATTGGTGTCTCTTGCTTTGCTTACAAGGCTTTGAGCGTAAAAATGAGAGAAAGAAGAAAGGCCAACCAAGCAACAAGAACAACAAAAGAACACAAGTCGATCTCCTCACAAGTCCTAAAAACTAGAGTTGAATTGTGGACTTTGATTCGATCGGTGGCTTTGATTTGTGTCTTGGAGTGTTGTGTATTGCTCTTGTATTGAATGAGGAGTAGTGAATGCTTGGATGTCTTGAAGAGTGGTGGTTGGGGGTATTTATAGCCCCAACCACCAAAATGTCGTTGGGGAAGGCTGTTGTCGTATGGCGCACCGGACAGTCTGGTGCGCCACCGAACACTGTCCGGTGCGCCAGCCACGTCACCCAACTGTTAGAGTTCGACCGTTGGAGCTTCTGACATGTGGGCCACCGGACAGTCCGGTGGTGCACCGGACAGGTCCTGTTCACTGTCCGGTGCGTCATCTGACGCTTGCTCTGACTCTGCGCGCGCAGTCGGCACTGTTCACTGTTCACTGTAGCCGTTGCAGACGACTGTTGGCGCAGGTAGCCGTTGCTCCGCTTGGCACACCGGACAGTCCGGTGCTACACCGGACAGTCCGGTGAATTATAACGGAGTGGCTTCCCAAATTCCCGAAGGTGGCAAGTTTGGAGTTGATCTCCCTGGTGCACCGGACAGTCCGGTGTGCCAGACCAGGGCAGCCTTCAGTTGTCTTTTGCTCTTTTTATTTGAACCCTTTCTTGGACTTTTTATTGGTTTGTGTTGAACCTTTGGCACCTGTAGAACTTATAGTCTAGAGCAAACTAGTTAGTCCAATTATTTGTGTTGGGCAATTTAACCACCAAAATCATTTAGGAAAAGGTGTAAGCCTATTTCCCTTTCAAGAGCAACAGCCAACATAGAGATATATTTCGCAAAGAAAGTTGCCTCGATCATTGATCATGACCTGGAACCGACATCTATCGCAGAGTGCAAGAAAAGACCAGATTGGGATAAATGGAAAAAAGGCAATTACTGCGGAATTAATTTCTCTAGACAAAAGAGAGGTGTTTGGCCCCGTAAGCCACACACCATCCCACATACACCCTGTAGGTTATAAGTGGGTATTCGTCCGCAAGAGAAATGAAAATAATGAAATATCAAGGTACAAAGCAAGGCTAGTCGCTCAAGGTTTCACTCAGCGCCCTGGAGTTGATTATGAAGAAACATACTCTCCAGTCATGGGAGGAATTACCTTTAGATACTTGTTCTCATTGGCAGTGAACTTAAATTTAAAAATGAAACTAATGGATGTTGTGACGGCTTATCTTTATGGTAACTTGGATACAGACATCTATATGAAAATACCAGAAGGAATCCCAGTCCCAAATCGAGACGAGAAAAATATAGCATTATAAAGTGTTAAACTTAAGAAATCACTATATGGATTGAAACAATCAGGAAGAATGTGGTATAATCGACTGAGTGAATTTCTAAGCAAGAAAGGCTACACAAACAACGAGGATTGCCCATGTGTCTTTATACAGCGATCCCCGAATGGATTCTGCATTATATCAGCATATGTTGATGACTTGAACATCATAGGAACACATGAAGAAATTGAAGAAGCAAGCTCATATTTGAAGTCTGAATTTGAGATGAAAGATTTGGGTAAAACCAAATTCTGTTTAGGCTTGCAGCTTGAACATTTTGAAGGTGGCATATTAATCCACCAATCAACTTACACTCAGAAAGTATTAGAAAGATTTGGTTTTGAGAAGGCATACCCTGCCAAAACACCTATGATCGGAATGTCATTACATATAGACCAAGACCCATACCGACCTAAGGAAGAAGGGGAGGAAGTTCTTGGAGTTGAATACCCGTACTTAAGTGCAATTGGAGCGCTAATGTATCTAGCAAATAGCACGAGACCAGATATTGCATTTGTCGTGAATCTGTTAGCAAGATACAGTGCGGGACCCACCAAAAGGCATTGGAAAGGGATCAAGGACATCTTCCGTTACCTACAAGGAAGCAAGGATCTTGGTTTGTTTTATCGAAAAAATCAAGATCTAAATCTTATCGGGTATGCTGATGTTGGATACCTGTCTGATCCACATTCAGGCAAATCTCAAACTGGATATGTATTTCTTTGTGGAGGAACTGCAATTTCATGGAAGTCGTCAAAACAAACTTTGGTCTCGACTTCAACGAACCACTAAGAAATTATTGCATTATATGAAGCCTCGCGTGAATGTGCATGGCTTCGAAGAATGATCAACCATATCCAATCTGCATGTGGGTTGAATATTGAGCAAACACCCACAATCATTTTTGAAGACAATGCAGCTTGTGTCGCACAAGTTCAAATGGGTTATGTGAAAAGCAATCTTACGAAGCATATAAATCCCAAATTCTTCTATGCACATGAACTACATAAGATGAATGAGATTAAAATATTGCACACTAAGTCATGTGAAAATCTCGCAGATATGTTCACAAAGTCACTTCCTGCGTCATCCTTTGAAAGATGCGTCCGAGGACTTGGAATGATGAGACTTAGAGAATTGCAGATCTCAGGGGGAGAAACTTCACACACACCTAAATAAATCTTAAACGTAAATTTTAAGTACCCAAATAATCTAGAAGATTAAATTGTTATATTGGGTAAATTGTACTTTTTTCCTTTATGTGAGTTTTCATGAAAGTTTCTCACTAAGGTTTTGATGAGGCAATTCATGCGACACAGCAAGCGTGAGCTATGTACTCTTTCTCCAATTTTTCCCACTAGGTTTTTATGGAATTTTGGGACATATGCATCTCGTGGCATTAGGCCAAAGGGGAGTGTTAAGAAACCTTTCTTGGGCCAGGAAGGCCTATGTGGCCCATATGCCTGAAACCCTAGTTATTGTCTATAAATAGAGAGGAGATCCACATATCATGTAATCTTGGATAGCAGCACCATACAGTAATAAAGAATCAGTCCATCTCTACACTATTGTCTCCTTGTATTCTACTATTATTTAGTTAAGTAGTACTTGAACTACACTCGGTAGCAAGGGGTTCTTAACACGGATAACCGCTCAGTATTCCATATCATCATGGCGTCGAGGCTTGTTGCTCTCGTCATGATGATGAATGGCCATGGTCGTCCTTCCGTGTCTCTTGGTGGGGAAACGGACGTGGATCAGCATCGACTCCGTTCTGCTCATGCGTGCGTGTGTGTGTGGGAGACGGACCTGACCAAGCCGGCAGCTGTGCCGCTTGCTTCCTCCCGGTTTCCCACGAATCCGTTCCATGCCGCTTGCTGCCTCGTGTCGTGCTGCGCCCACGGACTCCCCTCTGTTCTGTGGAACCGCCGGGCGGAACGGAACAACACGGCGTTGTTGAACGCGCAGACGCGTACTTTGCCGCGACAGAGACGGGTCTTGAACAATAGCAGCAGCACCAGCTGTCGCTTCACCCGATGCGCTCTTGGTCTTGGAGCCCCGTCCCGACCCCGCACGAAAATCCCACCCACCGCCGCCCGTCTCCCGCTCAAGCCCCGCCTGCCGAGCTAGCTAGCTTCCCTCCAGCCCCGTCCGCTCGCCTGGAAGCTGCCTGCGCTTGCGCACGTGGGCGCGCAGTGGGAGAAGAACCCACCCACCTCCCGCGTCTGCGTACGTTTTTCACCCGGCCGCCTCGGGGGCTCAGGGCTCAGGCAGGCCGATACCCTCCCCAATCCCCACCGGCACCGAGGCGCTGGCCGACGAGGCCAGCATGAAGCCGCGGGCGTTCCTGGAGCGCCTGGCCCGCCCCTTCTCCTCCTCCCGCCGCTCCTCCTCCGACCAGTCCCGCCGCGACAGGGAGGAGGAGGCGGACCTCGAGGCGATCGCGGCGCGGGAGCAGCGCGCGTTCAGGTACGAGACCCTGGCGGCGGCGACGCGGAGCTTCTCCGAGAAGAACCGGCTCGGGCAGGGCGGGTTCGGCCCCGTGTACCGGGGCCGCCTGGAGGACGGCCGCGACGTCGCCGTCAAGCGCCTGGGCGCCGGCTCGCGGCAGGGCGCCCGGGAGTTCCGCAACGAGGCCACGCTGCTGTCCCGCGTGCAGCACCGCAACGTGGTCAACCTCATCGGCTACTGCGCCCGCGGGGCGGAGGACAAGCTGCTGGTGTACGAGTACGTGCCCAACGAGAGCCTCGACAAGATCCTCTTCTCCTCCTCCTCCTCCGCCCGCTGTGAGTCCTCTTCCTTCCTTCCTTCCTTCTCCATTGTTCCCTCCCTCTCTCTCTCTCTCCCACGCACGCCGTCAATTTCCACTGGTTGCTTCGGTCCATCGATCGCTCAAGTTCGCGCGATTCCCGTTTCGTGCGATCTCACGACGGGGTTGCCACTTCGTTGGGAGGGGATTAGATTCGCAGTTTGTAGTATACCACCACAACACAGGGAGAAATGCAATTAATCCGATCCGTTTGCTGATTGAAAACAGAGGCAGCCGATGCGTGGTTGGTGGCGATATTTTTTTCCCCTAGGGGTAGCCGGGTAGGCGGGGTAGCGCATCATCAATGCGCCAGGAAAATTAAAGTCGCGCATGGTACCGTTGTTGTGTTCCCTACGGTCTCAGGCTGGCTGGTTGATTGATCATTGATCCGTTCTACAAACCACACAAACCGATGGTATGAATGGTCCTCGCATCCACTTCCACGCTTCCACTTCCCTACGACGATAGCCTGTACTCGTCCTCCGTGCATGCATGCGACGCGTCCCTCGTCTCTCCAAGGGTCAATTGGTCATAACTCATAACTAACCAGCACCCGTATCCACGAGCATTAAAATAACTAAACATGTGCAGTTGCCAGTTGGGCTGTGATCATGACATCATGTAGGGCCCAAAGGGTCCCACCCCACCAGTCTTCTGACGTAGTCCGAAACATGTTTGTTTTTAAGACCAAGCAGTACTAATCTTTTCGGTATAGTTGTAGTTGGCTACTACTTGGCGTCCGATAAACAATCATTGTCATCAACTTATAATCTTTTTGGTAGGGCCTTGTTGAAGTTTCGTCACCGTCCAGATGGGAAAACAGTTTTTAACGCCAAAAATCTAAGTAATGGTTGCTTTAAGGCCATGACCCTGACGAGCCACTGGCTAGCTTCTCTGTATCCGTTGTTTTAGACTTGTGCTTCTCTTATTTGGTTCCAAACCTCCAATGGCAGTGCGTGTGTTTATTAAAAAAAAGCACTGTAGGTGCGCACTAGATTTGTTTGATTTTGTTGGACTCGGTCTATCCTTCCTTGTACTTAAGGATAGAGTGCCGCACTAGTGGTACTGCTCCATGTGCAGCGTGTTTGACTCCTCTGTGTGTAACCGTGTGCGCGCACGCGCTCCACCGGTCACCGGAGACCGGACGCGCTCTTTTGCTTGCACTTGCACGCGTTCCCTCCACCGGTCACCGGAGACCGGACGCACTTGCAAGCGTCTGTCCGGTCTCTAGCCCTGACTCATGAGTGTCGTCATCGTGATGCAAGAACGCTTGTAGGAGGGAGACGACAAAAGAGGCTAGTACTAGATTGTTTTCTCACTGGAACGTGCGTCTCTCTGAAGGGAGCATATCTGGTGCACATGCCATCTTGGTGCACATGTGCACATATTAAATCTCAGCCCACCATCTTTGATCTAACGTCAACTGACAATTTTGCAAAGAGACCCTCCCGCAGCCCTCCATACGTTGGAAACCCCCTCGCTCTTTTCCATCTCACGGACTCGATTGGAATCTGAACGTTTCATCTTCTTTCTCAGCCTCATCGCCGCCAGCCGAGCTCCTCCTGCCGCAGCCGTGGAACTCGTTCCCTGGCACAGCGTCATGGCCACGCCTCCGGCCGTCGGACCTGGCGGAGGCTTGATGGCCCTACTGACTGCCATGGACACACACTACGGAGGCCCCACTGACGCACGCGAAGCAGGCTGTGCTGGCCACTGACGCACGCGAAGAGCCTGATGCCTGATGGCGCTATTGACTGCCATGACGCACCCTGTAGAGGCCGCCCTGACGCACGCAATGTGCTGGCCACAGCGGCACACACCTCCTCTCAATCCTGTGTTGCAACACGATGGAGCAGCAAAGCAGGCTGTACTGATCCTGTTTTCAGCCATGTAGATGACGTCCACATACCTTCTCAATTAAACTACTCGTGCAAAATTTCTGTATCAATCAGAATTCAGAAGAAATAGTACAGCAAGAATACTGATGAGAAGAAACACCAGATAATAGAACAAAATAAGTAGCAGTCAGAGAAAGTGCTGGTAGTTATTTGCCTGCGTAACTTAGTGAAGATGAGCAAAATTGTAAAACAAAACAGCAGGAAATTCATATTTTGAGGTGGCTAATTCATTGCATTCTTTCCCTTGCGTGGCTTAGGCATTTCTTTTGCTCTCTTAATTCTTTTACTCCTTCCCTTTGAACGAACTTCAGTTGGTGGATGAATCTCAACTGTTTTTGGAATTTCACAACCAATGAAACTCTCATATTCTTCTTGAGGAGCTTGCACTGTGGTAGGCATAATTTGACCAAAAGAAGCCTCTATATTCATCATGCTTGAAACCAAGAAATCTATGCCTTCATCTGAACCCTTTCCTCTTTGAATCAAATCTTCTAGCTTGTTTCGAACCGACGCTATCTTTTTTTCTCACCATCCACAAGTTCGGCGTTTTATTTCTGCCACTGCGATTTCTGGATCGTTAATTCTGATTTGTGAGACGCACGACGGCACGAGAGAACATTGATCCTTTTTTTCTTACACTGTATCTGCAATTCTGCATATGCCTCTCAGCCTCTGAAGCTGACGCTGCTTGCCAATGTGACATGTCCAGCCAGCAGCAACAGCGACCGGTCACGACGAGCGGAGCTGACCTGGCCGCGGCGGCACGAGGTTGTGGTCGGCGTGGCGCGTGGCCTGCTCTACCTCCACGAGGATGCGCACACGCCCATCATCCACCGTGACATCAAGGCCAGCAACATCCTCCTCGACGACCGGTGGGTGCCCAAGATCGCCGACTTCGGCATGGCCCGTCTCTTCCCGGAGGCCGGCGATGGCCACTCCCGTGTTCATACCCGTGTTGCCGGCACTAACGGGTACATGGCGCCTGAGTACCTCATGCACGGCGACCTCTCCACCAAGGCCGACGTCTTCAGCTTCGGCGTGGTTGTTCTCGAGATCGTCTCAGGCCGCAAGAACTCCGCCTTTATCCCGCCCCCGGACGCCGAGGCCGACAGCCTCCTGGAATACGTACGTACTCTCTGCTTGTTTCCTCGTACTCTTCATCGTTAGCTAGCTTTAGCTTACCTTGTTTTAATAATAATGCATACGTTGGCCCATATGTACAAATGCAGGCATGGAGGCTGTACAAGAAAGGTCGGAGCTTGGAGTTGCTTGACCACGCGGTCAAGTCGTCGGCGGTGCCGGAGCAGGTCGAGCTGTGCGTTCGCATCGGGCTGCTGTGCGTGCAGGCTGACCCGCGGCTGCGGCCGGACATGAAGCGCGTGGTAATCATCCTGTCCAAGAAGCAGAGCACGCTCGAGGAGCCGACGCGTCCGGGGGTGCCCGGGTCGCGGTACCGGCGGAGGCCCCACGGCCTGCGCGGCACGCACTACTCTGCTGGGTCATCGTCCGGCACCAGCTTGCCGTCTACGTCCGCAACATCGGACGCGTCAGCGTCAGCGTCAGCGTCGGTCTCCAACGCCATGACGACGTCGAGCACCCACACCATGAGGAGCCAAGGCTTGCCCTCGCACCGAGAAGAACACGAGTAGGAGTAACAGGGCGAGCCCCAACTGTGTACATTTGTCAATTCTTTCCTGTTTTCTTCAGTTTGGTGTTAATTCCGATCAGGGTGGTGAATGGGATTGCAGAGTAGGTATAGATGTCATGATTGTTTTGCTAGCTTAGGATGGTGCTGAAAATTAAGCTATTGACGGGTCCATCACCGAATCTGTGGTAGACTGCAGGCAAAAACTGTGTATATATAAAAACGAGAAAAAGCAATTTTTTTTAACGAGAAAGAACAAATTCTAAGAGTGCGTTTGGTTGGAGAGTCAACTAGAATAGAACAGATCTGTCGGTACCTTGAAACAAGGGTACCCCTTACTACAATATGAAGACGCGGTGTCCGTGCGGCTATCTCTAGTCGCGTGGTGAACAGCACCCGACCCCACCACGTGGACGGATCCAGGGCCGCCACGTGGCCAGAGAAGACAATATCCTCCAAGGTACCAACGGTGGGTCTGGACCCCATAGGAAAGTGTCGGACCCCTGCATATACGGACCGGACCTTCGGGCAGGGTCCAGGACCTCCGCAGGTACAAACCGGACCCCCGGGACGGGTCCCGGACCTCTCTGTGTGGGGTCCGGGCCACTCACAGTGGGGTCTCGGGATTCCGAGACAAGGAATACCCAGGCCTTAATCAAGGTCAGGCGGGGTCCGGTGCTGACACGTGCCCGGACCATACCGCGTGCGCTTCTGCTCTCCGCCCAGACGGAGACCTGATGCTGCCACGTGGTCTACTGCCCGTGACGTAAGCCAGCAGGCGGAGCCTGACGTAAGGCCTTTGGGCCGCGCGGCCTCTGCATTTATTGCGGATAAGCCGCGTCGCCTGTCCACTCCACTGGCAGGCGATGTGCCGCCTCAGCGTTTAATGAGCACTGTCCACTCCACTGGCAGGCGATGTGCTACCTCAGCATTTAATGTGCCCTGTCCACTCCGCTGACGGGCGGTGACCAAGCCATCCTGCAGGCGGCGTGCCTGTCCATTCCGTTGGCAAGCAATACGCCCGTGCTACGGCATACACTATGCTCATCATCACTCGCGCGTTACCGAGGAAGCAGCGCGGGATATCAATACTATATGCACTACGGACATTATGGCGCTCGGAAATCACCCTAGCGTAACAGGCAGTAGTTACTTCCTTCCTTTTGCCCTTGGGCCCACATGTCGGGGCTCAGTATCCTTGTACGTGCCCCCCTTGAGCTATAAAAGGGAGGACACACGACGTTATAAGGCAGACCCAACTTAGGCTCAAGCACACTTAGACTCTTAGACTCACAAGTTCATACAAGCTCTCAAGCTCAATACAGCACACAGTGGAGTAGGGTATTACGCTCCGGCGGCCCGAACCACTCTAAACCCTTGTGTGTTCTTGTGTTCTTCCCGATTCCATCTAGCAGGCAAAACGCTTAGGCCCCTCCTCATCTTAGGATTTAGGGCGGGTGCGTTCCGCCACCCGGCCTGAGAATTCCCTCTCCGACATTTGGCGCGCCAGGTAGGGGGTTAGGCTTTAGGTTTTTGCTTGTTCTTCTGCTCGACGCCATGGTCCACATCGTCGAGCACCATGATTTCATGCCCGAGGACTTCATGGTGGAGGAGGCGGCAGCCTCTTACACACCGCGGGCCACCAACCTCCCAGCGCCTGATGCAGTTGCTGCTGTGCACTCTGCGCGGTAGCACACTCCCGCGCATACGTCCAGCGCGTCAAGGGCTGCGCCTGGGGCGTTGTCTGCAGCCAGGGAATTGCTGCGCCACCCTCCTAGCTCCACGACCTCGCTAGGGGCCATGAAGCAGTGGCGGAACGATGTTGACCGTCTGCTCGGCATGGCACACTCTGGCTCAACCAGGCCAAGACCTCGATCATCCTGGCATCAACATGAGGCGTCGGCGTCAGTGCGCTCCCCCTCGGTGAGGGCCGCACCGACTGAGGACCTGCGGGCGGAGCTCAACCGCCGGCGTGCGGGAGAGGACGCTCCAGTCTCCCTAGAGAGGTCTAATAACCTGCGGGCAGAACTCAACCGCAGGCGCGCGGGCGAGGATGCTCACGTCTCTCTAGAGAGGGCGCGTGAGCGCCAACAGAACATCGCGGGTCGCAACCTCGACTACGACTTCGCTGCGGTAGCACCACAGACCCCAATGGGCGCTCGGATCCAAGCGGGTGTCCCATTGGCCGGTATGGACTGCACCGCGCTGGCGGATCATCTCCGCGCGGCGACTTGGCCATCCAAGTTCCGGCCGCACCTGCCGGAGAAGTACGACGATACGTCAAATCCGTCAGAATTCTTGCAGGTTTACGTCACCGCCATCACGGCAGCAGGTGGAGACACTGCCGTGATGGCAACATACTTCCATGTAGCCCTATCTGGGCCAGCCCGGACTTGGCTCATGAACCTTGCCCCAGGATTGATCTACTCCTGGGAAGAGCTCTGCGTGCGGTTCACAGCGAACTTCGCCAGCGCTTATCAGCAGCATGGCGTCGAGGCCCACCTCCACGCGGTGAGGCAGGAGCCCGGGGAAACCCTCCAGGCGTTTATCTCCCGCTTCACCAAGGTACGAGGCACCATACCTTGTATTTCTGATGCTTCCATCATCACTGCTTTCCGCCAGGGAGTACGTGATAAAAAGATGTTGGAGAAGTTAGCCACGCATGACGTGGAAACTGTCACCACACTCTTCGCCCTGGCCAACAAGTGCGCCAAGGCTACCGAGGGCCGTGCATGGCACTCAGCACCACAGACCGGGGTCACCCAGATGGGTGGCTCGGGTGCCGTCGCTCAGGACGACAAAAAGAAGAAGAAAAAGAACTGCGGCTCCGAGAGGCCGCCGTCTGCTGCTCCGGTCGTCGCAGCCGCGACTGGGGGTCGAAACGAGCGCAACAAGTGCCCACGGTCGCAGAGGGGTAACAACGGCTCATGCCATGTACACCCCAACAGTCGCCACAGCTCCGCGGAGTGTCGCGAGATCATCGAGCTCGCGAAGCGCGTCAGCGAGCGGCGTGAGCAGACCTCCAAGGATGGCTCCACACCTCGTCGCCGTTCTGGCAAGGAAAGGGTCGACAACGGCGAGGTGACCGCAGGAGAACGGGACCTCGGGTATCAGTCACCTAAGGGGGTCTTGAAGGATGTTTTCACCGAAAACTCCGACTCCGGCGACGACAACTAGCCGGGCCACTGGGGAGACCCCGTCCTTCCTGGTCTACGGGGCTGAAACCTGCCTTCTCCCGGAAACCCTTATGGACTCCCCACGGGTCCAATATTTTGATGAGCCTATGCAGGAATAGCTGCGTCGTGAGGACGTGGACTTCATCGACGAGCGTAGGTGGCAAGCGGCGATCCGAAATGCACGTTACAACCAAGCGCTCGGGCGCTACCGCCAGCGGATCGTGCATAGTAGGGAGCTCGGGGTCCAGGACCTAGTCCTACAGCGAGTACTGAACCAAGAAGGGCTCCACAAACCCTCCCCTAGTCGGGAAGGACCCTTCGAGGTGACGGAAGTACGCCGACCCAGGCATGTCCGCCTTGCCACAACTAAAGGAGTGCCTCTTCCCAACCCCTGGAACATAGAGCATCCTCATAAGTTCTATCCATAGGAGCAAGTCTGAGGGGTTGGGGTTTCTTCTTTTTGTAACTAGGTTGTGCATACGTGTATGCCAGCCCGGTGAGGTCCGCCCTCATAAGCCCGGCCTGTTGGTCTGCACCCATGCATATCGAGTTATAAAAGAAAGGATTTACCCCCTCAGATGTGCTTCTGTGATGGTTTTATTCTGTTGCAGTTTCCAGATATTATTTTTTATCTAACCCACCCATACAGTTCCCCACCCTTGTTGGTATCATGACATCCGAATTGAGTAGCCAAGCTTGCAGTTTAGGACCCCTCTATGAAAGCAGGGGGGTGCGGCAGCCTGGGGGCCGGTTCTAGAGAACGGGTACCCGTTCCCTGGGGGGTCCGGAGCTGTGTAGCCGCTTAGCTTGGTTCCGTACCCTAAGCCTGCACACTCCACCACTCTGTGACAGGTACCCTAGTATTTGAACTATAGCTCGGTGGGTCCAAGAAACTGGGGTCCGGTCCTAGAGAATGGACGCTCGTCTCCTAGGGTGGTCCGGAGCCGTGTAGTCGCTTAGCCTGGTTCCGTACCCTAAGCCTGCATGCTCCACCACCCTGCAATGGGTGTCCTAGTATCTGGAGCTGTGATTCAGGGGTCCGGGCACACGGCTTGGCTCCCCAGGCTAAATCCTGCAGGTCCTGTTGCGTGAATCAAAGGATGGCTGATACTAGACGATGGGCCCTATGGGTGTGCTACTAACACTTCCTAGCTGAAGCTGTGAACAGGTCCAGGTCCCAGTCGAGGCTACCTCCTGGGGGCCGGGACACCAACTCTTTCTTAAGTATGCTGGTATCCAGCCTCAACACGTCGAGCCTATATCCCAGGGGGGCCAAGCACCAGGAGAGGAGTTGGTAAAGCCACACACAGCAAGAACAAATACTGCATAGATAAGGGTTGTTTAATTGATAGTTCCCAAAAGTATCTTACAAAAACAAAAGTTCTTACATCCGCCTTCAAGCGGAGCCCTAGCCTCATTTCTACAGGTATGAACTTGAAAGTCGCCTAGAGGGGGGGTGAATAGGGTGAATCTGAAATTTATAAACTTAAGCACAACTACAAGCCGGGTTAGCGTTAGAAATATAAACGAGTCCGAGAAAGAGGGTGAAAAACAAATCATGGGCAAATAAAGAGTGAGACACGATGATTTGTTTTACCGAGGTTCGGTCCTTGCAAACTGTGACAGAACCTTCCAAGTAATTAGGCCCACCTACAGTTGTCCTTGTCCAATGGACCTCAGACAACCCTGTAGGTGCCCCTGAACTACTTGACAAGTTCGGTATCTTCTTTCTTACCTTTCCAGGAACGTTTCACCTGTCTTGCAGAGATTACAGAACATCGGAGATAAAGAAATGCGGAAGCGATTACATAACTTACATTTATTAAAAGTAAGCTCAAGTTGTTTATTACAGACCAGAATTATAAGCGAGTGCAGAGTAGTATTATTACATAACTAAGGGAGGCAAAAACTCCTCCCGATAAGTTTTTCACAAAAGTTTTCTTATGGAGGACCATGTCCTCCCGCATCTTCACTCTTGTTTCTCCTCCTTAGGAACCACCTTGGTACAGAAGCAACAGAAATCTACTACTTCCTCACCTAAAAACAACGAAGGGATAAACCCTGAGTATGGAATTACTCAGCAAGTCTTACCCGACTAAAGAAAAGACTCTCAAGGGTATGTTGGTTTAAGGGAGTCAAGGTAAGGCTTCTCAATAATCAAAGACTCTATTTTGCAGAAATGCTTACTAAAGTGGATCCTTAAAAATCCAGTTTTATTTGTCAAGTTAAGTAAACTTTCTTATCTCTAGAGTTCTTTCTAACCTAGTTCAAACACTTATCCTGAACTAGCCAAGTTCTTAATTCTTCCTTCATCTTCACTAGATTGCTACGTGTAGGGCAGTGACCAAGTCTTCATAACCGCGAAGGTACGGCGATCCGAATCGATTATACTCAGCTGAGGATCTCCAATCACACGACATATGTAGCACTTAACCCTTGCATATGTCAACCCGCCACCGGGTTTCTTAAGACCAGATCAGATTCACGCAAACCGAGAGCACATATACACCACCGTCTAGCCTCTTGCCACGGAGGGTACACGCTACTCTCGCCACCGCTCCACGCCCATTTCGTGTTATCTTATTCTGGCCTTAGTCTGCTCGAGGCAAGGCTTACCCATGACGAGGCATGTGACCAGTTAAAGGGTCCTCGATCATCAAGCCTACATCGACAAGGTCTTTAATCGACTCAGACAGAGACACTACACCGAGACTCTCTTCTCGTGCAAGTCACCCGCCCGGTCTCAGCTTAATCTTTTCAACCCAAAAACTTGGTACCTGGCAGAGGTACATCTTTTTCGATGTTGAATCCATCACGGCCGTGATGGATTCACCATCAAGTTTTATTTTTGAAAAACAACCCTCCCACTTTGCCAAACATCTTTTGTAAAACAAATCCTTTTGTTTTTCTAAAAGCAAGACTAAGCATAGTAAAACCTTTTTGTAAAAACAGGGTTTCAAGGAAGGTAATCAAGTTCAAGGAAGGTAATGCAGGAATTGTTTAAGCATTCAACTCCTATCACCTAATGCAGCAAGCAAGTGAGAAAGATTTTTAAAAACATCAAGGGAGGTGGCAAATGCACCGGGGCTTGCCTTCGTTCGTAGGTGAGTCTGGCTCGGATCCACAAATATCAAAGTAGAAGCTGTTTCCTGCCTGAGAATCCGAGGGTGGTGGTGTCTTTTCTTCAGTGACTTCCACTTCTTCTTCACGTTCTAACATAACCATATATATACATATATAAGAATGAATGCCATGTAATGCTCATGAGAGTGCGAAGATAATAAAGATTTATTATCTAAGTCTTGAATACAACTTTCCTTCACGGAACTCCGAGAACTTAGGGTTTCCGGAGTCAGTAAAGGAGTTCAAAGGGCAGGGGGTAGGGTTTTGGGTTCTAGTTATCAAACATGGTCTAAATCAAACCAAATTCTACCCATGGCTTCTAAGTATTGTTTTAAGTTCATATAAAAAGTTTGGGCATTTTTGGACTTATTATCTATTTTCTAAAAATCCAAAATTAAGACTTTAAATATTTAAAATGCCTTAAAATTCCTTATTTCCTCTAAAAATCATAAAATTATTTTTATTAAATACTATGAAAAATAAGTAATCTAGGAAAATTAGTTTCACAATTTTAGGATTTTTCTACACTTTTCTACAGATTTCTAAAGTTTCTTTGAAAAAGAAAACGAAAAGGTTTGAATAGTGCTGGGCCAGAAGCAGCCCATACGGCCCAGCAGCACAGGAAACGCGCGCCCGCGCCCGCGCGCTCTGGCAACTTTGCACAGAGGCCCTCGGTTTATTAACTAAATTGAAGTAGGTTTGTTTACTGTTCCTCTGTGTCACTGACAAATTACAGAAATGCCCTCCATCTTCTATCTCTTCCCCGCGAATGCCCGTGACCACGGCGCGCACGCAGATCATCCTTGACGTGGTCCGTACCGGCCATGGCCGGCGATGACTGCTCAGAATAACTAACGGGGAGGCTTCACTGACCTAAGATGACCTAGGAACAACCATTAAACTAACATGAACCCTACTGGAATCGCTTGTCCACGATCATAGCGGACACCGAGCATGGGAGCACACGTTCCCGCCAAACCATGGTCGATTAGAGCAAATGGACGCCACCATGAGCTTCGCAAGCATGCAGAGGCATGGAAACAATACTTTAATTGGATAGGAACTCACCAGAGTGGCCCAGCCACAGGCGGACTGTTCTTCGCGATGCGGCGGACCAATTTGGGGGAAAACGACGTCGTGGCGGCTCTGGGTGAAATTGGGGGTGGAGATTGAGGCTATACGGCCGTAAGAGGCTGTGGTTTCATTGTGCGCAATCAATTTGGGCGAAGATGGAGAGGACAGTGCGAATTTAACTTCGACTGAGCTTTACTGGTGGAGATGAAAGCACCTCGCCGTGTCTCCTTGCTCAATTTATAGGCATGGCGGTCCGGTGATTGATTCGTGGCCACGAGGTGGGCTGTTAGCGCATGTCGACCACGTAAGAACGAGGCATAGTAAGAGAGATCGACGTACGGCGACAGTGCGGCGAACTGCGCTGAGTCACGGCGGCCGCCGGTGAGTAACTCCGGCCGAGCTCAGGAGATGGTGCCACGTACAAGTTACCCTTTTCCCGGCATTATCCATCCTTCACCGTGCATGAATCTGGGCGGCGATCAATGGCGGCGAGCTGAGCTGGCGTTCTGATCCACCCAAAACACTGTACCATGGCACATCTTCTTCAGTCGCCTGAACCGGCCACGATCCAACCCAATTTTCTCTGGATTCTTGTTAGCAACAGAGCGATCTCTCTTAATAAAATTTGTTCACTAAACATCAGTCTACAAACTTACTATAGGATTCTTGGGTCAAAACTGAACGGATTCAAAGATATAGCGTGTCTAAATTGGCTCCCTTCCACTGTAACCATTTTTATTTGGAGTTCAGTTTCAGTTTTCTAAAACAGTTCTGACAGAGCGACTTTGAGTAGATTTTTCTCCAATTTTTGTATAACAACAGCAGGAGATGTCTGCATCAAAGTTGTTCTCCTATAATAGGTTTACAAAATTTATGTGGTGGCCTAGGGCAAATTCTTACTGGTTTGGAATTTACACGACTCCAAAGTTGAGCTTATAACCCTGATTTCAGACTTAGCATAGAACTCAAAGGAGGTCTATTTTGCAAATAAATCCAACACCTAGGGTTTGGTTTGTAAATTCACATATGGGTGACCCAATTGACTTAAGATACCTATTTAACTTGGTTTTTGCACTTTAGTCCAAAAATGGACTAATTTTGCACATAAGCCCCTAGGGTTTGGATTTAGGGTTTTCTAGGGTTCCAATTAGGGTTTCTGGTATCCCAGGGATATAAATGTGATTCAACTTTATTTTTGGGGATATTTTATAACTATTTCCCTAAAGCCTTTAGGTTTTCTCAATTTGGGTTAGGTCTTACCCCCTTAATCCCTATTTAGGGTTAAGTTCCCTATCCAGGGTTCTATTTGCAAAACACTAAAACAATACAACTTGTTTGAAATTTTTACCTAGTGAATGCACTCTAGGTGTGTCAAACATATGCAATGCCAATGCTTATGATGCCATGCTCAAGTTTTAGTTACAGTAACACCAGAGGTGTTACATCCTTCCCCCCATAAAAGAATCTCGTCCAGAGATTAAAAATCCTAGGGTAAGTAATGGAAAAGGAAACACGGCATACTTTTATTTCCTTATTTCTGGTACAAGGCAGGGGTGGCTTGGGAATTACTCCTTTATTACAATAGCTATACAGGCTTTACAATTTTCAAGAGGCTAAAAAGCCTGGGAAATTCTTATCTAAAAAGTCTTGAGTTTCCCATGTAGCCTCATCTTCGGAATGTTGGTTCCACTGTATCTTATAAAACTTGAGAGTTTTTCTTCGGGTAACCCTGTCCTTTTGATCCAAGACTCGAATAGGGTGCTCAGAGTATGTCAAGTCCGGTTCAAGGACAACATCTGTTACTTCAATGGTTCGATCCGGAACCCGAAGACACTTCTTCAATTGTGACACATGGAACACATTATGTATAGCAGACAAAATTTCGGGGAGCTGCAGTCGATACGCCACTGGTCCACATTGCTCAAGGACCAGGAATGGACCAATGTACCTAGGTGCAAGCTTCCCTTTAACCCCGAAACGCGATACTCCCTTCATTGGTGAAACCTTCAGGTAGACATAGTCCCCTTCATGAAAATACAAGGGCATTCGCCGTTTGTCTGCATAACCCTTCTGACGAGCTTGTGCTTTCTTCATATTATGAATAATTTTCTGAACCTTTTCCTCGGCCTCCTTCACCATATCAGGCCTAAATAAGTACCTTTCCCCAGGTTCAGATCAATTTAGCGGAGTACGACATCGTCGTCCGTATAAAGCTTCAAAGGGTGCCATCTTGATACTTTCTTGATAGCTATTATTATATGAAAACTCCGCCAAGGGCAAACATTCATCCCATTTCTGTGAGAAGTCCAGAACACATGCTCGCAACATATCTTCGAGTATTTGATTAACCCTCTCAGTCTGTCCACTGGTTTGAGGATGATAGGCCGAACTGTGAAGCAACTTAGTACCCAGGGACTTATGAAGTTCTTCCCAAAATTTGGATACAAATTGGGATCCACGATCCGACACTATAGTCTTTGGAACACCATGCAAACTGAGAATACGGGCAATGTATAACTCCGCATAGGTAATGACGGGATATTTTACTTTGACCGGGAGGAAGTGGGCGATCTTGGTAAGTCGATCAATGATAACCCAAATAGAGTCATACCCTTTTGCGGTCCTGGGCAATCCCACAATGAAGTCCATACTTATGTCTTCCCATTTCCATGTCGGTATTGGTAGTGACTGTAATGGACCAGCAACTTTCAAATGTATGGCTTTGACACGTCTGCAGGTGTCACATCTCGCCACATAGCGTGCAATTTCGATCTTCATCTTTGTCCACCAGTAATGTTGCTTCAAGTCTTGGTACATCTTAGTGCTTCCAGGATGAATAGAATAGCGGCTAAGATGTGCTTCATCAAGAATTTGCTGGCGGAGCTCTTCATTCTTTGGCACCACTATGCGGTTATTAAACCATACAATGCCTTGATCATCTTCTTTGAAACATTTGGCTTTTCTAGCCCTTAACTTCTCACGAATGTGTTTCATGCCCTCATTATCCTTTTGAGCATCAATTATCTTTTGCAAGAGAACTGACTCAAGCTTTAACGGATTCAGAGTTCCTTGTTGGACCATTCCCAGGTTTAGCTTCTCCATCTCTTGACATAAAGTGTTGTCAGAGGTCTTCACCGTAAGACAGTGACAGGAAACCTTACGACTTAGTGCATCTGCCACAACATTGGCTTTGCCTGGGTGATAATGAATTTCCAGTTCATAGTCCTTAATAAGCTCAAGCCATCGCCTCTGCCTCATATTCAATTCTGACTGGGTGAAGATGTATTTCAAGCTTTTATGGTCTGTATAAATATGACAGACATTTCCCAGCAGATAGTGACGCCAAATTTTCAGGGCATGAACCACAGCAGCTAGTTCCAGGTCATGAGTTGGGTAATGCTCCTCATGTCGGCGCAACTGCCTTGAAGCATATGCAATTACTCGGCCTTCTTGCATTAGCACGCAGCCGAGTCCACTGCCTGATGCATCACAATATACATCAAAAGGCTTGGTGATGTCCGGTTGAGCCAATACCGGAGCAGTGGTTAATAATGTCTTCAATTGTTCAAAGGCTTCATCACACTTCGAAGACCAGTTGAATTTAACATCATTCTTCAATAAACTTGTGATTGGCTTCACAAGCTTAGAAAAATCTGGTATGAATCTGCGGTAATATCCCGCCAGTCCAAGGAAACTTCGGACTTGATGAACAGTGGTTGGGGGTTTCCACTCCAAAATGTCCTTGACTTTGCTGGGGTCTACCGCAATCCCTCTAGCAGATAGAACATGTCCCAGAAATTGAATTTCCTCCAGCCAAAATGCGCATTTGCTGAACTTGGCATACAACTGATGTTCCCTCAGGCGCATTAACACGATCCGTAAATGTTGGGCGTGCTCCTCTTCATTCTTGGAATATATCAAAATGTCATCAATGAAGACCACCACAAACTTGTCCAACTCGGGCATGAATACCAAGTTCATCAATTATGTGAAGTGGGTCGGAGCATTTGTTAATCCGAAAGACATTACCAGATATTCAAACAACCCATACCGCGTAGTGAAGGCGGTCTTTGGTATATCTTTGGGCCGAATACGGATCTGGTGATAGCCCGATCGGAGACCAATCTTTGAAAATACCCTTGCTCCAGTCAATTGATCAAATAGAATGTCAATCCTCGGAAGAGGGTTCTTGTCTTTGATGGTGACCTCATTTAGGGGTCGATAATCCACACACATCCGTAAAGTTTGATCCTTCTTTTTGACGAATATGGCTGGACAACCCCAAGGTGACGAGCTTGGCCGGATGAACCCTTTTTCTAGGAGGTCTTGTAATTGAATCTTCAGTTCTGCCAACTCATTAGGAGGCATACGGTACGATCTTCGAGAAATGGGAGCCGTACCGGGCTTTAACTCAATTACAAACTCTACATAAACTCTACATCCCGTTCAGGTGGCAATCCCGGCAAATCCTCGGGAAAGACATCGGGAAACTCGCATACCACCGGGATATCCTTGATTTCCGGTACCATGACTTCGTAAACTCTGCCAGTAGTTTTGTTTGGAATGGGGATGGGCAAAAGAATTTCTTCTTGATTATGACTCAACCTGATGGTTCTTTGATCAGTATTGAGTGTTGCTTTATGCTTGGCCAACCAATTCATACCCAAAATAACATCTATGTCTTGGCCTTTCAGGACGATCATATTGGTAGGAAAGTCCCGTCCGGCCAATGATACAGGCACTCGATAGGCCACTTCTCTAGTAAAGATTTGTCCCCCAGGTGAGTGTATTTTATCCCTCTTTTGATTCATGGCATGCAATGTGATGTTGCTCCACAAATTTCTTGCTAATGAATGTATGTGAAGCACCAGAATAAAAAAGAATGACTGCAGGGCGATTGGCCACGAGGAACATACCCATCATTACCGGCTCTCCGTCCGGTGTAGTGGCCACTTGTGTATAGTATACGCGTCCCGTCTTCTTGAAATTTTTGCCCTTAGCATTTCCCTTGCTTTGAGATGAATTCCCCGATCCATGCTGATTATTCGACTGATTTTGCTTGGGATAGGGGCAATCTTTGATGAAATGCCCAGACTTGCCACAATTGAAACATCCGGTTGAAGAACTGGGCAAAGCAGGGAATCGAGTGCCTGGGGCACCCGGCTGACTTGGGGCAGTGGGGGCATTATTGGGACGAATAATTATTGGCTGCTTGAAAGGGAAGGATGGTGCACGTGGATGATTCTGGTTAGAAGGTTGGAGAATAAACCGTTGCCTCTTTACCGGGCCCTGACTAGGCCTGTTTTCTCCACTCCCCTTGATCTTTCCCGAACTTGCATATTTAGCTTCTACTGCCAGTGCTGTACTGACAGCTCTTCCATAAGTCAAGTCAATGCAAGTAGCCATTTTTCTCTGCAGTCGATCATTTAATCCTCTCATAAAGCAATTTTTCTTCTTCAGATCAGTGTTCACCTGATCGATTGCATATTGTGATAGATGATTGAACTTATTGAGATACTGGTTAACACTATCCCCTCCTTGTTTCAGCTTCATGAATTCTTCTTACTTCATATGCAGAACACCTTCGGGTATATAATGCTCGCGGAAGGCCACTTTGAATTCTTCCCAGGTTATTTGATGATTGGCCGGTTGAACGGCCACAAAATTACCCCACCAAGTGCTGGCAGGTCCGCGTAGTTGCTGGGCTGCGAATAAAGGCTTCTGAATTTCTGAACAGCGCAGCAGTCCGAATTTTTGTTCAATCACTCGAAGCCATTCATCGGCTTCCAACGGATCTTCAGCTTTAACAAACAAGGGCGGACGTGTCTCCGAAAAGTCCAGATAAGAAGTTTCGCGGGGCCCTGTTGATAGCCCCGCCCACCTTGCTGCTGGAACTGTTGGCCCGCCATTTCTCTCAGAAAGCGGGTATTATCAGCAGTTGCGTTCACTAAGGCGGCAATCGCCTCAGCCAGTGTGGGAGGAACAGGAGGTGGATTTGGTGTAGATTCCCTCCCTTGGGAGGTACCAGCTCCGTCCTGAGCTCGAGTCTTGGAAGGCATCTGTGGCAACAACATTTGAAAACAATATGATATGCCAAAGAAAAAGCCATCCGTTTTACATTACCAAAAGTAATGTTACAGACTCAGACTCTTACAACAGGATACATTACCTAGTATACAATAGCACTACCTATTATACACTAGTACAACCTACAATACACTACACTACTTCTACTTCTATTACACCACTAGTCCTGCTTCCCGCTGCTTTTGGCGGCCTCGTCGTCGGGTGTGGGAGACCATTCGTCGACCAACCTCATGGAAGGAGGGGGCTGAAAAAGGTCTAACTCACCACCAAGCGCGTGTCCCGCAACATGGGAGGGTCCGGCTTCCGACTCAACAGGGTGCGCAGGTGCACTAGGGTGTAATTGCGAATACAGTACATGGACTTCCTCATGTAAAGTATTGCAATAGACCTGCAGGTTGTCGACAGCTGAGCTAAGTTCCTTGATTCGGGCTTGAGCCCTTGCTTCCTTAGCACAAGCCAGCAAACGGGACTGAACTGCCCAGTCGAGCGCCAAGTCCCGATCAGCAAGCTGATCCCGCAGGCGGCGGATGTCTCTTCTTAATTCATTTATTCTATCTCCATCCGCAACCCATATGTTGGTCCTGTGTTGCAATTCCGCTTGAAGTTGATTTACTCGTGCTTCAAGATCCCCTATTGGATCATTGCTCCCGCTGCTACTGTCCTCATGTCGAGGGGCCAGTTGATGCCGGGGCACACCGATTGGGCCAGTTGACTTGCACGCCGTTTTCCTTGTGCGCGGCGGCATCTTTCTAAGGGGGAAAATTTTATTAGTATAATTCTTAGCATGATGCATGTGTAAGTACAGAATCAACCTTAGTTGATTCAACCTTCTATACATTGCACTCTTCCTATCTGGTCTTTAAGGTTAACTCTTCAGAATACTTAGGTAAGAAGAGAAGAGAGTTTCTAGGTAAGACTTTTAGAAAATCCTTTTGAAGATGCCTCATAATATCTGCAAAGAAGGGCTACGCTCCGATACCAGCTGTGACGGAACCTCCCAAGTAATTAGGCCCACCTACAGTTGTCCTTGTCCAACGGACCTCAGACAACCCTGTAGGTGCCCCTGAACTACTTGACAAGTTCGGTATCTTCTTTCTTACCTTTCCAGGAACGTTTCACCCGTCTTGCAGAGATTACAGAACATCGGAGATAAAGAAATGCGGAAGCGATTACATAACTTACATTTATTAAAAGTAAGCTCAAGTTGTTTATTACAGACTAGAATTATAAGCGAGTGCAGAGTAGTATTATTACATAACTAAGGGAGGCAAAAACTCCTCCCGATAAGTTTTTCACAAAAGTTTTCTTATGGAGGACCATGTCCTCCCGCATCTTCACTCTTGTTTCTCCTCCTTAGGAACCACCTTGGTACAGAAGCAATAGAAATATGCTACTTCCTCACCTAAAAACAACGAAGGGATAAACCCTGAGTATGGAATTACTCAGCAAGTCTTACCCGACTAAAGAAAAGACTCTCAAGGGTATGCTGGTTTAAGGGAGTCAAGGTAAGGCTTCTCAATAATCAAAGACTCTGTTTTGCAGAAATGCTTACTAAAGTGGATCCTTAAAAATCCAGTTTTATTTGTCAAGTTAAGTAAACTTACTTATCTCTAGAGTTCTTTCTAACCTAGTTCAAACACTTATCCTGAACTAGCCAAGTTCTTAATTCTTCCTTCATCTTCACTGGATTGCTACGTGTAGGGCAGTGACCAAGTCTTCATAACCGCGAAGGTACGGTGATCCGAATCGATTATACTCAGCTGAGGATCTCCAATCACACGACATATGTAGCACTTAACCCTTGCATATGTCAACCCGCCACCGGGTTTCTTAAGACCAGATCAGGTTCACGCAAACCGAGAGCACAGATACACCACCGTCCAGCCTCTTGCCACGGAGGTACACGCTACTCTCGCCACCGCTCCACGCCCATTTCGTGTTATCTTATTCTGGCCTTAGTCTGCCCGAGGCAAGGATTACCTATGACGAGGCATGTGACCAGTTAAAGGGTTCTCGATCATCAAGCCTACATCGACAAGGTCCTTAATCGACTTAGACGGAGACACTACACCGAGACTCTCTTCTCGTGCAAGTCACCCGCCCGGTCTCAGTTTAATCTTTTCAACCCGAAAACTTGGTACCTGGCAGAGGTACATCTTTTCCGATGTTGAATCCATCATGGCCGTGATGGATTCACCATCAAGTTTTATTTTTGAAAAACAACCCTCCCACTTTGCCAAACATCTTTTGTAAAACAAATCCTTTTGTTTTTCTAAAAGCAAGACTAAGCATAGTAAAAACTTTTTGTAAAAACAGGGTTTCAAGGAAGGTAATCAAGTTCAAGGAAGGTAATGCATGAATTGTTTAAGCATTCAACTCCTATCACCTAATGCAGCAAGCAAGTGAGAAAGATTTTTAAAAACATCAAGGGAGGTGGCAAATGCACCGGGGCTTGCCTTCGTTCGTAGGTGAGTCTGGCTCGGATCCACAAATATCAAAGTAGAAGTAGTTTCCTGCCTGAGAATCCGAGGGTGGTGGTGTCTTTTCTTCAGTGACTTCCACTTCTTCACGTTCTAACATAACCATATATATACATATATAAGAATGAATGCCATGTAATGCTCATGAGAGTGCGAAGATAATAAAGATTTATTATCTAAGTCTTGAATACAACTTTCCTTCACGGAACTCCGAGAACTTAGGGTTTCCGGAGTCAGTAAAGGAGTTCAAAGGGCAGGGGGTAGGGTTTTGGGTTCTAGTTATCAAACATGGTCTAAATCAAACCAAATTCTACCCATGGCTTCTAAGTATTGTTTTAAGTTCATATAAAAAGTTTGGGCATTTTTGGACTTATTATCTATTTTCTAAAAATCCAAAATTAAGACTTTAAACTATTTAAAATGCCTTAAAATTCCTTATTTCCTCTAAAATTCATAAAATTATTTTTATTAAATACTATGAAAAATAAGTAATCTAGGAAAATTAGTTTCACAATTTTAGGATTTTTCTACACTTTTCTACAGATTTCTAAAGTTTCTCTGAAAAAGAAAACGAAAAGGTTTGGATAGTGCTGGGCCAGAAGCAGCACAGGAAACGCGCGCCCGCGCCCGCGCGCTCTGACAACTTTGCACAGAGGCCCTCGGTTTATTAACTAAATCGAAGTAGGTTTGTTTACTGTTCCTCTGTGCCACTGACAAATTGCAGAAATGCCCTCCATCTTCTATCTCTTCCCCACGAATGCCCCTGACCACGGTGCGCACGCAGATCATCCCTGACGTGGTCCGTACCGGCCATGGCCGGCGATGACTGCTCGGAATAACTAACGGGGAGGCTTCACTGACCTAAGGCGACCTAGGAACAATCATTAAACTAACATGAACCCTACTGGAATCGCTTGTCCACGATCACAACGGACACCGAGCATGGGAGCACACGTTCCCGCCAAACCATGGTCGATTAGAGCAAACGGACGCCACCATGAGCTTCGCAAGCATGCAGAGGCATGGAAACAATACTTTAATTGGATAGGAACTCACCAGAGTGGCCCAGCCACGGGCGGGCCGTTCTTCGCGATGTGGCGGACCAATTTGGGGGAAAACAGCGTCGCGGCGGCTCTGGGTGAAATTGGGGGTGGAGATTGAGGCTATACGGCCGTAAGAGGCTGTGGTTTCATTGTGCGCAATCAATTTGGGCGAAGATGGAGAGGACAGTGCGAATTTAACTTCGACTGAGCTTCACTGGTGGAGATGAAAGCACCTCGCCGTGGCTCCTTGCTCAATTTATAGGCACGGCGGTCCGGTAATTGATTCGCGGCCACGAGGTGGGCTGTTAGCGCATGTCGACCACGTAAGAACGAGGCACAGTAAGAGAGATCGACGTATGGTGACAGCGCGACGAACTGCGATGAGTCACGGCGGCCGCCGGTGAGTAACTCCGGCCGAGCTCAGGAGATGGTGCCACGTACAAGTTACCCTTTTCCCGGCGTTATCCATCCTTCACCGTGCATGAATCCGGGCGGCGATCAACGGCGGCGAGCTGAGCTGGCGTTCTGATCCACCCAAAACACTGTACCATGGCACATCTTCTTCAGTCGCCTGAACCGGCCACGATCCAACCCAATTTTCTCTGGATTCTTGTTAGCAACAGAGCGATCTCTCTTAATAAAATTTGTTCACTAAACATCAGTCTACAAACTTACTATAGGATTCTTGGGTCAAAACTGAACGAATTCAAAGATATAGCGTGTCTAAATTGGCTCCCTTCCAATGTAACCATTTTTATTTGGAGTTCAGTTTCAGTTTTCTGAAACAGTTCTGACAGAGCGACTTTGAGTAGATTTTTCTCCAATTTTTGTATAACAACAGCAGGAGATGTCTGCATCAAAGTTGCTCTCCTATAATAGGTTTACAAAATTTATGTGGTGGCCTAGGGCAAATTCTTACTGGTTTGGAATTTACACGGCTCCAAAGTTGAGCTTATAACCCTGATTTCAGACTTAGCATAGAACTCAAAGGAGGTCTATTTTGCAAATAAATCCAACACCTAGGGTTTGGTTTGTAAATTCACATATGAGTGACCCAATTGACTTAAGATACCTATTTAACTTGGTTTTTGCACTTTAGTCCAAAAGTGGACTAATTTTGCACATAAGCCCCTAGGGTTTGGATTTAGGGTTTTCCAGGGTTCCAATTAGGGTTTCTGGTATCCCAGGGTATAAATGTGATTCAACTTTATTTTTGGGGATATTTTATAACTATTTCCGTAAAGCCTTTAGGTTTTCTCAATTTGGGTTAGGTCTTACCCCCTTAATCCCTATTTAGGGTTAAGTTCCCTATCCAGGGTTCTATTTGCAAAACACTAAAACAATACAACTTGTTTGAAATTTTCACCTAGTGAATGCACTCTAGGTGTGTCAAACATATGCAATGCCAATGCTTATGATGCCATGCTCAAGTTTTAGTTACAGTAACACCAGGGGTGTTACACAAACCTACTCCCCGTTGAGGTGGTCACAAAGACCGGGTCTCTTTCAACCCTTTCCCTCTCTCAAACGGTCACTTAGACCGAGTGAGCTTCTCTTCTCAATCAAACGGAACACAAAGTTCCCGCAAGGACCACCACACAATTGGTGTCTCTTGCCTTGGTTACAATTGAGTTTGATCACAAGAAGAATGAGAAAGAAAAGAAGCAATCCAAGCGCAAGAGCTCAAATGAACACAAATGTCGCTCTCTCTAGTCACTATTTGATTTGGAGTGATTCCGGACTTGGGAGATTATTTGATCTCTTTGGTTGTGTCTAGAATTGAATGCTATAGCTCTTGTAATGTGTGGTCGTTGGAAGGCTGCTGTCGCATGGCGCACCAGACACTGTCCGGTGCGCCAGCCACGTCAGCCGACCGTTGGATTCTGACCGTTGGAGCTCTGACTAGTGGGGCCTCTAGGCTGTCCGGTGGTGCACCGGACAGGTCCTGTAGACTGTCCGGTGCACCAACTGCGCGTGCTCTGACTCTGGCACTCGCTGTAGCGCATTGAATGCTGTTGCAGTCGACCGTTGGCGCGAAGTAGTCGTTGCTCCGCTGGCACACCGGACAGTCCGGTGTGACACCGGACACTGTCCGGTGAATTATAGCGGAGCGGTCTCCCATTTTCCCGAAGGTGGCAAGTTCAGCTTCGAGTTCCCTGGTGCACCGGACACTGTCCGGTGCGCCAGACCAGGGTGCCTTTTGGGATGTCTTTAGCTCTCTTTACTTAAACCCATCTTTGGTCTTTTTATTGGCTTGTTGTGAACTTTTGGCACCTGTAAAACTTATAGACTAGAGCAAACTAGTTAGTCCAATTATTTGTGTTGGGCAATTCAACCACCAAAATCAATTTAGGAAAAGGTGTAAGCCTATTTCCCTTTCAATCTCCCCCTTTTTGGTGATTGATGCCAACACAAACCAAAGCAAATATATAAGTGCATAATTGAACTAGTTTGCATAATTATAAGTGCAAAGGTTACTTAGAAGTGAACCAATAAATTCTCATAAGATATGCATGGATTGTTTCTTTATATTTTTAACATTTTGGACCACGCTTGCACCACATGTTTTGTTTTTGCAAATTCTTTTGTAAATTCTTTTCAAAGTTCTTTTGCAAGTAGTCAAAGGTAAATGAATAAGTTCTTTTGCAAGTAGCCTATTTCCCTTTCAATCTCCCCCTGTTTCAAATGTTTTTCCTTTGACTAAACAAAACTCCCCCTCAATAAAATCCTCCTCTTAGTGTTCAAGAGGGTTTTAGATATTAGTTTTTGAAGAGGGTATTCTAATTTGAAGTTCTATCAAAAATAGGATACTAATTGAAAAATTCATCATTTCAAGACCTTTTCTTAACTTAAATTTTGAAAATTGGTGGTGGTGCGGTCCTTTTGCTTTGGGCTAATACTTTCTCCCCCTTTGGCATGAATCGCCAAAAACGGATACTTGAGTGAAATATAAGCCCTTTAAAACTACTTTCTCCCCCTTTGGCGAAAAATATGAGTGAAGATTATACCAAAGACGGAGAGCTGCCCGGAGCAACGGCGAAGGATGAGTAATTTGATGGAGTGGAGTGGAAGCCTTTGTCTTCGCCGAAGACTCCAATTCCCTTTCAAATCTATGACTTGGTTTGAAATATACTTGAAAAACACATTAGTCATAGCAAATAAAAGAGACATGATTAAAGGTATATGAATGTGCTATGTGTGCAAAACATCAAAAGAAATTCCTAGAATCAAGAATATTGAGCTCATGCCTAAGTTTGTTAAAAGTTTGTTCATCTAGTGGCTTGGTAAAGATATCGGCTAATTGTTCTTTGGTGTTAATATATGCAATCTCGATATCCCCATTTTGTTGGTGATCCCTTAGAAAATGATACTGAATGGCTATGTGTTTAGTGCGGCTATGCTCAACGGGATTATCCGCCATGCAGATTGCACTCTCATTATCACATAGAAGAGGAACTTTGGTTAATTTGTAACCATAGTCCCTAAGGGTTTGCCTCATCCAAAGCAATTGCGCGCAACAATGGCCTGCGGCAATATACTCGGCTTCGGCGGTAGAAAGAGCTACGAAATTTTATTTCTTTGAAGTCCAAGACACCAGAGACCTTCCCAAGAACTGGCAAGTCCCCGATGTGCTCTTTCTATTAATTTTACACCCCGCCCAATTGGCATCCGAATAACCAATTAAATCAAATATGGATCCCCTAGGATACCAAGCCCAAACTTAGGAGTATGAACTAAATATCTCAAGATTCGTTTTACGGTCGTAAGGTGAGCTTCCTTAGGGTCGGCTTAGAATCTTGCACACATGCATACGGAAAGCATTATATCCGATCATGAAGCACATAAATAGAGTAAAGAGCCTATCATCGACCGGTATACCTTTTGATCGACGGATTTACCTCCCGTGTCGAGGTCGAGATGCCCATTGGTTCCCATGGGTGTCTTGATGGGCTTGGCATCCTTCATCCCAAACTTGTTTAGAATGTCTTGAATATACTTTGTTTGGCTAATGAAGGTGCCCTCTTGGAGTTGCTTCACTTGAAATCCTAATAAGTACTTCAACTCCCCCATCATTGACATCTCGAATTTCTGTGTCATGATCCTACTAAATTCCTCACATGTAGATTCGTTAGTAGACCCAAATATAATATCATCAACATAAATTTGGCATACAAACAAATCATTGTCAAGAGTTTTAGTAAATAAAGTAGGATCGGCCTTTCCGACTTTGAAGCCATTAGTGATAAGAAAATCTCTTAGGCATTCATACCATGCTCTTGGGGCTTGCTTGAGCCCATAAAGCGCCTTAGAGAGTTTATATACATGGTTAGGGTACTCACTATCTTCAAAGCCGGGAGGTTGCTCAACATAGACTTCTTCCTTGATTGGTCCATTGAGGAAAGCACTTTTCACGTCCATTTGATAAAGCTTAAAGCCATGGTAAGTAGCATAGGCAAGTAAAATGCGAATTGATTCTAGCCTAGCTACGGGTGCATAGGTTTCACCAAAATCCAAACCTTCGACTTGTGAGTATCCCTTGGCTACAAGTCGAGCTTTGTTCCTTGTCACCACACCATGCTCATCTTGCTTATTGCGGAAGACCCACTTGGTTCCTACAACATTTTGATTAGGACGTGGAACTAAATGCCATACCTCATTCCTAGTGAAATTGTTGAGCTCCTCTTGCATCGCCACCACCCAATCCGAATCTTGAAGTGCTTCCTCTACCCTGTGTGGCTCAATAGAGGAAACAAAAGAGTAATGTTCACAAAAATGAGCAACACGAGATCGAGTAGTTACCCCCTTTTGAATATCGTCGAGGATGGTGTTCACGGGGTGATCTTGTTGGATTGCTTGGTGGACTCTTGGGTGTGGCGGTCTTGGAACTTGTTCATCTTCCTCATCTTGATCATGGGCATCTCCCCCTTGATCATTGCTCTCCTCTTGAGGTGGCTCAACTTCTTTATCTTCTCCTTTATCATTTTGAGCCTTATCCTTATCTTGAGTTGGTGGAGATGCTTGTGTGGAGGAAGATGGTTGATCTTGTGCATGTGATGGCTCTTCGGATTCCTTAGGACACACATCCCCAATGAACATGTTCCTTAGTGCGACGCACGGAGCCTCTTCATCACCTATCTCATCAAGATCAACTTGCTCTACTTGAGAGCCGTTAGTCTCATCAAACACAATGTCACAAGAAACTTCAACTAGTCCAGAGGACTTGTTAAAGACTCTATATGCCCTTGTGTTTGAATCATATCCTAGTAAAAAGCCTTCTACAACCTTAGGAGCTAATTTAGATTTTCTACCTCTTTTAACAAGAATAAAGCATTTGCTACCAAAGACTCTAAAATATGAAACATTTGGCTTTTTACCGGTTAGGAGTTCGTATGATGTCTTCTTGAGGATTTGGTGTAGATACAACCAGTTGATGGTGTAGCAAGCGGTGTTGACCTCCTCGGCCCAAAACCGATCCGAAGTCTTGTATTCATCAAGCATGGTTCTTGCCATATCCAATAGAGTTCGATTCTTCCTCTCCACTACACCATTTTGTTGTGGGGTGTAGGGAGAAGAGAACTCATGCTTGATGCCCTCCTCCTCAAGGAAGCCTTCGATTTGAGAGTTCTTGAACTCCGTCCCGTTGTCGCTTCTAATCTTTTTGATCCTTAAGCCGAACTCATTTTGAGCCCGTCTCAAGAATCCCTTTAAGGTCTCTTGGGTATGAGATTTATCCTGCAAAAAGAACACCCAAGTGAAGCGAGAATAATCATCCACAATAACTAGACAGTAGTTACTCCCGCGATGCTTATGTTAGCAATTAGGCTGAATAGGTCCATATGTAGGAGCTCGAGTGGCCTGTCAGTCGTCATAATGTTCTTGTGTGGATGATGAACACCAACTTGCTTCCCTGCCTGACATGCGCTACAAATCTTGTCTTTCTCAAAATGAACATCTGTTAGTCCCAAAATGTGTTCTCCCTTTAGAAGCTTGTGAAGATTCTTCATTCCAACATGTGCTAGTCGGCGATGCCAGAGCCAGCCCATGTTAGTCTTAGCAATTAAGCAAGTGTCGAGTTCAGCTCTATAAAAATCTACTAAGTATAGCTGACCCTCTAACACCCCCTTAAATGCTATTGAATCATCACTTCTTCTAAAGACAGTAACACCTGTATCTGTAAAAAGACAGTTGTAACCCATTTTACATAATTGTGAAACTGAAAGCAAGTTATAGTCTAAAGAATCTACAAGAAAAACATTTGAAATGGAATGGTCAGGTGATATAGCAATTTTACCCAATCCTTTGACCAAACCTTGATTTTCATCCCCGAATGTGATAGCTCGTTGGGGATCTTGATTTTTCTCGTAGGAGGAGAACATCTTCTTCTCCCCTGTCATATAGTTTGTGCACCCGCTATCGATGATCCAACTTGAGCCCCTGGATGCATAATCCTACAAAACAAGTTTAGTTCTTGATTTTAGGTACCCAAACGGTTTTGGGTCCTTTGACATTAGATACAAGAACTTTGGGTACCCAAACACAAGTCTTTGATCCCTTGTGTTTGCCCCCAACATACTTGGCAACTACCTTGCCGGATTTGTTAGTTAAAACATAAGATGCATCAAAAGTTTTAAATGAAATGCTAGAATCATTTGATGCAATAGGAGTTTTCTTCTTAGGCAATTTTGCACGGGTTGATTGCCTAGAACTAGATGTCTCACCCTTATACATAAAAGCATGATTAGGGCCGGAGTGAGACTTCCTAGAATGAATTCTCCTAATTTGGCTCTCGGGATAACTGACAGGGTACAAAATGTAACCCTCATTATCCTGAGGCATGAGAGCCTTGCCCTTTACAAAGTTAGACAATCTTTTAGGAGGGGCATTAATTTTGACATTGTCCCCCTTTTGGAAGCCAATGCCATCCTTGATGCTAGGGCGTCTCCCACTATAGAGCATGCTTCTAGCAAATTTAAATTTTTCATTTTCTAAGTCACGCTCATTAATCTTAGCATTAAGTTGAGCTATGTGATCATTTTGTTTCTTAATTAAGGCTAGGTGATTATGAATAGCATCAACATTAATGTCTCTACATCTAGTACAAATGGAAATATGCTCAACGGTAGATGTAGAGGGTTTGCAAGATTTTAGTTCAACAATCTTAGCATGTAAAATGTCATTTTCGCTTCTAAGATTGGAAATGGAAGTATTGCAAACATCTAAGTCTTTAGCCTTAGCAATTAATTTTTCATTTTCAATCCTAAGGCTAGCAAGTGAATCATTCAATTTTTCAATTCTAGCAAGCAAATTAACATTATCATCTCTAAGAATGGAAATTGAATCATCACAAACATTTGAATCAACCTTAGCTATTAAACTAGCATTCTCATTTCTAAGGTTGATAATAATATCATGGCACTTGCTTAGCTCACTAGATAATCTTTCACATTTTTCTACTTCTAGAGCATAAGCATCCTTAACCTTAACATGCTTCTTATTTTCTTTAATTAGGAAGTCCTCTTGGGAGTCCAAGAGTTCATCCTTTTCATGAATAGCACTAATTAATTCATTTAATTTCTCCTTTTGTTGCATGTTTAGGTTGGCAAAAAGAATACGCAAATTATCTTCCTCATCACTAACATGATCTTCATCACTAGAGGATGCATATTTAGTGGAGGATCTTGATTTTACCTTCTTTCTTTTGCCGTCCTTTGCCATGAGGCACTTGTGGCCGACGTTGGGGAAGAGGAGTCCCTTGGTGACGGCGATGTTGGCGGCGTCCTCGTCGGATGAGGAGTCGAAGGAGCTCTCGTCGGAGTCCCACTCGCGACACACATGGGCATCGCCGCCATTCTTCTTGTAGTATCTCTTCTTTTCTCTCCTCTTTCCCTTCTTGTCGTCGCCCCTGTCACTATCACTAGATAATGGACAATTAGCAATGAAATGACTGGGCTTACCACACTTGTAGCATACTTTCTTGGAGCGGGATTTGTAGTCCTTCCTCCTCCTTTGCTTGAGGATTTGGCGGAAGCTTTTGATGATGAGCGCCATCTCCTCATTGTCGAGCTTAGAGGAATCGATGGGTTGTCTACTTGATGTAGACTCCTTCTTTTTCTCCTCCGTTGCCTTGAATGCGACCGGTTGTGCTTCGGGCGTGGAGGGGCCTTTGATCATTAACTCAAAGCTCACAAAATTTCCTATTACTTCCTCGGGAGACATTAGTGTATATCTAGGATTACCATGAATTAATTGAACTTGCGTAGGGTTAAGAAAAACAAGTGATCTAAGAATAACCTTGACCATTTCATGGTCATCCCATTTTGTGCTCCCGAGGTTGCGCACTTGGTTCACCAAGGTCTTGAGCCGGTTGTACATTTCTTGTGGCTCCTCCCCTTGACGAAGCCGAAAGCGACCGAGCTCCCCCTCGATCGTTTCCCGCTTGGTGATTTTGGTCACCTCGTCTCCTTCGTGCGCGGTCTTGAGTACGTCCCAAATCTCCTTGGCGCTATTTAACCCTTGCACCTTGTTATACTCCTCTCGACTTAGAGAGGCGAGGAGTATAGTGGTGGCTTGAGAGTTGAAGTGTCGGATTTGGACAACCTTGTCCGAATCATAGTCTTCATCCCCCGGTGATGGTACATGTACTCCAATCTCAACAACATCCCAAATGCTAGTGTGAAGTGAGGTTAGATGATGCCTCATTTTATCACTCCACATATTATAATCTTCACCATCAAACATAGGTGGTTTGCCTAATGGGACGGAAAGTAAAGGAGTACGTTTGGAAATGCAAGGGTAACGTAGGGGAATCTTACTAAACTTCTTGCGCTCATGGCACTTAGAAGTTACAGACGGTGTGTCGGAGCCGAAGGTGGATGGCGACAAAGAGTCAGTCTCGTAGTAGACCACCTTCCTCATCTTCTTCTTCTTGTCACCGCTCCGACCCGACTTGTTGTGTGAAGAGGATCCCTTCACCTTGTTGGCGGACTCCCCGGATGGAACCTTCCCATGGCTTGTGGCGGGCTTCTCGCCGGTCCCGATGTCCCTCTTGGCGAATGCTCCCGACATCACTTCGAGCGGTTAGGCTCTAATGAAGCACCGGGCTCTGATACCAATTGAAAGTCACCTAGAGGGGGGGGGGGTGAATAGGGCGAATCTGAAATTTATAAACTTAAGCACAACTACAAGCTGGGTTAGCGTTAGAAATATAAACGAGTCCGAGAAAGAGGGTGAAAAACAAATCGTGGGCAAATAAAGATTGAGACACGATGATTTGTTTTACCGAGGTTCGGTTCTTGCAAACCTACTCCCCGTTGAGGTGGTCACAAAGACCGGGTCTCTTTCAACCCTTTCCCTCTCTCAAACGGTCACTTAGACCGAGTGAGCTTCTCTTCTCAATCAAACGGAACACAAAGTTCCCGCAAGGACCACCACACAATTGGTGTCTCTTGCCTTGGTTACAATTGAGTTTGATCACAAGAAGAATGAGAAAGAAAAGAAGCAATCCAAGCGCAAGAGCTCAAATGAACACAAATGTCGCTCTCTCTAGTCACTATTTGATTTGGAGTGATTCCGGACTTGGGAGAGGATTTGATCTCTTTGGTTGTGTCTAGAATTGAATGCTATAGCTCTTGTAATATGTTGAAGGTGGAAAACTTGGATGCTATTGAATGTGGGGTGGTTGGGGTATTTATAGCCCCAACCACCAAAATGTGGCTGTTGGAAGGCTGCTGTCGCATGGCGCACCGGACACTCCGGTGCGCCACCGGACACTGTCCGGTGCGCCAGCCACGTCAGCCGACCGTTGGGTTCTGACAGTTGGAGCTCTGACTGGTGGGGCCTCTGGGCTGTCCGGTGGTGCACCAGACAGGTCCTGTAGACTGTCCGGTGCGCCAACTGCGCGTGCTCTGACTCTGGCGCGCATTGTAGCGCATTGAATACGGTTGCAGTCGACCGTTGGCGCGAAGTAGTCGTTGCTCCGCTGGCACACCGGACACTGTCCGATGCTTCACTGGACAGTCCGATGAATTATAGCGGAGCGGCCTCCCATTTTACCGAAGGTGGCAAGTTCAGCTTCGAGTTCCCTGGTGCACCGGACACTGTCCGGTGGCACACCGGATAGTCCGGTGCGCCAGACCAGGGTGCCTTTTGGGATGTCTTTAGCTCTCTTTACTTGAACCCATCTTTGGTCTTTTTATTGGCTTGTTGTGAACTTTTGGCACCTGTAAAACTTATAGACTAGAGCAAACTAGTTAGTCCAATTATTTGTGTTGTGCAATTCAACCACCAAAATCAATTTAGAAAAAGGTGTAAGCCTATTTCCCTTTCAGAACTACTCGACATCAGCAGGGTCACGCTGGAAGCGTGCGGCCACCGTCTCCAGGGCATCTTGTACGTCCTCCCAGGCGACGTCTTCAGTATCGGCCGATGGGCGCAGGCCTGCTGCTCACCCTGAACATGGCGGTGGCCTCCTCGATGCGTGCGTCAAGGCGAAGGAGCCCTCATCGTTGGAGGCGACGTCGAGGCCATTAAAGCCAAAGAGATGGAGGCACGAAAGATAGAGCCACAGCTCAACTCGCCTTCCACCTCATGGAGCTGGAGCTAGACCAGTTCATGGAGGTGTACCATGGGATGCTGGTGAAGTTCACGCGAAAGATGGAGCCGCAGCTCAGCTCGCTTTCCACCACCGGAAGGTCGCTGCACGACACCCTTTCGCCCGGGCGCTGGCGGAAGAAGCACCATCCCCACGAACATCTCCCAGAGGTGGGCAAAGATGGCCGCCTGGAGGATGGAGCGGGGCATGAGGTGATGAACTTGGAGGCCGAGCTCCTCCAGCGACAGCAGGAAGAAAGGCGAGATCGGCAGCGCCAACCCACAGGAGAGGTTGGAGACGAAGAGCACGAAAATCCAAAGGGGCGCGGAGAGCTCGAAGGCGAAAGGGCGCAGCAGTTGGGAGAAAATGCGGAAGCGTAACCGCTGAACGCGGGGTGGATCCCTTTTAAAGGAAGACTCCCTTGCTCGCGCCCCAAGACGCTGCAGAAAAGCTCGCCCGACGCGCACCAAAGCAACCCAGCCTATGACACGGGGGCCCGGACCCACAAGTCATTCAGCTGGGGTGCGGGTCTCCGAGTGCGAAGAAGGCGAACCACCGCCCGCGGTAGTGCGCCTCTTCATCTCCGCCGATACCAACGACCTAGTCTCTAACGCGGGGGGCCCGGGCCCACGAGTCATCCTCCTTGGACGTCAGCTTCTGAGTGCGAAGAAGGCGAACCGCCACGCGAGGAGCAAACCGCCGCCCGCGGTAGTGAGCCTCTTCATCTCCGCCGAAGCCAACGGCCCAGTCTCTGACACGAGGGCCCGGGCCCACGAGTCATCCTCCTTGGGCATCGGTTTCTGAGTACAGAAAGAGCGAACCGCCGCTCGCGCAAGTACTGCGCCTCCTCGGGACCGCCACAGAAGACAGAGAAGGTAATTTTCTCAAACCAATGCAGCGGTATCGAGGCGCCTCACGCGTGGCCCGGTGAAACCATCATGCGTGGGGGCCGCAGGTCAGTCAGCTGTGGGGACAGACGTGGCAGTTGGCATGACCGAAGGCGGACTGGCAGTGATTACGTCAGCAAACGCACGGAAGCGGTGCGCTAATCGCTAGTCAAGCTTTGGCCCCACCTGCAGGCTCGTATCCTCCCCTGAGGTGGGCCCGGGGGCCACTGTCGGTACCCTGAAACAGGGGTACCCCTTACTACAGTATGAAGACGTAGTGCCCGTGCAGCTATCTCTAGTCGCGTGGTGAACAGCACCCGACCCCACCACGTGGACGGCTCCAGAGCCGCCACGTGGCCAGAGAAGACAATATCCTACAAGGTACCAACGGTGGGTCCGGACCCCATGGGAAAGTGCCGGATCCCTGCATATACGGACCGGACCTCCGGGCAGGGTCCAGGACCTCCGCAGGTACAAACCGGACCCCCGGGATGGGTCCCGAACCTCTCTGTGTGGGGTCCAGGCCACTCACAGCGGGGTCCCAGGATTCCGAGATAAGGAATACCCAGGCCTTAATCAAGGCCAAGCGGGGGTCCGATGCTGACACGTGCCCGGACCATACCGCGTGCGCTTCTGCTCCCCGCCCAGGCGGAGACCTGATGCTGCCACGTGGCCTACTGCCCGTGACGTAAGCCAGCGGGCGGAGCCTGACGTAAGGCCTCTAAGCCGCACGACCTCTGCATTTATTGCGAATAAGCCGCACCGCCTGTCCACTCCACTGGCAGGCGATGTGCCGCCTCAGCGTTTAATGAGCCTTGTCCACTCCACTAGCAGGCGATGTGCTGCCTCAACATTTAATGTGCCATGTCCACTCCGCTGACGGGCGGTGACCAGGCCATCATTCAGGCAGCGTGCCTGTCCATTCCATTGGCAGGCAGTACGCCCGTGCTACGACATACACTATGCTCATCATCACTCGCGCGTTACCGAGGAAGCAGCGCGTGATATCAATACTATATGCACTACGGACATTATGGCGCTCGGAAATCACCCTGGCGTTACAGGCAGTAGTTACTTCCTTCCTTTTGCCCCTGGGCCCACATGTCGGGGCTCAGTATCCTTGTATGTGCCCCCTTGAGCTATAAAAGGGAGGGCACACGAAGTTACAAGGCAGACCCAACTTAGGCTCAAGCACACTTAGACTCTCAGACTCACAAGTTCATACAATCTCTCAAGCTCAATACAACACACAATGGAGTAGGGTATTACGCTCCGGTGGCCCGAAGCACTCTAAACCCTTGTGTGTTCTTGTGTTCTTACCGATTCTATCTAGCAAGCAAAACGATTAGGCCCCTCCTTATCTTAGAATTTAGGGCGGGTGCGTTCCGCCACCCGGCCGGAGAATTGCCTCTCCGACAAGCTCCATTCCAGTTTTTGAGAATAGAACCGTTATGTTCCGCGTTTGACAAGCAGAACATAGCCGCTCCATTTTTTGTTTGGTTGAAGAGTAGAATAGAGGGGAGCTCCATTTTTTGTTTGGTAAAGAGTAGAATAGAGGGGAGCTCCATTTTTTGTTTGGTTGAAGAGTAGAATAGAGGGGAGTTGTTTCATTCTTTGTTTGGTTGGAGAGTCATACGAGTGTAGAGTGAGGAGAGCGCTCGCGTCCGAGAGAGCCCTAGCATCCGATCGTTTTTTTGGAGCGGGAATATTTCAACTATTTATGATAAATTTTCATATGGAGACTCAATGATCCATTCCGCTCATATTTTGTTAGAAATCAAACATCCAAAAATAGGAATGGAGCCACTCCATTCTTCTCAACTTCTCAATCAAACACACCCTAGTGCCGCTATAAAATGGGTTTCTAACTACCATCGAAGTTTTTTCCATATATATTCCTGTGTGCCAATGGAGTATATACTCTTTTTTCTCGAATACGCAGTAGAGATGTGTATCATTGTATTAAGAGAGAAAAGAGAATAGGTCCAATACAAACTTCACCCCAAATCCCGGACCAAATAAGGGGTTAAAGACACAAACAATCGACTACTAACATAGAACTCGGATAGGACCTGACCACTATGAGCCAACTGCTAACCTCCTCCAGTCCTCCTTGCGTCGCACTAAGTTGACTAAGGGTGTCGCACTAAGTTGACTTAGATTCACATTTTTTCATATCCTTGATGGAGTTAGCCTCATATCACGTATAGACGACTATATATATAGACTATATAGAGCACACCGAGGGAAGCATAAAAAAAACTATATCATCATTTCTTAGCTAACTGAATTTCCAAGAGAATCAGTGTGCATCAAATGAAGAAACGGCAGATAATGAGGATAAATTCACATTTTCTCTAAACAAACAAATACTTGTCCGATCCTTCACGTAAGTTCATCTCACAGAGGCTCTTCATCCCTCCCTAGCTTCTCTCCATCTCGATCCATGCATATAGTGTGCATGATTCAGGGAAAAAAGGATTATCTAGCTAGCTGTCGTCGCTGGCTCGCTGCTGCAAGCAGATTCGTGTGACGACGACGATGTGCATGAGCTAGATCGAGTTGCTAGCTGTGTGGCTAAGATCGATGGGTCGGGAGATTCCGCGCGGCCTCTCACGTCTTGGTGTACCAACTTGGTACTACTAGCTAGCTACTTCACTTTTCTTTTATCTATCGGCACCACCCGCACGTCCTCGGTCGATCCGCCTCCTACGCCGGTATACGCTCAGCTCAGCTCAGCTCAGCTCAGAGTACTTGCTTTTACTGGTAGCAGAGAGATGCATGCTGTGCTGCTAGCTCTCTCCATCGCCAACAAGCTGACACGCCGCGCGAGCGCGCGAGCGGGCTTTGGCCGATGATGATGCATGCATGGAGATGTAGCAGAAAACAGGACTGCGGCATGCAGGAGGAGCATGCACGCGTGCAAACCGCCGGCCCGCCTTATCTCCCCAACAGTAGCCAGCCAAGCCAAGTACGCAGTAGGTGACAAAAAAACGGCGATCCAGTACAGTTTTACCGCTGAATCCCGCACTAGCTAGTCCTGCTCACATGTATGGGGCTGCCCTGCCTGTGCTCTGTGTCTGCTGTGCTGCCCATGGGCGAGCGATATAGCTAGATGGGACGTCCGGCTGCTAGCTGGGCACCGCTCCACAGTGATCAATCATGCATGTGTCTATATAGATGGAGCCCGGCCCGGGCGGTTTACCGGCCGCGTCTGTGACAAAACAGCTGAAGGAATGAAATGAACAAGGAGCTGCATGCGTTCGAGTAGGATAAGATGGATACTGTTTGAGAGACTGAGTAGTAGCTACTAGCTAGCTAGATAAGCTAAGACATAAGCAAAGAGTCTTTTGAGCGAGCCCGCCCCTCAACTTTCCACCAAACCCCCGATTTCCCACCCTTATCGTAAATACGGAGTTTAGGGCTAGTTTGGAAAACTTAAAACCCCTCCAAGATTTTCGGAGATGGGAAAATGAGCTAATTTTCCTCTTAATATTTAGAAATTTTGGAGACGATTTAAGTTTCCAAATCCGCCTTTATTCTTCTCACTTGAGGACGCTGGACCAAAATTCATAGCGGGGCAAAAAAAAATATTGCATGACAAAATTAATTAAGACAATAAAAAACTACTTTTGCATTAAATTCAAGTTTTATATCAATACACGATAAAAGTTTAAACAAGAAAACTATACGAACAATCCTTTCTTATTTGATCTATTATCATATTGTTGACTCATATTATCTATTTTTAGGCTAACAATTTTTCCTACAAAATATCAAACAACCCTTATCCTACTGTATCATTTATATTCAGAAAACTAAAAATTTTGGGCCCAAAAATTTGGAGGTCATGTGTTATTGCCCAATTATACTACATAATAGACGAGCGTGCCAGTGTCACGACGACGATAAGGACGAGGGTGCCAGGAAGGGGTATCTGAACGAACTGGTCTGAGCAACGTCAGAATAAATGAGAGCAAATATATAGATAGATGCGAGAACTGAGTTGGAGAGGAGGATGGGGTCGGAAGGATTAGATAGATTTGACGAGAAGGTCAAGAACAGGACTATTTTAACCCATCCAAAACTTAATTTTTTCTATACTTATTAGCGGTAGATATACATTATGCATAAGAGATTATAGATAACTGAGGGGGGTCATGGCCTACTTTTCCCCCCTCTATGGATCCGCCCCTAATTCTTATTAAATTCTAACAGTTTTAGGTCGTGTTCCAAACCTCTAGAGCTAATTGTTAGTCAGCTAATAAGTTTTTAACTAGTTGTACACTAGTAGAAAAGAGCTCAAAGCCTACCACAAATTATCACTGGCGGTTTCAGTTACCGTTCGCTAGTGGAAAAAAACAGGTGGGCCCAGCTTGGGAACCGCTAGTGGAAACCTATTTCCACTGACGATTCTCTTAACGCAGTCGCCAGTGAAAACGAGTTATTTTCACTGGCGGTTGATGTAACAGAACCGCTAGTGGAAATTATATTAACACTGGCTATTCTGTTACACCAATCGCCAGTGCTAATAGCCCGATTTTACTAGAGGTTGTGTTAAGAGAACCGGCAGTGGAAATAGGTTTCCACCGCTGATTTCTTAAGCCAACCGTCAGTGAACTTTGTATTATAAATACTCCTTCTCTCCAACAACAACTGTATCTCGCAGTCAACTTCCATTGGAGTCGATTTTAGAGCTCTAGATTTTACAAAATACATGGGGAGGTTTTGATCTTCATTTTTTGGAAGAGGATTGCTAAGAAAGCTTGGTTTATGTTTCTTTTGTCAATTTTTGCTCATTCTTGCTCAATTTTAGCCACATTTTGGATCTAGGGTTTCACCATGTGAGAGAGAAGAGTATAGTTAGGTTATTTTCTCTATTTTTTCTCAAATGAGGTTGTTTAAGATAGTTAGATTTTGTCTATCCTCTCTCCTTTTTAATCTTTAGTTCTCAAATCAGTTTATCCATGAGACATATTTAGTTGGTTAATGAATGGTGAATGTGTTGGGGAGAGAGGGAGATAGGTTTGGTAGTTAAGGATTGTTTTTATTAGTTGTTATGAAAGGTTGGTTTAATTATGTTTGAATTGCCAATTATTGTTTATTTTTGCTCAATTTTAGCTATATTTTGAAAGTAGGCTTTCACCATGTGTTAGAGATAGGTTTGGGTATTAAGATTTTTTGTTTATTAGTTCCTACGAAAGTTTGGCTTATGTTTCTCTCGCCAACTTTCATTGGAACGCCAAATTTCATAAAATACAAGGGGTAGGTTTTGATCTTTATTTTTTAGAAGAAGGTTGCTAAGAAAGGTTGGTTTATGTTTCTTTTGCTAATTTTTGTTTATCCATGATGTATAGAATATGTGAAGCATATATGGTTGTAAACAGAAGACTTTGATGTATATAAATGTATGATATAATTTAATTCCATGTTGCTTTCAATATCAATATATATATATATATATATATATATATATATATATGTGTGTGTGTGTAAATAAATATAAAATTCAATTTTGTTTGATAATTTGAAAAAATGCGGGAAAACTTCAACTGGCGGGCAAATAAAGAAAACCACTAGTGGAAAATGTATTTTCAATGGTGGTTTTATTAAGCAAACCGTCAGTTGAATTCTATTTCCACTAGCGGATGTCTTAACCAACCGCCAGTGGAAATGATATTTTTGCTGGAAACCGCCAGAAAAAATAGTATTTCTACTGGCGGTTCTAAAACAATCGGCCCCTAGCACTAGTGGCGCTGAAAAACGCCAGTGCAAATAGCTCTAGGACCGCCACTATGGAGCTTCTCTGTACGAGTTGTAGCTGGGTTGGAGCAGCTAACAACTAATAGTTATTTGAAAGGTATAGCTAACATTAGTTAGTCTATTAGTTGACCCATTCTAAACCTCAGCTAATTTTAATTGCTAAATTTTAATTTTAGAGGTTTAGAATAGAGTCATAAGCACCATTAATAATTCCAACTGAGCAAGGTTTTAGCGTACGTGAAGTCACATTCATGGCAAGGGAAGTAAGTAAACTATATTTATGGTTAGAGATCAAATAATATATAAACTTAAAAAATATAGACATTATGTTTTCAAAAAATACAAATACCTTTTGCTTCGAAATATTAATCCTAGAAAACGTAAAGAAAGTTTGTATTGACTCAAAAAAATATGAACCCACTTTTGGATATTAACTTTAATCATGCTTTTCGCTGCCATTCACATTCCCTATTCTGCCAACTTTTTTGGATTTTAGCCCTTTTTGTTTTTTTTTTGCACAACTATGCCCTTTACAGTTTCATTTCAAAAAATGGACCCTTACCTCGACGCCATCATCATTGGCGCCGAGGTAACACACATCGACGCCAGTACCATTGGCGCCAACTTTTCCTACGTGGTAGCCGATGTGGCAAGTCCCAGAGGGTCGGCGCCATAGATCTTGGCGCCGACCCCCCTTGACGGTGGGGTCCGGTGCTATCTAGGGGGGTCGGCGCCAAGATCTATGGCGCCGACCCCCTGAGACTTGCCACATCGGCTGCCACGTAGGAAAAGTTGGCGCCAATTATGTTGGCGCCACTATATGTTACCTCGGCGCCAATGATGACGGCGCCGAGGTAAGGGTCCAGTTTTTGAAATGAAACTACAAAGGGCATAATTGTGCAAAAGAAACCACAAAAGGGCTAAAATGCAAAAAAGTTGGCCTATTCTGCCTTCTCGATTCCCCCCTCCCCGCGTACATCCCATGCCTAGCTAAAATTTAATTAAAAAAACAGGCCCCAAGGGGATTTGAACCCACGACCTCTCAAGCAAATGTGTTCATAGCTACCACTGCACCACATGTGTGTTTACGTTTACATCTATTATAGTAAAAATATATACTACATCTCTCCCGAAGCCCACCTGCTACCCTAACACAATGAGTAGTATTAGATAAGTATCACCGAGATTATTAAATTATATTTTTGGATTGAGGGAGTAGTATTTAAAGAATAGCCTTGCATGCAATTTCTTTTGTTTGAATAATGTTATCAACTTAAATTCTTTTTTTTGCATGTGTGACATTTATTCTCCATAATATTTTTCCATGGATCTGACTTATGAGTCATTTTCATAAACCAATGCCAAAGATGAATCTATGTTTCTTTCTTGGAAACCCTGTACAAACACCACTAGCACGAGGTGCTCGCGTTGGCGTCGCTCATTGACGACGAGAAGAAGCTTAGCGACTGCCAGTTCGACCTCTGAAAGCAATCCTACGTGGCCCATGCGTCACTGTGTACGGCAAGCTCCGACGCAGCCATCGCTTGGACGCGGTCCAGAGCGGCTGCACCGCGTTGTCCATCGTCAAACATGAGGACCTCATAATCGTCGCCAATGCCGACGACTCTCGGGTTGTTCTGGGCATCGCAACCTATCGGGTATCGTAATTAGGGGTACCCCCAATACTCCTTAACATGGCTGGAAAACATCTTCAGAACAAACTGTAAAGACTGATGGGCACGGTTCAAGTCAAGGCCTCGTCTACCAAGGGACGCGAACTCATCTCGCCCGAGCCCGGCCTCGGGCAAGAACAGTAGTCCCGAACGGATTCACGCCTCGCCCGAGGACCTCCTTAGGCAACGGGCGCACCCCCGGCTCGCCCGAGGCTAAGCTCGGGCAAACCTTGTCGTACAGCGACCTCGGCCAAATCGCCTTACCAACCGACCGTATCGCATGCGCATTAAATACGGGGATCGCCTAACACCTTATCCTGACATGTGTGCCTCAGTCGGCAAGGTCGAAATGACACAGTCACTTCGCCCCTTTACTGGTCGTTCTGACAGGAAAACAACACTATTCACCCCGTTCCGACTACTGTGCCAACCACCAGGGTAAAACTAACGACAGTAAGTCACGACCTCCCTCGAGTTCAGCCTCGGGCGCAACAGGGAGCTCCTCCTCGCTCGACCTCAGGCTTCGGCCTCAGCCTCGGCCTCGGAAGAAGGTCTCCGCCTCGCCCGACCTCGGGCCTCGGCCTCAGCCTCGCCCTCGGGAGGAGTCACAACCTCGCCCGACCTCGGCCTCGGACCGACTACGCCACAGGGGATACATCATTACCCTACCCCTAGCTAGCTGCCTCAGGCTATGAAGGAACAAGACCGGTGTCCCATCTAGATTACTCCGGTAACAGGTAATGATGGTTCCATGCATGCGTCCATGACGTCGGTTGTTCTCAACTCTCTACGAAGGCAAAGAAACGTCAGCAGGACCCCGGGCCGCAACGCCAGCGGCGCTTCTACAGGGCTCAAGCACCTCTCCGCCTACCACGTTAGCGCACAGCTACACCCCCATATGTACAGCTGGATCATCTCCTTGTATCTATAAAAGGGGATGTCCAGGGCCTTCCCAAGGGGGAGGCAGGGTGGAAGAGACGCGGAGGAGGCTAACTCATACACCTCACCTCAAGGCCGAGTCCTCTCCCTCTCTCTCTCGCGACGCTTGTAACCCCTACTACGAGCACCCCGGTGCAAGATAATATAAGTCTCATCCTCCCTCTTGTGTTCCATCTTGCATCAACCCATCTGGGCAGGGACACGCAGCGACAAATTCACTAGTCGGTTGAGGGTCCTCGCGGGTCCGAAACACCGACAGTTGGTGCGCCAGGTAGGGGTCTGCTGCGTGTTAACAAATACTTTCCCGTTGAGTTCTAGATGGACAATCTTCAGCAGCCTCTTCAGCCCGGGATGGTGCTCCGCTTCAGGAGTCTCGAGTTCATGTCCCGCGACGGCAGCTACGACATGGTACTCCTCCCCTCACAACACGATAACAACGACGGTCGTTGGCTCGCCCGGCGGAGGCGAACTCGACGACGGCATCTCCCCACGGCAGAAGAGGAACATCCGGGTGTGCCCTGCCACCCTCCTCGCCGGAGGAGGAGAAGACGGAGCAACTGCGGCCAGGCAAGAGGCGGCACCTCGTCGGCTGTCGGACTAGAGCGAGCCGACGACGCCGGCACCCCTGCGGGGGACATGTCGGGTGTTGTCCTCGCACCTGAGACAACGACGAGTGTCGCTTCCTAGCAACGTGCCAACCCCAAGCGGACTGATGACGCCGGCACTCTTGCGAGGGACTTGTTGGACATTAGTCTCGCACCTGAGATAACGACACATTCCGTCCCCGATGCGACTTCACCACCGTCCATCAACGAGGAGGTACCATCAGTTTTCCATCATGTTCCCTTTAGATTCAGCTTCGATCCACCAAGCGACCCCGCTTCGGTGAGCGCTTTCGCAAGGGCATACCCTGACCTTCCGGGGTACCATATGTGGTCAACTTGGGACCGACTGACGGCTGTCTCAACCTCCGGACCCGTGGGTTCCGAGGAAGAAGACGACCCTGACTTCAGTTGGGATTTCTCCGGACTCAGTGATCCCAGTGCCATGCGAGACTTCATGTCCGCATGTGACTACTGCCTCTCCGGCTACTCTGACGATGGCCACAGCCTCGACGACGAGGGTTACGACCCAACTCGTGAGTGTTTTCACATCGATCAGGGGGATCATGGCGAAGACGACCACCTCGGCATGGCAGGAAATGACGACGCCCCTGTGCCTGCGTCTTGCGTTGAGATCCCGCTGGAGCTAGCTGTGGTTCGAGTCCCTATGGGGGGTCAGGACACGCAGCTCGAGCAACTCCACGAGATGCAGGCCAAGCTCGACGAAGAAACGGGGCGACTTGTGCAGCTCCGACAAAACATCGAGCAGGAGTGGGCAGGCCGAGCACTCGCCGGAGGAGCGCGTCATCGGGCCCGGGACGTCCAGCGCCGTATCATTGACAATGCCAGGGCAGGGCCGCCCCCGGCCTTCAGCGGGGCCGGCCAGAACCTAGTTGCAGCGGCGATGCTACTTCAAACAATGCCGGAGCCATCCACCACCGAGGGGCGACGCATCCAGGGCGAACTCAAGGACCTACTGGAAAACACTGTTGTTCGACGAACCGAGAGCTCTGCCTCCCGAGGGCGAGGAGGCCCCACGGAGCATCATGTAGCATCCTCTCGACGCATGTGCGAGGCCTCGGTCCACACCGAGCACACAACAGACAGGACACCTGCAGCCCGGGATCGCCTCGGCGACGAGCAACACCGTCGCGACCGTCGAGCCCGCCTCGAGGAGAAGGTGCGCCTAGGCTACCACCCCAGGCGCGGAGGACGCTACGACAGTGAGGAGGATCGGAGCCCCTCGCTCGAACCACCAGGTCCACGAGTCTTCAGCTAGGCCATACGACGGGCGCCGTTCCCGGCCCGGTTTCGAGCCCCGACTACCATTACCAAGTACTCAGGGGAGACAAGGCCGAAGTTGTGGCTTGCGGATTACCAGTTGGCGTGCCAGTTGGGAGGGACGGACGACGACAACCTCATCATCCGCAACCTCCCCCCTTTTCCTCTCTGACGCTATCCGGGCCTGGCTGGAGCATCTGCCTCCTACGCAGATCTTCGGCTGGGACGACCTAGTCAAGGTCTTCGCGGGAAATTTCCAAGGTACGTACATGCGCCCTAGGAACTCGTGGGATATCCGGAGCTGCCGCCAGCAGCCAGGGGAATCCCTGCGAGAGTACATGTGGCGGTTTTCAAAGCAGTGCACCGAGTTGCCCAACATCACCGACTCGGATGTCATCGGAGCCTTCCTCGCCGGCACTACTTGTCGGGACCTGTTGAGCAAACTGGGACGCAAGGCTCCCACCAAGGCGAGCGAATTGATGGACATAGCCACCAAGTTCGCCTCTGGTCAGGAGGCGGTCGAAGCCCTCTTCCGGAAGGACAAGCAGCCTCAAGGAAGGCAGAAGGAAGACATCCTCGAGGCGTCCGTCCAGCGTGGCACGAAGAAGAAGACCAGGAAGAAGGAGCAAGCAAAACGCGACGCCATTGATGCGGATCTCGTCGCTGTTGCCGAGCACAGGAATCCTCGGAAGCCTCCCGGAGGGGCCAACATGTTCGACAAGATGCTCAAGGAGTCGTGCCCCTATCACAGGTGTCCCGTCAAGCACACCCTTGAAGAGTGCAACATGCTCCAGCATTACTTCAATAGGGCTGGACCCTCGGCAGAAGGTGGCAAGGACCAAGGCAACAACAAGAAGGGGGGCGACAAGGAAGAGGAGTTCCCGGAGGTCCACAACTGCTTCATGATCTACGGTGGGCAAATGGCGAATGCCTCGGCTCGGCACCGCAAGCAAGAACGTCGGGAGGTCTGCTCGGTGAAGGTAGCAACGCCAGTCTACCTAGACTGGTCCGACAAACCCATTACCTTCGACCAAGGCGACCACCCCGACTGCGTACCGAGCCCAGGAAGGTACCCGCTTGTCGTCGACCCTGTCATCGCCAACGCCAGGCTCTCCAAGGTCCTCATGGACGGAGGCAGCAGCCTCAACATCATCTACGCGGAGACCCTAGGGCTCTTGGGGGTCGATCTGTCCACGATCTGTGCCGGTGCAGCACTCTTCCACGGGATTGTCCCCGGCAAGCGCGTCCTGCCCCTTGGGCAACTTGATTTGCCCGTCTGCTTCGGAACTCCCTCCAACTTCCGAAAGGAAACCCTCACTTTCGAGGTGGTCGAGTTTCGAGGGACCTATCACGCGGTGCTTGGAAGACCGTGCTATGCCAAGTTCATGGTCGTCCCCAACTACACATACCTCAAGCTCAAGATGCCAGGCCCCAAGGGAACCATCACCGTCGGATCCACATACCGCCACGCTTACGAGTGCGACGTGGAATGTGTGGAGTACGCCGAAGCCCTCGCCGAGTCCAAAGCCCTCATCGCCGACCTAGATTGCCTCTCCAAAGAGGCGCCCGACGCGAAGCGGCACGCCGGCAACTTTGAACCAGCTAAGGCGGTTAAGTCCGTCTCTCTCGACCCCAGCAACGACGCCGGCAAGAAAGTCAGGATCGGCTCCGAGATCGACTTCAAATAGGAAGTAGTGCTCGTCGACTTCCTCCGCGCAAACGCCAAAATTTTTGCGTGGAGTCCTTCAGACATGCCCGACATACCGAGGGATGTCGCCGAGCACTCACTGGACATCCGAGCTGGTGCCCAACCCGTGAAACAGCACCTACGCTGTTTTGATGAAGAAAAGCACAGGGCCATAGGCGAGGAGGTCCACAAGCTAATGGCTGCTGGGTTCATCAAAGAGATATTCCATCCAGAATTGTTAGCTAACCCTGTGCTTGTAAAGAAAAAGGTGGGAAATGGAGAATGTGCGTAGATTACACTGGGTTAAATAAAGCATGTCCAAAGGTTCCCTACCCTCTGCCTCGCATCGATCAAATTGTGGACTCCACTGCTGGGTGTGAAACCCTGTCTTTCCTCGATGCCTATTCAGGCTATCACCAAATCAAGATGAAAGAATCCGACCAGCTCGCGACTTCTTTTATCACACCTTTTGGCATGTATTGTTATACTACCATGCCATTTGGCTTGAGGAATGCAGGTGCAACATATCAAAGGTGCATGAACCATGTGTTCGAAGAACACATCGGCAGAACGGTCGAGGCTTACGTCGATGACATCGTTGTCAAAACAAGGAAAGCCTCTGACCTCCTCTCTGACCTTGAGATAACATTCAGGTGTCTAAGAGCGAAGGGCGTAAAACTCAATCCCGAGAAGTGTGTCTTCGGAGTCCCCCGAGGCATGCTCCTAGGGTTCATCGTCTCCAAACGAGGCATCGAGGCCAACCCGGAGAAAATCGCGGCCATCACAAACATGGGACCCATCAAAGATTTAAAAGGAGTACAAAGGGTCATGGGATGCCTTGCGGCTCTGAGCCGCTTCATCTCGCGCCTTGGTGAGAAAGGATTGCCCTTGTACCGCCTCTTAAGGAAGGCCGAGCGCTTCACTTGGACTCCCGAGGCCGAAGAAGCCCTCGGAAACTTAAAGGCACTCCTTACTAATGCGCCTATCTTGGTGCCCCCCGCTGCGGGAGAAGCCCTCTTGATTTACGTAGCCGCAGCCACTCAGGTGGTCAGCGCTGCGGTCGTAGTCGAGAGACGAGAAGAAGGGCATGCACTGCTCATCCAGAGGCCAGTCTACTTCATCAGCGAGGTGCTATCCGAGACCAAATTCCGCTACCCGCAAATCCAGAAGCTAATGTATGCAGTGATTCTAACACGATGAAAGCTGCGACACTACTTCGAGTCTCATCTGGTGACTGTGGTGTCATCCTTCCCCCTGAGAGAGATCATCAAGTGCCGAGAGGCCTTGGGTAGGATAGCAAAATGGGCAGTGAAACTCATGGGCGAAACACTTTCATTCGCTCCTCGGAAGGCCATAAAATCCCAAGTGTTGGCCAACATCCTGACTGAATGGGTTGACACCCAATTGCCAACAGCTCCAATCCAAGCCAAACTTTGGACCATATACTTCGATGGGTCGCTTATGAAAACCGGAGTAGGTGCTAGCCTGCTCTTCATCTCACCCCTCGGGAAGCATGTGCGCTACGTGATACGCCTCCATTTTCCAGCGTCAAACAACGTGGCCGAGTACGAGGCCTTGGTTAATGGATTGCGTATCGCCGTCGAGCTAGGGGTTCGACGCCTCGATGCTCGTGGCGACTCGCAGCTCATTATTGACCAAGTCATGAAGAACTCCCAATGTCGCGATCGAAAAATGGAGGCCTACTGCGATGAAGTTCGGCGCTTGGAAGATAAGTTCTACGGGCTGGAACTCAACCATGTTGCTCGACGGTAAAACGAGACTGCGGATGAGCTGGCTAAAATAGCCTCGGGACGGATGCCGGTTCCCCCGGACGTCTTCTCCAGGGACATATATCAACCATCCGTCAAACTCGACGACGCGCCCGAACCCGAGGTGACCTCGGCCCAGCCCGAGGTACCCTTGGCCGCCGAGGGTGAGGCCCTGCGCGTCGAGGGAGAACAGAATGGGGTTGCGCCAAACCTAAACTGGCAGACCCCATACCTGGAATATCTCCTCCAAGGAGAGCTGCCCCTCGATAAGGCCGAAGCTCGGCAGCTGGCTCGGCGCGCCAAGTCGTTCGTTTTACTGGGTGATGAAAAAGAGTTGTAACACCGCAGCCCCTCAGGCATTCGCCAACGATGCATATCCGTCGCCCAAGGACAAGAGCTGTTACAAGAAATACACTCGGGGGCTTGCGGTCACCATGTAGCACCTCGAGCCCTCGTGGGAAACGCTTTCCGACAAGGTTTCTACTGGCCGACCGCGGTGGCCGACGCCACTAGGATTGTACGCTCCTGCCGAGAGTGTCAATTCTACGCGAGACAGACGCACCTGCCCGCTCAGACCCTACAGACAATACCTATCACTTGGCCGTTTGCCGTATGGGGTCTGGACCTCGTCGGTCCCTTGCAGAAGGCACCCGGGGGCTTCACGCACTTGTTGGTCGCCATCGACAAATTCTCCAAGTGGATCGAAGTCCGACCCTTAACCAGCATCGGGTCCGAGCAGGCGGTGGCGTTCTTTACAAATATCATCCATCGCTTTGGGGTCCCAAACTCCATCATCACCGACAATGGCACGCAGTTCACTGGGAAAAAGTTCCCGGACTTCTCTGAAGACCACCACATCCGTGCGGACTGGGCCGCCGTAGCTCACCCAATGACAAATGGGCAGGTGGAGCGCGCCAATGGCATGATTTTGCAGGGACTAAAACCAAGGATCTACAACGACCTCAACAAGTTTGGCAAGCGGTGGATAAAAGAACTACCCTCGGTGGTTTGGAGTCTGAGGACGACGCCGAGCCGGACCACAGGCTTCTCGCCGTTTTTCCTAGTCTATGGGGCCGAGGCCATCTTACCAACGGACTTAGAATACGGTTCCCCGAGGACAAAGGCATACGACGACCAAAACAACCAGACCAACCGAGATGATTCATTGGACCAGCTGGAAGAGGCTCCGGACGTAGCATTACTACACTCGGCGCGATACCAGTAGTCTCTGCGACGCTACCACGCCCGAAGGATTAGGCCCCAAGGCTTCCAAGTGGGAGATTTGGTGCTTCGGCTACGACAAGACGCCCGAGGGCACCACAAGCTTACTCCTCCCTGGGAAGGGCCGTTCATCATCGCCAAAATTTTGAAGCCCGGGACAAACAAGCTGGCCAACGATCAAGGCGAGGTCTACAGCAACGCTTGGAACATCGAACAGCTACGTCACTTTTACCCTTAAAGTGTTTCAAGTCGTTCATGTATCTCGCTTTCTTTACATTTATAAATAAAGTCTAACCATCAAGGAAGGATCAGCCTTGCCTCGGCAAAGCCAGACCCTCCCTCGGGGGCTAGAAGGGGGGAACCCCCTCTGCGTCAAAATTTTCCTCCGAAAAGTTTTCTGCCAAAATGACTTTCGTGCCTTTCGACTATATCGATAACGGAATCCTAAAAACGAGAAAGAGAGACTCTTGAACGGCAAGACCGGCCGAGCCGAGGGACTCCTACGCCTCCGGGATACGGATACCTCACTCATCACCTTCCGCGAAAAGTAACTCGCGCTCGAATAAGTGATTCTGCTACCGATGAACAAGTTCTAACGCACGTAATAAGAGGAAAGAAAACGCAGCTTTATACTCCGACGCTAAAAATGTTTAGGCCTCAGTGGCCGCAAGAAACATACGCATACTTAAAACAAACTGTTCCTACAGGCTCAGGTGTCGGCAGGGGGAAGACAGCACCCTCGGCGTCGTTCCCACCCTCGGTAGAATCTGGCCCGGCCTCGGATGGCGACACGGGCGGAAGGATCTCCACTTCAAAGGAGGAAGCCAGCGTCATGCTTGGGCCCTCGACAGCCTCGTCAAGCCTTTGGACCTCGGCTAAGGCGGCCTCCTAAGCAGTACCCCTCGTTGACTCGCTCCAGATCCATGTCGTAGTGGGAAGCGAGGACGGCGAAGGCCCGCCTAACGCCGTGGTGCAGCGCCCCGCGGAGTCTGCTGCGCACATGGCCGCCCAAGGCCCGCAGGTGACTCTAGGGGGAGCTACCCGAGGGGACGTCGTCGAGGCCAAAGGCCCGGCAAAAAGCCGAGATAGCCTCGGACATGGCCATGCGCTCGGCCTCCTTCTACTCAGCTGCCTGGGAAAGCGCCTTGTAGTTCTTGACGGACTCGTTAAGAGCCGTCTCGAGCCCTGAAGACAGTCGGACGATATTCTTCAGACATGAGAAGAATGAAGCCAAAACAAATCACAAAGCGAGCAAAACATACCTTCGGCCCAGGCACGCTGCTGTGAGGCCATGGCTTGGGCAGACCGGCCAGACCCGACGGCCACAGCCAGGCCCTCCGCAAGGGTCCCGGCCCTAGCGGTCTCCTCGGGTCTAGAAAGGGGGGAACCCCCTCTGCATCAAAATTTTCCTCGGAAAAGTTCTCTACCAAGACGACTTTCGTGCCTTTCGACTATGTCGGTAACGGAATCCTAAAAACGAGCAAGAGAGACTTTGAATGGCAAGGCCGACCGAGCCAAGGGACTCCTACGCCTCCGGGATACGGATACCTTACTCATCACCTTCCGTGAAAGGTAGCACATGCTCGGATAAGTGATTCTGCTACCGACGAACAAGTCCTAATGCTCGGAATAAGAGGAAAGAAACACGGCTTTATACTCAAATACCCAAGTGTTCAGGCCTCGGCAGCCACAAAGAACAAACACCCATACTTAGGGTAACTATGGTACCTAGACTTAGATGTCGGCAGCACCCTCGGCGGTTTTCCCGACCTGCGGCAGATGTCTTAGTACTTGAAGCAGTTGCATTTTGCTATCAGGAAAATACCATTACATTCCCTTACAAACGGGACTCCAGCTCCATTCCCGCAGGAATGAACTACCTCCACACCAGAGGGGCTGCGAGATAACAAACTCCAAGTGGCTCGCCGACGACCACTGCACCAGAAGCGACAACGACCTCTGCCTCGGGCGGCTAGACAGCAGCAGCGATTGCCTCAGGGCAAACGCTACTGTGAAAAGGCCCTCGCCCCCGTCCCCCACACGAGGGGCGAGGACAAGCCATTAAAGCCAAAGAGCCGGAGGTCCGGCCACAGGTGGCACTAACGGTCTCATCGGCGGAGGCAATCGCTTCTGCAGGAGGAAGCCTCACCTATGGTGACCACCACCTCAGCACCGACGACAGCGGCCACCCGCGCGCCGACGCCGCACCGGCGAATGGCGGTCGCCCCAGCGTGCACAAGGAGGTCCTCACTCCCGTCCTCGCTACGGGAGGGAGGACAAGACCACCCGAGAACACGGACACCGCCCCTGCGGCGTACAACGTGTTGTGCGACCCCTCGGTGCGGCTGGCGGCGCGGGAAGGGCCGTGGACGTGGCTGACCTGCGCACGGCGCGACCATCGCCCGCGCGGTGGACGGGCAGCCACACCTCGACCAGGCAGCAGGTGGCAGTTCGCCTCCTCCGTAAGGCTGGTGGACGCTCTTCTCCCCCAAATGCTGGAGGAAGAAGCGGGTCGCCAGCCCATGCGGAGGGCAGGACACCGACTCGGCTCGCCCTCCTCCCCAGCACAGATGATGAACATCTTTGAAGCTGAGGGCAGGGGGAGGCCACAGCCCGGTTCGCTCTTCCCCACCACAAGGCTGACGGTCATCATCCTGGGTGACCGCCGGCGGGGGACTGCAGTCGGGCTGCATGATGAAAATCCTTGAAGCCGAGCGATGACTGAAGAGCGCCAACCCCCACGAGGTCGCGCTCCTCCAACAGCAGCAAGAAGAAGGCAACACAGGTGCACCCCATCTGGGTGCTCGGAAGGTGGAAAGACGCGATGAATGCAAGGAGTGCGAAGGCATGACTACTGCCCGGGAGATCAATCCCTTTTTAAAGGCAGATCTCCCCACTTGCGCCCCAAAGCATCATGGGCAAAGTCTCCCCCGACGCGCTCCAGGGTTTCCACCCTACGACACGGGAGCTAGGTCCCGCATGTCATACAAACTGACCCGAAACGCGAGGAGGGCGAACCGTCGCACACGAAGCATGCAACTACCCCGCGAGTAAGCGCTCTCTCATCCTCGCCGAAACCAGTGGTTGAAAAGGCGGACCGCCACGCAAGAAGCATGCAACCGCACCACGGTTGTGCACCCTTTCAGCTTCGTTGCAACCGGTGGTCCGGCATGGAGGCCCGGGCCCACATGTCATGTAACCGGCGCACCGGTTACCATGTGCAAAGAAACCACACCGCCACTTGCGCCAATGCCACGTCTTCTCGGGGCTACAGAACCAATGCAACGACACGAGGCAGCCCCGCGCATGACCCAATAGTGCCAATTAAGTACGACGGTCACGGGTCAGTCAGTCGCGGGAATAGGCACGATATTTGATATGACCAAAGGCGGGCCGACAGTAATTACAGCAACAGACGTGCGGAAGCAGCGGTCCAATCACCTACTGGCTCGCATCCTCTCTTGAAGCGGCAGGGGAGCCCTCTCCCACAGCGTAAAGACGATGCACCCGTGTTCCGTTCCTCGAACAACTCGCGCATGCGCAACAGATGCCCCGCGAATCGCCCGTCCCATCGCATTAACTCCCTGGCAGGGCATGCGACACCTCTGGCAGGCGAAGCGGGCGCCGTTTCGTCTCCGTCATGATGACCGCCTCAAAAAAGGTGTGCCACATTGTTTAAATTTATATCCTTTTTCCTCTCTCTCTCTCTTGCCACAGGGATCGAGAAAAGGGATATTTTGAAAGGATCCTTCTCAGCGAAGGAAATGGGCCCCGAGCCCTCCTACTGATCAGGGGTTCAAAGGTTGCGCCCTACGGGGTTTGGCAACCGCCTCAGAGCACTCGGGCTCCGAGCCCTTTACTGATCAGGGGATCGAAGGCTGGCCCCTCGGAAGGGTTCAACAGCCGCCCCAGAGCATGCAGAGTCAGGGATGACCCTGGGTACGTCCGTTACATGGCCAAGGCTCGGGCTACGCTCCCGATGTACCCTAGGACATTTCCGAGACCAGCGGGAACGATTTGTAATGGAATCCCACCGGAGGGAGGCACCGAGCCCTCGGACCCTATCAAATGGGTCTGGGTCCAGCAAATCACCTGCAGGTACTTTTGGAGCGCGCCTCTGGGCCACTAGCCGACCCTTATCGAACGGGGCTCAGGCGTCCACTCGGATCACCCGATAGCAACTCACTGGAAACACCATGTTCGGCGCCCACCGAGGGTAACATGGCGCGTTCCCCCTCCTCCTTGTGGAAAGGCGACGAAGGGGCGTACAATAAAAAGCCGAGACAGTCCTCGATCGTCCTCTCGCTCTGTGCAGAGGCTCAGAGGCTGCTCTCGCACCAGGCTACGGCCAAATTATCGACCACATCGACAAAACAGCTTGAAAACTTGGAGCCTGACCATGCACCCGGGCTGCGGCCAGGCCACATGAGGGAACAACAAGGCCGACCGAGGCATCACAAAAAGAATTAAGACCTTAGAGGAGTCAAACCACTCCTCCGAAGCCTCGGGGGCTACACCCGACGGGTGCGCTCGCGCGCACCCATCGGAACAAAATATAACCGAGAAAGGCTAGTCCCCTTGCAAAATATCTAGCAGAACCTCCAAGCGAGTACCTACACTCCCTTCGAGGCTCGGGGGCTACTGTCGGGTACTGTAATTAGGGGTACCCCCAATACTCCTTAACATGGCTGGAAAACATCTTCAGAACAAACCGTAAAGACTGATGGACACGGTTCAAGTCAAGGCCTCGTCTACCAAGGGACGCGAACTCGTCTCGCCCGAGCCCGGCCTCGGGCAAGAACAGTAGTCCCGGACGGATTCACGCCTTGCCCGAGGACCTCCTCAGGCAACGGGCGCACCCCCGGCTCGCCCGAGGCTAAGCTCGGGCAAACCTTGTCGTACAGCGACCTCGGCCAAATCGCCTTACCAACCGACCGTATCGCATGCGCATTTAACACGGGGATCGCCTGACACCTTATCCTGACACGCGTGTCTCAGTCGGCAAGGTCGAAATGACCGCAGTCACTTCGCCCCTTTACTGATCGTTCTGACAAGAAAACAACACTATTCACCCTGTTCCGACTACTGTGCCAACCACCAGGGTAAAACTAACGACAGTAAGTCACGACCTCCCCCGAGTTCAGCCTCGGGCGCAATAGGGAGCTCCGCCTCGCCCGACCTCAGGCCTCAGCCTCAGCCTCGGCCTCGAGAGAAGGTCTCTGCCTCGCCCGACCCCAGGCCTCGTCCTCGGGAGAAGGTCTCCGCCTCGCCCGACCTCGGGCCTCAGCCTCAACCTCGGCCTCGGGAGGAGTCACAACCTCGCCCGACCTCGGCCTCAGACCGACTACGCCACAGGGGATACATCATTACCCTACCCCTAGCTAGCTGCCTCAGGCTACGAAGGAACAAGACCGGTGTCCCATCTAGATTACTCCGGTAATAGGTAATGATGGTTCCCTGCATGCGTCCATGACGTCGGTTGTTCTCAACTCTCTACGAAGGCAAAGAAACGTCAGCAGGACCCCAGGCTGCAACGCCAGCGGCGCTTCTACAGGGCTCAAGCACCTCTATGCCTGCCACGTTAGCGCACAGCTACACCCCCATATGTACAGCTGGATCATCTCCTTGTATCTATAAAAGGGGATGTCCAGGGCCTTCCCAAGGGGGAGGCAGGGTGGAAGAGACGCGGAGGAGGCTAACTCAGACACCTCACCTCAAGGCCGAGTCCTCTCCCTCTCTCTCTCTCGCGACGCTTGTAACCCCTACTACGAGCACACCGGTGCAAGATAATATAAGCCTCATCCTCCCTCTTGTGTTCCATCTTGCATCAACCCATCTGGGCAGGGACACGCAGCGACAAATTCACTAGTTGGTTGAGGGTCCTCGCGGGTCCGAAACACCGACACAACCGACGACGGCGCCATCACGCCGTCCGGCTCATCATCCACCTGAAGCCCAACCTGCCATGTAAGTCGCTACTGACCGGCCATGAATTCTTGTGCGCTGGGATAACGGCCATTGTTGCTGTTGTGTGAGTGTCCTCGAACAAGATGTATGTACAGGAGTAGCACATCCGGTGGTGCAACGACCATGTGTATTACCTCACTGATGAGCCCGTGGTGCACTTCATTTAACAGTCCAGCCAAGAGTCATCGGTACTCACCATGTCGCGCATGTTCGACGGCTACTATATCAAGGATTGTGGCGTCATCTCGGCGCCAGAGGTGACGCAGAGGAGGACTGACAACAATGACTACTTGCCATCGTCAGGGTAGCTTTTGTGCCGGTCTGCTTTTAATTCTCTTCGCAAACACACGCTTGCCTTTTTGTTTAAGCAAGCGTGTATGGTGGTGCGTGCATGATGACTAACGATGTACGACAGAACTTCTACTGGCAGGTGTGGCACGTGCTCTCCAATGATGAGACCATGCAAATCATGATATATATCGAAGTCTGCATGATACTGATGGTTGCAATATAGTAGTGAAACAACTAAATTAAAATAACAAAATTTATGTATGGCTAGGGTCACAAATGGATTATGAAAATTTTCTTATAACAATATAAGACACATTTTGTATATAAGTTATCATGGTATTATATGTTCTCGTTGCAACACACGGGTACTCACCTAGTGTGTGTGTGTATATATATATATATATATATATATATATATATATATATATATATATATATATATATATATATATATATATATAATAACGGGAGCATAGGGCAGGTATAACGGGAGCCCTGGGCTTACAATAGTTAAAGGAAGCCCAGGCCGACCACCCCTGCAAACTGGTTCAACCAGCGCGCCCAAACAGGCTGTCGGGTGCGCCACCTGCCCCACGTCTGTTAGCGCAAAAAAAGGAATGCATGCATGAGTCAAACACGATCCAATGCATGCGCATAAATTTAGGAAAGATATGTGCGGCAGTTTCTGTTTTTAAAATCCTTTATTTCCTCCATAAATTTAGGATCGCTGCAACAGCCATGCAGCTAGACGCGTAAGGACCATTTTATGATATATACTGAGACTTAATATGCTACACTGTGTTAATAATTATGCAATTCGATATACTGCGTAAAAATCTGTTACCAGCTGCATGCACACGAATTTATGATAAAAAAATGTGCAATGAAAGGAAATGAATTACACACATAGAAACAAAAAATCGTATTTAATGTTTTATTTCCTTCATAAATATAAGGTCCCTCCAACAGCCATGCAGCTAAAACACATTAAATCTAGTTTATGACATATACTGATACAAATTATACTACATGGTGTAGGTATTTATGCAATTCGTTACACTGCGTAAAAAATCTGGCATGTTGTTCACTAGTGGATGCACCTCCGGGTTGGAGCGTAATAACCTTAAGTTTTGAGCATAAAATCTCTCAATTATAAGCGTATATACCGAGCCAATGTGAGAGGTTGATAGCTCTAGTAGGTTGTTATTACGATCCTATTTTTATGGCAGATCCGAAAAATATGGCAGTCGCATGCATGCGGTTATACAGATCCTAAAATTATGGCAAAATGCATGCATGAGTCAAACACGTTCCCTTGCATGCGCGTAAATTTAGGAAAGATATGTGTGGCGATTTCTATTTTAAATGCTTTATTTCCTCCATAAATTTAGGATCGCTGCAACAGACATGCAACTAAAACTCGTAATGACCATTTTATGCTATATACTGATACTAAATATGCTACACTGTGTAGATAATTATGCAATTCGGTATACTGTGTAAAAATCTGCTACAGGCTGCATGCACACGAATTTATGATGGAAAGAATATGCAATGAAAGGAAATGAATTGCATGCATAGAAACAAAAAATCACATTTAATGTTTTATTTGCTTCATAAATATAGGATCCCTCCAACAACCATGCAACTAAACGTATTAGAACTAGTTTATGATGTATACTGAAACAAATTATACTACACAGTGTAGGTATTTATGCAATTCCTTACACTGCGTAAAAAATCTGGCATGTTGTTCACTGGTGGACGCATCTCCGGGTGGAGCGTAAAAACCTTAAGTTTTGAGCATAAAATCCCTCAATTATAAGCGTAAATACCGAGTCAATTAGAGGTTGATAGCTTTAGTAGGTTGTTATTACGATCCTATTTTTATGACAGATCCGAAAAACATGGCAGCCGCATGCATGCAGTTTCTATTTTTATACAGATCCAAAAATTATGGCAAAATCGTGGGAGTTTCCATTGCATGCGCGCAAATTAAGAACAACATAAATCAAGGAATTGTCTTTCCAATGTGCATGCAGTAAACTGATATACGAACCCTGTGTTAAAGCATAAAATCATACAGTTTTTAGCGTAAATAATACATGTGGTAGGCATAAAACACAATAAACGAAAAGAAAAATGCGCCGGATCGGAGGATGTCACGCGCGATCATCGCTGCGCGCATCTCGCTCCTTCCGTGACGTCGCTCGCTCGAACATCGCGCCTCATGCGTCGCCGTCGCTACTCGCACGTCGACGGGCGTCGCTTGCTCGTCGGCCTTGGAAGTGCCGCCTCCTCGGGGCTTCGGGGACGCCGCCGCTTGCCCGCACAAGGGCCTCGCTGCGGATCGAGGAACCTCCGCCACCGCGCGTCGAGGTAATGGAGTTGCGGCCACCGGCCTGGGATCCGTCGTCGCCGCACAAGGGCGCTGCCGCCGCTCGCCCTCTGGATCGGGGGCCGCCACCGCCGGCCTGGGAACCGCCGCCACCGCATGTCGAGGTCGGGGAGCCACGGCCACCGCAGCCACTGGCCGGGGTCCGCCGCGCGCGCGCTATCGGGCAACCGCCGTCGCTAATGAATCGAGATGGGGCATGAAAAATTGAACCCTAGCACTCTGGGTCCTATTTTATAGACGTCCGGATGTGGTCCGGCTCGACCAAATTGCACTGTCTGGCCCGGGCTTCATTTAGTTATTGGAAGCCCAGGGCTCCTAATATACAATATATATATATATATATATATATATATATATATATATATATATATATATATATATATATATATATATATATATATATATATATATATATAGTTTACTACTCACCGTGCCTAACTCATGATCGTAGTGGCGCTTGTGTTCTTTATTTAATTAAAAGCTTGACTGGTTAAGTTCAATGAGTAAAGTTTAATCGAGACAATAAAGTTTAGTTATTACCCTATTTGATTCTAGAGACTAAAAGTGATCAAAATTAATTTAGTGACTTATAATAAGACTAAAATTAATTCTCTTTACCATTCTCCCGTCATTACTCTTCTTCAACTGCAACAGAAATAAATGAGATACAAAATGTGAAATTAATATAATTTAGTCTCTTTAAATCACTCTTAAGGGACTAGGGACTAAAGCAGATTACTCTCTCTTTTAGTCTATCCTTTTGACAAATTAGAGACTAAACAGAACTAATGTAGAGACTAAAGATTGTAGTCCCTTGAACCAAATAAGCTCTAATTTACAGGATCAAGTATGAGGTGGTGTTGGACAACATTTATGGTGTTACTAATATGTCATGTAGCCCTTTACGTAGTCCGGGTCTCCGGGTCATTATTGTGGGCTTATTAACTGTAATAGATAAGATTCAAATAACTCTACACACTAAATACAGAATATAGACACTACCGGAAACGGGCGCTTTGCCGAGTGCCCGAAGCACTTGGCAAAGCCTTAAAAACACTCGGCAAAGGCTTTGCCGAGTGTGACACTCGGCAAAGAAGGCTCGGCAAACAGTACATCGGCAAAGCCTTCTTTGCCGAGTACTTTTTCTCGGGCACTCGGCAAAGAGGTTTGCCGAATGCTAGGGAGCACTCGGCAAAGAAAAGCGGCCGTTACGGTGACGGGTGACGGAGACGGCATCTTTGCCAAGTGTCACGGATGACACTCGGCAAAGGAGTTACCTTTGCCGAGTGTCTTTCCAGAAGCACTCGGTAAAGAATACATCTTTGCCGAGTGCCCTCTGGGACACTCGGCAAAGAGCCCGCCAGGGAGGGTCTCCATGTCAGGCTCTTTGCCGAGTGCAAGCGACATAACACTCGGCAAAGTCCCTAAACCGGTGCCCAGGTTTTTGCTCTTTGCCGAGTGTTATGACCCTAACACTCGGCAAAGCGCCTATTTGCCAAGTGTTACACTCGGCAAAGTGACCAGTATATACCTGTTGGTGTTCCGAGACCGGGGGGTCCCTGAGCCGACGAGTGAATGTCGCCGCGTGCCCCAGCCCAGATGGGTCGAGCGCGAGGGCGAGCGCGAAGGGGGGAGAGCGAGGTGGCCAAAGACCGGCGTGAGAGAGGTGGGAATCCCGCGGCCTTCGTGTTCGTCCCGCGCCCAGGTCGGGTGCGCTTGCAGTAGGGGGTTACAAGCGTCCACGCGGGAGAGGGAGCGAGCGGCCTCAAGCGAGCGCGTGTCTCGTCCTCGTCCCCGCGCGGCCAACCCTCTCTAAGAGGGCCCTGGTCCTTCCTTTTATAGGCGTAAGGAGAGGATCCAGGTGTACAATGGGGGGTATAGCAGAGTGCTACGTGTCTAGCGGAGGAGAGCTAGCGCCCTAAGTACATGCCATCGTGACAGCCGGAGAGATTTTGGCACCCTGCTGGTGTGATGTCGTGGCCGTCGGAGGAGTGCTGGAGCCTGACGGAGGGACAGCTGTAGGAGCGGTTGAGTCTTTGCTGACGTCCTCTTGCTTCCGTAAGGGGGCTGAGAGCCGTCGTCGTCACAGAGTATGCAGGGCGCCATCATTGCCTATCTGGCGGAGCGAGCCAGATGGGATGCCGGTCTTGTTCCCTGCGGCCCGAGTCAGCTCGGAGTAGGGTGATGATGGCGCCTCCTATTGACGTGGCTAGTCTGCGCCCTAGGTTGGGCGATGTGGAAGCTCCTCCGAAGCCGATGTCGAGTCTGTCTCCCGTGGCCGAGGTCGAGTCCGAGCCCCCGGGTCGGGCGAGGCGGAGACCGTCGGTTGAGGTCGGGGCGTAGTCCGAGCCCTGGGGTCGGGCGCAGCGGAGTTCGTCGTCTTCTGGGGCTGAGCCCAAGTCCGAGCCCTGGGTCGGGCGGAGCAGAGTTCGCCGTCTTCCGGGACTGAGCCCGAGTCCGAGCCCTGGGTCGGGCGGAGCGGAGTTCGCCGTCTTCCGGGACTTTAGCCCGAGTCCGAGCCCTGGGTCGGGCGGAGTTCGTCATCTTCCGGGACTTAGCCCGAGTCCGAGCCCTGGGTCGGGCGGAGCGGAGTTCGCCGTCTTCCGGGACTGAGCCCGAGTCCGAGCCCTGGGTCGGGCGGAGCGGAGTTCGCCGTCTTCCGGGACTTTAGCCCGAGTCCGAGCCCTGGGTCGGGCGGAGTTTGTCGTCTTCCGGGACTTAGCCCGAGTCCGAGCGCTGGGTCGGGCGGAGCGGAGTTCGCCGTCCTTCGGGACTTTAGCCCGAGTCCGAGCCCTGGGTCGGGCGGAGCGGAGTTCGCCGTCTTCTGGGACTTTAGCCCGAGTCCGAGCCCTGGGTCGGGCGGAGTTCGTTGTCTTCCGGGACTTAGCCCGAGTCCGATCCCTGGGTCGGGCGGAGCGGAGCTTCCGATGGCGCCTTTGGCCGGGCCTGACTACCTGTCAGTCTCCCTCCGTCAAGTAGCACTGCAGTCGGAGTGGCGCAGGCGGCGCTGTCCTTCTGTCAGGCCGGTCAGTGGAGCGGCGAAGCGACGGCGGTCACTTCGGCTCTGCCGGCTGGGGGGCGCGCGTCAGGATAAGGGTGTCAGACCACCTTTGCATTAAATGCTCCTGCAACTTGGTCGGTCGGTGCGGCGATTTGGTCGGGGTTGCTTCTTGGCGAAGACAGGGCCTCGGGCGAGCCGGGAACACATTCGCCGCTGGAGGGGGGCCTCGGGCGAGATGGAGATCCTCCGGGGTCGGCTGCCCTTGTCCAAGGCTAGGCTCGGGCGAGGCGTGATCGAGTCCCTCGAATGGACTGATCCCTAACTTAATCGCACCCATCAGGCCTTTGCAGCTTTGTGCTGATGGGGGTTACAAGCTGAGAATTAGGAGCCTTGAGGGTACCCCTAATTATGGTCCCCGACAGTAGTCCCCGAGCCTCGAAGGGAGTGTTAGCACTCGCTTGGAGGCTTTCGTCGCACTTTTTTGCAAGGGGACCAGCCTTTCTCGGTTGCATTTTGTTCCGGTGGGTGCGCGCGAGCGCACCCGCCGGGTGTAGCCCCCGAGGCCTCGGAGGAGTGGTTTCACTCCTTCGAGGTCTTAATGCCTCGCGTAATGCTTCGGCTGGTCTGGTCGTTCCCTCATGCGAGCTGGCCGTAGCCCGGGTGTACGGTCGGGTCCCAAGTTCTCGGGCTGGTATGTTGACGCTGTCAATGGTTCGGCCGGAGCCGGGTTTGCGAGAGCAGCCCCTGAGCCTCTGCACAGGGCGAGAGGGCGATCAGGGACAGACTCGACTTTTTTACATACGCCCCTGCGTCGCCTTTCCGCAAGGAGGAGGGGGGGAAAGCGCCATGTTGCCCTCGATGGGCGCCGAACATGGTGTCTCCGGTGAGCTGCAAGCGGGTAATCCGAGTGGACGTCCGTGCCCCGTTCGTTAGGGGTCGGCTAGGGGCCCAGAGGCACGCCCAAAAGTACCTGCGGGTGATCTGCCGGACCCGGTCCCCTGGCGACGGGGTCCGAGGGCTCGATGCCTCCCTCTGATGGGATTCCGTTACAAGATCGTTCCCGCTGGTCTCGGAAATGTCCTAGGGTACCTCGGGAGCGCAGCCCGAGCCTTGGTTATGTATCGAACGTACCCATGGTCATCCCTCGCTCGGCGTCTAAGGCGGCTGTGAACCCTTCGGGGGGCAGCCTTCGAACCCCTGATCAATAATGGGCGCGGAGCCCGAGTAGCCTGAGGCGGCCGTGGAACCCTTCCGAGGGGCCGGCCTTCGAACCTCTGACCAGTAGTGGGTGTAGGGCCCACGCGATCTGAGGCGGCTGTCGAACCCTTCCGAGGGGCCAGCCTTCGAACCTCTGATCAGTAGGGGGGCTCGGAGCCTGGTTCCTTCTCGGGGAAGGATCCTTTTCGGGGTATCCCCCTTTCCCGGTCCCTGTTGCAAGAGAGAGAAAGAGGAAAAAAGGAAAAGGATACGAAATCGAACGACGCGGCGTACCTTTTTCGACGCGGTCATTATGGCGAAGGCGAAGCGTCGCCCGCTTCTCCTGCCAGAGGCGCCGCCTGTCCCGCCGTGGAGTTAATGCGACGGGGCGAGTGGTTGGCGGGGTGGCCGTTGTGCGTGCGCGAGCCGTTCGAGGAACGGATCATGGGCGCGTTGTCTTCACGCCGTGAGAGAGGGTTCTCTCGCTGCCCCCGGATGGGACATGAGCTTGGCTGACGACGTGGCCGCTGCTCTTGCCCGCCTGCCACCACCATTACTGCCGGCCCATTTTTGGCCGCATTGACCGCTGCGCCAGGCTGGCGCTGCTGGGTCGTGCGCTGGGTCACCTCGAGTCGCGGTATTGGTTCCACAGTCGAGGAGGCACGGTAGTGGTGCAAGTGGCGGTGCTGTTGCATGCACGAAGCATTCGGCGCGCCTGTTGCATGACGCGTGGGCCTGGGCCTCCATGCTGGGCGTGTTGGGAGTCAGAGAAGTGCGCCCACTTGGCGCGGTTGCATGCCGCCTGCATGGCTGCCCGCCCCTTTCGCCCGTTGGTCTGGGAAAAAGCGAAGAGTCGCTTGTAACCGCTGGGCGGTTGTACACACCGCGCCGCGGCGGTTTGGCTTCTTCTGCTCTGAGCCGACTTGCATGACGTGTGGGACCCAGCCCCTGCGCCGTAGGGGGAGGACCTTGGAGCGTGTTGGAGAAGACTCAGCCCGCGACGGCTGGGGACGCAAGCAGGGAGAGTCGCCTTTAAAAGGAGGGTGACCCCCTTGGAAGGCGACCACGTCTTCGCGCTCCCTTATGCATCGTGTCTTTCCACCTTCCAAGCCCCCAGATCGGGGATACCCGCCGTCTTTCGGCCTCATCGTTGGAGGAACGCAACTCCGTGGGAGTTGGTACCTTTCAGCCATCGTTCGGCTTCAAGGATTTTCATCATGCAGCCCGGCTGCACCCCCCCCCCCCCCGCCGGCGGTCACCCAAGACGGTGACTACCAGCCCCTAGGTGGGGAGAAGCAAGCCGGGCTGCGATCTTGGTCCCACCCTCAGCTTCAAGGATGTTCATCATCCTCGCTGGGGTGGAGGTCGGGCTGAGCCGGAGCTCTACCTCCCGCGCGGGTTCGTGGGTCACCCTCTCCTGCGGCGTTCGAGAGGCGCTCGCTGGCCCTACGGGCGGGTCAGACTTCGACAACGCGGGGCCGGTCGACGGCAGGCGTCATCAGCCCCAGCGCGTCGGGCTCGTCGGCTTGGCCCCAGTGCCCCCTCCTGCCGGAAGGCGGCTGCCGCGCCGTGTGCACGGGAGGACCGCCCAAGATGTCGCGCGCTGCTAGGGCGGCGTTCGTGTTCTAGGGTGGTCCTGCCTTTGCACCGGTACGGTGCCTCCGCGCGGAGGTCGGTGCCCTGCTCGTCCGGGAGGATCCGAGTGGGGATCTGCCGGCGGGCTGACGGCCCCTGTCGTCGGTGCCGAGGCGGAGGCGGCTCGAGAAGTCCCCGTCGCCGACGGGATCACCGCCACCATCCGCGCTTCGGGCCTCCGGCCCTTTGTACTCGTCCTCGCCCCTCGAGCGTCGGCGAGGGCAGGGTTGCAGCGGCGTTCGCCCTGAGGCTATCACCACTGTAGTTCGGCCACCCGTAGAGGGGGTCGTTGTCGCTGCTGCTGGAGCGGGCGACGGTGAGCCGTCCGTCGGTCTTCTGTTGCTCCGCAGGCCCCCCCCATCGAGTGGGGTTGTTCGTACCTGCGGAGGTGGAACCGGAGTTCCGTTTGTAATGGCACTTTGAATGCCAGTGTTTTTGTTCAATGTGGCCGTCGAGGCCTAAACATGTATGTAGCTTTGGCTCGGAGCCGTGTTTTTTCCTCATTTTCGAGCGCTAAGACTCGCCTGTTGGTTGTCTGAACTGCTTCGCCAAGCGTGAGTCGCCCCGTGTAAAGGTGACGAGTGAGGTATCCGTATCCCGGAGGCGTAGGAGTCCCTCGGCTCGGTCGGCCTTGTTGTCCGAGGCTTCTCTAGCTTAGTTAAAGGAACCCCTCGGCCGCTCTCCGATGAGCCGAGGCCAGGGGTAGCGGTGTCAACATGAACAGAGGCGGAGTTGTCTCAAAAAGAAAACCTGGTTGGCCGGAGCCTGGCCGGGTCGTCCGTTAGCGGGACCGACGCCGGAATTGACCAGCCGAGGCCTTGGGTCGGGCTGACGTCCTTGGAGGACAGCTGGCCGAGGCCCCGGGGTGACCGGCCGAGCCGCCTGCTCGGGCCGGATTCGCGAGAACACCCTGGCAGCGATGGCCCGGGCGTGGCGATGACGTCGTCCTTCAGAGTGGAGATCTTCGGACCGCGTCACCGTCCGAGGCTAGGTCGGACCTTGCCGAAGGTGTTGTCGATGCCGAGGGCGCTGCTGCTCCCTTCCAGCGTTAAGACCCGAGCCTGCAGGATCGGATTGTCTTGTAGCGTGTGTTTGCTGCGGCCGTCGAGGCCAAAACACACCCTCGCCGTGTTGTAAAGCTGCGTCTCTTTTCCTCTTGCTTCGAGTATCTGGACTTTTTATTGGTAACAGAAATGTTTGTGCGAGCGAGAGTTGCTTCTCGCGGAAGGTGATGAGTGAGGTATCCGTATCCCGGAGGCGTAGGAGTCCCTCGGCTCGGTCAGCCTTGCCGCTTACGCGCACTCTTACCCGTCCTTGGGGTTCTGTTACCGACGCAGTCGGGAAGGCTCGAAGAATCGCTCCGGCAGAAGAGGTTCCGAACGAGAAGACTTGTTCGGTCCGCAGAATCACTTATCCGAACGCGAGTTACTTATCGCAGAAGGTGATGAGTGAGGTATCCGTATCCCAGAGGCGTAGGAGTCCCTCGGCTCGGTCAGCCTTGGCTGCTTACGTGTACTCCGTCATTTTCAGGATCCACTTTCGAAGTAGTCAAAAAGCACGAAAGACATTCTGGCAGAAAAAAGATCTTTTTTCGAGGAAAATTTCGACGCAGAGGGGGTTCCCCCCCCCCCTTTTAGCCCCCGAGGGAGGGTCAAGCTTTGCCGAGGCGAGGCCGACCCTTCCTTGACGACTAAACTTTGCGTGGGTGCGAGGTATATGAACAACTTGAAAACATCTTAAGGGTAGAAGCGATGTAGCTGTTGGATGTTCCAAGTGTTGCCGTAGACCTCGCCTTGACTGTTGGCCAGCTTGTACGTTCCGGGCTTCAGAATTTTGGCGATGACGAACGGCCCCTCCGAGGGGGGCGTTAGCTTGTGCCGCCCTCGGGCGTCTTGTCGCAGCCGAAGCACCAGGTCGCCCACCTGGAGGTCTCGGGACCGGACCCCTCGGGCGTGGTAGCGTCGCAGGGATTGCTGGTACCGCGCCGAGTGTAGTAAGGCCTTGTCCCGAGCCTCCTCCAGCTGGTCCAGCGAGTCTTCTCGGCTAGCTTGGTTGCTTTGGTCGGTGTAGGCCCTCATCCTCGGGGAGCCGTATTCCAGGTCTGTGGGCAAGACGGCCTCGGCCCCATAGACTAGGATGAACGGCGTGAAGCCCGTGGCTCGGCTCGGCGTCGTCCTCAGACTCCAGACCACCGAGGGGAGTTCCTTCATCCACCGCTTGCCGAACTTGTTGAGGTCGTTGTAGATCCGAGGCTTGAGCCCTTGTAGAATCATGCCGTTGGCACGCTCTACTTGCCCAGTTGACATGGGGTGAGCCACGGCGCCCTAGTCCACCCGGATGTGGTGATCCTCGCAGAAGTCCAGGAACTTTCTGCCGGTGAACTGGGTGCCGTTGTCGGTGATGATGGAGTTCGGGACCCCGAAGCGATGGATGATGTTGGTGAAGAACGCCACCGCCTGCTCGGACCTGATGCTGTTCAGGGGTCGGACCTCGATCCACTTGGAGAATTTGTCGATGGCGACCAACAGGTGCGTGTAGCCCCGGGTGCCTTCTGCAAGGGGCCGACGAGATCTAGACCCCACACAGCGAAAGGTCAGGTGATGGGTATCGTCTGCAGAGCCTGAGCAGGCAGGTGGGTCTGCCTTGCGTAGAACTGACACCCTTCGCAGGTGCGGACAATTCTAGTGGCGTCGGCCACCGCCGTCGGCCAGTAGAAGCCTTGTCGGAAAGCATTCCCGACAAGGGCTCGAGGCGCTGCGTGATGGCCGCAAGCCCCCGAGTGTATCTCTCGCAGGAGTTCCTGACCTTCGGCGATGGAGATGCATCGCTGGAGGATGCCGGAGGGGCTGCGGTGGTAGAGCTCCCTCTCATCACCCAGCAAGATGAACGACTTGGCGCGCTGCGCCACCCGCCGAGCCTCGGCTCGGTCGAGGGGTAGCTCTCCTCGGTGGAGATATTGCAGGTACGGGGTCTACCAGTTTTGATCAGGCGTGACCCCGCTTTGCTCCCCCTCGATGTGCAGCGTCTCGCCCTCGGGGGCCGAGGGTACCTCTGGTTGAACCGAGGATGCCTCGGGCCGAGCCGAGGGTGCCTCGGACTGATCCGAGGGTACCTCGGGCTGGGCCGAGGTTGCCTCGGGCTGGGCCGAGGGTGCCTCGGGCTCGGGCGTGTCGTCGATCTTGACGGAGGGTTGATGCAGATCCCGGGAGAAGACGTCCGGTGGAACGTCGTTCGCCCCGAGGCTATTTTAGCCAGCTCGTTCGTAGTCTCGTTGTAGCGTCGAGCGATGTGGTTGAGCTCGAGCCCGTAGAACTTGTCTTCCAGGCACCGAACCTCATCGCAGTTGTAACACCCAATTTGTAGATAAAATAAAAATAAGCAAGTACATCTCAACCTATGCCTTGCCTCATACTCATCATCACATGGTAAAAACCATATATGAGAAAAACAAATGATTAAGACCACTAAAATAAATCATGTCTCATGTAGGAGCTTTGCTTGTATAGTTAATAATACTGATAATATTACTAAAGGCACATTAATAATGAGGATTAGGGAATTAATTCAAATTCAATTATAGGATTTGGAAATAAAAAAAAGAGCTAAAAGGGAAGTCAGAAAAGAAATAGAGGAATAAGAGAATTACATAAAATATACCTAGAAGTATATTTTCAGAGTTAGTACTTTAAATGTGCAAGGTAGTTTGAAGATAAATTTGCCACAGTGCCAGATTTACATTTGAATTTGAAAAGAAGTCAAAATAAAATAAAAGAAAGAAAATCAAAAATAGAAAAAAAGAGAAAAGAATAAACGAGTTCGGCCACTGGGCCGATTGTCCCCACCGGCGGCCCACTTCCCTTCACCTCCACTCTCGCATAGCCCACTAAGCGCCGTTACACTTACAGGCGAGCCCCACTTCTCAGCCCTTGTGCGCGCGCGCCAGACTCACCTAGGACCTCTGCCGGTGGGCCACCCCAGAGCCGCTTCTTCCCCAACTGAACACGCGGATTCCTGGCTTTGGCTCCGTGCGCCGCGCTGCAACGCTCAACCATGGCGCCCTGGTGGCCGCGATGTGCCCCTGATCTACCGCCGCCCAACCAAAATCCTCACCAGTCGCCAGGTCCATCCCCACCCCAAGTTCCATTGGCCGCTGCAACAAACCACGACGGATTCGGCATTGCCCGGTCGTGCGCCACCTGCGCACCCAACCTCCGTGATCTACGCGGACCTCAGGACCGGGTTCGGCCTTCCTCGTGCCTATATATATCATAAACCTCTTTTCCCCTCCACCGCTCCATCTTTGTGCTTTCCTCGACCTCGGAACGTGGGCGTGGGCGCAGAGGGAGGTGCCGCCATGGTGGTCGAGTGCTTTCACCATCGTCGCGGGCCCTCTGTCAGGTCGGGGAGACTCGCCTAACCTTGCGGATGCTCCCGTTGCATCGTCGGGCGGTTGGGGCCACTGGCTCGGAAGGAATCGCTTGCCGGAGTCCGTGGTGGTCTGCTATGCCGCTGCCGCTGTGGCCGGTGATTTCCACACGTCGACTTCCGGTAAGAAGTACTCTATTGCGTTCGCATTGTCCTACACTCCGCGAGTATTCGATCGGTTCTAGGGATTGAGCTATGTGGCCGGGGCACATTGCTCGCCGGCGTTCACTGCCTCGTGGCGCCGTCGCTGTTGGGGCAGTCGCTCAGCTCGGTCTGGGGTAGGTGATGATGCGAGGGCCGTTGATCTCCCTGTGTTCGGCTTAGATTAAATGGTTCATGTTACTTTGGCCCGATCCGATCTAAATCGTGGATATGAAATTGAGTGGCTGAGATTAGATCATGAAATACCGGTTTGTCCAATTAGATCTGAGCCGTCGATCCTTGATCCTATGGTTCTGAGAGCTTACCGGTTCAAGTGAGACTGATTTAATTTGAGCCCTTGGTTTAGATCGGACGGCCACCATTCAACGATACCCTTTCGGCTACGTGTTTTTCAAAAGAGTCCCTGTACTATATAAGAATCAACCCGCCATCCTACGTGACTATGCTCTGTGTCTTAGGAGTTTTACCCCAAGCCCCCTGCTGTTCTCAGATTTTGAGGCGCAGTCCAGGAATTAAATAAAACCAGAAAAATAGATTTAGAAATTGATTTTGAGTATAAAAATAATTGTAAAACTTGGGTAATTCATAGAAAATTCATATTAAGCCCAAATTAATCCGTTCCAATTCCTATAATTTTGTAATATTATTGTCTATCATCTAGTACTACTGTTTTGACATGAAAGTCACATCAAAATTTATATCCCATTTAATCTTGTACAAAACACATAGAATCTTCATAAAATCATAACTCCTCCGTTTTAACTCCGATTGGATTCGTTCAAGTTCCGTTAGTCTCGTATCAGCGTAGATTATTATTATTCAGTTTGTTCTTATGTTTGGGGTGATGTTAATTTTGCCTATACCATGTATGTTTGTATTACTACGACTAGCAGTGAGGTCACGAGAATCTGAAGATCATCCTGGTACCTGAAATCTCAAGTCTCAGGCAAGTTGTGCCCTTGATCACTTCTTTTTACCCAGCCATGTTCTGATTAATCATAATGATCTGCATAGGTTAATTTTGATGGGACCCAATAGGTTACCCTAGATTGTCTATCTTTATACCTTGTTTACCACTGAACTTTTTGGGTAGTACTTGCTAGTGCTTTATGTGGTTTTGGGTATGAAGGTACATTATTCATGATCACACTTTTATTATATGTTTATTATTACTGTTCATGATAAGATCATTATGTTAATTGGAACATGGAGCGACCACCCGGGAAAACAGTGCTACCACAAGGGTTTAATGGGACGCCCTTGGCTGATTAATTAGGAAAGCTAGTGGAAGACTACCTTACCCGAAAGGGGCAAGGGCAGTAGGGGAGTGGTCAGTGTAGGGAGGTCCTTGGTTGATTTTGCTGCGATGGCGGTCAGGCAAGAACCCTGCATTGGAGCTTCCTATAAACTGTAGCGGGTTTTCTGAAGCTAGTGGAACTTTGTAAAGGCCTCGTAGTGTTACCCTGCCTCGCCTCCTCGGTAGAGGTGTATGGGAAGTCACGATCCCTTGGCAGATGGGTAACATGACTTGTGGGTAAAGATGCGCAACCTCTGCAGTGTAAAACTGGTATACTAGCCGTGCTCACGGTCATGAGCAGCTTGGACCCTCACATGATTAAATTATGGAACTAAATTCAATTTGTCATATGCATTGCATCGCAGGTGAGGTTGTTACTTTTGTTCTACTATTTAATTGGGTTGGTATTTACTTATACTTAGTAACTGCTAATAAAATTTTGACCAACTTTAAAAGCAATGCTCAGCTCTAACCATCCTCTTTGGTAAGCCTTACACTTCACGTGAGCTCCCACTTTTGGAGAGTTCATGCACATTATTCCCCACAACTTGTTGAGCGATGAACGTATGTGAGCTCACTCTTGCTGTCTCACACCCCCCCACAGGTCAAGAACAGGTACCGTAGGATGAGGCGCATGGAGGATGCTGCGATGTGTTCGTGAGAGGTCTAGGTCGTCGTCTCCCAGTCAACTTTGGGTTGCTGGACCGTTTTCTCCTTATAATGTAATTATTTATTTTGTATAGAACTCCTATTATATAGTAAAGATGTGACATTCGATCCTGTGCCATGATTCATCATATGTGTGAGACTTGGTCCCAGCACACCTGGTGATTATGTTCGCGCCCGGGTCTTGGTGCCCCGAAACCCGGGTGTGACAGCAGTAGGCCTCCATCTTCGGGTCGCGGCAGTGGGGGTTCTTCATGACTTGGTCGATGACGAGCTGCGAGTCACCGCAAGCGTCGAGGCGTCGGACCCCTAGCTCGATGGCGATCCGCAACCCGTTGACCAGAGCTTCGTACTCAGCCACATTGTTGGATGCCGGGAAATGGAGGCGTAGCACATAGTGTATGTGCTTCCCGAGGGGCGAGATGAAGAGTAGGCCTGCGCCGGCTCCTGTCTTCATCAGCGACCCGTCGAAGAACATGGTCCAGAGCTCCGGTTGGATCGGAGCCGTCGGTAGCTGGGTGTCGACCCATTCAGCTACGAAGTCCGCCAAGACCTGGGACTTGATGGCCTTCCGCGGAGCGAACGAGATTGTCTCGCCCATGATTTCCACCGCCCACTTTGCAATCCTACCCGAGGCCTCTCGGCACTGGATGATCTCCCCCAGGGGGAAGGATGACACCACAGTTACCGGATGAGACTCGAAGTAGTGTCGCAGCTTGCGCCGCGTTAGGATCACCGTGTACAGCAGCTTCTGAACTTGTGGGTAGCGTATCTTGGTTTCGGACAGTACCTCGCTGACGAAGTAGACTGGCCTCTGAACGGGCAATGCATGCCCCTCTTCTTGCCTCTTGACCACAATCGCGGCGCTAACCACCTGAGTGGTCGCGGCGACGTAGACCAAGAGGGCTTCTCCAGCAGCTGGGGGCACCAAGATAGGCGCCTTTGTGAGGAGCGCCTTCAGGTTCCCGAGGGCTTCCTCGGCCTCGGGGGTCCAAGTGAAGCACTCGGCCTTCCTCAAGAGGCGGCACAGAGGTAGACCTCTTTCGCCGAGGCGTGAGATGAAGCGGCTCAGAGCCGCGAGACATCCCATGACCCTCTGTACGCCTTTCAAGTCCTTGATGGGCCCCATGCTGGTGATGGTTGCGATCTTCTCCGGGTTGGCTTCGATGCCCCGCTCGGAGACGATGAAGCCCAAGAGCATGCCTCGGGTCACCCCGAGGACACACTTCTCGGGATTGAGCTTGACGCCTTTCGCCTTGAGACATTGGAATGTCGCTTCAAGGTCAGAAAGGAGGTCGGAGGCTTTCCTCTTCTTGACTACGATGTCATCGACGTAGGCCTCGACCGTGCGGCCAATGTGTTCGCCGAACACATGGTTCATGCACCGCTGGTACGTCGCGCCCGCATTCCTCAAGCCGAACGGCATGGTGACATAGCAGTACATGCCGAAGGGTGTGATGAAAGAAGTCGCGAGCTGGTCGGACTCTTTCATCCTGATTTGGTGATACCCCGAGTAGGCATCAAGGAAAGACAGGGTTTCACACCCAGCAGTGGAATCCACGATTTGGTCGATGCGAGGCAGAGGGTAGGGAACCTTCGGACATGCTTTGTTGAGACCAGTGTAGTCTACACACATCCGCCATTTCCCTCCTTTCTTTCTCACAAGCACAGGGTTGGCAAGCCATTCGGGATGGAATACCTCTTTGATGAACCCTGCCGCCATTAGCTTGTGGATCTCCTCGCCTATGGCTCTGCGCTTCTCCTCGTCGAATCGGCGCAGAGGCTGCTTGACGGGTCGGGCTCCGGCTCGGATGTCCAGCGAGTGCTCGGCGATATCCCTCGGTATGCCGGGCATGTCCGAGGGACTCCACGCGAAGACGTCGGCGTTCGCGAGGAGAAAGTCGACGAGCACTGCTTCCTATTTGGGATCGAGCCCGGAGCCGATCCGGATCTGCTTGGAGGCGTCGCCGCTGAGGTCGAGGGGGACGGACTTAACCGTCTCCGCTGACTCAAAGTTGCCAGCATGATGCTTCACGTCTGGCACCTCCTTCGAGAGGCTCTCCAGGTCGGCGATGAGGGCCTCGGACTCGGCAAGGGCCTCGGCGTACTCCACGCACTCCACGTCGCATTCGAACGCGTGTTTGTACGTGGGGCCGACGGTGATGACCCCGTTGGGGCCCGGCATCTTGAGCTTCAGGTAGGTGTAGTTGGGGACGGCCATGAACTTCGTGTAGCATGGCCTCCCCAGTACCGCGTGGTAGGTTCCTCGGAACCCAACCACCTCGAACGTCAGGGTCTCCCTTCGGAAGTTGGAGGGTGTTCCGAAGCAGACGGGAAGGTCGAGTTGTCCGAGGGGCTGGACGCGCTTCCCGAGAATGATCCCATGGAAGGGCGCAGCGCCTGCTCGGACGGAGGACAGATCGACACGCAGGAGCCCGAGGGTCTCGGCGTAGATGATGTTGAGGCTGCTGCCTCCGTCCATGAGGACCTTGGTGAGCCTGACGTCGCCGATGACGGGGTCGACGACGAGCGGGTATTTCCCCAGGCTCGGCACATGGTCGGGGTGATCGTCTCGGTCGAAGGTGATGGGCTTGTCGGACCAGTCTAGATAGACTAGCGCCGCCACCTTCACCGAGCAGACCTCCCGACGCTCTTGCTTGCGGTGCCGAGCCGAGGCATTCGCCGCTTGCCCACCGTAGATCATGAAGCAGTCACGGACCTCGGGGAACTCTCCTGCCTGGTGATCTTCCTTCTTGTCGTCGTTGTGGGCCCTGCCACCCTCCGCGGGCGGCCCGGACCTGTGGAAGTGGCGCCGAAGCATGACGCACTCCTCAAGGGTGTGCTTGATGGGCCCCTGGTGATAGGGGCATGCTCCTTGAGCATCTTGTCGAAAAGGTTGGCACCTCCGGGGGGCTTCCGAGGGTTCTTGTACTCGGCGGCGGCGACAAGGTCCGCGTCGGCGGCGTCGCGTTTCGCTTGCGACTTCTTCTTGCCCTTCTTCTTGGCGCCGCGATGAGTTGACGCCTCGGGAGTATCTTCCGAAGGGCGGCCCTGGGGCTGCTTGTCCTTCCGGAAGATAGCCTCGACCGCCTCCTGGCCGGAGGCGAACTTGGTGGCGATGTCCATCAGCTCGCTCACCCTGGTGGGGGTCTTGCGGCCCAGCTTGCTCACCAGGTCGCGGCAGGTGGTGCCAGCGAGGAACGCGCCGATGACATCCGAGTCGGTGATGTTGGGCAGCTCGGTGCGCTGCTTCGAGAATCGCCGGATGTAGTCCCAGAGAGACTCTCCCGGCTGCTGTTGGCAGCTTCGGAGGTCCCAGGAATTCTCGGGGCGCACGTACGTGCCCTGGAAATTGCCGGCGAAAGCTTGGACTAGGTCGCCCCAGTTGGAGATCTGCCCCGGAGGCAAGTGCTCCAACCAGGCGCGAGCGGTGTCGGAGAGGAACAGGGGGAGGTTGCGGATGATGAGGTTGTCATCGTCCGTTCCACCCAGTTGGCAGGCCAGACGGTAGTCCGCGAGCCACAGTTCCGGTCTCGTCTCCCCCGAGTACTTTGTGATAGTAGTCAGGGGTCGGAACCGGGTCGGGAACGGTGCCCGTCGGATGGCCCGGCTGAAGGCCTGCGGACCGGGTGGTTCGGGCGAGGGACTCCGATCCTCCCCGCTGTCGTAGCATCCCCCACGCATAGGGTGGTAGCCTCGGCGCACCCTCTCGTCGAGGTGGGCCCGACGGTCGCGGTGATGGTGCTCGTTGCCGAGGCGACCCGGGGCCGCAGGCGCGGTGTTGCGCGTGCGCCCGGTGTAGACCGAGGCTTCCCTCATGAATCGGGAAGTCGCGGCATGAGGTTCCGAGGGGTACCCCTACCTTTGGGAGGCAGAGCTCTCGGCCCGTCGGACCGCGGTGCCTTCCAAGAGATTCTTGAGCTCTCCCTGGATTCGCCGCCCCTCGGTGGTTGATGGCTCCGGCATCGCATGGAGAAGCATCGCTGCTGCAGCCAGGTTCTGGCCTACCCCACTAGATGCGGGTGGTGGCCTGACCCTAACGTCGTCGGCGATGCGGTGCTGGAAGCCCTGGGGTAGATGACGTATTTCTCCGGCCGGGGGTTGTCCCGCCCATGCCTGCCCGATGTCCCGGCGGATCGGCTCAAGCGCTCCTGCTCCCTCGTCGAGCCTGGCCTGCACCCCGCGGATTTGCTCGAGCTGTGGGTCATGGCCCCCCGCCTGAACGGGGACCACAGCTAGCTCCCGTGGGATGTCAACGCGAGGCACCGGCCTAGGGAGATCACCGTCCTCCGGCATGCCGAGATGGTTGCCTTCGGAGGGACCCCCTAGATCGACGTGGAAGCATTCGTGACTTGGGCCGCAGTCCTCGTCGCCGAGGCTACGGCTACCGTCGGAACAGTCGGAGAGGCAGTAGTCACATGCAGTCATGAAGTCCCGCATGGCGCTGGGGTTGCCAAGTCCAGAGAAATCCCAATAGATGCTGGGCTCGTCGTCTTCCTCGGACCCAGAGGGCCCGTAGGTCGAGACGTCCGTCAGCCGGTCCCAAGGTGACCGCATACGAAACCCCAGTGGGTTTGGACTCGCCTCTACGAGAGCGCCCGCCAAAGCGGGGTCGCTAGGCGGGTTGAGGCTAAATCCAAATGACGTGGGATGAGAATCGATCGGTACCTTTTGGTCGACGGGCGGCGATGAGGTCGCGTCGGGGACTGACTGCGCCGTCGTCTCAGGTACAAGGGTGACGTCCAGCAAGCTTTTCGCGAGCGTGCTGGCGTCGTCCGCTTGCTCGGGATTGGCGTGTCGCGGGGAGACGGCGCTCGCCTTCGTCTTAAACGCGAGGTCGACGCCCGGTGCGCCCCCCGTTGGGGCGCTGGGGCCGTCGACTCGCTCGACATCCAACGAGGCACTGCCTCCTGCTTGGCCTTGGTTGCCCCGCCTCCTCCTCCGTCGGCGGGGGAGAGGACGTGGTGAGCTCGAAGGTTGTTCTTCCACCATGCGGGGAAGACGTCGTCGATTTCGCCGCCGGCGGGCGGGTTGTCGGCCGCCATTATCGTTGTCGCACGGCGGTGGAAGGAGTATCATGTCGTAGCTGCCGTCGAGGGACACGAACTCAAGACTCCCGAAACGGAGCACCGTCCCGGGTTGGAGAGGTTGCTGGAGACTGCCCATCTGGAGCTTGACGGGAAGCTATTCGTCAACACGCAGCAGGCCCCTACCTAGCGCGCCAACTGTCGGCGTTCCGAGACCGGGGGGTCCCTGAGCCGACGAGTGAATGTCGCCGCGTGCCCCAGCCTAGATGGGTCGAGTGCGAGGGCGAGCGCGAAGGGGGGAGAGCGAGGCGGCCGGAGACCGGCGTGAGAGAGGTGGGAATCCCGCGCCCTTTATGTTCGTCCCGCGCCCAGGTCGGGTGCGCTTGCAGTAGGGGGTTACAAGCGTCCACGCGGGAGAGGGAGCGAGCGGCCTCAAGCGAGCGCGTGTCTCGTCCTCGTCCCCGCGCGGCCAACCCTCTCTAAGAGGGCCCTGGTCCTTCCTTTTATAGGCGTAAGGAGAGGATCCAGGTGTACAACGGGGGGTATAGCAGAGTGCTTCGTGTCTAGCGGAGGAGAGCTAGTGCCCTAAGTACATGCCGTCGTGGCAGCCGGAGAGATTTTGGCACCCTGCTGGTGTGATGTCGTGGCTGTCGGAGGAGTGCTGGAGCCTGACGGAGGGACAACTGTAGGAGCGGTTGAGTCTTTGCTGACGTCCTCTTGCTTCCGTAAGGGGGCTGAGAGCCACCGTCGTCACAGAGTATGCGGGGCGCCATCATTGCCTATCTGGCGGAGCGAGCCAGATGGGATGTCGGTCTTGTTCCCTGCGGCCCGAGTCAGCTCGGAGTAGGGTGATGATGGCGCCTCCTGTTGACGTGGCTAGTCTACGCCCTAGGTTGGGCGATGTGGTAGCTCCTCCGAAGCCGAGGTCGAGTCTGTCTCCCGTGGCCGAGGTCGAGTCCGAGCCCCCGGGTCGGGCGAGGCGGAGACCGTCGGCTGAGGTCAGGGCGTAGTCCGAGCCCTGGGGTCGGGCGGAGCGGAGTTCGTCGTCTTCTGGGGCTGAGCCCAAGTCCGAGCCCTGGGTCGGGCGGAGCGGAGTTCGCCGTCTTCCGGGACTGAGCCCGAGTCCGAGCCCTGGGTCGGGCGGAGCGGAGTTCGCCGTCTTCCGGGACTTTAGCCCGAGTCCGAGCCCTGGGTCGGGCGGAGTTCGTCGTCTTCCGGGACTTAGCCCGAGTCCGAGCCCTGGGTCGGGCAGAGCGGAGTTCGCCGTCTTCCGGGACTGAGCCCGAGTCCGAGCCCTGGGTCGGGCGAAGCGGAGTTCGCCGTCTTCTGGGACTTTAGCCCGAGTCCGAGCCCTGGGTCGGGCGGAGTTCGTCGTCTTCCGGGACTTAGCCCGAGTCCGAGCCCTGGGTCGGGCGGAGCGGAGTTCACCGTCTTCCGGGACTTTAGCCCGAGTCCAAGCCCTGGGTCGGGCGGAGCGGAGTTCGCCGTCTTCCGGGACTTTAGCCCGAGTCCGAGCCCTGGGTCGGGCAGAGTTCGTCGTCTTCCGGGACATAGCCCGAGTCCGAGCCCTGGGTCGAGCGGAGCGGAGCTTCCGATGGCGCCTTTAGCCGGGCCTGACTGCCTGTCAGTCTCCCTCTGTCAAGTAGCACTGCAGTCGGAGTGGCGCAGGCGGCGCTGTCCTTCTGTCAGGCCGGTCAGTGGAGCGGCGAAGTGACAGCGGTCACTTCGGCTCTGCCGGCTGGGGGGCGCGCGTCAGGGTAAGGGTGTCGGACCACCTTTGCATTAAATGCTCCTGCAACTTGGTCGGTCGGTGCGGCGATTTGGTCGGGGTTGCTTCTTGGCGAAGACAGGGCCTCGGGCGAGCCGGGAACACATTCGCCGCTGGAGGGGGGCCTCGGGCGAGACGGAGATCCTCCGGGGTCGGCTGCCCTTGTCCGAGGCTAGGCTCGGGCGAGGCATGATCGAGTCCCTCGAATGGACTGATCCCTGACTTAATCGCACCCATCAGGCCTTTGCAGCTTTGTGCTGATGGGGGTTACCAGCTGAGAATTAGGAGCCTTGAGGGTACCCCTAATTATGGTCCCCGACAATACCTTTTTTATTTGTTTTTTGTATTCCATCCACACAAACAAAAGATATCACACATATATTACATATATACATCACAGATATCATCACAAACATAAAACCGTCACCACAAACATAAATATCCATCACAAACATAAGTGTTCAACACAAGTATCAAACACAAACATAAGTCTCAAACGTCGCAAGCTCTCACATAAGTATCAAACACAGACATAAGTATTATACACAAGTTCTGAAGTCTAAAACAATGAAAACTCAACACTCATGAAGGTGGGCGGCTTGACCAGGGCTGCGTTGGGTTGAACCCTTCCGGAGGGTTGTTGGATGCCGCCCTAGATTGGCCCTGCACAGAGAAGAGATTGCATGTGTTATACCAGATGCATTACAAACATCTAACTACAATTTTGATACTCACAGGAGTGTGGAAGAGAGCAGGGTCAACTGGAGGGAACAATGGAGGTGGCAGAGCGATGCCCTGTGCGGCGCCAAGGCTCTGCATGTACTGGAACATCTCCGCCATCCTCTGATGATCTGCCCGGCGCTCCGCCTCCCGCTCCACATCATCCTCGCCTCCATCTCATGACGTTCCCTCCTCTCTTCTTCTAGTTGGGTCTGTAATATTACAAGCCAATGTTATAGTAACTCAAAGAGTAGGTATATAACTAAAGGAAGGACGAGTTACAGAAGCACTAGCCTCGAGTTGTTGTATGCGATGTTGTGAGCTGTCGTGCCGAGGTCGTATGGCTGGACTTGAGCCTGTGCTCCTTGCTCTAACCTGAGACAGAGTGGGAGTGGAGGACGAGTCGATTGCCCCGTCGGCAATCCAGTACCGCCCATGTCTCTTGCCTCCTCTGACCCTCATGAGCACATGGACCTCCTATGCCATGGCGGTGTAGTCATGGAGGCGGCTGTAGACGACGGGGTTGGTGTAGGCCTCGGGCCCGTCATCTGGGTTGTAGGTGACGTCGGACGTCGCCTTACCCTTATGGGCCATAGCATAGGCCGAGAAGGTGGAGCAAGGCCAGCCACCATGTGACGCCGACTCCAACGAAAACCAACGAGATAGTTAGAAATAATATCTAACCCAGTGCTATATATCTAAATAAAAAAGATGGCGTACCCATGCTTCGGCATATTGGCCCAGGCTCCGGCTGCCTTGGCGGTGGGAGGGGCCTTGCATCATCAAACGCCATTCCCGGCTAGCGGTGTGCGCCTCGTCCCACTCAGCCGAACACCACCTATCCACCATATGCTCCTAGCACAGAGGATGTGCGGCGCACCAATATGGAATCATCTACAAAATAAACACGTAAAGTGCATATCAGAAGATAAAATAAAATTCATGCATGGAGTACTAGTACCAAACATGCATGACTTTACCTGCAGGTACTGCTCCCTGGTCAACGACATGGTTCGGGCTTGAGGTTTGGTCACCCTCTCCCCAAGGACGGAGCCGTGGTAGGTGATGATGGCCTGGATTCAGGCCTCATAGTGCATGTCCACGACGAGCTTCTTACAGCTCGTGGTGGCCACCACATCCGCCCTAGCCTCGTATCCAGCATCGCATCTGAAGAAATCCCGCATACAAAAACGATGTATCCATACATTATTTCAAGAATTTGCAACGAATGCGACATATTTTACATTATACTAAGACTTACCCACAGCTCTTGCTTCACCCGCTCTGCCTTGTTATTGAATTCCCGGCCGTCCTGGTCTACTGCATCGGGGGCGACGGCATAGTGGTCGAAGGTGAAGGCTGGGCCCGTCACTCCGGCGTACTCCACAAGTCCACGGAAGTGTTCCCTGCACAGCAGGCCGAGGATGCCATTGGGGGGCGACGATGACCCCCAACATAATCCAAAACCGTCAAGACCTGTCCAAGTGATAAATAAAAAGTATTAGTTTATATTATGATTTTGAACACATAATATGAACAAGAATGAAGAACATAAAGTTACATACCTCTCCCCTTCCGGCCGAATCAGCGGCCGCCTGTCCCGAAGTATGGGACGCTGAGGGAGACTCATGGGGCCTCGTAGGTAGATGCTCCTCGAACTTGAGCCACCTGAACCTGAGTCGTCCTGCTGCTGGTTGTCGTCGTCCTAAGGCGCCGCCTACTGCTGCGCTGCCTGCTCTGCCTCGTCCGCCGTCCTACTCCTCCTCCCCCTCCTCCTCCTACTCAGCCAATTACCGCCGACCATATTTGTCCAACAACCTGTAATTAAGAGTAAACAAATAAGCACATATAAAAAGATGTATTTAAAAACAGGTGCGAAATAAAAAGTCATATAGCATTACATCGATTAAAAATAATCTTCATATGTGTCGGGGTTAGCCGGATCATAACTCTCATAATCACTATCAACCATTTCAATCTCAACACCATCGGAAGACGCAAGTTCGTCATTAATGTCATTGCCTTCAAGGATTACTAAGTCATTATCATTTTGCACCCCATCATCCTCCTCATCAACAACCATTTCAATATCTACATCCATTCCAATAGCTTCGGTTAAGTCTATCTCAAATCGCCCTTCTAGCCCATCTTCTTGGAAGAACTCTCCATCATATGTGTCCGGGTCTAAGTTGTAATCTTCATCGTTAGGAACAGGTAACCTCCCGTGTGGCGATACCTTATACACAACATCCCAACCCTTAAGATGTTCTTTCGTTTGACACGCATATGGGAGATAATACACTTGTGTGGCCTATTGGGCCACGATATAGACATCGTCTCCTGCTAAGGTGGAATCTTGTCGAATTTTGACTATCCCAAGATTAGAATGTGTCTGTCTCATCACTTGAGGGTCAAACCAATGACATTTGAATATCACTGGAGTAAGAGGTTTGGAACCATAAAAATTGAGCTCATATATTTCTTCGATTCGTCCAAAATAATCGACATTGTCAAGGCCGGGCGTAAAGACTCCAGAACACGTTGTTTTCCGATTGGACCGACTTTTGTCATAGTTTGTTGTGCGAAAACGGTATCCATTGACGTCATACCCAGAATATTTCTTGACCCTATAAGCAAAGTCGTTGGCTACTTGTCTCAACTCGGCACTCATAGACGGATCTCTTTGGCCCTGCAAGTATTCGCAAGTTAAAAGACGCTAAATTGAGTTCAAAGACGTATCTCTTTTACAAACTAAGCATGTACCTTACATTTGAACCAGGAATTGAAATCGAGCAACCCATTTCTCGCACCCTTTCTAAGAAGAGCGTCATATTCCTGTGGAGTGGGGTCCCTTGATCGACGCCAGAATTCATGAAGAAATTGTTCCATGTATGGCGTCACCTCTTCAAGGTTGGTCAATACGTATAGCATGATATGCCGCCACTCTTCATGTGTCAGGGTCTTGGTGGTCGAGCCACTTGCGCTTTCGAGTTGGCCTCGAAATATACTAAGGTTCGATTCATTGTCGCCATCATTGTAACGAGGGGGTGGATTATGCACGCTCGGCAGTTTGTCACCATAATAAGTTGTTGTGAAGTTTGAGACCTCCTCTAGAATGTATGCCTCTACAATGGAAGCCTCGATTTTGCATTTATTTCTACATTTCTTTCGAATAGTCTTTAGACATCTCTCAATTGGATAGCACCAACGTCCCTGCACGGGCCCCCCCATTCGTGCCTCACAGGGGAGATGAAGAATCAAATGCTGCATTGGATTGAAGAAGCCGGGTGGAAATATCTTCTCAAGCTTACACAGTAACACGGGTGCCAATCTTTCCAAGTCTGCAACCACGGTCCGAGATAACTCTTTTGCACAAAGCTGATGGAAGAAATAGCTCAACTCTGAAAGCGCTAGCCAGACATGCTCAGGGACATAGCCTCGAACCATCGCAGGAAGAATCCGTTCAATCCATATGTGGAAGTCATGACTCTTCATCCCTAAGACTCGCATAGTAGATAAGTTCACCCCCCTACTCAGGTTAGTTGCATACCCATCAGGCAACATCAACATCTTGATCCACTGAAGTACTTCCTTCCTCTGGGCCCTGCTTAGGACGAAATCGGCCTTAGGCCTTCTCCACGTCTTTCCGCCACTTGGCGGCTTCATCTCTAGTTTTGGTCTATCACATAACGCTGCCAGATCCACTCTTGACTTCACATTATCCTTTGACTTATCAGGAATGTCCATAATTATTGCCCATAGTGCCTCGGCAACATTCTTTTCAGTGTGCATCACGTCAATGTTGTGTGGAAGGAGCAGGTCGTCATAATAGGGGAGCCGAGTCAAGCCAGACTTATGTGTCCACATATGCTGCTCACCATATCCCACAAAACCACCTTCTGTATTGGCCACGAGCCCATCTATCTGTTGTCGAATTTCGGCACCAGTCATCGTTGCAGGTGGGCGGTCTGTCACTACGACACCTTTCGTAAAGTTCTTGATGTCTAGGCGGAATGGATGGTCAGCAGGAAGAAATTGTCGATGTTTATCGAAGGACGAATATTTGCCACCCTTTTTCAACCAAATGAACCTGACAGCTTCCTTGCAAACTGGGCATGGGAACTTACCGTGAACACACCAGGCACAGAATAGCCCATGCGCCGATAAGTCATGCATGGAGTACTGGTACCAAACATGCATTCTGAAGTTTGCCTTCGTAGCTCGGTCATACTTCCATCCCCCTTCCTCCCAGGCACGTACCAATTCATCGATCAAAGGCTCCATATACACGCCTTTGCCGAGTGTAGGAAACATGTAGGTCTACATAGTGTAGGAACATACCACAAAAAGTTTGGGAGACAAAATCAAAAAAATAAAAATATACTTTGCCGAGTGTCTAGAGAAGACTCTAGTCCTTTGCCGAGTGCCCACTACTTGGCACTCGGCAAAGAAGACTCTTTGCCGAGTGCCAACCCTCGGCTCTCGACAAAGACTGACGGCCGTCAGCTTTGGGACGGCCGCTGACGACCCTTTGCCGAGCGCCCCCTTTGCCGAGTGTTTGACACTCGGCAAACATGTCTTTGCCGAGTGGGGTCCTGTGCCGAGTGTCCAGCACTCGGTAAAGAGGCTCGTTGCCGAGAGCCTAACTTTACCGAGTGCGGCTCTCGGCAAAGCCTTCTTTGCCGAGTGCCGGGGCACTCGGCAAAGAGGCCGACACTCGGCAAAGCCTCGGATTCTGGTAGTGAGAGCATGATTTAAGGGAAAAATTAAAACCAGTTTCATATGTCCGAGATAAAACATTTTTTATCCCTTGCATCTGATCGGCCACATGTAGACTAAAATTGCCATCATCGAAATCGCTGATGTTGAAAAACAAATCCTAATTCCTATAAAACATCAGTTTCTCTAGTTTCCACAATCCTCCTTTTCTAAAAAAATTCATTATATTTCTTCTAATCTATCCCATCTTTATCTTTATAGTTTCATTGTCGGGCGTCAAATCCGAAACAGGTAGATCTATTTTTTCATCACATTTGGCCTAACAACCAGATACGCTTATCTCTTGTATGTGTAACCAAGCAACAACCACGAGCACTTCATCTCCAACTTTCCATCTATTTTCTTGTCTACGCCCTCTCTTACCCAGATTCTTCTACATCGCCATAGAGGATGTAGAGGACCTCGAGCAGGCCATCTAGCTGGCCTCCGACTCGCCAGTCGTCGCGGCGGCGGCGTAGATATATTTTTCTCCCCCACGTCTCCTCTAACAACCAGATAAGTCTTGTATATTGTATGTCGTGACTCTCCACCGCCATACAATACGTGGCTGAACAGCCAAGGGAGAGAAAGAGGAGGCACCTATGACGTTCTCCTCCTTTATTTTGCGGTCCTTTATTAATCCCAACTTTTCTATTTCTTTTCTTGTTTTCCCCTTTCCCACCTAGATTCATCCTTGCAGTGTAGATCTATTTTTCTTCCACACGTCTAGCCTAACAACTAGATAAGATAAAACTTATATCTTATACTCTCTGTTCCAAATTAAAATTTGTTTTAGTGAATTATTGGATTCAAACAATTCTTGATATTTTGTATATGTGTCTAGATTTATCATCATTTATTTGAATATATAGATAAAAAACAATAGTTAAAACGAATATTATTTTAAGACGGAGCGAGTATATCATCATACGATACGTGGCTGATCTCACAATCTCAACGTGGTCAAAGTTGTGTGTGCCGGGCCATCTGCGCGTCGTGTGACACCGGTGCATGCGCAGCCTTTTGTTTTGCCGCCCCGCCCGCTCCATGCATGGCATGGGTGCAGGTTCTGTAGCTATGCCCGGAAGCACCTAGCTAGCTCGCAGCCTACATCTGCAAACTCACAAAGTTTGGGTATCGGAGGCATCAGCAGGTCGGGTTCAATGGAACGACGGATCACGTCTGTGTGTCGCTTTCGCAGCAGCGGGGAGAGCGCGGGGCCCGGCCCAGGACGCATGGACCGATGGACGCATGCAGACCATTTTTGTTTTTGTTTTTGTTTTTGTTTTTTTCCTGTCTAAAATGTAGGTGTGCTCTATCTTGCCTCTTCATGCGATAATGTGTGTGTATATATATACATGCCCTTCACTCTTCTTATAGCTCGCTAGCCCAGCTTTAGTTTATAGCACTCTCTCACTCAGTAGTCAGCTCCCTCCATTTGTCCATTCTCCAAAGGTAGTTAGCTAGGTTAGGCACACGCGCGCCACTCGACTAGCTAGCAGCTATGGAGGGAGAAGATGACGGCGCCCAAATGAAACTGCAGCAACAACAACAGTCGCCTTGCAGTGACAACTTGAGCTTGTCCGCCGCCTCCTCATGGCTGCCGCCACAGGTAAGGTCGTCGTCGTCGTCGTCGTCGTACACCTGCGGGTATTGCAAGAAGGAGTTCAGATCAGCACAAGGGCTGGGAGGCCACATGAACATCCACAGGCTGGACAGGGCCAGACTGATCCACCAACAGTACACTTCACACCGTATTGCTGCTCCCCATCCAAACCCTAATCCTAGTTGCACATCAGTTCTTGACCTTGAGCTCAGCTTGTCGTCGCTGCTAGCGCATGGTGCTGCCAGCAGCGACGGAGGCTTGTCTGTTCCAGTGGCAAAGCTGGCGGGCAACCGTTTCTCCTCCGCATCGCTCCCCACGACCAAGGACGTCGAGGGGAAGAACTTAGAGTTGAGGATAGGAGCGTGCAGTCATGGCGATGGCGCGGAAGAGCGTCTGGATCTTCAGCTTAGACTGGGCTACTACTGAGCCAGACAGAGGAACGAACTGCTACAATGGGTACGTGCAGTGCATGATGATGGAATGACTGGCTTTGTATAATAATAATGATGATCCGATTATTGTTATTTCTGTATGCTAAATATATGTCTCTTATGTTAGATTTAATATATATGACATATTTTATCTAACTAAATTAAATAAATTATATATAGGCGTCAACGTATTAAATACGTCTAGGGCATCGTAGTCTTTCCGAGGTGTCTTAACGTAGGAGGCTTTGGGGCCATCGGACCCTCCGGGCTCCGGAGCTTTCAACGCCTCAACGGCGTCGAGATCGACCCTCTCACTACTGAAGACGGCAGACAAAACAAAATATACTCGGCAAAATATTTGTAGAGTGCCACACTGAGCAAGAGTACTCAATGAATCAAATGTCGGCACATAGACAAGCTGACCGAAGTTAAATGACCGACAAAGATTTTTCGGTTTCTATTCTGTGAAGTCCTAGGCTGGCATGTTGTCATATATTGAAGCTAGGAGCAAAGTTTAGCACTGCACGCAGACATGGTTGTCAATGTTGTGGGTGCACCTTGTAGTATTTAATACTCCCTCAAGGTGCAAATTATAAGTCGTTTAGGAAAACGACAGGTACTCCAAAATATAGCTTTGACCAATATTTTTTTTTAAATACAAATGAACTCTTAATACATTTATACTTTCGTAAAAGTACTTTTTAGGATAAATCGACACATATGACTATTAGGTTTCAAAGCTAAATAACAAAACGATTATTTGTAGTCAATATTTTACAAGTTTCATTTAATCCTTGTCCAGAACAACTTATAAGTTGGACAAGCTAGGCCTTGCAAATCCGATGGTTGTGGAAAGAAAAAATGATGTTATGAGGCCTTGGAAAGGATTGGAAATTCCTATCCTTCCCAACGCCCTTGCAATGGCAATAACACGTTGTTTTAGTCAGATAAATGGATCAGAGGTTACAGAGTATCAGATTTAGCTCCTTCTCTTATGACTGTAGTTCTGAAAAAGATTAAGGGCTAGTTTTGGAACCCCATTTTCCCACGGGATTTTTATTTTTCCAAGGGAAATTAGTTTATTTTCCTTTGGGAAATATGAATCCCTTGTGAAAACGTAGTTCCTAAACTAACCCTAAGAGTAAGAGATTGGTGATCGAGGCTCTAGAGGACAATCGATGGGTTAATGACATTAATGAAATTTATTCGTCGTCGAGCTTTATGAGTTTTTTCTTCTTTGGGATGTTGTCCAGGAAATCATTCTATTTGATCATGAGGACCAACATTTTTGGAAGCTCACAAGCTCAGGAATCTACTCGCTTGATCAGCTTACTTGGCCTTTTTTTCAAAGGTCCCTAGCTTTTGAGCACGGGAAATGCATTTGGAAATCGTGTGCTCCCCCTAAATGCAAAATCTTCCTGAGCCTTGTTGTTAGGAACAAATGTTGGATAGTTTATCGTTTAGCCAAAAAGGGGTTGCCTCATCCCCATGGTGTGTCTTTTGTGACCAGGAGGAGGAGAATATTCAACATATTCTCACTAGTTGTGTGTTTACAAGGGAATTTTGGTTCAAAGTGCTGACTCGCATAGGGTTTTCCTCTCAAACACCTTGGCAAAATGATACTGCCTAGGTACATGGCAAACACATAGGGTTCAAAGTGTCCAAGAGGGCTAGCAAGCACCTTTCAAGATCCGTTAGAAAGGGCTTCAACTCGGCAATTATCCTAGGTGCATGGTACCTCTGGAAACACAGTAGCTCCTCAACCAAACACACCATAAATGTATGTTTGGGTTAGGCGGTCAGCCGGAAGACGAGACCCAAAGACAGATGGTTATCCATATATAGGTACTCTCCCATGTTGCATCTAAAATGGTTATCGAGCTAGCATATGTTACATTACATGCATGTTACAAATGCTACAACGTCATTTAGATATCTACAATATGTTTAGAAGTCCTGGTAGGTACTCCATTGGAGTCACCCTAAGTGATGTACCTCACTCATCACCCTGCAATACTGAGCTCATTTTTTCCATGCGAGGAACCCCATTTGTAATAGAAAAGTAATGAAAATACCGATTATTGAAACCAAGATACACTATATAACCCCTGTTACCTTTTGTGACATTCACACAACGTCACAGAAACCCCCTTTTTTGTCACAGTCTGTGTTTTATGACGTACCGCAATACCCAACATCGTTATAGAAGGTGTGTCACATGATGCCTTCTATGACGACACATTGCAGGCGTCATAGATCAGCGACAACCTTCAATGTCACTGATTTCCCCCAAAACGTCATTGGGAGGTGTTTTGAGACACGGTGTGACGCCCTGAATTTGGGGGTAGAATTTTTTCTTCTTTTTACTCACCAAATTTAGGCGTTACTCCCTTTTCTTTTCCCGTTTCGTTCCTTCTTCCCAATTTCAAAGCAGTATAGCGACTGGTGTCCAGATCGGGTGTAAACAAAACCTAAGTTGACATGGGTGTTGCATCATGCTGAATCATATTTTCTTTTGTCTGATGTCGTGTTTAGTCACGTTGTTGCTTAGTTTCGTTTCGGATTTTGCTTCACGAATTGAATTCCGATATGTGGTTGTGCATGTCGTGGGTTTTGACCCACAGTGCGGCCCAGCTCGACCCACCTCGGCCCACGCGCCCCTGGCGCCCGTGCCCTCCCCATGCGCGCCCCCTTCCCTGGTCTCTTTCCCTCATTTCAATTCTCCCGCGCAGCAACCTCCTATCCTCCACCTCTCTCTCTCCCGGTGGTGCCGTAGGTCTTAGAGACGGTGATCGCTGGAATTTGGATCCCCGAGGTGAGCTCCCCTCCCTCCCCTCTCCCTCTCTCTCTTCCCCTCCCCCTCCCCTTTCCTCTCCCACGCGCCCCCCCTGTTTCCCCCAGCGCGCGCACCCCTGCGCGGCCTCGGCCCCCGGCCCTCCCCCGGCGGCGCGGCCCCTGCTCCCCGGTGGCGCGGCCCCCAGCCCTCCCCCGCGGTGGCCGCTGCTCCCCCGTGGCGCGCCCCCGCCCCTCGGTGGCGCGGGCCCCAGCTCCCCCGACGGCGGCCCCTGGTTCCCCCGTGGCGCGGCCCCCTGCTCCCCTGCGGCGCGGCCCCATGCCCCCCACGGCGCGCCCCTGCTCCCCCACAGCGCGGCCTCGACGCCCCCGCGCCCGCGCCCCTACGTGTCCGCGCCCCGGTGGCCTCGCGCCCTCGTGCCCCGCCGTGGCCTCGCGTGCCCCCGACGTGCGCAGCGTGTTCGCGCGCGGGCGACTGTAGTTACGCGACGTTCGACTTTTAGTTTAATCCCTTTTTCTATTTTAGTTTAGTCAATGTGTTGTGTCGCGTGCTTCATCGCGTGACGATTCATTTTAAATTCATCTTTATTAATAATCTGTGTCACGTGCTTCGTCGCGCGACGTTTTGTTTAAAATTCAAGTTAGATGACGTAAGTCGTCGTGCGTTTCGTCACGCAACGCTTAACGTCTCTTTATAATTAAATGCAAGAGTCTCGTTGCGCGCCCCGTCGCGCGACAGGTCGTTTATTTCTTAATTCAATTTAAGTGCTGTGTCGCGCGTTTCATCGTGCGACAATCCTTTTAATTTACCTTTATCTGCTTATAATAATTAAATATGTAACATGACTTTACCTTATGCTTAACGCAATGGCTAAATTAATACCATTATATTTAGACGAGTGTTTTAATTTATAATCGTGTGACGTGATCGCTCTTCGACCGTAGCCTCGACCATTACTTTCTCTTTCTGGCTTAGTCGTAAGTGTGAGCCCTGCGTCGAACGTCTGTTTATTTATTGCATTCTCTTGTATGGTGTACTTTTCTTTGTATTAAATGTGTGGAATGTATGTTTGAACTCGTATAGATAACGGTCAGTTGGCGGAGTCCGAAGGAGTTGCAGGTGAAGACCCTGAGCAGCAGTCGGTTGGTGAAGGCAAGTGTCCCTTGACCCATCTATGTCCTACTAATTCTTATAATTCACTTCCCGCATTTACACATTTATACCTAAGGATTGACTAGCTTTTGTCTATCTTGTCCTTGTTTACATATTTTGGTTGGGTTATTTCAGTTTAGCTTTATGCTAGCGCTTCACATTAATCAATGAACATGATGAGATTATCTATGATACACTGTTTTCCCTTTTGATTATGATGATGGTACTTGTGGCCCTTAAGGGGACTCGAGCTGTTTCTCGAGTGCCTCTCCGTAAGGACCTATTCGTTGGATGACCGCCCGAAAAAACAGTGCAACCATGAGGGTGGAGTGGGACGCCCTTAGCTGAGTACTTAGAGGAACTGAGGTGTAGTTCGCTTCGTCGTCGTGCCGTTAATGGGGCTTAGTGTATGCGGCTCGCTCTGCCAAGGTTGGTTCGCCCCTTGGGGAGGAGTGCGGTGCATTTAGGAAACCTAACGGGCGGCTACAGCCCCAGGAAATCTTTGTAAAGGCTACGTAGTGAGACCCTGCCTATTCACCTTGGTAGTGTTTAAGGGTTTGATCGGCCCGAGGCAAGAGGGAATCACGACTTGTGGTTAAAGTGCGCAACCTCTGCAGAGTGTTATGAAACTGATATATCAGCTGTGCTCGCGGTTATGAGCAGCCAAGGGAGCTCCATTGATTAGAGATACTTTGATCAGAGATGGTTGGTTTATAGGTGGTGACGAGGATGATGGTTTTGGTTATGACTATGGTAATGGTAAGTGGTATTCTTTCCATTTGGAAAGGGTACATCGGGTTAATAACTTGGGTTAATGCTAAAACCTAGCTTTCTACTAGTAAATAATAACCTGACCAACTAAAAGCAACAGCTTGACTTAACTCCACATAAAGCTAGTCCACCACAGCCAAACGGGATATTTTGCTGAGTATGTTGATGTGTACTCACCCTTGCTTTACACACCAAACCCCCCCAGGTTGTCCGCGTTGCAACCACTACTCAGGTGAAGATGAAGTTGTGGAGGAGGACTTCCAGGAGTTTCAAGAGTACGATGAGTTCTAGGCATGGGTTAGCGTTAACCCACAGTTGGCTGCCTGTGTAGGCCGTGTGTATCTACGTTTCTTTTCCGCACTTTGATTATTGTTAAAGACTATATGGATGTCTCGCACATCATGATGTAATCGACTATGCTACCCTCTTTTATGTCATTATTTGAGCACTGTGTGATGATGTCCAGTTATGTAACTGTTGTGTACGTGAATTGCTGATCCTGGCACGTACATGGTTCGCATTCGGTTTGCCTTCTAAAACTGGGTGTGACATAGGTGGTATCAGAGCCGTGCTGACTGTAGGACCGCTAACCTAGAATAGAATGGCCGTTCTAAGGATTATAGACCCCTATTATCACCTTGATTTTGGTATCCCTTCAAAAGTTGGTCATATCGACCAAACCTATGTTATACTATATATTATTATACCTTGCTGAAAATTTTGTTTTATTCTAATTCCTCATTTATTTATGGTCTACTTGCTGGTCATATTAGTTTTGTTCTCATTCTTATGCTTACGGTGTCTTTTGTAGATGGCTCGTCTTAGACACACTGCACGGAAGTCAGTCATTCCTTTATTGCCTTCTCGTCTCGTGGAGCGCCCGCTTCGCAGTCTAGTGACTGGTCAGTCTAGCCACTTGGAGAGGCTGCACCACCGCCTGCACGAGGAGCAGGAGCATCAACGACAAGAGCTGGAGCAGCAGGACTCTTCTTTCTCGCTTCAGCAGGAGATAGAGTTTGTGAGGAGCTGTTCCCCTGTGCTCCCGCTGGAGGCACCCCCTGCACCACCACTGAGCGCCCCAACCGCTGGAGCAGCTACTGGAGGAGACCCAGACGACGGAGGTGGTGACAGCAGCTCGAGCCACGACACCGACCTTTCAGAGGAGCAGGAGCTGGAAGGATGGGTTGCCCGACCCATCACCTGGGACGCTGCTCACGGGTGTCACTTTCATGACGCGCTCGACACCCTGCTGTGCCAGGCACTTGACCGGCGCACTTGGTCTATCAAGTATCGCTGTGTGGTCTTCCAGCATAGTCGCGGGGTTTACCCCGACCGTTGGGAGGCAACCTGCTTGGTGCGCCGTCCGGAGAACAGTCTCCAGGGTGCGGAGGTCTGCTCAGAGCACTATTCTATCTCTGAGCGGGACTTAGCTGAGGCGGCCATGCAAGATGCCACACGGCGTGCGGTTTCGCGCTACTGCTCAATGCTCGGCGAGGTAGCCGACGGTCTCAACCTGAAGTATTACCTCCGCCGCCCATCTGGCAGCACAGGAGGCGTGGTTGTCTCACCTATCGATGAGGACAATCCTAGGTTGAGCAGCAAAGTCAACCTAGCCGCCGTGCTAAACACGGAGCTGGACCATGCATTAGACGAGCTGAGTAGGGCTCGTGGTGAGATCGCCCAACTGCGGGCTGAGCGCGCGAAGCATCGTCACTTGGAGGATGGCTCCCCCGCTCCCGTCGGGACTTAGCACCCGTACCGCTCACCTCGGCATGGACACCATGCTTATGGCAACCCCGACTGTAGGACCAAGATAAATTTAGAACCATAGATCATCAGCGTCAGATCTTGTAATTAATACGAAAATATATACATAGAAGCTATAGTCTTAGTATCAGTCTTACTCTTAGTTAGTCTTAGTTAGACAGGGTAGTTTGCTTATCCTGTGCCTTTATGTTTGTCATGATGAACTATGTTGGATTTGGATCTTTGTAATGACTGTCGCTAGGGTGTAGGCATCCCTTGCACTTTGGTTTACCTGTTAAATGTTAATAAAATTAGTTACCTAGTTGGGAAGCCCTTTTGTTCTACTTTCCTCTTTATCTGAGAAGCTGTGTTGGTTTTGGTTGGAGATCAGTGAAGATGTTCATCTGTTCAGTATTGTGGAAGGATTCTATACTCTTTTCTTATGCTGCAAGGTTTGCAAGATCAGTTCTGATGTGTGATTGCATTCTGCAGATGTCAGAAAACAGGCGCAAAGGAGGAAGGCGTGCTCAGCAGGAGCAGGCAGCCCCGCAGGATGAGGCACCCCGACAGCAGCTGCCACCCCCACCCCCAATGTCCATAGAGCAGATGTTCTTAATGCAGACTCAGGCAGTTCAAGCCATCGGTCAGACTCTGGCCGCCATTCAGCAGTAGCAGCAGCCACCACCTCAGCCTCAGATGCCCAGAGACAAGCGTGCTGAATTCATGAGAGGTCATCCCCCGGTGTTCGCTCACTCTTCTGATCCCATGGATGCTGAAGATTGGCTGCGCACTGTGGAGCGGGAGTTGCACACCGCTCAGTGCGATGACAGGGAGAAAGTTCTGTATGGTCCCCTCTGTTGAGAGGAGCAACCCAGTCTTGGTGGGAGTCCTATCTCACCACCCATGCCAACCCCGACACTATTACTTGGGAGGAATTCAGAAACAATTTCCGCCAGTACCATGTTCCCGCAGGCCTAATGACAGTGAAGAAGGAGGAGTTCCTGGTGCTCAAGCAAGGGCCTATGTCCGTCAGTGAGTACCGAGACAAGTTTCTGCAGCTGTCCCGCTATGCTCCCGAGGATGTCAACACAGACGCCAAGCGGTAGTATCGTTTCTTGAGAGGCTTAGTTGATCCTCTGCAGTATCATCTGATGAATCATTCCTTCCCCACATTTCAGCACCTGATCGACAGAGCGATCATGACATAGAAGAAGCGCAAGAAGATGGAGGATTGCAAGCGCAAGATTGGTGACCTCAGCCTGGGAGCAGCAATCGCCCTCGTTTCTCAGGTAACTCACCTCAGCAGTTCAGGCAGAACTAGCGCCCACCTCAGCAGCAGCAGTTCCAAAGGCAGTACCCTCAGCACTAGCAGCAGAATCGCCAGAACAATTAGTCAGGAGGAGGTCAGTTCCAGAGGCAGAATCAGCAGGCACCTCGTCTTCCTGCCCCAACAACCAACCAGAACAGTCAAGCAGCACCCGTTCAAGGCGGAAGCAGAGCATGTTTCCATTATGGAGAGCAAGGCCATTGGGTGATGCAATGTCCGAAGAAGGCAGCCCAGCAGCAGTCAGGCCCCAGTGCCCCAGCAAAGCAGAATGTGTCTCATCCTGGAGCAGGCAACCGCTCTCAGCCACGCTACAACCACGGGAGACTGAATCACTTGGAGGCTGAAGCAGTTCAGGAAACCCTCGGCATGACAGTAGGTATGTTCCCAGTCGACTCCCATATTGCAGAAGTGTTATTTGATACTGGAGCAACACATTCATTTATTACTGCATCATGGGTAGAAACACATAATCTTCCAATAACTACCATGTCAACACCCATCCAAATTGACTCAGTCGGTGGTAGAATTCGAGCCGATAGCATTTGCTTGAATGTAAGTGTGGAAATAAGGGGGATAGCGTTTCTTGCTAATCTCATAGTAATGGGTACTCAGGGAATAGATGTCATCCTAGGGATGAATTGGTTAGATAAGTATCAGGCAGTTATCAGTTGTGATAAGAGGACAATCAAGTTGATGTCTCCACTAGGAGAAGAAGTGGTAGACGAGTTAATCTCACCTGAGCCAAGGAAAGGAAGTTGTCATCAGATGGCTATTGATAGCAAAGAGCCAGATCCACTCGAGATTATCAAAGTGGTGTCCGAATTCCCAAATGTGTTCCCGGAAGACTTACCAGGTATGCCACCAGAGCGGAAAGTTGAGTTTGCTATAGAGCTTCTTCCTGGCACCACCCCCATTTCTAAAAGAGCCTATAGAGTATCTGGACCAGAGTTAGTTGAACTTAAGAAGCAGATTGATGAGCTATCAGAGAAAGGTTATATAAGGCCAAGCACCTTGCCTTGGGCCGCCCCTGTCCTGTTCGTGAAGAAAGATGGCACCAGAAGGATGTGTTTGGATTATCAAGCTCTGAATGAGGTCAAAATCAAGAACAAGTATCCCTTGCCTAGAATAGAAGATCTGTTCGACCAGTTGAGAGGAGCCAGCGTGTTCTCAAAGATAGATCTGAGGTCAGGTTATCATCAGCTCAGGATTCGACCTTCAGACATTCTGAAGACGACATTCATTACCATGTATGGGTTGTACGAGTTCACTGTGATGTCTTTTGGTCTAACGAATGCACCAGCCTTGTTCATGAATCTGATGAACAGTGTATTAATGGATTATCTTGACAAGTTTGTGGTGGTATTTATTGATGATATTATGATATATTCTCAAAGCGAAGTAGAGCATGCGGATCATTTGAGTATGGTTTTGCAGAGATTGCGAGAGCACCAGCTGTATGCAAAGTTGAGCAAGTGCGAGTTCTGGATTGATGAAGTCCTGTTTTTGGGTCACATAATCAACAAAGAAGGATTAGTTGTGGATCCGAAGAAAGTGGCAGACATTCTAAACTGGAAAGCGCCAACAGATGCTCGAGGAATCAAGAGTTTTATTAGAATGGCCGGACATTATCAGTGATTCATTGAAGGGTTTTCGAAGATTGCGAAACCGATGACAGCTTTGCTAGGCAACAAGGTGGAGTTCAAGTGGACCCAGAAATGCCAAGAAGCCTTTGAAGTGCTGAAAGAGAAGTTGACTACAACGCCTGTCTTAGTCTTACCTAATGTGCACAAGCCCTTCTCGGTGTATTTCGATGCTTGTTACACTGGTTTGGGATGCATGTTGATGCAAGAGGGAAGAGTTGTGGCTTACTCGTCTCGGCAGCTGAAGGTTCATGAGAAGAATTACCCAATCCATGACCTAGAGTTGGCAGCAGTGGTTCACACACTGAAGACATGGAGGCACTATCTGTATGGGCAGAAATGTGATGTTTACACAGACCACAAGAGTCTGAAGTACATATTCACTCAGTCAGAGCTGAATATGAGGCAACGAAGATGGTTACAGTTGATCAAAGACTATGAATTAGAGATTCATTACCATCCAGGCAAAGCAAACGTAGTGGCAGATGCTTTGAGGAGGAAAAGTCAAGTCAACCTGATGGTCGCTCATCCGATGCCTTATGAGTTGGCCAAAGAGTTTGATAGGTTGAGCCTCAGATTTATGAATAACATGCGAGGAGTAACAGTTGAGTTAGAACCCACCCTAGAGCGGGAAATCAAAGAAGCACAGAAGAATGATGAGAAGATCAGTGAAATCCGACAGCTGATTCTAGAGGGAAGAGGCAAAGATTTTCGAGAAGATGCAGAAGGTGTGATATGGTTCAAGGACCGCTTGTGTGTTCCCAATGTCCAGTCCATTCGGGAGTTGATACTCAAGGAAGCTCATGAGTCAGCTTATTCTATACACCCTGGAAGTGAGAAGATGTATTAGGATCTGAAGAAGAAGTTCTGGTGGTACAAAATGAAAAGGGAGATCGCAGAGCATGTGGCTATATGTGACAGTTGTCAAAGGATCAAGGTAGAGCATCAGAGGCTAGCTGGATTGTTGCAACCGTTGCGAATTTCTCAGTGGAAATGGGATGAAATCAGAATGGATTTCATAGTCGAATTGCCTCGCACTCGAGCCGACTACGATTCCATTTGGGTAGTGGTGGACCGCTTAACCAAGTCAGCCCACTTCATACCCGTCAAGACCAACTACAGTAGTGCAGTATTGGCAGAGTTGTACATGTCCCGGATCGTTTGTCTTCACGGTGTGCCAAAGAAGATAGTGTCAGACAGAGGAACACAGTTTACCTCTCATTTCTGGCAGCAGTTGCATGAAGCCTTGGGTACACATCTGAATTTCAGTTCAGCTTACCATTCACAGACAGACAGTCATACTGAAAGAACTAATCAAATCCTTGAAGATATGTTGAGAGCTTGTGCGTTGCAAGATCAGACCAGATGGGACAAGAGGTTACCTTATGCAGAATTCTCCTATAACAACAGTTACCAGGCCAGCTTGAAGATGTCATGTAGAACTCCGTTGCAGTGGGATCAGCCTGGAGAAAATAAAGTGTTCGGGCCAGACATTTTGCTTGAAGCTGAAGAGAACATCAAGATGGTTCGAGAGAACCTAAAGATAGCACAATCAAGGCAGCGAAGCTATGCAGACACAAGAAGGAGGGAGCTAAGTTTCAAAGTCGGAGATTTTGTCTATTTGAAAGTTTCACCGATCAGAGGAGTAAGAAGATTCAGATTCAAAGGCAAGCTAGCGCCCCGCTATGTTGGTCCGTATCAGATTCTCGCAAGGCGTGGAGAAGTGGCCTATCAGCTTAGTCTGCCAGAAGGCTTGTCCGCAGTGCATGATGTCTTTCATGTGTCTCAGTTGAAGAAGTGTCTGCGTGTGCCAGAAGAACAGTTGCCAGTGGAAGGTCTAGAGGTCCAGGAGGACTTGACCTATATAGAGAAGCCAGCACAGATTCTTGAGACTACAGACAGAGTCACCCGGAGGAAAACTATTAGTATGTGCAAAGTCAGATGGAGTCACCACTCTAAGGAAGAAGCAACCTGGGAGCGTGAAGATGATCTGATGGCCAAGTACCCTGAACTCTTTGCTGGCCAACCTTGAATCTCGAGGGTGAGATTCTTTTAAGGGGGATAGGTTTGTAACGCCCTGAATTTGGGGGTAGAATTTTTTCTTCTTTTTACTCACCAAATTCAGGCGTTACTCCCTTTACTTTTCCCGTTTCGTTCCTTCTTCCCAATTTCAAAGCAGTATAGCAACTGGTGTCTAGATCGGGTGTAAACAAAACCTAAGTTGACATGGGTGTTGCATCATGCCGAATCATATTTTCTTTTGTCTGATGTCGTGTTTAGTCACGTGTATTGCTTCGTTTCGTTTCGTATTTTGCTTCGCGAATGGAATTCCGATCTGTGGTTGTGCGTGTCGTGGGTTTTGACCCGCGGTGCGGCCGAGCCCAGCCCGGACCGGCCCAGCTCGGCCCGCCTCGGCCCACGCACCCCTGGCGCCCGTGCCCTCCCCATGCGCGCCCCCTCCCCTGGTCTCTTTCCCTCATTTCAATTCTCCTGCGCAGCAACCTCCTATCCTCCACCTCTCTCTCTCTCCCCGTGGTGCCCTAGGTCTTGGAGACGGTGATCGCCAGAATTTGGATCCCCGAGGTGAGCTCCCCTCCCTCCCCTCTCCCTCCCTCTCTTCCCCTCCCCCTCCCCTTTCCTCTCCCACGCGTGCCCCCTGTTTCCCCCTGCGCGCGCATCCCTGCACGGCCTCGACCCTCAGCCCTCCCCTGGCGGCGCGGCCCCTGCTCCCTAGTGGCGCGACCCCCTACCCTCCCCCGCGGCGCGCCCCCGCCCCCGGTGGCGTGGGCCCCTACTCCCCCAGCGGCGGCCCCTGCTTCCCTCGCGGCGCGGCCCCCTGCTCCCCCGCGGCGCGCCCCTGCTCCCCCGTGGCATGGCCCCTGCCCTCCTAGCGGCGCGGCCCCCTGCCCCCTCACGGCGCGCCCCTGCTCCCCCGCGACGCGGCCTCGGCGCCCCGACGGCCCGGCGCCCCCGCGCCCCGGCGGCCTCGCGCCCTCGTTCCCTGGCGTGGCCTCACGTGCCCCTGGCACGCGCGGGCGACTGTAGTTGCGCGGCGTTCGACTTTCAGCTTAATCCCTTTTTCAATTTTAGTTTAGTCGATGTGCTATGTCGCGCGCTTCGTCGCGTGACGATTCATTTTAAATTTATCTTTATTAATGATCTGTGTCACGTGCTTCGTCGCGCGACGTTTCGTTTAAAATTCAAGTCAGTTGACGTAAGCTGTCGTGCGTTTCGTCGCACGACGCTTAACGTCTCTTTATAATTAAATGCAAGAGCCTCGTTGCGCGCCCCATCGCGCGACGGTCGTTTATTTCTTAACTCAATTTAAGTGCTGTGTCGCGCGTTTCATCGCGCGACAATCCTTTTAATTTACCTTTATCTGCTTATAATAATTAAATATGGAACATGACTTTACCTTATGCTTAACGCAATGGCTAAATTAATACCATTCTGTTTAGACAAGTGTTTTAATTTATAATCGTGTGACGTGATCGCTCTTCGACCGTAGCCTCGACCATTACTTTCTCTTTCTTGCTTAGTCATAAGTGTGAGCCCTGTGTCGAACGTCTGTTTATTTATTGCATTCTCTTGTATGGTGTACTGTTCTTTGTATTAAATGTGTGGAATGTATGTTTGAACTCGTATAGATAACGGTTAGTTGGCGGAGTCCGAAGGAGTTGCAGGTGAAGACCCTGAGCAGCAATCGGTTGGTGAAGGCAAGTGTCCTTTGACCCATCTATGTCCTACTAATTCTTATAATTCACTTCCCGCATTTACACATTTATACCTAAGGATTGACTAGCTTTTGTCTATCTTGTCCTTGTTTACCTATTTTGGTTGGGTTATTTCAGTTTAGCTTTATGCTAGCGCTTCACATTAATCAATGAACATGATGAGATTATCTATGATACGTTGTTTTCCCTTTTGATTATGATGATGGTACTTGTGGCCCTTAAGGGGACTCGAGCTATTTCTCGAGTGCCTCTCCGTAAGGATCTGTTCGTTGGATGACCGCCGGGAAAATAGTGCAACCATGAGGGTGGAGTGGGACACCCTTAGCTGAGTAATTAGAGGAACTGGGGTGTAGTTCGCTTCGCCGTCGTGTCGTTAATGGGTCTCGGTGTATGCAGCTCGCTCTGCCAAGGTTGGTTCGCCCCTTGGGAAGGAGTGCGGTGCATTTAGGAAACTTAACGGGCGGCTACAACCCTAGGAAATCTTTGTAAAGGCTACATAGTGAGACCCTGCCTATTCACCTTGGTAGTGTTTAAGGGTTTGATCGGCACGAGGCAAGAGGGAATCACGGCTTGTGGGTAAAGTGCGCAACCTCTGCAGAGTGTTATGAAACTGATATATCAGCCATGCTCGCGGTTATGAGTGGCCAAGGGAGCTCCATTGATTAGAGATACTTTGATCAGAGATGGTTGGTTTACAGGTCGTGACGAGGATGATGGTTTTGGTTATGACTATGGTACTGGTAAGTGGTATTCTTTCTGTTTGGAAAGGGTACATCGGGTTAATAACTTGGGTTAATGCTAAAACCTGGCTTTCTACTAGTAAATAATAACCTGACCAACTAAAAGCAACTACTTGACTTAACTCCACATAAAGCTAGTCCACTACAGCCAAACGGGACATTTTGCTGAGTATGTTGATGTGTACTCACCCTTGCTTTACACACCAAACCCCCCAGGTTGTCCACGTTGCAACCACTGCTCAGGTGAAGATGAAGTCGTGGAGGAGGACTTCCAGGAGTTTCAAGAGTACGATGAGTTCTAGGCGTGGGCTAGCGGCAAACCCCCAGTCGGCTGCCTGTGTAGGCCACGTGTATCTATGTTTCTTTTCCGCACTTTGATTATTGTTAAAGACTATGTGGATGTCTCGGACATCATGATGTAATCGACTATTATACCCTCTTTTATGTCATTATTTGAGCACTGTGTGATGATGTCCAGTTATATAACTGCTGTGTATGTGAATTGCTGATTCTGGCACGTAAATGTTCGCATTCGGTTTGCCTTCTAAAACCGGGTGTGACACACGACCACCTAGCAGAAGACATGTCCAGATGATGTGCGCGTCATCTGATGTGGCACGTGCTTAGTGATGAAATATGATCGACATTATAAGACGACATGTTATGATGATTTGGCGCCAGATGTGGCATTTCATTGGTGATCGAGATTGTAAGCTGACGTGTCATGATGATATGGCGTTTGGTTGGTGACGAACGTGATCGTCAATATCCGTCATGTTCTATAACGTTTGTGCCACTTTCAGCCCAAGTGCAATTGGGCCTAATATTATCATGAGCTGCTTATATTTGGGCCAAAACCAGTTGGGCCACTTTTCGTGGACATTAATTTGGCCCATATATTGTCATGTACCAATCAGTTGACCCACCTTAAATTGAATCTCCATGGATCGATTTCAATTAGGCCACATTCATTGCAAATGAATTAGGCCCTACCCTACATGGACTGAATTCGGTGCAAATGAAAATTGGACCTATATATGGATGACAGTTCGACCTAAATTAGCAATATTTTGATAAATTGACCTCAATAAAATTATGCAGTAATAAGTTTCTAGAATCGAATTTAATTGTGTTTTATTACAACACTCGGTAAACCAAAAAACAAAATACGAAAACAAGATAACTAAAGGATTAGGATGGTTTGCTGCCAAATTTAAACATATGACGAAGAAGGTTATTTGTTTCCTTTGTTTTCTTCTTCAAGCTCTATATTTCTTCAGCCTGCTTAGCCCTATCTTTTTCAGAGTACTCAGATTGTGCAAGCAACTCTTGAAGCTGATCTTAGAGAACTGCAAATTCTTGCTTCTCATTCTCAAGTTGGGCTTCACGTTCATGTACCTGATAAGAAACTCTGGTTCTCTTCTTGGAAGCAGACTAGAGGCCCAGATTTTGAAGGAACATATTGTGCTTTGGCAAAACTTTGGACACGACTTTCGTACAGGTCTTCTCCTGTTCTCCATTTTGTACTCCATCTTGTATAGGCTCAACAACGATTGCTTCTATATCAACCTTCAATATAGCAATATTACAATTGTTATATAAAGAGTGGTACATGATGAAACTTAACTATGTTACAATTGAAAGGAAAAATGAGGGTACAATACTTACAATAGCCTTCTTGATAGTTTTAGAGAAGTTACTTTTCTTGCTGCAACGTGTATCCTTGAAAAGTTCTATTACAGTTGGTGTTGAATCCATAACATTTTCTTGCATCTGAAATATAGTAAGAAACACACGCTCGATGTAGTGGTTAAGGGAAAAATGATTCTGAGTAGAGGTATTTACTGTGACATGGGTATGTGCAATGTAGTATCGAGATCCTATGCACTGCAGATACATGACCTGCTCACGATTTTTTGTTTGTTTTCACTTTTTTCCGGTGGAACAACACACAAAGAAGTGAAGAAATGTGCAATAATGGAGATATATGCATGAGATTAACTAAACCGTGTGCTTAGGCACATGCATTAACATACATGCAAGTTTCTGTGAAGTGTGCTACCTTATGCTTTGAGTTCGACCAGAGCTGCAACAGTTCCAACAATTCATTGTATCCACCAGCAATGTGGTCCTCACTTTATCTATAGGTACCCCAGTGAAGTACTTCTTGAGTCTGTATCGCATTTACCGTTGTCCTCTTTTGAGGAGGTCAACACAAGCATCACTATTTGCATTGTCTTAAGGATCAAAAGAGAATTGGCCCTAGGTAAATAGATGAATCAAATAACTTAGTGCATTTATTACAAAATAAAGAATTAATGCAGAAGTGGTGGAGTGTGACTTACAACAATTTAGCATTGTAGTTTTTGATGTGTGCACCCTTGTACTTCTTCCAGTGGGTATGGATATGATGTCTCACTAAGATCCCTCCCTCGGATGCGAACTTTGCAGCTTCAATTAGTGCTACATGATGCTTGTTTCCTTCTGAGACGTGTATGAGCATCTTTGAATTTAATCCTCTTATCAACCTTTCATGACCTTTTCCCATGCTTCTTCCCATTGGAGGATGTTTGTCCCGACTCTTAGTATATTTCCTGGGAAACACGCACTCATTTCATAAATCCTACATTATATGAAACACAACACGACCACAATTGATTACTTATAAATACAATGGAAGTTTGTAGCCACTTGCCTTGCGTAGAACACGTTGCCACTACAAACTATGGGGTTGAATGTGAAGGCAGACCTCCTTCTGTGATTGGAGTTAGGGTATCGATGGCACCATTTTGGCAGCAACCCTTAACCGTGTAAGTATTACACCATCAGTAGGTGGTGGTTGATGTTTGGGGAGCAACAACTCTTTTTGAAAAGGATTGTTGCTTTCTTCTGGGCATGTCATTGGCCTGAGTATGTGAAACACACAAAATTTACATATGAATGTATCATGTGCTTAAAGGGCATATGTATGTAGAGAAGAATTAAAGTACCTAATCGGTCTTTGAATCCGTTGAGGCTTCAATATCCTCATCTTCGTGCCAAAAGCCTGATGAGTTCGGAGGATCATCTCTTTTGTTCAGTTTTGATGTTGCCTTTCTATTCCTAGCTCCAGCTTTAATAATTTTCCTTAGTTTTGTGAACTCTAGTTTGTTAAGGTAGGTGTTGTTCCTCATAATTGTCAGCTCCCTCTCTTTATCGTACTTTGTTAGTTCCACGGTTATAAAAATGAATAGAACATTGACTTACGATCTGATCAAAATAGAAATCCGAGTCTACGTTACGAGAACTGTATAAAAATGAGGAGGTTGATCTCGCAGGCACCAAGCTAGACAAACTAGCTGCGCACTAGATTTGGAAGATGATACAAAATATATGCAAATACAGTGTTGCATGAGAAAAAAGAAATCGACCTGGCATGGGAGGAGATTTCTTGGGCAGGACCCTCTTCTTCCTAGGAGCTATATAGAGGCTTGTCAAATCCCTCGCAGAAGATTGTCGACGGTAAGGTATGCGGTGGACGTCGCTCTTCTAGATCCCACCTCCCTATTCTCGAGTTGGTGGTCTAGCCAGTCCAGAATGCGCCACATCTTCTCCCACCTCTCCTCCTCCTTCTGCGAAGTTGCCATCGCTTCTAGAAGAAATCTTGTCTGCACAAATAGTTTAGTGGAGGGTTCCGTGGATGTGACTTCCGAGAATCATGGACTTGGTGGTGGACTGTGTCGCAGATGGTGTTGACGCCGTTGCCTGTTGGAGTCCAGCTCCAATCTTCCAATGAAGAGCACTTCGTGTTCTATTCGTTGTCTTTCCCAGCAGCAAGCTGGTCTCCTTCGTCGCACCCCACCGATGATTGACGGTTCTGATACCAATTGTCACAACCCGTTGGTGATGGAGCAACGCCAAACACCATGAGTAGCAACAAATCTGGTGGAAGCAAGCTTCCTGGCGCTAGAACCCTGGTAAGTTTCCAGAAGAACATGTATGTGGTTCTAGCAACTTTCTGTTATTTCATTTCCTGTCCGTACATCAGAGTTACAATGTATTTTTATAGCTGGCTAGCACACGACCTAGATCCCCTTGTATTCTATACTTCTAATGACAGCTAAATGCTAGCTAATTACATCTGGCTTAATATTGAACCACTACTACTTACCTAGGCACCATCCACGATCCTGACATTACCCCTTCACCAAAACTTGCTTGTCCCCAAGCAAGGACAATAGGAAAACGAGCCTGCACGGCATAAAAATCCCTCCAAGTAGATAACTCCAGCGACATGTCTGACTCTCGGAGCACAACCAACACGATTGTTGCATTGCCCTTTTCCCACCAAATCTCTGGTTGAAGATTTCCTCACCCTCATGTGCCTTGGCTGAAAGTTGCAGGCGGTATGCCATAGCCCCAACCATTGCCAACACTTTGTATGGTCTAGAGCTTGCTCTTTGATCACAGAACTGTTAGCAGCATGTTGTTGTATCCAAACAACCACCCATAAGTCCTCACTTCCTTTGATCACAGAGACTGCCAACACCAAGACTGCATACCTATACAATGAGTTAAAGAAGTAACCACCCATGGAAGCCTGATGCAATGACCCAATAGGAAACTGCTGCCTTGTTGTGTTTGTTGGAAAACTGGACACTACCTTACCAACTGATCAACACCGATTTTCAGATCTGTCCACACAAACAAACTCTTGAACAAGTGATAAGGAACAACCCTCTGTCCTAAGAATACAACCTGACATGAAAGGTGACTAGTCACCCTAGACCACAGATCCTGAGCATAATCATCAGTCACTATGTTCTCCTATGCCTTTATCATACACCATTCTGAACTGTAAGCTCATTAACTTGTTCATGCATTTTCGTTGAATGTCCAGTTGTGACTGAACTGTCATATCACTGTTTCCTGGGCTAGAAGAAGGTAGCCACCCTTGTGTTAGCTCAAATATCACATAATGAACACTGCCATCGTTCTGTCTCCCATCAAAAATCAACACAAAACCAGACCCATGTTCTTCCAGTACAAGCTATTGTTAACCTTTAAAAGCTTCACAATCCATAAGATGGCACTATCAACCAAACTGAGATCTAGCATCTCTTCAGGGCCCTTCTCAAAATCAGCCATGGCAGATGCAAGATAAGTATGCCGAGATGTAGTGAGATAGTGCCAGAATTTTAGTACACAAGCTAACTCCATCCAACTGATGGCAAAACTACATTCAACTACATCTCCTTGTCTCTCAAGCATACAATGTGAAAGTCGCCTAGAGGGGAGGTGGATAGGCGGAATCTGAAATTTACAAACTTAAGCACACGCTACAAGCTGGGGTTAGCGTTAGAATAAAATCCGAGTCCGAAAGAGAAGAAAAACAAATCAACCAAGAAATAAAGCGGATGAACACGGTGATTTGTTTTACCGAGGTTCGGTTCCAAAGAACCTAGTCCCCGTTGAGGTGGTCACTAAGACCGGGTCTCTTTCAACCCTTTCCCTCTCTCAAACGGTCACCTAGACCGAGTGAGCTTTCTTCTTAATCAATCGGGTCACTTAGACCCCACAAGGACCACCACACACTTGGTGTCTCTTGATTTGATTACAAGTCACTTAGAGAACAAGAATGAGGAAGAAGAAAGCGATCCAAGAACAAGAGCTCAAAGAACACGAGCAAAAACTCTCTCTCTAGTCACTAGAAGTTTGGAGTGAATTTGGGACTTGGAGAGGCTTTGATTCTTTTGAATTGTGTCTTGTATTGATTGCACTAGCTCTTGTATTGAATGAGATGTCTGAAAAACTTGGATGCTTGGAGTGGTGGTGGTTGGGGGTATTTATAGCCCTCAACCACCACATAGCCGTTGGGGAGGCTGTCTATCGATGGGCGCACCGGACAGTCCGGTGCGCCACCGGAAACAGTCCGGTGCGCCAGCCACGTTACCCAACCGTTAGGGTTCTGAAGATTCTGACCGTTGGAGCGTTGACTTTATGTCACACCGAACAGTCCAGTGCGGCACCAGGTAGGTGCTGTTCACTGTCCGGTGCACCTCTGACACCTGCTCTGACTTCTGCGCGCACTGTTCACGCTTTTGCAGACGACCGTTGCGCTGGATAGCTGTTACTCCGCTGGCACACCGGACAGTCCGGTGAATTTTAGCGGAGTGGCCTTGAGAAACCCGAAGGTGAGGAGTTCAGAGTGTACGACCCCTGGTGCACCGGACACTGTCCGGTGGCACACCGGACAGTCCGGTGCGCCAGACCAGGGTTCTCTTCAGTTTCTTTTGCTCCTTTCTTTTGAACCCTAAGTTTGATCTTTTTATTGGTTTGTGTTGAACCTTTGGCACCTGTAGAATATATAATCTAGAGCAAACTAGTTAGTCCAATTATTTGTGTTGGGCATTCAACCACCAAAATCATTTATAGGAAAAGGTTAAACCCTATTTCCCTTTCAATCTCCCCCTTTTTGGTGATTGATGCCAACACAAACCAAAGCAAATATATAAGTGAATAATTGAACTAGTTTGCATAAGGTAAGTGCAAAGGTTGCTTTCTTTTACTAGATATGCATGGTTGCTTTCTTTTATTTAACATTTTGGACCACATTTGCACCACTTGTTTTGTTTTTGCAAATTATTTTGGAAAGTCTTTTTAAAGTCTTTTTGCAAATAGTCAAAGGTATATGAATATGATTTCGAGAAGCATTTTCAAGATTTGAATTTTCTCCCCCTATTTCAAATGATTTTCCTTTGACTTAAACAAAACTCCCCTTGAATAAATTCTCCTCTTAGTTTTCAAGAGGGTTTTAATAGTTACCAATTGGAACTTATACTTTAGATACTAGTTTTGAAATTATACCAATTTGGAATATATCAAAAACAAGATACCAATTGAAAACTTAATTTCGAAAATTTTGAAATTTTGGGTGGTGGTGCGGTCCTTTTGCTTTGGGCTAATACTCTCTCCCCCTTTGGCATGAATCGCCAAAAACGGAGACTTTGCGAGCCCTTTTTACTTTCTCCCCCATTGGTACAAGTAAATATGAGTGAAAGATTATACCAAAGTGAGAGTGATGTGGAGTGATGGCGAAGGGTAAATGATACCGGTAGAGTGGAGTGGAAGCCTTGTCTTCGCCGAAGACTCCATTTCTCTTTCAATATACGACTTAGCATAAAAATACACTTGAAGATACATTAGTTGTAGACATAAAAGAGATATGATCAAAGGTATATAAAGGAGCTTTGTATGCAAAGTTTCAATCAAAGTTCTGAGAATCAAGAATGTTTAGCTCATTCCTAAGTTTGGTAAAGGTTTTCTCATCTAATGGTTTGGTGAAGATATCGGCTAATTGTTCTTTGGTGCTAACATAAGCTATCTCGATATCCCCCCTTTGTTGGTGATCCCTCAAAAAGTGATACCAAATGTCTATGTGCTTAGTGCGGCTGTGTTCAACGGGATTATCCGCCATGCGGATTGCACTCTCATTGTCGCATAAGAGAGGGACTTTGCTCAATTTGTAGCCATAGTCCCTGAGGTTTTGCCTCATCCAAAGCAATTGCGCACAACAATGACCTGCGGCAATATACTCGGCTTCGGCGGTAGAAAGAGCTACTGAGTTTTGTTTCTTTGAAGCCCAAGACACCAGGGATCTCCCTAGAAACTGACAAGTCCCTGATGTGCTCTTCCTATCAATTTTACACCTTGCCCAATCGACATCTGATTATCCTATTAAATCAAAGGTGGATCCCTTGGGGTACCAAAGACCAAACTTAGGAGTATAAACTAAATATCTCATGATTCTTTTCATGGCCCTAAGGTGAACTTCCTTAGGGTCGGCTTGGAACCTTGCACACATGCATACAGAAAGCATAATATCCGATCGAGATGCACATAAATAGAGTAGAGATCCTATCATCGACCGGTATACCTTTTGATCTACAGATTTACCTCCCGTGTCGAGGTCGAGATGCCCATTAGTTCCCATGGGTGTCTTGATGGGTTTGGCATCCTTCATTCCAAACTTGTTGAGTATGTCTTGAATATACTTGGTTTGGCTTATGAAGGTGCCTTCTTGTAGTTGCTTGACTTGAAATCCTAAGAAATACTTCAACTACCCCATCATAGTCATCTCGAATTTTTGAATCATGATCCTAATAAACTCTTGAAATGTAGATTTGTTAATACACCCAAATATGATATCATCAACATAAATTTGGCATACACACAAATCCTTTGCAATTGTTTTAGTAAAGAGAGTAGGATCGGCTTTACCGACTTTGAAGCCATTAGTGATAAGGAAATCTCTCAGGCATTCATACCATGCTCTTGGGGCTTGCTTGAGCCCATAAAGCGCCTTTGAGAGTTTATAAACATGGTTAGGGTACTCACTATCTTCAAAACCGGGAGGTTGCTCAACATAGACCTCTTCCTTGATTGGTCCATTGAGGAAGGCACTTTTTGTGGCGGAACCGCCTGAATTATTCCAACTTAAGTGCCTAAGTCCCACCTTAGAGGCTAGACCACACTTAAATAGGAATAACACGTCAGTCCCTCGGATCTAGTCCGACAAGGCCACTAACAGGATCAAGTACCACGTACTCACTCGATGGTGAGGTATAGAGCAAATACAATAAAGCATAAAACCATACATTAAGGAGTATCAAATTTATTACATCATCATCGGAGTTTTAGCAAAAGTGGTGATCATTGTTCGGAATGCAGCGAAATGAAACTAACGATAAATAAATGGAGGGATAGGGAAGCCTGTCCCATCACTCCTCATGCTCCTCCTCAGCCGAGGTAGGATCCCACTCGACTGTCCAACCTGGTGGCAAGATGGACGGCGAAGTCACTCCAGCAACCATGTCCTCCAGAGAACCTGTAAAAATTTATGCCACAAGCAAGGCTGAGTATATTAATACTCAGCTAGACTTAGCCGGTGTGAGGAGTCTACTCCTCTACCTCTAGACATGCAGCTGTTTGGCTGAGGGGTTTGGTTTGCCAAAAGCACTAGCTGAGTCTAAAATTCAAGTTTTAGCTCTTTCAAGTTTTAGTGTGACTCTCTTAAGACTAAATATATACCTATCTAATCATACATGGTATCAAACATTTAGCAATCAACAACTTTGGCCAAGCCATCACATTTCCACTTGTTACTCAATGTAGCAGCATGGATCAAGCAGTCTCATTAGCTGCGAGAAGCAGACGATTCGAATCGAGTTTCAACCTTGCAAGGTAAACCTAAACACATGACGTGGCGAGGCACTCCATCCCCACACACATCAACCGTCCCCTTCGATTCCCCGCCAGCAGAGAGGGGCTCACCGCCTTGGCGTACAATGCCTCACTGACCCCGACTGTCGTCGTGCAGTGACCGCACTTGTACCCACCATAACCGGAATGGGAGACGACGTCTCAGGTCGCGTGAGGAGGGCAATCTGCTGCCAGGTTCAATCAGGTACTAGGCTTACCGATTTACCATATTTCTCGGCATATGTTTAGTACGTTCAAACGCTTGACACACGGTACCACACTGTAACACCCCTAGTGTTACTGTCACTAAAACTTGAGCATAACATCATAAGCATTAGCATTTCATGTGTTTGACACACCTAGAGTGCATTCACTAAGCAAAAATTTCAAACATGTTGTATTGATATGGTGTTTTGCAAATAAGACCCTAGTGTAGGGTACTTAACCCTAAATGGGGTTCAGAAGGGTAAAACAAAATCCAAATAGAGAAAACCCTAAAGCTTAAGTGAAATAGTCATAAAATGTTACTAAGAATGGACTTGAATTACATTCACACCCTTGAAGTACCAAAAACCCTAAAAAGGACCCTGGAAAACCCTAACCCTAAACCCTAGGGGGTTAAGTGCAAAATCAGTGCACTTTTGGACTAAAGTGTAAAAACTATGATGTTAAGGCATATAAAGTTATATGGTTCACATTTATGAAGATTTGTAATTCAAACCCTGAATTTTAGACCTATTTGCAAAAGGACCCCCTTTTTGTCAGATAATTAAAGTGTAAAAACTATGATGTTAAGGCATATAAAGTTATATGGTTCACCTATTTGCAATTCAAGGTTGTTATGAAGAATTTGAAGATAATTAAACCTAAAGTCAGGCTGTCAGGCTGTTAAAGCCTGAACTTCAGACTGACAGTGCAACTGCAGTGACTTTGGGCATGAATTCAAGCAGGATTGAGCAAGAATTTGCTTAGGATTGCTATAACAATATTGTAGCTAGATCTTAGAGCTAAAACTTTGCTAAAGGGTAATGATCATGTTACTGCACAAAATCGGGAGTAAACAACCCTGCAAATCGCTCTATCAGGTGACTGAATGGGCTTTCCCATGGTACTGTAACACCCCGGGATCCACAAACACCCCAGAATGCTACTAAACTACACATCTAACATTCATATATAAAATTTCGACTTCATCTCCTTTGAAAATTGCATAAACGGGGATGCAACAAAGTATAAATAGATATCATGATAAGAAAACATAAAAGACATTAATAATCTGCTAGCAATGGGAAGACAACCATAACAACATGAACGGAATTAATCAGTGCGCACGACTAGTTAAAAACAAACATCCTTTGACCAGAAGTTTCTAATTAAATCATGACTGTGTCTGAGCAGCATTATTATGAGAGTGAAGGTGGATGTGCTGCTACTTCCCACTCCCCTTGATGAGCAACAAGCACCTGCATTGAGTAATGCAAGAGTGAGATGAAACATCTCAGCAAGCTAATTGTTCTGACGAGATATTTAAACCACAAATTGAATTAATCAACATTTTAAAAGAATCACAATCAAGATCAGAAATACTTGTAGATATAGAACTTAGTAGTCCCAATATAACCAATATCATCTCATTTCCTCGAATAACCACAATAGGTTCTATAACACTTCCCCGCGTCAACAATACCTGCAAATATCACTTCAATGTATGCATAGGAATGCAATGTGTAGGTACTCTATCTTCATACCTCTGAGAGTATAAAACCACATCATCTGCAAATATCACTTCAATGAATGCATATGAATGCAATGCATATGTCCTCTGCCTTCATACCTCTAAGGGTATGAAGCCGCATCGTACCCCTCCTCGGGCAACGTACGATGCTAAATTGTACCGGTACGGTCGGACCATAGGTCACGACAAAACTTCAGATGCAAATGAGTCATGCAATGTATATGGCATGCTGCATTTATCAATAACCTTCACTTCCTTCAGATACAATACAAACCTCAAATAATACTTTATTTACCTTCAGATACAATACCAACCTCAAATAATACTTCATTTACCTTCAGGGGTGTGAATTAATCTCATGAATCATACTCGAATCATAATCATCATCAATATATGATTGAGCATCAGTATAATGCAAGCAAGTAAAGCATCACCATAGAGTCCAATTATGAAAGAATCCAATACTTCTGAATATTAGAGTGTAGGCAATAGAAATAACAGGTCAGAACGGAAGCAACCACCGCTACATTCACTTGCCTTCATCGAAGAAGAAGAAATGTACTAGACATAATCTGGAGTGTAGCCACCTGCTAGCGGGCATAAAACTTAGTACAAATATTTCACAAACATTTGCCATCAATCAACAAAACACTCCTACACTTGAAACCAAGACCCAGTGGAAAGACTCCCACCCTGAACCACATGCCATACAGCAGCAGCGCTGTTTGTTAATTTTGCATCTTTAAAATTAAAACAGCGGTGATATCAAACAAATACTCTAGGAGTATCTACACAAAATACTCTACAACTTCAGTATTCAATGGATGATTAAATTCTGCCATCTACAAGTTCTAAAACATCTCACAAGATAACTGACTGAATCTGTTTTAGACAACAGTATGGTTCACTTTAAAATTCGATATCTCCCAAACTACTGAACCAAAAATTATTAAATTCTGCTGGAAATAAGAACTTGTATCCCTCTACAAAAGTCTCCATAGTTGGAAGAGCCAATTCGGCCATTTACTAGATGAAACCCACCAGTGAACAGACTCACTCATTTTTGTCAGGCAAACAGGAACAGCCACAGTAAAACAAACATAACTGGAGTTTCACAAATCATATGAATGCACTCTTTAACAATCTGGAAAGCTTATGAAATTATCTATAACTTCTTTTACCAACCCACAGTTTAATTCTGTTGATAAAATTGCCTAACTCTTAAGAGAACAGATTCTGCACAGAATTATGAGACTGAAAAACTGCTATAATCAAACTGTCATAACTTTCTGTTCTGATGTCCGATTGAGGTGTTCTTCGCGGCCACGGAAAGATCTACAAATTATCTACGACTCATATATAGACTTTTTATTTTTATGAGGCCACTAAGATCACGGAAAACTGGTATGAACAGAAACTGTCGAATCTGCCATGCTGCAGAAAACTAAATTCGAGATCAAAACCTAACCTCACATCTAATACAACCTCTAATCCTTTAATCCCCATGATCCACCACCTCCAAAAGCACATAATTACAGGGAGGAACAAGGATCCCATCATACCTAGGGTTTCCCCAAGAAAATATGCAAGAAGAGATGGGGAAGAACACCTCCTTGATCCTCTCTTCCTCTTCAATTCAACGTGCTCCTCCTCTTCTCGATCCTTGCTGCGTAGGGGGAGATCTTGGGGGAGGAAGCAATGGAGGATGGCTGCCATAGGGGGAGGGGGCGGCCAGCCAAGGGGGAGAAAGGGGGTGGCGGCCAAGAGGGGGGGTGAAGGGAAAAAAAGGGGTGGCCACCTAGGGTTTTTTGTGGGAGAAAGAAACGACGCCTTAGATGACTTCTATCTTTGCATCCAATGGCCCACAACCCTTTACCTCATCCACGCACCAAAGATTAACTTTTGGTCAACATTTTTTTTGGGATATTACAGGTACAGTAACCTGAAACGGATCAGGACGCCAACTCAACTCGCCGCCGATGATCCCCGCCGCGATTCGTGCCGCCGCCGTCCTGATTCGTGCCCGGTGAGGAACGGATAACGCCGGGGATGGATAACTCGTACGTGGCGCCATCTCCCGAGTCCAGCCGGAGTTCTTCACCGGCGGCCACCTTGACTCGGTAACTTTCGCCGCGGTGTCACTCATTCCACGATCTGCCTCATTGTGCCTCCTACCGACGTGGTATGCATGCGCTAGCAATGCTATCCGTGGCCGGAGATCGTCTGTCGGGTCGCCGTGGCTATAAATAGCATGGTGGTCCACGGCGAGGTGTGACCATCACACACACAGTGAGTTGAATCGAAGCCGAATTCGCGCTACCTCTACCCCTCCTCTCAAATTAAGTGTGCGCAGTAAAACTAGAGTTCTTTGCGAAGCCGAAGCACCTGCTCCCACCCTCGATTAGCCACCATAGCCGGAGAATCACCAATTTCCCCCAAATCGGTCAGCCGCGCCACCAAGAATAGCCCGATCGTGGCCAGCCCGCTCTGGTAAGTTCCTATCCAATTCAAGTGTTGTTTCCGTGGCTCTGCATGCTGGTAAAGCTCACCGTGGCACCCGTTTACTCAATTCGGCCATGATTTGGCGGGAACGCGTACTCGTGAACCCGGTTTCTGCCATGATCGTGGGCAGACAGTTCCCAGTGGGGTTTATGTCAAATTGAAGGATGTTCCTAGATTATCCTTGATCGGTTATGCCTCCCTGATAGTTAACCATGGCAGTCATTGCCGGCCATGGCCGGTACAGACCATGTTGAAGACGAACGGCGAGCGCGCCGTGGCCAGGGATGCTTCTAGAGAAGAAATAGAAGTACGAGGGTATTTCTGCAAACCGTCAGTGACTCAGGGCAACAGTAAAAGAACCCACTTTGAGTTAACCAGAACGCCAGGGACCTCCGTGCAAAGTCTACAGCGCGGGCGCGGGCGCGCGCTTTCCCCTGGAATTGGGCCGTTTGGGCTACTTTCGGCCCAATACTGTTTAAGCTTTTTCCTTTTCTTTTCTATAAAACTTGAGAAATCTGTAGAAAATTGTAGAAAAATGGTAAAAATGTGAAACCAATTTTCCTAGGTTCCTTATTTTCCATAGTATTTAATAAAAATAATTTTATGATTTTTAGGTCAAATAGGGAAATTTGGAGCATTTAAAATAGCCTAAAACCTTGTTCCTGGAATTTTAGAAAATAAATAATAATCCCAAAAATCCCCAAACTTTTTAGATGAACTCTAAACATTATTTAGAAGCCTTGGGTAGAATTTGGTTTGATTTGAACCTTGTTTGATGCTTAGAACCCAAAACCCTACCCCCTGCCCTTTGAATTCCTTTAGTGACCCCGGAAACCCTAGTTTCCCGGAAAACTGTGAAGGAAAGTTGTATTCAAGACTTTAGAAATAAACCTTTACTATCTTTGCACACTCATAAGAATTTCATGAGCATTCATTCTTATATATATATGGTTATATTTAGATAACGAGGAAGAAGTTGAAGTAGAAGAAGAGAAGACTTCGCCACCACCACCTGCGGAACATCAGGCAGGAAATTGTTTTTACTTTGACATCTGCGGATCCGTGCCTGATTCACCTGTAAACCAAGGCAAGCCCTGGTGCATGCAACCCCTTCCTTGTGTTTTTAAATAATTTCTGCACACTTTAAGTCTAGTGAAATGTGCATTAGGTTTATAGGAGTTGCTTAGAACCCTTTTGATGCATTGCCTTCCTTAATATCCACACCTTTATAGGATACTTTTGTTGAAGTATCGAAACATGATTTACAAAAATGCTTAGCTCTGCTTAGATCTTGTGGATAGAGGTTGTCCTTAGCCTAGCTCGAGAAAGGATGGCTTCTACCTGCAAGAATATTTTCATCTGAAGCATGGTGGGATCTTACTGCAAAGCTCCCTATAATGCTCTCTTCATCCTAAGGAACACAAAACAATCCTAAGGATGGAAGTATTTAACTCGCGACTTGGGCTAGGAACAGGTGATGCTCCGCCCGGGTCAATTAAGGATTGGATGCGTATGTAGGCCTGCTAGATCAAGGACTATCTTAACTGGCCACATGCCCTGGAAATGGGATAGGGTAAGCTTTGCCTCGGGCAGACTAATACCAGAATAAGATAACATGCAATGAGCGTGGAGAGATGTGAAAGGGAAATGTGCCCTTGGGCCATTTCTATAAGATTTTGGTGATTAAGTGCCCAACACACATTAAGGGAATGAGTATATGCCAAATGGTGGACAAAGTGCAAATCAATACAAAGGTATGATTCTAGACTTAGTACATTGGTTTTTGTGTACTAACATATTTGTCTAAGTGCTAGAATCAGAGAAAATACAATTGGAAAAGACTTGGTTTGAGCAGCCAAGTCTCCGCTCAATCTGGGTGCACCGGACCGTCCGGTGGTGCACCGGACAGTGTCCGGTGCGCCAGGCTGGCTTTGGTGAAATGGCCGCCCTCGGGAAATCGTCGGCGGCGTACTGCTAAAATTCACCGGACTGTCCGGTGGGCCAACGGTCGGCCGAGCCAACGGTCGGGCGCGCAATCCGCGCGTGACGCGTGGCCGGGCCAACGGTCTGAAGGGGGCACCGGACTGTCCGGTGCGCCAACGGCTCCAAATCGCCAACGGTCGGCTGCGCCAAAATAGGAAAGAAATCCGCACCGGACAGTGTCCGGTGGTGCACCGGACTGTCCGGTGCGCCAGTCGACAGAAGGCAAGAATTGCCTTACTGGATTGCTCTCAACGGCTCCTAGCTGCCTTGGGGCATTAAAAGGGACCCCTAGGCGCATGGAGGAGAACACCAAGCACACTTTGATCATTCTTGATCATTCACACTTCGTCTTTGCGCACTCGTTTGACATTCTTAGTGTTTTGAGCTCCGTTCTAGTGAGAACCTTGTGACATTCATTTGAGCTCAAGTCTTGGCTGTGTGTGTGCGTATTTGCTGTGGATTTGTGTGTGTTGCTTCCCTCCCTTGCTCTAGTGCTTTCACTTTGATCCTCATTGTAAGGGCGAGAGACTCCAAGTTGTGGAGATTCCTCGCAAACGGGATATAGTAAAGGAAAAAGGAACACCGTGGTATTCAAGTTGATCATTGGATCACTTGAGAGGGGTTGAGTGCAACCCTCGTCCGTTGGGACGCCACAACGTGGAGTAGGCAAGTTTTGTACTTGGCCGAACCACGGGATAAACCACTGTGCCTCTCTGTGTTGATCTCTTTATGGTTTGCAAGAACTCCTCTCCTTAGCCACTTGATTTCATTGCTCTAACACTTAATCAAGTTTGTGGCTTTAAGTTTTATGTTTTTTATTCAGGATCACCTATTCACCCCCCCTCTAGGTGCTCTCAATTGGTATCAGAGTCGTTCTCTTCACAAAGGGACTAATCACCCTAAGAGATGGATCCTAAGGGAAAGGGGATGGTGGTCAACGATAAGGAGAAGGAGTCCATCTTCAACGAGCCGAGGGACGACAAAGCCAATGACTCCAGCTCGAGTCAAAAGAAGAAGGACGGGAAGAAGAAGAGGCAGATCAAGAAGGTAGTCTACTACGACAGCGACGAGTCTTCCTCTTCCCAAAAGTACAACGAATACAAGGAGAAAAAGAAAACGGTTAACTCGAACTTTTCTTTCGATTATTCTCGTATTCTGCAAAGTTCAAATGCTCACTTGCTTTCCATTCCACTTGGCAAACCTCCTCACTTTGATGGAGAGGACTACAGATTTTGGAGTCACAAAATGCGTAGTCACTTGTTCTCTCTCCATCCAAGTATATGGGAGATAGTAGAGAATGGAATGCAATTTGATAGTACAGATAGTCCCATATTTATCAATGAGCAAATTCACAAAAATGCACAAGCTACTACTGTTCTTTTAGCATCATTGTGCAGGGATGAATACCATAAGGTGAGCGGCTTGGATAACGCCAAGCAGATTTGGGACACCCTCAAGATCTCGCATGAGGGGAATGACGTCACTATGCTCACCAAGATGGAATTGGTGGAAGGCGAACTAGGAAGGTTCGCGATGATCAGGGGGGAGGAGCCAACCCAAACGTACAACAGGCTCAAGACCCTCGTCAACAAAATAAGGAGCTATGGAAGCACGTGATGGATGGACCACGACGTCGTCCGACTTATGCTAAGGTCCTTCACCGTCCTTGATCCTCATCTTGTTAACTCTATTCGTGAGAATCCTAGGTACACCAAGATGACACCCGAGGAGATACTTGGAAAGTTCGTAAGCGGGCGAATGATGATCAAGAAGGCGAGATACGTTGATGATGCGTTGAATGGCCCAATCCACGAGCCTCAAATCGTTGCTCTCAAAGCAACAAGTAGCAGGGAGGTGCTACCTAGCAAGGTGGCGCAAGTTGAGGCGGCCGGGCTTAACGAGGAAGAAATGGCCCTCATCATCAAGCGCTTCAAGACGACGCTTAAGGGTCGCAAGGAGCATCCCCAAAAGAACAAGACGAAGGGGAAGCGCTCCTGCTTCAAGTGTGGTAAGGTTGGTCACTTTATTGCTAACTGTCCCGATAATGATAGTGACCAGGATCAAGAAAAGAAGAGGGAAAAGAAGAAGACGTACAAGAAGGCTAAAGGCGAGGCACACCTTGGCAAAGAGTGGGACTCGGATTGCTCTTCGTCCAACTCCGACGACGAAGGACTCGCCGCCACCGCCTTCAACAAATCATCCCTCTTCCCCAACGAGCATCACACCTGTCTCATGGCAAGAGAGAAGAAGGTAAGCACTCGAAAGACTATTACGTATGCTTCTTCTATTGATGATGAATCTAGCGATGATGAAATAGACTATGCTAGTTTGTTCAAGGGCTTAGATAGAACTAAGATTGATAAGATCAATGAATTAATTGATGCCTTGAATGATAAGAATAGATTGTTAGAAAAGCAAGAGGATCTTTTGTATGAAGAGCATGATAAATTTGTAGATGCACAAAATTCTCTTGCTTTAGAAGTTAAACGGAATGAAATGCTTTCATGTGAATTGTCTACATGCCATGAATCTATTTCTAGCTTAAAAAGTATAAATGATGACTTGAATACTAAGTTAGAAATAGCTAATAAATCAACATCTTGTGTAGAACATGTTGTGATTTGCAATAGGTGTAAAGATTTCAATGTTGATGCTTGTAGTGAACACCTAGTTTCAATTTCTAAATTAAATGATGAAGTGGCTAGTCTTAAAGCTCAACTTAAGACTAGCAAAAATGAATTTTATAAACTAAAATTTGCAAGGGATGCCTACACGGTTGGTAGACACCCCTCAATTAAGGATGGGCTTGGTTTCAAGAGGGAAGCCAAGAACTTGACAAGTCATAAGGCTCCCATCTCCACCAAGGAGAAAGGGAAGGCCCCTATGGCAAATAGTGTTCAAAAGAACCATGCTTTCATGTACCATGATAGGAGACATTCTAGGGATGTTCATTATAATAGAAGTTATAATGCTTTTGTTTCACATGCCATGATTGCTTCAAGTTCCTCTAATGTGTATGGTAGAAATATGCCTAGGAAAAATGTTGTTCATGCTCCTAGGAAAGTTTGCAATGAATCTACCACTGTATTTCTTGCATGCAATACTAGATTTGTTCTTTCATGCAAAAATAAAAAGGTGATTGCTAAGAAGGTGGGGGGCAAATGCAAGGGAGACAAGACTTGCATTTGGGTCCCTAAGGCTATTGTAACTAACCTTGTAGGACCCAACAAGAGTTGGGTACCTAAGACCCAAGCCTAAATTTGCCTTGTAGGTTTATGCATCCGGGGGCTCAAGCTGGATTATCGACAGCGGATGCACAAACCACATGACGGGGGAAAAGAGGATGTTCTCTTCCTACGTCAAGAACAAAGATTCCCAAGACTCAATCATATTCGATGACGGGAATCAAGGCAAGGTTAAAGGACTAGGAAAAATAGCAATTTCATCCAAGCATTCCATTTCTAATGTGTTTTTAGTATAATCACTCGGATATAACTTGTTGTCCATTAGTCAATTATGTAATATGGGATATAATTGCTTATTCACAAATGTAGATGTGTCTGTCTTTAGAAGGAGTGATGGTTCATTAGCTTTTAAGGGTGTATTAGACGGCAAATTCTATTTAGTTGATTTTGCAAAAGAGGAGGCCGGTCTAGATGCATGCTTAATTGCTAAGACTAGCATGGGCTGGCTGTGGCATCGCCGTCTAGCACATGTGGGGATGAAGAACCTTCACAAACTTCTAAAGGGAGAACATGTGATAGGTCTAACAAATGTAACCTTCAAAAAAGATAGACCTTGTGCACCTTGTCAAGCAGGTAAACAGGTGGGAAGCTCTCATCATTCCAAAAATGTGATGACCACATCAAGACCCTTGGAGTTACTTCATATGGACCTCTTCGGACCCGTCGCCTATCTAAGCATAGGAGGAAGTAAGTATGGTCTTGTTATAGTTGATGATTTTTCCCGCTTCACTTGTGTATTCTTTTCGCAGGATAAATCTGAAACCCAAGGGACCCTCAAGCGCTTCCTAAGGAGAGCTCAAAAATGAGTTTGAGCTCAAGGTGAAGAAGATAAGGAGCGACAACGGGTCCGAGTTCAAGAACCTTCAAGTGGAGGAGTACCTTGAGGAGGAAGGAATCAAGCACGAGTTCTCCGCTCCCTACACACCACAACAAAATGGTGTGGTAGAGAGGAAGAACAGGACACTCATAGACATGGCAAGGACGATGCTTGGAGAATTCAAGACGCCCGAGCGGTTTTGGTCGGAAGCTGTGAACACGGCTTGCCACGCCATAAACCGGGTCTACCTTCATCGCCTCCTCAAGAAGACGTCATACGAACTACTAACTGGTAACAAACCCAATGTGTCATACTTTTGTGTATTTGGGACCAAATGTTATATTCTAGTGAAGAAAGGTAGAAATTCTAAGTTTGCTCCCAAAGCTGTAGAAGGGTTTTTGTTAGGTTATGACTCAAATACAAAGGCATATAGGGTCTTCAACAAATCATCGGGTTTGGTTGAAGTGTCTAGTGACGTTGTATTTGAAGAGACTAATGGCTCTCCAAGAGAGCAAGTTGTTGATCTTGATGATGTAGATGAAGAAGACGTTCCAACGGCCGCAATACGTACCATGGCGATTGGCGATGTGCGACCACAGGAATAAAAGGAGCAAGATCAACCTTCTTCCTCAACAATGGTGCATCCCCCAACTCAAGACGATGAACAGGTTCATCAAGAAGAGGCGCGTGATCAAGGGGGAGCACAAGATGATCATGTTATGGAGGAAGAAGCACAACCGGCACCTCCAACTCAAGTTCGAGCAACGATTCAAAGGAATCATCCCGTCGACCAAATTTTGGGTGACATTAGCAAGGGAGTAACTACTCGCTCTAGATTAGTTAATTTTTGTGAGCATTACTCTTTTGTCTCTTCTATTGAGCCTTTCAGGGTAGAAGAGGCCTTGCTAGATCCGGACTGGGTGTTGGCCATGCAGGAAGAGCTCAACAACTTCAAGCGAAATGAAGTTTGGACACTGGTGCCTCGTCCCAAGCAAAACGTTGTGGGAACCAAGTGGGTGTTCCGCAACAAACAAGACGAGCACGGGGTGGTGACAAGGAACAAGGCACGACTTGTGGCAAAAGGTTATGCCCAAGTCGCAGGTTTGGACTTTGAGGAGACTTTTGCTCCTGTGGCTAGGCTAGAGTCCATTCGCATTTTGTTAGCCTATGCCGCTCACCATTCTTTCAGGTTGTTCCAAATGAATGTGAAGAGCGCTTTCCTCAACGGGCCAATCAAGGAGGAGGTGTACGTGGAGCAACCCCCTGGCTTTGAGGATGAACGGTACCCCGACCACGTGTGTAAGCTCTCTAAGGCGCTCTATGGACTTAAGCAAGCCCCAAGAGCATGGTATGAATGCCTTAGAGACTTTTTAATTGCTAATGCTTTCAAGGTTGGGAAAGCCGATCCAACTTTATTCACTAAGACTTGTGATGGTGACTTATTTGTGTGCCAAATTTATGTCGATGACATAATATTTGGTTCTACTAACCAAAAGTCTTGTGAAGAGTTTAGCAGGGTGATGACGCAGAAATTCGAGATGTCGATGAGGGGCGAGTTGAACTACTTCCTTGGGTTCCAAGTGAAGCAACTCAAGGACGGCACCTTCATCTCCCAAATGAAGTACACGCAAGACTTGCTAAGGCGGTTTGGGATGAAGGACGCCAAGCCTGCAAAGACTCCAATGGGAACTCACGGACACGTCGACCTCAACAAAGGAGGTAAGTCCGTTGATCAAAAAGCATACCGGTCTATGATAGGGTCTTTACTTTATTTATGTGCTAGTAGACCGGATATTATGCTTAGCGTATGCATGTGTGCTAGATTTCAATCCAATCCAAGGGAGTGTCACTTAGTGGCCGTGAAGCGAATTCTTAGATATTTAGTCGCTACGCCTTGCTTCGGGATCTGGTATCCAAAGGGGTCTACCTTTGACTTGATTGGATATTCAGACTCCGACTATGCTGGATGTAAGGTCGATAGGAAGAGTACATCGGGGACGTGCCAATTCTTAGGAAGGTCCCTAGTGTCGTGGAGCTCTAAGAAACAAACTTCTGTTGCCCTATCCATCGCTGAGGCCGAGTGTGTTGCCGCAGGACAGTGTTGCGCGCAACTACTTTGGATGAGGCAAACCCTCCGGGACTTTGGCTACAATCTGAGTAAAGTCCCACTCCTATGTGATAATGAGAGTGCTATCCGCATGGCGGACAATCCTGTTGAACACAGCCGCACAAAGCACATAGACATCCGACATCACTTTTTGAGAGACCACCAGCAAAAGGGAGATATCGAAGTGTTTTATGTTAGCACCGAGAACCAGTTAGCCGATATCTTTACCAAGCCTCTAGATGAGAAGACCTTTTGCAGGCTGCGTAGTGAGCTAAATGTCTTAGATTCGCGGAACCTGGATTGATTTATAGCATACATGTGTTTTATGCCTTGATCATGTTCCTTATGCATTTTGTTGTTTATTTATGGTGCTCAAGTTGTACAAACACTCTCCGGACCTCACAAGTCCATTTGCAAGTGATGCACATATTTAGGGGGAGATGTGCTACAACTTGACCCTTTGAGACTAACTGTGTGCTTGAGTTTGCTTGATTTAGTCTCAAAGGTGGAATGAAAGGGAATGTTGGACTTGGACCATGAAAGACTTCCACTACACTCCGATGAAAAAGTAACTAACTCCAAGTTCATCTTCATGCTCTTATTGCCTTTTTACTCTTAGTTGAAGATTTTGGTGAGGCAATGGGGTTAAAAGGCCAAAAATGATCCCGTTTTGGTGCTTGATGCCAAAGGGGGAGAAATTAAGGGCCAAAGCAACAAATGGATCAGCTACCACTTGAGAATTCTGAAAATAGTAGAGTTAGGACTTTCTGATTTGTCAAAATTCTTATTGTCTCTTTTTGTCAAAAGTTGGTCTCTTGTGGGGAAAATGTTTGATTATGGGAAATAGGGGGAGTTTTTTAATCAGTGATCAATTTCTCTTGGAATATCTTTCTCTATGACTCAACAAGTGAATTTGACTTAGAAATAGGAAATTGAGTTTGATTTGCAAAAACAAACCAAGTGGTGGCAAAGAATGATCCAAATATGCCAAATTTGAATCAAAACAAATTTGTGTTCTCATTTGCATTGATGTTGCACTTCTTTTAGTTGCTTTTTGTTGTGTTGGCATAAATCACCAAAAAGGGGGAGATTGAAAGGAAAATGTGCCCTTGGGCCATTTCTATAAGATTTTGGTGATTAAGTGCCCAACACACATTAAGGGAATGAGTATATGCCAAAGGGTGGACAAAGTGCAAATCAATACAAATGTATGATTCTAGACTTAGTACATTGGTTTTTGTGTACTAACATATTTGTCTAAGTGCTAGAATCAGAGAAAATACAATTGGAAAAGACTTGGCTCGAGTAGCCAAGTCTCCGCTCAGTCTGGGTGGACCGGACTGTCCGGTGGTGCACCGGACAGTGTCTGGTGTGCCAGGCTGGCTTTGGTGAAAAGGCCACCCTCTAGAAATCGTTGGCGACGTACGGCTAAAATTCACCGGACTGTCTGGTGTGCACCGGACTGTCCGGTGGCGCAACGGTCGGCCGAGCCAACGGTCGGGCGCGCAATCCGCGCGTGATGCGTGGCCGGGCCAACGGTCTGAAGGGGGCACCGGACTGTCCGTTGTGCACCGGACAGTGTCCGGTGCGCCAACGGCTTCAAATCGCCAACGGTCGGCTGTGCCAAAATAGGAAAGAAATCTGCACCGGACAGTGTCCGGTGGTGCACCGGACTGTCCAGGGCGCCCGTCGACAGAAGGCAAGAATTGCCTTCCTGGATTGCTCTCAACGGCTCCTAGCTGCCTTGGGGCTATAAAAGGGAGCCCTAGGCGCATGGAGGAGAACACCAAGCACACTTTGAGCATTCTTGATCATTCTTAGTGTTTTGAGCTCCGTTCTAGTGAGAACCTTGTGACATTCATTTGAGCTCAAGTCTTGGCTGTGTGTGTGTGCGTATTTGCTGTGGATTTGTGTGTGTTGCTTCCCTCCCTTACTCTAGTGCTTTTTGATCCTCATTGTAAGGGCGAGAGACTCCAAGTTGTGGAGATTCCTCGCAAACGGGATATAGTAAAGGAAAAAGGAACACCGTGGTATTCAAGGTTATCATTGGATCACTTGAGAGGGGTTGAGTGCAACCCTCGTCCATTGGGACGCCACAACATGGAGTAGGCAAGTTTTGTACTTGGCCGAACCACGGGATAAACCACTGTGCCTCTCTGTGTTGATCTCTTTGTGGTTTGCAAGAACTCCTCTCCTTAGCCACTTGATTTCATTGCTCTAACACTTAATCAAGTTTGTGGCTTTAAGTTTTATGTTTTTTATTCAGGATCACCTATTCACCCCCCCCCCCCGCTCTAGGTGCTCTCAAGATTGTGAGAGTAGCATGTACCCTCTGTGGCAAGAGGCTGGACGGTGGTGTATCTGTGCTCTCGGTTGGCGTGAACCTGATCTGGTCTTAAGAACCCCGGTGGTGAGTTGACATATGCAAGGGTTAAGTGCTACATATGTCGTGTGGTTAGAGATCCTCACCTGAGTAAATCGATTCAGATCGTCGTTATATCCCCGGAGAGTGGAGACTTGATCACTGACCTGCAACCTAAGTCAGGATGTGAACCTCATGAATAAAAATGATGTTGTATTGATGAGATGGTGAAAGTAGACCATATGCAAACAAATTCTATTAATATTTAATCTGGCGTTAAAATATTGAAAGTAAGGACTCACTTTAGTAAGCTATTTCTGCAAAAGTATCTAAGTTGATTTTTTGCTAAAGCCTCTTCTTGATTCCCAAATCCAGCATACCTTTGAGAGTCTTTTCTTTAGTCGGGTAAGACTTGCTGAGTAATTTCATACTCAGGGTTTTATTCCCCGTTGTTTTTAGGTGAGGAAGCAACCAACTTTTGTTGCTTCTGTTCTAAGGTGGTATCAAAAGAAGAAAACCAAGAGTAAAGCTGCGCGAGGAATGGATCCTCCATAGAACTTTTGTTTAAAACTTATCGAGAGGGATTTTTGCCTCCCATGGTTTGTAATAATAATACTCTGCACTCGTATATTATATTCTGGTCTGTAAATCTTAAAGCTCACTCTTATGTTTTAAATAAAGATAAGTTATTGTAAATGCTTCCGCTTGTCCGTATCTCCGATGATTTGTAATGTCTGCAAGACGGGTAAAACGCTCTTGGGAAGGTAAGAAAAGCAGATACCGAACTTGTCAAGTGATTCAGGGGCACCTACAGGGTTGGCTGAGGTCCGTTGGACAAGGACAACTGTAGGTGGGCCTAATGACTTGGGAGGTTCTGTCACAGCTGGTATCGGAGCGAAACCCTTCTCTGCAGATATTATGAGGCATCTTCAAAAAAATTTCTAAAGACTTATCCAGAAAATCTCTTCCCTTCTTACCTAAGTATTTCTGAAGAGTTTATCTTAAAGACCAGATAGTAAGAGTGCAACATATAGAAGGTGTGAATCAACTAAGGTTGATTCTGTAATTACACATGCATCATGCTAAGAACTATGCTAATAAAATTTTCTCCCTTAGAAAAATGCCGCCGCACACAAGGAAAACTGCGCGCAAGCATATTGGCCCAATTGCTGTGCCACGTCATCAACTTGCCCCAAGACACGAGGATAGCAATAGTGGGAGTAATGATCCGATCGGGGATCTTGAAGCGCAAGTTAATAGGCAAGATCAGCTCGTGGATCGAGATTTAGCGCTCGACTGGGCGGTTCACTCTCGTTCGCTTGCCTGGGCTAAGGAGGCAAAAGCTCGAGCCCGAGTAGAAGAGCTTAGCTCAGCTATTGATAACCTGCAGGCTTATTGCAATACTCTATATGAAGAAGTTCATGTGCTGTATTCACAATTGCACCCCAATGTACCTGCGGATCCTGTCGGGACAGAAGCCGGACCTTCTCATGTAGCGGGAGAAGGTTTTGGTGGTGAACTGGACCTTTTCAGGCCCCCTCCCTCTATGAAGTTGGTCGATGAGTGGTCTCCTACGCCCGACAGTGAGGCTACCAGGAGCAACAGGAAGCAGGAGTAGAATAGTATAGAAGTAGTGTTATTGTATAATAGGTAGTGTAATCCTGTTGTAAAAATTCGAGTCTGTAACATTACTCCTTTTAGTAATGTAAAATGGATGGTTTTCTTTGGAATATTATATCGTTTTCAAATGTTTGTTGCCACAGATGCCTTCCCGGACTCGTGCTCAGGATGGGGCTAGTACCTCCGTGGGAGGGAGGCAACACCAAACCCACCTCCAGTACCTCCCACGTTAGCCAAGGCTATCGCCGCCTTGGTGAATGCTACAGCAAATAATACCCGTTTCCTATGGGAGATGGCAGGTCAACATTTACACCAACAAGGCGGGCGGGCATATCAGCAGGGCCCCGTGAAACATCTTATTTAGATTTCTCCGAGACGCGCCCCCCGTTGTTAATCAAGGCAGAAGATCCTTTAGAGGCGGATGAATGGATCTGCGTCATTGAACAGAAATTTGGGCTTCTCCGGTGTTCTGAAATTCAAAAGCCCCTGTTCGCAGCTCAGCAATTGCATGGCCCTGCCAGCACCTGGTGGGGGAACTTTGTTGCCGTACAACCGGCTGGTCATCAAGTAACCTGGGATGAGTTTAAGTTGGCCTTCAGAGAGCATTATGTACCTGAGGGAGTCCTCCACATGAAACAGGAGGAATTTATGAAGCTGAAGCAAGGAGGGGATACTGTTAATCAGTATCTCAATAAATTTAATCACTTATCCCAGTATGCAATCGATCAAGTTAACATAGATTTGAAGAAGAAGAATTGTTTTATGAGAGGTTTAAATGATCGACTGCAAAGAAAGATGGCAACCTGCATCGACCTTACCTATGGAAGAGCTGTAAGCACAGCGTTGGCAGTTGAAGCAAAGTATGCAGGCGCTGGAAAATCCAAGGGTTTTGGAGGTGACAGGCCTAGTCAGGGCCCCGAGAAAAGGCAACAGTTAGTTATCCGGCCTTTCAACCAGAATCGCTCTTCCTCTCGTCCACCCTCCTTCCCTTTTAAGAAACCAGTGTTCATCCGTCCCAATACTGCCCCCATTACAGCAAGTCAGCCGGGTGCCCCTGGCACTCGTTTCCCTGCTCTTCCCAGTTCATCAATAGGCTGCTTCAATTGCGGAAAATCTGGGCACTTTATTAAGGATTGCCCCTACCCGAAGCAGAATCGCTCAAACAATCAACAAGGTACTGGGAATTCTTCTCAAGCTAAGGGAAATGCGAGCAAGAATATAAAGAAGACGAGACGAATTTATTACACTCAAGTGGCTACAACACCAGAAGGTGAACCGGTGATGATGGGTACGTTCCTCGTAGCCAAACACCCTGCACTTATTCTCTTTGATTCTGGTGCTTCGCATACACTCATCAACAAGAAATTTGTGGAGCAACATTGCATTCCATACCATGAATCAAGGGAAGGGTTTAAAATACATTCGCCTGGGGGACAACTCTTTACTAAAGAAGTGGCTTACCAAGTGCCCGTAACATTGGCTGAACGGGACTTTCCTACTAATATGATTGTTCTGAAAGGCCAAGACATAGATGTAATCTTGGGCATGAGTTGGTTGGCCCAACATAAAGCAACCCTCAACACTGATCAGAGAACCATCAGGTTGAGTCATAACCAAGAGGAAATTCTTTTGTCTATCCCCATTCCAGCTAAAACTACTGGTAGAATATATGAAGCCATTATACCGGAGATCAAGGATATTCCGGTAGTATGTGAGTTCCCAGATGTTTTTCCAGAAGATTTGCCTGGATTACCACCAGAAAGAGATGTAGAGTTTGTAATTGAGTTGAAGCCCGGTACGACTCCTATTTCTAGAAGGTCGTACCGAATGCCTTCAAATGAGCTGGCAGAACTGAAGACCCAATTACAAGATCTACTAGAGAAAGGATTCATCCGGCCAAGCTCGTCACCATGGGGTTGTCCAGCCATCTTCGTCAAGAAGAAGGATCAAACATTACGGATGTGTGTGGATTATCGACCCCTCAATGAGGTCACTATCAAGAATAAATACCCTCTTCCGTGGATTGATATTTTATTTGATCAACTGACTGAAGCAAGGGTTTTCTCTAAGATTGACCTCAGATCAGGCTACCATCAGATCCGTATCAGGCCCGAGGATATACCAAAGACCGCATTCACTACGCGGTACGGGTTATTTGAGTATCTGGTTATGTCTTTCGGACTGACAAATGCTCCGTCCCACTTCACATATCTGATGAACTCGGTATTCATGCCCGAGTTGGACAAGTTTGTGGTGGTCTTCTGAAGCGTCCCGATCCTTTGGGACTCAAATGTGATACCAATACTAATCCCAGGAGGCTAGTAAACACATTCCTTACTTCAAATAGTACAGAGTTCAGGTAAAGGTTATTACAATACCGGGGTACAAGCTCAAGAGAGCCAAAATAAGAAGCGCAGTTGGAAAATATACTAGCCCAAGCCACAGGCAGAACTGGGTGCAGACACAACCCTCTCAATCAAGCATAGCAGAAAAGAAGTCTTCGGCTGCTGAAAAACATAAATAAATCTGGGTGAATACACTAGGTATTCCGCAAGCCCACCCCACTCCCGTAGAGAGAAAGTGACCTATAATATACATGCTTTATTTGGTGGAGTTGAAGTCACTCTTCATTTTCTTAGAGAAAGGCAGTTGCTGTAAGGTTTTCCCAAAGTCTTAAAAGTAACAAAATACTCAACCACCACTGAGCTTCCCGCCCCTGTGGCCTTGTTTTCTTTCTCAGCACCCACTTACCCACACATTTCCCTGTTCATGGAACTCATAGAAAAATCTCTAATTGTCATACCATACCAGACTCGTCCATACCAGTGGAAACGGACTATTCGAATAGGTTTCAACTCTGCGCATAGGGGTACACTTTACCCACTAGCCCGGTTTCTGCGATCTCACCGTCGCGAGACCCGAATGCCAGAACTCTTTCCTTCCTCGTACGTCCTAACCTTAACGGTTATCCGGAAGGAGTCAGGCCACCACCATGTCCAAACCGGACAAAACTTTCCCCCTCCTTATCGTCCCGGTGCTCCCCAGCCTTCATAACCCTAGGGTTGGACCGCACGAGTTCGGATTGAGTGACTGCCCACACAGTCTCGAGTGTTTGTACTATTAAGGAGTATAGGTAGTGAAAATGACAAGCCGGTCCTTATATGAGGGGACAATCCTTCTGCTCACGCCTAAACCAGCTGAGCCAACACCTTAGGCCCTCCCCTAAACTAGGGAGTCCTTGATCATCCCACTCCCAAGGTGATGAGGGTGAGTACCCTTCATCGCATAACCTTTTAAAAAGAGACCTTATTTGATGAAACACATTGCCCTTTTCCCAATCCACATTTCGTATCCAGAATATGTATGTCAATGCGGGCCATCTCTCACTCACAATGCAATTTTCCCACCCTGAATTCCCGGCCTAGGCAGTGGTAGAAAGAATAGGTAATTTATGCATCAAGGGAACGGTGGACTTGCCTTCGTCGAAGCTTTCCTGGCACAAGAGATCTACTTCCGGGAGATTGGGCTCCGGCCCTTCTTCCAGGGCTACGGGTTCCGGATCCGCGGTCCCCGCTTCTTCTAGTAAAACAATCAATAAAACAATACATCAACATTAGTTTACTAATTGTAGTGTGTCATTTACCAACATTATTATTACTTAGGACTTTAGAAATCATTTGGATAATTTTTGGTGCATAAAATATTGAAGAAAACTAATTAAATGAGAAAAAGGTGAAGAAAAGAAAAAGAAAAGGGATTTCTTCTCAGATGGCCCGGGGGGGGGGGGAGGTTTTCGGCCCAGCTAGGCGCGGGGCAGGCGCGCGCGAGGGCGCCAGCCCAGCTGCGGCCCAGTGGCGAGGGAGACGGCACAGGCGCACGGGAGCGACAACGTCACTGCGGGCCCACCCGTTAGTGAGAGCGGAGGGGGGGGGGGGTAACGCTGCTACGGTCTGACGGCACGGGTGAACCGGCCGAGCGGGGGAGAAAAGCTGGCCGCCGGTGGGCTCGACGGCGATTCGCCGCCGGTGGCCCGGTTCTTGGTCCACGGGGAGGTGGCTTAGCACGGGCAGGGGCTGGTGATCCTAGGGGTAGGCTTAATTTGGCTAGAGGGGGCCGAGAGGGGCCTGTCCACGGGGAGGTGGCGGAGCTCCGCGGCGGGGATCGCTGCCGGTGGTCTTTGGGCGAGGGACTGGGGCGGGGAAGTGGTGCTTTGAGTTCGCGGCATTGCGAGGAAGCTGCTCGGTTGACTTAATCGCTCGCTAGACCAACGGAGAGGGAGAGAGAAGAGGGGGAAGAACTCACCGGAGAGGAAGAAGACGGTGGCACTTCACGAATTGCGCTCGGGCGAGGGGAGGAGGGTAGTGGCCGAGGCCGGTGCGGGGAAGGAGGTGCCCGGGGCGACCTTTTTATAGGCGCCCGAGGGGAGGGGAGCGGCGGAGCTCGGCGGGCGCCGGTGAGGTGCACAGCGCCGGCATTAATACCGCACAGCGGCGCCGATGAGACTCCACGGCGGGGCGATACTGGGCAAGGACGTTGGTCAAGCGGTGAGGACGGGGCGGTGCTGAACTCTTCCTGTGTGGCGAGGGGATGGGCGAGGGGACGGCGATGGAGGGAACGGCGGTGAGGGGACGGCGGTGCGTTGTACGCGAGGAAGACGACGCGGCTGACCGGTGGGGCCGGTCTGCCAGTGAGAGGGAGCGCGCGAGCGAGAGGGGCTGGCGGGTGGGGCTGGCTCGTAAGCGAGAGAGAGAGAGAGTGAGGGGAGCGCGCGGGCGGCTTTGCGCGCGAGCGGGCCGGCTAATGGGCCGAAGGGGGGAATGCGCGGGCGCGGGGAAGGGGGGGGGGGGTGGCCGCGACATGGGCCAGATTTGGCCCAGCAGGGGGAAAGCTTTTTCTTTTTCTTTTTATTCTCTATAACTCATTTCATTTTTGTTCCTTTTCTTTTTGAACAAATTATTTAGTAGATAATCTAGGTAATGGAAAATAAAATTTAAGTGAGGTGCTTGTGATCAAAACAAAGTGTATGCATATGATGGGAAAAAAAAATCTAAGGGAGTTTTGGGATAGAAGATAAGAAGGGGGAGTCAAACCTGGGTGAGAATTTTGGGATGTTACAAACCTACCCCACTTAAAGGAATCTCGCCCTCGAGATTCAGACGGGGCTCAAGAAAAGGTAAGGGTATTCCTTCCTCAGAGAGTCCTCACTTTCCCAGGTGGCTTCCTCTTCTCCATCTCTGCTCCACTGAACCTTACAGAGTCTCACTTCTGAGTTGCGGGTCCTTCTGACTGCTGAGTCGAGAATTTTCACTGGCTTTTCTCGGTATTGGAGGTCCTTTTGGATCTGAATCGCCTCTGCCTCGATGTGGTTTTCTGGTACTTGCAGGCATTTGCGGAGCTGGGACACATGGAACACATTGTGAATGTCTGACATGGATTCTGGTAGCTCAAGGCGGTATGCTGCGGGTCCCACTCGGCTAATGACGGGGTAGGGGCCGACGAAACGTGGTGCTAGCTTTCCTTTCATTTGGAACCTTTTGACACCACGCATGGGGGAGACCTTGAGATAAACGAAATTTCCTTCCTCAAATCTGAGTTCTCTTCGTCTGTTGTCTGCGTAACTTTTCGGTCGACTCTGAGCTTCAAGTAACCTCTTGCGGATCAAGGCAATTTTCTCTTCGGCTTCTTTAACAAAGTCAGGTCCTTCTAGTGTCCTTTCTCCTACATTGGACCACATTAGGGCAGTCTGGCATTTTCTTCCATACAGTGCTTCGAACGGTCACATTTTGATGCTGGCCTGATGGCTATTGTTGTATGAGAATTCGGCGTACGGCAAACTGGACTCCCAATCCCTGTCGAACGTTAACACACAGGCTCTTAGTAAATCTTCGAGGATCTTGTTGACTCTTTCCGTCTGACCATCTGACTAGGGGTGATAAGCGGTGCTGAAATCTAACTTGGTGCCCATTGCTTGCTGGAGGCCTTTCCAAAATTTTGAGGTGAACTGCGTTCCTCTATCTGACACTATCTTCCGCGGTATGCCATGGAGCCTGACTATCTCCTTAAGGTATATTCGGGCAAGGGCGGCTCCTCCAAAAGTGGTTTTTACTGGAACGAAGTGGGCCACCTTGGTGAGACGATCGATTATTACCCAGATAGAATCATTCCCCTTCTGCGTTCGGGGCAGTCCGGTCACGAAATCCATGCCTATTTCTTCCCACTTCCATTCAGGCACTGGGAGGGGTTGCAGCAGGCCTGCAGGTTTCTGATGTTCGGCATTCATTCGCTGACAGGTGTCACACCGGGCCACATACTATGCTATTTCCTTCTTCATCCCTTTCCACCAATATCTGGCTTTGAGGTCCAGGTGCATCTTGGTGGTTCCTGGGTGGATGAAGTAAGCTGAGTTGTGGGCTTCATTGAGCAGGACTTCCCGTGCCTCTCCCATTGGTACACACAGGTAGTTCTTGAACCAAAGGACTCCTTGCTCATCTGTCCTAAGATCCAGAAGTTGCTCCTTGCGAGCTCTTTCCATAAGTCTGGTTGTCTCTGCGTCCAGGCGTTGAGCCTTGCTTATGAGATCTTCTAGCATTGGCTTAACTTCCAGGCTACCGTTGTCTCCCAGACATGCATTTAGCTGAGCTGATTCTTTCTTCCAATCTTCTAAAAAGTTGGTCCCTTTAATCCCGAAAGGTTTTTGGCTAAGGGCGTCTGCTACCACGTTGGCCTTCCCGGGGTGGTAGTGGATTTCGAGGTCATAATCCTTGATCAATTCAAGCCATCTTCTTTGACGGAGGTTGAGGTTCGGCTGAGTGAAGATGTACTTCAGACTCTTGTGATCGGTGAAGATGTGGCATTTGTTCCCAATCAGATAGTGCCTCCATATTTTCAGGGCGTGTACTATGGCTGCCAACTCCAAGTCGTGGGTGGGGTAGTTCTGCTCGTGTGGCTTGAGTAAGCGGGATGCATAGGTAATAACTTTCTCATTTTGCATCAAGACACACCCTAAGCCTTGCCTTGAAGCATCACAGAAGATGACGAAATCCTGGTGTATATCTGGTAGTGTCAAAATGGGCGCGGTTGTTAGCTTTTCCTTGATGATCTGGAAACTTTCCTCACATTTTGGAGTCCACACAAACTTATTGTCCTTTTTGAGGAGTTCGGTCATAGGTTTCGCTATGCTGGAGAATCCTTTGATGAAGCGGCGGTAATACCCCGCCATTCCTAGGAAGCTTCGTACTTCACTGACGTTGGAGGGTTGTTTCCATTTTGAAACGGCTTCCACCTTGGATGGGTCCACTTCTATCCCTTCTGCAGTCAAGATATGCCCTAGGAAGGCTATCTTTTCTAACCAGAACTCACACTTGCTGAGCTTAGCATAAAGTTGATGTGCCCTGAGTCTTCCGAGGACGATTCGAAGGTGACGCTCATGGTCCTTGCGATTCTTGGAATAGATGAGGATGTCGTCGATGAAGACCACGACAAACTTATCCAATTCTTCCATAAATACCTTATTCATGAGGTTCATGAAAAAGGCGGGTGCGTTTGTTAGCCCAAACGGCATCACCGTGAATTCATATTGCCCGTATCTGGTGATGAATGCAGTCTTCTGAATGTATGCTTCCTTGATCCTCAGTTGGTGATATCCTGACCTGAGGTCTATATTGGAGAAGTATTTGGCTCCCTGCAGTTGGTCGAAGAGGTCATCGATCCAAGGGAGAGGGTACTTATTCTTGATTGTAACTTCGTTCAAGGACCGATAATCAATACACATTCTCATACTTCCATCCTTTTTGGTAACAAAAAGGACGGGGGCTCCCCAGGGAGACGAACTGGGACAGATGTACCCTTTTTGTTGCAGCTCTGCAATCTGGAGTTTTAATTCTGCTAACTCTGTGGGGACCATGCGGTATGGTCTCTTTGCGATGGGCGCAGTGCCAGGAATGAGATCTATATAGAACTCCACTCCTCTTTCTGGTGGCATTCCAGGCAACTCTTCCAGAAATACATCCACAAACTCTTCGATTACGGACATGTTTTCTGCTGCTAGATTAAACATCATTGGATCGTTGGCGGGCGGCTGGGCTTGACAGGAAACTGATTTTCCTTGGCGATCGGTGAGAAGGACGGTCTTACTTGCGCAGCTGATGATACCCTTGTGCTTAGTTAGCCAATCCATTCCTAGGATCACATCAATCCCTTGGGATGGCAAGACGGTTAAGTCTGCTAGGAACACTACCCCACTTAAGAGAATTCTGACTTGGGAGCACCTGAGTTGGTATAGGAGGTCTGATCCCGGGGTTCGGGTGACCAAAGGGATAGCTAGGGGTGTAGAGGGGATGCTATGCTTTTCCACAAACTTAGTGGCTATAAATGAATGGGATGCTCCTGAATCAAAAAGCACAGTAGCGGGAGTAAATTCAACAAGGAACTCACCGAGCACTACTCCCGGGGCTTGCTGGGCTTCTTGAGCGTCTACGTGGTTGACTCGTGCTCTGCCCTAGTACTGAGTCCTGCTCTGCTGACTGTTGGAAGGAGGTTCCATGGAGGTAGGTGCCAAGGGAATCTTGGGGCCATTCACCGAGTTGGAGTAGGTAGGTCCGGGTGCCTTCAACTGGGGGCAGTTATTCTTGAAGTGACTGGGGTCTCCGTAGTGCCAACAGGCATTTGCTGGCGGTTGGTTGCTTGCAACGGAGGGTGCCTGATGGGAGCTCTGACTCTGCTGATTGTAGCACGATGGAGTGGGTCTAGATGGTTTATTGAAGCTTGTTCCCCTGGGTGGAAGCCCAAAGGGTCAAGCTCTCTGGTGACGTTCTTGCTGATGAGCTTGGAGAACTTGGAATTTCCTCTTGAGGTGCCCTTTTTCTTCCTCTTTTGCCCTTTCCACTTGGATGGCTTTGTTGGAGAGGTGAGAAAAGTTGAGGAAGTCTTGGCTGGCGAGGATGGTCTTAAGCTCGGGTCTTAGTCCTTTCAGAAAACGGGCCATTTTCCTGGACTCGGTGCTGACATCGTCAGGCGCATAACGGGCTAACTCTGTGAACTTGTGCACATACTCACTGACTGTTCTCCCGCCTTGAGTTAGCTACCAGAATTCATCCTCCTTGAGTTGAACTATCCCCTAGGGTACATGGTGCTCACGGAAGGCTGTTTCGAATTCTGCCCAGGTAGCATCTCTGACAGCCTCACTGAAGGTGTCCCACCATGCTAAAGCCATTCCTGAAAGCTGATGAGCAGCCAGTTGGACACGTTGATTTTCAGGGCATCCGATGGCTTCCAGCTTCCTCTTGATCGTGCGAAGCCAGTCATCTGCATCGAGGGGATTGCTGGACCCTACGAACGTGGGAGGCTTGAGTCTCAAAAATTCTCCCATCCTGTCCTGTGGCCTTCCACCACCTGGGCGCTGGTTTTCCAGACTTCTAGTGAGGACTTCAATGAGTCGGGTTTGATTGGCTAGAACTTGGGCTAGGTCTAGTGGTAGATCCGGAGGTGCGGGGAGGTGGGTCTCACTCCCTTCTCCGCCAGCTTCTCCTTCGACTCTCAGAGGAAAACCTGCTCCAATCCCAGAGGCGGTAGGAGTGGTTTTATCCGAAGCCATCTGCCATGAGAAGAGAGTCACTATCATGCACATGCCATTTTTTTAACTAGTTATTTTATTCATTACATCATGCCATTACATAATACATCACATAGCTACCATAAGCTCATTACACACGAGTGCTATCTAGGGTACTCCCGAACTCCTTCTCTAAAGTGTCCCCAAATTCCTTGAGAAGGTCATCAAGGCTGGCTAGGGACTTCTCCTCGGTGTCGGACAAGTTCCTTAACCCGGCAGGGGGTAGGGTTGGAGGGGCTTCTTCCTTCTGCTCAGTCTGACATCCTTGGCTTTTGGTCTTCTTGCGGATTTTTCTTGCGGGGGCGAGCTTCTTCAATTTCTTGTCATATCTTTAGGGTGCGGTAGGCCTCACGGGTATTGGTTTCCTCGCCTTCTGCTATTGCGAGGCTCTCTTGAAGGGACGCCTTTTCCCTTAAAAGTTCCCTGACTTTTTGCTCCAGGCTTTCCACCCGGGAGGTTAGGTGGGTGCAGTGGAGGGTGAGGTCATCATATTGGTTATCAAGGGTGTGAAGGTATCCAGCCATGTAGACGATGGTGGGATCATCCTCAATAGGATCTCCTCCTGACAGGGCCTGAAGTCTTTTCCTCCAGGTGGGGGTATTCTTGTTGCTGGGTGGAAAGTAGCCAAGGGGGTTTCAAAGATCACCTTGTTGTAGTTCTAGCATAGTTGTCGGAGGGCCGTTCGGGCAACATTCTGGCAAGTATCTGGAAAGCGGTATCCGATAAAAGTGACTTGGAAAGAAGGATGGTTTGGATGGTTTCGGCTTTCTCCCAGGTAGACTGCCATAGAGCATTTCTCCATTCCACTCTCGGGATACTCCTTCCAGACGTATTCCGGCTTCTTGCGGATTCCCATGCGAAGCGCACAACTTCGCAACAGATGTGGGAACCCTTCCACCTCTGAGCAGTAGGATGTCCTAATGGCCAGAGAGTCTTCCATCTGGAATAGGAAAAGAAGGGTCTGTTAAAATCGAGGAAGAGGAGAGAAGACTTTTCTTGGGGTAAGAGGTATTTTCTTTTTAGGGCAAGTTTTAGGGTCAGGGCTGCGACCTACGGCCAGTCCTATGGGCTCTGATACCACCTGAAGCGTCCCGATCCTTTGGGACTCAAATGTGATACAATTACTAGTCCCAGGAGGCTAGTAAACACATTCCTTACTTCAAATAGTACAGAGTTCAGGTAAAGGTTATTACAATACCGGGGTACAAGCTCAAGAGAGCCAAAATAAGAAGCGCAGTAGGAAAATATACTAGCCCAAGCCACAGGCAGAACTGGGTGCAGACACGGCCCTCTCAATCAAGCATAGCAGAAAAGAAGTCTTCGGCTGCTGAAAAACATAAATAAATCTGGGTGAATACACTAGGTATTCCGCAAGCCCACCTTGCTCCCGTAGAGAGAAAGAGACCTATAATATACATGCTTTATTTGGTGGAGTTGAAGTCACTCTTCATTTTCTTAGAGAAAGGCAGTTGTTGTAAGGTTTTTCCCAAAGTCTTAAAAGTAACAAAATACTCAACCACCACTGAGCTTCCCGCCCCTGTGGCCTTGTTTTCTTTCTCAGCACCCACTTACCCACACATTTCCCTGTTCATGGAACTCATAGAAAAATCTCTAATTGTCATACCATACCAGACTCGTCCATACCAGTGGACACGGACTATTCGAATAGGTTTCAACTCTGCGCAGAGGGGTACACTTTACCCACTAGCCCGGTTTCTGCGATCTCACCGTCGCGAGACCCAAATGCCGGAACTCTTTCATTCCTCGTACGTCCTAACCTTAACAGTTATCCGGAAGGAGTCAGGCCACCACCATGTCCAAACCGGACAAAAATTTCCCCCTCCTTATCCTCCCGGTGCTCCCCAGCCTTCATAACCCTGGGGTTGGACCGCACGAGTTCGGATTGAGTGACTGCCCACACAGTCTCGAGTGGTTGTACTATTAAGGAGTACAGGTAGTGAAAATGACAAGCCGGTCCTTATATGAGGGGACAATCCTTCTGCTCATGCCTAAACCAGCTGAGCCAACACCTTAGGCCCTCCCCTAAACCAGGGAGTCCTTGATCATCCCACTCCCAAGGTGATGAGGGTGAGTACCCTTCATCGCATAACCTTTTAAAAAGAGACCTTATTTGACGAAACACATTGCCCTTTTTCCTAATCCACATTTCGTATCCAGAATATGTATGTCAATGCGGGCCATCTCTCACTCACAATGCAATTTTCCCACCCTGAATTCCCGGCCTAGGCAGTGGTAGAAAGAATAGGTAATTTATGCATCAAGGGAAGGGTGGACTTGCCTTCGTCGAAGCTTTCCTGGCACAAGAGATCTACTTCCGGGAGATCGGGCTCTGGCCCTTCTTCCGGGGCTACGGGTTCCGGATCCGTGGTCCCCGCTTCTTCTAGTAAAACAGTCAATAAAACAATACATCAACAGTAGTTTACTAATTGTAGTGTGTCATTTACCAACATTATTATTACTTAGGACTTTAGAAATCATTTGGATAATTTTTAGTGCATAAAATATTGAAGAAAACTAATTAAATGAGAAAAAGGTGAAGAAAAGAAAAAGAAAAGGGATTTCTTCTCAGATGGGCCAGGGGGGGAGGTTTTCGGCCCAGCTAGGCACAGGGCAGGCGCGCGCGAGGGTGCCGGCCCAGCTGCGGCCCACGGGCGAGGGAGACGGCGTGGGCGCGCGGGAGCGACAGCGTCACTGCGGGCCCACTCGTCAGTGAGAGCGGAGGGGGGTAACGACGCTACGGTCTGACAGCGCGGGTGAACCGGCCGAGCGGGGGAGAAAAGCCGGCCGTCGGTGGGCTCGACGGCGATTCGCCACCGGTGGCCCGGTTCTTGGTCCACGGGGAGGTGGCTTAGCACGGGCAGGGGCTGGCGATCCTAGGGGTAGGCTTAATTTGGCTAGAGGGGGCTGTCGGCGGGGAGGTGGCGGAGCTCCGCGGCGGGGATCGCCGCCGGTGATCTTTGGGCGAGGGACTGGGGCGGGGAAGTGGTGCTTTGAGTTCGCGGCATTGCGAGGAAGCTGCTCGGTTGACTTAATCGCTCGCTAGACCAACGGAGAGGGAGAGAGAAGAGGGGGAAGAACTCACCGGAGAGGGGGAAGACGGTGGCGCTTTGTGAATTGCGCTCGGGCGAGGGGAGGAGGGTAGTGGCCGAGGCCGGTGCGGGGAAGGAGGTGCCCGAGGCGACCTTTTTATAGGCACTCGAGGGGAGGGGAGCGGTGGAGCTCGGCAGGCGCCAGTGAGGTGCACATCGCCGACATTAATGCCGCACAGCGGCGCCGATGAGACTCCACGGCGGGGCGGTACTGGGCAAGGACGTTGGCCAAGCGGTGAGGACGGGGCGGTGCCAAACTCTTCCTGTGTGGCGAGGGGATGGGCGAGGGGACGGCGATGGAGGGGACGGCGGTGAGGGGACGGCGGTGCGTCGTACGCGAGGAAGACGACGCGACTGACTGGTGGGGCCGGTCTGCCAGTGAGAGGGAGCGCGCGAGCGAGAGGGGCTGGCGGGTGGGGCTGGCTCGTCAGCGAGAGAGAGTGAGGGGAGCGCGCAGGCGGCTTTGCACGCGAGCGGGCCGGCTAATGGGCCGAAGGGGGGAATGCGCGAGCGCGGGGAAGGGGAGGGGGCGGCCGCGACATGGGCCAGATTTGGCCCAACAGGGGGGAAAGCTTTTTCTTTTTATTTTTATTTTCTATAACTCATTTCATTTTTGTTCCTTTTGTTTTTGAACAAATTATTTAGTAGATAATCTAGGTATTGGAAAATAAAATTTAAGTGAGGTGCTTGTGATCAAAACAAAGTGTATGCATATGATGGGAAAAAAATCTAAGGGAGTTTTGGGATAGAAGATAAGAAGGGGGGAGTAGATTAGGGTTTCAAACCTGGGTTAGAATTTTGGGATGTTACATCTTCATAGATGATATCTTAATATATTCCAAGAATGAAGAGGAGCATGCTCAACACTTACGGATCGTGTTAACGCGCTTAAGGGAACACCAATTATATGCCAAGTTCAGTAAGTGTGCATTCTGGCTAGAAGAAATTCAATTTCTGGGACATGTATTATCTGCCAAGGGGATTGCGTTGGATCCCAGCAAAGTCAAGGATATTTTGGAGTGGAAACCCCCAACCACGGCACCTCAAGTCCGAAGTTTCCTTGGACTAGCTGGCTATTACCGCCGATTCATACCATATTTTTCTAAGCTTGTGAAACCAATCACGAGTTTATTGAAAAGTGATACTAAATTCAGTTGGTCTTCAAAATGTAATGAAACTTTTGAACAATTGAAGGTATTATTAACCACTGCTCCGGTATTGGCTCAACCAGATATTGAAAAGCCTTTTGATGTGTATTGTGACGCATCAGGCAGTGGTCTCGGCTGTGTATTAATGCAAGAAGGCCGAGTAATAGCTTACGCTTCAAAGCAGTTACGCCGGCATGAGGAACATTACCCAACTCATGACCTGGAGTTAGCTGCAGTGGTTCATGCTCTAAAGATTTGGCATCATTATCTGCTGGGGAATGTCTGTCATATTTATACAGACCACAAAAGTTTGAAATATATCTTTACCCAGTCAGAGCTCAATATGAGATAAAGGAGATGGCTCGAGCTGATCAAGGATTATGAATTAGAGATCCATTATCACCCAGGCAAAGCTAATGTAGTGGCAGATGCACTCAGTCGCAAGGCTTGCTGCCATTGTTCGACAATAAAGACTTCTGACGTTAAATTATGCCAGGAGATGGAGAAGTTGAATCTGGGAATGATCCAACAAGGAACCTTAAATCAACTACAGCTTGAGTCAGTCCTTTTACAAAGGGTAATTGATGCCCAAAAGAATGATGAGGGAATAAAGCACATTCATGAGAAGATAGAAGCTGGAAAGCCAACTACTTCCGAAGAGATAGTCAAGGTGTCGTATGGTTCAACAACTGCATAGTGGTGCCTAAAAATGAAGAGGTCCGCCAACAAATTCTGGACGAAGCACATCTTAGTCGCTATTCTGTTCATCCCAGGAGCACTAAGATGTTCCATGATCTAAAACAGCATTATTGGTGGACAAAGATGAAGGTTGAAATCGCACGCTATGTGGCTAGATGTGACACTTGTAAACGTGTCAAGGCCATACACCTGAAAGTTGCTGGTCCATTACAATCTTTACCAATACCAACATGGAAATGGGAAGATATTAGTATGGACTTTATTGTGGGATTGTCCAGAACCACGAAGGGGTATGATTCTATCTGGGTTATTGTTGATCGGCTTACGAAAATTGCTCATTTTCTGCCAGTCAAGACAGTTTTCCCAGTTGCTGTTTATGCCCAATTGTACATTGCTCGTATTCTCAGTTTGCATGGTATTCCGAAGACTATAGTGTCGGATTGTGGACCTCAATTCGTATCCAAATTCTGGGAAGAACTTCATAAATCCCTGGGTACCAAATTGCTCCACAGTTCGACCTATCATCCTCAAACAAGTGGGCTGACTGAGAGGGTCAATCAAATACTTGAGGATATGCTGCGGGCATGTGTTCTGGAATTTCCACAAAAATGGGATGAATGTTTACCATTAGAGGAGTTCTCATATAATAATAGCTATCAAGAAAGCATTAAGATGGCACCCTTCGAAGCTTTATATGGACGACGATGTCGTACTCCGTTAAATTGGTCTGAACCAGGGGAAAGAAGTTTCTTCAGGCCAGATATGGTAAAGGAAACCGAAGAAAAAGTTTAGCGAATAATTCGTAATTTGAAGAAATCTCAAGCTCATCAAAGAAGTTACGCAGACAAACGACGGATGCCCTTACACTTTCTGGTTGGAGATTATGTCTACCTGAAAGTTTCACCAATGAAGAGAGTAACACGTTTCGGGGTTAAAGGGAAGCTTGCACCCCGGTACATTGGTCCATTCCCTATACTTGAACAATGTGGACCAGTGGCATACCGACTTCAACTACCCGAAATCTTGTCTGCAGTACATAATGTGTCCCACGTGTCTCAATTGAAGAAGTGTCTTCGGGTTCCCGATCAAACCATTGAAGTAACAGATGTTGCCCTAGAACCAGACTTGACATATTTTGAGCACCCTATTCGAGTCTTGGATCAAAAGGACAGAATTACCCGACGAAAAACTCTCAAGTTTTACAAGATACAGTGGAACCAGCATTCAGAAGATGAGGCTACATGGGAAACTCAGGACTTTTTAGAAAAGAATTTCCCAGGCTTTTTAGCCTCATGTAATTTGTAAAGTGTATATAATTGTTGTAATAAAGGAGTGAGCCCCAAACCACCCCTGCCTTGTACCAAGAATAAGGAAATAAAGACATGTCGTGTTTCCTTTTCCATTACTTGCCCTAGGACTTTTAATCTCGGGACGAGATTCTTTTATGGGGGGGAGGATGTAACACCCCTGGTGTTACTGTCACTAAAACTTGAGCATAACATCATAAGCATCAACATTTCATGTGTTTGACAAACCTAGAGTGCATTCACTAGGCAAAAATTTCAAACAAGTTGTATTGATATGGTGTTTTGCAAATAAGACCCTAGTGTAGGGTACTTAACCCTAAATGGGGTTCAGAAGGGTAAAACAAAATCCAAATAGAGAAAACCCTAAAGCTTAAGTGAAATAGTCATAAAATGTTACTAAAAATGGACTTGAATTACATTCACACCCTTGAAGTACCAAAAACCCTAAAAAGGACCCTGGAAAACCCTAACCCTAAACCCTAGGGGGTTAAGTGCAAAATCAGTGCACTTTTGGACTAAATTGTAAAAACTATGATGTTAAGGCATATAAAGTTATATGGTTCACATTTATGAATATTTGCAATTCAAACCCTGAATTTTAGACCTATTTGCAAAAAGGACCCCTTTTTGTGTTCTAGTGCTAAGTCTGAAAATCATTGATATTGACTCCGCTTTGGAGCTCTATGTCTTCCAAAATAGTGAGAATTTACCCTAGGTCACCACATCAAATTTGTAAACCTATCAAAGGAGAACAATTTTGCTTAAGAGTGTAAGCAAGGTTGTTATGAAGAATTTGAAGATAATTAAACCTAAAGTCAGGCTGTCAGGCTGTTAAAGTCTGAATTTCAGACTGACAGTGCAACTGCAGTGACTTTGGGCATGAATTCAAGCAGGATTGAGCAAGAATTTGCTTAGGATTGCTATAAAAATATTGTAGCTAGATCTTAGAGCTAAAACTTTGCTAAAGGGTGATGATCATGTTACTGCACAAAATCGGGAGTAAACAACCCTGCAAATCGCTCTGCCAGGTGACTGAATGGGCTTTCCCATGGTACAGTAACCTAAAACGGATCAGGACGCCAACTCAACTCGCTGCCGACGATCCCCACCGCAATTCGTGTCGCCGCCGTCCTGATTCGTGCCCGGTGAGGATCGGATAACGCCGGGGATGGATAACTCGTACGTGGCGCCATCTCTCGAGTCCAGCCGGAGTTCTTCACCGGCGGCCACCGTGACTCGATAACTTTCGCCGCGGTGTCACTCATGCCGCGATCTGCCTCACTGTGCCTCCTACCGACGTGGTATGCATGCGCTAGCAATGCTATCCGTGGTCGAAGATCGTCTGTCGGGTCGCCGTGGCTATAAATAGCACGGTGGTCCACGGCGAGGTGTGACCATCACACACACAGTGAGTTGAATCGAAGCCGAATTCGCGCTACCTCTGCCCCCTCCTGTCAAATTAAGTGTGCGCAGTAAAACTAGAGTTCTTTGCGAAGCTGAAGCACCCGCTCCCACCCTCGATTAGCCACCATAGCCAGAGAATCACCAATTTTCCCCAAATCGGTCAGCCGCGCCACCGAGAATAGCCCGATCATGGCCAGCCCGCTCTGGTGAGTTCCTATCCAATTCAAGTGTTGTTTTCGTGGCTCTGCATGCTGGTAAAGCTCACCGTGGCACCCGTTTACTCAATTCAGCCATGATTTGGCGGGGACGCGTACTCGTTAACCCGGTTTACGCCATGATCGTGGGCAGACAGTTCCCAGTGGGGTTTATGTCAAATTAAAGGATGTTCCTAGATTATCCTTGATCGGTTATGCCTCCCCGATAGTTAACCATAGCAGTCATTGCCGGCCATGGCCGGTACAGACCACGTCGAAGACGAACGGCGAGTGCGCCGTGGCCAGGGATGTTTCTAGAGAAGAAATAGAAGTACGAGGGTATTTCTTCAAACCGTCAGTGACTCAGGGCAACAGTAAAAGAACCCACTTTGAGTTAACCAGAACGCCAGGGACCTCCGTGCAAAGTCTGCAGCGTGGGCGCGCGCTTTCCCCTGGAATTGGGCCGTTTGGGCTACTTTCGACCCAGTACTGTTTAAGCTTTTTCCTTTTCTTTTCTATAAAACTTGAGAAATCTGTAGAAAATTGTAGAAAATGGTAAAAATGTCAAACCAATTTTCCTAGGTTCCTTATTTTCCATAGTATTTAATAAAAATAGTTTTATGATTTTTTGGTCAAATAGGGAAATTTGGAGCATTTAAAATAGCCTAAAACCTTGTTCCTAGAATTTTAGAAAATAAATTTTAATCCCAAAAATCCCCAAACTTTTTAGATCAACTCTAAACATTATTTAGAAGCCTTGGGTAGAATTTGGTTTGATTTGAACCTTGTTTGATGCTTAGAACCCAAAACCCTACCCCGTGCCCTTTGAATTCCTTTACTGACTCCGGAAACCCTAGTTTCTCGGAAAACCGTGAAGGAAAGTTGTATTCAAGACTTTAGAAATAAACCTTTACTATCTTTGCACACTCATAAGCATTTCATGAGCATTCATTCTTATATATATGGTTATATTTAGATAACAAGGAAGAAGTTGAAGTAGAAGAAGAGAAGACTTCGCCACCACCACCTGCGGAACATCAGGCAGGAAATTGTTTTTACTTTGACATCTGCGGATCCGAGCCTGATTCACCTGTAAACCAAGGCAAGCCCCGGTGCATGCAACCCCTTCCTTGTCTTTTTAAATAATTTCTGCACACTTTAAGTCTAGTGAAATTTGCATTAGGTTTATAGGAGTTGCTTGGAACCTTTTTGATGCATTGCCTTCCTTGATATCCACACTTTTATAGGATACTTCTATTGAAGTATCAAAACATGATTTACAAAAATGCTTAGCCCTGCTTAGATCTTGTGGATAGAGGTTGTCCTTAGCCTAGCTCGAGAAAGGATGGCTTCTACCTGCAAGAATATTTTCATATGAAGCAGGCTGGGATCTTACTGCAAAGCTCCCTATAATGCTCTCTTCATCCTTAGGAACACAGAACAATCCTAAGGATGGAAGTATTTAACTCGCAACTTGGGCTAGGAACAGGTGATGCTCCGCCCGGGTCAATTAAGGATTGGATGCGTATGTAGGCCTGCTAGATCAAGGACTATCTTAACTAGCCACATGCCCTGGAAATGGGACAGGGTAAGCTTTGCCTCGGGCAGACTAATACCAGAATAAGATAACACGCAATGGGCGTGGAGAGATGGCGAGAGTAGCGTGTACCCTCCGTGGCAAGAGGCTAGACGGTGGTGTATCTGTGCTCTCGGTTGGCGTGAACCTAATCTGGTCTTAAGAAACCCGGTGGTGAGTTGACATATCCAAGGGTTAAGTGCTACATATGTCGTGTGGTTAGAGATCCTCAGCTGAGTAAATCGATTCGGATCGCCGTTATATCCCCGGAGAGTGGAGACTTGATCACTGACCTGCAACCTAAGTCAGGATGTGAACCTCATGAATAAAAATGATGTTGTATTGATGAGATGGTGAAAGTAGACCATATGCAAACAGAGTCTATTAATATTTAATCTGGCGTTAAAATATTGAAAGTAAGGAGTCACTTTAGTAAGCTATTTCTGCAAAAGTATCTAAGTTGATTTTTTTGCTAAAGCCTCTCCTGGATTCCCAAATCCAGCATACCCTTGAGAGTCTTTTCTTTAGTCGGGTAAGACTTGCTGAGTAATTCCATACTCAGGGTTTTATTCCCCATTGTTTTTAGGTGAGGAAGCAACCAACTTTTGTTGCTTCTGTTCTAAGGTGGTATCAAAAGAAGAAAACCAGGAGTAAAGCTGCGCGAGGAATGGATCCTCCATAGAACTTTTGTTTAAAACTTATCGGGAGGGATTTTTGCCTCCCATGGTTTGTAATAATAATACTCTGCACTCGTATATTATATTCTGGTCTGTAAATCTTAAAGCTGACTCTTATGTTTTAAATAAAGATAAGTTATTGTAAATGCTTCCGCTTTTCTGTATCTCCGATGATTTGTAATGTCTGCAAGACGGGTAAAACGCTCTTAGGAAGGTAAGAAAAGCAGATACCGAACTTGTCAAGTGATCCAGGGGCACCTACATGGTAGGCTGAGGTCTGTTGGACAAGGACAACTGTAGGTGGGCCTAATGACTTGGGAGGTTCCGTCACACACACCTTAATCCTTATTCCAATTTCTGTCTCGGAGACGACGTATCCCCATGGACTGTCGTCAACAGACCATCATCATTACGATATAACAATGGGTACAATCAATTCCTGACCTCGCGTGAGTGTTAGAAAAATCACTCGACTTATACCGAGATCCCTAATTAGTAAAGCAGCTACTCGACTTAGCATACTAGTATCCATCACAAGGGAAAAACCTGAGTTCATGCAACTAGGGTTTCAGTCAACTCCTACATTAACTGGGGCTTGCCTTCCAAGGCTGGGGCAGGCAGATCCTCGATGGCAGGTTATGATGCTGGATCCTGGGCTACCTCCTGAGCAACTCCTTGCTCCGGCACGAGAATGTACTCTCCGTCAGCGAGGTTGCAATCTATTGAATGTAATGAATAAGAGATATGTATGCTATGATATGTAGGATTTAGTAACCATTATGCATAGTGAAGAAAAACTAAGTTAGCTGATAACTTAGGGTTTCCTTGTTATAAGAAGCTCTTAGTGGTTTATGCTTAGCAATTTAAGTTTTAGGTTTGGCTTAGAGGCAAATATAGTGGATTAAGACTTGGATTGCCCTTAAAGGTTTTAGTAGGTACTCAAGGGGTTTTGCTGGGTTGGTTAGGGTAACATTAATCTCCACTACTAATTCCTCTTTTTATTTTCTATTTATGCTCTTAAGGTGGGTTTGAACTACAACAGTGATTTCAAAATTTTCGAAAAATTTGTAAAAACTACAGTGGGTTAATATTGGTCATTCTAGTCTATCCTATAAATTTGAGGTCAAAAATAAACAGAATATGCCCTGGACAAAAATAACAAAAGTTGGGACAGAGGGGTCACTTTGCACTACAACTCTCATCTAGGTGTGGGTTCTGTACTAAGAGTTATTTTTGCTGGTTTCTATGGGTAATAACATGCTTCTGTGCCAAAAATCACAGAGGGTTACTTAGTGGTTATTTAGTTATGCTTTTCTAAAGTTTAATGCCAAAAAGACACTTATAACTAACTTGCTATTTGAAAAATATCCAACAACAGAACTTGCATTTTTCCTAGGTTCTTCTTAGCACACGAACAGTCATTCCTAAGGTAGGGGTGTTTTCTCCTTAGGATTATTTTCTTATGACTTTTCAAGTTTTCTCTGTTTTTCATGAATAATTGTGAGTGCAATTTCTTTTCACTAGACTATAGTTCAACAGATTTTTCTTGTGAACTACATAACTTAGGCATGCTAGGAAAAATATGGTTGCCCTCTGGTTTCCATTTTCAATCCCCTTTCTTCATTTTCCTAAGTTCGAGCATAAACAAGTTTTAGTGAATAAACCTTCCTTAACCTTGTATACTTGGGTGTTTATTAATTTTAAACAGTGCAACTACTAGGTTAGTGTCTCCACTATTTTTCTCAACCCTGGTCTAACAACATTTTTATTTTTCCCTTTATTATTAAGTTTTGGGCAGTTTTCTTATTTAAATCAAAACTCTAGAAAATATTACAAAAACTATGGGGTTTATTATTTTTGCCTGATAGTTTATATTTCACAAGGTCTAGCAAAATTGGTTTGACTAATTTTGGATGATTATTTTTCAAGTTATGTATTTATCAAGTTCTCTGCAATATTTAAAAGAAAAGTAAATTCGAAAAGGAAAAGAAAACAGATTTGCGCTGAAGTCCCTGGGTTTTCTTCCCCTTTTTCTCTCACAAATCAGCCCTCAGTCTACTATTCACATGAGTCACTGACCTTACACAAAACCCCCTGGACTTAACCTAAATCTAACTCGTGGTCCTTGGCTGGCTGAAACAGTAACTGGGGCAAAGATCACGGCGGCGAGGCTTACCGGCGGTAGTAGAGCTCCGGTGGGGTGGTCGGTGACGTCGGGGAGGTCACGGCGGTCACGTCGGTGTGCGGGTCGGTGCCGGAGGTGGCTAGAGCTGCTCTGGCCACGAGCGCAGGCGGCGGAGGTCGTTGGCGGCACCTGCTCCGGCCAAGCCACGATGGTAGGGTTAAATTAAAGTGCACGAGGAGCTCCACTGGGTGATGTAGAGGCCATGCGCGCAAGGAATTGAGAAATGGTGCAGTGGGTTACCCGGTCCATGCGCTCCGGCGGGTTCACGAACTCCGGCGAGCGCGATTGCACTATTCCGGTGGGGCTGGTCCTCGGCTCAAGCTCGGGCAAGCTTCACGGCCTCCTGGGGAAGCTATCCGAGGGCTCGGATCGAGCGAAGGTGGACGAGAAAGGGTTTGGCTATGGAGGGCGCCCTCGGGCGGCTCTGGCGGGTCGTGAGGAGGTCACCGGAGCTGTGGGCTGGCTCGGGAAGGCTAGGCGCGGTGCTGAGGAGGCAACGGGGAAGATGGCCGTGCACGAGGGTGGGCTTTATAGCCACTCGTGGGCACGGCACGGGCGCGAGCACGGGGGCGGCTGAGGGCGCGTGGGGGTGCGCGTGCGGGCGTGCTCTGGCGCGTTCCCGAGTGTCTGCCAACGTCGAACACATGGTGGTTTACTTCTACCAGTGTTCAACGGCCTGTTTGGTTGCCTTAGCGTGCAGATCTCAGCAAAAATCCCGTGTACGGTCTCTTCTCTGCACCAAATCCTATCTTTTCCTTGTGAGTTCCAAGCAAAGATATGGTCGGGGATGAGAGATATGGGGGTGGGAAGTTGGCTCTGTTCGAGCTGTCCAGACCGAGACAAAACCATGTCAAGTCGTGTCAAACGACTTAGGGTTGGGTTCAAATTTTTCCAGGGTGTTCTACAGGTCTTTAGGCGCCATTTTGTCAATTGGGCCCTTTGGTTTTGAGGTTTGAAAAAGGTGAACATGTTTGATCTTTAAAAGAGGGTTGGTTTTGAAGGTGAGAAAAATCTAATTTTTCTTTTACGTCCTTCTCTTTGGTGACCTTTTTGGGGTTTTTCTGAATTCTTTTTGGGGTCACTCTCTTACTAATTTTTGTAGGGTATTAAGTGTACTACAACTTTTATAATTAGCCCAAGTCATGATAATGTGGTTTACATAGCCTTTATACTGTACTCCCCTCTATGGCTCCATTTGCCTAAGGGAGTTGAATTAGGGTTTTAGCCACTCTCTCCTCTTTAGGTGCATGATAAGGCCAAAGCATGACTTCTAAGATGGGGTACACCTACTTAGGATCTTGACCTCCAAGTTTGGTGTCTTTTGCTCAAACTAAACCACATGTGATGATGGGTTTAATAGTGTAGGCTTGAATGAAAACCCTAAGTAACACATGGGGTGTTACAGCCCTCCCCCCTTAAAGGAATCTCGTCCCGAGATTTTGGGTAGGGTCCTTTAGAGGGGGTACCAAGAAGGTGTGCTGGGGTGTTGCATTTTCCTTTATCCAAGTTTCTCTAGTTAAATGCTCTTCGAATGTCATTCTCTTTGCAACTTCAGAAGGAAGCTCTTTAAAAATCATTTTCAAAGTTTGCAATACCTTTAACATCTAAGTTTTTCTTATATTTAGATTAAAAGGGCAGGTGGGGTGGGGTTTTGGATTACATACCGACTCCTTTGGGCAGAAAGTCGGGGAAGCGAGAACGTAGAAAATCCTCAGTCTCCCATTGTTGGGGGTATGCTTCGTAGCCGAAGATCCTGAAGAAAGAAACACCTTCGGTAGATCCTCTCAAAAGCAGTGCCGAAGCTATTACCCATAAAGCTTCGGCATAGTGACATGTCTCAAGATGAAGGAGTGAACTGACTTAAAGATGAAATGACCAATAGACCCATGAAAGTTTGTGTCATGGTTGTAATCGATTATAAAGGGCATAAATGTAAATTCACACAGGCTGCGCCCTGGGCCTATAAATAGTTGAACAGTACCCCGTACTGTTCACGCTATCTTGTAATCGCTTGCACGCGACACTTGGATTATTGCCTTCGGTCAAGTCGAAGGTATAAATGTGATTAAATGTTGTGTTTTAATATTTAAGTTTGTATAATGAAATATATGAATAAATTTAAGTGCTTTAATATATTATTCTTTCATGTCTTATATGTCTTATCATTCACTATTTCATAACCCTGGTCATGAAGGTACACCCTTCATGACCGTCCAATACCTTCGTCCGAAGATCATTATACCTTTGGGGAGATAATGCTTCGATGGACGAAGGGCTTTAACATTTAACATTTTGTGTTGCCTTGTTCTTAATTCATAGCATTTGAGAACAAGTCCCCAACACCCATGTAGCCTCTTCTACTGAATGGTGACTCCACTGAACCTTATACATTTTGATCGACCTTGCCCGCATTGATCTATCCTTTTGATCCAATACCTTGACGGGGTGCTCTTGATAGGACAAGTCTAGCTCTATCTCCAATTCTTGTTCAGGTAGCACTTCTGTGGGTAAGCGGACACACTTTCGTAGTTGAGATACATGGAATACATCATGAATTGCTCATATATGGGGTGGCAACTTCAATTGATATGCTACAGGCCCACAAGTTTCCTTGATCTCATAGGGCCCAATGTAGCAAGGAGCTAACTTGCCCTTGATTCCAAATCTCTGAACACCTTTGGTGGGTGACACCTTAAGATAAACATGATCTCCCACTTCAAACTGTAGAGGCTTCCTCCTTTTGTCATGATAGCTCTTTTGTCTGGCCTGAGCAGCCTCCAAATTCCTCCAAATTCCTCTCAAGAACCAGGTCAGGTCCAAAAATTTCCCTTTCTCCAGCTTGTGACCAATTTAGCGGTGTCCTACACCTTCTCCCATACAAGGCCTCAAAAGGTGCCATCTTTAAACTGGACTGGTAGTTGTTATTGTAAGAAAATTCTGCCAAGGAAAGACACTTGTCCCAATCCTTGCTATAGTGTAGCACACAAGCCCTCAACATGTCTTCCAAAATCTGATTTACCCTTTCTGTCTGACCATCCGTTTGAGGGTGGTATGCTGAGCTTCGTATTACGTGGGTCCCGAGTGATTCTTGCAATTGCTCCCAGAAACGGGCTACAAATGGTGCTCCTCTGTCAGACACAATAGTCCTTGGTATTCCATGCAGATGAACTATCTGGTCAATATAAATTTATGCATACTTTTCTGCCCGGTGGGTGGCATGTACTGGCAAGAAATGCGCTGTTTTGGTCAACCTATCCACAATGACCCAAATGGAATCATGGTGACGGGAGGTATTGGGCAACCCCACAATGAAATCCATGCAAATATCCTCCCATTTCCACGAGGGTATGGGAAGGGGCTGTAAGGTGCCTGCCACCTTCAAATGACTGGCCTTGACTCTTTGGCAAGTGTCGCATTCCGATATATACTTAGGAATTTCCCTCTTCATTCGGGTCCACCAGTACAAGGATCTGAGATCATGATACATCTTGTTACTGCCTGGGTGCTTGGAGAATTTGGAAAGGTGAGCTTCATCCAATATTTTCTTTCTGAGCTCAGGGTTCTTGGGAACAACCAATCGGTCTCCAAACCATAGAATTCCTTTGCGGTCCTGACGGAAACATTTGTATTTGTCCATCTTCTGTTCGATCATTTCCTTAATGACTTGAACACCTTTGTCACCCATCTGTGCCATGACTATTTGCTCATGTAAGGTGGGCTCCACTGAAATATAACTTAAAGCACCGGAGGCAACGACTTCCATGTTCAGCTTGCACAACTCATCACACAGGGTGGTGATTCTTGCATCCATATTCACACAGTTGCACTGGGCCTTCCGACTTAGGGCATCTGCCACAACATTGGCTTTGCCAGGATGGTAATGCACCTCCAAATCATAGTCCTTGATTAATTCCAACCATCTTCTCTGCCTCATATTAAGATCAGCCTGAGTGAAGATATATTTGAGACTCTTATGATCAGTGTAGATATTACAATGAGCTCCCATCAAGTAATGTCTCCAAATCTTGAGAGCATGAACTACGACTGCTAACTCCAGGCCATGTGTGGGGTAGTTCTGTTCATGGGGTCTGAGTGCTCGGGAGGCATAAGCAATGACTCTGTTGTCTTGCATCAAGACACATCCCAATCCAGTACCGGAAGCATCACAATAAACCTCAAAGGGTTTGGTGTTGTCAAGCTGAGCTAGCACAGGTGCTGTTGTCAAATGCTGCCTTAGTGTATGAAAGGCATCCTCACACTTCTGGCTCCAATCATACTTGACTCCTTTCTTCAATAATTCAGTCATTGGCTTGGCAATCCTGGAGAAATCCGGAATAAATCATCGATAATACCCTACCAATCCCAGAAAACTACGGATCTGTCGTACTGTGGTAGGAGGTTTCCAATCCATCACTTCTTGTGCTTTTCAGGATCAACTGATACCCCATCCTGAGAGATGGTGTGGCCCAAAAATTTTATCTCCTTCAGCCAGAAGTCACATTTGGACAGCTTAGCATATAGACGATGATCGCGCAGTCGCTGAAGTACGATGTGTAGATGCTCAGCATGCTCAGCTTCATTTTTGGAATAAACAAAGATATCATCAATGAAGACCACCACAAACTTGTCCAGCTCTAACATAAACACTGAGTTCATCAAATACATGAAGTAAGCTGGGGCATTGGTCAGCCCGAAAGACATCACCAGGTACTCATACAGCCCATATCTGGTAGAGAAAGCCGTCTTGGGAATACCGCTGGCCCTGATCTTGATCTGATGGTAGCCCGAGCGAAGGTCTATCTTGGAGAATACTTTGGCTCCCACCAACTGATCAAACAATACATCAATGCGGGGCAATGGATACTTGTTCTTGATGGTCATCGCATTGAGAGGGCGGTAATCGACACACAATCTCAGACTCTCATCCTTCTTCTTCACGAACAATGCTGGACATCCCCATGGTGAAGTACTTGGGCGAATGAACCCCTTGTCCAACAACGCTTGTAGTTGCTTTTTCAACTCCGCCAATTCTGCTAGAGGCATCCTATAGGGTCTCTTGGATATAGGGGCCGTTCCGGGTTGTAATTCAATTGCGAACTCTATGTCTCTGTCGGGTGGCATTCCTGGTAACTCATCCGGAAAAACATCTGGGTAGTCACAAACCACTGGAATTCTTTCAACGGGTGACTCCATCATTGTGAAGGCACAGGAACGGGTACAACCCTGGTTAGGCAAATATAAAGTAGTCTCGCCACAAGTAGGGGAGTGAATCTCAATGGCCCTTGCTGCAATATCAAGTACTGCCTGATGCCTGGATAACCAATCAGTTCCCAATATGATGTCCACACTATCCAAACCCAAGATGAGGAGGGTGGTTCTGATCATAAGACTACCAAATTTTATAGGCACCTGCCTGTTGATTTGATAGGTGGCAACCTTGCCTCCTGGTGTTGAAATTGTGATACCCCCATTGGTGTGATGGAAAGGTAACTGACATTTGGCACTAAATTTTGCACTGATAAAATTGTGTGATGCACCAGAATAAAAAAGAATGACTGTAGGATTATTCAAAACGGAAAAATACCAGTCATGACGGTTGCTCCCTCCGGAATGTCAGCCATGGTGGTGAAGTTTAGCCTGCCTTGCCTCACTTGCACCTTCTGCCTCTTGCCTTGGTTCTGGTTGGGATTCTGTCCCTGCCTCTGCTGGTTCCTGGGGCAATTCTTGGCATAATGTTCGGTGTTACCACAAGTGAAACACCTGTTGTCATTAACCTGACGGTACTGCTGTTGTGGCTGATTGTTGTTCCTCTGAACTGGAAGTTGAGAGCGGTTGGGTGCTTGCTGCTGCTGCTGCTGTGGTCGGATCACCCAACGTCCTTGCTGCTGCTGAGGTCCCCTGTTCTGAGTGTCAGATACAATCCGGAAGCGCTGAGGCTGAGCTGATGATCCTGCCACAGGGGTCTTCCTCTTCTTTTCTGCCTGACGGGCTGTGATGCAGTCCTCCTGAGAAATGGCCACGTTGACTAACTCATTGTAACTGTTGGCCCTAACGGTGTTGAGATGGTCGCGGAGCTTAGTGCTGAGCCCCCTCCTGAACCTATCCCTTTTCTTCTCATCGGTGTCTGCATGATATCCGGCATACTAGCACAGGTCATTGAAGGCCCGAGCATACTATAACACTGTCCGATTCCCCTGAGTGAGTGCCAAAAACTCATTGAGCTTGCGGTCCATAATGTCTGCTGGTATATGATGCCTCCTAAAAGCTGCCATGAACTCTCTCCATTCCACCTCATGGTCAACTGGCTGCATAGCAAGGAAGTGGTCCCACCATGTCCGCGCGGGTCCGCGAAGCTGCTGGGTGGCGAACCTGACCTTAGTCACATCTGAACAAACTCCGTTGAGTAGTGGGAATTTGGATTCCACTACCCTAAGCCATACATCAGCATCCAGCGAATCCTCAGCCCGAGTGAACAACGGCGGCTGCGTACTGAGGAACTCCTGATAAGTGGCTGCTGCTAGGTGATGTTGATTATCACCACCACCATAATGCTGATGTGGCGGCTGCCGTTGAGCCAACTGTCGCAGAATCTCATTCTGCTGAGCCATCAGTTCGTGCAGGGTAGGAGGCGGTGGCGGTCGTGGAGGAATGTGTTCATTCTGTCCACGACGCGCTCTTCCTGCCATCTGAAAAATAAAGAATGCTCTCAATATCACATTTCTGATGTCAGGGTTCATACGTGGTGAAAGATTTGCAAGGGTAAAACCACTATTTTCTTGCATAGTTCATAAAAAGATTCTTCATGGCATAAAACTTTTCTTCATAAAATTAAAGCTGACATCATTCATCATCCAAACTTCCAAAAGAGTTTGTTAAGATTACATCAGTGACCCAAAAGACTCAACTCTGTCTAGCCTAGTACCCCAAGGGTGCAAAAGCTAAGCTAGCCTCGAGGAGTTCTACCGCCACACACTTCTAACTCTATCCCTGCGACCTAGTGAGCAAACGAGGCAACGCTCGACTCGGGGGAAGGTGGTCTCCCTGAGTCAGCAGTGTCCAAGCTAGAGGCAGGCTCCAGCTCCTATCCTCCCTCGATGTCGACATCCTCGTTGGCCTCCATGTCCTGGATCTCCTGGTGGTGCATATCCAAATGTTGGTTAGCTTCCGCAAGTTGTTGCTGAGTGTTGATGAGCTGATCCTCGAGGACATCAATGGTGTTCTCCTTGGTTCCCACTAGTTCCTCAAGCTCCTGGATCTCATTGGACATCTGTTTCACCTGTAGGTCATTTTCCACCATCTCAGTGGACAGGTCTACCACAACTTCCTCTCTATTATCCAAGGTAATCTTGGTAGCCTCCAACAATGCCATCAGATGAGACATTACCTCTCCTCGCCTCACCTGCAGATGATAAAGAGCATCCATGCATCACACTGTCAAGTGCGTAGTCTGCCCTGGGTAAAGAGCCCATATATCCTTGGCATGCTCCACTCGGTCTTTCCACATTGGGTCGTCCTCCTTTTCAGCAGGGAATAAGCCAATGGGATGAGCAGACAGCTCCAAGGGGTGAAAACCACAGAAGGTGGTCAGCCCATGGAGAGCAATCGCCTCTATAGTATCCTCAGCCCGGTATCCGAAAGACTCGGAGTCCAATGAACGCCAGCCTGGCT